>NC_065879.2:88395958-89748458 GCF_932274485.2 Patella vulgata
GTATCCATTGCCCTTAATTGACGACATTCTAGCTCAATTAAATGGAAATAAATATTTTAGTAAACTTGACATGAAATCAGGTTACTGGCAAATATCAATGCATGAAGACAGTCGCGAAAAGACAGCATTCTCTAGCTTTCGCGGATTATATGAATTTAATTCAATGCCTTTTGGAATAGCCAACGCCCCCGGCTTATTTCAAAATTTAATGGCTATTGTTCTACGTGATATGCAAGGTTTCGCTATTGCTTATTTAGACGATATTCTTATTTTTTCGTCTACTATAGATGAACATTACAAGCATATAAACCAGGTTTTTGAAAGAATGCGTGAGCATAATTTGAAATTAAAATTAAAGAAATGTAGTTTTTTACAAACTGAAACTAATTATTTAGGATTTATCATAACTCCTAATGGTATTAAACCGGACGTAAATAAAGTAAAAGTAATACAAGACATGAGTAACCCAATCACTGTTAAACAAGTTCGTTCAATGATTGGTATGTGTTCTTACTATAGACGTTATTTTCCTAATTTTTCCAAATTGGCGGAACCATTAATTGCATTGACACGCAAAAATGCCAAATTTGAGTGGACAGTTCAGTGTGAAAATTCTTTCATAGCTTTAAAAAATACTCTATCAGAAATTCCAATGTTAATCTATCCTGACCCTAACAAACCATATATTTTATATACTGATGTCATTGATTCTTGTATAGGGGCTTATTTGGTTCAAAACAAATTAAATGCAAAAGGCATTGGGGAAGAAATGCCAATTTATTTATTATCACATAAACTCAGTAATACACAGTCGCTGGTCAACGATTGAAAAAGAGTGTTATGCTATTCACTATGCTTTAAACAAATTAGATTTTTATCTACATGATGCACAATTCACGATTCGTACAGACCACAAACCTTTAAAATATTTACTAGATTCACCAAAGAATAACAAAAAACTAGAAATGTGGGCTTTAACGATAAGTGCGTATAATTGTAATATAGAGTATTTGTCTGGTAAGCAAAATGTCATCGCAGATTTTTTAAGTCGTATGTCTACAAAACAAAAAGAGGTTGAAGTGCACGACCCTGATATAAATGATAACACCTTTGAGATTAATGCTTTAAATTCCAATAAATTTGAACCTAAAGACTATGCCAAATGTGAATATGATTCTCAGGATAACATCCAAAACGATATTACCCCGGAATTAGATACTGTGCAAAGTTATAATATGATTGATGAACAGGCAAAAGATAATGATATTGTTACTATAATTTCACAAGTAAAAAGTGGTAAAACGACTCCAAATTTGAATAAATACCTGTTAATCAAGAATGTGTTATATTATATTTCTAAAGTTAATGATGAACCAAACACCAGGTTATTTATTCTAGTTCATCTCAGATCTGATGTTATTAAAGAATATCATGATATGTTTCATTTGGGAATCGATAAAACGTTTTGTTTCATATCACAAAAATATTATTGGCCAAATTTATATAAACAAATATATGAATGTGTTTCTAATTGTATTATATGTCAAAAACGTTCTTTAACTAAAATTAAACCACCACTCAAAGAAACAGATATTCCGCCTTATCCTTTTGCGAAAATTTCTCTTGATTTATCCGGACCATATCCATTATCCTTATCTGGTAATAAATATATTCTTTCATTTGTTGACTGGTACAGTGGTTGGCCAGAGGCTTTTGCCGTTAAAGATAAAAGTGCAGATAATGTTGCTCATTTATTAATTGATGAAATCTTCCCAAGATTTGGTACTCCTTTACAATTGGTAACTGACAACGGTACGGAAAATGAAAATAAAGTCATGAAGGAGACTCTAGCGGCTTTGAATATAAGCCATGTCACCACTTCTTTTTACCATCCACAGAGCAATGCTAAAGTTGAGAGATTTCATCGAACTCTCCATGATGTTCTTTCGAAAAAGTTGGACGACAATTTAAATACGTGGGATTTATATCTAAAACAAACGTTAGCAGCAGTTAGGTTTAATATTAATGAATCATCTAAATTTTCACCTTTCTTTTTAGTGTACAATAGGGATGTAGTATTACCAATTGACAACTTATTAAAACCGCGCCGAAAATATTTAGGAGAGTAGTTTCACAAAATTGCCCTTGAAAATCAACATAAATCTTTCATACTTGTCCATAAAAATTTAAAGAAAGCAAAACGTAGACAAGCTCATTATGCTGATAAAAATAGCAAAGCTATACAACTTAAAATTGGCGATCCCGTGTATATTAAAAACCATTTACGCAAAAATAAACTCCAATCAAAATGGAAGCCTTATTATCGAATAATTGAGCAAACAACACCAGTTTCTTTTATTGTAAAAAGTCAATTAGATGGTTCAACTACAAAGTCTCACGCCGAACATTTACGTTTAGCTAATTTAGATTGGGAGATACCAGATAACGAAATTCCAAAATTACGTCGAACTAATTATGTGGTTCCACCTGACGACTCTTCTGATACAGAAGACACACTTGAGTCAACCCCTCTTAACATAAATGATAAATATAGACGAGAACGTGATAATTCGTCAGACGAGGAAGATATACCTCTCATGGAGTTAGCTAAAAGGTTAAAAAATAAAGATAAAGACTTATCTGAACCTTCCGTTACAGATAATGAGTCAGTTAATATGGAAGTAGACGTTGTTAATAAACAGGTACAAACTAATTGTTCCTCTCCTCAAGCTGAGGATCCGAATGGTAATTTAAAGCAATTATTAACGAGTATTCTAGGCATGATTAAATAAGCTTCAATATTTTTTTTTTTGTATATATATAATTTTTTATTTATTATATAACGTTTCTTTTATGTTTAATTATAGGTTATCATGCGTCTTCTTTTTATTTTCGTATTTTTTTGGTTGCGTTAATACTTTTATAATTAATGAAAATATTGTGTTTAAACCGATAAGTGAATTTAGCACATCTAGGTCTCGTTGGCTTGTCTCCTTTCTTGTTGATTTGAAACCATATCATGAATTTGCTACATTGTTAAGTAAAGATTTCACAAAAGCTTTAACTGCTACAAATCAGGTTATTAATAGTTATATTAAGCAGAAAAATGATATGTTTTTTACCAATTTGTTTAATAATCGTTTTCAAGATATTAAATATGTAGAAAGTTTATATTCCACATTTAAAGACAAAACACGTGAATATAAATTATTAGCTGGGAAACGACATAGAAGAGCACTGATTCCGATTGTTGGTAAAGCATTAAGTTATTTATTCGGAACTGTTTCATCGTCAGATTTTAATGCCATTAAAAACAATGTTAAAAAAACTTTCTCAGAATCAAGAAAGCATTGTTCACGTGGTTGAAAAAAGTTTGACGATATTAAATGTTTCCCGTATAGAAATTTCTAAAAATAGAGTTGCAATTAATTCTTTAATTACTAATTTAAAACATTTTGAATTACAATTTGTTAGTTTATTTGCAAATTTGACAGAAGAAGTCACATTAGTTAAGAATTTTTTGAGAATAGATTATAAAGTTAAGTATATTTTAGACGAGATTAAATATTTAACTCAACAAGGATTAAGTTATATTGACCATTTAAATGTACAATTAAATATGTTATCTTTAGGTCATGTTTCACCTAGTGTAATAAAACCAACGGATCTTAAATCTTTGTTAATAGAAATTAGATCTAAATTATCTAATGCGGTTCATTTACCAAAAGATCCGTCATCTCAACTTTGGCAATATTATAAATTTTTAACTTGTACCACAGTCAACGACTCTGATCATATTTTTATAGTTGTGAATATACCTCTTTTAGATTCTAACAAGCAACTTAAAATATTTTACGCTCACAATTTACCAGCGCCTATGACATCTAATCATTTAATTGATATCAACTAGAAAGTCAAATGTTTGCTGTTAATGCTGAAAGAACTCAGTATGCGCTATTATCTGAATCTGAAGTTCAAGAATGCAAAAATCGGGTTGTAAAATTTTGTCCTATTAAAAGTCCTCTTTATCCAATAAATTTAAGTAAATTATGTATTATAGCTTTGTTTATGCAAAATTCTCAATTAGTAAAACAAGTTTGTAATGTTAATATTAGACCTCGAATAATTCTACCATTGGCTGAATATTTAACGGATGGTTATTGGGCTATATCAACTACAGAAATTTTAAGGTTTTCTCTTCTTTGTTTTTATGGTAAACATTCGAATTCTGGACACAAATTAGTTGCACATCCTCCCATAGATATTATAAAATTGAATATGTCATGCTCTGCATCTAATGAATATCTCTCGTTACTACCATATTATACGAAGGAAAGTAAATATGTCATTAAAAATTCTATTCGAAATATACATATGCATTTCAATATTTCAAGCATTAAATTATGGAAACCATTAACAGTAGCCTTTCCAAACGTCACAATTCCACAGATTCCCTCTAAACTTAAAAACATTAAAAATATTCGTATTAAAGATTTAGTAAATCAACTGAGAAGTGTAAATAAGATAAGTGTTGACAAGCCATGGCCTCATTTAAGTTTTGTTGTAAGCGGTTTTGGAATACTTTTGGGAATAATTACTGGTATTTACTTACTAGTAAAATGTATTATGTCGGCGAAGACCGAGGGCGAAATTACGCTACAAGGAGAAGATATTAGCTCCACACCACCAAAAGAAAAGTTAATTTATCCTACGTTAACTTTGTCGTAAGAGGAAGAAAATTGATACAAATGATATACGGAACAAACTGGCTGTTCCAGTTATAGGAAATATAAATAGTTCCTGTTGAATCAACGTTGAACGGGCCTGTATATTCGATTCTTGCCGATCGCCGGGAGTCAATTTTTTTAGGCAAAGCGGACTAAAAAGTGCAATATGTTATATGTTACATTAAAACAGTTTGTGACATTCTTATTTCCGTTTCGTATGCGCAATATGGTCCGTAGCGTAGTTTTGATTTGTTTTAGCGATATGTGGAAACATATCATTCCCGAACGGATCCATAAAAATACATATTATATTCTGTCTCTTTGAAGCTTGTGTTACATAGTGTGAGAGACAGTGATAGGTAAAAGATTATAATTATCCTATGACCGCATGTGTAATAAACTCTCCACTGTTCTCTAATTGACCACACTATTGTTCATTTAATAAAGAACCAGATGCTGCCATATGTATAATGGTCAAGTTAGATAATCCGCTGATCACTAATGACGTTTACTAGCGTTAGCTGTCACACATCAATTGTTCTGAAGCCTGCCATATGCTTATAGTGAGATAATCTATCAATGACAAATGATTTAATTATGTAGTCTTTACATAAGTCCTTTTGTTCCATATTATTAATTACCTGTGTTATCAAAGTGAATTTAGTATAAATTGGCTTTGGTTTTTCATGTAAATCAGACCAGCTTTGGCGGCTGACCAGGTACGACTTTATAGTATATCTAGTATGCTAGAATAAAATGTTACATCCAGATCATGTTTTATTTCTATTAACTCAAACTATGTTATAATCAATATATACAAATTTAAATTTTTCGTTTCATATAATAATTGCATGTTTTTTGGTTTAGCGGGTCGAGCAAGCAAGCCCGGGCGGCAACACACTTTATATAAACTCTTTGAAAATTAGACCGCCGCAAAAGCTGTTTCCTGCATTCTGGGATAGTAGCGGACGGGGCAGGAATTGAAAAATGCACCAAAACATATAAAATCTTTCGCCATATAGATAGTAAAATTACATGTATTTCAAAATAACTGCATGTCTAGAGTAGGAAAAGCAAAGGCAGTATATAAAGATAGGTTGCCAGGCAACGAAACATACGCCCACAGCAGCTAAATCATCCGGGCAGTCAACAAATGTTGTCGCATATTTTTTACTTTTTTTGGTAATGAAACATTTATAATACACTAAAATCTGATTAAGAGTAAAAACTCATGAAGTAATTATCAATCTGAAGTCAATCGGATGATAACTTTAACCTCTAAAATGTCACAAGTTTTTTCAAAGTGATCAAGGTCCATAAGTTTGGCAGTAATTATCGGAAATCATTGAAAATCAATAGGATTCTTTGTCTCATGACCCCAAACACTGTGTATAAATTTAAAGTCAATCGGATATTAACTTTAGCCTCAAGAGCATCTACAAGATTTCTTGAAGTGATCAAGGGCAGTAATTATCGGAAATTGCTGAAAATCAATAGGCTTCTTCGTCTTATGACCGTAAACACTGTGTATAAATTTAAAGTCAATCGGATATTAACTTTAACCTCTAGAGCGTCCACAAGATTGTTGAAGTGATCAAGGGCCATAACTCTGGAAGTAATTATTGAAAATCGATGAAAATGAATAGACGTCTTCGTCTCTTGACCTTAAACACTGTTAAAGTCAATCGGATATTAACTTTAGCCTCTAGAGCGTCCACAAGCAATTGTGGAGGCGGACCGACGGACGGACGGGGGCGACGACAATATACGACCACATTTCAATGTGGGCGTATAAAAAAGCAGTATTAATTCTGAATTTAAAATATCATCAAGTAATCTTTTTCTTAATTGGTTGTAGTTCTGGCGGGGTAATACCTTGTAGGTGTTGTAGAATAGGAACACTAGAAATTAAGTGTCTATTTAAGTTAAAAAATATCACAGTGCGTGAAGTTGTAAAGGTTAATAAAGGACTTTTTTCTTAACAGCAATATGAATATAAAATTCACCATAACTACAATACTCAAGTACAATTTCAAATGATTGTGTTTGATTACAACTATACTATGCTCAAGTACAATTTCAAATGATTATGTTTGATTACACCTATTGTGATTTTATTGTCATGACAAAACCTCTGCCAGAAATATCAATAGTGACAATTCGTATCGCAAGAGATGGTGGATTTTTTTTATCAAAATGTTCAGAATTTTGACAAGGTCCATTATGGACAAGTCTGTGTCAGCTAATAATAATATTGAACCAGATAGAGATGTGTTGTGGTGCCTGTGCCACGAAAAGGAGAATGGAATCTGGGAAAATGATCCGGTGTGATAAAGACAATTGCATAATTGGTTGGTTTCATTATCCAGGTGTAGGCTAAAATGTAACACGTAAATGTATCAAATGATGATAGAAATAAAATGGTGCATTGCCGTTGATTGTTGACCCTTTTGCTGCCGTTGATTGTTAAACCTTTTGCTGTATTTATCATTGGCGTATTCGTTATTCAACATGGAAGTTGAAATTGGAAACCAGTGCAGTGGAAGTACGTCTGTATTATTAAAAGAAGATATTGGTAATGCCAAAGCCAAACTGAACTCAGTGTTTAAATGTTTGAAGGACATAACTGAAAATGCCAGGCTGATGGTGGCTAATAATGAGGACATTGTTGCAGTAAGGAAACAATATTGCGACTGGATGTGTTTGTATGAAGATTATATGAACACTCATGAATACTATTGTTCTGTCTTGTCTGTAGACGAAAGAGCTACCTATTATGATGAATATTAGGATGAGCGTAAGATATACTTTGCTAACTTTAAATCTTCAATTCAAGAATGGTTTATGAAGGCTGAAGATGTAACGTCAAGTAAAGGATCGAGATCCAATAAGTCAAAATCAAGTTGTCATTCATCTCGATACAGTGCCAAATCGTCTTTAAAGTTTAAAGAGGACCAGAATAAAGTTGAGTTAGCAGCACAATTTGAGGCTTAGAAACAACAAAGAAATTGAGGCTGCAAAACTAGATTTGGAATTCCGCGAAAAGGAACTGGCTTTAGTGGCTAAAATAAATATTTCGAATGGTAAGGCAAAGTTGTTCGATGAATATAATAAGACTTGTAATAAATCCTCTGAAAATAACATTGATGGTCGTAAGTCTTCAAATGTCAGTGTTAGTGATAAACATGTTCCAGTATGTGATGAACCCTTAGTCTGTTAACGCTGATGAAAATACTACAGAAAAGCCAAACCTCAGAACTCAGACATTGCCGCACAATCAACATATGAGTACCAGACAAGATTTTCTTCGAGTTAGGAATTCTAGTACTCCATCTATTGGTTACAATGATGTAATCATTCCTGAGCCAGCTTCTAGGTCTATGCCTTATGCTACACTTAACCCTCCAGATGCTTGCATACCTCATCAAAATCAACTCGAAGGGACCTTGAACTCTATGCTTCGTCAGATTAGAAAACCTAGCTCCAATATAAAGCCATTTAGTGGAAACGTACTTGAATATCAACGTTTTATTCGACAATTCAATTCAGTGGCGAACTGTGAATCCATGGAAGAAAAGTTAAACTTTCTTGATCAGTTTACGACTGGAGATGCGAATAAATCTGTCCAAAGTTATTGTTATTTCAACCCAGATCAAGCTTATCCCTTGGTGTTAGAACAATTAGAAACTCGTTAGAAACTCGTTATGGTAATGCAGAGTTAATAGCTAATGCCTTCATAGAAAAAGCACTTAATTGGCATATCATCAAATCCGACAACCCAAAGGCCCTTGATGAATTTTCCATGTTTTGACGTGGTGTCTACATACGGTTCAGAGTATTGAGGCGCTTAACATTCTAGAATATTCAGAAAATTTAAAGAAGATTCTTCAGAAGCTACCATACCATATTCATGATAAGTTTTGACACACGATCAGGGAAATAGAGCGCACTTCGAACAGCTAGTTCGTCTTGTAAATTCGGAGGCAAGGAAAGTCAATGATGCCACCTTCGGTAAACAAGCCTTATCCATTGACCGTTCTGTATCCGGTAACCCACCAGTACCACGTAAGCCTTTCAAACCTAGAGGCTCTTTCGGGACTCAACTAACCGATAATGGGGTTAAAACTAGTCCTTCGTCAGACCGTAAACCCATTTATCCTCCAAAGGAATTTGAGACTGCCTTCAGCAAGCCATGTATATTTTGTAAACATCCATCACACCCTTTCTGAACTTGTACTGTAGTTCTCAACATTAAACTTTGAAGAGAGAGAAATGGGGTTTAACGCACACTCAACACAAACTAGGTTATTTCGGGACTAACATGGTTTAATTTTATTTCCATAATTCGTTTGCGCGTAGGGGTAATTAGCAGTGGGAGGACCCGGAGAAAACCCACGAGTTTGGACAGGCGACCCTACTCCTTGCCACGTACAACCGGGGATTCGAAACCACGCCACTTGTCTCAATGACAGGCTTTGTGATACAGCACGCACGTGCTAACCATTCGGCCATCCACCCCCACCCCCCCCACCCCCCAACTTTGAAGAGAAATCTGACTTTATGAAATATGTCAGATGTCTGAAATCTGGTCATATGTATAAATTTTGCAGTGTCAAGACTAATTGTAGTAAATGTGACGGTTCACATCATTCTATTATGCATATGCATACAAACAGTAGTGTAAATCCTGGTGGTGAAATGAACTCAAATAAGTTAAAACCTGTTCTTATCAGCGCTCTGTTGGTAAAGATATAAAGGCCGGCACCACAGATTGCACTATGGCGATCATTCCTGTTCAAGTTAAAATGCGTGGATGTTTCCAGTCTTTTAAAACGTATGCCTTTCTAGACCCAGGCTCTAGTGTTTCTTTCTGCACGCTCAATGTTATGAAGTTGCTTGGTTGTTCAGGTGGAAAAACGAAATTGACTATAGATACCATGGGGTCGTCACACACTATGGTATCATATCTTATTAAAGGTATGCAGCTTGGTGACTTCACCTTAGAAACTGTTATTGTTTACCAGACATTTATACAAAGGGGAATATGCCAGTGTCTCATGGACACATACCCACTACGGATGATATTCGTAAATGGACTCATCTTAAAGGAATTGACTTGCCCGTTCTTGATGCAGAAATTGGTCTTCTGATAGGCAATAACGTTCCAGATGCATACTCACCACTGGAGATTAAAACTGGACCCCCAGGAAGCCCCCACGGTGTCAGATCCGCACTTGGTTGGACCATATGGAACTTGGTCAGAGATTCGTCTAGATTGAGGCCTACTGTAAATAGGGCAGAAATTCAAGCAGTTCAAGACTTGGAGAATCTACGTCAAATGGTACAACAGACTGCTTTTTTAGATTTCCCCGAAAGAGCAATTGATGATGTCAAAGAGAACTCCCAAGATGACAACTGCTTTATTAAGAAAGTAAATAAAACTTTGAAGTTTGAAGATGGACACTACACGATTGGTCTGCCCTTTAGAAAAGATCAAGTTCATTACCGAACAACAAATCACATGCATAATGTCGTCTTAACAGTTTAGTTAATAAGATAAAAAGAAATCCCCTTTATCATCAGAAGTATACTGAGTTTATGGATAAGGTCATAAGATCAGTTAGATCGTAATGATGGTAAAGTGTGGTACATCCCACATCATGGAGTCTATCATGCCAAAAAACCTAATGAAATTCGTGTAGTATTTGACTGTGATGCTTTGTACTCTGGTATATCCCTAAATCAACAGTTACTACAGGGACCCGATATGATGAAGTTTGGTAGGTGTATTAATTCGCTTTCGTCAGGAAAACATCGCTGTAATGGGTGACATTGAAAAAATACTTTATCAGGTCCGCGTTCCTGAATGTGATTGGGAATTTTTGCGCTTCCTTTGGTGGCCAAATGGAAATTTGAATTGTAAGCCTGTAATTTATAGAATGGTCGTCCATCTTTTCGGCGCAGTTTCGTCACCTTCATGCGCCAGACTGCAATCGATAACGCACATCTATTTGATAAAGCTGTGGTCACATCAATTCTCAAAAACTTTTATGTGGACGATGTTTTGAAATCTCTTAAAGAGACTAATGATGCTATTAGTTTTGTTAAGGACCTATTTGTAAAAATGGTGGTTTTCGTCTCACTAAATGGATCAGCAATAAACGGGATGTCCTGAACTCGATATCCATTAATGAAAGAGCCAAAGATATCAAGGAATTGAACTAAGATTGCGAGGCACTACCTTTAGAGCGTGCCTTAGGTATCAACCGGGTTGTTAAACTGATGTGTTGAAATTCAATGTGAACATAAGTACCCTACCTGCAACAAGACGCGGAATTTTATCAGCTGTAAGTTCTGTATATGATCCGTTGGGTTTAGTTTCTCCTTTTATACTACCAGCTAAGTTACTATTACAGCTAGTATGTCAACTTGAACTTGGTTGGGATGATGTTATATCTGACAAAGAGCTTCAGAGATGGCAGTTATTTTTGAATAATTTAGGCTACCTAGACAGATTTGACATTCCACGAACTTATAAACCTGATGTTTTTGGTGAGATTACGTCCTGCCAAATACACGCGTTTGCAGATGCAAATGACAATGCTTATGGTGTCGCCATTTACCTGAGAATTGTGAATGTTGACAATAAAATACACTGTGCTCTTTTATTTAGTAAATCTCGCGTGGCTCCACTGAAGAAACTGACTGTACCTAGGTTAGAAGTGACTGCTGCTACTATTGCTGTTAGGTTGACAAATATGATAGTGAAAGAGTTGGAAATCACTGTTGATGAGCTATTCCTTTGGACGGATAGAATGTCCGTGTTGCGCTACATCAGAAATGAAGGTGCACGATTCCTTACATTTGTCGCGAATCGCATCGCCGTTATTCGCGATGGTAGTTCTTTATCATCTTGGCACTACATCAGTACTCGGCTTAATCCTGGTGATGACTGCTCCAGAGGACTTAGTTTTAATGATAGTCCACGGATAAAACGCTGGTTTAATGGACCCAGCTTCTTGTACAAGCCCATAAATGAATGGCCAAATGAAGGCTTTTCACAACACATACCGGGTGGTGATCCTGGCATAAAGAAGACAACGGCTGCAACTGTTGTTGACAACTCTGCGAACATTGTAGATAGGTTGCTGTCACAGTATTCCTCCTGGTTAAAATTAAGAAGAATTATCGCTCTGCTGTTAAGAGGATTTGACAATCTGAAGTATTGGGTCAACAGTAGAAAAGAAGTCTATTCTAATTTGAACGACGGTAGTCCTGATGATGATCAGTTAAAATCTAAAGTTACAGAAGAGATGAGGAAGATGAAACAGGAAGCTAAGAAGTCTATTATTCAACAGATAAATCCAGGAATCTTTAAAAGGGCTGAAACTGCTATCTATCGTTACGTTCAGCATCGTCATTTTAGTGCAGAAGTAGAACAGCTGAGCAGTGGTCTGCCTGTGAAGAAAACAAGTTCTCTGAGAAAACTTGATCCTATGCTACATGATGGTCTATTACGAGTCGGTGGCCGGTTAACTCGTTCCGATTTGTCATATGATGCTAAGCACCCCATAATTCTTCCCAAGGATTCATCACTTTCAAGAATGATCATTGACAGTGTGCACCGTTCAGTAGGTCACTTGGGTAAATGTGCCATATTGTCTCAGCTACGTCAGAAAATCTGGATTACCCATGCTCCAGCTTTGACAAAAAATATTGTTTCTAAATGTGTCACTTGTAAGAAGTATACAGCTAAAGCTATGGAACAGAAGATGACAGACCTGCCTTCAGAACGTTTGAAACCAGACGAGCCACCTTTCTCCCAAGTTGGCATGGATTATTTTGGCCCTATAGAAGTGAAACGTGGTCGCTCCATGTTAAAGACATACGGTGTGGTTTTCACTTGTGCTACACGAGCGGTACATCTCGAAGTGGCTTACAGCCTAGACACAGACTCGTGTATTAACTCTATAAGACGTTTCATTTCACGTCGTGGTCCTATTAAATATTTAATATCTGACAATGGTACCAATTTAGTTGGTTCAGAGCGTGAACTCCATGAGGAAATCAACAAATGGAATGTCTTAAAAATTGGTAACGAGCTTTTGCAACACAACATAAAATGGGACTTCAATCCACCATCCGCGTCAAACTTTGGAGGAGTCTGGGAAAGATTAATCCGTATTGTGCGCAGAATTCTGTATGGATTACCAAGAGAACGTTTAGTGACTCTTGATGATGAAAGCCTTCAAACCTTTCTGTGTGAGGTTGAATCCATAATGAACTCACGCCCCATTACTAAAGTGTCAAACAATGTAAATGATCTTGATAGCTTAATATGGAGGGGGATCCTCGCCAAAACTCTCAATTTGTGAAAATACATTTGTCGATTTGTGAAAGTACATTTGTTAATTTGTCAAAATACAAAATACATTTGTCGATTTGTCAAAGTACATTTGTTAATTTGTCAAAATGCAAAATACATTTGTCGATTTGTGAAAATGCATTTGTTGATTTGTCATACAACAAAAATACATTTTTTCATGTGTGAAAATACCTGTCTAACCTACAAAGCACAAATTTTGAAATAACACAGCTTAACTTTACAGTTTCAAGATATGTAATTTCAACATTTGTATTTTCAAGATATGTAATTTCAACATTTGTAGTTTCAACATTTGCAGTTTCAACAGTTGTATTAACGACACTTGCATTATCGAGCCTTGCATTAACAAGCCATGCGTTAGCGAACTATGACCATATTTGGGTTGATGACGTTGATCATTAATCCGGAAAACGCCGAGTTTGGTCCTGCAATGATGTCTCCCGTCTCAATAAAAATATCTCTTCTTGGGTGGAGTTTTTTAAGGGGAACTACTCTCATTATTTCCGTTCTTCAACATGGCCAATGAACTTATTCATGAAGTGAAGTCCCGAATAGAGGGAATTTGCAATTTGTTAGATACACAAAATTTTCAATCGCTTTCAGACATCATACATGATATACATACAGTAGCAGGTATTGTCTCAGATTTAATGTGTTCCATGCCTTCCACGGAAGAAGACAGTATAACGATGAATGGATTACAAACTTGTTTATTTCATATTCAAAATGCTGCAAATTTAATCGAACGAAAGCAGGCCAATGAAGTTATAACTGGATCTCTCGGACATTCATTGTCACCAGGACATACTGGACGACCATCAAAGTCAGTTCCATTTGAACAGCTAGAATTTTTGGTTTCTAATGGATTCAAATTGAATGACATGGCCAATTTATTTAATATTAGTCCCAGAACCATGAGTCGAAGATTGCTTGAATATGGTATTTCATTAAATGAAAAATATAGTCATATTTCCAATGATGAGCTAGATGAAATAGTAATTGACCTTCTTAGTAACTTTCCAAATATTGGGTATCGAAGTATAAAAGGACACCTGCACAGTAAAGGACATATAATTCAAGAATACAGGGTTCGTGAATCGATGAGAAGGGTTGATATAGAAGGTGTTCTCTATCGTCGACTTACTTTAAATCCAGTAAGACGAAGAAGATATTCTGTTCGTGCGCCAAACTCATTGTGGCATATAGACGGCTATCATAAATTGATAAGGTTAGTATTGATTCAATTACAGGCAGGGGCGGACTAAGCTTATTTATCAGCCCAAAGAGGGACTAGCAGTGCATGGCGTTGTATGCCGTGAATATTTGAAAATTCAATTGCTGGATGGGGGCCTGGTGTGGCCGAGTGGCTAGGACGCTTGCCGTTCATGGTGGGGGTCCCAGGTTCGAATTCTGGCGGAGATCGGGTCGACCTTGTGGATTTTCTCGACTGGGTTCCCCCTTGTCAGGTGGGGAATGACATGGAAAAGCGTTCTAGTCCATTGGATAGGATGAAAAACGGAGGCCTGTGTTCACTAAGCTACGAGAGGGCATGTTAAAGTCACCTCGGCAGTTAAAATCGGTAGTGAGAATAGGGTGTTGCCGCTGCCTTAGCAAAATTTACCCTCATTGCACACGCTTGGCAAATGCCCGTCTCTAGTTAGCCTATAAATTAGTGCAGAAAAATGGGACGTTAATCTCCATTTCATTTCATTTCAATTGCTGAATGTGCAATCTTCGCTTTAAAACTGACTATTAACATGCATAAATTTTTGAAAGGCCCTTTGGGTCGGGACCCAACTGGTTTTGGCCAGGTGTGTCCCCCTCCATACCTGCTTACAGGTGATATACCGTTTTGTAATGTAAGCTTATAGAATTGATTTAAGAGTCTTCGTACTGTAGTAATCATTGTTGATTTCTGACTCCTGTTAAGTGAGTTCGCTTACTCAAGATAATTAATCCAAAATCCATATTTGGATTTTTAACACCCATTCGAAACCAGCTATTCAATATCATTAATGTCAGACTGGTTTATGATATATAGGCTTACTGTATTTGTATGACTAGTATAATATTTTATATGGGTTGCATTTTTCGAAACACGATGGAATGGCGGTTTGTCAATTACCGGTATATTATATATTGTATCTTTAACATTAACTCATCGCAGTTCAGTTTGATTAGTGGTAGCTGAGTAATGATCATTTGTATATTTTTTCCATATCTTTTAAGCTGGCACTTAGTTGTTCATGGAGGTATAGACGGTTATTCTCGCCTCCCTACATATTTAAAGATTAGCAACAACAATAGAGCAGAAACTGTTATGCAAGCATTTAATGAAGCTGTTCAAAATTATGGATTGCCATGGAGAGTTAGATCGGATAAAGGGGGCGAGAACGTTCGTGTTGCAGAATATATGATAAATTCCAGAGGTTTTGGAAGAGGCAGCCATATTACTGGAAGAAGTGTCCATAATCAGAGGTAAATTTAGTACGTCTGCATTAATATGTTCGATTTTATGTTATACATCTGTCTGTTCGCATTATCCTTTGAATAATAATTTTCAAGTTATGGTCCTTGATCCCATAAAAATATGCCAAGTTTAAATGGTTTAAAATCTTGATAGTTAGTCAGTGTGAAGCATCATACAGAATGCCCGTATTATTGTTTGGAACATGTTTCAGACTTCTTCCACTTGACTACAGTATTAAGAGGTTTCAACTATTATAAACGATAATCAGCAGTCTTCGTGCCATTCGAGGGTTTTCATTAATATTAAAGATATGTGCAGTTTTGCGTTAACCAATGGATATGTAACATTTATCACCTAATTAGAATTTTAAACTTGTGATCGTATATTAGCGTTCAGAAAACGAATGTCATGTTCAATATTTGATACGATTCAATAACAATCACCAGAGTTACTGCCCTTTGTTTATAATCTAGATTCCAGAGTTTTAATGTGTCTTTGTCGTCATCAAATGTAGGTAAAGTAGTTTGTTCAAAAATCAAATTATGTACCATTGTCTAGACTTTGCTAAAAACATTCATTCTGTGACTTTGTGTGGTTTCATGAAAGGAATGTTGACAATTTGTTGCTCTGGTGTCATTTTCAACAACCTGTTCATATTTTAACAGTGAAATAGATCATCACACTTAATTTTTTTTTTATTTCAAAGAATAGAGAGATTTTGGAGAGATTTGTGGATGGGATGCATCAGTTTTTTCTACTACCTTTTTTGCTACATGGAAGCAGAAAACATATTTATACCAACTGATGAAATACATATTCAAGCCCTACACTATATCTTCATACCAAGGATTCAAAAACACTTGAACGAATTTAGAGAGGCCTTTATCAGGCGATCTATTAGGACAGCTAATCAGAAAACGCCGTTACAGTTATGGATAGATGGTCAAATCCTGGATCCAAATGAAAATCTTGCTTCTGAGGTATATTTTCATTGATATGTATATTCAAGAAATCCAGATTAATATAATCTTTCATTTTTTGACAGTGGTTAAGATTATGCCTAAAAATATTCAAAAATTGGAGGGTGAGATTTTGGGATATTTTAATTTCCATAGCAAACAAATGATTTAATCTGTTAATGATAAGATAGAAGTCTCCAACCTTATACACCCCAACAACTGTTATTATATCCCAGAAAGTTTCAAAACTTTTCGTTGAGAACTGTGATCTCTATCGTGTAAAGAAGAAGTTTTTATGGGCATGCACAATAACTAGTAAAATGAAACTTTCAACCTTTTCAAAGATAAGATACAACTTTTAAACTAGCATATTCATAATCAGTGACCTCAATAATATATAATTAATTGCTTGCTTCGTCAGAATCAGATGATTTTGTGACTTGACCTAATTTTCGCCATTTTTATAAACAATTACAGCAACTCTGGTCTCTATCACGTTTACAAGGTTTCGTGAATCAAGGTCAATAACTCTGGAAAACATTGAATTTCGATAGGCTTCTTCCTTATGCTGGTATAAACAACTACAGCAAGTTTCGTTAAAATTCTTGTTTACAATATGAAATAAACTTATATACTATTCAAAAAAAGTAGGGGATATTTGATATTTAAGTGTTATTAAAGTCACCTAATGAAACTGACGACGAAACAAATGAAAAAATGAAATGAAGTTCACATTCATCGATTTATTCCAAATGATCGTTAGACTAAGTAAGGCACAGACTGACCATTATAAGGGTAAAATGATACCAGGGGTCAAACAGCAAAGTTACCACAGCATCACAACCAAGTCAGTAACGGGTAAATCCTCCTCTGTTTGCCAAACAAGCATTGATCCGACGTGGCATACTCCTAATGAGACGTCTAAGGTCATTTTGGTCCAGATTGTCCCATTCCTGTTGCAACGCAGCAGCAAGTTCTTGGACATTGGCAGGACGTTGTTGACGTTGACGTAACCTCTGTCCAAGCATGTCCCAGACATGCTCGATGGGGGAGAGGTCAGGATTCAGTGCTGGCCAAGGTAATGTGGTGATGTTCTGTTGTTGGAGGTAACCTGTAACGATCCTGGCCCTGTGACATCTTGCGTTGTCATCCTGGAAGATGAAACGGCGGCCATGACGTCGTGCGAACGGCACAACATGGACTGCCAAGATGTTGTCCCGGTAGTACTGGCCTGTAACACGCCCTGCAACAACATGTAAAGCCGTTCTTCCAGCAACAGTGATGCCTCCCCACACCATAACAGAACCACCCCCAAATCGATCATGTCTGATGACGTTAACGTCTTGGAAGCGCTCGTTTCGACGACGCCACACCCTCCTACGTCTGTCCAAAAAATCAACAGTGAACCTTGACTCATCTGAAAACATCACATTGCTCAAGCGTCGATTATCCCAGTGTTGACGATCCCTACACCAACAACGTCTTGCCTGAATGTGATGATCTCTCAAACAAGGGATCACGCGAGGGCGTCGGGCGCGAAGGTGACCCCTATGCAGTCGATTCCGAATCGTCTGGCCACTCACTCTCACACCAGTGTCTGTTTGAAGACGAGCGCTGATCTGATTTGCTGTGATGACACGATTTCTCAAGGCCAAGGTACGGATAAATCGATCCTGGGCTTGAGTTGTCGCCCTTGGTCGACCTGAGCGTGGTCTGTCCTGTACAGATTGTGTATCACGGTATCTGGACCATAGCCTGCTTATGACAGACTGAGAAACATTCATCGTCCGCGCCACAACCGCCTGTGTTGTGCCGATCTGTAGCATGCCAAGGGCACGTAACCTTTCATTTTGGGTAAGCCGACGCATATCAAAATTTGTTTTCTGGTCACTTAAACAATCAAACTGATGTTTCCACCCTGGAATTCAATGCCACAATGACTGTAACATTCAAAGTCAGAGTCGTGCAAATCTTGGGTTGGACCCCCATGATGATCCCAAGCATCACCTGCATTCCATGCGGTAGCTATTGGTGCGTTTGGGCGTCACATGTAACTGGAAATGTGTCCTCTGTTAGGTTCTATAGTGACTTTTTTCGTAGTCATTTGCATATTTTAGTATTATGCCCCCAAAATCAAATATCCCCTACTTTTTTTGAATAGTATATCTTAAATAAACCTATAAATTCAATCCCAAACAGACGTTCATTAGATTTTAAATATTTTTTTATAGGCAGACTTTCAAAGTTACGGAACAATACAAAATGGTTTGATGGCATATGATGATGAACCAGAAAGAGTTGTTATTGGTCATTTTCCTATATCTTTAACTGATCAAAAGATGGAAGAATTGATGTGCCAAATAAATCCTTTATTCGATTCAGAAAATCAGGGAATGGACTTGTTTCTTGCAACCGTAAATTTCATTTCTAATTATCATGAAATGAATTAGGAAATCAACACTGCTTTTTTTCAATTAATAGGTTTTTATTGGGTATTTCACCAACAGAGGCCCAGTTCATGCTACATACATTTTCAATTCAAACCAAAACCATAAGCACATACAATTATGTTAATAAAAGCATTTTCTAGGAAATCGTATTCTTTCATATATTTCGTTTGGTTAATAGTAATAGATGGCGCACATGTATTTACTGTAGTGCAGTTTAAATTTTCATGGTCAAATAGTAGTAGCCCATCTCCTATATTTGGAGATATGGCAGGGCTACCAGTTGTTGCCAGAAGAAAATGTCCAGTATTCAGTTGAACATCATCTTCGAGATCTGTTTCCATATCCAACCACTGGGTACTGATTTTTCCACCTAAAAATATATACAAACTTGTTAAATAATTTGAAACAAAAGACCATCAAGAAAGTTAACATACGCCATACAGCAGTTTAACTTCAAGGCAGCTACTAGTCTTCTATGAAGGGCTGCCGCCTGCCGGCATTCATTATATTTTAGAATGTATCAGTAAAATATTCATAACTAATTTCCTAATACATGCATAAACTTTAGTTTGAGCTATTTTCCGATATGCACAGGTAATGGATCTCAGCGACAGGTGCATGAACATTTCGACCCTTGACGGAGGGGGATCCTCGCCAAAACTCTTAGGCCCGTATTCTCGAAATTGGATTAGTGCTAATCATAGATTTAATCTCTGACTTTTCGACCAGCCATATTCTGAAAGGCTGATTAAATTTTAAGCTAAGATTTTTATAAACTTTGATTAGCCTAATCAATGAGTTAATCATTGTTCGAGAATACCATAAAATGTGGTATTCTCGAACGTTGACTTGTACTTAATCATTGACTAAATCACCCCAATGTTTAGTCATCTCAGGGGGGTAGTTTAAGGAAAGATTAAGTACATGCATATGCAATTACAATGTATTGAATATTATAGAAATTATTATTTTTCATTGAATTCAGACTCATTGCACTTATATTTCGCCTCAAAAGTAACAAATTTACATTCATCGTAAATTCTGTTGAAAAAGTTTTTTTTATATATATATTAAACATTCTCTATTATATAAAATATAATTATGTGCACTTTAGTCAAAATACAAATAATTTTTAGAAGTGTCAAAGAACCTTTAAGGAATTGCAAAGAGCGGAACAAATCAACCTATTGGCACAAAAGGGAACCCACAGCAGCTAAATCGTCCGGGCAGTCGACAAGGATTGTCACATTTAATTATCAGAAATCAATAGAATTTGTTTGGCTTCTAGTTCTGCCCTCAGCGAACATTTACTATACAAAATGTAATAGGCATCCTCCTCTCAGTTAGTTACCCTCATTGCACACGCTTGGCAAATGTCCGTCTCTAGTTAACCTAAACAGTGCATAAAAATGGGACGTTAAACTCTATTTCATTTCATTTGGTATTAGTGTTGAAAGTAGAGGTCATGTTCTAAGTGAGTTAGAATTGATTTATAAATTTTTTCATTTTAGAAATCAATTCGAACTCATACATAAAGTCCTTTCAAAACTTAAAGCATACATTATTTCCTTCTAATGTTATTAAGTGTGGAACTCAATGATGAGTCTAAAAAAAGCTAAAGATCTCCTCTATCATCTGATAATATACAGTTGTGCATCCACCGAAATATGACAAGAAATTAAGGAGAAGAGATGGTGTAAGGTTGTACAGAATCCCAGACTATATAATTCTGGTTATTAAACTCTTTAAAAGTAATAACTTATACTTACGTTCAAGTTTCTTCAAAAACTGATGAAAATTGTACACAATTATCTCTTCTAACTCCTTGTCTTCTGGTTTAATTGAGAAACTAGGATGAAACAAATTAATTACATCCAAAGCCTTAACATCTGTCCGGCTAAAGTATTCGGTGGCTTCTGCTGAATACTGCATTAATAATTTATAAACACCATGAAGTTTGAGACCTAAAAAATATAAGATCTATGTGTATCTGTACAAATTAATTTATATCATTTCTATTATCACAGCCTTGAAATTTAATGCTGAGGGGTAAAAGTTGCATATATTGGATATATGCCATTTCAGTCTGTATAATTTCAAAATGTTTTTGTTGGGTTTGTTTTAAATTTTTGTTCATGTTTAAAAAAAAAAAGCACCATAAAAACACAATTACATTTCACAGCTCCACAAAGAGAACAATTAAGATAAGTCAGCAAATACTTTCATAGACTAACTTGGCGGTCCGTCAATTGGCCTCGCGACAATTGGCTCCCGACTATTTGAGCGGGTCAAATTGTCGCGAGGCCAATTTGTCGGGCCCAATTGACACAGACTTACCTTCTATGAACTGCAGTAATGGTGGCAAAAAATGATAAAATCCATAATGGCATCGAATCGCTAACATGGCTTCTTTTTTGTTTTCTAATGTCAACATCTTTTTATATCCTGCAGATTCCAATATATCAGCATTTTTCTCAAAAACCTCTGATACATTTAGAGCTTCTAAAGAATCAATCTACAATAGCAAAGATTAACAAGTGATAGCTTTGACAATAAATTTATATTTAAACAGGAGAGTAAGAACTACTTTTAATAAATCAAACAAAAGTTGAACATGCCATAGATTGAATGTACGCGAAGTCAATTATCTGACTTTTGGACAAACAATGGCCAATAACTTGTGTTCGCAAACATTTTTTACTACACAGGTAACAACTGTAGCCCTTATCGTGTTCACAGGCCACAATTTAATATGGACTATAAAATGAAAATTGTTTCATTTGAGCTGCAATTACCAACCTACCTCTTTAAGAGCTTGGAGAACATCTCCAGTTAACATTTCATCTGAAATTTCACCAACTGCAGGTTGTGCATTCTGAAGGATGAATTTAGTAAAAACTGTGGTAGAAGGCATCTTGGTCCTTGATTTCCCATTAAGATAGAAAAGGCAACAACTTTGCCTATAGTCTTGTATGTTTTATTCTGTAGTAGTGTTGAATTGATGGCAAAACCACTATTTTCAAAAATGGAAGTATGTTTAAAGATAAGAGAGAAAAACTCCCTTGTTAAGCCGCCTGCATCCACCCCATCTTCCCCTATGAATATTACATTTAACAGTTGATCAAATTCAAAATCTTCCAGATTTTCCATGGCTGTTTGCAAAAACATTTTTCTAACTACTGAGACATGGAATCTCTCCTTTACATTTTGACCAAAAATTTTCTCGGACAGTTGATGCAAATCATATTTTAAATTACCAGTCCTGAAAACAAAACCAACACATTTATCAATCGATTATTGCTCAGATACATTTAAACAGTATACAACATAATAATAGCAATATAGGTCTACATATAGTGATGTGGACATATAACATATAGCATGACATTCACCCAAAATGGCAGCGTTGTTTCATCAAGATCTAAATTGTGATGGAAAATGTTGATAACTGCACATTTTGCTAAGCTTCTTTGAAAACAGATAAACAATTCCAAGAGAAATTAAATTATATCGTAAGTATTAAAAACAAGCGATTGCCATGCGATATACGCCCACGGTAGCTTTGACAATAAATTTATATCTACACAGTCCAAATGAATGAAATGAAGTTTAACGTCCCATTTTTCTGCACTAACTAGGCTAACTATAGACGGGTTGTACACAGTCGAGTAACTGACTACGTTTATCGAATCATCATAAAATTCAAATCGTCCTAGTTTCATTCAGATCGGCCAAAAACTCTGGCTCCAAAGAGCACACAAAATCTAAAATACAATTTTCAGGCGAAATAAGGGCAATAACTGTAATGATTTTTATCGCAGCGCACCCAAATTCGCACTTGACCTTCAAGTTACAATTTAACCAAGATCTTACGAATATGAACCTCAATACCAAATTTGAACGAAATTGATTTAAAAGTATGAAATTGTGGATGGGCCGACGGATGGAAGAGACAACGACATTATACTACCATATTAACCTTTGGTGTATAAAAAATATGACATAAAAATGAAGGTATAATATAATATATTTAGAGATACCATTAAATATGTGATCCGCATGAATAGTTTTTCGAAAGTGAAAATGCAAACATGTTTCTATAAACACACAAAGTATAAAAGATATTATATTATAGGAATAAAAAAATTGTTTACTGTGTCCTTCCTTCGTCTGTTTTCTTGTCATCTTCGCCGCAAGATGCAGCATGTATTTCAACTAAATCCTCATCAAATTCTAGACCGCAAATTGGGCAAGATTTCAGGCTGTAAATTAAACAAAAGTAGAGGCTGATAGAGATGGGCCAAATAGTATATCGGATATACTGTATAAACTGTGTGGTGTCAGTATTGTGTCAATACATGCACATCAATGCCTACTATTGTGCAAAAAACAATACCGTACCGATATCGAATTTGAAATTTCAATACCTCCTATAACTTAACGGGGCCATCCCACATGAAGACAATATGCAACCAAACACTGTTTGTGCGTATAAAAATATGCATATATTTTTGTTAACTCTAATAATTTTCTTTTTAAATTGGGAACTGGAGAGGCCACAGATAAAGTGTAAATGAAACAAGACTATCTGTCTCTTATGGAAAATGTTAAATTCATGACAGATGTCTTATAACCATGATTATTATAATCCGTCCATATTATTGATAATAATAATACTCATCATTATCATTCAATATTAAAATTAAAACAAGAGTTAAACGCCAACAAAACAAGAGTTAAACGCCAACACAATATGCGCCCAAAACAGCAGCATTTTCTCATAATTAGACCTTATCAAGAAGCAAGGACAATAACCCTTTAAACAATATTTGGAATATAACTGGACTTACACCATGTTTATGAACTTACTAACCAAGTATATTCCAAAATACATGCAGTCTCTGGACATTAGCAAGTTTTGGAAAAAGGGCAATAACTCTCCATGTTACTTTAGAATCATAGCCAAGACACAACTTATCCTATACCTTATGGCTATGAACTTACATACCAAGTATGAACGAAATCGGTTGAAAACTCTAGGCGTTGGAGTGGCCACAAAAATTCATGAAATTATGGGCAAAGGCAATAATTCTGCAAGTTACGTTCAAAATGCGAACTCACATACCAATTATTAACAAAATCGGTCGAAAACTTTAGGCGTGAGAGTGATCACAAGAAATTGTGGACGGACAGGGGCGACGACAATATACGACCAAAATTAAATTTTGGGCGCGTATAACGATGGACGGACGCCGAGGCGACACCAATATACGACCACAAGTGGGTGTATAAAAAGAAGAATAACATAACTACAAAACTAACATTTAAGGGAATGTTTCACAAAATTATACAGTTTACAATTAATAGAGGCTGTTTTAAGCTATTTTCACATAAATTTAGATTCCTAATATTACAGGCTTTTTAGATCCAATTAGATCGTGTAGGTGTTGTTGGTGCCGTGGACGAGGCAATGACATATAATAGATCCTTGGCACGGCATAAAGGAAATTGTAAAAGGGTTGGGGCTTGAATACTTATATACACAATCTGAAAACTGTTATGAGAAGCTTAAATTATCATCTCTATATACCGGTAGTAAACATATAATTACATGCATCTATCCCTTTAACAATGAATCATAACAAAAACTCATATGATCAGGTTCATAACTATGAAAAAACAAAAATATAAACTTTGCAAAATGAAATACTTAGTTTCATGAACAACAAGTTCTTCGTTCTTGGTTGAATTCTGCAAAAATTGTAGGTCGTCTTATCACAAATATTAATAATATACAAACGGCCACAAAAGAAAATCAACACACGATTTGTTAACACAGCAACCAAATTTTCAAAATATTTTCATCTGTGATTTTAAAAATATTGTTTCGTGTAATTTGATATTTTCATAGCATATAGAGGGTAATTTAAGCCGATGTGAATACTTCAAAAAAAATTCTGCAACATTTCAATTGACCTCCACCTCATTAACAGCACTGTACCATGTTCTACCATATGTCACTTCTGGAACATGAAAATTCGGTAAGGCATGGTCGCAAAAAGTTGTAAAATATACAGAATATATTTTCAAATTTCTTGTATGACCATCCCTTACGGGATTTTCAGTTCCGGGTGTGATGTGTGGCATAACATAAAAAAATGTTAAAGGTGTGCAGGACAAATGCAGTGTCAAAGAAAAATTTTGTTCAAAGAAGCTTTAAAAAAATTATTTTTGACAATTTTTTTTTTTAATGCAATATTTTATTCACATGGAAAAGGATCAGAGAACAGGCTAAAGGCTATGTGAGACTCCTCTCCCTAACAATTATTTCATTATTGGCAAAAAAATAAGAGTTTTTACATCACAAACTAAGTGATTTTAGAAGGCTGTCCTGTCAAATAATGTCACGAAAATGTTGTTTATTTGTGCTAATGAGATCTGCGTTCTGAATACCACTTTTAATTTTCTTACAAATTCAAACACTATTAACTCACCTCACTTACACAAGCATATTTACAAATAGGAGTAACAGAGGACAACTGCTCTGACTTCTGTCTCTTTATTTTAGGTAAATTATCTTCCTGAAGCTAAATTAAAAATTTTAATAATAATTCAATGAAGGCAAAGTCAATAGGTTATCACATAGTGAGTAAAAACAATGAGTTAACATGACATTGGTTATTCAGAAAACAAGTTAAAACGCTCAACATGTAATGGTAGGCGAATAAGTCGATGCAAAACAACGCAACATTTCGGAAAGTTATCCATTCATCAGCAAACAAAAATTATTATTAAACTAGATACAACTAACAGCAGAATCTAAATGTGACAGCCAAAACATTACTGGTACCACCAGTTTCAAGGGAGAACCCTCAAGTCAAATCATTCAGAACAGTAATATAAACAAAACAAATAGTAATACATTAGGTACTGGATAGTAAATGTGTTGAAATGTATTTAAAAGGTCAAATAATAAAATAAACATGAGAAAAACAACCTAGAAACTGGATTTTGCAAGTAATGTAGCTAACAGTTTTAAAGCTATGATTTGTATCATGAATTATGAAAAGAGGACAGGCATAGAAAAGGTCTACAATATAATAAAACGAATTTGTGTTAATTTCATGCGGTTTAAGGGTTCCTAATCGGTCAATGATCTTTATTTCACATTGTTTTCTGTTTGCCGTACTGCCACTATATTATTAGTGCTATGGCTGAGCTTGGCTAAAGTGCATAGCTACAGGTTTTTATACGACCAAATTATGGTCCGAAAATATGGACGGACTAGTGCAAGGACAATATACGAAACAAAATAACATATGGGCACATAAAAATCATATTTCAAGATTATGCTTAATTTCTAACCTTTGATTAGTTTGCAATGCTTACTTACCTCATGAAATTCTTGTATATGTTTTCTCAAATTATTTAAAGGCACTTTTTCACCGCAATCCATGCACTCCTGTGTTATCATATCTGACTGTAAGTAAAAGATAGTTTCAGTTTTTATCCCAGAATATTATACATGGAGAAATCAAGACGGTATTATAGAGCTATATCTGAATCTCACAAATCTGATCAGAATAGGTTTATATTCTTTAAACTCTAAAACCCCAATGTAATAGAATTCTTGAATTATGAAACTCTACAAATTAAATGCTAATAATTTGACATTCACTACTCTATCCTATATTCAACCAAAAGTTTGTGTTTAATATAATGTAATAGACGATGCAGGTAGACTGCACAACACTAGATATATACAAGACATAACACACACAGTATATAATACAAGACACAATATACACAGTACATAAAAAGGCAAATACTCCCAGAGAAGACAAACAAACTCTACCAGTAGCAATCAAAATCACTTGACGAAAGGGCTGTGGTCCACGGGGTCTCCGTAAGCGCAAACTCAGCAACAAGTCACTAAACGTCAAATACTATTCGCTCCATAGGAGAGTAACATATAATTTTACAAAATATAAAATTATGATAACGAATCAAATATTAGCTGTCCAAAGTTAGAATTAAAGACTTTAAATTTATCCAATTTGTGATTGTTTATTAGTTTTTCAATTTGTCTGTGAAGTCTGCTGTGAAGAGCACCTTTATTTAAACATTTCTTATACAAAGAAACTAATTTATTTATAAAATTTGAAGACGGCTACATATGTTTATAAATCTAAATGTCTGAGAGTAAAAAACATTATATAAGGTATTTTCATTATTACTATAACTTTCAGTTGAGGGATATTTAATTACATCAAAAGGGAAATAATCTGTTTTGTCATATACAGTAGTATTAAAAGTACAGTCATCAATAGTGATATCAATATCAAGGAATGCAGCATGTAGATCTCCAGTGTTTTCTTTATTGAGTACAAGTTCAGGTGGATAGATTTGGTCTCTGTAGCGCTTAAAATTTCCCTTATCATTAATGGCAGTTACATCGTCAATATATCGAAATGTGTTATTAAGATTGCGTGCAGTTAGTTAGTTTTACTCCTATCTTGAAAATCGAATTTGTATTTATGCAGGTTTCCATTTGCCATAAATGGCGCAGGATCAGTGTCCATAGGAAGGCCAATGATCTGTTGAATGATTTTATCACCTACTGCAAAAATGGTATTATCAATCAAATAGTGGATAAGGTAGCTTGCCAGGAATAATTTCGGAAAACGTTGATAGGCTTCTTCCATATGCTGGATGTATAAACAACTACAGTAAGTTTTGTTAACTCTGGTCTCTATTTGGTTTACAACAAATTGTGGGCAGATGGACAGGGGCGATGGCGTGGGCGTATAAAAAACTCGACTGTACATACCTGCATGCCTTTTGGAGTCCCACTAATAGTAATATCCAGATCTCTCTGTAAGGGTTTGATATATATGATGGCTTGTCCAATGTATGACTGTGCCAGAAAAGCACTTGTGTACCCTGATGGAGGGGGGTCAATAAACTCCATTATGGTTCTTCCTATGGCACGATTTAGATCATACCCTCCTCCATCTATCAATTTTGGATAATGTGAATATATTTCATTTGAAAAATACTTCGCATCATCATTCTTAAAAAGAGTTATTCTTTTTTCTCCCAGTCCAGCATCCTGTGTGACTTTTCTTGCGAACCGATCAGGGACAGTGTTCTAAAAATATATTAAAAATACATACTGGTACATAAATTCAAATAATAGCTAGAAATTTGTTGAAAATCTTAAATAATATAAATCATCTGAAATATAAGCTTACTATAATAAATATTATTCAAATGTTCAAATCTCATGATTTAGTTTCCTGGTCGTACTACCTAAGGTAAAAGGTAGTAACTTGCTCTTATACAATCCAATATCCAAACTTCACATTGAAATAATTTGATTTGACCGCATAATTCTGCGTTGTAGCATCTATGTCGAACCTTTCTAACTTCAGGTTGTAATAATGTCAAAAGGTAGTAACTTAGTGATTTCCTAATGTCATTTTTGACAGTTAATGCTCCTGCCATTGCAACTTAACTACAATGATCACAACCCACTATTACCCTGTATTAAATGTGATGTTTGTGGTAAAATGTTTGGTCAAAATCAACTGTGACATATGTATTACTATATGGCTACAAGCTATCACCTACTACCACATCTACCTAAACTATGTACCACTATCAATTGAATGTCACATCTGTATGTATATAATGTGTATACTGTTTTGTTTATTGTTAGTTTGTCGATGTTCTCATAACATACTATATATTCGATGTACAATGGGCCTATGGCCTTGTAGTATCTGAATAAAGTTATTATTATTATTATTCAATCGTGTCTGCATAGTTTTAATACAACCACCAAAGAACATGTCGTCTCTGTCTATCTTTCATTTGTCTGTAGTCCACAATGTATTGTGAACACATACAGAATTCATCCAATGTTTATTTTCAGAGTTCTTGCCCTTGCTGTATGAAAAATTCCTTGTGGACTGGGCGATGATGAGCCCTATTAAAATTCAGCTTATTCCAATATGTTCATTTATCATATAAATACTTTACCTGTGTGCAACTTGACACACAAAAAAAACGATGAGTCCATGTGTTCTGTCTACCAGTACCAGCAACTCTTTTATTACTTGTCCTCGAAATACTAGAATAGGGACAAAACAAACGGCGCATTTCGCTGACATTTGGTGTTGACGGTCCAGGTAATATAGTAGTAGGAGTCTGTGTAGTTCGAGATTTTTCTTCCAGTTCTCTGGCTGCCTGCCTAAGAAGCTCAGCAGTTTTCTTCAGATCATTATCTGACATTTTTATTCTGAAAAATATAAAAAAGAATTTTAGTTGGACAACAACACAACAGACACCCAAAACAAGAACATTTTCTCAAAATTAGACATTATCAAAAACAGAATAACCCTGTAAGTATTTTTGAAATATAACTGGACTTACACCTTAAGTGCACAGGCAAACTAAAGGCAGTAACTCTTAACGATTTTTATCGAATCACAACCAAATTCAAACATGACCTTCATTGCATGGAAACAAAGATACGTACGGTACTAAGAATCGTTAAGTTCGAATAAACAGTGTTGTCTAGAAAGGGGTATATATTCTTCCGGAATTCGTGGATGTTCATCCAGGAATAAAATAGGCCTGTCAGGGAAAAAATAGTTTTAAGGAAAACAAGCGGTCGCCATGCGATATACGCCCACCAGCAGCTTTGCTCAAGTAAGGTAGTAACTTCAATGATTTTTATCGCATCGCAACCAATTCGCACTTGATCTGCACTGTATAGCGATAAAGACACATAACAAGTTTCATTAAGATCGGACCATGACACATGCCAAGTTTCGTTTCCATCAAATGAAAATTGTAGACTCTTATCGCGTTCACAGTCTAAATTGGCGAAGTTTGTCGAAAAAATGGGCATAACTCTGAACGTAATTTTCGAATTGCACCAAATTCGAACTCATCCGAGATCTTTGGATATGCCAAGTTTCATTTCTATCGGATGAACATTGTAGACTATCGCGTTCACAAAGTCTAAATTGACGAATTTTGTCGAAAAAGGGGCATAACTCTGCAAGTAATTTTTATGTGGGCGCATAAAAACCAGTTTGGTTGAGTATTTCAGCAATATTTTTCTTTACTATTTGCGAAAAAAAAGAGGCCGCAGGGGAACCGGAAAAAAACCCCAACTTAATCCCTAGCTACCGACTCACAAAGTCTAAATTGACGAACTTTGCCCAAAAAGAGGCTTAACTCTGCACGTAATTTGTATGTGGGTGTATAAAAATCAGTTTGCTTGAGTATTTCAGGAATATTTTTCCTTACTATTTGCGAAAAAAAAGAAGGGGCAGGGGAAACAGAAAAAAAAACAACTTAATCCCTAGTACCCTACCTACCGACTCTATTTTTTTTTGGAGAGGAAAAAGGAAACACAGGTATTTTTTTGGCCTAAGTTTGATTAATATGTTTGGATAAAAAAAAATATGGCATCTAGTTTAGATAATAAATGAATGAAATGGAGTTTTTAACATCTCATTTTTATGCACTGATTGGAGTCTCTATACAGAGCACACAAGAAAGAGCAGACGAGCAGTAACTCTTGCAAATGTTAGGCCTATCAAACCCAACTTCATTTTACGAAGACAAAGATACCCTACAGGCTACATACAAAGTTTCATTAAATCTGGATAAAAACTCTCGCCAGTATAGACTAGACCACAATGCATATAAAAACAAAATCTAAGAAAATATTTTAATTCAAATATTAGTCAAAGTAGATGTGTGGATCTACGGTATTATTAATATTATAGCCTAAAACTACTACTATTTATGTGTCTGTTTCAAAGTCACAGTGTCACCCCAATTCCGCGAATTCGTGCAAATATCTTCAAATATAAATTTTGACAACAAAAACTAATTTCACCTGTATTGTTGATATGTCTGTTGATATATGATTTTACAAATTAAAACTGTCTAAATTTACTAATTAAAAAATATTACTCTAGCCTATAAACCAATCTGATTCACAGAGAGAATTACTTACGAATTTGCCTATAAACTAGTTTCATTTGCTGTTTGAAGAACGGAAATAATGGGAGTAGTTCCCCTTGAAAAACTCCACCCAAGAAGAGATATTTTTATTGAGACGGGAGACATCATTGTAGGACCAAACTCGGCGTTTTCCGGATTAATGATCAACGTCATCAACCCAAATATGGTCATAGTTCGCTAACGCATGGCTTGTTAATGCAAGGCTTGATAATGCAAGTGTCGTTAATACAACTGTTGAAACTGCAAATGTTGAAACTACAAATGTTGAAATTACATATCTTGAAAATACAAATGTTGAAATTACATATCTTGAAACTGTAAAGTTAAGCTGTGTTATTTCAAAATCTGTGCTTTGTAGGTTAGACAGGTATTTTCACACATGAAAAAATGTATTTTTGTTGTATGACAAATCAACAAATGCATTTTCAAAAATCGACAAATGTATTTTGCATTTTGACAAATTAACAAATGTACTTTCACAAATCGACAAATGTATTTTGTATTTTGACAAATTAACAAATGTACTTTGACAAATCGACAAATGTATTTTCACAAATTGAGAGTTTTGGCGAGGATCCCCCTCCATAGCTTAACACCAAATCATTTGCTGCTATTACGTGCAGGTGAATCTCTGCCTATTGGAGGTTTTGATAAAACAGATGCTTACGCGAAGCGACGATGGTGACAGATTCAGTATTTGTCTAATATATTCTGGAAACGCTGGTCGACAAAAATGGGTAAAACCTAGAAGAAATGTTTGTGCTGGGGATATAGTTTTGATACTTGATGGAAATATTCGGTCTTCCTATAACTCTAGGACGTGTTGTAAATGTGCACCCTGATAGAAATGGTCTAGTGCGCGTTGAGACTGTCAAAACCAAAACAAGCACTTTGGAACGTCCAGTAAATAAGTTGTGTATGCTGTTGGAATCAGATTTGTAATCTGATTTCATTGTAGTATGCATGTATGTGACATTGTGGGACTGTTGGATAGTAGAAACTGTGTAGGTTAACCTTTATGTTGCATGGACTGTATTGGAATAAGAAACATGTGGCACTATTGGGACAACTGTTAATGAATTCCTTGAGATGACAATCTGTGAAAGTTTTGATGAGGCGACTGTTATTTTATGAAGGCCTTATCAGAATGATTGTTATGAAAGTCTCATTGGAATACTGTAAAATCTACTTGTAACATTATTTGTGACAGCTTCATTATAACATCTAATATAGACAACCATGTTAGATTGTCTGTACTATAAGAAAGTATAAATTATTACATGTTATTGTGTTTGAAAATTTGAATTTCATTTAATTTAAGTTTTAGGTTCTTAGTCTACATTATATTTCTAGGTCTGTTAGAAACCGTTTTTGAAATGTTTTATCTTATTATGATGTACTTTAGAGTTTAATTTGTTAGTAATCATTATTGACATCAAGTCCATTTAGTTTTAAGATTGACTTAAGAGGATAATTTGCCCTTTGTTAGAGTGTTTATAATCGTTCCTTGGCTATGCACGATTAGGAGGCCGGTGTAAGATGCAAATTATCAATATTTCGTTTTATTGTTTCATTTAAAATGTCCAGTCTTAAATTGAGATGTAATTTTTAGTTGAAAAGAATTGTTATCCAGAGTTCTACTCTTTAAATAAATTGCTATGCTAATTTGAGTCTGGTTGACCGTGTCTTGAGAGGTCGCCATTGACGAAGCATGGCTGTGTCATGAAGCTGTGCTATTATTCCGTTTATTTTTCATTGTGGGATGACATAAAATACGGTAAGCACATAAATTATTATATAACTGTCGAGTATAGTAATTAGGGAAAGTATTTATATTACTGTTATTAGTTGTCACATTCATAAATACTGGTTTTGGAAGAGTTTAGAATTGTCACATTATAGCGTCTATTAGGCATGGTTGCTGGGTAAAGGCCCTCTCATAAATTATGATATTTGCTTATAATGTTGACCCTGTTTAAGCCAAAACTTATTTTTGTGGTTATTTCTCTATTCTTATGTACTTGGTATATTGAGTAGATAAATATGTATGCATGGTTATACATTTTATCATGGAAATTTAAAGTTCACATAAGACAGTTAGGTTGATATCTGTACTGTGCTTATAAAGGCTGCCTCTGTATTTTCAGTCAATCACCATCACCTCCACAACCATAGTTGTAACAACCTTGTTATCAAATGATAGAAATAAAATGGTGCATTGCCGTTCATTGTTAAACCTTTTGCTGTATTTAAACGATGATAAATGTAATGTATACAAGATGTTGCAACGTTCGTATTTGAAATGTTTAAAATATACATTAAAATGTTTAAAAATAGTCATTAAATACCATTTGCTATTTAAAAATAGACATTAGAATTTTTAAATGTTTAAAATAGACATTAAATACCATTTGCTATTTAAGGCCTAATATATACCTTACAAGCATTATTAATATAATTTAAAATACAGATGTGACGTCACCCTTTGATGTTGGCGTACCATTATATCAAATTATCGTACGGGCAACTTGCCAATCGTACTAGTGAAATATTATACTCGGGTGACGTATTTCACTGTAAAAAGCACGTGCGTAGTGTTTGTATTTTAAGTCGTGTAATAGTCTCGAGCTTAAGACATTGCGTAATATATTGTAAAAACACTCGGGCTTCACGGCCCTCTTGTTGTTAAATTATTACTTAATGTCTTGCTCTCGACCGTTAAACAATACTTAATATACTTTTAGAAACCGCAGTTAACCTTATTCGTTGATGTTTATTATTGTATTGTACTTTTACATCCTCATATATACCATGCAGTTGTGTAATAAAGTAGTATTGCCAGTGTACCGTTTTTAAGTAAAGGGGAGGTAATACACTGTTTCACAGATTTATGTAGGTCAATGGTTATAAATTGAATGTAATATTAATTAACTTCATATGAACATATTCAATAAATATATACCACTTCATCTAATGTATAAACAACTCCATATTGAACTTCTATAAACGATAATAATCCGTTAGTACATTTGACCTAATTATTACCTTACGGTGGTTATTATTGTGACCGTTAAACACCATTATTACACCATATGATATGAACATATTCAATTTGTATTATACTACTTCATTTCACGGTTGAACACTGTGTATATTGATCTTATATGAACGGTAATAACCCTTTACTTGGGTTGACCTAATTTTTACCTCCCCTTCTTAGTTCACTAGTTTAGTGTTCCGGTTGATAGCATTGTGATCTCGAAGGCAGTCCCGTGTTAAATTATGCTTTATCTACAGTGGCCATCCGAAATCGCAACAGTATCCTGCCTATGCCTTGATATAAAATTGAATAATCCCAAATTTGAAGGTATATATTTAGAAAGAAAACATTGATAATGAATGAATGAAATGTGCTTTTATGGAAGATGACGTGCCATTGAACAACATAGTGAAACTATACGCGAGGTTTCACCACTCTCACTCAGAATCACAGTTATCGTGTCCCATCACAACCAATCAAATTGCTTCTCTCTGATATATAAAATCAGTATCGAGTCATGGAAATGAAATGAAATGGGGTTTAGCGTCCTACTGTTCTACTCCTATGCTAGGCTAATGAAGACGGGCAACGGCACTATCGCCTACTCGTAAATATCGAACTCAAACTGCCAAGGGATCTTTTACGTGCATTACAATGTATACACGGGACCTCGGTTTTTCGTCTCATCCGAACGACTAGACGGCTGTCCTTGGCAGGCCCTCCGTCCTGCATCACTGACAATGGGGAACCACGCCGGAAAATCTGCATTGGCCGAGAAAGTTCATCCAGATTTGAGCATTGGCCGAGAAAGTTCATCCAGATTTGCGCATTGGCCGAGAAAGTTCATCCAGATTTTCCGGCGTACAGTAGTTTCAAAACTTCCAATTGAAACGACTATATTGCAGTCAATATTAATGCTAGAGTCATATAAATTTGCAGTAATGGGTAAAGGTAATAGAATCTGATCATTAAATTTTAAGTAATGTTCATGTAATGAGTAATGAAAGATTTCAAAAGTAATGGAAATGTAATTAATTACATTCCAAAAATCATGTAACGGTCAATTACATTTAATATGGTGCATTCTTTGAATGGCATTTGGTAATTGGAACATAATCAAATAACACACTTTTATGGAATAACCATGGGCGTGGATTTAGGGGGGGGGGGTACGTGCCCCGCCCCCCTTAGAATCGGAGGGGAGGGGGGCGGGCGAATAGGTCTCTGCCCCCCCCCCCCCCAATGATTTTGATCGCCAGGACAGATTTTCAGGTTTATATCCTAATGATGGTGAGCTTGTTTCTACCTATCTGGAACTCAATCTGGACTTGGAACAAGTATTGCCATTCTTCAAGCGCCAGTTTTCGGCCAAATCTAGGTCACTTCTGCACGAAGCGTTCCCCAGTATAATCAGCTGAAGTAAGGCAGATATTCCCTTCTGCCAAAGCTCTTCTCCATCTCACACTGCTGAACCCTGCTAGTTCCTGCTCAGCCGCGCGATCCTTCAGCACTCTTTGCCGTATCAAAACTTGGCTGCGCAACTCCATGACGCAAACCCGACCGAAAAACTTGATGGCGTGTGTGGTGCATAATGACACCCTTCATGTCGTCAAGATATTCAAAGAGAACAGTCCTGATCGTAGAATGAAAGTCTTTGGACGATTCACTTAACTTCATGAACAATTAATATTTGTGCAGCTTTGATGTAGGTAGTCAATTTTTCCATAATGTCATCATATTACCCCTATTTACAGCCTTCATCGAAATAACACTGGTACAGTAAACGGTTCGTAATTTTTTATTTCGCTTGGTAATGAAGAGTTCCAGGTTTCGCCCCCCCCCCCCCAAAAAAAAGACAGTTATGACAAATCCACGCCCTTGGAAATCTTAATTACTATGGTTTATTTCACCGCGACGTTTCAACGAGATTTCACAAGTCGTTATCAAGCATATACATGTAGGCCTACACAAAAACATCAGTGCAATATATATATATATATACAAACATCAGCGCGAACTATCCAATGGTATACAAGGAAGGTGAACATGAGTAGCTATCACAGGCTATTGATGAAACAACGGTAAATAATCGTATATACTAGGATTAACTCATTATATAATTAAAAGATCAAACAGAGGATTGTTGAGATGTACTGGAACCATACACATTGTACTATACAACTGAAACCAGTTTAAAAGAAAATATGGCGTAGATCTATATACTATGATTAACTATCAAACAGAGGATTTACAGAAATATTTTAAAAGCATATAACAAGAAAACATATTAGTGATAATTTAGCATTTAATCAGATTTAAAGACAATAGTTTTACCAAGTCTTTAAATCTGATTGATTAAATGCTAAATTAGCTCTAATTTTTAAATAGTAATAAAATGTAATTATTTACTTTCAATGTAATGGTAATGAATGATATTGCTAAAAATGAGAAAGTAATTTTAATGGAATTGGTACTGTATTTATTGGTCCCAGCCCCGCCCCTTCCGCCACCCCTCGTCTGTCGGGCGGATATTTCAGATGAGCCGATATTGCTGATATTATCTCGGCTTCGTTGCAATTCGGTTGACTGATCATTACACTATCTGAAGAATACAAAAACCGTATATTTACTCTGTCAAATTTTGTAAATTATATAATTCAGTCCAATCAAAAAGGTCGTCTTGAAGCTGTAACAGATAATTCAGCATCCCATGAATTATAGAGCAAAGGTGACTAATTGGGTAAAACGCTGACTCGCTTGCCTGGAGGTCGCATTTTCGATCCATACATACATTGGCCGAGAAAGTTCAGTGGGATTTCCCAACGTGGCTTCCCCTTGTCAGTGGTGCAGGATGGAGGGCCTGACAAGGACAGCTGTCTAGTCGTTTTGATGGTATGAAAAACCGAGGTCTCATGTACACATTGACGTGCACGTAAAAGATACCTTGGCAGTTGGAATTCGATATAATAGTAGTTCATAGTGCCGCTGCTCGGGCAAAATTTCCCTCATAGCACGCGGTATGGCGTATGCCCGTCTTCATTAGCCTAGTCTGAGTAGACCAGTAGGACGTTAAACCCCATTTCATATCATTTCCCATAAATTATATTATATATGACCCAATAACACATTCTATATGAGACATCGCTTGTGTTATAACTTTCATATTCTCCATAAATTTGTACGTGTAAGAAAGGCTTGGGTGTTAAATTACAAAACAAGATCAATCCTCATCGTTGAAGTAATAAAAACTCGTGTATGCCCATACCATGTTGGATTATCCGATATGTAAGGATATGTTCGTAAAATTAGTATGATAAAAACGAGAGAGGGAGATAATGTCACGTACAACCGGGGATTCGAAACCACGCCAGTTGACTCAATGACAGGCTTTATGATACAGCGCGCACGTGCTAACCATTCAGTCATCTCCCCCCCCCCCTCGATAAAAACAAACCTCGGACAACTTATAAATATTGAATACATCAATACATATATGACGATGTCCCTATCCAATGTCAATGACTACTACACTACAGTATGTACAGGATATATAATACTTGAATTGCTAGGATAAATATACTTATATTTTCATAGGCCTAGACTGTGCCAAACCAATATATTAAATTCGATGAAAACACCAGAGTGAAACCACTATGCTATGGCCATGGCCGCCATGGGTGAACTTAAAAAGGTGAAACCACTGTGACTGTTACCACTGTTAGCCCATTTTAACAATCTGTGATTTGCCTAGGAGTAGGGATCTGTACTATTTCTAGTATGAACCTTTTCATGTGAAGCAGTTGATGTTACTGCTCTTTGGGGGGCCCGGTGTGGCCGAGTGGTTAGGACGCTTGCCGCTCATGCTGGGGGTCCCGGGTTCGCATCCCGTCAAGGTCAACCTTGTGGATTTTTCCGACTGGGTTCCCCCTTGTCAGGTGGGGGCTGACATGGAAAAGCGTTCTAGTCCATCGGAGACGACGATAAACGGAGTCCCGTGCTCATTCGATAGAGCACGTTAAAGACACCTCGCCAGTTAAAAATTGGTTGTAAGAGTAGGCCATGTGCCGCTGCCTTGGCAAAATTCACCCTCAGTGCACACACTTGGCATATGACCGTCTCTAATTAGAATTACAGTGCATAAAAATGGGACGTTAAACTCCATTTCATTTCATTTTCATTTCTTTAATTTCTGTAGAATGGATTTAAACATTAATAAAACAGTAGATCTGCTACGACAAGCTGTAGTTGCATTAGAAGAAGCGAGCGTCACACCAAGAGAAACTGCAAGGAGACCTGCTGCCAATGATCCTGGATCATCTTGTGCCGATGGTGAAATCAGGAGACTATTAACCAACACTTCTACTACTAGCACCCCTATAACTAGGCCCACCGGTACATCATCTAGTGAAATTCGCAGGCTTTTTACACCATACAATAGATCAAACCCCAGACGAGTACCGGTAACTCAACAGAGACAGTCTAAGTGGTCGCATAAATTTTTATGCTTGGCAGATCCACAGCAGGTATTTATTACAGATGTTTGATTAAAATTAATCTTAAGTTTTACACATCAACGCTTTAAAATGTTTGAAATATTTAAAGTGCTCTTCAAATGTTTACAATGAGATCTTAGCGCTTCCGGCTCCCTGCTATCTCGCATGACGTTACGCGGGGGAAATTCCTTATAATCTAATCAGGAAAGGTATGTCATTCGAGAATTTCGTCTTTTTTCGCCAATAGCTCAGTAAGCCCTCGGCGCACGACTTTCAAACTTCCTACACTGATAGATGAATAATTTAAAGCAATCATGCTCGAGTTCCGGACCCTATCTTTAAATTAAATTGGGCCATGAGTGAATTAGACATCAACCTGTCAAAAGAAAAAGAAATACTGTTTATGCGTTTGACAATACCGCAAATTTTGACTTTCCATTCATTGACACTTCTAGAAATTGACTCGAAAGCATTCTTGCACGCGATTCGTGTGCCAATTTTAAAACTTTCACTTTGTGTTAAATATTAGACATTAGAAGCCCATCTTTTCACGGTTACAACACCAATGTTGATTTTAATTAAACAATGAGTTCCGTAGTTGCAATGTCGAAGACTGTGGATGATATTGAGTTAGAGACTTGACTCCTTTAAAGACTAAAAGCTTACTAAATATCGAACCAAATTGTTGGTAGTCTCACCTGTTCAAAACATTTTGAATGTTATTACTCAGTCCTAGGTCCATCTAGAAATCAGCCAGATTTCTTCAAGTTTAGGAATGTGACCTCAAAGATAATAGAGATCTGTTGAAGAGAATCTTGTCATCAACTTCTCAAAGATAATAAATTGTCGCCCAATTATTATCTATTTAGATGGTGCAGTGTTTAAGTGTCATATTACACTGCTCTATATTTAGAACGTACAAGCTACATGTAGATGGGTTTGAGATTTTCAATTCAAATTGAACTAAAATAAGGAAATAATAGAAAATAATCAAATTGGAAGTAGAAATAAACAAATTTAATAACAAATTAATATAATGAAAATAAAATTGATTCAAATATTACATAAAGTAATAATAAGATATAATTAGATGTAATATCTAATGCATCTTATTTTAGCCAGGTTATACAAATATCAGGTTCTATGAGACTTTCAATTCAAATTGAAATTGAGTAGAGAAATCAATCAAATTAAATATAGAAATAAACAAATATAATAACAATTTAGTATAATAATAAAAAAAATGGATTCAAATATTACACAAAGTAATAATAATAAGCTTATATAATGAGATGTAATACATGTATGTACAGCACCTTGTCTAAGCCAGGCTATAAAATATCTTACACTATTTTACTCATATACTTTGATATTGACCAATTTGATGTTAACCAATTAAATGATTTTGGATTTTTTTCCTGGGGAGAATACTATTCATAAGTAAAACAAGCGTTGTTGAGCACATTATCCTTGTATAACTCTTGCCAGTGGCACTTTACATTCACCTATGAATATTTATTTCCATAGAAAGGGCTCAATGTCGAAATATTTACGGCCTATTGAGCCATCGTACATGTATATTATATGTGAACACAGGGTACAAATTTACAAACTTATCAATTATTATTTAAGAAAATTGGATCCAAAAATATCTTATGTTGGTTCATAGATATGAACATTTAATGATTTTTTAAATAGAGGGAGAGGTTACCAAAAACATATTTAATATACAGCGTTGCCATGCAAGAGACGCCAACATTTTGCAAGAGATGGACAGAGAACAAGCTTTAAAAAAATGTTTTTCGTACAATCAGGTATCATAATACAGGCAGACACGGTCCGAAGTATCGACTGGATTCAAGAACTTTGGGATATAAACATATAAGCGGACAAGATAAAAACGTGATTTCTCGTACAATCGGGGGGGGGGGGGGCATAAGACAGGAAATTAGGTCTGATATGCGCGAATATCAAAAGGAACAGAGATATTTGTCGGTAATGAAACATTTATAATACACTAAAATCTGATTACGGTAACAACTCATTAAGTAATTATCAGAAATCATTAGAATTTGTTTGGCCCATGCTGACGTTTACTACACAAAACATTTAATATCATATATTTAGCTGTTTAAGTTATCAAATAGCATTAAAAATCAACATAATTGTTCGTCTCAAGACCTTAAACTATGTGTATCACTCTAAAGTCAATCGAAATAATCATGATATAGGCGTTAACACGGTGTATAAATATAAAATCAATCAGCTGATAACTATCTGGCAGTAATTATCGGAATTCATTGAAAATCAATAGGCTTCTTCGTCTGATGACCTTAAAGACTATGTATATACTTAAAGTCAATCGGATATTTACTTTAGCCCCTAGCGCGTCCACCAAGGGCGTGGATTTGTCATAACTTTTTGGGGGGGACGAACCATGGAACCTTTCATTACCAAATCAAAATAATAATTACGAACAGTTTACCAGTGTTATCTCGATGAAAGCTGTAACTAGGGGTAATATGATGACGATATGGTAAAATTGACTACCTACAATTAAGGAGGAAGATATCGTGAAGATGAATTACTGTAGCGAGACCCAAGGCAGTGGTTAGATAGCCTTCAGAATGGGACATTCATGTGGATATAAACCTGAAAATCTGTCCTGGTGATCAAAATCATGGGGGGGGGGGGGCAGAGACCCATTCGCCCCCCCCCCTTCCGATTCTAATGGGGGACCCGTCCCCCCACTCCTCCCTAATCCCTCCACAAGATTTATCAAAGTCATAAAGGGCCATATATGTAACTCTGGCAGTAATTATCGGAATTCGGTGAAAATCAGTAGGCTTCTTCGTCTCATGACCTTAAACATGGATATAATTTAAAGTCAATCGTATATTAACTTTACCTCTAAAGGGTTCACAACCTTGTGTTACATACTTTTACGCTATATTTCAAGTTTCGTCAATATCGGATGAAAATTGTGACCTTTAGAGTGTCCTCAAAAAATTGTGCACAGACAGGTGCGACTCAATATACAAAAATTAGGATCGGAGGAATATGAGCACTTATATTAAAATAACAGCTCTTGTCTAGTATCGGTGTTCTTCCTGAAATAAAAAAAAACATGTTATGTATCAAGTTGTTTAGAAAATTGGTTTTAGTGCAGTCTCAATAGTAATAATATAATTGGCATTTTACTTTGCATCATGCTACTGTTTTCGTAGCAAGCAAACTGCAAATAATGCTTGCAGTACAAGAAGATATAAAATTGGGATAAATTGCTTACCTTGGAGTAGAAGTTTGTGGTCTTGTCTTCCGACGCCTTCCTTTTTGGGGGGTTTCATTTGGTTTGCGCTTAGAGGTTGTAGATAAGGATGTTGCAGACGAGGTTGTTGCAGATGTGGTTGTTATTGTTTGAGATAATGATTGTACCTTCTTTTTGTGTCGTCCAATTTTGTCTAAAAGTTCGAACATGGGACCTCCAGGTTAGCGAGCCAGTGTTTACCTCACTGAGCCATCATGACTCCCGAAATAAAGTTAAAACATTTTACATACAATAAATAAAGAGACTTGCCTTTAAATCAAAACAGAGTTCTAATATTGCAGTTATTAATTCAAGTGACGATTAGATGTTCGTTCGTCATTTGTTCCTGAGGTTTTACGTCCACTTCCACCAAGGATGATATTCTAGACAAGACGATTTAGACTAATACTACTACCTGGTGCTTTAACGTCTGCTTCCACAGAAGTGATGTCACAGAAGATTTGTCCGCGAATATAAAGGCTGGAATTTCCAGCCTACTTATTTTCTAATAATTTGATTAGTGGATGTGTAATCATTTTTCTAAACACCATTGGAAAACTAGAGGTTTATCCATTGATTGGTTAAAAACCAATCTTGACTAACTTAAATCCTTCAAGTGTCATATTGAGTAATTTGTATATAATTAGTGTTAAGCTGTTAATAAAAATGTTATATATAAAAAGAGCTTTTTATTTTAGAAATTAAAATGTTGTCATTTGATACTCACAATGGCAGGTTTATAGCTATCAACACTTATCTAACTGAACTATTTATATCAGGCCAATAATGCCACTCAAGTTGGACATGTTGTTTAGATTAGCATTCCAGGCAATTAAAAATCAGTGAACCGGGCCAAACCCAAACATCCAAAATTTAGCTCTTTTTTCTAGATGGTCCTAGGGGTGTACTGGCTTTCGTTCCCCCAACTCGAGCCATCTGTTGAATCTGTAATTACATTATGGATGCATTGTCACGTCAAAAAACAAGTTGCAGCATGAATTATTGAGTATAGTAACATCCAATTAGGAGATAAACACCTCCTGTTTCGCATTTAGAGTTAATTAATACAGGTAATTTGAATATTAATAACAAGTGTATTATTTGAAATACTAATAACAAGTGTATTATTTGAAATACTAATATATCCATACCACATTTCGACGCACAGATCTGTCTTCTAGCTGCCTTTCATAATCTTCTAAATCGGAAAGACAGGCGCAGACCTCCAAAAAAACCGGTAAACTTTCCGTCTGCGGACATGTTTTGGTTGTGGGTGGCATTAAATTATTTATAGAATGAATGAATGAATGAAATGTTGTTTAATGGCACGTCAGCTCCAACCGGGCTATACTGCGCCAAACATATACTATTCAAAAAAAGTAGGGGATATTTGATTTTTAAGTGTTATTAAAGTCACCTAATGAAACTGACGAAGAAACAAATGACAAAATGAAATGAAGTTCACATTCATCGATTTATTCCAAATGATCATTAGACTAAGTAAGGCACAGACTGACCATTATAAGGGTAAAATGATACCCGGGGTCAAACAGCAAAGTTACCACAGCATCACAACCAAGTCAGTAACGGGTAAATCCTCTTCTGTTTGCCAAACAAGCATTGATCCGACGTGGCATACTCCTAATGAGACGTCTAAGGTCATTTTGGTCCAGATTGTCCCATTCCTGTTGCAACGCAGCAGCAAGTTCTTGGACATTGGCAGGACGTTGTTGACGTTGACGTAACCTCTGTCCAAGCATGTCCCAGACATGCTCGATGGGGGAGAGGTCGGGACTCAGTGCTGGCCAAGGTAATGTGGTGATGTTCTGTTGCTGGAGGTAACCTGTAACGATCCTGGCCCTGTGACATCTTGCGTTGTCATCCTGGAAGATGAAACGGCGGCCATGACGTCGTGCGAACGGCACAACATGGACTGCCAAGATGTTGTCCCGGTAGTACTGGCCTGTAACACGCCCTGCAACAACATGTAAAGCCGTTCTTCCAGCAACAGTGATGCCTCCCCACACCATAACAGAACCACCCCCAAATCGATCATGTCTGATGACGTTAACGTCTTGGAAGCGCTCGTTTCGACGACGCCACACCCTCCTACGTCTGTCCAAAAAATCAACAGTGAACCTTGACTCATCTGAAAACATCACATTGCTCCAGCGTCGATTATCCCAGTGTTGACGATCCCTACACCAACGACGTCTTGCCTGAATGTGATGATCTCTCAAACAAGGGATCACGCGAGGACGTCGGGCGCGAAGGTGATCCCTATGCAGTCGATTCCGAATCGTCTGGCCACTCACTCTCACACCAGTGTCTGTTTGAAGACGAGCGCTGATCTGATTTGCTGTGATGACACGATTTCTCAAGGCCAAGGTACGGATAAATCGATCCTGGGCTTGAGTTGTCGCCCTTGGTCGACCTGAGCGTGGTCTGTCCTGTACAGATTGTGTATCACGGTATCTGGACCATAGCCTGCTTATGACAGACTGAGAAACATTCATCGTCCGCGCCACAACCGCCTGTGTTGTGCCGATCTGTAGCATGCCAAGGGCACGTAACCTTTCATTTTGGGTAAGCCGACGCATATCAAAATTTGTTTTCTGGTCACTAAAACAATCAAACTGATGTTTCCACCCTGGAATTCAATGCCACAATGACTGTAACATTCAAAGTCAGAGTCGTGCAAATCTTGGGTTGGACCCCCATGATGATCCCAAGCATCACCTGCATTCCATGGGGTAGCTATTGGTGCGTTTGGGCGTCACATGTAACTGGAAATGTTTCCTCTGTTAGGTTCTATAGTGACTTTTTTCGTAGTCATTTGCATATTTTAGTATTATGCCCCCAAAATCAAATATCCCCTACTTTTTTTGAATAGTATATAATGATGTTACGAGACAAACTAGAAACAAATAATCACATTATCTATATATACATAAATAAAAACAAATATCACAGTAAATATCAAATAAAACTAAATATAAACTTTATGTATATATATTTAAAACATGAAGGTGAAAATCAAATATATACAATTAAAATTTTCGATAAAAATTTGTCTCTTTTAAAAAATCTAGCGCTTTACTGTATATACCCGGTTGGGCAAACAAAATTATTTATAGAATTGCGTATCTGTACCAAGAGGTTGATCACCTTTTCTGGAATTCTGTAATGTATATGATATCTGACCTTCAAAATCAGGAATGGTAGCCAAACCAATGTTTTCATTCACTAAAGACCATATAAATAGTTCATATAGCACTTGTCATTTGTAATATATCACGGGCAATTAATGTCTTATTAATTCCCGTTCGAAGTTTTGTATACGTTACATTATGTCTAGTCCTTCGGATGAGACGAAAAACCGAGACCCCGTGTATATATTGGAATGCACGTAAAAGATCCCCTGGCAGTTGGAATTCGATATAAGAGTAGGCGATAGTGCCGCTGCCCGGGCAAAATTTCCCTCATAGCACACTGTATGGCGTATGCCCGTCTTCATTAGCCCAGGTTAAGAGCAGAACGGTAGGACGTTTATCCCCATTTCATTTTGATTATGAAGTTTAGCCAACGTCTGCTGTGATCTTCAACTGCTTGGGATAGATATTTACTTGACAAGATAATGATTCCCTCTACAAAAATTTCTCTTCCTTGTGTGAAGGTCCAAGAGGGTATAAGAAGGCTAGCAGGCAAAATACATCTTAAAAGGGAACTCTGACAAACCCATGGAGATAAACTTCATATGGTGGCATAAACAAATGTGTTGTCTTCATCTGTGGCATTTCGTGACCCACATACAATTTCCCACGTTCGCTTAGGGCATTGTTGGAGAGTTAAACTTTCCCAAACCCCAAAGAGGATTATCGCCATTCCCCAATCACAGGTCAGTTGTTTTGGTTGTGCCATTAATCTCTTTCTATTTTCTTTTCTGCACGTCGGAAATCTGCACATCGGAAATTCGCAATAAAGTCATAAATTTGAAGTTGCCCCTGACTTTGACACTGTTGCAATGCGAGTTCATAGCGAATTATGATGGATCCAACAGACATTTTCCTAGAGATATTGCATCAAAATATACACTGCCCGTTTTTGCAATGCTGTTCCAAAATTGGATACTGTTTTCTTCCAAGAGGTATACGATGAAAGGTCATATCCAATATTCTAAATAAAGCGTATATCAACAGGGCATTCGCTCGTGGACTTTGGTCTTCTAACCAATGAGATTCTTGTCCCAGGTGTGACTATATTGTTTTTCGGAGATGGCGTGTGAACTTATCGTTTCACGTGGTGAATCGCAGTCGTTTACATTTATGGCTTCGGATTCTGTGTCCTATATAGATACATGTCGGATGATGTATTGCCATTTGTCCGAATGTCATTCGAGCATTCAGCGGAGTCAAAATGGTACTGGAATTTCAGTTGACATATTTGGAAATGAAATGAAATGAAATATTGTTTAATGGCACGTCAGCTCCAACCTGGCTATATTGCGCCAAACATATGGTGATGCTACGAGACAAACTAGAAACAAATAATCACATTATTTATATATATACATAACTAAAAACAAATATCACAGTAAATATCAAATAAAAATAAATATCACAAACTTTATGTATATATATTTAAAACATAAAAGAAGAATCAGGATATATACAATTAAAATTTTCGATAAAAATTTGTCTCTTTTAAAAAAATCTAGCCCTTTACAATATAGACCCGGCTGGGCAAACAACTGATGTAATGACTGGCAACGGTAATACCGTGATCTTGTATTCTTGAGATGCTTGCACTCAATCAAAATGTGCTTAACTGTCAAAGGAACATGACAGTGTTGACATTCTGGTTGAGGCTCTCGCTTTAAGGTATGACCAAGACGAGAGCGACACAAAACAACTTCATCTCTCCTGTTATACCTGTAGGAGCTAGGCCAATCTCCAAGGAGAGGCTTAAGGTGATGCAGTTTGTGCCAGCAAGATCCCAAGACCGTTGCCAGCGATCATATATAAAGTTATTAATGATGACTTTAAAATCCTTATATGGTGTTAAAAAATCAGTTATGGGAAGGTCCAAAGCAGACTTGGCAGCCGAGTCTGCTTGATCATTCCCTTTAATATCATTATGACTGGGGAGCCAGCAAAGAACAATGTCCTTGCTTATAAAATCGTATGATAATAGCAGACAATAAATGTCTGCTACTAATGGGTGATCAAGCTGTTTGTTATTAATTGCTTGTAGCGAGGACAAAGAATCAGAAAAGTTGATGTGTTTTAAATCTGTCGAGGACCGAATGAACTCCAAAGCTTGGAGAATAGCCTGGAGTTCAGCTGTAAAAATAGAAGCAGCAGGTGGTAAACGAATAGAAATGGTCACGGTAGCCGAAGCTACCCGATCACCATCTTTCGATCCATCTGTATAAATGGGGGTATAATCACCATACGTAGACCTCGGTTCCCTAAAGAGCGACTGGAATACCGTAGAACTAGTATCTCTCTTTTTATGTTGCGTAAGATCGAAATGGATCTTTGGGGGAGATATAGCCCACGGTGGAGTCCTAAAGAAAGGAGTATTCGCAATACTGTCAAGGCTGATACCAGCCTCCCACAAAAGGGGTTGTATGCGAATACCGAAAGATGGAATGACGTTAGTTTTTAACATATAAGTGCTCATGATATGGTCTAAATATGGTGTTAAATGAAATATGATCTAGCAAAGATGCTATTTTCGTAGCATACTGCAGGGTCAGTTTATCACGTCTGTTGTGCAGTGAGGGCTCATGTGCCTCGACGTATAAACTGTCCACTGGAGATGTACGAAATGCTCCTAAACTGATTCTAAGTCCCTGATTGTGTATGGTGTCGAGCTCTTTGAGATACGACTCGCGGGCAGACCCATACACCCATAATCGAGTTTGGATCTTATTAATGCTCGATATAATCTGAGCAAGACCTTACGGTCTGCTCCCCAGTCAGTATTTGATAAGACTCAATATGTTGAGGGCTTTCAGACATTTCTTTTTTAGGGTTATAATGTGGGGAATAAATGATTATTTCTTATCAAATATCAGCCCTAGAAATTTGGTTTCATCCACAACTGGAAGCCGAATGCCATCCAAGTAAAGTTCCGGATCTGGATGGAAACCTCGTTTCTGACAGAAATGCATGCAGACAGTCTTGGATTTCGAAAAACGAAATCCATTTTCAGTTGCCCATTGTTGAAGTGAATTCAAACAAAGCTGCAACTTACGTTCGATTATCCGCATGTCTGTAGAACCATAGCACATCTGAAAGTCATCAACATAAAGAGCGCCGTTTGTACCTGGTTTAAGGCACGCTGGGATGGTATTAATTTTTATAGCAAAAAGGGTAGGAGATAATATGCTTCCCTGAGGAACCCCCATTTCCTGGGGAAATGGGTCAGAGAATATTGATCCCAGTCGTACCTTAAAGGACCTATCTTCCAGGAAATTTTTAATGAAGATAGGTAAGCGACCTCGTAGGCCGAGGTTATGGAGGTCGCGCATGATACCATGTTTCCATGTAGTATCATAAGCTTTCTCCAGATCGAAAAATATTGCAACTAAATGTTGCTTCTGGAAGAAAGCGTCCCTGACGAACGTTTCAAAACGAATTAGATGATCAAGAGTGCTCCTTTGGGACCTAAATCGACATTGGAGGTCAGTAATGAGGTTGTTGGACTCGAGGTACCAAACAAGCCTTCGATTGATCAATCTCTCCATGGTTTTGCAAATACAGCTAGTTAAAGCGATCGGACGATAATTGGTAGGATTCGTATGATCTTTACCGGGTTTAGGGATGGGAATTATTCGAAGCTCTGCAATGGAAAAAGTATCATTGTAGCATTCATCATTACGGGACTTGAAATTAAGTCTCTTTTTCTCTTGCTGTTGTTTAATGCCTAGAAAGGCATTGGAGGAGAAATTGGATGATCAATTGTATGCAAAAGTACTGGCCAGAGAATTAGCAATATCAGGAAATGTTGTTAAGGTGGTATTATCAACATTTAGATGGTTTACTGATAATGCACTACATTTACCTTTAATCCTACGAATCCTATCCCGTACGGGAATTGATCCTTGAGACATAACCTTGCCATGAAAATTTCTTTGCTTGGCGTATGGTTCTACGGGCCTTCGCCCGGACCATTTGGTATGACGCAATGTTCTCCATGGAAGGATGGTTCTTTAATCGTCTCAGGATACGATCACGCTCTTTAAGAGCGGATTTGCAATCATCATTATACCATGGTTTATTGAAACGTTTTGGTTCAGTCGTGGTTTTTGGAATCGCCTGCTCAGCTACATCTTGTAGAATTGAAGTGAATAAGGCCATGGGTTCATCTGCATCTTCTAACTCCTTTGCATCAAAAGAGAAGAGACACAAAGATTCAAATAGAGCCCAATCAGCCTTATGCAACTTCCACCTCTGGGTCCTTTCGACCGGAGAGGGACCATCATTATCAATCAAGATAGGAAAGTGGTCACTACCACATAGATCTTCATTTACTCTCCATGTAAAATCCTGAAACAGGACCGGAGAGCAATTGGTTAGATCAAGAGAAGAAAAAGAAGCTGTGGCAGAATGTAGATATGTAGGCGAGTCATCATTTAATAAACACAAATTATTAATGTTAATGAAGTCCGCTGTTTGTTTACCTCTGTTGTTATCATCTGGACTACCCCAGAGGGAATGATGACCATTGAAATCTCCCGTAATTATAAACGGGAGGGGAAGTTGTGCAACAAGGTCATCAAGATCTCTGGGGTTCAGATGTAAACTAGGTGGTAAATATACAGAGCAGAGTGTGATAGGAATATGTAGAGTCACCCTCACTGCAACTGTCTGTAAAGGCGAGTTGAGGGCGACTTTACTCTGCGGAATATTTCCATTAAGGAAAATGGAAACACCACCGTGCGCTCTACCATCATTGGTAGGCAACAAAATGTCTGAGTGTTAAGACATCTGAATTCTTTAAAAAAAAGTTTCTTGTAAACAAATAGCTAAGGGATTAAATTTTTGAATTAAGATTTGAACTTCATTAAAATTTGGTTTAAGACCACGACAATTCCATTGAATAATGGAATTAGCCATTTTCAGGGAGGTTTAACAGGACTTCTATGATGTTGTTTGGGGTCGTGTATTTCTGCAACAACATCTATTAGAGTGTCCTGTATCCCGAACCTGTTAAAGGTTTGGACAGGATCCTCATCACCCTTCCGACTTCGGAAGGAATTTAATTTTGAATAACGCCTTTACCAGTACGTTCCACCTTTTGCTGGAGGAGTGGAGGGCACAATCTCCTCTATCTCAGATACTCCAGGCTTTTTAACAGTCTGGGTGCTGAGAGAATTATTTGCAGGTTGCGATGAGGATTCTGTCTGAGCTGGCCAGACAACAGGTGTTTGGCAAGCAATGGAAGCGGTCTTCGGTTTGACTGCGTTTGCAAAGGACATTGCAAACGTTGGGGTTACAGCCTCAACCAACTTCCTTGCTTCTGGATATGAAATATTTTTCTCTGTTTTCACCTGTTGTACTTGTTTTGCTTTTTTCCATACTTTCGTGACCATCCTGTCCGCATCGAGCACACATCGCTTTCCCCTTACACACGTTTTTACTATGTCCAAAGCGTTGGCAATTAAAACAACGCAATGGAATGAATGAATGAAATATGGTTTTATGGCACGTCAGCTCCAACCGGGCTATATTGCGCCAAACATATGGTGACAACGCAATGGATTTGGAATATAAGGGGTAACTGGAATGGAAAGAAAACCAGCTTTGATTACCCTAGGAAGATCTGGCTTATCAAAGGTCAGGATATATGTGTTTGTTTGAATAATGATACCATTACGTCGGATGGAAATACGTTTGACGTAAGTAACACCTTGTAAGGAGAGATTTTCAAGCCTCTCTTCCTCACTGCTGCCTTCTAAATCCTGAGACCGAATAACACCTCTTGAAGAATTAAGAGAGTTATGCGGTGCAACTTTGATGGGAATGTTGGCTAAAGTCTTAGATTTTAATAAAGATGAAGCATGTGATTCTTTAGCACATTCCACTAGCAGAGTACCATTTCTCATTTTCTTGACGCTTTAGGCTCACCAACCAAGCCGGCAAGACCTTTAGCAATCAGAAAAGGAGAAGTTTTACTTAAATTTATATCGTTGGTACTCTGTATAACCAGAAACCTAGGCCAAGTTCGGGATGTTTTATTTGGTAAAATATTTGTTTCCAAATCCTCGGTCGACGTTCTTTTTAACGTACGAGTCTGTTTGATTTGGGAAGCCATGAGTGTATTTTAAAAGATTCATCCCTGCCTGCTCTCCAACCACCAAAGGGTTACAATATCCATGCAGGCTGCTGCGCGGATATCCAGCGCATACGCCCTAAGAGGACAGACAGGGATATACCTAGACAAAGTAAAGATTTAACATTTTTACTTTATCCAGTTGACCCAAGCCGCTGCTTTAGAGTAGGCACTCAGGACGCAAAGGTAGATCTGCAACAAATGCATTACAGAATTATGGGAAAGATGCGCCTACTCGTCAGCTAAACACGACCAAAGCCGATTGATCAGAGTGGGCCACTCTGACCCACCGTCTAGGTGAATTGTGGGCCGAAGCAATGTGTTGCAGAAAAAGGGCTCGCAAGCCAAATCCCAACTCAATTACCAGGATTCCACTCTCCACCGACACGGGTCGCAACGCACGGCAAACACGTTGCCCTATTACAGGGATCCTTTTAGTCGCCTTTTACGACACGCAGGACATACGAAGGGTATATTCTTATCACCCCAGGGGGGACAATTTAACGAACACGACAGAATAGCTATGCGTATTATTCCAGTTATCCTTCAGAATGGTAATAGAAAGCTTTCATGCAACGCATTGTTGGATGAATGTTCAACCGATAGCTACATTAACGAAAATATCGCTGCAGAATTAGGACTTCGGGGAAACTTAACGCAACTGAATGTCAGTGTTTTAGGGAAAAAAAGGACACACTTGATACTACAAGCGTTAGGGTTAATCTTAGTAGTATCGACGATAGGTTGCATTTACAACTCGGGGCTTTTACAGTATCAAACGTCACTGGGGATATGAAAATAGTCGATTGGTTGAAACACTCGAATAACTGGCCTCATCTTCAAGGCATTCCGTTTCCAAGAGTATCCGGTCATCGACCAGAAGTTGATTTATTAATCGGTCTTAACGCATCTCAAATTCATCGTTCAATTACAGAAATCGCTGGTCGTCCGGGTGAGCCAATCGCAAGACTCACGCCGTTAGGTTGGACTTGTGTAGGCCCAATAAGTTCATCGAATGACTTCAATCGTGGAAATAGAACAATTCATTTCGCTCGTACATGTTTTATAAGTGATAACCAAGAGCCACATGTAGACACATTACTTCGAAGCATGTGGGAATTAGAATCGTCCGGGGTCGTGGCCAATGCTAAGTCTCATTCCAAGTCGGAACAAGCAGCAATTGATTCAACCAAGGATTCTTTAACTTTCGATACAAAGGCATCTCGATATACCGTAGGTATTCCGTGGAGACCTAACGAGCCTCAACTCGAATAAAATTATGCTATCGCCAAATCGCGACTCATCAACTTGGAAAAATCATTAATTAGGCGTCCACTAGTAGCTCAAGAATATCAACGAATCGTGAATGATCATTTGGAGAAAGACTACATCGAAGAAGTTTCACCCATTAATACCCAGGCACCATCGTGGTATTTACCACACTTCGCGGTTGTTCGTATGGATACGTCTACAACTAAAGTCAGAGTTGTAATGGACGCTGCCGCTCGCTGTCAAGGAAAGTCCTTGAATGATTGTATATACCCAAAGCCCAAACTTCAAAGAGACTTGTTTGATGTCTTGCTTCGCTTTCGCAAAAGTCCTATTGCAAAAGCCGCGGGTATAACCGAAATGTTCCTACAAATTAAGATCAAACCGGAAGTTCGATAAATTTTTATGGAGGGTCTAAGTTCCAGATGCGCCTATAAAAATATCACAAGCCGTTGTTAGAGAACATTGAACATTGATAAATATCCAGCTGGTGCTAACTCCGTTCTTAACTCAATGTACATCGATGATTTATTAGATAGTGTTGATGATGTATCTACATCCATAGAGTTGCGCCGAGAAATATCTGCAGTATAACTAAGTGCGGGGTTCCAGATTCGTAAATGGTAATGTAATGACCCTAGGGTGTTAGACGAAATACCAATTCAAGACCGTGTGGGGCATCTTTCGATTGAAGATAGCAGTTTACCTTCACTAAAAACTTTGGGCATTTTGTGGAATGCAGAGAGCGGCGTTTTTACTTTCGAAATTCAAGAGCCTAATAATGTAACTTTAACTAAGAGACTTGTAGTAATATTTCATATTGAAAATTGAAGGAAGAAAACATTGAAATTTGGCTATTTAATGCAAAAACACGACCGAGGTTCGCTAAATAGTTTAGTAGCGAACTAAACTGCACCATAATATACTTTGGGGGTGAAGATGGTTATAATTGTTTATGTATTTCAGGAAACCACAGCACCGACCGCCACAGCAGAATTCATTATCCATGGCTATGGAAGGGACGATTTGGAATATTCAATTACAATAGCGAAGGTAGAACAACCAGACGAATTTATTGATGTTAACTGTCCCGTTCCAGTTCTCAAAACTTATATTACGCACGAATCGGAGGAAGAGCTTGTGACAAAGATGGAAGATATCATACAAAAGGAAACAGTTATTACGCTTAAAATGGTCGGCAATAAATTGGCAGGTGAGTTTTAATCGGTTTGGAATATATTCAAATTGAATCACAGGTTGTCATTTTGTTATTTTTAGAATATATGTACAGAGCTCATTTCAAGTTGAATCACACAGTACAAAACAATTTATGACGGGGATTTCTAATGCATATATTTTAAACGTTTATAATTGTTATCTTTTCAGAACTCTAGGATGATATCGAGCTGTTAAATGTATATATGTAATATTAGTCAAATTTTCATTTCATTATATATTGTTGCTTTGTGTATGTCCTATTGTTTCGATTTTCGTATAGGACCCATTTTATTGTAGCTAGGTACCGGTTCAATTAATTAAAGAATATTTATTCTTTATTTTCCCAAACGGACCGGGTCGCTGAAACATTCATTGAGTCATCATAATGACATAATGGACCACTGAATGTTTAAGCGCACCTCTGAAATATGGAAGGTCACGATCAAATCTTTAATGCAACACACTCAGTAATTTGACTGTTCTTCCATGTACCAAAATATGTAGGATATATGTATATTCCATTTAATATTCATTAGTTTAGTTTAAACATATTTTATTGACAAATATCAAAAGGATTGAGCACAAGTTTCAAAAACTTAGAAAAGCCCTTTCCATACATAGAAATGATAGACATTATTTAATACTAACAAGATTTCGAAATAGTATATACAATAATAAATAATTTATAAGTAATATAAGTAAAGTCAGATGAATTATATCTCAAAGCTCTATATTGTTGTATTTATGTACTAAATACATATTTACCGCAGAAAGTATTACAACTTTCTCTGTTGGGTTTTTAACTGTTACGATTATTTTTCCAGTTTAATTTATTGGCAGTTTAATTCATTTACATTATACGCAAATTAGATTTCAAAATTTATATAAATGTATGCCTTTCTGTTCGTTATTTAAATTTTGCTTTATATGTTCATTACATATTTCTTTGTATTTTTGTTTTCATTGTAAAATATTTGCCGAATTTGCAAATACGCATTTTGAATATTTATTAATGCTGTTCTTATTCTCACTATACTTGGATAATTGGATTTCCATTTGTACTGTTATAATGATTAAACAATTGCTAAATCATGGTTATTACTATGTACATATCCTACTTTTCACTTATAATTCAATAAATCAATTTAACATTTATAAAGAGTTGGTCTTTTCAAATCATTTACAACTATTAGTACCATCGAGAACTCAGAACCGGAACAAAAAGGGACAAGCTTTTTGTCGGGTCACTGTTGGCAAATAGAGTAGGAACAGCTTGGATCAAAATTGTGCCCCAATTGATCGAAATAAACTGAGCGTCATAGAAAACGCATCACTTAGTTTTTCGTATAAAAAAATGATCCTGTAAACATCTTATTTATTTTGCTTCTTATTGTGAACAAAATTCAAATGGGAACACATCAATAACAACACATTTGTACACTTTTAATCTGTAATCAACGGTACAAAGTCTGAGGGGTCAAAACCAAAAAAACCTGTTTAATGGTTTCATTGGTACCGGAAGTGACATATGTTCAAGGGTAACGTGGCACCGGAAATGACATGTTAAAGGGTAACGTGGCACCAGTGAAACCCGTCATTCCTGCATGCAGGTCTAGTTTCATTTCATATTTTCATTTTGAAGCGAGAGCCTCAACCGGAATGTGTTCACTGTCATGTTCCTTTGACAGTGAAACACATCTTGATTGAGTGCAAACATCTCAAGTACATTAGATCTAAATACTACCGTTGCCAGTCAGTACGTCAGCTATTTGCTCAACCGGAGCTATATGACAAAGTGCTAACATTTTTAAAAGAGACAAACTTTTATTCTCAATTTTAATTGTATATATTTAATCATGTATATCTTTTTAAATATTTATATATGTAAAAGATTTGTTATATTCATTCTTAATTAATATATTTTCTGTGATATTTGTTTTTATTTACATATATAAATTCATTTATGTGATATCGATTTAATTTGTCTCGGTAGATTCACCATATTCTTGGCGCAATATAGCCCGGTTGGAGCTCACATGCCATAAAACCATATTTCATTCATTCATTATCGCCAAAACATACCATTGCTGATTAGCTGGGGGTCAGGATTTTGAGTGTAATAAAATTTGTGTGTTTGTGTGAGTTCGTTGTCTTTTACGTCCGCTTCCACCGAAGTGATATCGCACACAATCACGTGTTATATATATATATATATATATATATGTATTTTTTTTTTTTTTAGATTTCGATGAAAGTGTGTATCTTCGGATTTTAAATGTCTTTGGTTTTTGCTTAATTAGCGAATATCCAATCCTTAACCCTAACCTTATGTGATGTCACTAATTATCACGTGTCTACACCTTTCAAATAGTGTATATAAATCAACTCCACTGATATTCAGCAAACAGTAGCAATGGATTCGATGTCTAGAGTCCAGGAGATGCTATTTTCTGCAGAACGTCATTTCAGAAGAGCATGCGAACAAGTAATCTTGCTGAACACAAAAATAAGGCAATATGGAGTTCGACAACAGCGTGCCAGACGTAACCATCAACGCTCGCTTCGATATTCCATTGATATAAGAATGAGAATAATGGTAGGCCTTCGTAATGTCTATTTTGAATATGCCCAAATGAAAGCCGATTTGGTTTTACATTTGAGAGTCCAGATCAGAAGTATGGCAAGCCCTTTTAAGGACCCCCAAATCTATGAAAGATTTACTTTTCATATTCTAATAATAGATAAGATTTGGTTATATACCTATTCTATATACTCTTGTGGTACTGAAAAAAATATTGCTGAACACACAAAAATAAGGCAATATGGAGTTCGACAATAGCGTGCCAGACGTAACCATCAACGCTCGCTTCGATATTCCATTGATATAAGAATAATGGTAGGCCTTCGTAAAGTCAATTTTGAATACGCCCAAATGAAAGCCCAGATAAGAAGTATGGCAAGCCAATAGAATACATGGTGTAGACGCTCTTTAAAAAAAACCGGCCCTTTTAAGGGCCCCCAAATCTATGAAAGATTTACTTTTCATATTCTAATAATATTAATAGATAAGATTTGGTTATATACCTATTCTATATACTCTTGTGGTACTGAAAAATAAATATTGTTAACAAATTTTATAGGTCCTATCAAAGAAAAGAGTTCTTTGTACATTTCTGTGCTAGAAAATTGGTACTCTTGCAAAAATCGCGATTTCTCAGCCGGGTGTCACTGAATCAAAACAACTAAAGTATCGTTTGGTAGCTCAATTAATGGGCTAATGTGTGACACACTTCCTGTCTGATTCCCGAAAGTCGGTTCAGTGCTGCTTGCAGGTCTAGTTATTATTATTAACCAATTCAGAAATATTAAGTTTACTCAGTCAATAACAGACTTTGTTTACCACATGGAAGAGCAATTTACCCAAAGTTTCGGTTTTTCCAGGCCCTCGACTTCAGCACTTTGATGGATGTCAAACACCAGGAGATGTATTTATGGAATTCCTTGATGATGAATTAGTGGAAAACATATGTTTCCAGACAAACCTATATATTCAGCAACAAGATCGCCGTGTTTCACCAGAGTTGTACGGTTTTGTAGGGATAAACTTTCTGATGGGGTACCATACATTACCAAGCTGGCGTGATTATATTTACAAACTGATTTTGATTTAGCAGTACCATTTGTCTCATCTGTAATGCCTAGAGATAGATTTGGCCAGATTCTGAGTAATTTGCATTTAAATGATAACCATGCTATGCCGGCTGATAATACTGATAATTGTACAAAGTAAGGCCATTGATAAAAAAGCTGAACAGCAATTATGTCAAACTGTATAATGTATCAAAACATGTAAGCATAGATGAGAGCCTGATTCGTTACAAAGGAAGACACTCTGAAGCAATATAACCCAATGAAACCTATAAAACGTGGTTATAAACAACTATGGATGAGGTCCGATTTAGAAGGGTACACCACAAAATTTGATGTGTACCAGGGGAAATAATGAGGTACGTGATGATGATGACAATGTTGAATTTGGGCTTGGTGAGAAAGTAGTCATTGAACTTACAGCAGATTTGCATAACAAACATCATGAGGTTTATTTTGATAATTTTTTCACTTCTGTGCGTTTACTAGACTATTTATCTGTATATGGTGTTTACGCATGTGGAACAATAAGATCACAGAGGAAAGCATTTCCTTTAGGTATGCTTGAAGAAAAAGATTTAGAAAGAGGACAATCAGATTACCGTGTGGCAGGAAAGGGACCAGCCATTAGCATTTTCCGATGGAAAGACAATCGATTAGTTCATGTTGGGTCAAATTTCCATGGTACAGACAGTAGTTATCCAACGTAGACAGAAAGATGGAAATAAAGTTGATGTTAATGCCCGAATGCATTAAAGATTATAATCAATACATGGGCGGAGTGGACAAAGCTGATATGCTTTCCTCCATTCATGGATTGAATAGGAAATCTAAGAAGTGGTGGCACGGGATAGTATTTGAGCTCCTCGACAGAACTTTGGTTAATGCCATGGTAGTATTTTGTAAGTTACAAAATTGTGTAATGTCTGAGCTGACATTTAGACGTGCTGTTACACAATGTTTGATAACCAGAGCTAGAGGCCTACGACCTCAGCCTGGAAGGCTACTCACGGAGCCACAGACACCAAGCCCTCCGCCAAAACGCAGAAAACAAGGGTTCTCTGTTTCATCCGATATAAGGCTACATAATACTGGAGCCCATTGGCCAGTTTTCGATGAAAATAGGGGGAGGTGCGAACTGTGCAGTATGAAAAGTGTTTGTTCAGCCTGTAATGTCTATCTTTGAGTCAGAAGAGGAATTGCTTCTTAGACTATCATAGACGTTAAAGCTGCAATTTCATATTTTTAAGTTATATTTTTTAAAATTTATTAAAATAAAGCCTTAAAATAGATGGTATCTATAAACAGTTCTACCGTGTTAAAGAATAATCCTATAATTCACTATTGCCAGTTGAGAAATTAGCAAAAATATCATTTTCATCTTCAAATTCCAACGTTTGAAGATAACTACTCCATGGTGGAGAATAGAAAACAAGGGAGGTAATTGTGTTATTATTTCCGGTGTAAATGAGTTTTAAGTGTGAGAATGGCACCTATGATCGTATAATAGTGAGTTGTCAACCTATTGAGCAAAAGACAGAAATAATTATGTTTTGACTTTCTTAGAAAATATGAAATTGTAACTTTAAGCTAATATACAAGGGCCCATTGGCCAGTTTTTAATGAACATAGGGGTACTGCGAGAGTTGTATTATGAACAGTGTTCAGTCCAAACCCTTTATCAAATGTTCAACCTGTTATATATTTGTTTGTATGAAAAACTGCAATTTAGAATAAGTTAGCTTATATTAGTGGAATTTTGTATTACATTTTTATATTTCAACAATAAATTCTATTTTCATTCTAATAAATTTAGCATTTGTTAGTTTATTTTTCAGATGATACATATTTGTACCGTCAGGCATGACATGTCATTTGACTGTCGGTACAAATATGGATCCAGTTGTCATGGCAACAAGATTTGAAGTATTGGACAGTACTGTATGGATCATTAGAAAGCATTTCCATCAAATTTTGGAATTTAGAAAAATTATCTTAAAAAAATTCAGGCGGCAAAGGGTTAAAATGTTATCCACAGTGGAGAGATTTATGCAGACAATGAATAAGAAACAACCTGAGCTACAAGAAGTGAAAAATCCAGTATTGTTACTATTACAGAGTCTTCATGGTGATGGGCAAGGCCAACAGATACCGATACCCAGTCCGCCCCTCCGACGCTGCAACATCACACGGATATTCCACCGGAGGACTTTAAAGTCATGTACCTTCATGCTGTCAACGACTGACACTGCCAATCACATTTCAGTGATATTCAACCGGAATTTCGTATTTCTGCGGACGACCTTAAATCCACGACAAAAGTAGTGCTACGACTTTTCCCTGAACTGAACTGACCGGACAACTTGCGGGGGAAATATTCGTATTTCGGTGGGGGTAGATGTAATAAGTTGGAACTGTAAGGTGTGTTAATTGTACACTGCTATCCCAAGGTTCAAGATAAGCATGCCTGGCAAGAGCGCGTGGTAGTCGAGATCAACGAATTTCTGAGACGAAAATGATTTATGTGGTTATTTGTGACAAATAAAATACAGACAGAAAATGTTTTCTAAAAGAAAGAAAATGACAATTATTTTGTTTTAAAAAAAGGGTGTTTGTGATGGGTTTGAATACCTTGTTCACCAAGTGCCAAGACAGTAAATACAAGTAGTTAAAATTTTGTTGACTGCAATAAAAAAAAAGGGAATACACTGTTAGTGTAAATCTGATGTATGATTATTAAATTTGGACAGTAAAATATTATGACGTGTATACATTGTTTAACTTAATTTCGAGCTGCTGATATCTAGATTTTAAACATGTATAAGCCTACAGTGTATAAGTATATGCAGTAGGGAAGTTGGACGTACAAAAGAATGGAATCATTCGGAAAGTGTACTCAAAATGTACTTAATTATAACGGGGTGTCGAACCCAATAACTCAATGTTTTGGCGCGTTTCTGATTTATGATGTATATGCATGGCACTGTGCTGTATCGATGGTTGATTTAGATTAACTGAAGCTGCGAGTAATGTGCAAAAGCTCATCGTATATAATTTAAAGTTTGGATTTAATTGATGGATTACATCTAAGTTATAGACGAAGATGAAATGATACGTTTAAAAAAATTGTTCATTGTATGCATGTACAGTGCGTTAGAAATCATGCTTTGTTACATTTGGCGGCAATACATTTATACTAATAAAACACGTGAATACTTTTTTTTATTTTTTTATTCACACAGCAGAAGTGATGGAGGATTGTTATCCAAGAATGGTAGATGCATTCTATTACATGTCAGAGATATTACAGAAGTCTACCAACACTGTAACGAATAGTATGCCAAAGTTAAAGAAATACTATCTAGTTCTTAAAAGAGATCAAAACAATGTGTGGATAAACCAATATTATATTCTATAATATATGTCCATCGGGTATCTTAGGTTTCCATTGCATAATTCTCGTATGCCAAACAGAAATGAAATGGGGTTTAACGGCCTACTGGGCTAATGAAGACGGGTATGTCAAAAAGTCTGTACCACTCCTACGATGTTATTGAGTCTTAGATTTACCCTTCTTAGAATATATACATAGTGTATTTTATTCTCATTCCGCAAGTTCAACGCGACATCACATTATTGAGGTTTATTTTTACAGCGCTTGGTATCGTTGATTTAGGTTGGTTTTTTTATTATCGGCAGTTTATTCAACACGTTTGATAAAAAAAAGTGTTGTATGTAAATACACTCCTTGAACTAGCTAGAGAAAGAGGCCTAAATTTCTTGCGAGATATGGAATATCAAGATTGGCAGAAACTCCTATTAGCTGAGTATTATAGAAAAGGCTAGTAGATAGATATATAAAACGATTGTCATTTGCTTTACATACAACTCTTTGTCAAATTTGTGGAAACCTTGCCACCTGAACAGTAGACAAATTTTGAAGCAGAGTAGCACACATTTCTACGAACAGGTCCTGAACTGGATATCAATACATCCAAGTTCATCGAGAAAACCGTTTTCCTAAAAATACTTTGATTTGCCAGATGTCAAGAGAAAGCAGTATGTGAAGCAACGTATAATTTCACCACAGATGATTTCAAGGCCGCAACGAGATTCAAGAAAGAAATACCAAATCAATCATTTAAAAACAGCAGAAGAAATCCTTACAAATATTGACAGATCATCAGTTGCATGCACGGTAGAAAGTTGATCAGTAAATATCTTGCGGCCCACATCGCCGACCTGAATCTGCAGAAAAATGTTACTGTGGATATTATGCCAGATTGTAAATCTTACACTACCCCAATGAAATAAGAGTTTTCTTGTGCGAATGGCTTGGTTACTGTACAAAGACTCAAAAACATAAAGCAACGGAGAGGTGAAACGGAAATGGCACAAATTCATTGGCTTATTGAATATTCGAAAATGAAATGAAATGGGGTTTAACGTCCTACTCTTCTGCACCTAACCTGGGCTAATTGAAGACAGGCATACGCCATACAGTGTGCTATGAGGGAAATTTTGCCCGGGCAGCGGCGCTACGGCCTACTCTTATATCGAATTCCAACTGACAAGGGATCTTTTACGTGCACGCCAATGTGTACACGGGACCTCGGTTTTTCGTCCCATCCGAACGACTAGGCAGCTGTCCTTGTCAGGCCCTCCGTTGAATATTCGAAAAGCGTTGATAGTGGGACATGTTAGTGTTGTTACATCTGAGGATATTGATGGGGTTGTTCTATATCTTTTCGCCATTACGTGGAAGAATGAACATAATATGTATTTTGTGAATCCTGTATATGTACTACTTCAGTAACCCAATACTTTCTTTGACATTTTGAATATAACAGACATGCTAGCAACACTGGGCTAATACATCGGTATTAAGCTCGCAGCTGCATTATCTCCAGAATAATGATTATACAAATTCTCCTCGTGGGTTTCCTCCCACTGTTAAAGACCCCTACGCGCAAGCGAATTATGTAAATAAAATTAAACCATATGTTAGTCCCGAAATGACCTAGTTTGTGTCGAGTGGACGTTAAACCCCATTTCTCTCTATACAAACTCTATAGAATATCACCGTTTCACCATGATGGTGGTTGAGTTCGAATTTTTTGATAATCGGAACGAAATGGCCAAGGATTGTACGCAAATAGTGTAAACGTATCTCCAGCTCAACTGTACCTAGAAACCACTGGGTTAGAAGTTTCTGTCCAGGGTAATGGTATGATAATGAGGTTGGAATTGTACGTGTTGATTCTAAATGTCATAAATTTAGTAATATATAATTATACAGTAGGCATAGAAGAGTTATGTCCCTTTTTTATTTGGTTTAATTTTCCTGGCATGCAACATTTATAATATATGTACAGCATTTAGAGTTATCTTTCTTAAGTCTAGAAAAAGGGTACAATGGCTGATAGATATTAAAGAAGTTTGTGTTATATAAGGGCCAAACGTATCTGTAAGCATATAATTTTGTCCTTTTGTCTTCTTTCATGTAAACTGTATGTACCAAGATCTATTTTTTCTAAAGCTGAATATAATACATGTAGAAGTAATTATTTAAGGATATCTCGAATCAAGACCGCATGGTGTATTACATTCTGCATGTCATGTTTGTCATGATCATTCTTATATTATTATAAGTGGTAAACATTAGGTTTATTTATATTTTTCAGAAATCAAACAGCTCAAGAATTATTAATGTTATTGTTGTTATTCTCATCAAATACGTAGGCCACAGTGATATTTATGTCCAAGAACTAATAAATGTGCTTTTAGTACGGTAATTAATGGTCAAGACGTGTAGTGTATTTATTTGTGACAATTCTCAATAACAAGTCAAGTTGTTTTTCGTGGGTGTTTGCATTTAGACTCAAACCCTTGTACACAGTCATCTGGCTGTTACAATAATTTAGATACGGTCAAGAAAGAAACGAACTTTAATAAGAACTACTGCTATAAATTTTGACGGAAATTTAATCATTCAAGAAACTGTTATTATGGATGAAGATAACGCCCGTATAGAGATAGCGGTAAAGGATTTAACAAGAAGGAGAAATGATTTGAGAAGATTGATTTCAAGTGAAATTAGTAGTATTGATAACAATTTTAAAGTAGAAATAAATACAATGATGTGTAAAATGGAAGAATCGTGGGACAGGTATCAGTTCATCCACACCCAAGTTCTCAGAAACGTACGAGATGACGTTGAAATTGAAGAAGAATATGTTAGATATGATGAACAGAAACAGCTAACCACCAATTTAAGAAAACGATTAGCTCAGTGGATGAAGGAAGATATACGTCTCAAGACACAGTACACTGAATTTGAAGTATCGTCAGAGAATTCATGTCAAGATAGTGTATCAGGCCTACAAACCAGATCAAAGGCGAGTTGCTCGGATGGTGATAATTCAGAACTTTCTACAACTCTTACAAATGAAAGGTTAGAAAAAGCTAGAGCCTTAAAGGAAGAAGTTGAAAATAAAATAAAGATTTTAGAAAATAAACAAAGAAAGGCTAAAGAGAGAAAGTCTTCACGTAGAGAAACGGTAAATACATGTATTCAGCCAGACCCTCCACTAAATGGCGACGTTAACATAGGTAAATGTGAACATAATCCGGCTGCCGTACCGCCGCCAAGTAATACACTCCAAGATATACTGTCAAGTCAAATGAAGTGTATGGAGAAAATGATGGAAGGACAAATGCAGAGTACTTTGCTGTTAACACTTCCGAAGCCCGAAATGCCTGTATTTAGCGGTAATCCAGTTGAATTTCACGCCTTCATGAAAGCCTTCGAGAATTTAATAGCAGATAAAACCGACAACTGTAGTACCAAGTTATATTTTCTTATACAGTATACCAGAGGTGAAGTCCAAGACCTAATGAAAAGTTGTCTTTCTAAACACCCGAATGATGGATATGCAGAAGCCATTCTGTTGTTGAAAAAACGATTCGGTCAAAACTACAAAATCGCCACAGCCTACGTTGATAAAGTGACAAGCTGGCCAACAATAAAAACAGAAGACGGCATAAATCTACAGCGTTTTGCAGATCTCCTTACTAGTTGCACTAACACTTTAAATGAAATAGGCTACATAAGTAAACTAGATAACACTGACTGTTTGAAAAGAATAATTTCCAAGTTGCCTTACGACATAAGAAAAAAGTGGAGAAATAAAGCCGACTACATAACTGAATTTCAAGACAGGGAAATCACTATCATAGATGTTACAGAGTTTGTGTCAAGAGAGGCTAGAATAGTTACACATCCAGTTTTCGGAAACGTGCAAAATACTGTTACCCCACCCGATTCAGATAAGCATAAAACACGATTCAGGGGAGGTAACTTCTCAAGAACTAATTTTTTGGCTAAACTGGAAGAAGAGAGAGCGAATAAGACAGAACAAGATACGCCTTCGAGATCATTCCCAAAGTGTCCCTCTTGTAAAGGCGATCATACGTTAGTCGAATGCGATAAATTTAAGAAAATGAATATTGACGATAAACGACGTTTTGTTCAGGAAAGTAGACTCTGTTTTAATTGTTTAACTTATGGACATCGTGCTGGGTTTTGTAGAAAACGCATAAATTGTGATATATGTAAGGGACATCACGCTACCATACTTCATCAGCAGAATCCAATTCCTCAAGCTACAAGTTGTTTCACAAATGAAGGTAAATTGAAATCGTCAAAGATAGGCCAACCCTTTATTTTTGGTAAAATTAGAAATGGCGGAAAACTGTTACCAGCGATCGGGTTATATGACAGTGGTTCAAACGGCACATTTGTTACGAGTACAGCTTTAAGTAAAGTTGGTATAACCGGCAAATCGACAGAGCTAGGATTAACTACACTTTGTAAGGAAAACGATTCCGTAAACAGTTTGGTCACAGACGTGGAATTCCTCAGTCAGGATGAAGAACACCTTACTGTATTGAATTCGGTATATTCTCTCCCGTCCTTGCCTATATCGACTGCAGATATCCCAACACAAGAAGATATTGACTCTTGGCCGCATTTAAAGGGTATTACTGTACCCAAGTTAGTACCAGGACAAGAAGTTGATTTATTGATCGGCAATGACAATAGTGTTATTTTCGAACCGTTAGAAATCAGGCACAGTCAGAATAACGGCCCCTTTGCTGTCAGAACAAAATTTGGTTGGTTAATTAATGGACCTTTTGGGAAGAATGCTTCACAGCAGAGAACATGTAATTTTATGAGGAAAGATGTTGAACTTAACCAGCAGTTTGAGCAGTTTTGTAACTATGAATTTAATGATTCCATTGACGATACCCTAGTCACCATGTCTCGCGAAGATAGTAAAGCATTATCTGTATTTGAACAGTCTATAAATCTGGTTGATGGTCACTATGAAGTATCGCTGCCTTGGAAACATGATCAACTACAGCTACCAAATCCAAGAATAATGGCAGAACACAGGTTAATGTTATTGAAACGAAGATTCCTGAAAGATGCTGTTTTATTTGAAAAGTATTCAGAGATAATTAACGAACTTCTCTCCAAGAAATACGCAGAGGTAGTCCCTCCTGGCCATATAGATAGGGCTAACGATAGAGTATGGTATCTGCCACACCACCCGGTGGTAAACACAAAGAAGCCAGGAAAACTTAGGGTCGTTTTTGACTGCGCAGCAAAGTTTAAGGGAGTAGCTTTGAACGACGTACTTCTTAAGGGCCCAGATTTGACCAGTTCCCTTGTTGGAGTATTACTGAGGTTTCGCCAAGGATACTATGCATTAATGGGCGACGTAGAATCTATGTTTCATCAAGTGAATGTGCCTCAAGATGAAAGAGACGTGTTTCGTTTCCTATGGTGGCAGTCAAATGATGTTAATGGTGAACTCATTGAGCTACGTATGCGCGTCCATTTGTTTGGGGCAACTTCATCGCCCAGCGTTTGTAACTTTACCCTACGTAGAACCGCAGAAGACAACTGCGAAGCTTTTGACAGCGAAGTTGTTGAAACAGTACAGAAAAACTTCTATGTTGATGACTGTTTGAAGTCTTTGGACGATGAAAATGAAGCCATAAGTCTTGTAGACAACCTGAGGAAACTATTACTGAAAGGAGGATTTAATTTAACGAAATGGGTTTCAAACTCAAGAAACATTATTAAATCTATATCGGAGACCGAGAGAGCTAAAACTGTGAAGAACCTGGACTTCGACGGATTACCAATCGAACGTGCTCTAGGTGTTTTGTGGGATACAGAATCGGATTGCTTCACCTTTAATGTAGTGTTGAAAGAAAAACCAATAAGTAGACGTGGCATATTGTCGATCCTGTCATCGGTGTATGATCCTTTAGGATTCGTAGCTCCTTTCGTTTTGAATGCTAAGTTGATACTTCAAGAACTTTGTCGCTTAAAACTTGGATGGGACAATAAGATACCAGATGAGTATGAGAAATTGTGGCTTTCCTGGATGGAAGATCTTCCTCTGCTATCTAATTTACAAGTCAGTAGGTGTCTTAAACCACCACCATCGTGTGCTAGAGTTGTGTCGGTACAGTTACATTGTTTTTCGGATGCCTCACAACAAGGTTATGGTGCTGTCAGTTACTTACGTTTTATTGATGATGCTGGAAATGTATGCTGTTCGTTTGCGACTGGTAAATCTCGAGTTTCACCATTAAAGAGCATAAGCATTCCCAGACTAGAATTATCAGCAGCAGTAGTCTCGGTTAGATTAAACAAAATCATTACAAGAGAACTACAGATGAAGATAGACAAGAGTTTTTATTGGACAGATAGTACTTCGGTACTAAAGTATGTCAACAATCAAGATAAGCGGTTTCATACTTTTGTAGGCAATCGAATTTCGACTATTTTAGATGGATCTCAGCCTTCGCAGTGGAAGTACGTGGAATCGGCAAGAAATCCCGCTGATGAAGCTTCAAGGGGCGTTGCCGCCAAGACTATTTTGGGAGGTTCCAAGTGGATATCGGGGCCGGATTTTCTTTGGAAGGATGAGTTAGAATGGCCCAGTCAGCCCCATGAATATGTAATTCAAGACACAGATCCCGAGGTTAGAATTGAAAAACATTCACGGTTTGTTATAAAGGGAGATAACTCCCTTCTCGATCAGCTCGTCAAAAGATTTTCGTCGTGGTACAAGTTAAAAAGGTGTGTGGCATGGATCTTAAGGTACCGGGAAATTCTTAAAGCTAGATGTCAAGGAAACCAGGCTGGTCGAGATGTTAAGAAATTACAGGAACCCTCTAGACTAACAGTTGTAGAGTTAACGGCTGCAGAGACAGAAATTTTGAAGCTCGTGCATAAAACTAGTTTTCCGGAAGAGTATGCTGTTTTGTCAAAGAAAGATGAAAATGGTCGTGTCAGCAGAAAGAGTCCTATATTTAAGTTGGATCCAGTACTGATCGGAGGTCTAATTAGAGTAGGTGGTCGCCTGAGAAGACACAATGGACTATTCGACACAAAGCATCAGATCATTTTACCCAAGCGGAATCCTGTGACTGAATTAGTTATTCGCCATTATCATGAGATGTTAGCTCATTCTGGTAGAGAATATTGTTTATCTAGTATTAGAAGGAGATTTTGGCCTATAAATGGTAACTCTGCGGTACGTCGAGTTTTAAGTGATTGTTATAATTGTCGCAGAAGGAATGCACCAGTTTGTAATCAACGAATGGCTGATCTACCAAAGGAACGAGTCACTCCAGATCTTCCACCATTTTCCTACATAGGAATAGACTGTTTCGGACCGTTCTTTGTGAAGAGAGGAAGAAGTCAGCTCAAACGATATGGGTGCATTTTTACCTGTCTGTCCTGTCGTGCGGTTCATCTCGAGGTTCTGCATTCAATGGACACAGATTCTTTTCTAAACGCCTTTCGTCGGTTCATATGTAGGCGAGGATCACCACTGAAGATTAGAAGTGACAATGGTGGTAATTTTGTTGCTGGTAGTAAAGAGATTAAAGGGTCAATAGAAGAATGGAATCGGAAGCAGGTTGATGATTTCATGCTACAGAGGGAAATAGAATGGTGTTTTAATCCACCAGCGGGGTCACATTTTGGTGGCATCTGGGAAAGGTGTATCCGCTCAGTTCGTAAAATTTTAGATTCACTGCTGAATGAACAAGTATTGTGCGACGAAAGCCTGAACACTTTGTTTTGTGAAGTGGAAATGATTATTAATGGACGTCCGTTAACCAAGGTATCTGATGATCCCAATGATCAAGAAGCTTTAACCCCAAATCATTTGATGTTGCTCCGTGCCGCAGGTAGTTATCCACCTGGTTTATTCGTAGAAAGGGACCTGTACGTCAGGAACCGATGGAGGCAAGTCCAGTACCTTGCTAACGTTTTTTGGCGTCGATGGACACGTGAATATCTTCCGCTCCTACAGGTGCGACAGAAGTGGAATGAGAAACAAAGGAACTTAGTCATTGGTGATGTCATTTTACTTGCTGATAAGGATCAACCGAGAGGATCGTGGCCTTTGGGACGTGTGGTTGAAGTTTATCCGGATGACCAGGGAACAGTGCGTGTTGTAAAATTACTGACTAAGGATTGTAAATCTTTATGTAGACCTGTAGATAAGTGTGTATTGCTAGAAATTGCATCTGATTAGAATATTGTGCTTCGTGGTATATGATATGTAATTATTTGCTATGGTTAAGACAGTATTATTAAGAATCAGTAATGTTACTTTTATTGTGTACTTTTTATGGTTAGGATAGTGTTATTTAGAATCATTAATGTTACTTTTATTAAACGTTTCACTAGTTAAGTTCCACGTTTAACGGGGCCGGTATGTTGATTCTAAATGTCATAAATTTAGTAATATATAATTATACAGTAGGCATAGAAGAGTTATGTCCCTTTTTTATTTGGTTTAATTTTCCTGGCATGCAACATTTATAATATATGTACAGCATTTAGAGTTATCTTTCTTAAGTCTAGAAAAAGGGTACAATGGCTGATAGATATTAAAGAAGTTTGTGTTATATAAGGGCCAAACGTATCTGTAAGCATATATTTTTGTCCTTTTGTCTTCTTTCATGTAAACTGTATGTACCAAGATCTATTTTTTCTAAAGCTGAATATAATACATGTAGAAGTAATTATTTAAGGATATCTCGAATCAAGACCGCATGGTGTATTACATTCTGCATGTCATGTTTGTCATGATCATTCTTATATTATTATAAGTGGTAAACATTAGGTTTATTTATATTTTTCAGAAATCAAACAGCTCAAGAATTATTAATGTTATTGTTGTTATTCTCATCAAATACGTAGGCCACAGTGATATTTATGTCCAAGAACTAATAAATGTGCTTTTAGTACGGTAATTAATGGTCAAGACGTGTAGTGTATTTATTTGTGACAATTCTCAATAACAAGTCAAGTTGTTTTTCGTGGGTGTTTGCATTTAGACTCAAACCCTTGTACACAGTCATCTGGCTGTTACAGTACGCAACGTTAAAAAGAATTCCAAGACCACACAGTTGATACATGAATAATTTACTAAATACGCCGAATGTTGTATTTTGTGAATTACGTTTTCAATTAACCCACCTTGGTTTATGTAATAGATTTAGTAAATATCAGTTAATTTCTTTTATGAAAATAACCACAATCATAAAACATTTACGCACGATATAAAAATAAGTCATAAATTCCCCAGTTTCTTTCTCTGCCGTTATATAGGAACAAATTGTATTTTTCAGATAAATTTAAATATCTATTTTATTGTTTATCGTGTATATAATTTTATTCTTTTATATTCAATTTAAAATTGCGATGATCTCCGTAAGCTTCGTGGCGGTGAATGGACATGCCCCTCAAAGGGTACTTTTCAACCTCCTAAGAAAAATAGCCACTATCGTGTCGGGCGATCAAGAATTACCAAAAACAAAACGATAACTGGAAATACTAGATAATTTAAGACAGACCATTGGTGGTGAGCCATTTTATCCAATCGATGATGGTGCCGAAGATAGGATTCTTGATTTTGTTACTCGCAACAATTTGAGGTAAATTTGTCAGATAACATTTTTGGAGACGGTGCCGTCTTCGTAACTCCCAAGATATTTACCAGCTGCCCGTCTTCATAGGCCCAGTCGGGGTAGAACGCTAAACCCCATTTCATTTACAATCCATGGCAACATTAATGGTCAACTTTTTCCCTGGCATTTTTCTTCCTGCAAGATAAACGCCAAGTCACTTACAAAAAATGTTCAGCCTTTTATGTAATTCTGCTACCACCAATGGTTTTATAGTGCCACCTAGACTGCTTCGGGTAATTATTCTTTCATATAATGTGATGAATTTTCTGTCACTGTCTTAGTTTTTTGTAATTTGATTATTGTATTACCGTATTATATTTCAGATGGGTTTTGAATTAGCGAGCAGCGTTGGAAATATTCCCAAATACAGAATGGAAAGCCTGGATATTTTTATTATTTTGCCCTGTGTATTTGGAGAAGAACACGGTCTGTAAGTTCAATATTGAGACCATGAAGAAATACAGAGGACTACAACGTTATTAATAACGAAACATTGATAATGTTTATTTTTTTATGATTATACAGAGGAGATATCGGTTATTAATAACGAAACATTTGTTTGTTTAAATGACACAGAAATGTTCACAACCAAATCTTTAAAAATAAATGATAAGTTGGATAGAAAGGTGCTCTTGTTAATGACCTGTCATTGATTTCCATGCTTAAAGACAATATCAGATTTTTTTATGAAAAAAATCGTATGGGCTTCCGACAAGCAATTTTTCGTGCATAATGTTTGAATCCGCGTTTTCCCCTCCCAGTCTAATATACATATAGTTCATAATTTATCATTTTTAATTTAACAGATGAGCTGTAAGGAAACAATTGCTTGCTTTAAGTTTTCAAATGGAGAATGCTGTGTTAAATAATGATGCTGTTCCTCAAACCCATAGTGTTGACTTTCATGATCTTCCAACTAGTAGTGTGGAATATAATGAGGATGTTCCTAAAACTTATCGGGTGGTTTCAGGCGCGGATTAAGGAAGGGGAGGGGACATCATGTGTGTGCCGACGTACTTTGATTTTAACTGGTAGCCTGCCAGAATGGTAACATTATCAATAGAAAAAAGTGTGAAGATGTACGTTCGTGGATAAACCACTTCCACTGATTTGCAGACTCCACTGAAGATTCGAGATGGGAATATTATGTGGGCAAAGTGTGAGTCAGTATGTAACCATATTCAAAATATAGACAGGGCATAAGGCTTGTTTTCTAAATATTACATGTCCACCCCTGATCGTTATTTCCAGTTACATGTGACGCCCAAACGCACCAATAGCTACCGCATGGAATGCAGGCGATGCTTGGGATCATCATGGGGGTCCAACCCAAGATTTGCACGACTCTGACTTTGAATGTTACAGTCATTGTGGCATTGAATTCCAGGGTGGAAACATCAGTTTAATTGTTTTAGTGACCAGAAAACAAATTTTGATATGCGTCGGCTTACCCAAAATGAAAGGTTACGTGCCCTTGGCATGCTACAGATCGGCACAACACAGTCTGTCATAAGCAGGCTATGGTCCAGATACCGTGATACACAATCTGTACAGGACAGACCACGCTCAGGTCGACACCTCAAGCCCAGGATCGATTTATCCGTACCTTGGCCTTGAGAAATCGTGTCATCACAGCAAATCAGATCAGCGCTCGTCTTCAAACAGACACTGGTGTGAGAGTGAGTGGCCAGACGATTCGGAATCGACTGCATAGGGGTCACCTTCGCGCCCGACGTCCTCGCGTGATCACATTCAGGCAAGACGTCGTTGGTGTAGGGATCGTCAACACTGGGATAATCGACGCTGGAGCAATGTGATGTTTTCAGATGAGTCAAGGTTCACTGTTGATTTTTTGGACAGACGTAGGAGGGTGTGGCGTCGTCGAAACGAGCGCTTCCAAGACGTTAACGTCATCAGACATGATCGATTTGGGGGTGGTTCTGTTATGGTGTGGGGAGGCATCACTGTTGCTGGAAGAACGGCTTTACATGTTGTTGCAGGGCGTGTTCCGGGACAACATTTTGGCAGTCCATGTTGTGCCGTTCGCACGACCTGGAAGACAACGCAAGATGTCACAGGGCCAGGATCGTTACAGGTTACCTCCAACAACAGAACATCACCTTGGCCAGCACTGAGTCCCGACCTCTCCCCCATCGAGCATGTCTGGGACATGCTTGGACAGAGGTTACGTCAACGTCAACAACGTCCAAGAACTTGCTGCTGCGTTGCAACAGGAATGGGACAATCTGGACCAAAATGACCTTAGACGTCTCATTAGGAGTATGCCACGTCGGATCAATGCTTGTTTGGCAAACAGAGGAGGATTTACCCGTTACTGACTTGGTTGTGATGCTGTGGTAACTTTGCTGTTTGACCCCGGGTATCATTTTACCCTTATAATGGTCAGTCTGTGCCTTACTTAGTCTAACGATCATTTGGAATAAATCGATGAATGTGAACTTCATTTCATTTTGTCATTTGTTTCTTCGTCAGTTTCATTAGGTGACTTTAATAACACTTAAAAATCAAATATCCCCTACTTTTTTTGAATAGTATATTACTCATGGTTCGAACTCCATCTTTGTTACAAGAATAATGTAATTACAGGTATAAAGCGTGTTAGAAGTTAATTGATATACTAACAACCAATCAAGTCCTAGACGATAGTGTCACCCTAGTATCACGGGCCGTATCTCAAAGTGGAAGTAATTATATTTAACGACACCAATCAAGTAAAGAGATGTAAAGAGACTTTCTCCCACCTATTAAACATCTAATATAGAAGCATATCACAGTGTTTTGAATCCTTTTACCGGTAAAATAACATGATTTTCCTTCCATGGAATGTATTTCTTCCTTTCATGGAATGTAACGACACCAATCAAGTAAAGAGACTTTCTCCCACCTATTAAACATCTAATATAGAAGCATATCACAGTGTTTTGAATCTTTTTACCAGTAAAATAACATGATTTTCCTTCCATGGAATGTATTGCATGCAACTAATGTTAAAAATATACCCGGCGCAAGGTCAAAGATGTTTGAGCGCCTTATGAACATTAACTATGGCAATATTAACTTTTGTCATTGAACAAATGGTACAAAAATCGTAGTGGTACTACTAACTGGGCACAGAGGAAAGCTTTATTATGAGACGCTTGGAGTACCGGTATGTTCTTATTACCGCCTACACCAAAGGGGAAGCGTGATGTGGAAATGTAAGAGCTAGATCCTTGCTATGGTTCTAGAGATAAGCAAAAACACTCATGATTTCCCAAGAAGGAAATTTATGTTAAAAAGCTGAAGAGATTCCATTCTGAGTACAGGGAATCGGAGAATGTATGAATTACTGCATTCAAAATCTCGGCCAAAGAAAACGTACGGAAAATGAAGGAAACTTCTGATAAAAAGATGAAGAGCTTAGATCCCTAGTACATGGAATAAAAAAAAATCAGTCAATTTGTGGACCTCTTAGATTTCTTTTGTCAGATTCCCCCTATCACATAAAGTCAATATATTTAGAGACGGGATGCAACCAAAGTGATTTTACTAGTCTTTCGGGTGGGACAAAAACACAGGCCCATTAACACCTGTGTGTGCATATCTTGACAGTTGCAGATAAGTATTGATTTTTTTTAGAAAACAAAAATGCTAAAAAAAAGAAACAAAAATCGTAGTGGTACTACTAACTGGGTACAGAGGAGAGCTTTATTATGAGACGCTTGGGGTACCGGTATGTTCTTATTACCGCCTACACCCCAGGGGACGCGTGATGTGGAAATGGAAGAGCTAGATCCTTGCTATGTTTCTAGAGATAAGCAAAAACACTCTTGATTTCCCAAGAAGGAAATTTCTTTTAAAAAGCTGAAGGGATTCCATTCTGGGTACAGAGTACAGGGAATCGGAGAATGTATGAATTACTGCATTCAAAATCTCAGCCAAAGAAAACGTACGGAAAATAAAGGAAACGCCTGATAAAAAGCTGAAGAGCTTAGATCCCGATTTCATGGAATCAAAAATTTCAGTCAATTCCTGGACCTCTTAGATTTCTTTTGTCAGATTCCCCCTATCACATATAGTCAATGTTTAGGGACGGGATGCAACCAAAGTGATTTTACTAGTCCTTCGGATGGGACAAAAACAAAGGCCCCTTAACAACTTTCTGTGCATATCTTGACAGTTGCAGATAAGTATTGATTTTCAGAAGACAGAAATGCTGAAAAAAGAAGTAAAAATGTGTTTTTATGTACATTTTGCAGGTGTGGTCGAACTCCACCACAAGGACGCGATGGAAAACAATTTCAAAGATGTTGTTAAAAAATGGTTAAATGTGGTTGGAGATAGAAATCGGGGCGGGGCGGGGGTTAAAGATAAGAGATGAATAGATTGTTTAATTGAAGATTTTGCTGTGTTATTATGCTGCTTGCGAAATTTCTACTATCTTTATTCCCAATCAAACCTTGGCTGTTTCTGATTGCGAAACTTTAAGAAGGGGAGAGAGAAATGGTATTTACCGTCGACTTGACACTAAGTCATTACGCCTGTGCGTAAGGTTCTTTAGCAGTGAAAGGAAACCTTAGGAATCGAATAAAACCGAAGAGGATGGACAGGCGACCCTACTCCTTGAAGGGTACAAGCGGGAGATTCGAAACCGCGCCATTTGACTCGATGACAAACCTTACGATATCAAGCGCACGCTTTAAACCACCCACTTGATAGGGCGGGGATTAACCGTATATTTCGAGGTTGCAATCTTTAGTCCGCATCCGACATGGTTTGATTTTCATGAGTTAGACATATTTGGGCCCGTGATGGTCCAGTTGTGTCCTATTTGGACAACATTTGGAATGTCATCTGTGCCATATAAGGCTAGCGTGTGAATAAACGGCTGTGAGTCAGATCTATCTCTAACTGGTAACTCGGCCATGTCCGGCTCAGGGCCCAGATATTCCCGGTATGGCCCAGGTGTGGTATACAATACCAGACTCAATCATTTTGCCCCTTATGGGTCGTATCTGTACCAAATGCTTTTTGTTGTCTGGGTATATAGACGGAAAACTTATACAGATACTGGAGTTATGCCTGATTTACACTTGTATATGCAATAACAACAAATCAGAGAAACCTGTGTGTGGTTATGTCACTTTGACACAAAGGTGATTTTATTTCCTTGGTTGTCGCCGCTATGAGCACATTGCCCGATTTATTACTGACTTCAGCGACAAGACGAGTTTTTCATTTTTGACGAAATCGCCTATGCCGTTACGTAGTGTGCGCCAAGCTATATATTATCGGTTTGGAACGTCATGTACAACGGCAACGATGTGGTGGTGATGTATGATGTTCTGCATCCCATCATTTGGTCTTTTCTTTATGGTCTATCGGGACTTTACGTCCACTTAAACCGTGGGCAGACCGGCCAATCGACAACACCGTCAACTTAATTCTAAGTCTGCTTTTAAGTAAAGTGGAGGTAATACACTGTTTCACAGATTTATTTAGGTCAGTGGTTATTAATTAAATGTAATATAATTAACTTCTTATGAACATATTCAATAAATAATATACCACTTCATCTAATGTATAAACAGCTTAATATTGTACTTTAATGAACAGTAATAATAATTTACTTCATTTGACCTAGTTATTACCTCCCTTTCTTATTTCACTATTTTAGCGTTTCTGGCTGTTATCATTGTTTTGTCTGCGATATCACCCATTGGTTGAAGCAGACTTAAAACTCCAGGAATGAACGATTGTTATTATTGGTCTGCGATATCACTTCGGTAGAAGCGGACGTTAAATAAAGCTTGTGGCCGTTAACCACTATTCCACGGGCTTATATAATTAGTATGAATAGAAAGTGGTTTGACATTATACATGAGCATGTGTGTAATTAGCTGTTGTAACTTGTAAGAGTAAATGCGAAATCGTGACTATTATTAATAGCGAATATATAAAACACAAACCTGTACAATAGTGGTGTGTATCATTCAATAAGTCCGTGCGCGCTGCGCTGTATCATACGGTCTGTCATTGAGTCAACTGGCGGTGTTTCGATTCCCCGGTTGTACGTGGCAAGGAGTTGGGTCGCCTGTCCAACCTCGTGGGTTCTCTCCGGGTCCTCCCACTGCTAAAGACCCCTACGCGCAAGCGAACTATTGAAATAAAATTGAATCACGTGTTAGTCCCGAAATGACCTAGTTTGTGAAATAGCTATATTTAACGTCCGCTTCCACCGAGGTGATATCGCAGACAAGCTGGTGTAAAAGCGAAAGCTGACTATTTACAATACCTAATACTATATAATACACAAACCTGGACAATAGTGGCGTGTATCATTCAAAAAGTCACGGTTTTAACACTTTAGTCAGCCGAGATATGTGAATAAAAAAAATGAAATTTATGGAAATTTAAAAAATGAAATTTATGGAAATTTAACAAAACTGTTATTACTGGAAAGGGCCTTGGTTCTACTACAAATAGCAAAGAAGTTACATCATTTTGCAAATAAGAAAATCGGGTCAATATTGACCCGATATGAGTGTGATCACTTTTCGGAGGAAAACAACAAAGTACGCACTTTAAAACATCACAGTTCCCTAAAAATGAACAGATTAGATATTAATGACGTTAGCATTGGACAGCAATAAAATTGAAATCACAATAAAATTAAATTGATCAATTATTAATTAACCAATTCGTCAATTAGTGGCGGCTTTGTCTACGATATCACCTTAGGTGGAAGTGGACGTAAAACCCCAGAAACGAACGAACGAATTAGTGGCGATTAATTGACGACTGGCCAAATCGTGAAAATGCTCATAACTTCCTTAATACTTTTTTATACGCCCACATTTTAGGTATGTTACAAAAAAAAATAAAGTTCCTCAAATTCACACCAAAGTTATTCCATTGGATAGAGCATGATGACAGAAAGAAAATGACACCAAGATTGTTAAATTTGGTTGAGAAACAAGGAAGTTAGGGCGTTTTTCATTTCTATAGTTTTATCATTAGACTAAGACAAAAGGTGTGACCTGAAATGAGCTGAAGATACAATTAAATTGCCATAACTTCCTTATTTCTGAAGATAATCACATGAAATTTTAAATGTGATTAGGATATGGTGTGGGAAGGACTTTGCAACACATAAAAGATGATTATTACCATTGATTAATTAACTAATTAATTAATCAATTAATATGCATACGGACTAACTTAAAAAATCAATTTGGCTCAATTTTAAAGACTTTTTATCTATGGACAATGATGATAACTTGTTAAATATCACATTCATGGGGGTAGAAAACCATTTCATCAATTTAATCTAATTTATCAGATATCAATCATTTTCAGCCAATAAATCAATTAATTATTAATTAAATTAATCGACTGATGGACTCGCTGAAACTTGAAAGTGAAAGTTAGTGGATGCAGAAAACAAGGGGAGGATTACTCACTGGAATCTGCAGAACTTTGAAGACTATCCAATAGTGAGTAACAAAGTAATCCAAAAGCACAACATGGTATTCCAGCATTGTTTGCATTAATCCAAAAGTGTCACCTAATGTTGAGTCTATCTAACAAAGTTATTGTCACAATGTATAATATCAAAGTCAGAAAGTGTCACTGTCACAAAAAAGCTCCAACAGTCTGGCTAATTATCAAATATCAGGTCACCATGCAGCAGATCAATGGCAAGGGAAAACATAGACACAGGAGTGTCAACAGCATCATCAATAACTTCTTCCTGAGTCCAATACATCGCTTTGTACTTCTTGTTTTTGTACAGTTTGCGGATCATCCCATTATACGGAACCAACTTTAGGTCCCAAGACCACATATGGCTCATCTGCTTTCCAACAACTCTCTACAATCCAAATCTGGATATTTTAGCTGCATCGCTTCCAAACCACCATCCTGCAATGCCTTCTCCATCTTTCTTCTGTCCGCATCTTGTCTTGCTTGTTGCTTATTCATTTGACGATTGATGAGCTCCAACTTCAGTTCCTTCTGAGTCTTTTTTCTTTTTGTCCCTCTGCATTCTCCCTAGCTTCACAGCTTTCTTCAACACAAAGTTTCTCCTTTCCTCACTGAGATTGTCTAAGTAGTCGACTGTTCGGTTCTTGAAGTAGCTATGCTGTCAAGAGGGTGAAGACGACAGTTCATCTCGTTTAGTGTTTTTTTTCCAAACTGAATTGACAGTCCTAATTGCAGCATGATTTACAGCACATCTGTCGCTCATGGTGTTCGAGAGAAAGAGAGAAATGGGGTTTAACGTCCACTCGACACAAACTAGGTCATTTCGGGACTAACATATGGTTTTAATTTTATTTACATAATTAGCTTGCGCGTAGGGGTCTTTAGCAGTGGGAGGAAACCGGAGGCCCCGGAGAAAACCCGCGAGGTTGGACAGGCGACCCTACTCCTTGCCACGTACAACCGGGGATTCGAAACCACGCCAGTCGACTCAATGACAGACTTTATGATACAGCGCGCGCACGCTAACCATTCAGCCCCCCCCCCCCCATGGTGTTCGAAATGTTGTTGATCAACTCCAACCTCTTATCCTGAAAGTTACTTTCACTATTGAAATGACAATAGGTCTGTGCTAAACTGTCCACGGTTTGGCAGATATGATTGGAATAGTCTTCTGCTGTGCTACCAGGCAGTTCTTCAATCGAAGCACACAGGCATTCCTTAGATGTTGTAAAATGTATCTCGTTGATATGGGTGCCCACTTGAGTGGTAGCGTCAAAACCTATAGTGCTGTGGGGTCTCAGCAGATTGTAAATCAGCAATGGCACCCAATTCTCGTGCCATCAATTTAACGGTGGTCCTTTGAGGAATCTCACTTGGTGCGCTTTTTAACCCTAACCTAATCTGACTTTGTTTGATCACTTTCGGAATATTTGCGGTGGGAACCTTGTTCGTTATACAGTCAAAAACTAGCAATCGTGTTTCGGAAGCGTACGTCTTGCCATGATTTTTCAGATTAATGGTACTTGCATCATCACAGGTAAGATCTTCTATCTGTTCTTTCAATAATACATTGTCATGTTCTAAAGTTCTTAACACTTCATTTTTCTCAATCAGTGTGTGTTTTAGTTGCTTATGTTGGTACAATGGCACCAAAGTTTTCTTCAGGTTTTTATTATAGTTCTTTAGCTTATCATGTCTGTTTTTCGATTGTGCAAGTTCTAATTTTACTTCAGCCAATTCAACAGCTAAACTATGCCCCTCCAGCTTGAATTTCAAATTTGTAATCTCCTTTTTTTTGTTTGAAAGTTTTGTCTTTTCGTTTTATCTTCTGGTTAACAACTTTCTTGGGTGTCTTCAGTTTCAGGTGAAGCTCACGCTGTAGTGCTTGGTGTTTCTTTTGAAGCAGAGAGCCAGCTAATTTGTCTCTGCATTCGTTGTTTCTGGGGTGTCAACTGTAATCGACGTCTAGAGGGGTCTTTCTGATGCAACTAATCGTTGAACTGGAGTGGACGGCGTTGTAGAAGGTGATTCTCCTCCAACAGGAGTTGTTGGCGTATTTATACCAGCTTGTACGAAGGTAGGCGGCATCGGCGTATCTTCCAAATCCACAACCATATCCTCGGCAGAAATTCCATACTGGTATGAAGAGCAGCTGAACTTCTCCTCACAAACTTCTTGAATTCATGTTAGACAGTTAAATGTTTATAGTAACCAATAGAATTGTTTACCACAGAAATCACACTGGATGGTTGGATAGGAGCAGAAGAAATTTTTCTTAACCGTTCCACAGATTCTTTCATTGATCTGTCAGTCTTGAGGAACACAAAAAGGACATGCCCCTTTTTCAATTCAACAAGGCAGTTAGGCGAGTACTCAATGTCGAAGGTATCGAAGATATATTGTCTTGCAATTCCTGGCTTGGCAAGTGGAGGTGGCTTCCTCTTCTTCTTTGGTGGCATCTTCTTGAAGTCACTGACGAAAAGAAAAAGACAAAATTACAAAATGAATAATAAAACATTATTATATTTATATATATTCATTATTATTGACCTCCCATCTCACCAAAAGAAGCCAAAAACAAAATAAACAAATGCCAAAACTACTAGAATTTAAATGGAAGGCATGAAAGATAAGTTAAAACCTTGAGAAACTGTAACTAAAACATGAAAAACATCAACCAAACATGCTAAGCTGCTTTGTAAACAAGAGCCCGTGCTCTACTTCAATTGTAAACACTGCCCAAGGCCCAATCAGGAAGCGCCATTTGGGTCACGTGACCCCCATGTTGAATACTGAACAAAAGCATGGGGCATCATATAAGGCCTTTTTATGTAAGCAAATCGTATCAACTCGCGTTACACGGCCGAGTATCATCACGTGGTACAAATCAACTCGCCTTAAATAAACGCCTGGATCGCTGTAGCGATTACCGTAGCGATGGCGAACCCGGCTGAACTTCTTGATGCTCGCAAAAAAAACATCATTTTAATTTCTGTTATCAAAGAGTGTTTGAGTAAACCGGTTAATACACCTGCCGTTCTGAAAAGAAAGTTAGGCCAACTCGATACAGATTTTAGTGAGGACTTGAGGTTTAGCGAGGCAGTTAAGTACTTGAAAGATGGAAAGAAACCACGAGTGCAAAATTATCTTTCGTTAACTGTTAGCAGATATTCGCCTGATGACTTTAAATCACGCTTCAGAATCAGCAGGCAATCATTCATAGTTCTTGAAAATCATATCACACCGATACTTGCTGCTTTTCGAACAAGAAATTCGTGCATTTCTTATCAGAAACAAATACTGATTTTTATATATTATTGTGGTACACAAGATCCACTAATTCGAATTGCGGACATATTTGGCACATGTGAAACATCAGTGTTTGATATAATTGGTAAATAGAATACTTTTATATTTTACTTCTTGACTCTCGACCTACTATTATAAATCAGAGAATCAGTAGATAATACAATCTGGTAGATAATACAATCTGGTAGACAATCTGGTAGATAATACAATCTGGTAGACCTACGGCCTACCCAGCGCTGACCCGGCGTTCGTAAAAGACGGAATCCGCGGATTTTAAAAAAACAGTTTAAAAATACAGTTTTTAGCAGTCCTCTACTAGTACTAGTATAAACTTGGCTGCCAACATGTGTCAAACACGAAGGGGTTCCCTGTGGCAAACATATCCGTGTCTTGGTTACATTTAAATAAGATTGCGAACGTTGTGAGCCGTGAGCGGAGGATCGGTGTCACATAGTTGGCCATGTCACACCGATCCTCCGTTCACAATCTTATTTAAATGTGGGTAGCTTCGGCTACCGTGACACCATCTGAGACCATTTCTGTCCGCCTTCCACCTGCTGCTTCCATCTTTACAGCTGAACTCCAGGCCATTCTTCAGGCTTTGGAGTTCATTCAATCAACATCTGATTTAAAATATATAATTTTTACTGATTCTTTGTCCTCACTACAAGCAATAAATAATAAACAGTTTGAACACCCATTAGTAGCAGACATTTATGGTCTGTTAATATCAAACGAGTTCATCAGCAAGGACATTGTCCTTTGCTGGCTCCCCAGTCACATGGATATAAAAGGGTATGATCAAGCAGATTTGGCTGCCAAGTCTGCCTTAGATCTTCCCTTATTCGAATTTTTAACGCCATACACGGATTTTAAATCCTGTATAAATAATTTTATTTATTACCGCTGGCAACGGTCTTGGGATCTTGCAGGCACAAACAAACTTCATCACATAAAGCCTCTCCTTGGAGAATGGCCAAGCTCCTACAGGTCTAACAGGAGAGATGAAGTTGTTTTGTGTCGCTCTCGCATTGGTCATACTTTTTTATCTCATATTTTCATTTTGAAGCGAGAGCCTCAACCGGAATGTGTTCACTCATGTTCCTTTGACAGTGAGCCACATCTTGATTGAGTGCAAACATCTCAAGTATATTAGATCTAAATACTACCGTTGCCAGTCATTACGTCAGCTATTTGCTCAACCGGAGCTATATGATAAAGTGCTAACATTTTTAAAAGAGACAAACTTTTATTCTCAATTTTAATTGTATATATTTAATCATGTATATTGTTTTAAATATTTATATATGTAAAAGATTTGTTATATTTATTTTTAATTATATATTTTCTGTGATATTTGTTTTTATTTACATATATAAATTCAATTATGTGATATTGTTTTAATTTGTCTCGTTAGATTCACCATATGTTTGGCGCAATATAGCCCGGTTGGAGCTGACGTGCCATTAAACAACATTTCATTTCATTTATTTAAATGTAACCAAGACACGGATATGTTTGCCACAGGGAACCCCTTCGTGTTTGACACATGTCGGCAGCCAAGTTTATAGCCTACTAGAGGACTGCTAAAAACTGTATTTTTCAAATCCGCGGATTTCGTCTTTTATGGACGCCGGCGCTGATCATTACTGGTAAATGTGTGGAGTAAATGATTGGAATCAAACTCAATTTGAACTAGGGAAAACTGATATATATATTATGTTCATAAGAATTAAATGAAAAAAATTGAGCAGAGTATGAACCGAATTAAAAATATGTTGAAACCCGGAAGAACAGGACTCAAAATGAGTGCAATATGTACATGTACATATATCAGATATAGGCCCTAAATCGCAGTAGAAGAATCGCCATGCAGGAATAGATTTCAATTATGCGGATGCTACCAGGTAGCCTTGTTAGTGTCTGGCACTCTTAAATTTCCCTTAGCTAGATTTTCATTAATTAATTGTCTTTTTCATTTCAGGTAAAATGAGTCAACTCATCAACAGGCACCTGCTTAAGAAGTTCATCAAATGGCCATCTGGTGACCAATGAATGAATGAATGAAATATGGTTTTATGGCACGTCAGCTCCAACCGGGCTATATTGCGCCAAACATATGGTGAATCTGAGACAAATTAAAACAATATCACATAAATGAATTTATATATGTAAATAAAAATAAATATAACAAATCTTTTACATATATAAATATTTAAAACGATATACATGATTAAATATATACAATTAAAATTGATTATAAAAGTTTGTCTCTTTTAAAAATGTTAGCACTTTGTCATATAGCTCCGGTTGAGCAAATAGCTGACGTACTGACTGGCAACGGTAATATTTAGATCTAATGTTCTTGAGATGTTTGCACTCAATCAAGATGTGTTTCACTGTCAAAGGAACATGACATTGAACACATTCCGGTTGAGGCTCTCGCTTCAAAATGAAAATATGAGTTAAAAAAGTATGACCAATGCGAGAGCGACACAAAACAACTTCATCCCTCCTGTTGGTTCTATAGGAGTTGAGCCAATCTCCTAGGAGAGGCTTAATGTGATGAAGTTTATTTGTGCCTGCAAAATCCCAAGACCGTTGCCAGCGGTCATAAATAAAATGATTTATACACGAATTAAAATCTTTATATGGTATTAAAAAGGGTGATTGGGGAAGATCTAAAGCAGCTTTGGCAGCAAAATCTGCTTGATCATTCCCCCTTATATCTACGTGACTGGGGAGCCAGCAAAAGACGACGTCTTTACTGTTGAACTCGTATGATAATAGCAGATGATAAACATCTGCTACTAATGGGTGTTCAAGCTGTTTGTTGCTTGAAGCGAGGACAGAGAATCAGTAAAGATGATATACTTTAAAGATGAAGAGGATTGTATGAACTCCAAGGCCTGAAGAATGGCCTGGAGCTCAGCTGTAAATATTGAAGCAGCAGGTGGAAGACACGCAGAAATGGTCTCAGATGGCGTCACCGTATCTGGTGACCAAGTACAGGATATATTCCACGGGTTTGAGAGAACACGACATTTCCCAAAAGTGATTGGAGCGCTGGATGGGACTCACATCCCTATCAAAACGCCGAAGAAAGATGGCGAAGTTTATTTTAACAGGAAAAAATTTCACTCAATCAACGTTGCTGCTGTTTGTGACCATCAAATGATGTTTACTTTTGTGTGTGTGGGCTCGCCTGGGTCCCCTCACGACTCAAGGGTTTTCAAAAACACAAAACTAGGGATCGCATGCGAAAACTTTGAAAAAAGAAAAGATTTTTTTCCTGAAAAATGTCACATTCTTGCGGATTCTGCCTACGAGTGGAATGAATTTCTTATGGCTCCATTTAAAGATAATGGCGCTCTAACTAAACTTGAGAGGGATTACAATTTTTATCACAGTTCTACACGGATGAAAATTGAAAACGCTTTTGCCTATCTGAAAGGCCGTTTCCGTCGGCTAAAGTACATCGACATGCACGATCCTCAAAGACTTGTTGAATTTATAACGAGCTGTTTTGTGATGCACAACATCTGTTTACTAAACTCTGATACTGTAGAAGAATATCTAAATGATGGTGAGATTGAGGAACCTCCTGCTCAGGAAATTGAAGCTGGTCGTGATGCAGATGTAACTGCTGTCGCAAAGCGAAGAGCCATTTCAGGGTTATTGTCAGTGTTTAATTGACTGTCAACTCATCGAACTAAAGTCCAAATGTAGTCATTTCAATAAAAAAGACATTTTAAAATAAAATCAAACAATTTATTGAATGTCAAAACAGATAAACCCAAACAAAAATGACTTATCTTTTGAAGTCATCATATAAATAACAAAACTATGAACAAAAAACATGTCCATTGCAAAGATAGTACAAACTTATAACAAGAACAAACGTCTACCATACAGTAAATCACAGATCTTCTTAGAAAATATAATATGATCAGAATTTACATGTCGAATTAAAGCATTCAATTTACATTTATATCTTTCATGATCCACTAATTCGAATTATTTGACTTTATTTTGAGTTAAGCGATTATCTATAGTTGTCAATCAAAGTTATTACCCATTTGAGCATGCAAACGTCAGCCGAATTAAACATCATACTACAAACTATATTCACTCGTTCATATATTATGCAACATAACATGAAGAATAATAGTAAACTGATAAAACTTTAACTAAAACTTTATGAACAACATTCATAGAAGATATGTATATGAATCAACAAACAGAGGTATGTCTTGTAGATCATGTCTACGTTATTTTCTGCATTTCATCAACACAAAACATCTTAAAAACAAAATCATTTTTTGTCGATTTCTGTATAATCTCGCACTTTTGATATCAAAAAATATTTTCTCAACCTCCTAAAGAGAATCTAGCAACCCATGAAGGATGTATTAAAACATTTATAAAAGATAGTGGGCCATCTGCTGTTAAACTATAGGATTACACAGTCAATTATCTCATTGAATCAAGTAGTTTAACAGCCATAATAATTACACATTGCATCCTGAAAATCTGTCAAACTAGTAAGATTATCACAACTTTATTTACATAGAAATTCGTTTTCCATGGAAGTGAATATCTTTCTAACATTATATTATTGTCATGTGCATGTTTGTCTTCTGAATACTAGTTAATGTAACTTGGACTTGATTTCATTCTAGGAAATTAGTTTCAATGATTGAAACAAATATTATACCTATCTATTGTACCTCATTATAACTGTGATGTGTTGCATTATTATGACAAATGTAGATTTTCAAAACAATTTTGCATATAGAAATAATTGAAAAACTGAAAATAAGAAAAACACAAATAATGAGCGTATGTAAACACAACTTGAAAGCTTTTATAACAATTGTTTACTTAAATCAGGAACCATATTATTTTCATATTACAAATGACTGGAAATGACTTGTCAAAATATACAACATTCCTATTTAAATAGTGGACACTTCTTCATTTAATATTTTCATTTACACATTTAAACTGGAAATACATGTTTTGAATGAACTCATATTTAAAAAAAAACCCACTGGTGTTGTATTGTTTCAACATTCATTTTCAGACTTGAATAGGTTTTGAATAAATGAAATAAATTCTCCTGTTTAGTGGTTTTGAACAAATGGAATGAAAATATGTAATGTTGAATGTTGTGTTTTAGACTTAAAAAGTGATAACCACAGGAGAAATATATGTTGTCATGGAAATAGGACAGTATTATGATAAGATTCTTCACTATCCATGATATAGAAAGACATAACAATGTTATAATGACTAAAAGTATGATTACAAAGCATAATACTAATTATCAAGTATGAAAGCCATTAAACAGGCTAAATGATGTGAACAATAATGCAATTTCTGGTTACAAAATTAAGTAAAACTTCTAATATTTTGCCAATATAAAATCCTGATACAAACAAAAGGCAAGTCAAAACAACAAATATCTTTAACAGAAAATATTCAAAGATTGTGAAGTACCTGTTCAATGGTGAAATATTATTACGAGTATCAATACTATTATGACTAGATTTAACTTCTTAAAGCTACTCTACGACCATTAGAAAACATAATAAAAAATTATCTATTCTTAATGTTTTGAATTTCTTCCTGTTCACTCCAATATTAGAAGTTGTAAATAATGAAGATTGTGCCATTCTCTATTATGCCATGTTTCATAACCCTAACAAAACCATAAATCTTTGAACAAAGAACATATTGTGTAACATGGAAATTTATCAACAATTAAATACTTAGAATTTGTCGATGAGTTTTTCCAGTAAGTTGATTTTTTTCTGTTCACTTTCTATGACTTCTTTGTGTTGTTTTTGAATTTCGACCATAAATTCTTGATGTTGGACATCTCTTTTCTCTTGAAAGGAATCCAAGGCCTTAATGACCTTGGACATTTTGGGAGATACCAAGCGGGATCGTTTAGCGGTGAGTGTAAGAGAAGGTATTAAGTCAAAAGAAGCGGAAGCAGCACTCTCATTCAATATGTTGTCATCATCTGCGAGGGATTCCACAATGATTTCAGGTCTCGTATTTGGTTTAGTTCCAAGGAAATCATCGAGTTCGTCAAAATAACGACACTTTTTAGGTTCACGACCAGTTTTATTGTTATGGTCTTTTGTAGTTCTATAATTCCTCAAAAGGTTGTTATACTTGTTTTTCAATTGAAGCCAGTCATAGTTGAATCCTTGTTTTTTCATTTCCCCAGCTATCCTCTCCCAAATCTTCTTTTTCACTGTTTTTTATCAGCCATTTTTTTACTGTTCTTTTTGTAAAGCTCTATTAAGAGCAAAACTGCCCTGTGAGACATTTGTTCAGAAACTGAAATTATAAAACGGTTCAATGGGAAACATTATTTTTGAAAATTACATGGGAACAATTACCTAAAGCGAAATTCGCTTAGTCTGTCCAGGGACGCGATGTCGAAATTTTAGTTTGCGAAATGTTTCGCAAGAATCAGACATGATTGATATATTTGCCGAAATAGTATTCATCGCCGAGTGTGTCCAGTTCAAAGAATACAGTTGCCGATTGTTCCATTCATCAGCCAGAAAAATCAGATTCAAACAGACCACCACAAAACTGTATGGAATCCTGGGCCCGGTTCCACAGTCACGAGTTGAAAGTTAACTCTGAGTTAAGTATTTAACTCTAAAGCATTTTCCTATCACTAACTCATGGTTAAATCGGATTTGAATTCAACTCACACTGTGGAACTAGACCCTGATCGATTTGCCAGTGTTTCTCCAGTTTCAACTAAAAGCTGGGGTCCATGGACCCTATGTCCACTCTTAAACATTTTTTATTAGCCTGGGTTAAACTGCCTCTGGTGGACGATATACGATTCCAATTAGCTTGGCGCTTTTCGCCCCTGGGGTACATATTCAATGTCATATTGAAAATTGCAGCCATGATCTCACCTTCAAACTTTGAGATCGGCATTTATGCATTACTAACCTTTGCTGCTGGTAGATAGATCCATTGAGTCATCATTGTCAGCCACATCTAGTGTAGTGCTCTTGCTACAGTCAATAGTATCAGCTGGAATACACCCAGAATTCAGAAGCTCGTTAGAGGCATTTTTTAGTTTTTCAATTTCAGCAGCATCTGAAATAGAAATCAATCATAACCATCATGCTTAACAAATATGAAGCACTGAAGATGCTAGAAAAACCAAATTATAGTGATGAGAATGAACTGGTATTGCCCTGTGCGAAGTTATGTTAATCTCATCCGAGTTGTCCACTGATCATTTTACTCGAACTTGTCGTTTCATGGATTTATATACATATTGTATAACGGTTCGGCTCTTTTGTACTGGTATTTATTTACATGTATTAGCACATCACACAATCACTTCTCTACTCCGTACTTATGACTATTAATATTAAATCTACATCAACACACTCTAGTATAGACGAGGTTACCACTAACTGTGGGATAACATTGAGTTTCCCACACGAGGAAAGAAGGAAGAAAATGAATGAACAAAAATGCCCTGAAGACTAACTGTGCAATAAACTGTGAAAGCAATGTTATTATTCAAATTAAGCCAACTGGATCTGTTAAAGCAGGTAGGGTGTAAAGTCTCACCTTTTCTTTCAACAATCGCTTGGTAAGTTGGTAGATCTACAGTAATAGAAACCGTTACATCACCCATATCGAGAGTAATATTTCTATAATAGGGCATACTGCAAAACAAAATTACACTTGTTGTATTAATGAGGCAAATAATTTTTCTGTTTGGTTCTTGCTTGTTAAGTGACCTCTACATGCAGAGTCAAATTATGAGCTGAAGCACCGGGAGGCTAAGGGCCAAAATTAAAAGGACAGGCCTAATATGTGCCGGTCAGGGCCGCTAAGATACCCCTTTCCCCGACACTCGAACCCATCATTTCATGGTATTTTGTCAATTTTGAGTGAGGGCAATGTGACTTCAAAGTAATGGTAGAGTTTAAAAATGACTCGAACTACATGTACCAAGTAATTTAGTGCGGTATTAAAACAAAAAATACACCGTTATTCATTAATTCTGAAGACATGAAACGCACTGGCGTACGGGCCCGGGGGGGGGGGGGCACGGTAAAACTGCTGTTAACAAATCTGACAGTGATTTCAACAACTTGCCTTGTATCGACTTGACCATCGGTATGTATCGAGCTGACCATGCCATGCCCGGCATCGAGTTGTCTCGATAGACGAACAGCTGACCACATGTTTAATTTTGGATTTGAAAACAATTTATTCTGTCAATAGAATCCACCCCTCTTTTCTCTGTTAGACAACTTCTAAACTCCGGTAACAATGACTTTTTGTCTTTATTCACATCATTTTAGAACAATTTCTCGAAATGTTCTTACCTGCTACTACTGTCGCCCGCCATCTTGAAACTAAATCGAATCGTACCAAAGTGCTGTGCGCGACGAGTTGGTCGAGTTGGGTACGCGCGTTGACTAATCGATAAAATAAATGTGCATTGTAGACAAATCGTTGTTGGCGCTTCGCTTATATAAATGCACGCTTTGATCGGTGTTGATGCGAGTTGCTTAAATAAAAAGGCCTATACATTTTCTCGCACCAGAAAACTTAAGTTCGCCGAGATAGATTTCAATGAAACTTTGCACAAATCAAGATGAAAGGTAGATCTACGAGAAGCATATGTTTTATATGGAAGGTTAACTTACTTTTGCAAGGTTCATCGATGACTTTGTGGCCGTTTTTGAAACTTTTTTTTCAATCCAAAAATAGAAAATGTTTGCCTCCATTGATTTTACAAATTCGAAGACGAGGCTCTGCGGAAAGATGTGTAGTACGTCATCAAAGAGTTTTTATTCCAAGAAAAATTGCTGGGAACACACAGGAAGGCTATTTCTGAACACCGTAAGTGAATTCTTTTTTCATATTAATTATGACTTAATAAATGGCTTGACTGATTATTTCATCATACGGTATTACTACTGTACTACCGTAATTTTGAGCTAAAAAAGAAAATGCAACTTAGACTGACTTAGTCTTTCTTTGTCTACCGTGGCATAGACCTACATCTGTTTTTCATTCATTGCAATTTTACAAATCTCATAGGAATGTCTGAAAATTTAGATTTGTTTTCTTCATATTGATTAATTATTTATTCATAGGATAGTAGTGTAATTTTGGGTTAAAAAAGGAAATTAAACTTATTGTCTACCGGTAGATCTACTTTATCTTAATATTTCTTTGTCTACCAGTACATATTTTTTTCATTGCAGATCTTGCAATTTTACAAATCTCATAGGAATGTCAGAAAATTTAAAGATTTTTTTCTTCACGTTTTTCAGGAAAGAGGGCAGGCAGGTCTATGTGAAAAGGACAGTCCTGATTGGGTTCCTTCTGTAAATCTGACTGCATCAAAAGAGGAAGACACACGGGAAAGACTAATGTCACCAGAGGTGAATCGTTTTAAACGTTGACAACAGAGGACAGAAAAAAAGAAAGACTATGCAGTAGCAGAGTCGCTGTTACTACAAGAGAATCAAGAGTTAATATAGGAACAACCTTGTGATATTAACACGGGGATAGAAACGGACTGATTTTACGGAAGAGTTAATCTCCTCGATGACGAGCGAACTGCAGAATTTAAGAACCGAAAACATAAAGCTTAGATGTAAAGTGGAAAATAGTTCGCACAAATATGACAAAATGGCTTTTGAGGGTCGAGACGAGAAGGTTTTGTATTTCACGGGTTTCCCAACATTTAAGGTGTTATTAATTTAAGAACAGATAACACGAAGCTTAGATGTAAAGTGGAAAATAGTTCGCACAAATATGACAAAATGGCTTTTGAGGGTCGAGACTAGAAGGTTTTGTATTTCACGGGTTTCCCAACATATAAGGTGTTATTGTCTTTGTGTACTTGGAAGATTTCCTACCAGTCAAGAAGTCTCTTACCAAATTTGAAATGTTGATTTTAACACTCATGAGATTAAGATTGAATGTTATTGCAAATTAAGAAGCCCGACCTGTATAAAATAACAAATTCAACAATATATCAGAAACCATAAATATAAGTTTAATTTTTAGTCAAAACACAGACATAAATATACATTACATTTTAGTTCCTTTAAAGAATAATTGGCTTGCATTTACACAAATATAAAGGAAAATACCAATATTACAAATATCAACAGGAAAAATACCAACAAATCATCAAATGTATGACAAAAAATATATGAAGGAAAATACCAATACAAAAACGTAACAGCATTAGTTTGGCGCTAGTTTTAGACCATGACCACGCTTCGTTTGAAATTGTGGGAGTTTCCTACAGTCCGGACAAAACCATTTACCCCTTGGTGCACAGTTTATCCCCAAGCACAAATAGTGGAACCACTGATTTACAGTTTTGATTGTCGCAACAAATCATTTTCCCAGACTCCACTTGATCGCAAAAACACCAAGTCAACTCTCCGTCATTAGCTACAAAAGTATCTGGATTTAATGTACATGAAGCATTGCGCGAGACATCTGTTAGAGGGTTACTGTTCGACAGACGAGAATAAAATTTGCCTACAAGTTCTGGCAGAATTGCTGTCGAATATTTGTTTGGATTTTTTTACATATTTCCTGCCACATTTCTAAATTCAACATAATTTGTTCCATGTGAAGGTCCATACCACAAAATATGCTGATTCTAATCTACACACACCAAGTTATCAAGTTTGCACATGATAATAATATGACTGTTTGTTATCAAGTTTAAGTTTTCCATCTCTCCTTTTTTAAATAGAAATTCTGGCCACATTTTTCATGCAGTGTAGCATCTTTGTCACAAAATGGGCATTTTATTTCTACAACACTCATACCGCAGCAGTCACATGTTACAATCCCATCAGGGAATGCACCGATATATGGGACATCTGGGTTTATAAAAAATCCCACTTCCTCAATTTTTACATTGTCATGGAAAGACTTTAATTTGTCTATAAATATGTCACGTGCATATTTCTCATTCTGACAGCCCATTGAGTTGCTTTTGACGAAAATTTATATAGCAAATACTTTTAATTAGACTTTGTGCTGGTAATGTTGGGTCTATACAATATGCATTGTTCATCTTGGATGCTGTGAGTTTCCCAGAACGAAACCGTTACCAAAGTTTTGAGTGAGTCTGCTCACGCACGAGTAGCTATCTCAACAGATTTGGCTTGTTCTTCTGTTACACTGATCTGAATTTCTTGACATTTTTTAAGTAGTTCACTATATGTTACAACAGGACAATTTTCCTTAACCGGTTTTGGCACAAATTGTTCTGCATATGGTGAAATTAAAGACAGAATTGCTGGTGTACTTAAAACCGAACTACAGCTTCTATCTAACATGGTGTCCATTTTTTTCTTCATCGTTTTTGCTGATGTGAAATCTATCTCCCGGCATTGTTTGTATGCCACACCCTTAACAGAACCTGGGAGAAGCCAGTATGATTTCTCTTCAGTCACAGTTTTTGAGTCCCTCAGTTTACAATGAGCTCCCAAGATACACCCTTCTTTGTCAGCAATGACCCATGGCTGCAATGGTTTCTCACTCATTCGCCGCGAATGTAGGACCTGAAAAATATACACAGAAATTAAAACATATAGATTAGATATCAAAATTATTATTCAATAAGCTAAAATGAAAAGAACAAACAAGCCTTGTTATACCTAGTCAGTAAATGGTACCGAAGAATATCAACATAATATTAAATCCAGCGTCAGGAGTTTAGGTCGAGTTTCAACAAGATAAATTTGTCTGTACTTTTGGGTAGGGGTGGATACATAAATATATATTCTTCAAAAATAGCAGTAAATTTCTTGTATATGACATGATTGTACAATGCTAGTTTTGTATATATTTTTGTATTGAAATTGTTATAATTTAACTAAATTACCTTTGCTTTAACGAGTTATGTAGTATGCTAGTTTTGTATATTTTTTTTATTGATTTGAAATTGTTATAATTACCTTTGCTTTGACGAGATATTTGTCATTCATAATTTGAGAAGTCTTGTCTCTGACCCAGCCTCAAACAAACTGGTTATAAGCATCTAGTCCTTTAAAAATCTTCAGATCATCAGATGTGTATGGACTAGGAGAAAAAACCAAGTAATTAACGATATCTGGATAGGTGACTGTCGGAAGTAAACAGACATTTTCTGACCACACTGACGGTACCATTTCATAAGGATCTTCACCGCCGATTAACTTTAATTAACCTTCATATCTCGTCCTTTCTTGTGAGTTAAGCCTTTTTTGTTAGCTATCTCTTTTAATTTATCGATGCTTTTGGTTGATTTTGCCATCTTACACGCGTGTTTACAGTTCAACGCTCAGCCTTTGTTTACTTGCCGATATCGCCAATATGACCGCCAATCCGGGTAACTCGACAAAATAATTATGACGTCAGTGCAAGCACTCTATATTGCCCGCAAGGTGACATTAAAGGGGTTTTATCTGCACTTGTTCTACTTTTGAGAAAAAAAAATCACTTTTAAGATTCGACCATCACAATTTGAAAAGTAACTATCTTACAACACCTATTCCAACACCCACATCATGAAAAATGGAAAAAAAAAAAACACTATACAAGATAAGGAACATAGATTTTGTCTATGAGAAATAAAGACCAACATTTGCAGATAGATCCTTTTTAACACAAACAAAATATTAAAATAGTTCTATATGTAAATAATGCACTAATCAAGCAAATTATCAGGATAAATTCATTGCTATACATTCTGTTTTTAGAAATATGAACACAGAATGTGTAACAACTATGGTTTTGCCAAACATTTAGATATTGGCAGTAGTGACCGTGGCTGTTCAAAGCATTTTACGAGGTATGGTATTGATATGATAGGGACATTAAACGACTTCAACAACAAAGTAAACAGAGAGAGACATGGGGTTTAACGTCCACTCGACACACTAGGTCATTTCGGGACTAACATATGGTTTAATTTTTTATTTCAACAATTCGCTTACGCGCAGGGGTCTTTAGCAGTGGGGGGAAACCGGAGGATCCGGAGAAAACCCATGAGGTTGGACAGGCGACCCTACAACAACAAAGTAAAGAAGGCTAAGTTTTTATCAGCGCAAGCGTTGAATTTATTTTTTTATTGATCAACACAAAATTATAAACATTTATTAAAACTAAAAACATAATCAGATTGGAAGAATGTTATTTCTTCACGGAGTTGAAACTTTTTATTTATCGACACAAAACCAAAGATGTACAATTAATGGGGGTTTTTTTCCTGAAACATTACCGTTACTTAAGACATTATAAATCCAATTTGTAGACAGTAAAACAGTTTGTGTACGGCTATTAAATCGTGCATTTTAAAGCTTCAGGAGCCCTTGGAAGTATTTTTTGTAATTCGCAGGCATAATATTTAACATGTCATTTATGTCTTTCTTTTTCAGCCCAGGGAGAGGTTTCAAAGCAACTGAAGATAGACGTGCATTCAGGGAAGGAGGATATCAAGCGCAGGACAACGAGCCCTACAACAGGGATGATAGGATTATCCTCGTCAAGCAGTTGCTCTTTGCCTTGGTACATCTCGAAGTCAAGGACAGATCCAGATGGTGCAGCAATGACGAAGTTCTTGAGACCTGTTGGATTCGGTTTGCCGCGAATGTGTTGTCTGACCGCAGTGTGGCCAGTGAAGGGTATCATCTGTTCATCAACACTGTCTGTGTTTGCTCGTGGCAGCTGGAGGCAGACTTGCTTGATGTGATGCAGGAAAGGTCGGATTTTCCACAACTTGTCATTTCTGCGATGTTCTTCATGAATATCCAACACAACTTTGACCTGATCTTAAAATACCCGTCTCTGCTCATGGTCTGGACAATTGAACTGACGGCAGTGCTGCGGGCCCAGTACATTTTTAATCTTGGATAGCGTAAGGTCCATGATGATGCTGATCCCAAAAAATCTTCGGATTTTTGAATACAACAATCGTATGTACCTGGTTCCAGAATCCAAATACAGCGAACACCCACACCAGCTGTAAAAGTGTCATTGTTGTACCATTCCTAATAAATTTTACTTTGGAGGTCATTAACTATAATAATACTCCAATGACAATTTCCTCATCAACATAACCACATATTTCACGTGGTTGGTGCTCTATCAAACACTCTTTCTCTTTAAGTTGTGGATTGACACACAGCAAATGTCCATCGACAGCTTGCTAATCTATATAGGTGAGTGTGTAGGATATACTACATTTATCATAGTGTCTATATATTAATATGATATATATAGAACGTTGGATACCGAATTTATCAGTGTCTGCCATATAATAACTTCGATAACCACCGTCATCTCCATACTCCTATGCAATAGAAAGTCGTTAAAAGTAAACATGGTGGTTATGTTAACAAATGTAGAAATTTTGACTTTCTTAAATGTCCCCTTAGACATGTGTACACTATTAATTAAATTCGATTTGGAAAAATAGTCGACGTCGCGTTTTCCCCCATTGGAAAAAGCAAGACGGGAAATGGTAAAATAGAAAAACAGCAGAGAATAGATAGAAAAATCTTGCAATTGTTTGGTTTTGTGTACTTTGATGTCGTCTACATGCGACCATTCTTGGCATTAAAAGAATTCTGGTGTAGTTCTATAGCACTATGCATTACTGGCGACTGTACATACGTCTGTGAACTTAATGTGGAGGTATGTCTAATTTAACAAAAACAGAAAAATGTAACCGTGTAAAATATGTTTAAATAACTTACTTTTTCATCAGCGCAAAGTTTCATAATATCACCGCCTCTCCTCACCAAATATTTCTCGCAGCTCGTCCATTTTATTTTTCAACCACCTGTTCTGGCAGTTTCGAATCCCCAGTTGTACGTGACGAGGAGTAGGGTCGCCTGTCCAACCTCGTGGGTTTTCTACGGGTCCTCCGGTTTCCTCCCACTGCTAAAGACCCCTACGCGCAAGCGAATTATTGAAATAAAAAAAAAACATGTTAGTCCCGAAATGACCTAGTTTTGTCGAGTGGACGTTAAATCCCATGTCTCTCATTTTCTAAAGAGTACATTTTCCCTTGTTTCTTAAAACTGTCTGAAGTGGAGGAATCTTTAGTGTCCCCAATCTGCTCTTCAAGCACAGCTACATTATTTTGAAGAAAACTAATCTCTTCATCTTACACTTTCACCTTATTCTTAAGTCCGGAGATTTCTACGGCAGATTCATCAACTATCAAACTAGTTTTTTTTCACTGAGCTCATTCTTTAACTTTTTACACTGCATCTCTCAATTTTTGCTGTTTTGTTCGCAAACGAAAAGAATCTGTTGCATCAAGTTCTTTGATACAGTTAAGTTTTCTTTTTAATTTCTGATTGATGACTCTGACAGCAGTCTTCTTACTCAGCTTTCGTCTGAATTCAATTTGAGCAGAGTGCGCTTCCTTCATCTCTTTTAGAAGTTTAATAGCCTTGTGTCGTATTAAAGATGTGTTCGCATGTTCCTCACTGATATGCATTTTTGAAATGCTGTCCATCTCCCGAACAATGTTTGTGCAAGTCGCCAGTGACGCGAGATCACCGTGAGAGTTCTGACTACCCTGTCAGTTATTCAAACAGTATTTCACAACACTTTCAATGTTTCCCCCTTCTACGTTGTTTGAGAAACAGTAGTAAACCACTTCCCTAAGCTGATCCGAAAATGTCTTTCCATCTCGTTTTGTTTGAATTATTTCAGAATCCCACCGATCCAGCTGTTCCTGTAGCTCAAGTTTCTCATTTTCCAGTCTAGAAATGGCTCTACCTAAATGACTGATCAACAATGTTCTGATTATTACACAAATAATTGAACATGAAAAGAATAAAACAATTCATATATTAATTATTTATCAATATTTTAACAATAAAAAAGCTGGTACATGGCTAACAATTCATAAAACAAACAATAAAACCATTTCTCACAGTTCCAGTTCACCAGTAGTCATATTTATGATTTTAATCAAAGGGAACAACTGACTCGCAAACACTGACAATTTCATCAATAGAGGGATTTTATCCTTCCGATGAGAAAAGAAATGAAATGAAATAAATGGGGTTTAACGTCCTACTGTTCTGCTCCTAACCTGGGCTAATGAAGACGGGCATACGCCATACAGTGTGCTATGAGGGAATTTTTTGCCCGGGCAGCGGCCTACTCTTACATCGAATTCCAACTGTCAAGGGATCTTTTACGTTCACGCCAATGTGTACACGGGACCTCGGTTTTTCGTCCCATCCGAACGACTAGACAGCTGGTAATGTGTCCTGTAATAATATATATTTCGCACTAATCTCTACCTCCAATGGGGATAGTTGTTTTGTTTCCTCGAGTAAAGGATGGAATTTTAACTTCGGCATACATAAGACCTACACTTTCTGCAATATCAAACCATCTGTCTGCTAATACGACATCTCCTGGATTTAGTTTATTCAACAGTCCACAATTTTCGGTGACTTTCTTGTCACTTGACCGTCCACCCCAAGCTTTCGACAAGAAAGAAATAGTGCCTTAGGGGTGTTGTGATGTTTGTAATTCGACCAAGTTTCTGCTCTGGTCAGATAGTTAGAAGGTCTTTCAATAAAAAGTCTATAATAATCGCAACCTTTAGCCCAAAGCTTTTGCGAAACTCCATTGGCATGTTCATCCTTAGTTGTTCTCTATCTGGCCAGAGAATAAAACTATTCAAACGACAATAACATCACATGATTTAAATTAGCGAAAGTTCTAGAAATTGTTGACTTTGATACTCTAAATTTGTATGCCAAATCTTGAACGGACAAGTTTAATCTTAAGCGCATTAGCACAAGTATATCTTTTTCAAACTTTGTAATTGGACTTCTACACATGCATTAATGTCAAGTAACAAGGAAGTCCTGTTAAGAACTTCACCTTTTCCTTTTTGCCATCAAAAGCCTCTGGTTTAAATTTACTGTCATATTTTCTGTTGTCAACCGTTGCATTTCCAAACGCAAGTTATCCACCGTAACCTCACTTTGTTTTTCATTGGCCAATACTTCAGTCTCATTTAAAATATCTAGTGGACCTAGTAAGGAAAAGGGAATCCTTGGTTCTCATTTTCATCTTGATCAGTAAAAAGAGAGTGTAGATCAACCAAAATCTCGACCACAGCATGTTCTTTTTTTTAAATCCGGTCCTGGTTCCTCTGATACCTTCAATAATGTGACACACCCTTAAATATACATTGTGCAATTAGACATTAATTAACGTATCCAGACTATAATCAACTGGTACCGGTGATGTGTGTTTGGAGTGGGTGGGCTATTTATGGTCAGGGTTTATCATTTGGACATGCATCCTTTAACTATGGGGCTTCCCATCATGTCGACAATCTCTCAGTTATATTTGCACAGAAAAAAAACAGATTTTTTATTGACAATAATAAGATAAACCTTTTATGATTTACTACTACATAAATGTACATGTATGGCCAATAATTATAATATATATATTTAGATAGATACCTCTTCATTGAATTAATATTAGCAGCGTCTGGCTTAGTATTTTCTGGTCTCGACAGTCCAGACGGTGTCTAGGCTGGGTGTAACGTGTCATATACCATGTCGATGGTTTTCCTAAAATAAAGAAAATCAATTATAAATATTCAGGCATAATCTAATCTTACCAATACACATACACACACAAGGTTTGGCGATTCTGGAAGCTTCTCCAACATTACTAGGCTTGTTACAGAAAGGTTCTTCATCATTACCAGGTTTGGCGATTGTGGAAGCTTCTCCATCATTACTAGGCCTGTTACATGAAGATTCTTCATCTAATGGAGAATCATTACCAGGTTTGGTATTGCTGCAAACGTATTCACCATCATTACTAAGCTTGTTACAGGAAGGTTCTTAATCATTACCAAGTTTGGCGATTCTAGAAGCTTCTTACGGGGGGATTTTTCATCATTACATTGGCGATGTGAGATTCTTCTATTAATTTACAATCAATAAGGCATTGATCTAAAAGTAAAACAAGTTTTCTTCTTTTCAACTGACCTGGAAGATAAATTAAATGCTTTGAATTCGTGATATAACTCGCTTATTGGTCAATTACAGAAAACAATCAAATTACTCTGTTATTGGAAGACCCTATTTGCGACATTGAAATTTCTAATTCTTTCCAGAATGATGTGGATTCAAAAGGTCCCGGTCTCCTCCCAAGCGACCCAGAAAACTCCCTGAAGTAAGAACTCAAAACTTCAACCACAATACAAAAGATAGGTTGTCAGGCAACGAAACATACGCCCACAGCGCAGCTGGATAGTCTGAGGGGTCGACAAGGGTTGTCGCAATTATTACTTCAAATTTAGTTCTGGACTCGGGTCTTCTTTGGAAACTGGCAATTTAGAATACTCATACTGCTACTGGGCAACTGGCACTTGTTCTTGATAATTAAAATTTAAGAAACTGCAACACCATAAATCTTCTGTAGTTCTGAATTTATACTTACTTGGCTTGTTGGCAAAATGTTTACCAAGTTCCTTCAACTGTTTTATTTTTGTTTTTTTTTATTTAAAAGTTTAGCTGAAATTCACTTTGTTGAATTAAAATTAAATATCGGGATTCTCTGGAGCATGTGGCTTCTATTTTCGAAATTTTAAACTGTCTCTTTCTGGTCTCAAAATTTGATGATTTGTTAAATTATATTGTACTAAAAATTACTGCACAGCAGAGTAAGAAAACCTGGCATCTTCCACCATATGATATTGGGATCGGTAAGTGCAGTGCATTGGATGATGGTGTTGGATTAGATAATATAAATAACAAGACCAGTTCTTAGTTCACCATCTTGTAATATGAGTAGTCCTTTATATCCAGGCACATAACTATACAAAATAAGAACATAGAACTAAAGGGAAGTAATTCCATTTATCTTAATGTACTCGGACAACTAATATATTATATAACATCTCAATATGACACTAAGGTGATATCGTAGACAAGGCCGACTCGCTGGCCAAATATCCTTATTTATTTTATGATCAGTAGTGGAATACCGCGTTTTATCAGTGAAATAAAAGTGTTATTCCACTGACTAGTTGTTCTTACCTAAAATGATTGTAAAATCATAAAATAAATAGAACATTTGTCGTGAATAACATATTTTATTTCATCTCTAAGCAAGAAAACGTTTATATTTTCACTCATGCTAAGCATTCGTGAAAATATAAGTTTTCTTGCTTCTCGATGAAATACAATATGTTATTCACTCTAAAACGACAAATATCCTCTATATATCAGCAACGGCGGAGGAATCCAATCACCGTGATGAGGCGTAGCCTCGCCCATCAGGGCGGCCAACCGGAAATAACGATCAAAGCCACAACAATTTGTTATTCTTACAAGTAAGAAAATGATCGGAACAGACTTTGGAATACTGTGATGGAGTCCAGTCTTTCCTTCCTATTCTCGAAATCCACACTTCAGGTTTCTATGTTGATAGCGTTCTCGTTTGCTTTCCCTGGTTTAAAATCACTTTCAGAATAGAATGATACGATCTATTGCCACCGTTTCCCTGTATTAAATCATTCGTGTGTTTTATTTAATAAGAAAAGAAGTCTTTGTCACAAAATCGCTTATTACAAGTAGTTCTTCTAATAGATCACACATCAATCGTTACGTTAACACAGTATGTTAATACATCACGTTTTAAGATAAACCGTTCGTTATAAAATATTGAATTGTTCTAAAATACGTTGGATAGCCCGGTTGGAGCTGACGTGCCATAAAACCACATTTCATTCATTGACGTTTGATGATTACATTTACTGTCTGAACCATCGTAAATTTTAAACGGATTTCTTTGATTATGAATAAACTTCTTAACTTTGGTTTTTAAAAACTTACCTGTGTGTTTCAAATCAGCTCCCGTTCAATAAAATCCATTGTACAACTAAATATCCCAACGAATAAAAAAGTTCGTCCTTGACAAATTTGACTATTTACTTGTAATTTCGACTGAGAGAAGAAAAACAATGCTTTCGTCACGCGTTGGGTGAATCCAACAGAGCTGATGTAGGGATGTTTTGACTTTGACATCCACGTGTTGCAATGAAAACTAACCGCGATCGTTTGAGTTTGGGCAACGAAAATTATGAATTGAAGGCCATTATATAGATTTGTATTGAACCCATTGATCGCCAGTCTATCAAATTTTATTCACTATGATAATACCACTGATTGCACGGATACGAGTCGTTAAAATAAAGTCATATATAAACTAAAAATATGCTATCATCTTTTGTTATAAATAATTCAACTAGGGACATGAAGCTAACCTCCGAAGTCTCAGAATGTATTGTTAATTTGAGAGCATTCTTTCGATCAAATAATAACCGCTTCAATAACATCTATAAGCGTGTTGCGGCAGCCCTTAAAGTGCCCATTGCGTGGGTATATAATACTAATAAGCCCGTAAGAAGTGTCACATTAATTACCGAATCGACAGTTTTGATCGCAGTGTGATAAGGGAAACTATCCACAGTCTGTATAGAAAGGGCCAATATGTAAGTACAATTATGTCCAAGATTCCAGATACATTATTCAAATACACTTACGGATGTTACGCCTGGCCCCCGGATATTTTCACTTGATCTGATATTTGTTCTTTATTTCTTGTAATGTCTATTAGTAAGTGCACTATACGCAAAACAAAAATCTACAAGATAAACCTGCGGACAAAACAGAATATAAACCCTTCTATCTATTTAAGACACAATGAACATTTTATAACCACTACACGAGGTGTGCATCCATATTATTTTAAGATCCATTTCAGTTAATTCCATATCTATTCGAAATATATGTAATTTTAGACAATTCTTTTTAGGAAGTTTGAAGTAAGACGGGGCTTTAAAAATACAAACTCGAATGATTAAACACTTCTTATGGTTTCAATTTTTGATTTTTATTCAGTTCTCAACCAGACGACTGTGCACTGTACTCAAAGAAAAGGATATCCAAATTTCTCAAACCCACCTCCAAAGGGTATTAAAAGAAATTGGGTTTAATTTCTATAACTCTCGTGGTAAGCGATTCGCAAAAGAAACCACGGAGATGTGACAGCCAGACACAATTACTTGAGAAATGTGGCAAAATACAGGTATCATAGACTTTCACTTACTGGTTAATAACTAAATAAAAAAAATAAATAGTTGTTAAACAGTTACACGATCTGACCTGAAAGTCGTTTTGTGCCCAAATAGTTTGTTTTATTTATAAGCACATTGGATCTGGTAAATGAACATGTTTTAACCATAAGTATTAAATATCTCGGTAATGTTTGAAAATACAACAATGTTAATAAGAAAGCATCATTATGATAATCTAAAATTAAATTTTAGTTTTCATGTTTCTTTTTTTATTGTAGAGATGAAGGATACGAGATTGTATATGTTGATGAAACCTGGCGTTTGGACGGAAAGTCGAAAAGGTAAAACCATGATGTATTTTAACCCTTCCCGAGCTAACCACTTTATACCCATGGAGAGCTATGCAAATATTGAGTAAAATTCAAGCTTTTGACCCTGTTGTGGAAAACCATGCATACCTTGAATATGAATGCAACTACAACTGTAAATTTGCAGATATATAGCCATTATATGTGACTTAAGATTTTTGAATAGTTGTAACTTATGTTTAAGGGTTGCCATGGTTACCAGTGGTTTCAAAATGGCTGCCATATTACTGCCATGGATGAAATATTGGGTATTCTCTTGCCAATAAAAAATTCAAGATGTGCAGGAATAAAGCTATATGGATTTTTAGCATGGTAGATATCTCTTATGTAAGAATAGTATAGGTTTTGGGGGGAAAGTCACTAAATTGTAATAATAATAGGTGTTTTTTGAAAGCAGTCAATAACACGAAAACAGGCAATATTGACATTTTTGCTGTATTAGTGAACACAAATGTAAAAGTCATCAGTAACAAGTTTTATTACCAAAAATATAAATATTAGAGAAAAAAAGATAACAATATCCTAAAATACATCATTGTTGCCATGGTAACAAATTTGAAAAAGCACTGAAACAACATTTTTGCGGTACCATACTCATATAAGTGAACACTAATATATCAGTAACACAGATATTTTATGCCTTATCAAGAAATTAGATATTTAGTAAAGCAATAATTTACAACATAAAATTAATAAATTGGGGTTACCATGGTAACCAATTTGAACAAATGTAGACTGGTTGATTAATTGTGGTCAAATGGATAGTCTGATTAAAAAATAGTTAACTAGGAATGGTTACTTTCAAAACCTGTATTTCAATGTAAAATTTTAGATTGACTAAACAAGCCTGTACAATTAAGTACTATCACAAATTTAACAATAAACAAACAATATGTGATGAATACGTCTCCCTGATCATCGTCAAAATACAAATTTAGCAATAGCACTGAGGCTAAGCAAGTCCATTTTTCCTATGTCAGCTTACCACCAGAGAAGACCTTGAACTTTGACGCAGATTTTCTTCTTGGTTGCTCATATTGTTCAACAGAATGGTATCTCTCCATGCACTCAGGATGTATGGCCGGTTTATCACAGCAGGTGCCACAAATATATGATGTTTCATTCCGATATTCCTTACCTAACGTCCTATCACTGCAAACTTTACACTCGGCTGGTTTTGTAGCTTTGGCACAAAAATGTGGGTTGCCATCAAGTCTCTGTAAATCATTTACAACACGAACATTTTTATTTATTGGAACACCAAGGCTATTGACCAAAGAAATGCGGAAATCTTTTGTTGACATAATATCTGATTCACCTCTTTCAAGTTTATCAGATTTGTACAATATATAAGCGTTAACAATCGAGACTTCAAGAAGATGAAAAAATATTTTTCTCCACCACTTTAGAGATAATATGTACATAATTGGTCATTGACATCAACCCCATTCATGTGCTTGTTGTAATCTGCTATACACTTGGGTTTATTTCTAGTGTCATGATTTGGATTTTTAGGTTTTATAGTGCACCATTCATCAGATCGGCAGTTATTGGTAATCATTGTAACAACTCGGTTGTCTTTCCATTGTAACATCAAAATATCATCTTTACGAAAGGCAATAATTTCACCTGGCTTCATATGTTTTGCGGATTTCAATCTTTGAGGAAAGCCTTTTCTATTTGGCATAACCGTACCATTAATATTAAAACCAGAGTCTATAAGCCGTTGAGCTAATCCCAACGTCCAAAAATATCTGTCTGCATAGACTGTATGGCTTAAGTTCGACAAAGGTTCTACTAAATCCAGTACATGTTGAGCACATTTACTAAGTTCAGTTTCCCGACCATCGGCACCAACGTATAAGTTTTGCTGCCACATATAACTTGTATTGCTGTCAGCCAATGTGAATAATTTCATACCCCATTTTGTTGGTTTCTTTGGATTGTACTGTCTAAATCCAATCCGTCCTTTGAATTTTACCATTGTCTCATCCACAGCAATATTTTGTCCCATTTCATAAAGTTCCTGTGAACGCATGTTGACATGATCTAGGAGCCATTGTATTTTGTATGATTTTGACGGATAAGAAACATTATCTGGTAAAGGGTCAGCAACATGAAGATTCCAAAATTTATCTCGACTAATAACTTCACGAAAGAACGGTATACATAAAACATTATTGGACGACCAGTAGTCTGTAATACTAGGAAGCCTTATTACACCCATACTGATTACTATTCCCATCAGGCGTCTGATATCAGCTTTAGAAGGAGAACTCCATTTTCTAAGTCTAGAATGTGGCTTGAGATTTTCCTGGTTCTGTTCAATTTTACTTCTTGTGATCAAATCTGTATTCTTGGATATTTTTTGAACAGCTTCGTCTGACCATATTAGATTAAAAAAATCAATAGGATTTCTCCTCAACATTACTGGCAACTGAAAGTATAGGAAATAAATAAATGGATGAATGAATGCACCCACTAAATTTTACCAAGCCCATCTGTGTAAAATTCATTTGGAACACAAAATTGAAGATAAAAATGGATTTTTCGGATAATTCATTATAGGGAAGGGAGGTAACTACAGAATGTCAACTGTCCACACAATACCTTATTATATTGACTTTTGTGTTACACAGGCATCGGGGTGAAATGAATTGATATAATTGCAATCAATAAATCTACCATTATTTGGCAAAAAAACCCACGTAAGCCTATTGTCAACATGTCTAATTATCCATGAACAGAAGAAAAGGCGGGTGGGGCCGACTAAAGGAATGGCCAAAATAAAAACTATTGAAGATGGGGATATTTTGTTGTTGATCGATTTATTTACCTTCGTTCCTTGATGTCCTTTGTACTGTTCGGTCTGTGGGAAAGAAGGGTCGTCTTCTCTGGTGACACAAAGCCATTCGCCTTCATCCCAACATTCGTCACGGTCATTATTTTCTGGGCCTACATGATGTTGTGGGTGCTGTACAAAACTGTCATTGTCAAAAGCAGTAGCAGACGTAGAATTTTCTGCAGATAAATCTTCCGTCTCTACTTAGATATACGTCAGAAGAATCCCCGCTTATAACGTATTCACTGCCCGAATCCAAACTGACGTCATCGGAATCGGAATTTATGACATAGTTTATGGCTTGATTCAACCGAAGTTTTTTTGTTGTTAAGGACGCCATTCTTCAGGATGTAAACCTCTTCTTTGACAGAAGTGCATGCACACAGTCTTGGATTTCGAAAATCGAAATCCATTGTCAGTTGCCCATCGTTGAATAGAATTCAAGCAAAGCTGCAACTGACGTTCGATTGTCTGCATGCTTGTCGATCCGTAACACATCTGAAAGTCATCAACATAAAGAGAGCCGTCGACCCCGCGTTTAAGGCACGTCGGTATCGTATTTATTTTGATAGAAAAAAGTGTGGGAGACAATATACTTCCCTGGGGGACTCCCATTTCCTGGGGAAATGGGTCAGAGAATATTGATCTTAAACGACCTATCTTCTAAGAAGTTTTTAATGAAGATAGGTAAGCGACCTCGCAGACCGAGGTTATGCAGGTCGCGCATGATACCATATTTCCATGTGGTATCATATGCTTTCTCCAGATCAAAGAATATAGCAACTAAATGTTGTTTCTGGATGAAAGCATCCCTGACAAACGTTTCAAATCTAACGAGATGATCAAGAGTGCTCCTTTGGGACCGAAATCCACATTGGAGGTCTGTAATGAGGTTGTTTGACTCTAGGTACCAAACAAGCCTTCGATTGACCAATCTCTCCATGGTTTTGCAAATGCAGCTAGTTAAAGCGATCGGACGATAATTCGTAGGATCTTTACCCGGTTTAGGAATGGGAATTATTGTGGCTTCATGCCACGAAGGAGGGAAATTCCCACCAACCCAAATTCGGTTATAAAGATCTAATAACACTAAAAGTGTAGAAAAGGGTAAATGTTTTAAAATTTGATAGTGAATTTCATCTGGTCCTGTTGCAGTATCTCGAGCTCGTTTAAGAGAATCACGGAGTTCAGCAATAGAAAACTGTTCATTATAACATTCATCATTACGGGACTTGAAATTAAGTCGCCTTTTCTCCTGCTGATGTTTAATGCCCTGAAAGGCATCAGAGGAGAAATTGGATGATGAATTGAATGAGAAAGTACTGGCCAGAGAATTAGCGATATCAGGAAATGTTGCTAAGGTGGTATTATCAACATTTAGGTGGTTAACTGACAATGCACTACTTTTACCTTTAATCCTACGAAGCCTATCCCATACCGACTTGGAAGTGGTACGGGAATTTATCCTTGAGACATAACCTTGCCATGAAGACTTCTTTGCCTGGCGTATGGTTCTACGGGCCTTCGCCCGGACCATTTGGTATGCTGCAATATTCTCCATGGAAGGGTGGTTCTCAAGGCGTCTTAAAATACGATCACGCTCTTTCAGAGCGGATTTGCAATCGTTATTAAACCATGGTTTATTGAAACGTTTGGGCTCAGTCGTGGTCTTTGGAATCGCCTGCTCAGCTACATCTTGAAGAATTGAAGTGAATAAGGCCATGGGCTCATCTGCATCTTCTAGCTCCCTCGCGTCAAAGGAGAAGAGACACAAAGATTCAAAAAGAGCCCAATCAGCCTTATGCAACTTCCACCTCTGCGGTCGTTCAACCGGAGAGGGTCCATTATTTTCTATCAAGATCGGATAATGGTCACTGCTACACAGATCTTCATTTACTCTCCATGTAAAATCCTGAAACAGGACCGGGGAGCAAATGGTGAGATCGAGGGAAGAAAAAGAAGCCGTGGCAGATGGTAGATAAGTAGGCGAGTCATTATTTAACAAACACAAATTATTAATATTAATGAAGTCCGCTATTTGTTTACCTCTGTTATTATCATCTGGGCTACCCCAGAGTGAATGATGACCATTGAAATCTCCCGTAATTATAAACGGGAGGGGAAGTTGTGCAACAAGGTCATCAAGATCTCTGGGGTTCAGATGTTAACTAGGTGGTAAATATACAGAGCAGAGTGTGATGGGAATATGTAGAGTCACCCTCACTGCAACTGCCTGTAAAGACGAATTGAGGGCGACTTTACTCTGCGGAATATTTCCATTACGGAAAATGGAAACACCACCGTGTGCTCTACCATCATTATTACCAAAATAATGATAGGAAACAAAATGTCTGAGTGTTAAGACATCTGAATTCTTTAAATAAGTTTCTTGTAAACAAATAGCCAAGGGATTAAATTTTTGAATTAAGATTAGAACTTCATTAAAATTTGGTTTAAGACCACGACAATTCCATTGAATAATAGAATTAGCCATTTTCAGGGAGGTTTAACAGGACTTCTATGATGTTGTTTGGGGTCATGTACTTCAACAACAACATCCATTAGATTGTCCTGTATCCCGAACCTGTTAAAGGTCCCAACAGGATCCTCGTCACCCTTCCTACTACGGAAGGTATTTAGTTTTGAACTTTTAGGAACGCCCTTACCAGAACGTTCCTTGTTAGCGTTTTTGGGTGGATCTCCACCAGTTGGTTGAGGAGTGGGGGGGGGGCACGATCTCCTCAATCTCAGACTCCCCAGACTTATTAGCAGTCTGGGTGCTGAGGGAAGCATTTACAGGTTTTGGAGGTTTCTTCGGTGACGAGGATTCAGTCGCAGCTGGAAATTCAGCAGGTGTTTGACAAGCAATGGAAGCGGTCTTCGGCTTGACTGCATTTGCAAAAGACATTGCAAATGTTGGGGTTGCAGCCTCAACCAACTTCCTTGCTTCAGGATAAGGTATGTTTTTTTCTGTTTTCACCTGCTGAACTTGTTTTTCTTTCTTCCATATAGGGCACTCTCTGGAATAAGCAAAATGAGGCCCTTTGCAGTTTATACAACGGTGATCGAGTTGACAAGATGTACTTTCGTGACCATCTTGTCCACATCGAGCACACGTTGCTTTCCCCTTACATACGTTTTTACTGTGTCCAAAGCGTTGACAATGAAAGCAACGCAATGGATTTGGGATTAAGGAGAAACTGGAATGGAAAGAAAACCAGCTTTGATCATCCTAGGTAGATCTGGTCTGTCAAAGGTCAGGATGTAGGTGTTTGTTTGGATTATGTTACCATTACGTCTGTTGGAAATACGTTTGACGTATGTAACACCTTGTGAGGCGAGATTTTCTAACATCTCCTCCTCACTGCTGCCTTCTAAATCCTGAGACCGTATAACACCTCTCGAAGAATTAAGGGAGTTATGCGGTGCAACTTTGAACGGAATGTTGGCTAAAGTCGTTGATTTTAATAATGATGTTGCATGTGACTCTTTAGCACATTCCACTAACAGAGTACCATTTCTCATTTTCTTGACACTTTTGGGCTCACCGGCCAAGCCAGCAAGACCTTAAGCAATCAAGAAAGGTGAGGTTTTAGCTAAATTAGTATCATTTGTACTCTGTATGACCAGAAATCTAGGCCAGGTTCGGGATGTTTTATTTGGTATATTATTAGTTTCCATATCCTCGGTCGACATTCGTTTTAAACGAGTCTTCTTTGACTGGGAAGCCATGAGTGTAATTTTAAAAGATTCATCCCTGCCTGCTCTCCAACCACCAAAGGGTTACAATATCCATGCAGGCTACTGCGCGGATATCCAGCGCATACGCCCTAAGAGGACAGACAGGGATATACCTAGACAAAGTAAAGATTTAATATTTTTACTTTATCCAGTTGACCCAAGCCGCTGCTTTAGAGTAGGCATTCAGGACACAAAGGTAGATCTGCAACAAATACATTAGAGAATTATGGGAAAGATGCGCCTACTCGTCAGCTAACACGACCAAAGCCGATTGATCAGAGTGGGCCACTCTGACCCCCCGTCTAGGTGAATTGTGGGCCGAAGCAATGTGTTGCAGAAAAAAGGCTCGCAAGCCAAATCCCCGCTCAATTACCAGGATTCCACTCTCCACCGACACGGGCCGCAACGCACGGCAAGTACGTTGCCCCATTACAGGGATCCTTTTAGTCGCCTTTTACGACACGCAGGACATACGAAGGGTACATTCTTATCACCCCCTACACCCCTGGGGGGTCCGTCAATAGAGGAAACCCCCTCGTAATAAAAACTCGTGTTACAGGACATCTAAGGTTAAACCAATGCTTGTGCAGGGGAGTAAACCAGGTTAAAAAAAACTTCCCGACTATCGTCGGGTCCCGCTCTGACAGGCGATAAAATATTCCCGACGATTGTCGGGATCAGCTCTCTAGGGGTTAAATGCAAAATATATTCTGAGTTTAGTATTCGAACAGTATCTGATTTGTGCTATTTTATATTTCCAGGTCCCATTGGCGTATTGTGTCCAGATTGTTCGGACTGTGGACGGTGCATTCGTGCCGGAAAGGGCAGTCGCCTAATAATTCTGGACGCAGGATCTGCGAACAGGGGATTTATCCCAGAAGTAGGGAGAGTATTTCGTTCTAAGACAAAATCGTCCGACTAATACGACGAAATGAACGGGAAGTAAGCAGATCTCCAATTTTTATTTCCATTTAATTATTCATCGAATTTATTCGCAATCATATTACATTCCCTAAAAACAGAAATATTTCATAAAACTGCACTTTGCTTTGGCATCATTCCACATTTTTTTTTATTTTCAGATATTTCATTGACTGGTTTGCGGATACTTAATTACCATCTCTTCCGGAACCAGCTTTGATTGTTTTAGACAACGCGCCATATCACAACATCAGATCATCCTCAACATATCACCCTAAAAGTAGCAACAAAAAATGTGAAATCGCTCAGTGGCTCACCGATAAAGGGGTAGAATTTAGTCCATCTTCTGAAACAAAGATAAATACCCCTTCAATTACGCTGTAATGGGTAGTTTCATTTTAAATAGAAAACATGCTAAAAACCGATTGTGTTTATACCTCGATGTTACAAAATAACGTTTTAAAATATTAAAATTACACTTATTATATATATATACTTTTTTTATTTTTCACAGGCAGCACTATTAAAACGAGTGGCAGTAAATAAGCCAATCAAGGAATTTGAAACGGGCCGATCAGCCAATTTTAACGGTCACTTGGACTTGAGACTGCCAGTTCGCCACTGCGAATTAAACCCGATCGAACTAATACAAGGTGACCTTTTTGATCTAAAATATTATCACTATCAATCACCCTATATTAATATGAAATAGACTCAACAAACTATAAAAAAAAATTCTACTCACATGCTTGCATAAAGTAAAGCATTTTCGTTAGCCTATTTCCAACTTAGGCCTCGATGTGTCCTTTTAAGCAATATCAATCTCTTGTAAACTACCATAATTGAGAAAATGATTTTCTAATATCGACTCAAAAATTGTTCAGTTCAGTTCAGTATTTACAAAGATATGTGGAATTGAAACTTCATTGATATATCCACGTAATAAGACCGGCGCCATTTTGTGGTCGGCGAACAGAAAAGGGAGTCCTATTTAAGAGGTTATCAAAAGTGAATGTCACTCTTCGTATAGCTTACGTGGTTATATTTTGTTTATAAAATATTATTTGGGAGTTGCGATATAAAAGTAGGTTTTTAGCTTATATTTCTTTTCGGGTTTTTTAGGCCAAGAAAAAGACTACGTCGCCAGACACGACTCAACTTTTAAAATTGGAGATGTGGAAAAACTATACAGAGGCCAAAGAAAGGGTTACACAGGGGGATTGGGAAAGGGCCTGCTTGCACGTCATCAATGAAGTGGAAAACAAATTTAGAGATATTGATGGCGTGCAAATAGGAACTTTCACCAATTATAATTAGCTTAGGGGGTGATTCTGAAAGTGTGAAAGTGATACGGATGTCAGTACGGAGACGGTGGGTGAGCGTGCGTTGATTGCAGATAAGAATGACAGTGTTTCCAATGTGGATGAGTGTAGAGTGCTTGGTGTGGCTGGGGACGCAAGGGAAAATGTTGTTGAATGTGTTGAAGACAGTGTGTGTAAGCTATGCAGCGCTGCGGAACCACCACTGTCTGATTCTGATAAAGATGTGGAATGGGTGATTTGTGTGATGAGTGGTTGCATGTCGTGTGTATTGGTGAGAGAGTGGAGGAAGGTGCAATATTTCATTGTTCATACTGTCAATATATTCTCGATCATTAATTATCTTTTTAATTTATTGTAAATGCTTATCACATTATCACCCCATAATTGTAAATAGCCTGTACGAATATGTTAAATCTATATATTATCATTGTATATATCATATTTAAGATAATCATGAATAATCATGGGTAATATTTAAGGCCCGTAAAACGAATGTAATTGTTTTTTGTGCCGAATGTGTGTTCAAAAAAAATTATCCCATCTGAGTTGCTAATCAAATAATTAAAACAAAATATTTCAAAAGGCAAAGTTATAAACTTGGCAGAGATTTTACTAGAATGTAAAAGACGGTAACAAAATAAAAGAATACGGATAGTTATGTGTGTGAACGTTCAAACTCAATGCCGAGCCGAGACTTAATTTATAGCTTATTCATAAAAGCTTACTAACATCTTGTGAGGAACTACAGGGCAAAAAGAAAATACATTTCACATTTTTATAAACAAGAAACAATGGCGACTTCTTTAACTATCGACCTTGACCGACAATAAACTAATCTAAGAAAAAGACAAGGATCAAAGGATGCACTACAAATGAAAATAATGCGAATTCTGCCGTAACACGATCTTTTCACTGGCCCTCGATCTGACCCATTATGACACCCAAAAATAACACAGGTATTAACCATTGTGTTATAGCCTAGTTTTCTTTAGCTTCAGGTGATATGACCACGCGTTTGTAAATATCAATAGCCTTGTAACAATAGCGTACCCACAAAGATGGCGGATGACCCCACGACCTTATCTGATGACGTCATGTGGAGTCTATGTATTGTTGTGATCTAGCCGGGGCGATCAACAGACTGGTTGCTGTCAATAATACTTCTTACGGTGTTGAAATCTATAGGAATACTGTCGTCTATTGGTAAATAGTCCCTGCTGGTAAATCCTGACTAAAGATGTGGTGGTGATATATAAGAAATGGTAGTGCAAATATGATATGCGTTCTTACTACAATATTGTTGTGTTCTGTGATCTTGTTTAAAAGATAATTAACCTAATTTGTCTATATTCAGCCACAGTCCCCATTTCATTTCATAGTTTGGCTCGCCCAAACTCAACTATATTCAAAGAACATTTATGGGTCGCCCAAATGCAGACTCAATTTGGTATGCACGTGCTTAGGGTGTATATAAGAACCTGGCGTTCCACTAGAGGTGGGAAAGGCGGCTGACAGTCAAACTTAAATTTACCTACCGCGCCTAAGGTCGTAGCCTTTATGGCAAAGCGGACCAGACTGCACACGCTCGCCATTTTTTTTTTCTTTTCTTTCACTATATTAAATAGATAAATCAAACTTACCAAGTGATCTGATGTCCTGTTCTTTGTGAAAAGGTTAGATTGCATGTGACCTTTGACAAGAGAAGCTGAGTTGTGCTTAGTTTAGTGAGTACAGATTAGACTTGCTTTTGTAAAGGGATTACTGACCAGCTTGAAGATATTACTTTAAAGGGACAATACCGCACACATTTTAAAGGGTCGATACAACAAACACCATATATACAATCAATACAAATATTATACACTACCATAATATATACTTACATTTAGAGGAGACTGGTTTCCTTCTTTGGTATTCTTGTATTTGCTTTGTCTTTTTGCTGTAATAAAGTTATATTAATTATAGATTAGAATCACACATTACTTGGCTCGCTTGCCTGGAGGCCGGGTGTTCGATCCCTGCATTGGCCGAGAAAGTTCATCCAGATTTTCAGGCGTGGTTTTTCCTTGTCAGTGATTGCAGAACGGAGGGCCTGACAAGGACAGCTGTCTAGTCGTTCGGATGGGCAAAATTTCCCTCATAGCACAGTGTATGGCGTATGCCCGTCTTCATTAGCCCAGTTTAGGGGCAGAACAGTAGGACGTTAAACCCCATTCCATTTCATTTTTGATTTAACACCACGTCTCAGATAAAGCTTGTTGGCTCTTGATTATACTAGCGAGAAAACACGCCAATTAAACAATACACACCATTGACATTCATTTTGTTTTACCAGTCGGTTAATTAACACATCTCTACAGAAAACGCATCGTCGCACAGTTTTTCACTCCTAGGGTTAATTGACTCACCTCTCAGTCAGTTTTCCACCATGTTAATTAACGGATTTTATTTACAATTTTAACGCGGTAATGCCGAGTAATAATAGGGAAATTAATTTTCTTTCGATAGACGTACAAATAACAAGCCAAACAGAAATTTACATAAGGGCTGTGCACAGATTCACCCCTTAGGAGTGGCTGATCAATTTCCGCTCACAAATACTTTACAGATGTGGTTGATGCAATATCAGTCTTATTGCAGTCTACATTTATACTGGAATGGACTCAATTCTTGCCTAATTGTAGTGATAATTTTTTATCACCTAACCACTGATTGAGTTTTGAGAGGTTGCTACCGTATTTATTTTCAATTTCCTCTATGTTTCTACTCGAAACAATTCGGGCAGAAGCATTCACATACAACAGCAGTCAACAAGACACCGATGCTTGCATGTCATTTACGTACAGGAGAAATAAAATTGGTCCAAGTATTGACCCTTGGGGCACCCCATATGATATATTTGAGTAACTAGATAGAATGAATACCATTTATATCAACCGTCTGGAGCCTACCATTTAAGTAAGAGTGAAACCATTCAACTGACAGTTTGTCCAGACCCATTGCTACTAGTTTATCTATTACAATAGAATGATCTACAGTATCAAAGACCTTTTGCAAGTCGATCAGAACAACTCCAAAGTAATTGTCATTATCCATTTGGTGCCTGATATAGTCTGTCAAATATATAAGAGTAGTGTCAGTAAAGTACCCCGGCCTAAAACCAGACTGGTGCTCAAACAGGAGATTTTTCTTTATTAAACGTACATTATGCAAGAGCTAAATCTGCCTACTGCAGGTCTTTTCTTTAGGCCTGAAATGGTATATAACCTATTAATTAGACATTTATTAACAAAACAAGACCATAACCAACTCTCGATGGCATCGGATACTCGAAATTTTAACTAGAACGGTTCGCCATTTAAAAATTTAATTTAAAAATGGGAAAGCGAGGCTAAATCTCGTTACTTTATTATTGTTTGTTCTATATTTCAGACTCTAGCTAAGATGTTGGGAGGGGGGATGGCTTAGTGGTTAGCACGTGCGCGCTGTATCATTAAGCCTGTCATTGAGTCAACTGGCGTGGTTTCGAATCTCCGGTTGTACGTGACAACCCCCTGGAGTGTAAGGGGGTGATAAGAATATACGCTTCACATGTCCTGCGTGTCGTAAAAGGCGACCATCGCCACCTGTTTTGTTTTGATTTTTTTGTTTTGTATTCATTTAAAGAATTTTAGTATAATTGTTTGATTTGGTGCTGTATGACATGTTTTTTTTTGTTTAGATATGTGTGTGGTTGGGGGGTGGGGGGCATTTTGTTCGTATAGATCGTATTTTTCGTGAGTTTAAAAATTTGAGAAACAAAACACAAAAATTAATAAAACAGACCAAATCCTTTCATTTTAAAGATAACTTGATGACAACCAAAACAACCCAAAGGGTCTTAGGGTGGAGGAGAGGGGGGGGGGGGTCTCTAAAGAAACTTGGTACACCATTTAAAAAGACAGGGATATCATCAAATAATATAGGCTTAAAAATAAATAAAGATCTAATATTTGACAACATGTCAGTGGCTGTATGTTTTAATTCGTTTCAAAATTACCTTACAGGTCTTGGCATATACAAGTTCTTCAATAATTTCTACAAAAAACAAAGATGTTCAACAATCTTGAGTTCTCCTTGGATGATGGAATATTTGATAACATCTTAGAGAGAGAGATGGGTTTAACGTCCACTCGACACAGACTAAGTCATTTCGGGACTAACACATGATTCAATTCTATTTCAATCATTCGCTTGCGCGTAGGGGTCTTTAGCAGTGGTAGGAAACCGGAGGACCCGGAGAAAACCCACGAGGTTGGAAAGGCGACCCTACTCCTTGTCACGTACAACCGGAGATTCGAAACCACGCCAGTTGACTCAATGACAGGCTTAATGATACAGCGCGCACGTGCTAACCACTAAGCCATCCCCCCTCCCAACATCTTAGCTAGAGTCTGAAATATAGAACAAACAATAATAAAGTAACGAGATTTAGCCTCGCTTTCCCATTTTTAAATTAAATTTTTAAATGGCGAACCGTTCTAGTTAAAATCTCGAGTATTCGATGCCATCGAGAGTTGGTTATGGTCTTGTTTTGTTAATAAATGTCTAATTAATAGGTTATATACCATTTCAGGCCTAAAGAAAAGACCTGCAGTAGGCAGATTTAGCTCTTGCATAATGTACGTTTAATAAAGAAAAATCTCCTGTTTGAGCACCAGTCTGGTTTTAGGCCGGGGTACTTTACTGACACTACTCTTATATATTTGACAGACTATATCAGGCACCAAATGGATAATGACAATTACTTTGGAGTTGTTCTGATCGACTTGCAAAAGGTCTTTGATACTGTAGATCATTCTATTGTAATAGATAAACTAGTAGCAATGGGTCTGGACAAATTGTCAGTTGAATGGTTTCACTCTTACTTAAATGGTAGGCTCCAGACGGTTGATATAAATGGTATTCATTCTATCTAGTTACTCAAATATATCATATGGGGTGCCCCAAGGGTCAATACTTGGACCAATTTTATTTCTCCTGTACGTAAATGACATGCAAGCATCGGTGTCTTGTTGACTGCTGTTGTATGTGAATGCTTCTGTCCGAATTGTTTCGAGTAGAAACATAGAGGAAATTGAAAATAAATACGGTAGCAACCTCTCAAAACTCAATCAGTGGTTAGGTGATAAAAAATTATCACTACAATTAGGCAAGAATTGAGTCCATTCCAATTTTATTTCTCCTGTACGTAAATGACATGCAAGCATCGGTGTCTTGTTGACTGCTGTTGTATGTGAATGCTTCTGCCCGAATTGTTTCGAGTAGAAACATAGAGGAAATTGAAAATAAATACGGTAGCAACCTCTCAAAACTCAATCAGTGGTTAGGTGATAAAAAATTATCACTACAATTAGGCAAGAATTGAGTCCATTCCAGTATAAATGTAGACTGCAATAAGACTGATATTGCATCAACCACATCTGTAAAGTATTTGTGAGCGGAAATTGATCAGCCACTCCTAAGGGGTGAATCTGTGCACAGCCCTTATGTAAATTTCTGTTTGGCTTGTTATTTGTACGTCTATCGAAAGAAAATTAATTTCCCTATTATTACTCGGCATTACCGCGTTAAAATTGTAAATAAAATCCGTTAATTAACATGGTGGAAAACTGACTGAGAGGTGAGTCAATTAACCCTAGGAGTGAAAAACTGTGCGACGATGCGTTTTCTGTAGAGATGTGTTAATTAACCGACTGGTAAAACAAAATGAATGTCAATGGTGTGTATTGTTTAATTGGCGTGTTTTCTCGCTAGTATAATCAAGAGCCAACAAGCTTTATCTGAGACGTGGTGTTAAATCAAAAATGAAATGGAATGGGGTTTAACGTCCTACTGTTCTGCCCCTAAACTGGGCTAATGAAGACGGGCATACGCCATACACTGTGCTATGAGGGAAATTTTGCCCATCCGAACGACTAGACAGCTGTCCTTGTCAGGCCCTCCGTTCTGCAATCACTGACAAGGAAAAACCACGCCTGAAAATCTGGATGAACTTTCTCGGCCAATGCAGGGATCGAACACCCGGCCTCCAGGCAAGCGAGCCAAGTAATGTGTGATTCTAATCTATAATTAATATAACTTTATTACAGCAAAAAGACAAAGCAAATACAAGAATACCAAAGAAGGAAACCAGTCTCCTCTAAATGTAAGTATATATTATGGTAGTGTATAATATTTGTATTGATTGTATATATGATATTTGTTGTATCGACCCTTTAAAATGTGTGCGGTATTGTCCCTTTAAAGTAATATCTTCAAGCTGGTCAGTAATCCCTTTACAAAAGCAAGTCTAATCTGTACTCACTAAACTAAGCACAACTCAGCTTCTCTTGTCAAAGGTCACATGCAATCTAACCTTTTCACAAAGAACAGGACATCAGATCACTTCGTCCCCCCCCCCCCAGCAAAAATTCCTGGATCCGCCCGAGTTTGTGTCGGGGAGGTTAAAACCCAACTCTCTCTCTCTCCCTCTCTCTCGCATAATAAACTGTATGGAGAAAGTGTAAATTTGCATCTGTACTTAAACGGGCATTATATAAGAAATAAATCAGCCTATTGCATGTCTTACTTTGGTCATTAAATGTTATATAAATTTTGTGATGGCTTCTGGAAACTTCCAGAAATTATCTAGGCCTTCCGATTTTCCCGAACATAAATAGTTATGTTCATTTCAAAAATGACACATGGCGGTGTTGGCCCCAGATATTATCTTTCATTTTCAGAGACCTCGTTGGATAACATTTTCAACCGTTTGGTCGCTGTTTTGGATTGTACAAAAAATCTTCAAATCGATATTCAGCCACCACTATGATTCCGATTTTCAAAAACCTTTTTCTGTTTTGAACCTACTCCAAAGGGCAATAATTCTTCGGGAGCCGATTTTTGAATTTTGGTTTTGTTTACTTTCTCATTCACTTAAACATGCATTATGCAAGAGCTAAATCTGATTATTGCAAGTCTTAATTTAGGCTTCAGATGTTATAGAAATTATAAACTAGATCTTTATTTAAACAACAAGACCAAAATCAACTCTGTAGACCCATGGATGGCTCGGCTACATCTCGGATTTAGGATTTCACTAATTGATTAAATCAAATAAGGGGTAACCTGATGAAAATACGTCAGTTAGATCGAGGCTAAATGATAGAGTGTACTTAGCGAGGCCGCTGTAAAGCGTTTCCGTATGCCATTGAAAACTTTACTTGATAATCGAGATATGTAGGTGGAGTTAACGCCTGTCAATCAAACGATCGGCGAAGGTGAAGACGCATTTCGCTACCATTTTTAGTCAAATATTACAACGATGATAACTATGTTCAGAATAAAGTAATTTGACTGAATTTTTCAATATATTCTTCTTTCAGTATCTACTTTTGAACTGTTATAGCAAGAATGGCCAACTCTCTATAAAAATCTCCCATAATGTATCTTTAAATTGTTGGTTTATTTTGGGGTTTTTTTTTTACTTTTGTCCTTTTTTTTGTTTACTTTTTTCCTATCTGGTGACCTAGCCATTCAATAATCCTAGACTTTTGCATACACAATGACCCTGTCCACTAACTTGATTGTTGACGTGACAAAGCATGAGATGACGTGATATGACATCTTGAAAGACGTCAGTACTGTTTTTACGCAGTTCTAGTTTTGTTCTGGTGCTTTTTTGTAAGAAATCGGTGCATGTATATTATATACTAATACTATCAGGCCTAAATATAGCAATATCATCAATATGTTATATACTCATACTACTAGGCTTAATGTAGCAATATCATCAATATGTTATATACTTATACTACTAGGCTTAATGTAACAATATCATCAGTATGTTATATACTTATACTACTAGGCTTAATGTAACAATATCATCAATATGTTACATGTATATACTCATACTACTAGGCTTAATGTAGCAATATCATCAATATGTTATATACTCATACTACTAGGCTTAATGTAGCAATATCATCAATATGTTATATACTCATACTACTAGGCTTAATGTAACAATATCATCAATATGTTATATACCTATACTACTTGGCTTAATGTAGCAATATCATCAATATGTTATATACTTCTACTACTAGGCTTAATGTAGCAATATCATCAATATGTTATATACTTATACTACTAGGCTTAAAGACCACATAAGATTAAAAATCTTAATTGAATGTACTTATAGCCAATGGTTACTATATCCATTTTACGGCAAGTTCAAACCAATCTGATTAAAATTAATTCAGCTATTGAGGTTTAAGTATCCGAAAGCCAAAAACGGTTTTCAAATTTTCAATTACAATCTTAATCCGGTTGATTGGCTGGTGACGTCACAGGCACTACACATACTATATACCTTATCTATACAATACACACCACCAGTTGACAAGTGTATATGTGTCCAATTAACATGTGACTGGCATAGTCACAATCACCGAATTATCGTTTGCGTTGTTATAGATTACACATTTTTGATTGGAATATCTTAGAGTGAATTTAAAATGCCGTATCATACCAGCTGACAAGTGTGTATGTGTCCAATTAACATGTGACTGGCATAGTCATAATCACCGAATTATCGTCTTGCGTTGTTATAGATTACACATTTGTGATTGGAATATTTTAGAGTGAATTTAAAATGCTGTATCATGCCGTAGGTCCATTTAAGGTGCCATTGTTTAAATAGGCCCCATGAGAACTAAAGACGACCTAAGCAATTAGCGCATATACTGGTAATTTGGATAACCCGGTAATACTTGATATCCCAAACTATTCTCTTTAAGTACAGTAAGAATCTTGATGTATGCCTGTAGATCACCATGCTGAGTAAATGTGACCTGATCCAAGTGCTTGTCGCACAACTTCATTTTGTACTACGGGCACACAAGCATAAACTGTATGCCTTCTTGTTGCTGTGAATGAGCCAAACACAACTTTAGAAAGAATTTGCATTTTTGGAAAGCTTAGGCTGTGGACTATTCAAATATGCTGCCAGCTCTATTTTTACAAAAATGACCAAGAGCCTGGTTTTGTGGGAGCGGGTTACAAATGAAGAACCATATACATCACATTTATAGTTTGAATTCACAGATGTGTCTGTAGATCACTACTCTGATTAAATGATTTATTGCAAACATCACATTTGTAGGTGTTTCCACCTGTATGAATTCTCATGTGTGTCTTCAGATTACAAGTCACAATAAATGATGTACCACAAACATCTTCATTTTTCACCAGTATGAATTCTCATGTGTGTCTGTAGATGACCTTTGCAAGTAAATGATTTATTACAAACATCACACTTGTGAGGTTTTTCACCAGTATGACTTCTCATGTGTATCTGTAGATGATGACTCAGATTAAACGCTTTACTACAAATATCACACTTATAAGGTTTTTCACCAGTATGAATTCTCATGTGTCTCTGTAGATGATGACTCTGATTAAATGCTTTACTACAAACATCACACCTATAAGGTTTTTCACCAGTATGAATTCTCATGTGTGTCTGTAGACTACGACTCTGATTAAATGATTTATTACAAACACCACACTGATGAGGTTTTTCACCCGTATGAATTCTCATGTGTCTCTGTAGATGATGATTCAGATTAAATGATTTACCACAAACATCACACTTATAAGGTTTTTCACCTGTATGAATTCTCATGTGTCCCTGTAGATTACCAAACCGATTAAATGATTTACCACAAACATCACACCTATTAGGTTTTTCACCAGTACAAATTCTCATGTGTGTCAGAAGATTAGCCTTATAATTAAATAATTTACAACAAACATCACATTTGTAAGGCTTTTTTCCGGTGTGAGATATCGTGTGTGCTTGATGATTGCTCCTGTTAGTAAATGATTTGCTACAAACACCACATTTGTAAGAATTGTCTCTGGAACGAGTCTTCATATGAGCCTTCATGTGGCCATGTAGTTGACCACTGCCTTTACAACAAATAGCACTTTTACATTCAGTCGTTTTTCTTGGTGCAAAAGTTCTCATGTGACTCTGTAGACCACTTAACTGACTGAATGATTTCCTACAAACATCACAGTTATAGGGTTTTTCACCAGTATGAATTCTCATGTGTGTTTGTAGATTATGACTCAGATTAAATGATTTACTACAAACATCACACTTATAAGGTTTTTCACCAGTATGAATTCTCATGTGTATCTGTAGATGATGATTCAGATTAAATGATTTACTACAAACATAACATTTATAAGGTTTTCCTACAGTATGAATTCTCATGTGTTTCTGCAGAGAACAATGGTGTTTAAATAATATATCACAAACATCACATTTATAAAGTTTTTCACCTATATGAGTTCTCAAGTGTACTTGACGATTTGTGTCACTACTAAATGATTTACGACAGACATAACATTTATAACAGTTTTCACCAGTATTGATGGCCTCAGGTGGTTTACGATATCCATAACTTTTAGAACCTGTTTTATTTTCTATCTCTGTTTCATTAAACTGACTAAAACTTGATTTCAAATTTTTACCATGATGTAAATCAGAGTCATCCTCTTCTTTAACATGTATTTCACAGTGTTGTTCTAAATCAATTTCTGATTCAAATTCTTCATCACACAAATTACACTGATAGCTTGTTTCATTACCGCTAGTTTGCTCTTCTTTAACTTGTTGAATAATCTCATCATATACATGCTCAGTTCTTACATCATTAATGTCCTGTAAAATATAAAAGTTATAACATCATTATTGTCCTGTAACATATAAAAGTGGGGGGGTTGTATGGCTGAATGGTTAGCGTGTGCGCGCTGTATCATAAAGCCTGTCATTGAGTCGACTGACATGGTTTCGAATCCCCGGTTGTACGTGACAAGGAGTAGGGTCGCCTGTCCAACCTCGTGGGTTTTCTCCGGGTCCTCCGGTTTCCTCCCACTGCTAAAGACCCCTACGCGCAAGCGAATTATGTAAATAAAATTAAACCATATGTTAGTAACGAAATGACCTAGTTTGTGTCGAGTGGACTTTAAACCCCATTTCTTTCTCTCTCTCACATATAAAAGTTTATAACATTAGTTTTCTATAATATATAAAGGTTAAAACATCATTAGCTTCCTGTAATACATAAAATTTATATCATCACTAGTTTCCCGTAATATTTAAAAGTTATAACATCATTAGCTTTCGGTAATATTTAAAAGTTATAACATCTTAAGTTTCCTGTAATATATAGAAGTTATAACATCATTAGTCTCCTGTAATATACAAGCGCTGAAATAAGCGGCTGGACACGGACATGTCCGGGCGAATTGACCCCTTTTGACAATCCAAATTGCCTTTCGTCCGGACATAATTGTCCGACCGTGTTTTTGTAAAACATTAAACCAAAAGTATTAATTTCAATTCGCAAATTCGCGCAATTCGAGTTGATCGCTAATTATTATTAGACTCAAAAATCCAGGCCCAAAAATATCCATGACCTGAGTCATAGTGAAAATGTTCCTAATTATATCTCGGCCGCGTGCAGATAAAATAAACAATAATTTTTATTAATAAATGTATGTATAATAATATATATATAAACATAGTAAATTTCAACAGTTTTTTGGTATAATATACTTTATAAAGTATTTGTCAGGCTGAAAATCTGAAATGTCCGGCCGAAAATCAGTTCAGCCTGACAGGCTGACACTATGTCAGACTGAACCTTAGCAGTTATTTCAAGGCTTGGTAATATATAAGAAGTTCTAACTTATATTAAGCATTCTGTAGTAGATGGAGTTAAACTTCCTACTGTTCTGCTCTGACTGGGCTAATGAAGACGAGCTTACGCCATACAGTGTGCTATGAGGACAATTTTGCACGGGCAGCGGCACTATGGCCTATCCTTATTTTTCATCCCAAACGACCAGAAAGCTCTTTTTCTCAGGCCCTCTGTCATGCATCACACCGGAAAATCTGGATGAACTGTTTCGACCAATGCAGGGATGGAACACCCGACCTCCAGGCTTGCGAGGCAGAGTCTTACCCACTTAGCCACCGTGACCCCAATTCCAAAAAGAACTAGATTATAGATACCATGGTCATATTCGGCTCACAGAGACGGTTAGATAACAAATCTTAACTCTCAACCTTCTGTGTTTCGAGATAAGAGATGATGCCATTAACTCCAATGTAGCACATGCGGGAGTGGTTCGCACCCGGCATTTGTAAACAAAATTGACAATATTTTTAAACAAAGCAACGATTTATTATTGTTATTTATAATATTTCTGCCACATCCAACTATAATTTAGCATATAATCCTACCTGAAACGGGTACAAATTGTTGTTTTTAAAATCGAGGCGTTAAGCCGTTACTAAGACCGCCATCTTTTTAAAACTATACGTTGTCATCATGAAGGCGGGGCTAAATATAAAGCTTTTATAACAGCCAATCAAAAGGGCAATCTAAAGCATTTTAACTATGAATAGATTTCGATGGCGGTGAATGTCAGACAAAAACAATTCTTCATTAATTTAAACGCGAATATTTGGAGTTAGGCGACAGTTGTGCCACTACATTGGCCTCTGTAAGTTTAATTAATCATAATAGCATAAACTCATCTCATTTTAAAGATGTAACATGCATTAATAAAGAAATTGAGTTTGCCACTTGGAACTAAAGGCATCCGATCGTAGGTAAAAACAAACACATCAGTAGGCCTATATACGTTTTTAGCTACGTTCTCGTACTCCAGGGTGCCTCGAAGGGTTTCGTTCACACGTAACCTCTCGGTTCTTTAAACCCTCCTTTCTTAGAGCAATGAGCCACCGAATTGTTGGCGCATCAAATAGCCACGGGCTGAAAGGCGTCAGTCGATAAATTCTAAATGCATGTCCTACCTTATTGTGTTATCCACCTCTGAACAACAATAACACTCACTTACAAACAAACATTGTTCAGTGAAACAGGTTTATGAAAAATATCACATACACCAGCATTTCTTTCAGTTGCCATGTTGGGATAGTTTTACCTTTTTTTGAAGTCATATCCTCCGCATTAAAATTTGAGGACCCCTATTTTACCCGAAACGAAGTGTATTTTTGAACAATATTTTTATGGATTGCGTATATGTAGCCTACTGTTTTTGTAGAGATTTTATATCGGGATAGAAGACGATGTTTGTTAAAGAATAATTAAGTCGCTTTTCACACGTAGTTTAAAATACACAACGTCCATTGAGAACTTAATAATTATTTGTTGCATGATTAATTAGTAGTAGTATGCCTAGATCATGACCAGTGCTTGAAATGTAGGATTCTTCTACAACGGCACCAAAAATTTATAAATGCCGTAGCAAAAATTAGCTGACAAGGCACGGCTGCCTTTTTTTATATTGAACAAATATACTGTAACAGTTGTCATTTTCCGTCACTGAACGTGCAGTTTTTATATTTGTAGATAGACAAACGGCCCGTGCAATGATTTTCCGTGTCAATTAATCTGGTTCTAATTGCGTTTGGTGGTACTGTCATAAGTATAAAATTTACAAATTCCTCTTGATACGTGTACACGTGGACAACGGCGCAATTTGGGCTATTTTTATTACCGTGGCAGTCCGTGTTTGCTTCAGCTTTTACTTCTTACGACATTTTTGCCGTTATGCCGTGGTAAATTCTAGCATAGGCGGTATGCTTGAGATTATTATTTATAAAATGTTATTAAATGTTCATTACAATATAAATCCTTAAATTTGTCGGCGTTCGTAGAATGTTTCATCGCTACCGGTTGATTATGATAGCTTCTGTCTTGTCAATGTCACGTGACATTTTCCCGCTTTTTCTATCGTTGAAAATATCTATAATAAAGCATTGAGTCTTGTATCACACACACGGCAACTAAAATAAAAGGGCCGAGTGCCATTTTAAGTAAGAGACTAAAAAGTATGCTTTGTTTACAATTTGAATAATATTCTATGAAAAGATTTATTGGCTGCCGAGTCATTTTGAACAGATATCGGCTACGCAAATATCGGTAAAATTTCTTCTGATAGGCCACTCATCGGCCAATTAGGCTACTGAATAGTGAAACCGATAATTGGACCATCACTAAAAATAAATTTAAAATGATCGCCTTCAAATTATAGTCTCATGATTTCGTTTCGTTTAAAGAATTATGTTCGTAATATGCACCATGCCAGATTTCAACTTTGACCAATGTAGGTCATTTCCTGTTTCACTGTGTTTTGTTGTGTGTAGGCAAAGATTTTTGTGAAATCTCTTAAAAAAGACAGCAAAAAATATTTTTCGGAACATAGATGGATATGATACATGTATGTAAGTTTAATGTGTTAGCAGTGCAGATAACTGAAAATTGTGAATTTTGCCGTCCGCTGGAAGAAGAAAACTAGTTATCAACTTTTGCGACAAGGTTTTGATCGTTCAGTTGTTAGATGTTACGTCCTCAGAATATCAAACAGTAACATCTAACTTGTTGGATTAACGTTCTCGTAGCTAAGAGACGGTTACAAGAGGAACTAATACCAAGGTCATATTCGGTACCAAATCTACTCACCATGTTTGTTGGAATAATTTACTTCAATATTTTATATGTAGAGATACTTCATGTCTTCTTACAAATATTAAAGTCTTCTTACAAATATTAAACAGGCAGATGCACAATAAGTTAATCTTATCAGGACACACCTTCTAATGGCGATTGCGCCATTCCTGGAATGCAAGAAGATGGATGAAGCAGAAACAGAGACGCGGATCTAACCAACACGAATGACTCACATTTCAGTAGTTGCCTAGCCTAGCCTTGCTTTTCTACATCCTGCCACAGCTTCTTTTCTTCCCTCGATCTCCCCATTTGCTCTCCGGTCCTGTTTCAGGATTTTACATGGAGGGTAAATGAAGATCTGTGTGATAGTGACCACTTTCCTATCTTGATTGATAATAATGGAGAGAGAGAGAAATGGGGTTTAACGTCCACTCGACACAAACTAGGTCATTTCGGGACTAACATATGGTTTAATTTTTTATTTCAATAATTCGCTTGCGCATAGGGGTCTTTAGCAGTGGGAGGAAACCGGAGGACCCGGAGAAAACCCATGAAGTTGGACAGGTGACCCTACTCCTTGTCACGTACAACCGAGGATTCGAAACCCTGCCAGTTGTCACATGCTAACCATTCGGTCACCCCCCCACCCTCCTTCAGTTAATGAAGGATAAGTATTCTTAGTGAAGGATGAGATAGTGAGGGCTGACTTGATCTCGGCAAGGGACAGCACTCTATTATTCATGGCCGCTTCAACATTGATAAATAAAGTCGACAACCCGACATCACGACACCACGACAACCAGACATTACGACATTTTTACGCGACAATACGACATTTTTACGCGACATTACAACATTCTTAATGTGGTGTCGGGTGAAAATGTCGTAGTGTCGAGTTATAATGTCGTGATGTCGGGTTGTCGCCTTATGAAGGGTGACACCACAACATCACGATATGATACCAATCAGCCACCATAACAATATGATACCAATCAGCCACCATACTTAAGAGCCATACTTGCGTTATACCAAATGATCCGTGGGCCCGTAGAACCTTACGTCAAGTAAAGAAATCTTCATGGCAAGGTTACATCTCAAGGATCAATTCCCTACCAAATCGGTATGAGATAGAATTCGTAGGATTAAAGATAAAAGTTGTGTATTATCAGTTAACCATCTAAATGTTGATAATAACACCTTAACAACATTTCCTGATATCGCTAATTCTCTGGTCAGTACTTTCGCGTTCAATTCATCATCCAGTTTCTCCTCTGGTGCCTTTCGGGAGAAAAGGCGAATTAATATCAAGTTCCGCAATGATGAATGTTATAATGATATATATCAAATTTCTAAAACATTTACCTTTTCCAACACTCTTAATCTTACTGGATTTTTTGGGTTGATGGGAATTTCCCTCCTTCGCGGCATGAAGTTACAATAATCCCCATCCCTAAACCGGGTACAGATCATACGAATCCTACCAAATATAGTCCGAGCACTTTAAGTAGCTGTATTTGCAAAACCATGGAGAAATTGATCAATCGAAGGCGTGTTTGGTACTTTGGGTCCAACAAGCTTATTACTGACCTACAATGTGGATTTTGGTCCCTTGTTCATATCGTTTAGTTTGAAACGTTCGCCATGGACGCTTTCATCCTGAAACAACATCTGGTTGCAATATTCGTAGGATTAAAGATAAAAGTTGTGTATTATCAGTTAACCATCTAAATGTTGATAATAACACCTTAACAACATTTCCTGATATCGCTAATTCTCTGGTCAGTACTTTCGCGTTCAATTCATCATCCAGTTTCTCCTCTGGTGCCTTTCGGGAGAAAAGGCGAATTAATATCAAGTTCCGCAATGATGAATGTTATAATGATATATATCAAATTTCTAAAACATTTACCTTTTCCAACACTCTTAATCTTACTGGATTTTTTGGGTTGATGGGAATTTCCCTCCTTCGCGGCATGAAGTTACAATAATCCCCATCCCTAAACCGGGTACAGATCATACGAATCCTACCAAATATAGTCCGAGCACTTTAAGTAGCTGTATTTGCAAAACCATGGAGAAATTGATCAATCGAAGGCGTGTTTGGTACTTTGGGTCCAACAAGCTTATTACTGACCTACAATGTGGATTTTGGTCCCTTGTTCATATCGTTTAGTTTGAAACGTTCGCCATGGACGCTTTCATCCTGAAACAACATCTGGTTGCAATATTTTTTATCTGGAGAAAGCATATGATATCACGTGGAAACATGGCATCATGCGCGACCTCCATAACCTCGTAGGCAGGTCGCTTACCTATTTTCATTAAAAATTTCTGGGAAGATAGGTAATTTAAAGTACGACTGGGATCAATATTCTCTGACCCATTTCCTCAGGGAAGCATATTATCTTCTACCCATTTTTTCTGAGGATGGTATCGGCATTGACAGTGTTGCGAATACACTTTCTTTGGGGCTCCATCGTGCGCTATTACTCCCCACAAGATCGATTTCGATCATACTCAACAAAAAAAAAGAGATACTAGCTCAATAGTGTTCCAAACTCTCTTTAGAGAGCTAAGGTCTAAATATGGTGGTTATGCTCCTATTTACATGGATGGTTCGAAGGATGGTGATCGGGTAGCTTCGGCTACCTTGACGCCATCGGAGAACATATCTGTCCGTCTTCCACCTGCTGCTTCCATATTTACATATTTCTTAAGTCCTTGGAGTTCATTCAAACCTCAAATATACTACAGCATGTCATCTTTACTGTTCCTCTGTCATCGCTTCAAGCAATTAACAATAAACAGCTTGAATACCAATAAGTAGCAGATGTTTATCCTCTACCACTATTTTACGAATTTAACATCAAAGAAGTTGTCTTTTGCTAGCTCACCAGACACGTTGATATAAGGGGGAATGATCAAGCAGATTTACCTGCCAATGTTTCATTAATCAAGCTGCGCTGGAATTAAGCCTACCCATTAAGTTTGTTTTCAAAATTTTGTTTCTTTCCACAAAGTCTATCCATATCCAATTCTAGCGGAAGTCAGATAAATCTTACTTTGATTGATTTACAAACTGTACTTGATTACCCAATCAGCAACATTTACCCTAGAACCGTCAGGTGCTAATTAATTTATTACTTGTTGGGATTAACAGATTAACTAATTGGTAATAAACAGTTAGAATTAATTTATTTCATTAAGTCATACAACTTTTGAGATACAATATAAACATATAATATAATAAAATACAAAAAAAAAGTTTAATATATAAATAAAGAGAAGGAGAGGAATGGGGTTTAACGTCAACTCGACACAAACTACGTAACTTTGGGACTAACATGTGGTTCAATTTCATTTTAAAAATTCTCTAGCGCGTAGGGACTTAAACTGGGGGCAGAAGCCAAAGGACCCGGGAGAGCCCAGGAGATTTGACAGGCGACTCTACTCACGTACAAGCAGAAATTGAAACCATGCCACTTGACTCAAACGCGGACGCGTTAATCATTCGGCCAGCCCCCACCCCCCCCCCAACCCCTACTAGGCTGAATGTAACAATATCAGATACTCATAATATCAGTCCTTAATGAAACAATATCACCATTTCCCGATATATTTATGATTTGCCATCCATATTACCATTTTATATACTCACAATATAAGGCCTTAATGTGTTTGGACCGGTGACCCTACTTCTTGTCACATACAAGTGAGGGATGAAAACCATGCTACTTGTATTTATGAACAAATGTTCATGTGTTCAACCATTCGACCACCCACCCATCAGTGTTAGATGTGTTTAACCATTCGACCACCCACCCATCAGTGTTAGATGTATCTACATGTATTTTACTATGAATTCACCTGTGTACCTTTAGAATGTGGCTATTTGGATTCCTCTTACAAAAATATGATTTACTACAAACATCACATTTATGTTTCTCTCTAGTTTGAGTTTGCATGTGTGTCTTCATGTGTGTCTTCATGTGTGTCTTCATGTGTGTCTTTAGATGGCAATAACATTTGTAAAGTATTTCTCCAGCATGAAGTCTTGTGTATCTCTGCAGATGACAATTCACAATAAATGCTTTATTACAAAATGTCATTTATAAGATTTTTCATCAGTATGAATCTTGATGTGTGCCTGTAGATCACTGTTCTGAGTAAATGAATAACCACATACATCACACTTTTAAGAATTGTCATTTGTATAAATTCATATGTATGACTGTAGTTGACCACTCTGATCAAATGATTTATTGCAAACATCACATTTGTGTGGTGTTTCCACCTGTATGAATTCTCATGTGTGTCTGTAGATTAAAACTCACAACAAATGATTTACCACAAACATCACATTTATAACGTTTTCACCAGTATGAATCATCATGTGTTTCTGTAAATTACCATTTTGATTAAATGATTTATTACAAACATCACACTTATAAGGTTTTTCACCAGTATGAATTCTGATGTGTGCCTGTAAATTATTACACTGATTAAATGATTCACCACAAACATGATATTTATAGGGTTTTTCACCAGTACAAGTCCTGCTCTGAGCAGTATGAGTTTTCATGTGTATCTGTAGATGATGATTTTGATAAAATGATTTACCACAAACATCACATTTGTATGGTGTTTCACCAGTATGGATTCTCATGTGTGTCTTTAGAGTAAAAGTATGCTTAAATGATTTACCACAAACATCACATTTATAAAGTTTTTCTACAGTATGAATTCTCATGTGTTTCTGAAGAGAACAATGGTGTTTAAATAATTTATCACAAACATCACATTTATAAAGTTTTTCACCTATATGAGTTCTCAAGTGTACTTGACGATTTGTGTCACTACTAAATGATTTACGACAGACATAACATTTATAACAGTTTTCACCAGTATTGATGGCCTCAGGTGGTTTACGATATCCATCACCTGTAGAACCTGTTTTATTTTGTATCTCTGTTTCATTAAACTGACTAAAACTTGATTTCAAATTTTTACCATGATGTAAATCAGAGTCGTCCTCTTCTTTAACATGTATTTCACAGTGTTGTTCTAAATCAATTTCTGATTCAAATTCTTCATCACACAAATTACACTGATAACATGTTACAATTTCTTCTTTAACATGATAACATTCATCTACTGGTACATGGTCAGTTTTCTCTTCTTTAACATGTATTTCACAGTGTTGTTGTAAATCAATTTCTGATTCAAATTCTTCATCACACAAATTACACTGATAACATGTTACAATTTCTTCTTTAACATGATAACATTCATCTACTGGTACATGGTCAGTTTTCTCTTCTTTAACATGTATTTCACAGTGTTGTTCTAAATCAGAGTTAGATTTAAATTCTTTGTCACACAAATTACACTGATAGCTTGTTTCATTATCACTAGTTTGTTCTTCTTTAACTTGTTGAATAATCTCATCATGTACATGCTCAGTTATGATATCGTTATTGTCCTGTAAAATATAAAAGCTATAACATCATTAGTCTCCTGTAATATATAAGAAGTTTTAACTTATATTTAGCATTCTGTAGTAGATTGATAATAGGGTAGGGTCGGTCTGTATTTTCTTTTATTTTTTACCAATTTTCTAAATTCTGCCAATTATTGACACCAAATGACATAAAATGATTGAGGTTAAACTTCCTACTGTTCTGCTCTGACTGGGCTAATGAAGACAAGCCTAAGCCATACAGTGTGTTATGAGGAAAATTTGCACGGGCAACGGCACTATGGTCTATCCTTATATTGAATTCCAACTGCCAAGGGATCTTTAATATGTACACGGGACCTCAGTTTTCCGTTTCATCCGAATGACTACACAGCTGTTCTTCTCAGGTCCTTCCCATCCTGCATCAATGACAAGGGGGAATTATGCTGGAAAATCTGGATGAACTTTCTCAGCCAATAAATGCAGGCAATGAACATCCGACCTCCAGGCTAGCGAGCCAGAGTCTTACCCACTTAGCTACCGTGATCCCCAGTTCAGAAAGGAACTCGATACCAAGGTCATATTCGGCTCAGAGACAGTTCCAAAAGGAACTAGATTGTAGGCTAGATACCAAGGTCATATTTGGTATTCGGTACCAAATCTACTCACCATGTTGGTTGGAATAGTTTACTTCAATATTTTATATGTAGAGATACTTCATGTCTTCTTACAAATATTAAACAGACAGATGTTCAAAAACTTCATCTTATCGGGACACGCCTTCTAATGATGATTGCGTCATTTCTGGAATGCAGGAAGATGGTTAAAGCAGAAATATAGACGCGGATCTACTCAACACGAATGACTCACACTTCAGTAGTAGCCCAGCCGAGTGACAGCCCCAACGTATTAAATGATGACTCGTCTATTTTTCTACATACTCTTCTTTTCTGGATCTCACCATTTGCTCTCCGGTCCTGTTTCAGGATTTACATGGAGGGTAAATGAAAATATGTGTGGTAGTGATAGTCCGGTGGCTGAAGGGGGGGGGGGGGATCGCCACCCGAGCTGTGAATTTATGAGACCATGTTTTTCTAGACCAGTTTTTTGCGTAGATTCCGAATCTGGGTGGTGATCAGGCGCTTGATATGGGGGGACCAATGTCTACAATAGGGGGGAAACTGGTCTAGAAAAACTTGGTCTCATAAATTCACAGCTCGGGTGGCGATTCCCCCCCCCCCTTCAGCCACCGGACTATGACCACTTTCGTATCTTGATTGATAATAATGGTTCCTCTCCGGTTGAACGACCTTTGTGTCTCTTCTCTTCTGTTGGAAAGGAAATGAAATTAAATAGGGTTTAAAGTCCTTGTGTTCTGCTCCGACTGGGCTAATGAAAACGGGCATAGTCCATACAGTGTGCTATGAGAGAAATTTTGCCCGGGCAGCGACACTATGGCCTACTCTTATATCGAATTCCAACTGCCAAGGGATCTTTTACGTGAACGCCAATATATTCACGGGACCTCGGTTTTTCGTCTCATCCGAATGACTAGACAGGTGTCTTACATCCCGATGAACTTTTTCGTCCAATGCTGGGATCGAACAAGCGACCTCCAGGCAAGCGAGCCACAGCGTCTTACCAACTTGGCCACCGTGGCTCCCTGATGGAAAAGAGTTAGAACATGCAGATGCGCCCATGGTCTTATTCATTTCGATTCTCTACGATGTAGCTGAGCGGGAGATTCCAGAAACCACGACTAAACCAAAATGTTTCAATAATCCATGGTATAATGACGATTGCAAATCCGCTCTTACAGAGCATGATCGTAGTTTGAGATGACTTAAGAGCCATACTTGCGGTATACCAAATGGCCCGGGTGAAGGTCCGTAGAACCATACGTCAAGTAAAGAAATCTTCATGTCAAGATTACGTCTCAAGGATCAATTCCCTACCAAATCGGTATGGGATAGGATTCGTAGGATTAAAGGTAAAAGTTGTGCATTATCAGTTAACCATCTAAATGTTTATAATACCACCTTAACAACATTTCCTGATATCGCTAATTCTCTGGCCAGTACTTTCTCATTCAATTGATCATCCAGTTTCTAGTCGGATGCCTTTCGAGAGAAAAGGCGAAATAGTTTCAAGTTTCGCAATGATGAATGTTATAATGATAGGCTACGTTTTCCATTGCAGGGCTTCGTGATTCGCTAAAGCGGCTTCTGGATACTGCAACTGGTCCAGATGAAATACACTATCAAATTTTAAAACATTTACCTTTTCCAACACTCTTAATCTTACTGGATCTTTTGGGTTGATGGGAGTTTTCCCCCCTTCGTGGCATCAAGTCACAACACTCCCCATCCCTAAACCGGGTACAGATCATACGAATCCTACCAAATATCGTCCGACAAGTAGCTGTATTTGCAAAACCATGGAGAGATTGATCAATCGAAGGCGTGTTTTGGTACTTGGGCCAAACAAACTTATTACTGACCTTCAATGTGGATTTCGGTCCCAAGGGAGCACCCTTGATTATCTCGTTTAGTTCGACACTTTCCTCCTGAAACAACCCCAGACTTCCACTCAGCTTTGGTCCTACTATGGCCCACATCTGGCAGCATCTGGCTAGATGTGGCCCATATCCAGCCAGATGTTGCCACATGTGGGCCACAGTCTGGGTAACACTTGGCAACTATTGGCTCACTACTGATGAATTAAACTTATTTTTGTAACTGGTATCTAAGAATATCTTGTCAATTTGTTTAAAAGTTTTAATTTTTTTGTTTTATATTCAAAACATATGAAAAAATAATATTATGCGAGAAGTTTGCTATATCTGGGCCAGAGATGGCCCACATCCAACTGGCCAAATGCCTCAAAATATCAACACAATAAATTTCGGCTCAGAATATGACATCTAGTTTCCAGTAGAATTTTCTTGTGTTCTATATTAGTTTTATTACAGTCTTAAAATAATATTTTTTGAATGTACTGTATATAATAAGAATGGAATCCTCTCAACCCACCCTCCCCAAAAAGCCAGTAAATGTAAATATTTAAAGCAAAAATAATAAATTATTCTTGAAAGAAGTCAATGAAATAAAGACAAAGTTTATTTGAACATAGCCCAAGTGTTGGGTATCATGCTACAAAGTAGTTAGATTTTAATTACTATAGCAGATTCTGTACTCAGATTATACAATTTGTGGAGCCAGCATGTAAATCTTTCAACAAAGCATAATTAACAGCCCATTTACTATCTTGAAATCTGTTTGGTCATTGGCTGAATTTAAAATTGTAAAATTCAGTGTAAAACAACTTAACAGAATTTAGTACTAACAAGAAACTGAAGACATTGCAGTGCCCATGGTACACAACTGTGCATTATTTTCACAGAACGTAGTTAAAAGATAAAAAAGATAAGTACATTTTATTACTTTCTCTAAAATAATATTAAATTAGATAAGATTTATGTGATTTCATTATTTGAATAACTTCATTTAACTCTTTTTTTGCCTTGGCAAATAAGAATTATTTGACTTAATACTTTGGTACTTGCATTGACAGACCCCTAGGCCATGCTTGATATAAAGAAGGAAAAACATGTTTTTTTAAGTACATTTTTTTGCATTTATTGCAGGTGTGATCAAATTTCACCACAAGGATGCAATGGAAAATAATTTCAAAAATGTTGTAAAAAACTGGTTGAATGGGGGAAGAACAAAAACAAGGGGAAGAGGAGGAGGAGACAGCTGCAGGAACAAGGGGAGAATGATATTGACATGGATAATTTGTATGCCTTATAACGACCAGTGAATTCTTGTTGAAACGTCGTCGTGTGTATATAATATAGTGATTGTTATCCATAGAACTGTGTTGTGTTATATGGATGAATAAATTTTATAATTGAAGATTTTGCTTTTGTTGTAAATGTATGTTGTTTGTGCTGCATGCAAGATATCCTTAATTTCTACTATCTGGAGTACGAAATGGAATTGGGAAGAAAGTCTTGGCTGGAGAGACTTTAAGAAGGGGCGATAAAGAGAAAAATGGGTTGTAACGTCCATTTGACACAAACCAGGTCATTTTGGGACTAACATATGGTTCAACACTATTTCAATAATTTGCTTGTGTGTAGGGTTCTTTAGCAGTGGGAGGAAAGGACCTGGAGAAAACCGACGAGGTTGGACAGGTGACCCTACTCCTTGTCACGTACAAGCGAGCATTCGAAACCACGCCACTTGACTCAATGACAGACCTTATAATTTCAAGCGTACGCGATAAACCACTAGACTATCCAACCTCTGACTTTAAGAAGGGATAGGACAGGGATTAACCGTATGTTTTCAGGTTGCCATCTTTGGCCCACATCTGGCATGGCATGATTTTCACGTGTGGGACATATTTGGGCCAGGTATGGGCCAGTTGTGCCAGCTCTGGCCCACATGTGGCAGGCCATATCTTTGCCAGCTGTTAGCCAGATCTGGCCCATACAAGGCGGGCGTGTGCATTAGCGAATGTGGGCCAGATCTGGCTCTGACTGGGCCACGTCCGGCCCAGATATGCTAGACTTGGCCCAGCTGTGGCATGCCATATCCGGCCCAATCATTTTGCCAGATGTTGCCAGATATGGGCCGTGTCTGGGCCAAATATGATGTGTTGTCTGGGACATGTCGTTGCAATATTTTTTATCTGGAGAAAGCATATGATACACGTGGAAACACATGTTCCTGAAGCAACGATCGCGAGTTTTACAACATCTAACCGTTGCTTCAGAACTGGACAATTCCCGAAATTTTGAGCTCGTTGTGTTTACACGTGATCAATTAGCATTGTCCAATCAGGGGTCGTCGCACATAACACACTGTAAACAAATATGGCGGCCTCCATTGAAACTCTTTGTTGATCAGGTCTGATTTCCAGCAACCTCGACATTGGTCGAACCTTGAACTTTGCAACTCGATTGTCACATGTAGACATTTTAGCTATAAGCGCGAGACTTGATAATCGTAACGATATTTTTAACGAAGGAATCTGATAGGATCACAAGCTGGGCTTATACCCAATCAAAAATAGTGCCAAAATTATATGTGGGGTATTACGTGAAGGGCTTGATAAGATGTACGTAGTTAAGGCGAGATTAAGCCTTCTATTGAAGATGGTGGAAACATGGTATCACGCGCGACCTCCATAACCTCGGCCTACGAGGTCGCTTACCTATGTTCATTAAAAATTTCTTGGAAGATAGGTCATTTAAAGTACGACTAGGATCAATATTCTCCGACCCATTTCCTCAGGGAAGCATATAATCTTCTACATTAAAAATGTCCTGGAAGATACACGTAGGTTTTGCTTCTATTACATCGAGCAGTATTTCGATCCGAACTCGATTATGGGTGTACTGTTTATTGGTCTGCCCGCGAGTCTTATCTCCAAGAGCTTGACACCATACACACCCTGGGCCGTGTAATCAATTTATGAGCATTTTAACATCTTCAGTGGACAGATTATACGTCGAGGTGCACGAGCCCTCATTGCACAACAGGCGTAATAACCTTGTCCTGCTGTATGCTACGAACATTGCGTCACTACCAAATAATATTTCAAGTTGTTCCGTCATTCGGTATTTGCATACAACCCCAAAAGGTCGATTTCGATCTTACACAACATAAAAAATGATACTAGCTCGATGGTGTTCCAAACTCTCTTTACAAAGCTATGATCTAAGTATGGTTATGCTCCCATTTACATGGATGGTTCGAAGAATGGTGATCGGGTAGCTTAGGCTACCGTAATGCCATAAGTGAACATATCTGTCCGTCTTCCACCTGCAGCTTCTATTGTTACAGCTGAGCTCCAAGCTATTCGGGGGTCACGGTGGCTAAGTGGGTAAGACGCTGGCTCGCTAGCCTGGAGGTTGTGTGTTCGATCCCTGCATTGGCCGAGAAAGTTCACGCAAATTTTCCAGCGTCGTTCCCAATTGTCAGTGATGCAGGACGGAGGTCCTGACAAGGACAGCTGTCTAGACATTCGGATGAGACGAAAAACCGAGGTCCCGTGTACACATTGTCGTGCACGTAAAAGATCCCTTGGCAGTTGGAATTCCATATAAGGGTAGACCGTAGTGCCGTTGTCCGGGCAAAATTTCCCTCATAGCACACTGTATGGCATATGCCCGTCCCCTTAGTCCAGTTCGGGGCAGAACAGTAGGGTAGATAAACATTATAGGATACAGGGTAGATAAGCACCATAGGATACAGGGTAGATAAACACCATAGGATACAGGGTAGATACACGTTATGGGGAAAATGACACGGATAGATGTCATGGGGAAACGGGGTTGTCAGTCGCCAAAGGGAAAATGGCAAGGATAGATATCAATGGGGAAACAGTGTTGATAAACATCATAGGGAAAATGGCGTTGACAGTCGCCATAGGGAAAATATATGGCGTTGATAGTCGATGACAATTCGATGAAACCTTAAAGGCAGAAAATGTTGAGCTTGTCCGTGCTAATATGACTCAGATTGATTTTAAAAATTTAATTAAAAAAAACAAAATTAAAAAATAAACACTAGATAATCTCTCAGCTTGAATTCAATCAGATTTTAAAAATTTACAGATAACAAAATGGTGGCAGGTTTATGATACAGCACGCACATGCTAAACATTCAGCCATCCAACCCCCCGAACTAAATTTATCACTAAGTCGTCCATCCACAACAAAACACGAAGTAATTTAGTCACCATGACAATAACCTCCTACAGCTAAATGGGAAGTATCTGAGTCACAATCATCTCCTTTTGCAAAAGAGGAATCATTATAGTCATCATGATGATGACATATTTAAAAGTCTTCTCTTCTTATTATAAATGTGCAAAGGTATTCACACATATAACCAGCAAACAGTTTTATTGTTCAGTCCCTGTATAAATTGTCATATGAAGAGTCCAGGGGAAGAACGATCTAAGTTACAAAATTTTGTGTTTGTTCGCATAAAATAAAATGAAATGAAATGGGGTTTAACGTCCTACTGTTTTGCTCCAAACTGGGCTAATGAAGACGGGCATACACCATACAGTGTGCTATGAGGGAAATTTTGCTCGGACAGCGGCACTACGGCCTACTCTTATATCGAATTCCAACTGCCAATGTGTACACGGGACCTCGGTTTTTCGTCTCATCCGAATGACTAGACAGCTGTCCTTGTTAGGCCCTCCCCTCTGCATCACTGACAAGGGGGAATCATGCCGGAAAATCGAGATGAACTTTCTCGGCCAATGCAGGGATCGAACACCCGACCTCCAGGCTAGGTAGCCAGCGTCTTACCCTCTTAGCCACCGTGATCCCCCTTGTTCGCATAAAAGGCAAAACAGACTTTTGGACGAGAATGCTGGAGGCAAACAGAACGAGTGGGTTTAATTACAACTTCAAAATGATGTTTAATACGAATCATAATTACCAGTACAACAACTGACTTCCACTTTTCAGCCAAATTAAGGTCAAATAAAGGGTACGATGGACGTATTTGTCCGGGAGGCCATTTCAGAAGGGCCTTGGTTTGATGTGACTCTGATCGTTTTTACCTGAAATTGATTGTTCCACAGAAAGCTTATACAATTTGCTACCAGATGGCACCATTAACTGGGGTTAGTTGAAAAAGTGACTTAGATCGTTCTTTCCCCGGGGCTCTTCATATGTGTCTGGAGATTACATTTATTATTAAACATCACATTTCTCTAGTATGAACTCTACCATGTATTTTTAAACAGTATTGTCTAGTAAATGATTTACTACACACATCACATTTCTCTAGTATGAACTCTACCATGTATTTTTAAACAGTATTGTCTACTAAATGATTTACTACACACATCACATTTATGTTGTTTCTGTCTAGTATGAATCATAACATGTGTTTTTAAACAGTCTCGTCTATGAAATGATTTACAACAAATATCACACTTAAAAGGGGGGGGGGGGTTGGATGGCTGAATGGTTAGCGAGCGCGCGCTGTATCATAAAGTCTGTCATTGAGTCGACTGGCGTGGTTTCGAATCCCCGGTTGTACGTGACAAGGAGTAGGGTCGCCTGTCCAACCTCGTGGGTTTTCTCCGGGTCCTCCTGTTTCCTCCCAATGCTAAAGATCCCTACGCGCAAGCGAATTATTGAAATAAAATTAAACCATATGTTAGTCCCGAAATGAACTAGTTTGTGTTGAGTGGACGTTAAACCCCATTTCTCTCTCTCTCTCTACACTTATAAGGTTTTTTGCCAGTATGAGTTCTCATGTGTATCCATGGTAACTAAATGGTTTACTACAAACATCACATTTAAAAGATTTTTTGCCAGTATGTGTGTTTTTAGAGTGTGTTGTCTGGAAAATGATTTACTACAAACATCACATTTAAAAGGCTTGACTCCAGTATGTGTTCTCATGTGCGACTTTAGATGATGACTCAGATTAAATGATCTTCTACAAACATCACATCTGTAAGGTTTTTCACCAGTATGAATTCTTATGTGTTGAGGTAGATGATGACTCAGATTAAATGATTTACCACAAACATCACACTTGTATTAACTTGTAAGATTTTTCACCAGTATGAATTCTCATGTGTACCTGTAGACTACCATTCCGACTAAATGATTTACCACAAACATCACACTTATAAGATTTTTCACCAGTATGAATTCTCATGTGTGTCTGTAGATTATGACTCAGATTAAATAATTTACCACAAACATCACACTTGTAAGGTTTTTCACCAGTATGAATTCTCATATGCTTCTGTAGAGTACCTGCTACAGAGTATATCCCCGGTTGTACGTGGCAAGGAGTAGGGTCGCCTGTCCAACCTCGTGGGTTTTCTCCGGGTCCTCCCACTGCTAAAGCCCCCTACGCGCAAGCGAATTATGGAAATAAAATTAAACCATATGTTAGTCCCGAAATGACCTAGTTTGTGTCAAGTGGACGTTAAACCCCATCTCTCTCTCGCTACAGAGTATGATTTACCACAAGGTTTGCTCTTTGTGGTATTTTTAGTTTTTCTGTTGACCATGTTTAACTGAAAGAGAAAGGGTTACAATAACTATATTTATAGGGAGTATGGGGATCATCATATTCAATTCATTTTAGGGGAATTGGGTGGTTAACAGTATTTTAGGGGAATTAGGTAATTGAACAGTATTTTAGGGGAATTGGGTGGTTGAACAGTATTTTAAGGGAATTTGGTGGTTGAACACTATTTAGGGGAATTGGGTACAGTATTTTAGGAGAATTTGGTGGTTGAACAGTATTTTAGGGGAATTGGGTACAGTATTTTAGGGGAATTGGGTACAGTATTTTAGGGAAATTAGGTGGTTGAGCAGTATTTTAGGAGAATTGGGTGGTTGAGCAGTATTTTAGGGGAATTGTTGTAGAGTATTCTAGGGGAATTGGGTGGTTGAAGAGTATTTTAGGGGAATTGTTGAAGAGTATTTTAGGGGAATTGGATGGTTGAACGGTATTTTAGATCACAAGACCTGTCATAAATCCTGTTTACATTAAAAAATTTAAGTGGTTAATTTTTCGTGGCGTAAACGCTATCCGGTTTGAGAACGGTTCTCAGTATAGAATACTGAACTTTGACCTTTTTTTCCCTCAAACTCTGACAGGTCTTTCATCAGTTCTGTCAAGGGGGTTGGATGGCTGAATGGTTAGCGTGCGCGTGCTGTATCATAAAGTCTGTCATTGAGTCGACTGGTGTGGTTTCGAATCCCCAGTTGTACGTGACAAGGAGTAGGGTCGCCTGTTCAACCTCATGGGTTTTCTCCAGGTCCTCCGGTTTCCTCCCACTCCTAAAGATCCCTATGCGCAAGCGAATTATTGAAATAAAATTAAACCATATGTTAGTCCCGGAATGACCTAGTTTGTGTCGAGTTGACGTTAAACACCATTTCTCTCTCTCTCTCAGTTCTGTCAAAATGGCTGTCCAAACTAAATCAACCGCCATAATGGTTTTCATTCAGGAAGTTTGATTAGGGACTGAAATTAACTTTTCTGTGAAGAGTGCTATATTTGGCATGCCTGGCACAGTTCCTGCGTGGTTTCCCCTTGTCAGTGGTGCAGTACGGATATCCTGACACGGTCAGCTGTCTAGTCGTTCGAATTGAACGAAACATCGAGGTCCTGTGTACATATTTTCTACATTTTGATTGGCTGTTGTTCATGTCATGTTTAGTCCAGCCTTCATGACATTATACACCTCCCCTGTTTTAAAATGTTGGACATAGAAAGAGTTTTTAAGGCTTTGATTTAAGAGAGATGAATTGTACCGTACCAATGTCAGATAGTATTATATACTTAATTGTAGTGAGAGAGAGAGAGAGAGAAATGGGGTTTAACGTCCACTCGACACAAACTAGGTCATTTTGGGACCAACACTCAATTTAATTTTTTTTTTATTATTTCAATAATAAGTTTGCGTGTAGGGGTCTTTTGCAGTGGGAGGGAACCGGAGGATCCAGAGAAAACCCACGAGGTTGGACAGGCACCCCTACTCCTTGTCACATATACAACCGGGGATTCAAAACCACGCCAGTTGACTCAATGACAGGCCTTATGATACAGCGTTCACATGCTATAACCATACAGCCATCCCACCTCCCCTTAATTGTAGTGTACAAGTGTCACATCTGCATCTGTAAAAAAGGAACTATACAGTACCACCTCTTATCTTGAGACAGGCAGGGTCAAGAGATGAGATTTCTTATCTAACATCCCCTCATGGGCTAGATATTTTTGTTAAGGCCAACTCAAGATTTTGTCAAGGTCACCGAGATATAAATAAGGTTATATGGCACATGATTGTTGACAAGATTGTAGTTTATGGTTTGGGTAGGCCTAAGCGTTAGGGTAAGTGTTAGGATTACGGTTTAGCGCCAGCACTGTTTACATCCTGTGAGTTTTGACCAAACTTGAAGTTGTCCTTATGAAATAGATCTAACCTCCCCTCATGCCTCACATTGCTCCATAAATTATATACAACTAGTATAATTTACCCCAAATAAGAAATGAAATGAAATGAAATGGGGTTTAACATCCTACTGTTCTGCTCCTAACCTGGGCTAATGAAGACGGGCATACGCCATACAGTGTGCTATGAGGGAAATTTTGCCGGGGCAGTGGCATTACAGCCTACTCCAACTGCCAAGGGATCTTTTACGTGTACGCCAATGTGTACACAGAACCTCGGTTTTCCGTCCCATCCCAACGACTAGACAGCTGTCCTTGTCAGGCCCTACCCCAAATAAGACATGTATTATACTTACTTACATAAACTGTAGCATGCTATAACACGGTTCGGTCGGTCCTGTAGTTTTACGTCCACTTCTACCAAGCGTGATATCGTAGACAAGATATGGTTTGCTCTTATATTATCCCGGGACGTCGTTATACGAAGTGACAGTATTGCATTCGAGTGAGTTCTGTCACTGTTCTGTGAGTCTGTCAAGAGAACGACTAAGGTAGGGCGAGTAAATCTTGACATAATCAAACACAACGACTCTCTTTGGTTGAGGTGAGTTCTTTTTCAGTCAACGCATGCGTTGTAAACCAGTCATAATTTTTAAAATCAATCGTCACATATCGTGGGATTTCGAAAATTCAGTCGGGTCATAATTTTTAAAATCAATCGTCACATATCGTGGGATTTAGAAAATTCAATCATGTATTTTATTTACTCCCCCAAGTGTTGTTATTTTTTTTTTTTTTGTTGTTTTTTATTTAGTATAAATCGTATTTATTTACAAAATAATTTTAGTATAATTATTTGATTTGGTGTTGTATCACATGGTATTTTTTTTTTTTTTTTTTGCCTTGGGGGGGGGGGGGGGGGTGCATTTTGATAGACTAGGTTGAGTTTAAAAATTTGAGAGAACAAACAAAACACAAAAACTAATAAAATATGCCAAACAAAACAAAAACTTAACCCAATAAGGGGTTTGGTTTGGGGCTACCGGGGGCTCAAAAGAAACTTGGCACACCTTATAAAAAGGTTGGGGTGTCATCAAATACCATAGGCTAAAGAATAAATGAAGATCTGGTTTAAAAATTACCTACAGGTCCTGGCATATACAACATTATTTTCTCCTTAGATAGTGCCATGAAGAGTTAAAATATACAAATGTTAATTAAAGGGGCATTGTGGGAAATTAGATAAAGAGTTGGCAGTTCTTAGTTAAAAACTAGATAATGTAAAGGGAACATTTCAGTCAAACTGATCCACTCTGAACGGAGGTATTACCTTTTGAATTTTAGGCATAGCCTCGATCATCAGTACGCAAGTCGGTACCACAGAAAAAAAACATAGTTTCGATTATCATATTTTTTTGGATTTAATCATCAATGAGCGTTGATCAGCAGATCGGATTCAAATCCAGTAAATATCACAGGCTAGCGATTACATCGAGAGTTGATTATGGCCTGGATAAGGAAATTGATGTCTAATTAATAATTTAGATAACATGTCAGGCCTACAAAAAGACCTGCAATAGGCAGATTTAGCTCTTGCGTAATGTATGTTTAAGACACAATGTGTGCTTTTGATGTTATCCTTGATTCGTTATGACCAGTTGTGACAATACAATGCGTATACTGTTATGTAAATAAGATTATTCATTTATTAAATGTTTAAATTATGTGCAATGCATATTGATATTGTGTTTTATCTGTTTATGATGAATCAATCAAAATCTTATCTTAAAATATTAGAATAATTAATTGATTTGTTGTTGTGTGCGGTTGGGGGTTGTGTCACAGATCGACCATTTGTGCACAACATAAATAATAAAAATAATAAAATAAACTAATTATAAAGCACTGGATAAGTGTAACAAAATATATTGGAAAGCTTCCCCGTCAAGTAAGGATTAATATCGTACGTCAATGGACAACCCTGACATAAATTGTGAGTTGTTCATATCAGGGGGATCCAAGTATCAAATCTATATACAACCAGATATATGCTATACCGGAAATAAACATTGACTGACAAAGAAAGTCTGGATTTTTGTAGATATTTTTGGAAACCAGTCGTCATCCAGCCACATAAGCTAGAATTAAATAAAAACGTTGCTAACAAAAGAATGGTGAGTTGACTGTAGCGAGAAAGTTTTTGACACCAGCCACTGGTAACACGATTTCCCTAATTCCTATAGGAACGATACGATGTCCGTTGATAGTTAGGCTAATATCCGTACATATATATACAGCTGTAGTAAAGACAAGTAAAACAGAATTTCGAAGTATTAAAAACGAAACAAAATAGAATCTTTGTTTTGATTGTTACAACCTCCAAATTTGCTTGGAAATCGAAATTTGATGTTAAATTAAAATGACAATTTGGCATAAAAAACGATATATTATCAAATATCAATATAAATAATTGTCATGTTGGTGGATCTGGGTTAAATCATGCCATCAGCCCTCCACTAGTACTACTAGACTACATACAATATTGTAGTGGCTGTCTTTTTGTCCGCTGCTACAATTGATACATTCTTTGAGGCTTTGTGCATATAAACATAGCTTCAAACGCACAATCCAACCTCGTGGGTTTTCACCGGGTCCTCCAGTTTCTTCCCACTGCTAAAATAAAATTAAAACCATATGTTAGTCCCTAAATGACCTAGTTTGTGTTGAGTGGACCTTAAACCCCATCTCTCTCTCTCACTCTCTCTTTCTCTCTCTCTCTTTCTCTATTTGTCTTTACAGGTAAATAATGATGTTATAATTTTTATATATTACAGGAAACTAATGATATTATAACTTTTATATATTACAGGAAACTAATGATGTTATTACCTTACATCAATGTGTTGTATGTGACAAGATTTTTCAACAATATGCCGATTTAGAATATCACAACAAAATTCACATTAAAGAAGAGAAAACAGATGAAGAGAAGGGTGATGACGAATCTTGTCATGTTAAAGAAGAGAAGGGTGATGAAGAGAAGGATGATGACGAATCTTATCATTTTGAAGAAGATATGGAAACACGACATCAGTGTAATTTGTGTGATGAAAGATTTGAATTAGAAATTGATTTAAAGAAACACTGTGAAGTACATGTTAAAGAAGAGACGTCTTTTTTACAACCCAGCAGTTCTAGTCCGTTAAACGAAACAGGGATACAAATCCAAAATGACTGTAAAGCTCATACAAAATCTGACGTTTATGGTAAAGCATTAAGTGATTGTGGAACTCTTCAAATACAAATGAGTACTCAAACTGAAAAAAACCCTTATAAATGTGATGTTTGTGGTAAATCATTTAAATTAAATGAAGATCTTAAGGGACATGTGGAGAATCATACTGTTTGTGGTAAATCATTTAAATTAAATGAAGATCTTAAGGGACATGTGGAGAATCATACTGTTTGTGGTAAATCATTTAAATTAAATGAAGATCTTAAGGGACATGTGGAGAATCATACTGTTTGTGGTAAATCATTTAAATTAAATGAAGATCTTAAGGGACATGTGGAGAATCATACTGTTTGTGGTAAATCATTTAAATTAAATGAAGATCTTAAGAGACATGTGGAGAATCATACTGTTTGTGGTAAATCATTTCAATTAAATGAAGATCTTAAGGGACATGTGGAGAATCATACTGTTTGTGGTAAATCATTTAAATTAAATGAAGATCTTAAGAGACATGTGGAGAATCATACTGATGAAAAGGCTTATAAATGTGATGTTTGTGGTAAATCATTTAAATTAAATGAAGATCTTAAGAGACATGTGGAGAATCATACTGATGAAAAGGCTTATAAATGTGGTGTTTGTAGCAAATCATTTAGCTACACCATCCCACTGCTTGTTCACATGAGAATTCACACAGGTGAAAAACCATTTAAGTGTGATGTTTGTGATAAATCATTTACACAGCGAGGTGGCCTACAAAGGCATGAGAGAATTCATACAGGTGAAAAACCTTTCAAGTGTGATCTTTGCGGTAAACCGTTCGCTCAGAGAAACGGTCTACAAGACCACCGAAGAATTCATACAGGAGAGAGGCCGTATAAATGTGATGTTTGTGGTAAATCATTCACTGATAAGGGCAATTTACAGACACATATCAAAACTCACTCTGGCGAACGACCTTTTAAATGTGATGTTTGTGGAAAATTGTTGACGCGGAAAAGTACTCTCCAGAGCCACATGAGAACTCACACCGGAGAAAGGCCTTTTAAATGTGATGTTTGTAGTAAATCATTTACTCAGAGAATCGTTCTACAGAATCATATGCGAACTCATCAGGGATCTTAAATACTTGGGGGAGCCACGGTGGCTACATGTAAGTGGGTAGAACGCTGGCTCGCTAGCCTGGAGGTCGCGTGTTCAATCCCTGCATTGGCCCAGAAACTTCATCTGGATTTTCCAACGTGTTTCCCCCTTTTCAGTGGTGCAGGACAGAGGGCCTGACAAGGACAGCTGTCCAGTCGTTTGGATAGGATGAAAAACCAAGGTCTTGTGTACACATTGGCGTGCACGTAAAGGATCCGTTGGCATTTGGAATTCAGTATAAGAGCAAGCCATAGTGCCGCTGTCCAGGCAAAATTTCCCTCATACATGTAGCAAACTGTATGGCGTATGCTCGTCTTCATTAGCCCAGTCAGGAGTAGGACGTTAAAGAGAGAGAGAGAAATGGGGTATAACGTCCACTCAACAGAGTAGGACGTTAAACCCCATTTCATTTGAATTAATCAATCAGCTGATTATAGTCGGCTTCAGCTGCTTGATGTTTGAAAAGCAGATTAATAAAACAATGAACCTGCCACTGTGTGGAATAAAGCATGAGACTGGAGTTAGGCTGAGGAAAGAAAGACTGAAAAAGATAAAGTGAAAGGCGGCCTCGGTTTTTCTATTGAAGGTTTTTTTCTGAAGTCTTTCATCCCCAGCAAAAAACTAAGTTGAGGACTTTATCTTGCTTATAAACCGTCTATGATTATATGTACGTAAAATGAAAATATCCCATAATTGCAATTAAATAAAAAAAACCCTTATATCATGTTTTCTTATGGAAAAAAAATCCCCTACCCTGGAAGAATAACCTGTTACAGGTTTAAAGAAAAACTTTCAGAAGAATCATCCAAAAATTTCCTTGTATATATCCAAAGCTGATCTCCCAATTTTCAGACCGCAAGTTATTCCGGGCATAGAATATACCCCAAACATCAAAGGGATTTACCGTTATAGGTTTATTATAAGGTATCATAAATCAATCCACCTGTACAAGAGTTTAATCATTAGGCATATCTGTTGATTAAAATCCCTGGAACTGATACTGGAGGTAAAACCTGATTATTAGTTTAATTATCACTAATTCTCCGGTACATATTGGCCTATATCAGTAGAAATTGATATTGGCCCATATTCTGCCGTTATGTTGATGCAGGAAACCCTGATATCTGTTCAAAAAGAGTGTAAATACCTTGAAATTATTATTTGAGTTTTGAACAAGATAATTATTCTCTCATGTTTGGAATTTTACGAAGAGAAGTCAAACTACATGTAGGTCTAAATTTAACAATATTTTAACCCATGGGCGGTGGAGGTATCTGCTGCTTTCTTGAAAATGTTTGGCACATGTATTGATCAATGAACGAATTTATGAAAATAAAATAATCTATAAGTAAAGGTAAATAACTGTTTATTTTTATTGCTGATGAAAATATAAAATACAGAAGAATGCCAAGGTTAAACATACATTATGCAAGAGCTAAATCTGCCTATTGCAGGTCTTTCTTTAGGCCTGAAATGTTTTCTAAGTTATTAATTAGACATTAATTAACTGATCCAGGCCTTAATCAACTCTCGATGGCATCAGATTTCTCCAATGTTAAATAGATTAGAATGGTTCAGCGATACTTTGATTTAATCAAATATGGAGGACCGAGACTTAGCTTCGATCAACCAGTGCAGTGGTTTAAATTATTGCACACTGTCAAACCTTCAAAGGCTAATATCTTCGCTTGCAATAGAGTAATTTGAATGAAATTTTCAAATTATTCATTTTACATCATCCACTTTCGAACTATTATAGCAAGAATGGCTAGTTCTTTATCTAAATCTTACATAATGTATCTTTAATTGACATGACTGCAAGCCTGGAAATAAGGCACCTGTCACTGACAATGTCAGGCACAGATTCAGGCTTTGTCAGGCACTAAACCTCTGGTGTCTGTCATATTGTCTGGCACTGATTTGTCTTTTTTATTGATATTATTAATTCATGTCAGGCACTAAGTTGAAAATGTCAGCTACTATTTCATTAGTGCCTGACATTTTGTCAGGTACCTCTAAAACCGTTATTTCCAGGCCTGCAGGACTGGAGGCTCCATTTTACACATTTTTAAAAATAGAAAAATTAAGTTTTAATAGCTTACAATGCGTTGATGTACCGGCTTAGAAATGAGGTCAATAAAGGGATCGTTGACGATTGGGTCAATCCATTTTCCTTGAATGCACTAAATTTCACAAGGGGAGTTGGATGGTCTAATGGTTTAACATAATGTCTGTTATTGAGTCAAGTGGTGTGGCTTCGATTCCCTGCTTGAGCGTGACAAGGAGTCGGGTCACCTGTCAATCCTTGTGGGTCTTCTCCGTGTCCTCTGCTAAAGACTTCTACGCTACGTGCAAGGGCATTAATGAAATAAAATTGAACCATATGTTAGTCCCAAAATGACATAGTTTGTGTCAAGTGGACTTTAAACCCCATCTATCTCTCTCTCTCCGGGTTCTCCGGTTTCCTCCCCTAGGTTCATACAGATTATTGAAATAAAATTGAACCATATGTTAGTTCTGTGTGTGTGTGCGTGTGTGTGTGTCTCTCTCTCCTGCAGTAGAAAGTCTACCATATTAAACCATATTGCATGCCAAAGTGGGTAAAAGATCCTCTGGCAGTTGGAATTTGATATAAGAGTAGGCGATAGTGCTGCTGCCCGTGCAAAATTTCCCTCAAAGCACACTGTAAGACATATGCCCGTCTTCATTAGCCCAGTATAGGAGCAGAACAGTAGGACGTTAAACCCCATTTCATTTCATTTTGCATGCCAAATTTTTTGCTGGGGAGTATGCCCCTAAACGAGGGCTTCCACTTCAAGTTACATAGTGGAGGTTGATCGTAGCCATGTTTGAAAATTGGGTTTTGAAAAAAAAGGCTCTTTTTCCCCATGTGAAATGACCAATGGGTCAGATTTAGTTACAGTCATTTTCCATAGCCCTAGGTCTTGACTAGTACAAAATGAATCTTGCTGGTGTCTGGGACAAGGCTATGGGGGTGAGGAATAAATTCTAAAATAGGTTAGGGTCCTCCCCCACTAAAATTGTGAAAAATTCATTTGGTTTGGTGCATTCTCAGGTAAGAAAGTTAAAACATAATTATTTCTATGTCTTTTGCTCAATAGGATGTCAATTCACTATTATACGATCATAGGTATCATTCTCACGCTTAAAAATCATTCACCCCAGAAGTAATAACACAATTACCTCCCTTGTTTTTCTACCCCCCCCCCCCACCCTAGAATAGCTAACTTCAAACGTTTGAATTTGAAGTTGAAAATGATTTTTTGCCAATTTCTCAACTGGCAATAGTGAACTATAGGATTAATAGGATTATTCTTTAACAAGGTAGGACTGTTTATAGATACCATCTATTTTAAGGCTTTATTTTAATACATTTTAAAAATATAACTTAAAAATATGAAATTATCGCTTTAAGCACTATCTAGAGCAAGATGAGCCAAAAACTGCAAAACTTTATTTAGGCAAGTTTCCAGATTCATGATGACATTCTCACGTGGCTTTTTTAAGCTGTCAATGAGCTAAGCCACACTGATCGGCAGTGAATATTCGCTAGGCTACGACAATCACTGATAAGGATAATAATAATAATAATAAAAACTTTATTTAATGAGGCAACATATTTAGTTTGCAAAAAAAAAAAACTAATCTTCCATAGGTCCCTCCTAAACTACAAAGACATATATACATGTAATATCAGGATAAATTTAAAATCATTAGAAATGCAATAGCATTTTAAAGTGGGAAGTTTGATAAGTCACTCCCAAACTACAAAACATATACATTATACAAGTAGAATATAGGAAGAACACTATAATTACACACAAAATAAAATAGAATGCAGTTGCAAGTTAAAAATAATAAGTATGTCATCAGTTGAATATTATGGTTCCTACAGTGTGCAAAATAGATGAGTTTTCAGTTTAATCTTAAAATTTTCAACATTTTTACACATCTTTATGTCAAAAGGCAGATTGTTCCATAAAAGACATGCAGAATAATGAAAAGTACGTTTCATGGATTCCGTTTTGCATTTTTGAAGAAAAAGAGATTTACTGGTCTGTGAACGGAGCAAGATATCCGTTTTGGAAACAAGAGATTTTTCAATAAAATGGAAATTTAGATAAAGTGGAGTATTAAATGTAATAATTTTGAATGATAAGACAATTTTATTGTAAAGAATCCTCTGTGTAAGGGTAAGCCAACCGAGTTTAGTAAATAAAGAGGTGGACGGAGTTTCAATCGGTGCATCAAGAATAGCTCTTGCTGCCCTCTTTTGTAATTTTAAAAGAATGTCTAATCTACTTTTGGTAGCATTTCCCCAAATAATAGAGCAATAATCAAATATTGGTAGTATGTAACTGTTATAAAACAAAATTCTTGTCTCGTAAGGTAAATGATCTTTTATCTTATTTAGGAGAAATATTTTTGATGCAAGTTTTTTAGACATATCTGCTATCTGTGCTTCCCAATTAAGGTCTTGGTCAATTTGAATTCCAAGTAATTTTGCGGTAGTAACCGTCTCAATTTTCTCACCATGGAGAGATAAAGTTAGGTTTTTCTGATTTCTTTTGTGTTTTGTTGAAATCAGCATTGATTTTGTTTTCGAAGGATTGATTACCATCCCATTGTTTTCACACCATTCAGCAACCTAATAGAGATCATTTTGGAGATTTTTGGCGATGGATAAAATATCTTTGTGTGAACAATGCAGGGTACTGTCATCAGCAAACAAATCTATCTGACTTGATTCAATATTGAGTGGGAGATCATTTATAAAAATTAGGAATAGGAGAGGACCCAGGATCGAACCTTGTGGAACCCCGCATTTGACTGTAGTAATTGAGGAGGTAATTGATCCTAAACATACTTTTTGCTTCCGTGAGTCAAGATATGATTCAATCAAAATTTGTGAATTATTATCAAATCGATAAAGATGTAGTTTTTCAATAATAAGCTTATGATCAATGAGATCAAATGCTTTGCTAAAATCAAGATACACTATACCACTCATCGCACCATTATCGATAGCATCAAGCCAATTATCTGTCATTCGGATCAGTGCAGTAGCACATGAATGATTTGATCTAAATCCAGATTGGTAAGCATAAAGAACATTGAAGGTTTCCAAATAAGTTTGAATTTGAGTGCTCAAGTGCCTTTCGAATATTTTTGAAATTGTGGGGAGAATTGAGATTGGCCTATAATTGTTCGGATCATCTTTAGCTCCCTTCTTATGTATAGGAATAATTTTAGCCAGTTTAAGGGCACTGGGGAACATGTTTTGAGAAATACAAAGATTAATGATATATGTCAAACTGCTACAAATTGTATACGCAGACAATTTTAAAATTTCGGGTCCAATACCATCACACCCAATGGCTTTGTTACTATTTAAACTCAATAAATGTTTTAATACCTCTGTGGTAGTAATACAATTAATAGAAAAGTTGTTATTTGGGGGAATCTTATCATTTACGTAATCTGATATCTTTCGTTTGCACTCTTGAGAAAGTGGTGTATAGGGGGGCTTAATGTCATCAGTTAAATTAGTGAAGTAATCATTCATCACATTAGCAATAGCATTTAGATCATTAACTGTTGTTTTTCCATATTTAATACTATTGGGATAAGGGCAATTATTGGGTTTATTTTGTATGTCACTAAAATATCTCCATATGTTTTTAGATGCAGAGGCAGAGGACAGAGTGCCTGGCAAAGGACAACGTAAAGTTGTTTGGATGAAACCTAAAAAAATGAGGTCCTGTGTACACATTAGTGTGCACGTAAAGGATCTTTTAGCAGTTGAAATTCGATTTATGTGTAGACAGTAGTGTCACTGCTCAGGAAAAAATTCACTCATAGTGCACTGTATGTCGTCTTCATTTGCCCAGACGTGGCAAGGGGTAGGGTCGCCTGTCCAACCTCGTGGCTTTTCTCCTGGTCCTCCGGTTTCCTCCTACTGCTAAAGACCCCTACGCGCAAGCGAATTATTGAAATAATTATTGATGGATGGCCGAATGGTTAGTACATGTACGTGCACGCTGTATCATAAAGTCTATTATTGAGTCAACTGGCAGGGTTTCAATTGCCTGGTTGCATGTGACAAGGAGTAGGGTCGCTTGTCCATCTTCGTTGGGTTTTCGGGGTCCTCTGGTTTCCTCCCACTGCTAAAGACCCCTCAGCACAATAATCATTTTCAGTTAGACAATTAGAAAGGAAAACCAAGTGATGTTCAAGAGTTTATTGTTCTTTTTTAAAGTCTGTATTATACTCATCTACAGATGGTATGGCTTGGGATCAGATCAGGCCAGGTCATGAATATTGTTATCGTAAATTTTACATAATAAACATGAATTACTCGAGTCGGTTGTCTTTGGTCTTAGTCACATTTTAGATACAACCGAAACTCGGACGCAAGAACCTCGTGGAAAAAAGAGAGAGAGAGAAATGGGGTTTAACGTCCACTCGACACAAACTAGGTCATTTCGGGACTATCATATGGTTTAATTTTATTTACATAATTCGCTTGCGCGTAGGGGTCTTTAGCAGTGGGAGGAAACCGGAGGACCCGGAGAAAACCCATGAGGTTGGACAGGCGACCCTACTCCTTGCCACGTACAACCGGGGATTCGAAACCACGCCAGTCGACTCAATGACACAGCGCGCGCACGCTAACCATTCAGCCATCCAACCCCCCCTCGTGGAAAAAGCGGTAATTTCTTTTAAGTTTGTTATACGTATTACAGGCTGTTTTATAGTGGTAATGTTAAAGTCTTCCCTAAATCTGTACGTAATTTAGTTCTATGCAAGATGGCTGACCTTTCCGTTCACATGTAGTATAAGGTCTACGTGGTACGAAACATCATAGGACTTCGATAACACGTGCAATGTAAGTTTACTACTAGTTCATCTTTGAAGGTAGGTCTCATTTACAGTAGCCTACACTCGCCCTGTACCGACCCATTGACTCCATATCGAAAGTTTTACAGTTCCTGGTCAATTTTAGTAGACAACTTTTTACTGCTAAACGGTTGGGTGTCAACCCCTGTGAACGCCTCTACAAAGTAAAAGAACATTTCAGTGAGAAAATAAGACCTTGCTTACCCCTCTAGAATCAGTTATGTACATGGACATGTGTCAGTGCTTGCCACGAAGAATCACTGCGTGAGTACTCCATTACTCACGCAAACAAGACTCTGCGTGAGTTTGGCGAGTAACTGACTTACTCACGCAAAATTTTCCTAGGGGAGTAAAATTACAATAGAGACCAAGAACTCTGACAAATGGCAGCTAGGCCTAGACTCCACTGATTAACTTCCATTCCAAAGATGTAAGACTTTATTTTCTAATGCTCTTCACTAGAAGTGAGCCTTCTTGTCATTTGTAATATTATTAATATTAATTCAACACATGAACTTTTTATTCATTCTAATTCCAAAATGAAAACCCATTTGTGCCTAGATTAATTTAATAAAGAATAATAAAATAATATTTTGTCCAATTTATTTTGGCTGAATGTGAAAATAATAGTAGTTTACTTTAAAAAAAATATGAAAGGCTTCTGTCGAAGGAACAAAGACAACTGGTGAAAATAATAGTAGTCGATCGTGTAAGTAAAGTCTAATGTAAGACCCGTGTGACTTGTCGTTTGGGGTCATATTCATTTTTACCAATGTTTTTCATTATCTTGTTTAGCTAAGTCAAAGATAAGAAGGTTTTCAGAAATACGTCTCTACCCTTTTGTGTGTTTGAAAATCGTAGAATGTACTGTTGTCCCACGATGTTAACAGTGGCATCGTCTGCTAAAATATACCAATAATTAATAGTTTAGTAATTAAATAGCACTCGTACGCACAGCAATGTCAACGCACCTTGTTCTGACTTTAGCTATTGTTATTCCAATCCAAATAGTTCTCGACATTTCTAACTATATTCTAGCTTGTTTAATATTTATTTTAAAATGAAACCACTATTCAAAATATAGTCATAAAAACTAGAAAATGACATTATATTCGTATAAACATTCTACAAATTTTCATATCTCGTTATATTTCTCGCGAGAATTCTACTTTGGATTTCAGTTAAATTAACCAATCATAAAAATTCTATGTTGCAAGCCCGAAATAATTTCTTTATTGTCCAATCAATAGACGCCTTCTATGTTTACTTTATTCTATTCTTAGTAACATTGTGTAATCGGAATAATATTATCACAGTGTCACGTACAACGGGAAACAGACAGAGTTGGCCTATTGTATTGTATTTTATCGTAGATATTGAATTAAAAATGGTGAACCGAGCAAACCAGGAAATCAAATAACTATGGCCTTAGATAGTTTTAAATTTTCATTTAAGAATTGTACATTTTTCTATGAAAAGTTTCCAGAAATGTTTGCACAAGTAATGCCTTACTCCCGCGAATTACATTTCAGGCGAGTATAGCGTGCGCGCAAGTAATGACTCGCGCCTCCTGACGAGGTCTGTGTGTTATAATTATTTAGGTGCTTCAGGTCAAAGTTTCAAATGACAGAAAACATTTTTTAAAATTATTTTGTGAAAATATAGCCTACGTAACGTAACTAAAAATGCTGAGGTGTACTGATGTGCTGGATGCCTTTAGTTCCAAGTGGCAAACTCAATTTCTTTATTAATGTATAAGATAAGATAAGATAAGATAAGATTTTATTGCATCGAAACATCCATTTAGGACAGCATACAATATAAACGTGTACATAAAAATTATAACGATATGACAATTATTACACAAGACACACAATATTGCATCGGAACCTCCCTTGAGGACAACATACAATATACAAAATATACAGGTGCAAAAAAATGGACGGATACACAAATATGGACGGACATAAATTTAGAGCACTCATAAATAAACAGTATGAAACCTGCATATGGAACAAAATGTACAAAGTATTAAATCACATAACTCGACAGTATAAGACCCACATACAGGGTACATAATATATCAAAATACAAAACAAAGCGTGCGCACATAAAAGAAAATAAAATATCATGCATATTTAACAGATGTCTCTCCTAAGAAAAGAGAAGTAGACAAAGGCTGCGACACTTGTGGCTATAATACTCGGTGGGTCGAATAGGTTTTCAAATGAAAAGGTTAGACCAGTATTGTCAACAGTTTGATATATATATATTGTTTTCTTAAATCTTCATAATTTTGGCATTCCATAAGAAAATGTTTTTCAGATTCAATTTTGCCTGCATTGCATTTTTTACAGAAACGATCCTGGAGTGGTATCTTAAGATATCTACCCCTTTCAATGGCAAGCTGGTGAGTACTTAATCGTAGGGTAGACATCGCAATTTTGAACTTCTTAATATTAACAATCTCTAGATATTTTGGAGTGTTATTGAATTTCTTTTTGAATAATCCGAATGGTTCTGAGTTTATGGTTCGGCCCGCAAGATTCAGCAAGGAGATCGTTAAACTTACTTTCTATTGAACTTTTAATATTCTGTCTCGAAATTGTTGTTGGAGGAATGTCATATTTTTTGAAGATATTTTGGATAACCGCATACCAGGAGAGTTTTGGGTTTGATTGCGAAATTTTTATGTCTTCCTGGTATGCAGAATTCAGTAATGAGTTACTTAAGTTATTGCTATACTATTCAAAAAAAGTAGGGGATATTTGATTTTTAAGTGTTATTAAAGTCACCTAATGAAACTGACGAAGAAACAAATGACAAAATGAAATGAAGTTCACATTCATCGATTTATTCCAAATGATCGTTAGACTAAGTAAGGCACAGACTGGCCATTATAAGGGTAAAATGATACCCGGGGTCAAACAGCAAAGTTACCACAGCATCACAACCAAGTCAGTAAGGGGTAAATCCTCCTCTGTTTGCCAAACAAGCATTGATCCGACATGGCATACTCCTAATGAGACGTCTAAGGTCATTTTGGTCCAGATTGTCCCATTCCTGTTGCAACGCAGCAGCAAGTTCTTGGACATTGGCAGGACGTTGTTGACGTTGACGTAACCTCTGTCCAAGCATGTCCCAGACATGCTCGATGGGGGAGAGGTCGGGACTCAGTGCTGGCCAAGGTAATGTGGTGATGTTCTGTTGTTGGAGGTAACCTGTAACGATCCTGGCCCTGTGACATCTTGCGTTGTCATCCTGGAAGATGAAACGGCGGCCATGACGTCGTGCGAACGGCACAACATGGACTTCCAAGATGTTGTCCCGGTAGTACTGGCCTGTAACACGCCCTGCAACAACATGTAAAGCCGTTCTTCCAGCAACAGTGATGCCTCCCCACACCATAACAGAACCACCCCCAAATCGATCATGTCTGATGACGTTAACGTCTTGGAAGCGCTCGTTTCGACGACGCCACACCCTCCTACGTCTGTCCAAAAAATCAACAGTGAACCTTGACTCATCTGAAAACATCACATTGCTCCAGCGTCGATTATCCCAGTGTTGACGATCCCTACTCCAACGACGCCTTGCCTGAATGTGATGATCTCTCAAACAAGGGATCACGCGAGGACGTCGGGCGCGAAGGTGACCCCTATGCAGTCGATTCCGAATCGTCTGGCCACTCACTCTCACATCAGTGTCTGTTTGAAGACGAGCGCTGATCTGATTTGCTGTGATGACACGATTTCTCAAGGCCAAGGTACGGATAAATCGATCCTGGGCTTGAGTTGTCGCCCTTGGTCGACCTGAGCGTGGTCTGTCCTGTACAGATTGTGTATCACGGTATCTGGACCATAGCCTGCTTATGACAGACTGAGAAACATTCATCGTCCGCGCCACAACCGCCTGTGTTGTGCCGATCTGTAGCATGCCAAGGGCACGTAACCTTTCATTTTGGGTAAGCCGACGCATATCAAAATTTGTTTTCTGGTCACTAAAACAATTAAACTGATGTTTCCACCCTGGAATTCAATGCCACAATGACTGTAACATTCAAAGTCAGAGTCGTGCAAATCTTGGGTTGGACCCCCATGATGATCCCAAGCATCACCTGCATTCCATGCGGTAGCTATTGGTGCGTTTGGGCGTCACATGTAACTGGAAATGTTTCTTCTGTTAGGTTCTATAGTGACTTTTTTCGTAGTCATTTGCATATTTTAGTATTATGCCCCCAAAATCAAATATCCCCTACTTTTTTGAATAGTATATTTAAAAACACTCTAGCGAAACTTTTATTAAGGATACATTATGGGAGATTAGATAAAGAGCTGGCAATTCTCACTATAATAGTTAAAAACGAGATAATTTCAGTTAAATTGATCCACGAGAATTTAGCGATTGATGATTAAAACGACATTAAGGGTTGATTATGGTCTGGATATGTCTATAGGCGTATTTAGCTCTTGCATAATATATGTTTAAACACTTTCAAATAATAGATTTTTATTCCTTAAAATTTGCCAATTACAGATTCTAAATTTTCGTTTCAGTTCTTCCACAATTGCCACACCGATTACAAATTTTCGTTTAACTAGACAACAATTCGTCGTTAATGGCCATCGGGCATGACCGTCTTCCTCAGGAACGTTTAAAAAATTTATTTCCACTCGGTCCTTAACAAAATTGACAACTTTACCCACAAATACCCCAGTCTTGTAATGCACACCCATCCAGTCATCAACCCTAATATCCCTCTGAAAAGAAAAACGTAAAGTTTAAATTAGACGGTTAAACAATTTAATAATTTAAAGATACATTAGGTAAGAACTAAATCTGTCTATTACAGGTCTTTATTGTTATACAAATTATTAATTCGCTGACAAGCCATAGTCACAAATGGTCGTGATTTTTCATGGATTGAAATACGATGGCCGTTTAATAATTTAAAAAGGATTATCCAGACTGATTCTCAATAAACAATACGTACCTCATAAAATAAACCACTCTCGGTCTCACCGTCCATCCCACTGTCATTGTTTTCGGTCTCTTTCATCTCATCTTCTTTATTGGTCTTGTCCGTTTCCTCGCTCGACTTATTGCCCATGTCCTCGTTCGTCTTGTCCAAAGCCTTTACTGCATTATCTGTCGAATTATTCAATTTCTAAAAAACGATCAAAAGAAAACAAAACAAGCAATTAAAGATAGTTTATAATATATAAATTATATCTTGTTTCAATAGGAAGTGAACCGCTATCAAACAATTGAATAATCAAACTGGACATAACCATTTTGTACGTTATTACTTACATCAATTTTCTTTTTGCTGTAAGAATCCTTAAGTCTCATCATTCCCTCTATCGGCCACATAAATACTGATCTTATATTATACAATTCATATAACGTAAACGGGGTTCTTATGAAAAGTTTTAACAAATGTAAAGGCACGGGACCGTCACCAGATCGACAAAACGGGAATAATGCCATATGCGCGACACTCATCACAACTGGAAACGCATTTCAATTTGCCGTAGAATCTCGGACTTAATCAGCAACAAATATTTAGTGCAAAAAGATAATTCTTACCCCGACGGTCTCCCATCCGTTGTGCCTGCCACAGTACAGACTGTCCACAATTTGCTTCCCATATTTATGAAGTATCCGTACTTCCAGGCATTCTGTGTCTATCAAATAAAAAAAATACGCCAGGAAAATCAAATATTGATTGACATACAAACACCAGTTAAACCAAAGTAGAATTTACAGATCTAGACGAGGGTTATTAATAGAATAGATGGGGTTTAACGTCCACTGGACACAAACTAGGTCATTTCACAAATATTAGTATAGATACCATTACCATATTTAAATAGAAATGGTGTCACAATTGCAAAGTAACAATGTATTTACAAATATTACAGGGAACTCTTAGATTACTGTGTTAAATGGTCGGAAATACAAACTGTGCATGTCCCGTGCTAATTTTAGAATAATACACGTGGATCTGTTTACCTTTATAATGCGACCGTAAGGCCTAATACATTTACACACGAAACATGCAAAATTAGACTGTTTCTTTTGGAGGGGTAATAATTGATGTCATTTTCCCTTAAAAGTGTTTATAACGCCAGGAACTTTTCCGACAGATGTCATTTTCACCATGTAGTTAATAACGTGACCAATGACCTCTAGGTCAACCAGTAGTGCGTGAGTCGTGGGCAGAGTCGAATGCTGGATAGCGAAACTTGTGTGGAGAGTGGAAAACAACCAGTGGGTGTGAACAAATTGGGACAATTTATGCGAGAGATGTGTAATCAGGCGGGTGTACAAGGAAACTACACAAATCATTCTGGAAAGAAAACATGTGCAACGGCCTTGTGTCGGACAGGTATTGATGAAGAGTGTATTATGGACAGAACTGGACATCGGTCCAAAGAGGCGTGAAGGGTCTATAAAGTTAAGTCGGACGAGTTGGAAAAAAGAGTTTCTGTTACATTAAATCCCCCCTGTAAAGCGGAAAATCTTGAAAATGAGGATCCCCCATCGAAATGTCAAAAACATTTGCAAACCAATCATCAAAATCTACCTGTTTGTCCGAGGTATTTAAAGGTCACCGGAAAAGGTTCATAATTTTTTTAAATAATGCAAGTAATTATGTCAAAATATCCTTTCCATAAGTATAACAAGAACCCGAATGTCAGTATTACCGTAACAGGTAAATTTCAAAATTAGTAATTTTCCCCATTCTCCGTGGGTAGTCGTAACTTTCCGTAAATAAACAATCTGTGACGTCATTCTAGTCCTTCTGCTCATATTCTAGTCTATATTTCTATGTGCAGAAGGACTAAAATGATGTCACGGATTGCTTATTGACGGAAAGTTATGACTACCCACGGAGAACGGCGGAAATTACTAATGTTGAAATTTACCCTTTTCAGGTAATATTGACATTCGGGTTCTGCTTATACTTATGGAAAGAATATGTTGACATAGTTACTTGCATTATTTAAAAAAAATTGATTCTTTTCCGGTGACCTTTAATGCTTGTGGCAATGTTTGTAGCGACATATTTCCTTGACCATAGACGATAATTATAATGACGAGAAGATACTTGTGGCAATGTAAAGTTTACTAATTGTACATTTAATTTTTTGTAAAATATAAAATTGCCTGTAAGAACTGAAATAAAAAATTTTTTTGGTGTGATTTCCCCAAAATGCATGCATCATTAATTTATTGATGCCGGTAATATAAATTTAAGTAGCAGTGAGCAAAATTAAGAATTGTCTCTTATTTAAGACTGAGCGATTTTAAGTACCCATCCATCCACGTGAATATTAGTCCTGTCTTCGCGGGTGGTGTGGTGAAATGGGGGCGGGGTTATATATGTCAATAATACTGTCCATGCTCGTTATTGCACAGAAAACCCACCCCTTTTCTCTATCTGATTTCTACTAAAACTGTCGTAAACCAGCAAAAGTGTGCAATAACATTGAAAATGTCTAGTTATTGCACGGTTAAGCTCCACCCAATATATTAGAGGGAAAACAATCTGCTTATTCAACGAAAAGAACAAAGGGAGATTATCCGTCCATGTTACAAGACACGTTTACAGTTCCTGCCAATCATTGTCTGCGATATCACCTCGGTGGAAGCGGACGTAAAATACAGCTAACAAACAAACATTGTCTGTGATATCACCTCGTGGAAGCGGACATTAAATAAAGCTATTTCACAAACCTGTCAATCATAAACACGTGCAGCCAATTAAAGACAAAGAGCCAACGACGGCGCCTGTCGGGACGGATTCACGACAATACATTACAATATAAATATGAATGAAAATATGGGCTATATAGTAACATAGTTCTTAAAAACTGACAATTAAATTAAATAACTACTAATTACTAACGGTTAGTCAAAACTGAGGACGTGGATCCGGCTAAGAACGTGCACTTCAAATCACTATTCATTCGTTCGTTCGTTTCTGGAGTTTACGTCAACTTCCACAAAGTGTGATGTCATAGACAAGCAGATCAACAAATTATAATTGCTTTATATAGCAGCTGCTCCGGTAAAATTTCATGGTATACTGAATGGTGTGTGCCCGAGTCCAGTCGGTACAGCTCGTTTAAACCCATGTAATTTCTTTTCAGTTCTTTATTTAAAATTTCTAACACATGTATTTATTGATCGAGAGAGAATAAAGTGAATATATTTATACCTGATGTTCAAATCCATCACAAAATAAGATATAAAAGTTTGTAATTCTATGCAAATGTTATAGGGGGCGAAATTATTGTGACGAAATGACCACACAGTGGTTCCGTAATTCACTCAATGCCTATACAGTCTATAGGAATGAAATGCAAAAGGGAAATCGTGTTGAAGAAAGAAGAATGCAATGTTGCGTATATTTAAGCTTATAAAAGAATGAATTACTCGAGTCGATATGGATCCAGGTTGTGTTTTATATACAACTGATAAACCGGAAGTGTTTCGTTTGACCTAAATACTGGTTTTAGGTTAAAATAAAATCGTTTTTAAGTATAGCGAAGACATTATTGTGGATGTAGGCATTACACACCAACCAACAAGCAAGTGAATTGTATTGGTTTGCTGTAGCACTCACGTTGAAAGCGGACGATAGCTAGGCCTAGTTTCAGTGAATTATGTGAGTCGACTGCTCTCAGGATATTATCTAATTTAGTACGGTAATTATGAAAAATCTATTAATTATTTAAGAAAAAGTAAAACCAAGTTGATTCGACTCCATTACTTTAATCGAAAATTGATCTGTGAAGATGTGGCAATGCTAAAACTTTGTCGCAAAGCTGAGCTTTTTAATTGTGCAAAGAAGATTCCTCGCTTTGCTTAACAAACAACAATATCAATTTGATTAAAAAACAACAATATCAATTTGATTAAAACAACACATTTTTATAACAAAATCAGATTGGCCTGAGTGGTCTTCGAAGAAAGTAATTATATGAAAACAAATATAACTAACACTTATATTTGTTGGGATGAGTTGTCTTATATCTCGACCCTACTCCAGAGTGCCTTGAGGTTTCGTTCACACGTAGCCCCAAGGTTCCTGATGCTGTACTTATTTGGAGCGAACTGCGACTGAATTGTTGGCGCATCAAATTGCCACGAGCTGAAAGGCGTCCGTCGATAAATTCTAAATGCATGTCCTACGCTTATTGTGTGATCCATCTCTGAACAACAATGACACTTACTGACAAACAAACGTTCAGTGAAACAGGTTTATCCAATATCACCTACACCAGCATTTCTTTCAGTCATGCCATGTTGGGATAGTCTGACCTTTTTTTGACGTCATATCCTCTGCATTAAAATTTGAGGATCCCTGTTTTACGCGAAACGAAATGCATTTTTGTACAATATTTTTATGGATTGCGTATATGTACTGTTTTGTAGAGGTTTTATATTGGGATAGAAGACGATGTTTGTTGAAGAATAATAAGGTCGCTCTTCACACGTAGTTGAAAATACACAACGTCCATTGAGAACTTAATAATTATTTGTTGCATGATTAATTAGTATTAGTAGGCCTAGATCATGACCAGTGCCTAAAATGAGGATTCTTCTACAACGGCACCAAAAATTTATAAATGCCGTAGCAAAAATTAGCTGACAAGGAACGGCTGCCTTTCTTCATATTTAACAAATATACTGTTGTCATTTTCCGTCACTGAACGTGAAATTTTTATATTTGTAGATAGACAAACGGCCCGTGCAATGATTTTCAGTGTCAATTAATCTGGTTCTAATTGCGTTTGGTGGTACTGTCATAAGTATAAAATTTACAGATTCCTCTTGGAGTAATAAAGTCATCAAAATTTGTTTTCCTTTCGATCCTTTAGTTATTCGTGTTCCCAATGGTTGCCATCATGTCAACCATAACTAAAATTGATTCATCAAATTTCCCACGGCTCTGCCATAACCTTCTATAATAAGGGCATTATTTTAGAAAGTGAGCATTCTTATGAAAAAATGAACTATAAGTGTAGGCTTGGGACTCTATTTACAACTAAATCTTGCATTTCTGAATTATTGACCTAATCCCAAGCCCATCCGCCCCTGAACGACTGTATGATATATTGAAAAGTTATTACCTATGCATTTCATACGTCTACATGTATATAAAAGGCATAACTTTTTAATACATGTACACATGGACAACGGCGCAATTTGGGCTATTTTTATTACCGTGGCAGTCCGTGTTTGCTTCAGATTTTACTTTTTACGACAGTTTTGCCATTATGCCGTGGTCAATTCTAGCATAGGCGGTATGATTGAGATTATTATTTATAAAATGTTATTAAATGTTGATTACAATATAAATCCATAAATTTGTCGGCGTTCGTAGAATGTTTCATCGCTACCGGTTGATTATGATAGCTTCTGTCTTGACAATGTCACGTGACATTTTCCCGCTTTTTCTATCTATAGAGTTGAAAATATCTATAATAAAGCATTGAGTCTTGTATCACACACATGGCAACTAAAATAAAAGAGGGAGTCCCATTTTAAGAAAGAGACTAGAGAGAATGCTTTGTTCACAATTTGAATAATATTTTATGAAAAGATTTATTGGCTGCCGAGTCATTTTGAACAGATATCGGCTACACAAATATCGGTAAAATTTCTTCTGATAGGCCACTCATCGGCCTATTAGGCTACTGAATAGTGACACCAATAATCGGACCATCACTAAAAATAAATTTAAAATGATCGCCTTCAAATTATATTATAGTCTCATGATTTTGTTTTGTTTAAAGAATTCCGTTCGTAATGTGCACCATGCCAGATTTCAACTTTCGCCAATGTAGGTCATTTCCTTTTTCACTGTTTTTTTTTGCTAGTAGTTAAAGATTTTTGTGAAATCTCTTAAAAAAGACAGCAAAAAATATTTTTTGGAATATAGATGGATATGATATGTAAGTTTAATGTGTTAGCAGTGCAGATAACTGAAAATTGTGAATTTTGCCGTACGCTGAAAGAAGTAAACTAGTTATCAACTTTTGCGACGAGCTTTTGACCGTTCAGATGTTAGATATCAACCCATGCTTTAAACTTTGGATGAATTGTCTTTTATCTTGGGATGAGTTGTAATTTATCTTGGGATGAGTTGTCTTTTATCTTGGGATGAGTTGTCTTATATTGCAATGAATTGTCTTATATTGCAATGAGTTGTCTTCTAACTTGGGATGGATTTGATGTCTTTGGGATGAGTTGTCTGTATTCCTCATTTTATTGAAATTTGAATGAACTTCATACCATGCCCTTAATAACTAATATTCATTTTGGAACTATTGTAATGAATCTGACTTCTTTTTCAGTTTCCGTAGAAACATGGCAGATATCAAAACAAAATCCTCTGTTGACGTCTCTGAATCAAAACATATACGAGAGAGACCATATAAATGTGATGTTTGTTGTAAATCATTTAAGCAAAAAGGTGCTCTCAATGCACATTTGAGAATTCATACTGTAGAGAAACTTTATAAATGTGACATTTGTGGTCAAGCATTTGATAGAAAAGATCATTTTACAAAACATGCGTTCATTCATACTGCCGATAAGCCTTATACATGTGATGTTTGTGGTGAATCATTTATGTCGAAACAAAATTTTAAGGAGCATTCTTTTATCCATACTGGACAGACACCTTTTCATTGTGATGTTTGTGAAAAATCATTTAGACACCGTGATATCCTACGAAAACACCTTATAACTCATACTGAAAAGAAACCATTTAAATGTAGCGTTTGTGATAAATTATTTAGCCAAAATGATAATCTAAAGGAACATATGAAAAGTCACACTGGCGGGAGACGCTATGAATGTCATGTTTGTCATAAATCATTTCCTGGAAAAAGTCCTTTAAATTATCATGTTAGAAGACACACAGAAGGAAAACAGTTTATGTGTCATGTTTGTGGTAAATTATTTACAACAAAAGATTATATTGCAGAACATATGAATATTCATACTGGCAAGAAGCCACATCAATGTAATGTTTGTAATAGATCATTTCGTACAAAAAGCACCCTTTACAACCACCAGAGAAGTCTATCATGTACTATCCCAGACAAACAATGTGCCGGAATATGTGAAATTTGTGGTAAATCATTTGCTTCCAAAAATTATCTAAATGAACATGTGAAATTTCACACCGGTGAAAAACCATATAGATGTGATATTTGCGGTTATTCATGTATTGCTGCTAGGCAACTGAAAGAACACCTAGAAACTCATGCTGTAAACAGAGAACATCATAAATGTGATGTTTGCAGTAAATCATTCACTACTAAAATAACTCTGATGATGCACGCTAGGATTCATCTCGGTGGGAAATCGTTTAAATGTAATCTTTGTAATAAATCGTTTTTTCAAAATTACCATCTACAGGCACACATGAGTATACATACTAGACATAAACCATTCAAATGTTGGGTTTGTAGAAAGTCATTTACCTTAAAAACAACTCGAAACATACATAAGAGAATTTATTGTGGTAAATCAGTTATTAGCAAAGATTATTATAAAGAACATGCCAAAATTCGTATTAGAGAACGACCATATAATTGTGATATTTGTAGTAAATCATTTATTCTTACAAGTACTCAGAGGTCTCACGCTGAAAATACATTTAATTGTGATGTTTGTAATAAATCATTTTGTCAGAGTTCCACTCTACAAGCACACAAGAGAACCCATTCTGGAGACAAACATATTGAACATGATCTTTGTAATAAATCATTTACCCAAAAAGGCAGCGTAAGTAAGAATTCTCATACTGGAAGTAAACGGTATAAATGTGATGTTTGTAATAAATCATTTAGTACAAAACGCGATCTACATCATCACCTCCGAACACATACTGGCGAAAAACCATACAGATGTGATGTTTGTAATAAATCATTTAGTCAGAAGAGTACTGTCAATGCTCATATGAAAACTCACAATCCAGCGGAAGAGTTTGAATGTGATGTTTGTAATAAATCATTTGCTACCAGAAGTTATTTAGATTTTCATATGGAAAGTCATATCAGTGATAATCCTTATACATGTGATGTTTGTAGTAAACCATTTACCCTAAAATGTAATCTAAACAGACATATGAAAATTCATACAGAAGAATCCACAGATGGAAATCTATATAAATGTGATTTTTGTAATAAATCATTTTCTAGGAATTCCAAGCTACAACAACACAGGAGAACGCATTCTGGCGAGAGACCTTTTAAATGTCATCTTTGTAATAAATCCTTTACTCAAAAAGGCAGTCTAAGTGATCATATGAATATTCATACTGGTTGGAAACCATATCAATGTGATGTTTGTAATAAATTTTTTGCCCAAAGAAGTAATCGAAATGCACATATGAAATCTCATGATGCAGAGAAACGACATGAATGTAGTTTTTGTGATAAATCATATACCCAAAAAGCTAATTTAATCATTCATATGAAAAATCACACTCAAAAGGAAACATTTACATGTGATATTTGTGATAAACAATTTACTAATAGAAATAATTTTGATCGTCACTCAAAAACTCATGCCACTTTTAAATGTAATGTTTGTTATAAATCATTTACTACAAATGGCCGTCTAAAAGCACACCTCAGAACACATAGTGGTCAGAAACCATATAGATGTAATATTTGTAATAAATCATTTAGCCAACAGAGCAGTGTAAATGTTCATATGAAAACTCACAATCGAGAAGAAGTGTTTCAATGTCATATTTGTAATAAATCATTTGTTACGAGAAGTTATTTAGATATTCATGTGCAATGTCATATTAGTGGGAAACCTTACAAATGCGATATTTGTAATCAATCATTTACCCTAAAATCTAATTTAAAGAGACATATGAAAACTCACACAGACGAACCCAGACCTGAAAAAAAATATAAATGTGATGTTTGTGATAAATTATTTACCAGAACTGCTAGTCGAAAAAGACATATGAAAACTCACACTGCAGAGACACCATAGTAATGTGATATTTGAAAAAGTTGTTAAAATAGTTGTGTTAGAAGTCATCACTGTAACCTGGGTATTATTTAATATTGTGTATCTAGCACTAATTTCTTTCACATTCGTTTAATATCAAATCTTTGTTTAAATATTTGTAAAAATTGTTTAAAATAACCCCAAACCATCTAATTTGTACTTGTGTCCAGTTTAAAGCTGACTAATTAATTTTGATAATGTGTGTTCAATAATGAGAAAAGTATAAATGGGACATTTGTTCGGATGTGACAAAAACGACTTCCTGTGTACACATTGGCGTGCATGTGAAAGAACCCTTGGCATTTGGAATTTAGTGTAGGAGTAGGCTGTAGTGCTGCTGTCCGAGCAAATTTTCCCCACACAGAGAAATAGGGTTTAATGTCCACTCTACACAAACTAGGCCATTTGTTTGGATGTGATGTTGGCATTTGGAATTTAGCATAGTAGTAGGCTGTAGTGCTGCTGTCCGAGCAAATTTTCCCCACAGAGAGAAATAGGGTTTAATGTCCACTCTACACAAACTAGGCCATTTGTTTGGATGTGATGTTTGCAAAAATAATTGTGTTATTGAGAAATGTATAAATGTGGGAGGAAACTGGAGGACCCAGAGAAAACCCATGAGGTTGGACAGACAACCCTACTCAACGTCATGTACAAGCGGGGAATTGAAACCAAGTCAGTTGACTCAATGACAGACCTTATAATGCAATGCGCACACATCAACCATTGGGTTCCCCCCCTCCACCACCAACTATTGGTCTAGCTCAATCAACAGAAACACATGAGATCTCGTCATCTAAAAAAGTCCCGTAAAATCTGTATGCCCAATTTTAAAGCGATAAGATCCCTTAAAATCTGTATGCCTGATTTTAAAGCGATAAATCCTGTAAAATCTGTATGCCCGATTTGAAAGCGATAGAATCCCGGAAAATCTGTTTGCCCATAAAATCTGTATGCCCAATTTTTAAGCGTTAAATCCCGTAAAGTCTGTATGCCCAATTTTAAAGGGATAGGATCCCTTGCAAATTACAATATTGTGTATGTTGAGTTTCAAACATGAATATTATTTGCTAATAATGTGTAATGATCGAGATTTATATGGTGTATTTTTGTAGAGAGAACTAAGTAAATAACACTGGCATTATCTGAACACAAATGTTTCGTATTTGTATCTATTTTGTAAACTGGTTGTAGTATAAACTGTATATTGGTTGTATTATAAACTGTAAACTGGTTGTATTATAAACTGTATATTGGTTGTATTATAAACTGTATATAGGTTGTATTGTAAACTATATATTGGTTGTATTATAAACTGTATATTGGTTGTACATGTTCTAATCTTGAATAGGGGGTTGGATGGCTGAATGGTTAGCGTGAGCGCGCTGTATCATAAAGTCTGTCATTGAGTCGACTGGTGTGGTTTCGAATCCCCGGTTGTACGTGGCAAGTAGTAGGGTCGTCTGTCCAACCTCGTGGGTTTTCTCCGGGTCCTCCGGTTTCCTCCCACTGCAAATGACCCCTACGCGCAAGCGAATTATGTAAAAAAAAATTAAATTATATGTTAGTCCCGAAATGACCTAGTTTGTGTCGAGTGTAAGTTAAACCCCATTTCTCTCTCTGTCTCAAATCTTGATATGGTTATAAAATATCTACCACAAAACATTCTATACAAATAACAACTGTCCATATATACAACAATCAGATTGAAATACAGATCTATATTTTGTTTCGTCATTTTTTATACTTTCGATGGCCTGCACTACATGAAGAGCTGACTGGGTGTAGTGGGAGGTTGCGTCAGTTGTTGTACAAGCAGCTTTTGGCCTTATCGTGTTAGACATTTGATTAACCAGTCAGCATTGATGTTTCTTGTGGGATACCCACAGTTCCGTGCACCGCACGCCAAGAACTCACCATAACAGAATGTTTCATTGGCTAATCCCTCACATCAAGCAGAGCTAAGTAAAATGAATATTTGAACTATAAAAAATGAAACGAAATAGGATCTGTGTTCAAATCAGATTATATGTATAATTTTAATTTATAACTATGGAATACAGGTATGTCTTGTTATATTTGTTTTTATCAAATGAAATGAAATGTGGTTTTATGGCACGTCAGCTCCAACCGGGCTATATTGCGCCAGACATATGGTGAATAATATGAGACAAACTAAATATTATCACTTGGAATTTATGTACACAAATAAATGCAAATATCACAGTATATTAAACATGCATTATGCAAGAGCAAAATCTGCTTATTACAAGTCTTTCTTTAGGCCTGAAATGTTATCTAAATTATCAATTAGACATTAATTAACTTATCCAGACCATAATAAACTCTCGATGTCAAGGCTAGCCTTCGATGTAGGCTGGATTAGATTCCTATATGCCGCTAACGGCCAAAGATAATTAAATCAGAAAAAGTGGATAATCGAGACTATGCTGTTTATATTAATGATTATAGTAATGATAACCGAGACTATGCAAAAATTTCACCGGCTTCTTTCTCGGCTCATAGTGGATCAATTTGACTGAAATTTTCAGCAAATTACCTTTACACTATCTAGTTTTTAACTATCATAGCGAGAACTGCCATCTCCTGATCTTATCTCCCATAATGTATCTTTAAATAATTAAAAAATAAAAATCACAAATATTTAAAAATGAAAAACAATATGATATATATTTACAATTATGTTTTTATCAAGCCCGTGTCCTTGCTTCATATTTGTTATAAGCAGTGAATTCCCCTGTCACAGTCCTAAGCACAATAAATATTTTCAAAGATGACTTTTGTAAGAGAGAAATCTGCCTTTAACAGGGCTTTATTTTGGGTTCAAATATTATATAAATTATTAAATAGGCATTTATTAAACATACATTATGCCAGAGCTAATTTTTCCTATTGCAGGTCTTTCTTCGGGCCTGATATGTTATCTAAATTAATAATTAGAGATTTATTAACAAAGTAAGACCATAATCGACTCTTGATGCCATCGCTAGCCTGTGATATTTACTGGATTTGAATCCCATCTGCTGCTCAACGCTCATTGATGATTAAATCCATGACTTCAATGTTTACAGCAAAATTTGAAATAAATTTGATAAAAGTCATGCATCTATCGCGTTTTTAAAGGTGTGTGTGGGGGGGGGACTTTAATTTAAAGTAGGAGAATGCAGAATATCGATAGTGTTCGTCCTTTCATGACGCCAATACTTCTAACCAAGTTTGAAATAAATCTGTTAAAAACATAGCGAGAGAGAGAGAAAGAAATGGGGTTTAACGTCCACTCGACACAAACTAGGTCATTTCGGGACTAACATGGTTTAATTTTATTTACATAATTCGCTTGCGCGTAGGGGTCTTTAGCTGTGGGAGGAAACCGGCGGAGCCGGAGAAAACCCACGAGGTTGGACAGGCGACCCTACTCCTTGTCACGTACAACCGGGGATTCGAAACCACGCCAATCGACTCAATGACAGACTTTATGATACAGCGCGCGCACGCTAACCATTCAGCCATCCAACCCCCCAACTCCGGAATGAAAAGTCACAGAAGGTTGAATGTTGATAGGATTCATTCATCCACTCATAACCCCACTGCTTCTCTCCGAATGTTAGAACAATTTGTTGGAATACTACAGCCTGTATCGCTTGTCACAATGTGTTTTGCAAAGGCGGGATAACCCCGAATCGAAAAGTTACATAATGCTGAAATTTAATTGGTTCAATCCACTCATGACCCCAGTGCTGTCTACAAAATTTGCAAAAAAATATCTGTTAAAAACTGCAGCCTCTATTGCGTTCACAATAGATTCGGAAAGGGGGCTGGTGATATCTATAGAGAGAAAAGTCATGGATTGGGTTCATTCTCTCAGGACCCCAATGTTTCCCACCGCGGTTTTGGGAGAATGAAGGATAACTTCTTAACTTAAAGGAGCTAAGTCGCTAATATTTGGGATCTAGAAATTGACACAAATGGGTCGCAACACATACAATAATGTAATATGAATATATATAGATTGATTTACATTCAATCGTTTCTGTTTTTACTGTAATTTTTAATCAGTTAGGTTCGGCGAAATACGCCAGTATTCTCAATCGAATTTCAATCTCTAGCGTCCGGTTATTCCAGTCTACGCCGATATTATTTATTGTACTTGCTCTCCAGATAAGAATATAGCGTCACCGTTTGACATGACTTGTGGAATATGCCTAGCCTCGTTTTTTGAGTCCCTTATTACAAATAGCGCTGAAATGCATTATGGTACACGATTCGTGTACCAATTGTAAAATGTTTATTTTGTCTTAAATATTGGATATCAGAAGGCCATCATTTCCCGGTAAGATCACAACATCAATGTTGATTTAAACCGACAAATAAATCGTGTTTTCAATGTCGAAGATTTTGGATGATATTGAGTTAGAAACTTAGCTACTTTAACGTCGCTGAACATTGAATTTTGATAGGGGTTGTCCTCTCTCAAAACCAGAATGCTTCAAACAAACTGGAAAAAAAACTGTAGCCTCTATCACGTTTACAAGGTTTTGAACAAAGGAGGATAACTCTGAAACGGAAAGTGTGAAATGTTAACATATAAAAAAAAGAGTTAAAGTTAAAAAGCTTTAACTCTATATTATCCAGAGTCTTCGACATTACCATTCTCGGTATCCCCAGTGGTATCATTCCGTTCTACTCCAGGAAAGTAACTCGCATTTTATTGAAACTATAGTGATCGAGTGTATTTCTACAAGTACCAAGTCCCACTTGGTGTTCCAAGGCGTCCGCAATAATAACAATGTTACCTATATGAAGTCTAAAGCATAATCTGAGCGCAGCTACGGCAAAACAGCAATATATAGGTTAAATTCCGCTGGTAGCCCAGGACTACGTGAATAGGTGGAAGTAGTCCCGGTTATCCTGACGGACACCTGTATTATACAGGGCAAAATCACAACACAACTAAGATTATTGTGGTGAACGTAAACAATCATAGTTTATTTGGTTGGTTTGAGGAATCAAGCTGCGATCAAGGGCAAATAATTTGAATTTGTGAAAGCTCTATGGATAAACCCAAGGTATCGTGGGGTAGAACGGAACGATGCCACTGAGGATACCCAGAATGCGACATTATAATGAATGAATGAAATGGAGTTTTATGGCACTTCAACCCCAACTGGGCAATATCGCGCCAGGAACAAGTTATTGTAACAAAACAGATTAAAACAATATTACAGAGATGTATTTATATCATGTGTTGTGTTCTGTGATCTTGTTTAGATAATAATAAAACTAATTATCTATATTCAGCCACAGTAACATTTGTCTACTGTTCTGGAGTAGGTTTGGCTTGCCCAAACTCAACTGTATTCAGAGAATACCTAGGCTCGTCAACATTTATAGGTCGCCCAAATGCAGACTCGTTTTCGTATGCACGTGTATATAAGAATGTAAAAACTGACTGGATATCACCTTTGGCGGAAGTGGACATAAAACCCTAGGATCGAACGAACAAACTGAAATAGGCTTAAAATACATTTATCCGTACACCAATCCAAATTTCGTAAAATTATATATATAAACCTGACATTGGAATGATCTGATTTGTATGCATCGTAAATAAACAGGCATAAACTTGCTATGTTCAGGTTATTGCCCCACTCCCCAATCTGCTACGTAAACAACTATATATGATGCTAACAATAATGTATTGATAGACGAAGTGGTAAAACGATTTTGTGTAACAAAGGAATTGTGATAAACTTGTGTCTCTTCCGAATCCGTTTTTATTCACTCATTCAACTTCTTAAGCGGTGGACACGTGTCCACTGTCATTCGGCCGAATGATTCGCCCGAATCAAACAGTAGGATGACCCGTGCACTTTACAGAAAGTTGGCCTCGACACGGCTAAATGTGCACGCTTCAGTTGCGTGTCTCGAACTGATTTCTGACTACCCCGCACTCGCTTTGAGTCGATAAATAGCCATGGCACGTGCAATTCTCTACAAATATATCAACTATTACAGCCGTAAAAAATCTATTGTTGACGATTTTGAATAGCAGTAAAATTTAGCTTCTTGGTTATTACAGCAGCTTAAGTAATTACATTTGTTTTATTTTTTAAATTGCTTTATCATTTACTGTACCGTTAAGAGCGGCATCTTTTGGTTTAGTACAAATACTATCTCTGAATCACTTTCTTTAGCAGGAACATGATACTAGCAGTAGTTTCATTTTACTTTTACAAGTTTCTTAAAACAATTGTTGAGTTGTCTAAAGTGCTTATTTCTAAATTCAATTTCTTGTTCTAGCTTTCTGTTATGTTTCGTAAAAAAGTAGTCTTGATTATCCCGACCTGTCAATCAGACGTAGAATGGTCGATAGACTGGTTAAGCGAGACTAATTTCAAAACAAGGGCACGTAACCTATATTTTACTCAAAAGTGTCTGGGTGTTATGGACGCAACTTGGAACCAGTTTTCAGTCTATTATTTATAGATGATTAATGGCCATAGCTTATTAAGTACAACATGATCGTTTATTTAGTGACTATAATTGTGTGAAACTGATTTGAGGCTTGGCATATATATATAAATATTGTGGTGTAATTGTCGAGATATTTGGAGATATTTATTTATGGTGGGTCACCCTACAAACAGGTTTGATATATTATTCGGCCGAATTATATTCGCCTGGTGATTCCGCTTCGCCGAAGCATTCGGCCGAATATAGAATTCATTAGCCAATCACCACTCATATCGAGAAGTCACGTGATAGATTGAAGACTTAGACGCCGCCATGTTTAATCATGTGACGTGAAAGGTGATGCAATCGACAGGTTGAATCGGGCGAAGCATTCGGCTAGTGTGTCCACCCATTCGGCCGAATAAAATTCGGCGCCGATTGATTCGGCCGAAAGATTCGGCTAATGTGTCCACTGCTTTACACAAACAGCCCAGTGTTTAAGTCAGGTATCGACCCTGACCCCTGGATCAAGTTAAATAAACACCCGTGCTCGTGCATTGAACGCCTCAAACGCTGCAGTCACTAGCAATAACATGTGACTAACACATATTTTTGCATACCAGGGTCCCTTTTCAAAAGACATCTTAAGTCTCAGATAGTCCCTTAACTACTATATTTCACTTAAATATACCTAACTTTCTGTATATTAAGGGTAAGTGGTATTCATTTAAGTATCAAATGTAACCGTAAAGTTAAAGGGATTGTCCCGATTTGAACAGAGTCTCAAAAATTAAAACTCTGAGTACGTATGAAATTTAAGCGCCAAAATATAGAGGAATGGTGTATTTACCTTGCCTCAAAATTTCAGCTTGAGTCGTTTGGGCGTGAACGTCAAAACTGCTTATCCGGACACGTAACCCTTTTAAGATTTCGGGTAAATTTTTACGTTCGATGACCTGATAATCGATTCCCGTTCCATCAGAGGTATATACAATGAATGACCCATGTGCTGTACTTGATAACGAAAGGTAAATTTCACCTACACATTATTTTTATAAAATAAAAGTCTGGTTACATCCAGACACCGCATAATACAGCTTGGGGCACCGGTCTCCATTTCCAGATGAAGACTGACGGGTTTAAGTTGTTTGAAAACGTATCTCATATGTTGAGTTAGTTGCTCGGCCCTAATGTAGAGAATTTTAAGGGATTTTAACACAAAATTAAGCAGTTTTATTCTCCAAAATATTATCGGGATTGGCCCTTTAAGCTGCCGCAACTTCTAAGTGTTGTTTTTTTTAGTGGTATTCCAAGGTCAATTTAAGTGAAAAAAATCCACTTAACTTTACGTGACCCAATGGGAGGTACCTTAAAGTAAAGTGTTAACCTGAAAGTAAAATATACTCTTCAAAAAAAGTAGGGGATATCGAAATGCAAATACCTATGCAGTTTGCGATACGATAAATAGTCATGGACACTTAACATGCTTTGAGAGTATGTTCACAGATGAACGTATCGCCCCAACAGAACCACTGATCTGCACGTGCGACACGCAATAGCGCCATACACGTGGGAGGGGTTCATTGTCAAATTTGACACTTCAAGGAAGGGTTGATGAAAACTGCCGCTTACTGCTTAGTGTGTCTTTGCTTTAGTGTGTTACGTTCAATTTGATCTGGAGACATGTTCGTCAACCGACAACACTGCAAGAATTGGCCGTGGCACTGCAAGAGGAGAGGGCTAGATTGCCCCAAATTGTGATTTGACGGTTGATTAGGAGCATGCCACGACGAATTGCTGAATGTCTGAGGATTGGTGGAGCGATTCTCATTATTAAGACAAAAATCAAAAACGTCCATTTTCATTTTTGACAGTGTATCTCTGCGAGTTAAATGGGACCGTCAGATGAGCCGCCCATATGAACTGTTTATGTTCTGGTGTAGGCAACTGGCCTGTTATTAACATACTCTGGGTACCTCTAATAAAAACAGCAGTGCATTTCCGCAGTTTTGTACTGTTTCTGAATATCCCTTACTTTTTTTTGAAGAGTATATATAAATTATTTTTTGTTCTTCTTTATTAAGGCTAATAGACCCCTTCAATTGGCATGCCTTGTGTCCTATTTATTATTATTGTAATCTAGACTGAGATTACGGTCAGTGTTACACAAGTTTATCTATGTTTGTTGTTCCTGGAGCAAACCTATTCAGTTAATTAAACATACATTATGCAAGAGGTAAATCTGTCTATTACAAGGCTTCTTTAGGCCTGAAATGTTATCTAAATTATTAATTAGACATTAATTAACCTATCCAGACCATAATCAACTCTAGATGGCATTGCTACCCTGCGATCTTTAGTGGATTGTGAGCCGATTTACTGCACAACTTTCCTTCGCGATATGGGGATCACGTGGCTAAGTGGCTGGCTCGCTAGCCTGGAGGTCTGGTGTTCGATCCCTGCATTGACCGAGAATTCGATATAAGAGTAGGCCGCTGCCCGGGCAAAAGTGGATAATCGAGACTATACTGTTTATCGTACTGACATTAGTAATGATGATCAAAGCTAGGCGGAAATTCAATCGCTTTATTCTCGGTTCATAGTCGATTAATTTGTTCCATTCTCGATTATTTCATACTCAATTTGAAGATTATCCATAATTGTTGTGTTTAGCTGGTCTTCTGCTAAAGATCTGAAATATTTCAGTGACATAATCTGAAATATTTCAGTGACATATAATCTATGTTGGAAATGCCTATAAATAAATATATATAAAAAATCAATTATTAAATATTTAATATCAATAATCAAATATTATTTAATACTATCAATAATTAAATATTTAATACTATCAATTAAATAATATTTTTAAATATTAATACTATCAATAATGAAATAATATTTAAAATCAACTTACCTGTCCACAGATCATATATCTCACATGTAACAGCATTCTCTTTTGGCATGGGCCTGTCCAACCTCGTGGGTTTTCCCCGGGTCCACCGGTTTCCTTAAACTGCTAAAGACCCTTATGCGCAAGCTAATTATTGAACTAAAATTGAACCATATGTTAGTCCCGAAATGATCCAGTTTGTGTCGAGTGGACGTTAAACCCACCCCTCTCTCTCTGGCATGGTTTTTCTTTTGAATATTATCCTTGGCGGCAACTTACCGCCATCGGCAAAACAGGCTAATACCACGGTAAAACTTGATTTTTCGTGGCCAGTCGTCCGGATAATGATGGTGTCCTTTCCCTTGGTATTTATAGTGCGGTTCATTGGGATGCCAAATGTGAGCGGAACCCCATCCATGTTTATCATATTTGAGCCGCTCAAACCAATTTCGTTTATCTTTGTCTCGACAACGTTCTGGAAACTCACCAGCATTTCTTCAAAATCAGCAAGCAATTTGTTTGCCATGGTCGTTCTTTGACGTATGGTTAGACCTTTTCTCGTAAATCTGAAGCACCAGGAAGAGTTACCGGTTAAATTTTCAACGCCGGGATAAGTGGCAATCTGTTGAGCTTTTAGTCATGACTGTACGATGTTCAAACCCCTACACGCGGCACGTTGTGGTGAGACATATTCTTCAAATTTTCTTCTATGTAACCAATCTAGCTGCGGCTTTGTTTTTTTTTTGTCTTTCTCGGCACATTCGTTGCTTTTCTCCTGTCTCTTACACACTTTTCACTCACTCCATACATTCTACGCGCTGCCTTATTCCACCATTCTCTTCGGCGTAGTTGACAACTTCTAGCTTAAAATCTGCTGTATAGGATTTGTGTTTAATTATTGTATACGTTGTGATTTATTTTCAAAAGTGCAATTCCAACTGTCGAGGGACCTCGGTTTTTAGTGCCATCCGAACGATTCGACAGCTGTCCTTGTCAGGTCCTGCATCACTGACAAGGGGGAACACAGGAAAATCTGGATGAACGTTCCGGCCAATGCAGGGATCGAACACACCCGAGCTCCAGGCTAGCGAGCCAGCGTCTTACCCACCGTGACCCCCACTCCCCAAAAAAGATTTTAAAGTATTATCAGTACTCATACATCCTGAAATTGTGATAATTGAGAAACGGTTCCAACAAAAAGTCTATATAGCACTATTAAAAATTAAGATATATTTTCTTTTACTTTTTGAATTCGATCCCTGCGTTGGCCTAGAAAGTTCATCCAGGTTTTTCCAGCGTGGTTTCCCCTTGTCAGTGATTCAGGACGGAGGACCCGACAATGATAGCTGTCTAGTCGTTCGGATGGGACGAAAAACCGAGGTCCCGTGTACACATTGGCGTGCACGTAAAAGATCCCTTAGCAGTTGGAATTCGATATAAGAGTAGGCCGTAGTGCCGCTGCCCGGGCAAAAGTTCCCTCATAGCACACTGTATGGCGTATGCCCGTCTTCATTAGGCCAGTTTAGGAGTAGAACAGTAGGACGCTAAACCCCATTTCATTTCCTTTTTTGAAATTGGAATTGACAACATATAACAAGACTACAAGCAGTGTGATGAACAAACCATAACTATAGACATGTACAACATAAAATCAAATAATAATATAAATTATACTTCATTCATACATGATATTTTCCCGACATTACTTGAATATAAAATACACATACAGAAAGTTATGACAAATTACATATTTACAAAATACCCTTTTTTATTCTTTCTGGAGCATAACGCAGCCAATTTTTTATACATTCGTTTATTTCCAAATCTGTCGCATTGCTTGCCATAGGATTTTTCCGTACAGCCCCTGAAACAAATTTATGAAATAAATAACACTTTTCCCAAACAAATGGCAAATGTCTGTCATATGTCTTTTTCATTTCAAAATGCAGATTCTGTTTATGAAACTCCTAAGCCATAAATGTTTTATTTTATTGATTTTGCACTATCTGTGTTCTACATGCATCGAATGTGATTTTCTGAAGCTGTCAAGCCAGCAAGAGTGTTATTGTCCCTTTAAATAAACTCGGTTAGCGCAAACAGATTATGCAAAGTATGTTTTCCTTATATCTTTGAGATTATCGCACTCAATCAAAATGACGTTTGTACAAACTATTTACTTTCAATAACATCTTTAAGAATCAGGGTACAAAAAGCAGTTTTGTCCCCCTTTCCCTTCCAATTATAATTAGTTACCAGTGCGTCAGTAAACAAAGATTTCTTTAATCTTTTTGTCACCCCTTTCACAGTTGGGGGGTTGGATGACTGAATGGTTAGCATGTGCGCGCTGTATCATAAAGTCGGTCATTGATTCAACTGGCATGGTTTCGATTGTACGTGGCAAGGAGTAGGGTCGCCTGTCCAACCTCGTGGGTTTTCTCCAGGTCCTCCGGTTTCTTCCCACTGCTAAAGACCCCTAGTTTGTGTCGAGTGGACGTTAAACCCCATTTCTCTCTCTCTCTCTCTCTTTCGCAGTTGTACCACCAATGGTACTCAAATGTAAGATCTGTAAAAACCAAAGTGATATTATTTATATAGACATGTTCAAATTTTGCACAGGCAGCAATTGCTTGTAATTAAGCTTATCCCATGGCCGGTGTAAGATGAAAGTGAGGATGCCAGTACAAATATTTAACTGCAGGCTAAAACCACACTTTTACTATCGTATTTAGTAAAGGGAAATGTTGTTTCATGGCACGTCAGCTTTAACCCGGCTATATTGCGTCAAACATATGATGATGTTTAACGAGAGTGACTAAATGATATCAGAAAAACATTACTTGCATAAATAAAACCAATATCAAATCTTTAACATATATAAATATTTAAAACGTAGCGTATGATAAAATATATACTATTAAAATTTATTATAAAAATTTATCTCCTTTAACAATGTTAGCAATTTATCATATAGCTCCGGTTGAGTGAGTAGCTGACAGGCAACGGTAATATTTAGATCTACTGTAATAAGATGTGTATTACTGTCAAAGGAACATGACAGTGACATAATGAATGAATGAAATGTTGTTTAATGGCACGTCAGCTCCAACCGGGCTATATTGCGCCAAACATATGGTGATGCTACGAGACAAACTAGAAACAAATAATCACAAATAATCACAATATTATATATACATAAATAAAAACAAATATCACAGTAAATATCAAATAAAAATAAACTTTATGTATATATATTTAAACATGAGTGGGAAAATCAGATATATACAATTAAAATTTCCGATAAAAATTTGTCTCCTTTAAAAAATCTAGGGCATTACAATATAGATCCGGTTGGGCAAACAACTGATGAAGCAGTTACATATGTATTCAAATGAATGTAACCGGTGAACATTTAAATGAATAAAATATATACTTACTCAACTCTCTTTGGTGCTTTTGTCTTTGGGGTGGGGGTGGTATGGATGGCCGAATGGATAGCACGTGCGTGCTGTATCATTAGGCATGTCATTGAGTTAACTGGCGTGGTTTCGAATCCTCAGTTGTAGGTGACAAGGATTAGGGTCGCCTGTCCAACGTCGTGGGATTTCTCCGGGTCCTCCGGTTTTCTCCCACTGCTAAAGACCCCTACGCGCAAGCGAATTATTGAAATAAAATTAAAACCATGTTAGTCCCGAAATGACCTAGTTTATGTCGAGTGGACGTTAAACACCATTTCTCTCTCTCTCTTGTCTTTGAGTGACATCATTATTCCATTAAATTTAACGTCCTACTGTTCTGCGCCTATACTGGGCCATACAGTGTGCTATGAGGGAAATTTTGCCCGGGCAGCGGCACTATCAGGGGACCTTATACATGCATTCCAATATTTACACGGGACCTCGGTATTTGTCAGGTCCCCCATTCTGCACCACTGACCACTTCGGAAAATCTGGATGAACTTTCTCGGCCAATGCAGGGATCGAACACCCGACCTCCAGGCTAGCGAGCCAGCGTCTTAACCACCTAGCCACTGTGGCTCCCCTATATTCGTAGGACGTTAAACCCCATTTCATTTCACCATTATATTCTACGAGTGTAGAGATGGGTAATTTAAGTGAAGCTGGCAGTTCTGATTCTGGTCCAGCGACACCAGCAGCAAACAAAAGTTGATTTAATTTTCCATTTTGTTCCCGTTGAGTTTCATCAATGTCGTCCATTCTGTGGTTGATTTTTTTTCTAGCATTGTAATTTTTGCCATATGTAAGCTGAACGAAATTAAATGAAATGAAATGGAGTTTAACGTCCTACTGTTCTGCTCCTAACCTGGGCTAATGAAGACGGGCATACACCATACAGTGTGCTACGGCCTACTCTTATATCGAATTCCAACTGCCAGGGATCTTTTACGTGCACGCCAATGTGTACACGGGACCTCGGTTTTTCGTCCCATCCGAACGTAAGCTGAAAGAATAAGAGAACATTGACAATTTTTCCGGTGCATACTTACCTATTTCGCTACGGTTAACCTTTTACTTTTCAGCATCGACTGAATAAATACAATAAAAGTATATCACAGTCGATCTTGAAAAGTAGTCAATATAATGGACGAATTCAAACATAACGTATGTCACTATGTTTTATATGACTTGCTTTATATATTTATACATGTATATACTTCTTTAATCAAAAGTATTATAATTCAACAAATACCATACATTTTTTGTTTTTCTTCTTTATTAAGGCTAATAGACCCTCTTCATTGGCATGCTTTGTTTTATTTATTATTATTGTAATCTAGACTGAGATTACGGTCAGAGGGTCATTGTTACACAAGGTTATCTGTGTTTGTTGTTCCTGGAGCAAACCTATTCAGTTAATTCATTGTAGCATTCATTATTGCGGGACTTGAAATTAAGTCGCCTTTTCTCCTGTTGTTTAATGCCTCGAAAGGCATCAGAGGAGAAATTGGATGATGAATTAAAGAAAATTGTGCTGGTCAGAGAATTAGCAATATCAGGAAATGTTCTTAAGGTGGTATTATCAACTGATAATACACTACTTTTACCTTTTAATCCTACCCCATATACCGACTTAGATGTGGTACGGGAATTGATCCTAGAGACGTAACCTTGCCACGAATATTTCTTCTCTTAACCTATGGTTCTACGAGCCTTCGCCCGGACCATTTGATATGCCGCAATATTCTCCATGGAAGGGCGACTCTTTAGTCGTCCCAGGATACGATCACGCTCTTTAAGAGCGGATTTGCAATCTTCGTTATACCATGGTTTATTGAAACGGTTTTGTACAATCGTGGTTTTTGGAATCGCCTGATAAGCTACATCTTGAAGAATTGAAGTGAATAAGGCCATGGGTTCATCTGCCATTCTAACTCCTTTGTGTCAAAAGAGAAGAGACACCAAAATTCGAAAATAGCCCAATCAGCCTTTTGCAACTTCCACCTCTGAGGTCTTTCGACCGGAGAGGGACCATTATTTTCAATCAAGATGGGACAGTGGTCACTGCCACATAGATCTTCATTTACTCTCCATGTAAAATCCTGAAACGGGACCGGAGAGCAAATGTTGACATCGAGGGAAGAAACAGAAACTGTTGCAGGATGTAGATAAGTAGGCGAGTCATTTAATAAACACAAATTATTAATGTTAATGAAGTGCGCTATTTTTTTTTTACCTCTGTTGTTATCATCTGTGACTACCCCATGCAGAGTTAATGGTGACCATTGAAATTTGGGTTTTAAACCACGACAATTCCATTGAATAATGGAATTGAGCATTGTCAGGCAAATTTAATTTTTGGCGGCTTACTGAGTGGGTCCACATGGACACCCACTACAGTAATGTTGTCCATCAGATCATCCCCATATTTATTAAAGAGAGTGATTGTTTTTTTTAACCCTTTGAATCTTTCTTTCGAAATTTTAAAAAAATTTGATGTTTTTTTTAGAATGCACTATTTTCTCCTTTGCAGATGGAGTACTCTTAAACTGCACCCCTGACCCCGTGGAAATGGAATAAGTTATGTCAGCTTTAGAAGAGCGCAAGGGAGGAGCCCCATTGCCATTTTGGATGGGAGTATTGGAAATGATCTCATTAACTCCAGATGGAGGCAATGAGGATACCTTTTCGGGTAGGACGGTAGTGCTTTGAGTAGACCTCGAGACCCCGTTTACATGATCTGATGTAGGCAAAGTCTTTGTTTTTTTTCTGCTTATATGGCCAGGTTATGCTTACCCTTGCATTAACGCATGACCACAACGAGCGCAGCCGGTCTTACAGGGTTCCAAATTTCTGACATTTATAGTAGCGAAGAGGATTTGAAATATAAGAATCAACAGGTATATTTAAATAACCTGCCTTGATTGACTTCGGTATGTCGGGATGATTAAAAGCGGGGATAGAAGTGCTTGTAGGAAACAACTTATCTCCTCGGCGTACACTAATTCTTTTAACATGTTGGACGCCTATCAAGAGTGTTCCATTTTTCAATAGCCTTTGGGCTCACCGGCCAAATGAAATGAAATGGGGTTTAACGTCCTACTGTTCTGCTACTATACTGGGCTAATGAAGACGGGCGTACGCCATACAGTGTGCTATGAGGGAAATTTGCCCGGGCAGCGGTACTATCACCTACTCTTATATCGAATTCCAACTGCCAAAGGATCTTGTACGTGCATTCCAATGTATACACGGGACCTCGGTTTTTCGTTCATCCGAAGGACTAGACAGCTGTCCTTGTCAGGCCCTCCGTTCTGCACCACTGACAAGGGGGAACCACGTCGGAAAATCTGGATGAACTTTCCGGCCAATGCAAGGATCGAACACCCGACCTCAAGGCTAGGGATTCGAAACCACGCCAGTTGACTTAATGACAGACTTTATGGTACAGCGCGCACGTGCTAACCATTCAGCCATCCGACCCCCACTTGATGGAGACACTTGGCTCTTTAATTATTTCGTGTGGATTTTAGGACATGAGATAATGTCTTTGCCTTGACAAACAATTCTGTTTGTTGCCATTTAGCTCGGGTCATCATTGTGCTCTTTAAAATTCACCCCTTATTCTTACATTAGACCCATATATACATAGGTTAATGCTCATCTTCCACTCTTTTTTTTTTCTTATCTATACTAATATTTGTGACCGTCGTTTGTCTGTCTGTTCGGGGTTGGCGGCTACACTAGGTCTGCCCCGAGTCTGAAATTTGGGGTATAGGGGTAGCTCGGACCGGGGAGTAACATAGGCCAGGTGGCGTTAGTCTACCACTTCCGGTTTCGGGGTTATGACCCCCGAGCGAAGCCGGGCATTCTTTTAGTTATACATATGTTGATTTGAAGACCTTCGTGATAAATAAAAAGTAAATCGAACACTTTGTTTATTTCATTACCCTTAATCCCTCTTAGCAGACAAATGTAGTCATCCAGCATACGAAACTCTGGTTCTTTGGAATCAACCAACGGGAGGTCTTCACAAATAGCAGTTAGATCCCATTGACTTTTTATAGCATCACGCATCAGGGCCCCTCCTGTTACACAGAAAGGGCTCACAAGCCAAATCCCCACTCAATTACCAGGATTCCCCTCTCCAACGACACGCGTCGCAACGCACAGAAAACACGTTGCCCCATTAACGGGGTCCTTTTAGTCGCCTTTTAGGACACCGCGGACATACGGGGGGGGGGGGGCAATCAATTGGTGTAGAAAATTTTAGGTACACACTGTTAACCACCCATAGATGTTTTAATGACAATAGATCATATAGATTATTCAGCTCAACGTAAGACATAAAATGAAATGAAATTTGTTTAATGGCACGTCAGCTCCAACCGGCCTATATTGTGCCAAACATATGGTGAATTTAACGAGACAAATTACAACAATATCACAAGGTTGTATTCATATATGTAAATAAAAAAAAATATCACAGAAAAATATAATTAAAAATAAATATATTGTAGTAGAGTAATTTTATTTATTGTATGGACATTTTAATATGGTCACAATTCTAATTTACTCTTAGATAATATGTTACACATCACTGCATCTTTAAACTGTTCTGTTCTATACACTCTTCTTAAAGGTATACAGTGAGTTAGAGTTCACTCAACCTGCTCACTGGTGTTTCATTTTCACCTATGACCCGAAAGTTTCTTGGAGTTGTTTGTAAAATCACCTTGGTCACTATTAGATAGAATTTGGTAGAGTAAGGTTGTATGTTTCATCCAACCTTGGTATCATTTTTATATTTAGAGTTTCTTGTCGATTCGATTTTTATTTTCATCAATCGTGTCTAATAGTATTTATTAGTAGCATTATTATCTACCGATTTGTTGTTTACAGTTAAAGGTACGTGTTAATATTCATCATATATATATATTATTTCATTATTTAAATGGTCTTTGTTAAAGTGGCGGCCATGTTGGTTTTAGTAAAGTTTTCAAATAAGTTAAAGTTAATCTGGTTTTTATTAATTACATTCTGCAAATACATTGCATACAATCAAGAGAATTAACAATATTAAAGCATTTCGCTTTAATAACACATTTATTGTCGATATACATTTCATACGTTTAATATACAATACCCCATATTTTATTTACAGAGAGTATATAAGGTACTTCACCTCATTCCAGTCTCTGGCTACTTCCATTTAAAAACCCCTTCTTGGGTAAGAACCTATTTCTATTAGTAAGATTAATTAGTTTATACCTTCATATTTCATGCTGGTTAACAGGAGGTAGTTGTTCCTTTAAAGTATTGATATTATAAATTAAGTATATATAAGTATATATAGATAGTATTTAGAGGTGTTTTAATATTAACATGTAATATATTATTTTAATGAAATGAACGCATTGATTTTATATGTTGATTGTATAACTTATATTGAAATTATATACTTTCAGGGGTTTTTTTTTACTGAATATTAAATAAATTGTTGTGAAACTGAACCCTTGTGTGGTCGTTTTATAGATAATTTGACCCCCTACAACAATATGATAAATATATACAATTAAAATCTATATACAATTTATCATATAGCTCCGGTTGAGCAAATAACTGACAACGGCAATTATATCTAATATACTTGAGATGATTACACGACATACAATGAATAGATACAGTTGGTTTAACTTGAATGTAGATAATAATCATCTGTGTTGCATATATAGAACCTTTCGGTTGAATCATATCATAAAAATATCTCATTTCATATAGTCTTACGTCAACATCAAGGTGAACTTGCTCTATTGTTCCATTTAGCCTATTCAGATTTGTTCAAATGAATCTGATTTTTAAAAGCGTATGCATGTTAAATATCTTTAACAGCGCTTTTTTCTGGTGTATCTTTTATTTTATTTTCTAATGAATTAGGCTATATAACAATTATGTGCGCTTTTTGTTGTATAATAATAATAGTATGTTCAGCTATACTTTTCATTAAAAAAAAGTCGCTCTCGCATTGGTCATACTCCAATTTTCATTTTAAAGCGAGAACCTCAACCAGAATGTGAACACTGTCATGTTCGTTTCACAGTTAAGCACGTTTTGATTGAGTGCAAGCATTTCAAGGATATTAGATCGAATTTTTACCGTTGTCAGTCATTACATCACATGTTTGCCCATCCGGGTTTATATGGTAAAGCATTAAACTTTTTAAAAGAGACGGGATTTTATCATAAATTTTAATTGTATATTAATTGTTTTTATAAGCATACATTCCTACAAAATGTTTTGTTTAGTCAAGTGAAACAAGAAAATTCATAGGCTAAATGGAACAATAGAACAAGTCGACAAAAACGTAAAACTATGAAATAAGATACTTTTATGATATGATTGTATATGATATATATATATATATATATATATATATATATATATATATATATATATATATATAATCTCATTTCATTTTTCTATTTAATATTTATATGCATGAAAATTGTATTTTATTTATGCATATAATTATTTCTGTGATATAATTTAGCCTGTCTCGAAAAATTCACCATATGTTTGGCGCAATATAGCTCGGTTGGAGCTGACGTACCATAAAACCACATTTCATTAAAAAAAATGTATATTTTATCTCCTACAGACTCTTTTTCGTGGAAATCTATGACATATCTATCCACACCCTGTATGTCGGTGCAGCCAACTTCGAGACAATATAATAGGGCATATAGACAGAGAGAGAGAAATGGGGTTTAACGTCCACTCGACACAAACTAGGTCATTTCGGGACTAACATATGGTTTAATTTTATTTCAATAATTCGCTTGCGCGTAGGGGTCTTTAGCAGTGGGAGGAAACCGGAGGACCCGGAGAAAACCCACGAGGCTGGACAGGCGACCCTACTCCTTGCCACGTACAACCGGGGATTCGAAACCACGCCAGTCGACTCAATGACAGACTTTATGATACAGCGCGCGCACGCTAACCATCCAACCCCCCGCATATAGACAGTGCGTAGGTCCCCCCTGGGGTGATGGGGGTGATAAGAATATACCCTACGTATGTCCTGCGTGTCGTAAAAGGCGACTAAAAGGATCCCTGTAATGGGGCAACGTGTTTGCCGTGCGTTGCGACCCGTGTCGGTGGAGAATGGAATCCTGGTAATTGAGTGGAGATTTGGCTTGCGAGTCATTTCTCTGCAACACATTGCTTCGGCCCACAATTCACCTAGACGGGAGGTCAGAGTGGCCCACTCTGATCAATCGGCTTTGGTCGTGTTTAGCTGACGAGTAGGCACATCTTTCCCATAAATCTGTAATATATTTGTTGCAGTTCTACCTTTGCGTCCTGAGTGCCTACTCTAAAGCAGCGGCTTGGGTCAACTGGATAAAGTAAAAATTTCAGATCTTTACTTTGTCTAGGTATATCCCTGTCTGTCCTCTTAGGGCGTATGCGCTGGATATCCGCGCATGAATCTTTTAAATTATTCTCATGGCTTCCCAATCAAAGAAGACTCGTTCATTGAAACGTACGTCGACCGAGGAATTGGAACCTAGTAATAATATACCAAACAAAACTTCCCGAACCTGGCCTAGATTTCTGGTCATACAGAGTACAAATGACATAAATTTAGCTAAAACTTCTCCTTTCCTAATTGCTAAAGGTCTTGCCGGCTTGGCTGGCGAGCCCAAAAGCGTTAAGAAAATGAGAAACGGTACTCTGTTAGTGGAATGTGCTAAGGAATCACACGCTTCATCGTTATTAAAATCAAAATCATTAGCCAACATTCCAATCAAAGTCGCACCGCATAACTCTTAATTCCTCAAGAGGCGTTATTCGGTCTCAGGATTTAGAAGGCAGCTGTGAGGAAGAGATGCTTGAAAATCTCGCCTCACAAGGTGTTACTTACGTCAAACGAATTTCTATCAGACGTAATAGTAATATTATTCAAACCAACACCTACATCCTGACCTTTGATAGACCAGATCTCCCTAGGATGATCAAAGCTGGATTTCTTGCCACTGCAGTTACCCCTTGCATCCCAAATCCATTGCGTTGTTTTCATTGTCAACGCTTTGGTCACAGCAAAAATGTTTGTAAGGGAAAAGCAATGTGTGCTCGATGTGGGCAAGATGGTCACGATAGTACATCTTGTCAGCTCGATCATCATTGTATTAACTGCAAAGGGCCTCATTTTGCATATTCAACAGGTCAAAACGGAGAAAAATATATCGTATCCGGAAGCTAGGAAGTTGGTTGAGGCTGCATGTCCAACGTTTGCAATGTCTTTTGCAAATGCAGTCAAGCCGAAGGCCACTTCTATTGCTTGCCAAACGACTGTTGAATTTCCAGCTGCGACAGAAGATTCCTCGTCACAAGCGATACCTATTATTCCACCAAAACCAATCATTCCACCTAAACCTATCAATAAATCCCTCCGCACCCAGGCTGTTAATAAGTCTGAGATAGAGAAGATTGTGCCCCCCACTCCTCAACTAATTGGTGGAAAGCCACCCAAAACAAAAGAAAAGAAACGTACTGGTAAAGGCGTTCCTCAAAATTGAATCCCTTCCGTAGTAGGAAGGGTGACGAGATCCTGTCGGAACCTATAAAAGGTTCGGGATACAGGACAATCTAATGGATTTTGTTGTTGAAGTACATGACCCCAAACAACATCATAGAAGTCCTGTTAAACCTCCCTGAAAATGGCTAATTCCATTATTCAATGGAATTGTCGTGGTCTTAAACCAAATTTTAATGAAGTTCAAATTTTAATTCAAAATTTTAATCCCTTAGCTATTTGTCTACAAGAAACTTTTTTAAAGAATTCAGATGTCATATCTCTCAGACATTTTGTTGCCTATCATCATTTTGCTAATAATGATGGTAGAGCACACGGTGGTGTTTCAATTTTCCTTAATGGAAATATTCCGCAGAGTAAAGTCACCCTCAACTCGCCTTTACAGGCAGTTGCAGTGAGGGTGACTCTACATATTCCTATCACAATCTGCTGTGTATATTTACCACCAACTTTGCATCTGAACCCCAGAGATCTTGATGGTCTTGTTGCAGATAGCGGACTCGCCTACTTATCTACATCCAGCCACAGCTTCTTTTTCTTCCCTCGATCTCACCATTTGATCTCCGGTCCTGTTTCAGGATTTTACATGGAGAGTAAATAAAGATCTGTGTGGTAGTGACCATTATCCGATCTTGATAGAAAATAATGGACCCTCTCCGGTTGAAAGGCCGCAGAGGTGGAAGTTGCATAAGGCTGATTGGGCTCTTCTCCTTTGACGCAAAGGAGCTAGAAGATGCAGATGAGCCCATGGCCTTATTCACTTCAATTCTTCAAGATGTAGCTGAGCAGGCGATTCCAAAGACCACAACTGCGCCCAAACGTTTCAATAAACCATGGTATAATAACGATTGCAAATCCGCTCTGAAAGAGCGTGATCGTATTTTAAGACGCCTTGAGAATCACCCTTCCATGGAGAACATTGCAGCATACCAAATGGTCCGGGCGAAGGCCCGTAGAACCATACGCCAGGCAAGGAAATCTTCATGGCAAGGTTATGTCTCAAGGATAAATTCCCGTACGACTTCCAAGTCGGTATGGGATAGGATTCGTAGGATTAAAGGTAAAAGTAGTGCACTATCAGTTAACCATCTAAATGTTGATAATAACACCTTAACAACATTTCCTGATATTGCTAATTCTCTGGGCAGTACTTTCTCATTTAATTCATCATCCGGTTTCTCTTCCGATGCATTTCGGGACATTAAGAATCGGCAGGAGAAAAGGCGACTTAAGTTTAAGTGCCGTAATGATGAATGTTATAATGACAAGTTTTCCATTGCTGAACTCCGAGATTCTCTTAAACGTGCTCGGGATACTGCAACTGGTCCAGATGAAATTCACTACCAGATTTTAAAACATTTACCTTTTTCTACACTCTTAATATTATTAGATCTTTATAATTCCCATCCCTAAACCGTGTAAAGATCATACGAATCCTACCAACTATCGTCCGATCGCTTTAACTAGCTGTATTTGCAAAACCATGGAGAGATTGATCAATCGAAGGCTTGTTTGGTACCTGAGTCCAACAACCTCATTACACATCTGCAATGTGGATTTCGGTCCCAAAGGAGCACTCTTGATCATCTCGTTAGATTTGAAACGTTTGTCAGGGATGCTTTCATCCAGAAACAACATTTAGTTGCTATATTTTTTGATCTGGAGAAAGCTTATACCTCATGGAAATATGGTATCATGCGCGACCTGCATAACCTCGGGTCTGCGGGGTCGCTTACCTATCTTCATTAAAAACTTCTTAGAAGATAGGTCGTTTAAGGTACGCTTGGGATCAATATTCTCTGACCCATTTCCCCTGGAAATGGGAGTTCCTCATGGAAGAATATTATCTCCCACACTTTTTGCTATCAAAATAAATACAATACCGACGTGCCTTAAACGTGGGGTCGATGGCTCTCTTTATGTTGATGACTTTCAGATGTGTTACGGATCGACAAGTATGCAGACAATCGAACGTCAGTTGCAGCTTTGCCTGAATTCTATTCAACGATGGGCAACTGACAATGGATTTCGATTTTCGAAATCCAAGACTGTGTGCATGCACTTTTGTCAAAGAAGAGGCTTACATCCTGATCCGGAACTTACACTGGATGTAGTCCCATATCCCCCATATCAAAACCCTCAAGAAGAAATGTCTGAAAGCCCTCAACATATTGAGAGTCTTATCAAACACTGACTGGGGAGCGATCCTGCTCAGATTATATCGAGCATTAATAAGATCTAAACTCGATTATGGGTGTATTGTGTATGGGTCAGCCCGCGAGTCTTATCTCAAAGAGCTTGACACCATACACAACCAAGGACTTAGAATCAGTTTAGGAGCATTCCGAACATCTCCAGTGCAGATTTTATACGTCGAGGCGCACGAGCCCTCATTGCACGACAGACGTGATAAACTTGCACTTCAGTATGCTACAAAAATTGCATCTTTGCCTCTTCATATTTCATTTAACACCATATTTAGACCCTATCATGAACATCTATATTTACTGAAAACTAATGTTATTCCATCATTCGGTATTCGCATTCAACCCCTTTTGTCTCAGGCTGGTATCAGTCAAGACAGTATTGCGAATACCCCTTTCTTTGAGACACCACCATGGGCTATATCCCCTCCCAAGATCGATCTTGATCTTACAAAAAACAAAAATAAAGATACTAGTTGCACAGTATTTCAGTCTCTCTTCAGAGAGAGTTAAGGTCTAAGTATGGTGATTATGCTCCAAAGATGGCGATCGGGTAGCTTCGGCTACTGTCACGCCATCTGAGACCATTTCTGTTCGTCTTCCTCCTGCTGCTTCCATATTTACTGCTGAACTCCAGGCCATTTTGCAGGCTTTGGAGTTCATTAAATCCTCTTCATCTTTAAAACACATTATATTTACTGATTCCTTTTCCTCTTTACAGGCAATAAACAATAAGCAGCTTGTACACCCCTTTAGTAGCAGACATTTATCGTCTGCTACTATCACACGAGTTTATCGGCAAGGACACCGTCCTTTGCTGGCTCCCCAGTCATGTTGATATTAAAGGGAATGATCATGCAGACTTAGCTGCCAAGTCTGCTTTAGATCTTCCCATATCACAATTTCTTTTACCTTTCACCGATTTTAAATCGTCCATTACATTATTTATATGTGACCGCTGGCAACGGTCTTGGGATCTTGCAGGCACAAATAAACTTCATCACATTAAGCCTCTCTTAGGAGACTGGCCAAGCTCCTATAAAACCAACAGGAGGGATGAAGTTGTTTTGTGTCGCTCTCACATTGGTCATACCTTTTTAACTCATATTTTCATTTTGAAGCGAGAGCCTCAGCCGGAATGTGTTCACTGTCATGTTCCTTTGACAGTAAAACACATTTTGGTTGAGTGCAATCATCTCAAATCCATAAGATCTAAATACTACCGTTGCCAGTCAGCACGTCAGTTATTTGCTCAACCGGAGCTATATAATAAATTGCTAGCTTTTTTAAAAGAGACAAATTTTTATTCCAAATTTTAATTGTATATATTTATCATATATTGTGTTTTAAATATTTATATATGTAAAGGAATTGATATATTTATTTTTAATTATATTTTCTGTGATATTTGTTTTTATTTGCATATATGAATACAAGTCTGTGATATTGTTTTAATTTGTCTCGTTAAATTCACCATATGTCTGGCGCAATATAGCCCGGTTGGAGCTGACGTGCCATAAAACTACATTTCATTTAAGTGCGTAGGTACTTGGGACCTAAGATGGCGTCTTTGTACACTTGACCAAAGCCCTGTATAGTGAAAGTTACAACTCATTTACAGGCGCCATGATTAACAGAATTAAATTTGGCGTTCTTCAGGAATTATCGGAGAGCGATATCTCGTACTGAGTGTCTTTCAGTGGTGGGAGGATAAATAATTTCTTTTTAAATTCCTCAAACACAGAGTGTTTATGCAAGCGAAATGTGTCAATAAATCGAATTTGATAAACATCAATTAAAATAAATGTATTTGTCATTTGGTGGCAGGCATTTCTTTCAAAATGACTGCCAAATTTGGTAATATAATACCATTTTAAAAAAAAAAACCCAAAAATGAAAAAAAAAACCAACAACATTAATTTGGTAATAAAAGGGCATCGATAATCTCAAAAATTTAATTTCGAGAATTCTTGATGGTAGAATTTTAATTAATCGTCATTTTTTTCTGTTGGGTATGACTTGTATGTAGTATATTAATCCCGAAATGGCATATTTGCTTTAAAATGAATATATTGTTAACGCGCTTTAAACATCTAGATGTAATAGAAAATTCTAGGTTCATTGAAATGTTGGCAATAAAGATCCAATCATAGTTTTTAGTTATACACTTAACCACCCATGGAGGTTTTAATGACAATAAATCATATACCTTACTCAGCTTGACGCAAGACTTAACATGAATAGATGCAGTTCGTTTAACTTGAATTTAGATATATATCTATGTTGTATATAAAGAATCTTTCGCTTGAATCATATCATAAAGGTATCTTATTTCATAGTTTTACGTATTTTGTCGACATTAAGGTGTACTTGTTCCATTTAGCCTATGAATTTTGTTGTTTCACTTGACTAAACAAAACATTTTGTAAGAATGTATGCTTTTATAGATTGAACAAAAAGCTGATAAATGTTGAGATGTATTAAACATGCTCGAGGCGATTTGCGACAAACCTCAGACACGATATATATTTGATACTAGAACAACATGATTATTTCATTGGAAATGGGGCGCAAATACCCAAAGGAGTCGGACAAACCAACTGCGTCTCCTTCACTGGGCCCCTTCAATGTCTGTCTACCTGTGGAATAACATGTACATCTGTTAAATTTGTGCGGTTTATATATTAGATTGGTATTATTATTTACATATGGGAGGTGAGTGATAACGTCTTACCCCAAACAAATTGCAAAAGAAACCAGGAAGTTTTGGAGGGCTAGATCTCGTATCACATGTCACTTATGAAACATATGCCCGAAACACATGTCACGCTAGACAACTTTATTTAAATTACACTGATTTTAAGTTATACACAGATTTTAAATGTTTTATCCATTAGTCGATTTAAAGAAATTTCTATTTTCGAAAAATTGATGATACAATTAATGATCAATGACCGAAAACTGACACACAATCCGGAATGGCTCCAGACCAAGAAATCATGGAATTTCAGGCATTTATTTTGCCGGCTAGACGACAAAAAGGTTTTATCTCCCAAATTACTAATAAGGGAAAATCTAAGGCAGACTTGGCAGCAAAATCTCCTTGATCGTTCCCTTTTATATCCATGTGACTGGGGAGCCAGCAATGGACAATGTCCTTGCTGCCCAACTCGTGTGATAGTAGCAGACGATAAATATCTGCTACTAATGGGTGATCAAGCTGTTTGTTATTTATTGCTTGTAATGAGGACAAAGAACCAGTAAAAATTATATATTTTAAATTAGATGTTTGAATGAACTCCCAAGGCCTGAATAATAGCCTGGAGTTCAGCTGTAAAGATGGAGGGGGGTTGGTTGGCCGAATGGTTAGCACGTGCGTGCTGTATCATAAGACATGTCATCGAGTCAACTGGCGTGGTTTCGAATCTCCGGTTGTACGTGACAAGGAGTAGGGTCGCCTGTTAGTCCCGAAATAACCTAGTTTTGTATCGAGTGGACGCTAAACCCCATTTCTCTCTGTAAAGATGGAAGCAGTAGGTGGAAGGCGGACAGAAATGGTCTCAGATGGTGTCACGGTAGCCGAAGCTACCCGATCACCATCTTTCGAACCATCTGTATATATTGGAGCATAATCACCATATTTAAACCTTAGCTCTTGAAAGAGGCTGGAACAGCGTGGAGCTGGTATCTCTCTTTTTATGTTGGGTAAGATCGAAATGGCAGTAATTATCGAAAATCACTGAAAATCAATAGGCTTCTCCGTCTCATGACCTTAAACACTGTGTATAAATTTAAATTCAATCGGATATTAACTTTAGCCTATAGAGCGGACGGACGGGGGCGACAACAATATACGATCACATTTCAATGTGGGCGTATGAAAATGGCATCCAAAAGTAGTAAGAAATGCTGTGTTCGGGACACGCGACCTCTATTGTTTTAGTGTTAACAAAGAGACGCCAATTAGAAATCTTTGAATATCCATAACTTTCTCAATATTGAACCTATTCTTATGATCTATGGGTTATTTTAAAGGTATTTTCCAGCTCTACCTTGCCATATGTGATGTTTGAATTTTTTTGTCACATGACTAGGCGACCCTATTCCTTGTCCCGTACAACAGGGGATTCGAAACCACGCCAGTTGACTCAATGACAGGCTTTAGACACAGCACGCACGTGCTAACCATTCGGCCATCCCCCCCCCTCCGGTTTTTTTCCCGGAGGCCAGGAAATTTTCATAGACAGGGTAATCTATATTCTAGTTATAAAGCCCACACAACATAAAGTGTTAATTGTTATTGCACCAAACGATGTAATTATGTTTGTAAGGGATACTTTTAAAGGCTCTATATCTGACAAAGACTGTTTAAGACTAGGTTTCTTGCAACATCTGGTGCCAGGTGATGTTATTATGGCAGATAGGGGGATTCAATATTAGAGATGTACTGAACTCCTGAAAGGTAGATCTTATTACTCCGTTTCTAGCTGGCCGTGAAAAACCGACACCTCAAGAAGAATCCTTGACAAAAGACATTGCCAAAGACAGAATACATGTCGAGCGGTCTATAGAGAGAATAAAAAACCCCAATCCACTCAATTTTGAGCCTTTCAGAATTCAAATTGTATTTGTTGTAAGTTATTTAGTTATTTTTTTTAGGAGCCACTTGTGACTTCAATAAAAACAACTAATAGCATGTACCGTAACACATTCCCACTTAGCATGCCTTTGGTTTCCTGTTCAGAGGTTTAGACTTTACTTTTCCTTTCTACCATCACACTATCAACATGAGAAAATCGTGTCGCTGACCACACTAATCTCTGTATATTAAGTATTTCTGTACATTTTTATCAAGTGAGAACAAATGTTTTGCTTTTGTAATTTATGACTGATTATAATATTAAACAATGTATCTATATGTATGTAAATAATTTATTACGGGAAATGGATTTATATAAGCCCCGGCTTGTTTTGAGATCCCATAATTGAATATTGTATCTTTATTTTGAGATCCCATAATTGAAAATTGTATCTTTATAATATGTAAATATTGAATAAATATTATTAAAAAAAAAAACTATTAGCATGTACCGTGCATTGTTTTACAAAAATGAAATCACATATTGAAATTCATAGGCAAAAGACCTTGTGTATTACGCATTTCCTAAAGCCCTGCACATACAGAATTAAATAGGGAAGTAATTAGTTTAGGAAATAATCTCTCAATATTTAACTTTCACTAACAATATATATATATTTGATGTAATATCATTAGGATATCGTAGTAAGAATTGTTTCCGCCTTAAATGGGACGTAACTCGAGGGTACACTTTAATTATGTAGGTCAATGGCTATTAATGAAGTCTAATATTAGTCATTTTGGCAAACACATGTAGTTTATAAAATAAAAATTAATTGCAGATATAAAAATTCAACTGTTGGACTTTATTCATTGATAATGACTTCGTATGTTATTTGACCCAATTATTGCCTCCCTTTTTAACTGCATTCACTAGTGGAAACAGCCGTTAAGCTCGTGAGTGATATCGGTCAATAATCATGCCCTTCCACAAACTAACAAACCAAACGCCTTTATGCCGAGTGAATTAATCACCTTGATGACAAAAACAATTATATTCACTTTATCAGAACAAAATAACGCTAAAGGAGGGTAATAATGGGGTAGCTGGATTTACCCAAAACACACATTATTTCAACTCGTATCACCATAAATCGCGTGCTTGGAAATCTCATTTTGAGGGGCATTGTAACACAAAAACGTTACGGTTTAAATTTTAAAAAAAAATGTTACGAATGAATGGTATATTATCAAATATCCATATAAAAGCTTTTTTTAAAGTTTAAACTGCAAACTTAATGTTTAGAATAAAGTAAACTGCAAACTTAAATGTTTAGAAAAAAGTAAACTGCAAACTTAATGTTTAGAATAAAGTAAACTGCAAACTTAATGTTGAGAATAAAGGAAACTTAAAGAGACAATAACACTCTTGCTGGCTTGAAAGCTCCAGAAAATAAATAATATCTCTATCTAAGTACTAGATGTTTAAGTGTCCTACCTGTTGTGTAAATTATCCATTATATCATATTTTTCTTGTCCAGAGGGTTCGAAAATATTTTTTAAATCGAAGTTTCATTTGAGAAGGTTTACGTTAGGCGTTTCAAACCATTATGTTGATTTTTTCAAAATTTTTAAATAAGGTGTGTTAAGATGAAATTTGTATCATCAATGAATTGAAATATTCTAAAATTGTACAATTTGTTGACCAGAATAAAGATTGGGACATATTCAGTTACAACAAGTGTGGTATTAAGCCTTTAAGTGCTCATAAATGTAGTTCAAGTTGAAAAAAGTCAGATGAATGACGACTATTCTATTTAGTGACTACTGAATAAAAGGGGGCAAACAAATTTAACATTATTGAATCGTCAGTGAGGAAAGTATGTAAGAGTTCCCGAAGGGTATCTAGGGCTTTGATTTTTTTTTAAATAGTCTGAACAACGGCACTTTCTTGCTCAAGTGACTCTACAAGACATATGCAATTGGACTAAATCCATACAGGGTACGAATGTTTGCGGATCATCGATTTAAATTTGTTGTTATGTATTCGTGCTGAAGTCCATCCACAAAGAAACTAATTAATTGCGTCTCGAATTCCGGCCGCTGTCCCCTATAACCCAACCCGTAAAGGCCTCCGAAGCTAATGATAAAACTCTCTCCGCAAGAGTTGGATTCACATTGTAAAGTTCTATATTGGCGACCCCTTTGTTGCCATCTGGAAATTATATGCTTTTCAGTTGGTCTGAGCCATGTTGATGAGAGGAATTATTTGGAAATTATATGCTTTTCAGTTGGTCTGTGCCATGTTGATGAGAGGAATTAGTATGTGTTTTCCGCCCCCTTAACAATTTGCATTTGTCGTTATCATGCAGGTCGGGTTGTCCCAGGACCCGTATACGCTGTCCAACTTGTGAAGCACGCATATAAAGTTTTGATTTTGCGAAAACTTCGTTTATAGAATGTGTAACACTTTCTTAGTGATAACAGAGGTTAGTTTAATAAATATATGGTTTATTTATAACGGGAACAGAATATCAAATATCTACATAATTACAACAGCAATACAGGTCCTAAAACTAAACAAGAACTAGTCTACGACAGGAACACATCTAACAATCTTGAATCAACCATTCCGCCCCTCTGCCAAGGCAGCGGCTGAACTCGGATGAGTCCATACACTCGTCCAACCCTTTCTTCTCGCCCCGGCTCCTCTCTCTTAACTGTCAGTGAACTCCTCAATATATACCCTTGCACACATGGTCATACATGCTTTTATCTCGTCACGGCATGCCTACTGACCAATGCATATTCCTTTGAAGTAAAGCGGAGCGTGTGCAAAGACCACACGTAGTTTGTAAAGAACATACTGAATCAATTAGATTTTTAATAAGCTCGTGCTTAACAGAAGTTTATAAAGAGGTGAAAGTCAAAAATCATATATTGTTAAAACTAGCCGAGTTCATTAGGCAACACAAATAAAATAACTTGTTTCTCGGGCACCGCCCGCACGCAAAATTGGTTGCGCGTGCAGTCTATTTATTAGTCTTGATGAAAAAAAATAAATATGTAACGCCCGCCCGCACATCGACAAGCAAGTCGTAAAAAAAATATCCCGCATGTACCTACATCCGCCATACATGTATATCTATTCAAATGTATTAAAACTGATTCAGATGAACATGCTGTCTTTTTTATCCGAACAATGGCGAAGTTTGGCAGATTTGCCTTTTTTATTGATATCGAAAGAACCTCCATTTTGTATCACGTGATATTAATTACCTCCCCTGATAAACTAGAATTTGATTCGTGTTAAAAGTCATTGGCGACAATATTTCAATCATTCGATCGTAATCGGCTCATTATTGCCGGCTTCAGTCGGTCCTTGTTTGGAAAATCCTATTGATAAAATAATGAACCGTAGAACAGGTTAATTAATTATAGCTAAGAATACGATACGATGACGATAGTCGTCATAATGCTTACCTTAGAATCTGGGTCATTATTAGCACATTTACGGTAGTTTCGATAATCCGGAAAATAATAATTGGATTACCGATTTGATGGTTTTACTGACCAGTTGTTAGTTAGATTTAAATAGTCATTCAATATAAACACCGGATAGAACACCGAATATCCTGAGAAACACACCGAATATCCCAAGAAACAGTATTTCCGGCAATCTCCAATACCGATGACACGGTGTGACATGCATTGGTTGGAATTCGGTAAATAATTATAAATAAACCGGCGATACTAGATTTAGTTTTAAATACTGTTTACCATGATTATTATTTTTGATACACCTGGTGAAAGAGGCTTAGTTTTTAAAAATATTGTTGTCTTTATGGAGGGCTATTACATAGTCGTATGGAATTTTATTTTAAACCAATTTCAATTATGTGAATTAAATATGGAAAATTATTTTTCTTTTCAGTCAGTGTTCAGTCTCAGTGTTTTAGTAGACTTGATTTTGGGTTTATGTTTTAAGTATGTACAATAAAGTTGAATATAACGGAAAGCAAAAACGTAAACAAGTAATGACTTTCTCATTTAAAAAAAAAAAAAAAGAAAGACCGCCCTCCCGCCCCAACAATTTTCAGCAATAGCCAAATTTTATTTTGCACCATCAATGAGTAAAAAAAAAAAAGAAACCGCCCTCCCTCCCTACAGTTTCAGCTGTCAGTTGCCCGAGAAACAAGACATTTATTTTGTGTGGCCTTAAGTTCTATGTACCTAAATGATACTTTTCAATTTGGTGAGAAATATAAATCCCTTTGTCACAAATGACCACCATTCCTTAAATGAAAAGGGAATGTGTTCTCTGATTTGCTGTCTCGTTGCAAACACATGCTCCTATTTACACAGATGGCTCTAAAGATGGGGATCGGGTGGCTTCGGCTACAGTGACGCCAACTGAGACCATTTCTGTGTGTCTTCCACCTGCTGCTTCAATATTTACAGCTGAGCTCCAGGCCATTCTTCGGGCTTTGGAGTTCATTCAATCATCACATTTACTACAGCACATCATCTTTACTGATTCCCTGTCCTCGCTTCAAGCAATTAACAATAAACAGCTTGAACACCCATTAGTAGCAGATGTTGATCGTCTGTACTATCTTACGAGTTGAGCAGCAAGGACATTGTCTTTTGCTGGCTCCCCAGTCACGTTGATATAAGGGGGAATGATCAAGCAGATTTTGCTGCCAAAGCTGCTTTAGATCTTCCCCAATCACCTTTTTTAATACCATTTAAAGATTTTAAAGCATGTATAAATCATTTTATTTATGACCGCTGGCAACGGTCTTGGGATCTTGCAGGCACAAATAAACTTCATCATATCAAGCCTCTCTTAGGAGACTGGCCAAGCTCCTATAGAACCAACAGGGGGGATGAAGTTGTTTAGTGTCGCTCTCGAATTGGTCATACTTTTCTAACTCACATTTTCATCTTAAAGCGAGAGCCTCAACCAGAATGTGAACACTGTCACGTTTCTTTGACGGTAAAGCACATTTTGATTGAGTGCAAGTATCTTGGAAATATTTAACGTCCTATTGTTTAGAGTTTATTAAGCTGTAATGTTTTAACAACAGGGTGGTAGCAATGATATATCCGTCACTCTTTGCTCCCTCGTTAAGTTTCGGTCGAAAATGACATACGTTGCTTCATTGGCGTTCTTGGTCTTTACCCTCTACAACAGTGATATGTACTCTTCAAGATCCCCAGACACTTGGGATGGGAGAACGTCTGAAGCTCCGAGAAGACAGAATGTTTCAACAAACCTGAGCTTGGGTTTCCAGCAACCTTCCTTTTTTGGTGTGCATAATGCCTCCGTCACACTTATTGGCAATGGATTCCAAAATGTATTTAATGCTTCTTGGTTGATTTCCGCTGTTTGCAACACCTAAAATGATTACAACACAATGTACAGAAACAATGCTTCTCAATTTTAATATTTTGATTAATAAATATATGTCAGTAATACATGCAAGGAAAACTATCTTAATATTGTAATTTCCATACTATCTTAATATTGTAATTTCCATAATGTTTACTTCCAATTCCACATGTCAATTAGTTCTTTAACAAACATCATATAGAGTATATTTTTATTTTATTCCATTCAGACCACTAGTTGCATGTATACGATGTCAACCTAATAGTGATAATTATGTCAAACAACCATCATAATATTCAAACCCTGCACAAAATATATTCAATAACCACTGTTCCGAACACTTACTGTACATCTACCTCTACCGCTTCATATACACATGTATAGCTCATTTGCAGCTACCATACAATTAAACCACATGTCGTTTTTATACACATATATAAAAAAAATTACAATAACAAATTACTATTTACTGAAGATTTTTCCATCACTTTATATATGATCCAACTGAAGATATTTTCTGTCACTTTATATGATCCAACGGAGGAATAAACCCAAACAACATATTTCTCTTTTTGAAATTTCATGATGTTTTTCATCTATCAACGGTTTTCCATCTTTAATGTTACCTCATTCTACAATAAAAAAAACCCCATCACATTTAGTTACTTTTAAAGAATATTTATGGTAATTGACAACTAAGGCTAAGACATGGCACCTATTTCCTAAACGCAGTAAGTCAAAGCTTTCATTCTTATGAAGGTCTTTCATTATTAATAATTTGTAATATTATTGAACTAATGTCAACAGCATTAATTGAAAACTTCAGACATAATTCAGGGGTAATTTGTCTTCTTTTTGTATGATCCCCTGACTTGAAGACACAACACCTCTCTTGTTTCTTGTTTTAGATGGGTGGACGTTTTTCGCTGGCTAGTTCGCTACCGACGGCAGTCAGACCATTCTGATTATAGTAGGCCTGAGTTGGTATAATACAAAAAAAAAATAACATTATAATAAATAATAACTCACCTGTTCGGTGTAATAATTAACTTTTTAAACACGCTAAACAGGGTTATAGAATTACCACACTTTAGATATAATGCACAAGCAAGCAATCCGTGTTATATAAGTGACCTGTAACGGGTAAATCCTCCTCTGTTTGCCAAACAAGCATTGATCCGACGTGGCATACTCCTAATGAGACGTCTAAGGTCATTTTGGTCCAGATTGTCCCATTCCTGTTGCAACGCAGCAGCAAGTTCTTGGACATTGGCAGGACGTTGACGTAACCTCTGTCCAAGCATGTCCCAGACATGCTCGATGGGTGATGTTCTGTTGTTGGAGGTAACCTGTAACGATCCTGGCCCTGTGACATATTGCGTTGTCATCCTGGAAGATGAAACGGCGGCCATGACGTCGTGCGAACGGCACAACATGGACTGCCAAGATGTTGTCCCGGTAGTACTGGCCTGTAACACGCCCTGCAACAACATGTAAAGCCGTTCTTCCAGCAACAGTGATGCCTCCCCACACCATAACAGAACCACCCCCAAATCGATCATGTCTGATGACGTTAACGTCTTGGAAGCGCTCGTTTCGACGACGCCACACCCTCCTACGTCTGTCAAAAAAATCAACAGTGAACCTTGACTCATCTGAAAACATCACATTGCTCCAGCGTCGATTATCCCAGTGATGACGATCCCTACACCAACGACGTCTTGCCTGAATGTGATGATCTCTCAAACAAGGGATCACGCGAGGACGTCGGGCGCGAAGGTGACCCCTATGCAGTCGATTCCGAATCGTCTGGCCACTCACTCTCACTCCAGTGTCTGTTTGAAGACGAGCGCTGATCTGATTTGCTGTGATGACACGATTTCTCAAGGCCAAGGTACGGATAAATCGATCCTGGGCTTGAGTTGTCGACCTGAGCGTGGTCTTCCTGTACAGATTGTGTATCACGGTATCTGGACCATAGCCTGCTTATGACAGACTGAGAAACATTCATCGTCCGCGCCACAACCGCATGTGTTGTGCCGATCTGTAGCATGCCAAGGGCACGTAACTTTTCATTTTGGGTAAGCCGACGCATATCAAAATTTGTTTTCTGGTCACTAAAACAATTAAACTGATGTTTCCACCCTGGAATTCAATGCCACAATGACTGTAACATTCAAAGTCAAGAGTCGTGCAAATCTTGGGTTGGACCCCCATGATGATCCCAAGCATCACCTGCATTCCATGCGGTAGCTATTGGTGCGTTTGGGCGTCACATGTAACTGGAAATGTTTCTTCTGTTAGGTTATATAGTGACTTTTTTCGTAGTCATTTGCATATTATTTGTCTCGTTAGATTCACCATATGTTTGGCGCAATATAGCCCGGTTGGAGCTGACGTGCCATTAAACAACATTTCATTTCATTTCATTTGCATATTTTAGTATTATGCCCCCAAAATCAAATATCCCCTACTTTTTTTGAATAGTATATATGTTGAACGATATGCATTCTGATTATAGTAGGCCTGAGTTGGTATAATACAAAAAAAATATAACATAATAAATAATAACTCACCTGTTCGGTGTAATAATTAACTTTTTAAACACGATAAACAGGTTTATAGAATTACCACACTTTAGATATAATGCACAAGCAAGCAATCCGTGTTATATAAGTGACCAAGTCAGAACTAAGTCGGTCTGTGATTAGTTTATAACACAAATATTATAGTGTCAATAATTTCTATTGGATATTATATGTTGAACGATATGCATTCTGATTATAGTAGGCCTGAGTTGGTATAATACAAAAAAAATATAACATTATAATAAATAATAACTCACCTGTTCGGTGTAATAATTAACTTTTTAAACACGATAAACCGGTTTATAGAATTACCACACTTTAGATATAATGCACAAGCAAGCAATCCGTGTTATATAAATGACCAAGTCAGAACTAAGTCGGTCTGTGATTAGTTTATAACACAAATATTATAGTGTCAATAATTTCTATTGGATATTATATGTTGAACGATATGCATTCTGATTATAGTAGGCCTGAGTTGGTATAATACAAAAAAAAATATAACATTATAATAACTCACCTGTTCGGTGTAATAATTAACTTTTTAAACACGATAAACCGGTTTATAGAATTACCACACTTTAGATATAATGCACAAGCAAGCAATCCGTGTTATATAAGTGACCAAGTCAGAACTAAGTCGGTCTGTGATTAGTTTATAACACAAATATTATAGTGTCAATAATTTCTATTGGATATTATATGTTGAACGATATGCATTCTGATTATAGTAGGCCTGAGTTGGTATAATACAAAAAAAATATAACATTATAATAAATAATAACTCACCTGTTCGGTGTAATAATTAACTTTTTAAACACGATAAACCGGTTTATAGAATTACCACACTTTAGATATAATGCACAGGCAAGCAATCCGTGTTATATAAGTGACCAAGTCAGAACTAAGTCGGTCTGTGATTAGTTTATAACACAAATATTATAGTGTCAATAATTTCTATTGGATATTATATGTTGAACGATATGCATTCTGATTATAGTAGGCCTGAGTTGGTATAATACAAAAAAAAATATAACATTATAATAAATAATAACTCACCTGTTCGGTGTAATAATTAACTTTTTAAACACGATAAACAGGTTTATAGAATTACCACACTTTAGATATAATGCACAAGCAAGCAATCCGTGTTATATAAGTGACCAAGTCAGAATAAGTCGGTCTGTGATTAGTTTATAACACAAATATTATAGTGTCAATAATTTCTATTGGATATATGTTGAACGATATGCATTCTGATTATAGTAGGCCTGAGTTGGTATAATACAAAAAAAAATATAACATTATAATAAATAATAACTCACCTGTTCGGTGTAATAATTAACTTTTTAAACACGATAAACAGGTTTATAGAATTACCACACTTTAGATATAATGCACAAGCAAGCAATCCGTGTTATATAAGTGACCAAGTCAGAATAAGTCGGTCTGTGATTAGTTTATAACACAAATATTATAGTGTCAATAATTTCTATTGGATATTATATGTTGAACGATATGACAGACTAAAGGATCTCAAACAAAAGATATTACATTATAATAAATAATAACTCACCTGTTCGGTGTAATAATTAACTTTTTAAACAGTTAACACGATAAACAGGTTTATAGAATTACCACACTTTAGATATAATGCACAAGCAAGCAATCCGTGTTATATAAGTGACCAAGTCAGAACTAAGTCGGTCTGTGATAACAATTAGTTTATAACACAAATATGATAGTGTCAATAATTTCTATTGGATATTATATGTTGAACGATGACAGGCTAAAGTATATGCATATATAAACAAATATCACAATTCTTTTTAAATACCAAAATTTCCATGTGGTATCATAAGCTTTCTCAGGGTCGACAAATATTGCAACTAAATGTTGGTCCTGAATGAAAGCATCCTTGGTGAACGTTTCAAATCGAACGTGAAGTTCGAAGGTGCTCCCTAAATCATCCACATTTTCAGTTTTTCTGCTCATGAATCCAGAATGTGTTTTTCTCCTCCTTGGCCATTTGTGTTTTCCTCCTCCTAACCAATTTGTATTTTAAACACGCAGGTCGAATTTCCCCAGCGGTCTTGTATCTGTCGTATCCATATGTGCTGCGCGACTAGGCACGAACATATATAAATAGCGCTAAACTTTCTGTACACAAATAAGTGTCCCCCACAGAACCCAAAAACCTTTGTAAACATAGTAACCATAAACAACTTAAAACGGAACGATTCCGAGTGTCGTTAAAAATTACTGATTAAAAGTCTTATTTGACACTTTTTCGGTGGCATTAATCCCTACAGTCTTATTTGGATGTACACAAATACGGGTCCCCCACATTACACAAAAAAAACCTTTGTAATAATAACCAACCCGTGTTAGTTTATAACACAAATATTATAGTGTCAATAGATGTGTACTGTTTTGCTGTTGGACGTAATTATAACCAAGAACTTTTGTTAAGCTGTTAACTGTCAAAATATTTAAAATGGCCGCCTCCAATGATCTGTGATGTCTACTTTATCTGTCACCTTTTCTTTAACTATTTAGAAATTCGCTGATATTTACGATTTATTATAACGTGACTCATAAAAATTATGCACGGGTTATATAAACCACATGTATTTACAACCGGACAGGAAGAGATATTTTCTGATATAATTTATGAGAGTTCTATCCATTTATATATATATATGTATAGTAAGTCTAATGTTCAAAATTTGTGATGTTCACAGTCTCTCATCGCGGGTTTCCACGCCGCTTATCTGTCGCATGCGGCAATCGCTCATCTTATGGCCCGGACGATTACATTTCCGGCATTTACGCGACAGGAAATGATCAACCACCATTTGTTCAGTTACGACTAACTGTCCCCAAGCGCGTGACGTAGCGCCCCGTTAAGTCTTGGTCTTGAGTAGCAATTAATGCCGCTGCCTGGAAGGTAGGCGGGCATGTCTTCCACAGTTTATAATACAGCTGTTTTTCTGCAATTCCATCTGAAAATGTCAACACCATATGGGCTTGCACATCTGCAGTGTTTACGTTGTTAGACGGTAAATGCGCAGTGGCTAAAATTCGGTCCGAGAATTGCTGACATTCTAGACCACTCTGTTTCATGTTCCTCGTGGATAAAATAATATCCATGGGGTCTTTTGTTTAATCAAAACACGAACTTAACTCTGCCTCCATTTCATCCATCGTATTAGTGACATTGTCACGGAGAATATTTCGATGAAATCGCGTACACCCCCTCTAGGAGTGTAGTAAGCAAAATCGCGTATTAAATCTTTTTTCATTCCCTTTATCGTTGCATATTTTTCCCTCGCAAGATTCTACCAGAGTTGCTATGGTAGTCAGTACCTTTACATCTTTATTGTCCTTCCACACAAAACACAGAATCTCTTCCCCATATGGGTACGCAGTGTCACCCTTTCGTAAATGAATGTTCCGCAAATTAGCAGGCATGTTACGTCTATTTAGACGCACAGTTCCACAAACATTAATACGTCTAAAATATCGATCTCTTCCTCTCCAAAGAGTTTGGTGCAATCTATTTGGTGCCAATATTTCATTCATTCATTCATTCCAGCGAGTTTAACTAATGAATTGAAATCGTTAGGGGAGATCTAATTTCTATGACACATAACTTATAAAAATTCCTCTCCATACATTAAAATCGCTTACCATAATAACTTATAAAAATTCCTCTCCATACATTAAAATCGCTTACCATAATTATTTACATTCTTTTAAATTTGTCTCGTTAAATTCGCAATATAGCCCGATTGGAACTGGCGTGCCATGAAAATTCTTTTCATCTCACTTACCATAAAACTACCGCCTAAACCTAAAATATAGATCCATAGCGATGTGGAATTGTTCGATGAGCTCAAATTGCTATTAAAGGATCCATTGCTTAACTCTCAGTAGTGGTTTTACTACCCTTGCTATTTTAGATATACCCGTTGTTGAAATCTCATCACTATCCGAATATATAGGACTATCCACTTGAATATTAAGTTCGTAATCAAAACTGTCCTTGATTTATACAACGGCCGTTTTAATACATCCCCGTCGTTGGTCTTCAGGCTGTCTATATCTTTACATACATCTAGTACTAAACTGGCTGATCGTAAATCCTCTGTAATTTCCAGGATCGTTAACCATTTTCTGTATTATTACTGCATTCAAAGTGACAGTTGACATGTTAGGCCTAAACCTGTTTTAACCAGACCACAAAGGCCTAAGCCTGTTTTAACCAGACCCCAATTTTTTCAACACATTCAATTAGTACTTTCTCTACTATATCTATAGTACTTCTTATTCCCTGTATAAGTAAAATGTACTCTATCTGAATTTGAATAAATGTGCTTTGCAGTGGGGTGGGTGCCCCTTAATTTACAATAATTCCAATTTAATTTATATGCAAGATCAGCTTTGAATTTGTTATAGCTACCATCTTATTAAAAATATCAGTGTTGCAATACAGAGTGCTTAATCGTGGTATAATTTGGCAGACAGGAATGTTAATACACTCGGCAAATCTCAGCAGACTCCAGTACCCTACATCTAACCTCGGCTGTATGACAATTCCGCCAATGGACCTACTTTCAAGTTCCCGCATTACAAATGGCTTCGCCCATGAAGCCTTTCTTTAAAGTTTATCCGATTTTCTTTAAACAAATGACAACTTTGCAATGAGAATTCTTGAAACCACGAATTTCGAGAATATCTTTCTAAAAGCGGCAAGTTTTCCCGTTGCAATAAAAACTCTACTCTCTTCGAATGACGCAATTACGAGATCATCCTTCTATAAGCGACAAGTGTTCCTGTTAAGTAAACCGGTAGCAGGATCGCAATTGTATAGTTGTAGGTACATATCACTAACGTCATACAGTCGAGGCTAGATGTAGGGTACCATAGTTTGCCGAGTTGAAGATCCTATCCATTCCAGCTGCCTCCGTTGCACCAGCTGAACCGTTATGTATTTTTGACCCTAGTCCCTTACATATGTCGTCTTCCCTCCATTTCTTGAGATCTTCTTCACTAAGTTTGTGTTTCAGTGTGGAACAAATATTACAGTAATTACTCATCTTATGCCAGTTCCCATCACATGACATCTGAAGTAATTCCCCCCCCCCCCTCTTGTCTAGCATGGTTTGCCTCTCGTTTCATTGATACTTCAGCAACAGTTTTCTGTTACTTTACCAATCACTTTAAGTGACGATTCCAACTCTCTGCGGTTCGTGAAGGTGGCATGTCCAGCCTGCATCAGATGGCAGACATCGCTAATGTGAACTGTCTGTTTATAACATTACACCGACTCTTGCCACTGATTCTCTTTGATGTTATATTTTTTTCATGATTTGTTTTCAAAGTCGCATTCATCACTGGTTCACTGTTCTACCTTTATGGCATAAAGTCAGCAAATAATTCAATATCATTAATTCAAAGATCTTCAGGTGGACAATCTTCATTTTTTATCCCATACTGTTGAAGTATGGCGATTTCCAAGGGCAACATTTCCCTCATAGCTCACTGTTTTTCGTATGCCCATCTTCATCAGCCCATTTCGGAGCAGAACAGTGGGATATTCAACCTCATTTCATTTACATTTTACCGCCAAAAGTGAAATTTTGAGAAAAGCGCAAAAAATAGGATTACCAGCATAGAGCCTTGCCTTAATGAATTTCAGATTTTTTTAAAGTTTGTACACTGGTTAAAAAACAATTACTGACAACATTCACATTAGTAAGTTAGACCATATGTAATTTTCTGATGAAATCACTAATTAAATCTTCTGTTCCCATGGATGCTTTTAGGCTTTCTGGGTCTGATCGCCGCAACTGTTTCGCTTTCAATTCATTTTCTATACTCAGGATTTTTTCTTTTTACTTGATCATCCTCTGTTTCTCTGAATTCTGGGTCTGATCGCTTAACCTTTTGGGTTTGTTTTTTTGTATTTTTCCAAGGCTTTCTCTCCGACTCTGAAGTTCTGTCAGAAACGAGGTTTGCATCCACACCCAAAACTTTAATTGGAAAGCAACCGCAATAGTTGGTTGCTACCGCACAAACTGTCTGGCAGTGGTCATTCATGATTCCTGTCGTGGTACTGAACAACTCCAAAGCTGTTTTAGGAGGTACAGATTTCAGCTAATCTAGCCTAGCTATGGACTGGGAATTAGATAACTATTGTCAGGGAGTCTCCAACACTGCAAATGTCTGACAATTACATAGCTCTGTCAGGGGTTCCCCACCACTAGACATGTCTGTCAGAGTGTTTTTGTAATAACTTAAGATGTTTGATACACTGCTGTGCGATTTTCATGTGGTACACTTTTGAGCTAATCTAGACTAGTTGGGGGTATGGCATTTTAGGCTTGGAATACCACACCCACCACCAGAAACCCGGCAGACTTACATTCTGATGATACCAGATATACATGCATCGATACCATATAAGGAGAAAATTGGTACACTTTTCAGCTAGGTTGACCCCCTGGTCTATAAACCATGATAAAATTGAAATACTTTATGTTAGTAAACCATCCCACTACTCATATCCTGGAAATATAAATATTAAAACGGATGTTATTTAATTACTAGGCATTTGGTTTGGCACAAATAAAATGGAAAGTTTATATCTTGCAATAAATGTAATTTACTGATCTTGACTCGTTCTAGAAAACCAGACATTGCAAGATGCACTCGCTTAGTGTGGCCTAAATGCTTACAGACCCACTCTTAAATCATTACCATTCAGATTTATGACCTACAAAAAATCAGATCTTAAACAATTAAACATGTTAAATTCCAGATAGGAATGTCTCAAATTTTCAACTTCTTGAGCAGTCAACTCCCAAAGAAGAACCTTTATTGAGCAGCCAGGTCATAAAGGTTAGCTTTCCAACAACAATGTCTAGTCTATTCATCAAGAATTTCTGATGGATTTTTCCACACATCCAAGTGAGAATAAGAAGCAAGTACATCATACTATGACCATATTTTGGAAGTTATCAATTCAGTTTTCTACTGAAGATCTGTTATATATAAATACCTGTGATAATGTTGTGGTATGTTTTCTCATTGAGACACTACTAATACGTTCTGGGTACTTCATACTTTTTAATGATTCGTAACTTCTGGCAGCCCCCAGTGCTAAAAGAATGAGAAAATAGGGAAATAGACTTTTGAACAGAATGCAAGAAATAAAAACTTCCAATTAAAATCTAAATTTAGACGCAAAGGAGATATGCAGTCATACAAAATAAATGTCTGGTAGAGAGCACTAGAGATACATAAGCCATTAATAACACACAATTAAACATGCATTATGCAAGAGCTAAATCTGTCTATTGCAGGTATTTCTTTAGGCCTGAAATGTTATCTAAATTATTAATTATACATTAATTAACCTATCCAGACCATAATCAACTCTAGATGGCATCGCTAGCCTACGATCTTAAGTGGATTGTGAGTCGATTTACTGCATAACTTTCCTTCTCCATTAAACGATTAAATGGATAATCGAGACTATGCTGTTTATCGTACTGACTTTAGTAATGATGACCGAGGCTAGGCAGAAATTTGATTCGCTTAGTTCTCCGTTCATAGTGGATTAATTTGAATGAAATTTTCAGCAAATTGCCTTTACGTTATCTAGTTTTTAATTATTATAGTGAGAACTGCCAACTTATTATCGAATCTCCCATAATGTATCTTCAACATCATATGATTTTTTTCAATATTTGTAATGACAAGGCTATCTTTATCCTTAAATATACATTAGTTAAGAATTTAATAAAGTGTATGCCATTCTTGCTATAATAATTCAAAAATAGATGATAAAAAAAAAGAAAATATTGAAGATTACAGTCAAATTACTTTATTCTGAATGGAGTTATCACTGTTGGAAGTTTGGACTAAAAATATGCATCAACTGTGTCTACACCGTCTACGAGAATTGTCAATCGTTTGATTGACAGACGATAACTCCACCCACATATTCTCGATTATCAAGTAACATTCTCAATGGTTTCCCCTTGTCAGTGATGCAGGACGGAGGGTCTGACAAGGACAGCTGTCTAGTCGTTCGGATGGGACGAAAAACCGAGGTCCCGTGTACATATTGGCGTGCACGTAAAAGATCCCTTGGAATTCGGTATAAGAGTAGGTCGTAGCGCCGCTGCCCGGCCACAATTTCCCTCATAGCACACTGTGGCGTATGCCCGTCTTCATTAGCCCAGATGAACTCTCTCGGCCAATGCAGGGATCGAACACCCGACCTCCAGGATAGCGAGCCAGCGTCTTACCCACTTAGCCCCCCCCCCCCAATTTTTTTTTACCAAACTGCAGAAATGCACTGTTGATTTTATTAGAAGTAACCAGTGTATGTTAATAACGGTCCCATTTCACTCGCAAAGAGATACACTGTCTAAAGTGAAAATGAACGTTTTTAATTAATAATGAGTAATAGCTCCGCCAATCCTCAGACATTCAGCAATTCGTCGTGGCATGCTGCTAATCAACCGTCCAATCACGATTTGGAGCAATCTGACCCACTCCTCATGAACACGTCTCCCGATCAAATTAAACGTAACACAGTAAAGCAAAGACACGCTAAACAGTAAATTTTATGCAAGAACCGATAGGAAAAAAAAACATCGATAGGATCAACCAGCACGCAGCAGTTTTCATCAACCCTTCCTTGAAGTGTCAAATTTGACAATGAACCCCTCACACGTGTATGGCGCTATTGCGTGTCGCATGTGCAGCTCAATGGTTCTGTTGGGGCGATAAGTTCTTCATCTGTGAACATACTCTCAAAGCATGTCAAGTGTCCATGACTATTTATCATATCACAACCTGCATAGGTATTTCCATTTCAATATCCCCTACTTTTTTTTGAAGAGTTCAGCCAAATAAAACCCGTCATTAAGTTGCTAAATCATTATTTTGTAGAAAAAATACGGTGTCTACGTGGTACCAAAAGGTATATCTCGTATTATCTTTTAGTTATTCAGGTAAGCAGTATGTAAATATGAACAAAATGTGTAGATAATTGCATGAATTAGATATCTTAAAACTTAGACGTTCTAATGACTTACGTTGAAGCACGTCTAAAGGCTTAGTCTTCCAGGTTTGTTCTCACTTTCCCAGCAGATTAACCCTACTAATTAAGCGGATTAGTGAGTTATACTCTGTTTTAATTATTGCACGAAACAGTTCAATTTAACCTATGACATGTATGAACTATAAATCACTGTCTGATGTTTCGTTCATATGTCGAAGGTGTAGATATAAGTTTATGGAACGATTTCTACACTGAAGGTGCAAGAACAACCAAAAATATGTTGAAAGTTGGCATTCAAAGTTAAAGAAAGTATCGTCAAACCACCAGAATATTTTTTAGATTCATAGAACTACGTCAGAACAGAGATACAAATTTTACAATATGGAAATGGAGGTGTTTCAGTCCAAAGAAAAGAAAATACATAGAATTAAACAGAAGAATACATGATGAAAAACAAAGATTATGAACTGGTTTGACGACTTTATATGAATATTAGTCACATTAAGTCGGATTTTAAATATACATGTACAATACTAAATTTGTTAATAAAATAACTTGTATGTAAAGTAGTTAATATTGATATAAAAAATATATATTATTATGTACATGCTAATTTGTTAATAAAATAACTTTTATGTAAAGTGGTTAATATTGATATGAAAAAGACTATAGTTTTAACACCATTGTTACCCTAATTAGTACTGGGCTAATGATTTTACCTGGAAAACAATAGCTGCTGGGAAAGTGAGAACACCCCGTCTTCCACACCTGAACCCCCCTGGGGTGTAGGGGGTGATAAGAATATACCCTTCGTATGTCCTGCGTGTCGTAAAAGGCGACTAAAAGGATCCCTGTAATGGGGCAACGTGTTTGCCGTGCGTTGCGACCCGTGTCGGTGGAGAGTGGAATCCTGGTAATTGAGCGGGGATTTGGCTTGCGAGCCCTTTCTCTGCAACACATTACTTTGGCCCATGGTTCACCTAGACGGGAGGTCAGAGTGGCCCACTCTGATCAATCGGCTTTGGTCGTTTTTAGCTCTGTAGAATGTACATTTCTCATTTCCAATGCTTTGTTGTTTTCCATACTCAGCAGGTTTACCTTTGTGTCCTAGGTACATTCTACAGAGCAGCGGCTTGGGTCAATCAGGTTAGATAAGTATTTTTACTTTCTGGCTTGAGTATACCCCTCGTTGAGCCCTGAGGCCACGCGCCGGATATCCGCGCTAGTCCTCCCCTTAGTAGGCAGGGCAGTAACCTGGGGGACGACGAGGGGTGAATCTTTTAAAAAAATACTTCATGGATTCCCCAATCCCCCCCACCCCAATAATCAAAGACAATAAAAATAAACAGAAACGTCCGAGTTCAGAGGACGTTTCTAATATATTTAGTAATAATTCTAAAATGTCAAAGTCTTGGCCGAGGTTCCTCTTAATTGAGAGTCCCTCGAAAGACCTATCAAAAGTGTCACCATTTTTGATAACCAAGGGCATAGCTGGCTTAGCCGGTGAGCCCAAGGCTATCAAAAAACTTAAGAATGGAACACTCTTAATAGAGTGTGCCAAAGAACAGCATGCTACCATGCTTCTGAAATCATCATCTTTGGCAGACATTCCTATTAAGGTGTCTCCCCATAGGTCTTTAAATTCTAGTAGAGGTGTAATACGTTGCCGGGACCTTGAAGGCAGCAGTGAGGAAGAAATGGTAGAATACCTTTCTTCTCAAGGTGTACAACACGTCAAAAGAATTAGTGTTCGTCGAGGAGATAAGGTGATTCCAACAAGCACCTACATCCTCACATTCAATCGTCCCGACATACCAAAGACTCTCAAGGCAGGTTATTTAAACATACCTGTGGATTCTTATATATCCAATCCTCTTCGTTGCTACAAGTGCCAAAAGTTTGGACACAGTAAAACCGTCTGCAGAGGTAAAGACACCTGCGCTCGTTGTGGTCATGATGGCCATGAGAGTGCTACCTGCCAGGCGGAATTTTGCTGTGTTAACTGCAAGGGAAAGCACTTTGCTTATTCCCGTGAGTGTCCAATATGGCAAAAAGAGAAAAGAATCCAACAGGTCATGTCTGAACGAAAAATACCATATTTCGATGCTAGAAAGCAGGTAGATTTAACTGCACCTTTCCCTATTGCACCACAAGGGAAATCATTTGCAAGTGCAGTTAAAGTTTCTACCAAATCCATCTGCGTTCAGACAGATTTAACCTGGCCTGATAAGCAGGAACTTAAGACTTTGATGACATCAGATCAAAATAAAGGGGCTTCGAGCTCTTCTCATTTATGTGAGAGCTCGATTCAAACAACTTTGTCCTTGCCTGGTGAGGGTTCATCTTCCTTGCTCCAAACTGAAGTTATTGGGACCAATCTCAATTCTTCTGCCCAGAATGGCAAGGAACCGCCTTCCGTGGATAAGTCGAAAGCTGCAACTCCTGATCCCAGGTCCACTGGGTCAGGATCGCAGTCAACGGCTATCCCACCCTCACAGGAAAAAATATATATTTCTTCAAGACAAAGAAAATTAGCAAAGTTGCGTGAGAAGGGTAAAAAGGGTTCACAAGACCCTATTATCCATTTCACTAAATATGGGGTTGATCTGATGGACGGTATTGCCGTAGAGGGGGTCCGTAATGACCCCATCGGCGGTAAACCGCCACCAATAAATTATCCCTGACAATGGTAAATTCCATTATTCAATGGAATTGTCGTGGTTTAAAACCAAATTTTAATGAAGTTCATCTTTTAATTCAAAAGTATAATCCTTTAGCTATTAGTTTACAGGAAACTTTTTTGAGGAATTCTGACACTTTGTCTTTTAGACAATTTGTTGGTTATCATCATCACGCAGTTGGTGATGGTAGAGCTCATGGGGGTGTTTCTATTATTCTTAATGGAGATATACCTCAGAGTCAAGTCACCCTCAACTCGCCTTTACAGGCAGTTGCAGTTAGGGTGACTTTGCATATTCCTCTAACACTCTGCTCTGTATATCTTCCACCCAGTTTACATCTTAATCCCAGAGATCTTGATGACCTTGTTGCACAGCTTCCTCTCCCGTTTATTATTACGGGGGATTTCAATGGTCATCATTCGCTCTGGGGTTGTCCAGATGATAACAACAGAGGTAAACAAATAGCGGACTTCATTAACATTAATAATTTGTGTTTATTAAATGATGACTCGCCTACTTATCTACATCCTGCCACAGCTTCTTTTTCTTCCCTAGATCTCACCATTTGCTCTTCGGTCCTGTTTCAGGATTTTTCATGGAGGGTAAATGAAGATCTATGTGGTAGTGACCACTTTCCTATCTTGATTGATAATAATGGTCCCTCTCCGGTCGAAAGACCTCAGAGGTGGAAGTTGCATAAGGCCGATTGGGCTCTTTTCGAATCTTTGTGTCTCTTCTCTTTTGATACAAAGGAGTTAGAAGATGCAGATGAGCCCATGGCCTTATTCACTTCAATTCTTCAAGATGTGGCTGAGCAGGCGATTCCAAAAACCACGACTACACCAAAACGTTTCAATAAACCATGGTACAACGATGACTGCAAATCCGCTCTTAAAGAGCGTGATCGCATCCTGAGGCGATTAAAGAACCATCCTTCCATGGAGAATATTGCGGCATACCAGATGGTCCGGGCGAAGGCTCGTAGAACCATACGTCAAGCAAAGAAATCTTCATGGCAAGGTTACGTCTCAAGGATTAATTCCCGTACCACATCTAAGTCGGTATGGGATAGGATTCGTAGGATTAAAGGTAAAAGTAGTGCATTATCAGTTAATCATTTAAATGTTGATAATACCACCTTAACAACATTTCCTGATATTGCTAATTCTCTGGCCAGTACTTTTTCATTTAATTCATCATCCAATTTCTCCTCCGATGCCTTTCGAGGCATTAGACAACAACAGGAGAAAAGGCGACTTAATTTCAAGTCCCGCAATGATGAATGCTATAATGATACCTTTTCCATTGCAGAGCTTCGGGATTCGCTAAAGCGAGCTCGAGATACTGCAACTGGGCCAGATGAAATACACTACCAAATTCTTAAACATTTACCTTTTTCCACTCTCTTAATTTTACTGGATCTTTTTAACCGGATTTGGGTTGATGGGAAATTCCCCCCTTCGTGGCATGAAGCCACAATAATTCCCATCCCTAAACCCGGTAAAGATCATACGAATCCTACCAACTATCGTCCGATCGCTTTAACTAGCTGTATTTGCAAAACCATGGAGAGATTGATCAATCGAAGGCTTGTTTGGTACCTAGAGTCCAACAACCTCATTATTGACCTCCAATGTGGATTTAGGTCCCAAAGGAGCACTCTTGATCATCTCGTTCGATTTGAAACGTTCGTCAGGGATGCTTTCATCCAGAAGCAACATTTAGTTGCAATATTTTTTGATCTGGAGAAAGCATATGATACAACGTGGAAACACGGTATCATGCGCGACCTCCATAACCTCGGCCTACGAGGTCGCTTACCTATCTTCATTAAAAATTTCTTGGAAGATAGGTCATTTAAGGTACGACTGGGATCAATATTCTCTGATCCATTTCCTCAGGAAATGGGAGTTCCACAGGGAAGTATTTTATCTCCAACATTGTTTGCAATTAAAATTAATACTATCCCAGCGTGCCTTAAACCAGGTACAAACGGCGCTCTTTATGTTGATGACTTTCAGATGTGCTATGGTTCTACAGACATGCGGATAATCGAACGTAAGTTGCAGCTTTGTTTGAATTCACTTCAACAATGGGCAACCGAAAATGGATTTCGTTTTTCGAAATCCAAGACTGTCTGCATGCATTTCTGTCAGAAACGAGGTTTGCATCCAGATCCAGAACTTTATTTGGATGGCAACCGCCTTCCAGTTGTGGATGAAACCAAATTTCTGGGGCTGATATTTGATAAGAAATTATCATTTATCCCCCACATTAAAAGCCTAAAAAAGAAATGTCTGAAAGCCCTCAACATATTGAGAGTCTTATCAAATACTGACTGGGGAGCAGACCGTAAGGTCTTGCTCCGATTATATCGAGCTTTAATAAGATCAAAATTCGATTATGGGTGTATTGTGTATGGGTCTGCCCGCGAGTCTTATCTCAAAGAGCTCGACACCATACACAACCAGGGACTTAGAATCAGTTTAGGAGCATTTCGTACATCTCCAGTGGACAGTTTATACGTCGAGGCGCATGAGCCCTCATTGCACAACAGACGTGATAAACTGGCCCTGCAGTATGCTACGAAAATAGCATCACTTCCGAATCACATTTCATTTAACACCATATTTAGACCTCTTTATGAGCATTTGTATCTGGTGAAGACTAATGTTATTCCAACATTCGGTATTCGCATACAACCCCTTTTGTCTGAGGCTGGTATCAGCCTTGACAGTATTGCGAATACCCCTGTCTTTAGGACTCCACCGTGGGCTATATCTCCCCCAAAGATCGATTTCGATCTAACTCAACATAAAAAGAGAGATACTAGCTCTACGGTGTTCCAATCTCTCTTTAGAGAGTTAAGGTCTAAGTATGGTGATTATGCTCCTATATACACAGATGGTTCTAAAGATGGTGATCGGGTAGCCTCGGCTACCGTGACGCCATCTGAGACCATTTCTGTGTGTCTTCCACCTGCTGCTTCAATATTTACAGCTGAGCTCCAGGCCATTCTTCAGGCCTTGGAGTTCATACAATCCTCTTCATCTTTAAAGTATATCATCGCTTCAAGCAATTAACAACAAACAGCTTGAACACCCATTAGTAGCAGATGTTTATCATCTGCTATTATCATACGAGTTCAACAGTAAAGACGTCGTCTTTTGCTGGCTCCCCAGTCAGTCGTCTTTTGCTGGCTCCCCAGTCACGTAGATATAAGGGGGAATGATCAAGCAGATTTTGCTGCCAAAGCTGCTTTAGATCTTCCCCAATCACCCTTTTTAATACCATATAAAGATTTTAATTCGTGTATAAATCATTTTATTTATGACCGCTGGCAACGGTCTTGGGATTTTGCAGGCACAAATTAACTTCATCACATTAAGCCTCTCCTAGGAGATTGGCCCAACTCCTATAGAACCAACAGGAGGGATGAAGTTGTTTTGTGTCGCTCTCGCATTGGTCATACTTTTAACTCATATTTTCATTTTGAAGCGAGAGCCTCAACCGGACTGTGTTCACTGTCATGTTCCTTTGACAGTGAAACACATCTTGATTGAGTGCAAACATCTCAAGAACATTAGATCTAAACATTACCGTTGCCAGTCAGTACGTCAGCTATTTGCTCAACCGGAGCTATATGACAAAGTGCTAACATTTTTAAAAGAGACAAACTTTTATAATCAATTTTAATTGTATATATTTAATCATGTATATCGTTTTAAATATTTATATATGTAAAAGATTTGTTATATTTATTTTTAATTAATATATTTTCTGTGATATTTGTTTTTATTTACATATATAAATTCATTTATGTGATATTGTTATAATTTGTCTCAGATTCACCATATGTTTGGCGCAATATAGCCCGGTTGGAGCTGACGTGCCATAAAACCATATTTCATTCATTCATTCATTCCACACCTGAAACCGAATGTGTCTGCAGATTGTGTGAAAACTCTTGTTAATGCATTAGTGACTTCTCGCATTGATAACATGAACTCTTTATTATATGGTATCCCTGCTAAATTTATCGATAAACTACAAAATTCTGCAGCTAGGCTTATTACTGGTGCTTCTTATAGAGAACATATAACCCCAATCCTTTATAATTTACACTGGCTCCCGGTTCTTGCCCCATCTTACTTATCCAAACTTTTAACTTTATATTCACCATCCCGAACTTTACGTTCTTCTGAAGATCAAACCTTCCCTCCTGTGGTAATCGTGCGTTTTCCATTTGTGCACCAAAATTATGGAATAAACTCCCACACAGTATACGCAGTTGCAATTCACTTCCTGTTTTTAAAACGAAACTCAAAACCCACCTATTTACTCTCGCTTTTACATAATTCTATTTTTACACTTTATATATTACTGGGTTTTTTTTTATTTAAATATAGATTTCTATATTTCTATTTTTACACGAACTACATATTTTTAAAACCCTATCTATATTCTATATTGATATTGTGATTTTATCCATTGTGTTATGTTATTTTTATTGTAAAGCGCATCTGAACATGTTTATCATGAAAGGAGCGCTATATAAATACATGTAATAATAATAATAATAAGCAACACCGTGTGTGAATACGAAAGCACGTGACACAATCCCCTCCCCGCGTGAACTGTAAACAATGAGGGGGGATTGGATGGCTGAATGGTTAGCGTGCGCGCGCTGTATCATAAAGTCTGTCATTGAGTCAACTGGCGTGGTTTCGAATCCCCGGTTGTACGTGGCAAGGAGTAGGGTCGCCTGTCCAACCTCGTGGGTTTTCTCCGGGTCCTCCGTTTTCCTCCCACTGCTAAAGACCCCTACGCGCAAGCGAATTATTGAAATAAAATTAAACCATATGTTAGTCCCGAAATGACCTAGTTTGTGTCGAGTGGACGTTAAACTCCATTTCTCTTTCTCTGTAAACAATGCTTGAATGAATGAAATGTTGTTTAATGGCACGTCAGCTCCAACCGGGCTATACTGCGCCAAACATATGATGATGTTACGAGACAAACTAGAAACAAATAGACAAACTAGAAACAAATAATCACATTATCTATATATACATAAATAAAAACAAATATCACAGTAAATATCAAATAAAACTAAATATAAACTTTATGTATATATATTTAAACCATGAAGGTGAAATTCAAATATATACAATTAAAATTTTCGATAAAAATTTGTCTCTTTTAAAAAAATCTAGCGCTTTACTGTATATACCCGGTTTGGGCAAACAACTGATGAAGTGACTGGCAACGGTAATGCCGTAATCTTGTATCTTTGAGATGCTTGCACTCAATCAGTTAGATGGTTAACTGATAATGCACTACTTTTACCTTTAATCCTACGAATCCTATCCCATACCGATTTTGATATTGTACGGGAATTGATCCTAGAGACGTAACCTTCCCATGAAGACTTCTTTGCTTGACGTATGGTTCTACGGGCCTTCGCCCGGACCATCTGGTATGCAGCAATATTCTCCATGGAAGGATGGTTCTTTAGTCGTCTTAGGATACGATCACGCTCTTTTAGAGCGGATTTGCAATCGTCATTATACCATGGTTTATTGAAACGTTTTGGTTCAGTCGTGGTTTTTGGAATCGCCTGCTCAGCTACATCTTGAAGAATTGAAGTGAATAAGGCCATGGGCTCAACTGCATCTTCTAACTCTTTTATATCACTACCACACAGATCTTCATTTACTCTCCATGTAAAATCCTGAAACAGGACCGGAGAGCAAATGGTGAGATCTAGGGAAGAAAAAGAAGCTGTGGCAGGATGTAGATAAGTAGGCGAGTCGTCATTTAATAAACACAAATTATTAAGGTTAATGAAGTCCGCTATTTGTTTACCTCTGTTGTTATCATCTGGACTACCCCAGAGCGAATGATGACCATTGAAATCCCCCGTAATAATAAATGGGAGAGGAAGCTGTGCAACAAGGTCATCAAGATCTCTGGGATTAAGATGTAAACTTGGTGGAAGATATACAGAGCAGAGTGTTATAGGAATATGCAAAGTCACCCTTACTGCAACTGCCTGTAAAGGCGAGTTGAGTGTGACTTTACTTTGAGGGATATCTCCATTAAGAATAATAGAGACACCCCCATGAGCTCTACCATCACCAGCTGAATGATGATGGTAACCAACAAATTGTCTAAAAGACAAAGTGTCAGAATTCCGTAAAAAAGTTTCCTGTAAACAAATAGCTAAAGGATTGTGCTTTTGAATTAATAATTGGACTTCATTAAAATTTGGTTTTAAACCACGACAATTCCATTGAATAATGGAATTTACCATTGTCAGGAAATTTTATTTTTTTGACGGCTTACCATGTGGATCCGTATGGACATCCACGACGGCAATACCGTCCATCAGATCATCCCCATATCTATTATAGAGAGAGATTGGGTCTTTTGAACCCTTCTTCCCTCCCTCACGAAACTTTGCTAATTTATCTTTCTTTGAAGAATTACCCTTTAACTGCGATCCTGATCCAGTAGAACTGGAATCAAGGATAACAGCTTCAAGGGGAGGCGAGGGAGATGACCCCTTGCCATTCTGAGAGGACGTGTTAGGAATGATCCCAACAACTTCGGATTGAGGCAAGGAGGATGAACCCTCGCCTGCACTTATTTCATAATGTTTTCCGTTGCAGAATGCATCTAACACCCGCTGAAAGAGCGAACAGTTACAGAGAGAGGAAAAAGTCACCCCAGGAACAAAGGAAGCTTTCCTTCGTAAAGAGAAAAACAGAAAGTTATATACCGATAAATGTCAGATCAGACAGAGATAAAAGAAGAATCAGAAAAGCATGACGCTGTTCTCAAAAACAGTCCCATATGGCCAAACAAGCGGTTGCACATCAATGCTTTTAAGTACACATACTTGTTTGGAATTTTGGAAGTTTATTGAATTTAACCTCGCGACCAAGTGATGTTAATACATCCATAAACCATATAATTCAGCATTCAATTCTTAAATGAATTTACAGACGCTGAAGTAAATACTGTTGATCATCTTGAAAGCATTTAAAAGGTTGACTATTTGAAAAGCACTTCTTTTCGTTTAAGCATGTTATAATTGAGCTTTAGCTAGAGAAATTGTGTTGGAAATTGTAGTGCTAATAAACTTTTCCGCATCTTAATATTACTGTCTTTAAAATTTGATGTTAACTCATTCCAGAAGTACAGTGTAACAAGAATTTAGATGAAGATACTTAAACATAGATGTTTTATTCTCATGAATTATTCAAATCCTCCACTATTCATACAAAACCCTTTGCCCCTTAATTGAGATTTGAAAACATTTAATTATGCTTGAACATTTTGTAAATTTATATATATTTACAGGAGGACAACCACGGGCAAAAAAGGAACAATTGGTTAAATTAATCAAATCAGCACAGGAATATTTTAATATTAAACCAAATAGGTTTGTATGATTTTTGTGTTATCACCAGATGACCTTTGACTGACAACGGGCTGACCTTTAGTGGAAATTTAAGTGAATTTACGGGTTAACATGGTCTATATTAATAAATAAGCAAACTGCTTTAATTTAATTTCCTTTATTGATTAGAAAATAAAGGAATTTAATGACAAATTAAGCTTTGCCCACCGCAGAAATATAGGGTAGAAAAGAGGGGGATTTTGGCTATGACATCAAAACTATTATATACTGACGAGAGTTCATGAACTCAGAACTAACCTAGCATTTCGTTTATCCACAACCATGGGATATCGTTTTTTGCTCCAGACACACTCCTATACATTCTACTTACCTGTACCTACCATAGTAGCTAATTGATTGGCTGCCCCTATTAGAATAATTAATACACTAGATTCAAATGCCACCTTCAGTGTAGTACAAGTTCTGTATACCACCAGCACTGCTTAAAAATAATTTCATTGGCAGACAAAGAACACCTTTATTTCCTTCTCTTTTAATCAAATTTTTATAGCAAAGTCTTCTTTGAATGTTATGTTGATTCTTTGACTTTCTTGGTTGTATATATTTGAGGTTACATTAAAGCGAAGTAAATCTGAACTAACTTTTTTCATTTAGAAATAAGCTTACACCAAGTGACGAAAGTAATACTGAAGAAATTAACGCTGAAGGAATAAATAATGAAGAAATGAGGTCAATTATTAATTTGAGTTTAATTTTACTGTTAATTTTTCACACTGATCGATGGGTTACTCTGTTGTATATTAAAGATGATATTTGAAATAAAAGTCCTAATTTGTAATCAATCTTGCTTATTTTATCTGCATAAATGTATCGTTTTACCAATGTATTGAGTAACTTTTACCTTTTACAAAATTACCATATTCGTTTGTGTGTAATCAACATACGAACATCATCCCCATCATCATCAATTATAAGTCAAGAGAACTAATCAAGTTAAATGACGTTGTTCTTTATTTGATTCTTATTATACACTTACTGGTACATTTAAATGTCAACATTTATTGTTGTCAATCTTTTCTGTTCATTTCCCTGATTTCTGATGATTGATTTTACAGATAGCGACTATATTTATCAATTGATTGTTTATGTAGGCGCTAGGAAAAGACCAATTTTAATGATTTCCAATAATTACTTTTTAGGTTGGTGTTCTTAACTCTTTATAAATGCACAAGAGAAAACCTTCATGGACTGTTGGGACGATTTCGATGCTGTATTTTGCATGGCCTGGCAACCTATATTTTAATATATTTTTCAATTTTCTTCAAAGAGCATACCTGTCAACATATATATTTAAGAAATTGAAGCATATGTTGAAAGTCTTTCAATCATTCTAATATCTTATTTTATTTACAGTGACAACTCTGAGAATATAGAAAGATGTAAGTTCAATTTTTATATTGCCGTCACCCCTCTACAGTCTAAATAGTAAGTGCAGGAGGGCCGCACCACACATAAACAATCATCCAAGACACAGTGTTTAAGGTCATGAGACGAAGAAGCCTATTGATTTTCAGTAATTTTCCAATAATCACTGCCAAAGTTATTGCCCTTGATCACTTTGCACAATCTTCTAGATGCTCTAGAGACCACAGTTATCATCCGATTGACTTTAAATTCATAAGATGAAGATGCTGATAATTACTTTTGGAATTATTGCCCTTGATAACTTTTTAAAATTGTGTGGACCCATTAGTTAAATCTGTCACTAAGAGAGATCTGTGATAAGAACGATATGTCTAGAAATGGAATTTTAACTTGTCAGTAACAACTATAGAGATGTTTAGTGACATATAGGTTCTGTATATACAATGCATTATTATTGGGAATTGCTGTTGAATGTATTCTTATTTTGCTTGCATGCAGCACATCTTGGACAACTATTCGACACTGCCTGCTGTTTCCTCGGATTTTGTGAAGGGACATGTTCTTTACATTTACGTAACCAGCGGAGATCGCAGCCGAACAAAAACACAAAAGGAACTTTTCACACATATACCTTCTACATCGCAGGATACACAGCATACAGAATCGATCATTCGCTACCTCGACGCAGGAATAAAAAGGATTGTTGCAGAGACACTAGAAAAATTCACTAAACCGTCGGATCCCAATGAATACCAGAAATTCTGTACCATTTGTCAGGTCTCATTTGTGTTGGATCCTGGCATGCAGCAGGATGATTCGTCCAGGCCACAGTACTCTGATGTTCCCATGGACGTGGATGCGCCATTAGCACGCCTCACCAAATCTGTTCCCACCGCCTCGCCTATCAAAACGCGGCAGATTGCCAAATGTGTGAACTGTAAAAGGCTGCGAAATAGTTTAAAAGAATTACGGCAGATAGAAAAGATGGATACAACAAGAGACATTCTAGTGGAGCAAAAGAAAAAACGAGCAATCAAAACACTAAATCAAACAATCAATCGAAAAAATGCCCACATTAAGTTACTAAAAGCCAAATTGTCATCAGGGGGCAGTAATGATGATGATGTGGGGAACATAAGGGCTAAGTACTGGTCTCTGAACAAAAGACACTCAGCGTTGAAGAGTTATCATAGGAAAAAGAAGTCAAAGGAGAGGTCACAGACTGACAGTTCCTTTGAAGTAGAACTCTTAGATCTTATACACAAGTGCAAGGAAAAGGAGGATGAGATAGTGGCGCTTCAAAATGAAAAACTTATTTTAGAAGAGAAGATTGACGAATATGAGAAAGCAATAAAGTCGTCCAAGGCCAATGGGAAAGTTTACGATGTAGACATGCGCATGATTGTCTTCGACGCCATCTCTGACCAAGTGCCTACTGCAAACATTCCACACCTGATCTCAAAATTTGCGAAGCGTTGTGGTTTAACTCTATCTGATATTCCACACAGAACTACCGTCGAAAGAATGACTCGGGAATTAGGGGGCATTGCTGATTTGCAAACCGCTGAAGTGATTCTTGCCAATGAAAACAACACCTTGGGTTTTGATGGCACAGCCCAAGTGGGGGACCACATAAACAGTATCCATGTTACGACCAAAGAGAACTGTTATGTGGTAGCTATTGATGAACTGCCGGGTGGAACAGCAGAGGATTACAGTACACATATTATTGATTGTATTGACAATCTTGCTGGTGTCCATATGTATTTCACAGGGGAAGAGAAGGATTCGGAGCAAAGTATGATCAACAATATTGCCAATACTATGACAGATAGCTGTGCCGCTGTGAGGATTGTCGAGGATAAATGAGGGAAAGAACTGAACGAACTAAATTGCCATCTTCACCCCCTTGACTCCATTGCCACGAAATCCAAAGCTGCCTTAAAGGAGTGTGAAGAGGAGGGTCAAGAAAAGGGATTGTGGGGCAAAGACTGCATAGCAGGGAACATTGTACTCTCATTTAACAAAATGAGGTACAAAGATGGAAAAGGTGATCCAAGGGGCTTTATAACTTTCTTTAATAATGAGAATTTGCCACGGGGTCTACTGCCTAGATACAGGGGCAACCGGTTGCATGTTCTATTTCATATATGTGGGGTTCTGGTTGAACACTACTCTTCAAAGAGTTCCTGCAAAAGGGCACTTCCTGTGGTGGTCTACGAAATTTGTGTTTATTTACATGTCTTGCATCAAGGGCCGTTCACCTTGAGATAGCCTGGGGATTGGATACAGACAGCTTTATTTCAGCCTTCTCAAGATCCGTTAGTCACCGTGGGAAACCGATTCAGGTACTTTTTGACAATGGCTCCAATTTTATTGGCCGAAAGACATAAATACGGTTGCAGACGGTCCAACATTGTCAAAGCTCCCTTGGAGACAAAAAATAGATATCGCTGGACTTTCCATTGGCGTTCGATTATGGTAGTACGCTTGTAGCCATACAGGCGAGTATGTTTCGAAATGATACAAATTCAGTTGTTGGTAACACGAATGATTTCTCGTTCGGGCTTGTTAATGGCAGGAATGAATGTCTGGAAAGGAGAAAACGTTTCGACCGCGGAGAGTATATTTCCAAATATTTACATCCATCCGACGAGAATGCTTACTAGAGTACAAGAGTTTATTACCTCAATGAACGCCAAACTTCAACATACTTGTCAGCCAATTCCTTGTATTTATAAGGAATGTTTATCTGGTAAGTTTACCCTTTTTAAAAGACATCGGTTACGTTTACAAAAATATACTATTCAAAAAAAAGTAGGGGATATTTGATTTTGGGGGCATAATACTAAAATATGCAAATGACTACGAACAAAGTCACTATAGAACCTAACAGAAGAAACATTTCCAGTTACATGTGACGCCCAAACGCACCAATAGCTACCGCATGGAATGCAGGTGATGCTTGGGATCATCATGGGGGTCCAACCCAAGATTTGCACGACTCTGACTTTGAATGTTACAGTCATTGTGGCATTGAATTCCAGGGTGGAAACATCAGTTTAATTGTTTTAGTGACCAGAAAACAAATTTTGATATGCGTCGGCTTACCCAAAATGAAAGGTTACGTGCCCTTGGCATGCTACAGATCGGCAAAACACAGGCGGTAGTGGCGCGGACGATGAATGTTTCTCAGTCTGTCATAAGCAGGCTATGGTCCAGATACCGTGATACACAATCTGTACAGGACAGACCACGCTCAGGTCGACCAAGGGCGACAACTCAAGCCCAGGATCGTGTCATCACAGCAAATCAGATCAGCGCTCGTCTTCAAACAGACACTGGTGTGAGAGTGAGTGGCCAGACGATTCGGAATCGACTGCATAGGGGTCACCTTCGCGCCCGACGTCCTCGCGTGATCCCTTGTTTGAGAGATCATCACATTCAGGCAAGACGTCGTTGGTGTAGGGATCGTCAACACTGGGATAATCGACGCTGGAGCAATGTGATGTTTTCGGATGAGTCAAGGTTCACTGTTGATTTTTTGGACAGACGTAGGAGGGTGTGGCGTCGTCGAAACGAGCGCTTCCAAGACGTTGACGTCATCAGACATGATCGATTTGGGGGTGGTTCTGTTATGGTGTGGGGAGGCATCACTGTTGCTGGAAGAACGGCTTTACATGTTGTTGCAGGGCGTGTTACAGGCCAGTCCATGTTGTGCCGTTCGCACGACGTCATGGCCGCCGTTTCATCTTCCAGGATGACAACGCAAGATGTCACAGGGCCAGGATCGTTACAGGTTACCTCCAACAACAGAACATCACCACATTACCTTGGCCAGCACTGAGTCCCGACCTCTCCCCCATCGAGCATGTCTGGGACATGCTTGGACAGAGGTTACGTCAACGTCAACAACGTCCTGCCAATGTCCAAGAACTTGCTGCTGCGTTGCAACAGGAATGGGACAATCTGGACCAAAATGACCTTAGACGTCTCATTAGGAGTATGCCACGTCGGATCAATGCTTGTTTGGCAAACAGAGGAGGATTTACCCGTTACTGACTTGGTTGTGATGCTGTGGTACCTTTGCTGTTTGACCCCGGGTATCATTTTACCCTTATAATGGTCAGTCTGTGCCTTACTTAGTCTAACGATCATTTGGAATAAATCGATGAATGTGAACTTCATTTCATTTTGTCATTTGTTTCTTCGTCAGTTTCATTAGGTGACTTTAATAACACTTAAAAATCAAATATCCCCTACTTTTTTTGAATAGTATATTAACCAAATCAATTTTGTGTTTTTCAATACATTAACATGTCTAGAACACCTTCAAAGTCTATATTTACTGATTAAACCTACCTAAATAATTTTAAAACGGTTATGTCTGTGGTCAATATTTCTATTATTTGTCGAGTATTGTCCATAATTTGTAAAAAATTGGCATTTTTCACGCTAAAATTCGCTAAGTAATATACATCGGCCGCCATGATTGTTTGGTACCGGAAGAAGACTTGTTTATTCACGTAGATTCCCGATGACGCGATACATATTTTCACCAATGAAATTGAGTTTTACAAAGCTTCTATTGCTGAGAAATTCCTGTGTTTAGTGGCCTCGTTTTCATATCCGACGGTTCATTGGCCCGTTTGTATCACGTGACTACATAGTAATTATTTGATTGGTCGAACGTCCTATTTACATACGGGGATTTACGTATATCGGTCTATTCGCATTGCCACTGGCTTGGTATGTTTACAGAGTTTTAGACTTTCTTCAAAATAAATAATGCCTAAAGCTCGGTTCTATTCGTAAATCTGTTCGCGGAAAAAGGAAAATCTCAAAGCGCGTGCTGCTAAAGGTGCTGAATCAAGATGGTCTAACTAAGTAAAGAAACGGTAAATATGGAACCTGATTCTGATGATAATGTGAATGTGGAACTGAAAGCAGATATCGATGTTCCGGTTGCTTCGACTTCAAAGCGAAAGTTATCGTATTATTCCGACATTATTGTTAACCCAGGGCCATAGGCGTACGAGCGGCCACCCCCCCCCCCCATTTTGGGCACTAAATGCTAGGAAAATTTGGGCACACAATTGTACTTTGTAAAAGTTGTATAAAATAATATTGCGTTCTTGAATGTGTCCAATTTAACAGCGAATTTATGATTATTATGTAACATACTAAGAACCTAACTACATTTTTTGGGCACCAACCACCACCGCCCCCCCCCCCCAGTCAAAAATTTCCCCGTACGCCTATGCCCAGGGCAACATGGTTTGCCAAATGCCACACCCCTTGTAGTGACACTGGAGGAAGCTCCTAATCAGAGAACTTATGTGATTGCTGTCTTGACTCAAATAAACAAACTTTTTCAGAATTTCAAGTGCCCAACATGTGATAACTGTGCAATGTCTATTGTTCCTGGTCGACACATGGGATTTTCTACTGAACTACAAATGCAGTGCTCCTCATGTTATGAGACAGCTGAGAAATCGTATAGCTCTCCAAGGTGCAGAGAAAAAGATGAAACTGGAGAATTTGAGCCATCAGAGCACTCCTATTTCGAAATAAACAGCCTTTTAGTGTTCCTTTTTTTATGAACTAGGTTTAGGCTACGCGGGCCTTCAGAAGTTTGCTGCAATTTTAGGTACATAGTGTATGTCCGAGTCAACGTATTGGGAAATTTCTAACGCGAGTCGTAAATGTGTACTCGAACAATGTCAGGAATCCATTAGGACGGCTACAACGATTGTGAAAAAACTGTACGAGAATTTAGGGAATGCTGCTGATGATAACATTTCTGATATTGACGTGTCTTATGATTTCTCGTGGCACAGGCGTGGATATTCATCTCAAAATGGTCTTGGTCTGGTGATTGATTTATTGAGTGGATTGTGTTTAGGTTATGGGGTGAAGAGCAACTTTTGTTTAGAATGTACTTGGAAGGAATCTGATGATGATGAATACGACATTCATGAATTATTAACACCCCCAGGTTTGTTTGGTTTTTTTTTAAAGTAACAAAGATAACTTTTTTTTCTTATTTAAGAATTACCAAGTGGGTCGTGGAGGAAACCAAGATTTAGTAAAACTTATCTGTGGAAAGGCGTTTCTCAACGAAATTTAATATCCATTCTGAAGTCCTTAAACTGGAGATTATAAAGACGGACACGCCGTTCGAGTTGGGTAGAACATTTAATCATACAGATATTAGATACCGTTAGGGCAAATTTCGATGTGCGAGATAATAAAAGGGTACGACTACAAATAAAAAATAAACCACCCAGACCTGGCTACTCTCATCTATATATAGTGTTCAGACCGTTCCATTTTAAATGAAATTATGAAAGTCTTGCAATCGAAAAAAAACTTTAACTATAGTTAACCGAGCGAACGACTGTATCGGTAACGTATGTGCAATCTAAAACAAGTGGTGTATTTCAATTTTCTATAGTGATTGAATAACGGTGCTTTATTTTTTTTAAATATCTTAACATTATTTTTGTGGGGAGGGTGGGTTCTTTAACAAATATAGAGAAAACGGACAGCTCTTTATCTAATCTTCCATTATGTATCTTTAAGTTTTTCATTTTTCTTCAGGAATATCAAAAACATTAGAGTTCTACTGACAACCACAGCTGGCTTGATTTCTTTTGCGACAACGCAAGAGACATATGTTATACTCAAATGTATAATGGACATCATGAACGACGCTGATAAGCTACTAGACGGCGTGTGTGAAAGAGCCAGCCACTGTGTTGGTTCAAACGGATAGAGAGGAAAAAGATCGAGTCTACAATAATAATTAACCGAAATGTAGATATGTCTAGGAAAAAGTAATACCTCCCCTCCCCAAAAGAAGTTTTTATGTAAAAATTAAACGAAATGTAGATATTTCTAGGCAAAGTAATTACTCCCCAAAAGAAGTTTGTATGTAAAAAAAAAACAATGTTAAATTACATGAGGACAACAATTGGAATGTTATTACGGAATAATTTTTAAAAAAATCATTTAACATCATCTGATTCTTGTCTTTTTTTTTTATCTTTCCAGATTATTAATATACATAAGTTATGTAATGGCTCGCCTTAATTTACTTAATGGATCACCGTATGCTAAATTGGTAAAAATTCTAGAAATTTATAGAGAAGACGTAAATTGGAATTACTTAGTATATGTTTAAAATTAAATAGATTTTTCTTTGTGTGTTTCACGTCCCAGTCCAACAAAGAGGTGGGCCAAGTGGAGACACTGTGACAGTATACTCTTCAGGGGTGGTTCGCGGTCAACCTGCTGATGCCCGTTATGATGGTTATGGACGCTTGCCAATAAATGAAATGAAATGAAATGGGGTTTAACGTCCTACTGTTTTGCTCCGAACTGGGCTAATGAAGACGGGCATACGCCATACAGTGTGCTATGAGGGAAATTTTGCCCGGACAGCGGCACTACGGCCTACACTTATATCGAATTCCAACTGTCAAGGGATCTTTTACGTGCACGCCAATGTGTACACGGGACCTCGGTTTTTCGTCTCATCCGAATGACTAGACAGCTGTCTTTGTCAGGCCCTCCGTCCTGCATCCCTGACAAGGGGGAACCACACCGGAAAATCGGGATGAACTTTCTCGGCCAATGCAGGGATCGAACACCCGACCTCCAGGCTAGCGAGCCAGCCGCTTGCCAATAAAACTCGAAAAACGTCGGCGATGTGCATTGTGTAAAGATGGTTATACTGACACAGCGTGGGAAAGGTGTGACGTTCGTCTATGCTTCAACGAGAACCGTCATTGATATAGAACTTATTACAGTGCATGAATCAGTGTGTTAATTTGTAGTGTAGTGTTGCCAGGTTGTCTCGTTTTTCCATTCAATTTTCAATCAAAGAATATTGTTCGATATCAATTCTGTTTTCTTGATTTGAGGGTTTTCTCATGCTATACCTAGTCTGAATTGTACCCTCAATAACCCGCTGTTGCAAATATGCAACATTGCCAATTATGGTTACAAATGGTTGCCCATCAAAACATTATGTTTAACTTAGTTGATGCCTCCGGTCTTAAAACCCACCATGTAATATTTTTTTCCCTTGACCATTCTATGTTCGGGCTCTACAGGGTTTGAACAGAAGATGTCTAAGACGTGCTTGTTTATTGTAATATCATGAGACCAACACACGGTTGGTTCTAGTTACTATAGTTATATCTGTATTTACAATGTTTGTTTTTTTATAATGTGAGGGACCCTTGAGGGAAGTTTCAATTAAGACTCGGAATCTATTTCCGTTTTAAATAGATAATAAATATTATGGTTAATATATATAAATATATCACGGACAAAAAGCCAGAAAGCAAATCTGTAAATTATTGCTTTTTTGTGACATGACTATTCAACAAGAACATTAATGTACACTACCGTCAATATTTTAAATTTTGCACCTAGTCATAAGACCTAATGGTCTTCCCCGGTGATGCGGGCAAATTATTGGAAGCTACCTCATCTTGTTGTTTTTTTTTTTTTTAAAAAAGGGCGCTCGTTTTGTCTTAATATATCAACATATGTTTTGATAATCATACATATTTTTTTTACTGTAGGAATGTAGCCTTAGTTCGGGAGTAGTTGTACACCACACCATCATTGACGCCCTGTGGCCCGTCCATCACTGGTCTCGAAACGGAAATCAAAGTCATGGTTATTTCACATGTAATTATTATTTAAAATTTGTTTTCCACAAGGACAACAAAACAAGGTGGGTGGGATGATAATATATTTTCAGTAAGATGTCATAATACTGATGTTAACCAGACAACAGAAATGAAATGGGGTTTAACGTCCTGCTGTTCTGCTCCTAAACTGGGCTAATGAAGACGGGCATACACCATGCTATGAGGGAAATTTTGCCCGGGCAGCGGCGTTACGGCCTACTCTTATATCGAATTCCAACTGCCAAGGGATCTTTTACGTGCAAGCCAATATGTACACGGGACCTCGGTTTTTCGTCCCATCCGAACGACTAGGGGCAGCGGCGCTACGGCCTACTCTTATATCGAATTCCAACTACCAGGGGATCTTTTACGTGCACGCCAATATGTACACGGGACCTCGGTTTTTCGTCCCATCCGAACGACTAGACAGCTGTCCTTGTCAGACCCTCCGTTCTGCATCACTGAAACCACGCCGTAAAATCTGGATGAACTTTCTCGGCCAATGCAGGGATCGAACACCCGACCTCCAGGCTAGCGAGCCAGCGTCTTACCCACTTAGCCACGTGATCCCCAACAGATGATAAATAGAATAACTACACATATATGATGAAGATACTGTAGCAGTGAGAATCTTCGGTAATAACTAAAGACTAAGAACAACAACAGAAAGATTAAAATATAAAAGACATTGCAATAAAATAAAACAATAAGATAGTAATTGAACTCGTTAATGTGTCAGCTGTCATAAGGATTAGTAGCTTAACGTCTTATTAAAAAGGAGGATTAACAGAAACATAAGATAGAAATGTTTAATTGAATGAATGAATACTGAACGAATGAACTATTGAAAGAACGAAATAGAAACAATTCATAAATTTATCACCATTATAATACGCCTAAGGTATCACTAAATATTCATCCAAATTAGGGGGAGACTCATTGCTCAGAAGAACACTATACTTCATTTGATGTTACATTGGCAAAGCCAATAAATTAGCAGAGTTTTTATCTAAAATGCCCAGGTAAAACCACAGCTTGCAAAGCCAGCTGTGGTTTTCTCTTAGCAAAGATTGATACATCCCCTTGTGTTAATCTGTAACAAACGTGAACACCTACTTTTTACAAGTTGTATTAAATGTCATCCATCCAACAGCATTTCATGGTTTAAAGATTAGACCACAGGAAATTTATATTGGCCGTAAACAGGAATTTTTACTTCTAATAATTGTTTTACGTACAGACAAAAGAACACAGTGGGATATTTATATATGTTGATTAAGTTGTCACAACACTGATGTTAAACAGATGATGTTGAGGGATGAAGTTGATGAAACTAAAAGTTCATATAAAACAACACCACAACATATATTAGCGGATCATATGGCTATGGTACCTGTGTACCAGAGAATGATATACTACAATGAAACCGCAAGATATGTAATACTATGGGGTCTATATACTGTGGAGGTTACCTAAGTTATGTAGAGAGGTTCTGGTTAATGTTTTGTCGTCGTTAGCTAGTACCACTGACAAGAACTCGGCTAACAAGAATATGTCTGGTTTAAAGTCGGGCAATGACATCATGGTCTGATAATCCAAATATGGTAACCCTATGTGTTAGAATCGTAGTGCCCATATAAGTACACTGTGTCGAAATCTAGGGTAGCATCTTTGCACTTGACCAATCCGGTAAAGGAAGCACCTGGTCAATTTCCCGCGGCTCGATACATTGCTCATGCACGTAACTATTTAAAAAGAACGAGCGGGGTTTCATTTATTTTAGATATTATTGAGAGGCTTCCCAGGGGAACACCACAGCCTCCTGGGCCGAGAGGCTGGGAAACAAACATCATTCGGATAAGAGCACCCCGTTAAGTCGTAAGAGAGCCATATGATGTTAGGGGGTACAACAGTACACTGGTCCTACGAAATGGTGGAAATGAAATGAAATGTGGTTTTATGGCACGCCAGCTCCAACCGGGCTATATTGCGCCAAACATATGGTGAATATTACAAGACAGGCTAAATTATATCACAGAAAAACATTATATGCATAAATAAAAACAATATCACAGTTAGTAAAATTAAAAATAAAATACAACTTTTATGCATATAAATATTAAATACAAAAATGAAATGATATATATATATATACAATTAAAATTTATGATAAAATCCTGTCTCCTTTAAAAAGTCTAACACTTTACCATATAAACCCGGTTGGGCAAACATGTCATGTAATGACTGACAACGGTAAAAATTTGATCTATTATCCTTGAAATGCTTGCACTCAATCAAAATGTGCTTAACTGTCAAAGGAACATGACAGTGTTCACATTCTGGTTGAGGCTCTCGCTTTAAGATGAAAATGTGTGTTAGTAGCAGACGATAAATGTCTGCTACTAATGGGTGTACAAGCTGCTTATTGTTTATTGCTTGCAAAGAGGACAAAGAATCAGTAAATATAACGTGTTTTAAATTAGAAGATGATTGAATGAACTCCAATGCCTGAAAGATGGCCTGGAGCTCAGCAGTACATATGGAAGCAGCAGGTGGAAGTCTGACAAACATGGTTCCAGATGGCGTGACGGTAGCCGAAGCTACCCGATCACCATCTTTGGAACCATCTGTGTAAATGGGAGCATAATCACCTTATTTAGACCTCAACACTCGAAAGAGTCTGAAAAACCGTGGAACTAGTATCTCTCTTTTTGTTTTTCGTTAGATCTAAATCGATCTTTGGAGGCGATATAGTCCAGGGTGGAGTACTAAACAAAGGGGTATTCGCAATACTGTCATGACTGATCCCAGCCTCTGACAAAAGGGGTTGGATGCGAATACCGAATGATGGAATAACGTTAGTTTTCAGTAAATACAGATGTTCGTGAAATGGTCTAAATATGGTGTTATAAGAAATATGATGAGGCAGAGATGCAATTTTTGTAGCATACTGCAGAGCAAGTTTATCACGTCTGTCGTGCAATGAGGGCTCGTGCGCCTCGACGTATAAACTCTGCACTGGAGATGTTCGAAATGCTCCTAAACTGATTCTAAGTCCTTGGTTGTGTATGGTGTCAAGCTCTTTGAGATAAGACTCACGGGCAGACCCATACACAATACACCCATAATCGAGTTTAGATCTTATTAAAGCTCGATATAATCTGAGCAAGACCTTACGGTCTGCTCCCCAGTCAGTGTTTGATAAGACTCTCAAAATGTTGAGGGCTTTCAGACATTTCTTCTTGAGGGTTTTGATATGTGGGATAAATGATAATTTCTTATCAAATATCAAACCCAAAAATTTTGTTTCATCTACAACTGGAATGGGGCTTCCATCCAGTGTAAGTTCCGGATCAGGATGTAAACCTCTTCGTTGACAAAAGTGCATACAAACAGTCTTGGATTTCGAAAATCGAAATCCATTGTCAGTTGCCCATCGTTGAATAGAATTCAAGCAAAGCTGCAACTGACGTTCGATTGTTTGCATACTTGTCGATCCGTAACACATCTGAAAGTCATCAACATAAAGAGAGCCGTCGACCCCACGTTTAAGGCATGATGGTATGGTATTTATCTTGATGGAAAAAAGAGTAGGAGATAGTATACTTCCCCGAGGGACTCCCATTTCCTGGGGAAATGGATCAGAGAATATTGATCCCAAGTAATGTGTTGCAGAGAAATGGCTCGCAAACCAAATCCCCACTCAATTACCAGGATTCCACTCTCCACCGACACGGGTCGCAACGCACGGCAAACACGTTGCCCCATTACGGGATCCTTTTAGTCGCCTTTTACGACACGCAGGACATACGAAGGGTATATTCTTATCACCCCCTACACCCCAGGGGGGGGGGGGGTCTCTTTTTAAAATGTTAGCACTTTATCATATAGCTCCGGTTGAGCAAATAGCTGACGTACTGACTGGTAACGGTAGTATTTAGTTCTAATATACTTGAGATGATTGCACTCAATCAAGATGTGTTTCACTGTCAAAACCTGGAATAGAGTCGACGCCTCAAGTTGACTCCGTGCCCAGTACCAGTGTCATTGTTTCCGAAGAGAACCGAACTGAAACGAGTGAAGTAAATGAACCCATTTCTTTTCAATGCGCGAATCAACCGAAACATGTAGACTTTATGGTGTCGCAGCTCTGTGGTAACCGGACTTTGAAGTTCCAAACCAAATGGTATCAGGGGCGATCTTGGCTACATTGCGATGAACGATCGGGAAAAGTTTTTGTTTTCGAGTGGATGGATGCAGTAAACAAGGGTCTTTTGAACCCATCACATTACCGGAAGGAGACTGCGTTTAGGGTGGAGGGGTTCGCGAACTGGGAGAAAAAAAAACAGAAAAATTTCATGCCCATGAAATATCTGATGTTCACCGCGATGCCCGTCTAAAGCACGCTAATCTCAGCAAAAAGGATATACTTTGTCATCTGACCAGACTAATGCCAGAAATGCATTGCTGAAAATAATAAACTACGATAAAATATCTGGCCAGCGAAAAGAATATGGCGAGGGAAAATTCAAGCGCCTTCTTCCTTGCGGGCAAGTGAACGATAAAATAAATCCTGTAACGGTGGCTAAAAATAACCACTAACTACACAAGCCATGATGTTGCCAATGAGATCCTGAGCCATGAAATTTTGCGTCAAATCGTTAAAAAGGTAAAAGCTGAATCAGTTCAGTTTGGTGTAATTGTGGACGGCACGCGAGACATCTCAGGAAATGAACAGGAGACGATATGTATTTTTGGTTTGGAAATGAAATGTTCCGGGTTCGCCCCTGTGTGAGGGTCACTTATTTTTGAACGTCCAAAGGAAGACTGTAAAGATTACAGCCACCGAAGAAATTACAATCAAGACCTTTTGATTTTTAAATGTTGATGTTGTTTATGGTTACTACGTTAAGTCATTCATTTTGCGACCAACACACGGGTTGTTTATTATTACAAAGGTTTTTTTTGTGTAATGTGGGGGGCCCGTATTTGTGTACATCCAAATAAGACTGTAAGGATTAATGCCCCCGAAAAAGTGTCAAATAAGACCTTTAATCAGTAATTTTTAACGACACTCGCAATCGTTCCGTTTTAAGTTGTTTATGGTTACTATGTTTACAAAGGTTTTTGGGTTATGTGGGGGACACTTATTTGTGTACAGAAAGTTTAGCGCTATTTATATATGTTCGTGCCTAGTCGCGCAGCACATATGGATACGACAGATACAAGACCGCTGGGGAAATTCGACCTGCGTGTTTAAAATACAAATTGGTTAGGAGGAGGAAAACACAAATGGCCAAGGAGGAGAAAAACACATTCTGGATTCATGAGCAGAAAAACTGAAAATGTGGATGATTTAGGGAGCAACTTCGAACTTCACGTTCGATTTGAAACGTTCACCAAGGATGCTTTCATTCAGAACCAACATTTAGTTGCAATATTTGTCGACCCTGAGAAAGCTTATGATACCACATGGAAATTTTGGTATTTAAAAAGAATTGTGATATCTGTTTATATATGCATATACTTATTTGTTTAAGATCCTTTAGCCTGTCTCATCGTTCAACATATAATATCCAATAGAAATTATTGACACTATCATATTTGTGTTATAAACTAATTGTTATCACAGACCGACTTAGTTCTGACTTGGTCACTTATATAACACGGATTGCTTGCTTGTACATTATATCTGAAGTGTGGTAATTCTATAAACCTGTTTATCGTGTTAACTGTTTAAAAACTTAATTATTACACCGAACAGATGAAATATTTAGGTTAACTGTTTACAAAGTTAATTATTACACCGAACAGATGAGTTATTTATTATAATGTAATATCTTTTGTACTATACCAACTCAGGCCTATTATAATCAGAATGATCTGACTGCCGTCGGTAGCGAACTAGCCAGCGAAAAAACGTCCACCAATATTCTTTCTTTAAAAGTAACTAAATGTGATGGGTTTTTTTTTTATTGTAGAATGAAGTAACATTAAAGATGATGATAATGTACGAACCAAATGTGAGGGAGTTTTCAGATGGAAAACCGTTGATAGATGAAGAACATCATGAAATTTCAAAAAGAGAAATATGTTATAAAAAATAGTTTGGGTTTATATTCTTCCGTTGGATCATATAAAGTGACAGAAAATATCTTCAGTTGGATCATATAAAGTGATATAAAGTGACAGAAAATATCTTCAGTTGGATCATATAAAGTGACAGAAAAATCTTCAGTAAATAGTAATTTGTTATTGTAATTTTTTTTATATAGATGTATATAAAGATAGGTTGCCAGGCAACAAAACATACGCCCACAGCAGCTAAATCGTCCGGCAGTCGACAAGGGTTGTCACATTTATACTTTTGTAGGTAATTAGGGGAATTTAATAGACAATTTCATACAGATGACATTATAATTTTCGTCGTTTGAGGGTTCACAAGGTTCTAAAAATTAAAACAAGGGCCGTAACTCTGGAAGTAATCTACAGAAATTGTTCATATTCGACAGGCTTTTTCGTTTTACTAATTCAAATAATGCATATAAATTTCATACAGATTGGATGATAACTGTTGCCGTTCGAACGTTCACCAAAGTAAATCAAGGGCCATAACTCTAGACGTAATTGACGGAAATTGCTGACATTCAATAGGCTTCTTCATTTCACTAATTTAAATGAATTTAATACAGATCGGATAATAATTTTTGTCGTTAGAGCATTTACAAATTACAAAGTGAAACAAGGGCCATAACTCACGGCGTAATAACGGACATTGCTGAAATTCAATAGGTTTCTTCGTTTCACTAATTCAAATGATGCATATCAATTTCAAACAGATCGGATGATAACTGTTGTCATTAGAGCGTTCACAAGATTCAATAAAGTGAAACAAGGGCCATAACTCTAGATGTAATTAAGGGAAATTGCTGAAATTCAATAGGCTTCGTTATTTTAGTAATTTAAATGATGCATATAAATTTCATACAGATCCGTTGATAACTTTTGTCGTTAGAGCGCTCACAAGGTGCAACAAAGTGAAACACGGGCTATAACTCCAGAAGAAATTAACGGAAATTCAATAGGATTCTTCATTTGAATGATGCATATCAATTTCAAATAGATCGGATGATAACTGTTGTCATTAGAGCGTTCACAAGATTCAACAAAGTGAAACAAGGGCCATAACTCTAGATGTAATTTACAGAAATTGCTGAAAATCAATAGGCTTCTTTGCTTTACTAATTTAAATGATGCATATGAATTTCATACAGATCGGTTGATAACCTTTGTTGTTAGAGCGTTCACAAGGTGAAACAAGGGCCATAATTCCCGAAAGAATTAACGGAAATTGCTGCAATTCAATAGGCTTCTTCACTTCACTAATTTAAATGATGCATATCAATTTCATACAGATCGGTTGATAACTTTTGTCATTAGAGCGTTCACAAGATTCAACAGCGATAACTCGAGATGTAATTTACCGAAACTGCTGAAATTCAATAGGCTTCTTTGTTTTACTAATTTAAATACTGTAATGAAACATTTATAATACACTAAAATCTGATGAAGAGCAACAACTCATGATCATGAAGTAATTATCAAAAAACCCATTAGAATTTGTGTGGTTTTTATAAAGTTCTGCCCCATGCTAACGTTTTGTATACAAAATTTTTAATATCATGGATTTAGCTGTTCAAGTCATAAAAATTCATTGACAATCAATATACTTGTTCGTCTCAAGATCTTAAACTCTGTGTATCAATCTGAAGTCAATCGGATGATAACTTTAGCCTTTAGAACGTCACAAAGTGATCAAGGGCCATAACTTTGGCAGTAATTATCGGAAATCATTGAAAATCAATAGGATTCGTCTCATGACCTTAAACACTGTATAAATTTAAGGTCAATTGGATATTAACTTTGGCCTCTAGAGCGTCCACAAGTTTTCTTGAAGTGATCAAGGGCCATAACTCTGGCAGTAATTATCGGAAATCGCTGAAAATCAATAGGCTTCTTCGTCTCATGACCTTAAACACTGTATAAATTTAAAGTCAATCGGATATTAACTTTAGCCTCAAGAGCGTCCACAAGCAATTGTGGACGCCGGACGGACGGACGGACGGGGACGACAACAATATACGACCACATTTAAATGTGGGCGTATAAAAATGGTTAACGATCCTGGCAATTACAGAGGATTTACGATCAGCCAGTTTGGTACTAGATGTATGAAAGATATAAACAGCCTGAAGACCAACAACGGGAATGTATTAAAACGGCGGTTGTATAAATCAAGGACAGTTTTATTACGAACTTAATATTCAAGTGAATAGTCCTATATATTCGGATAGTGATGAGATTTCAACAACGGGTATATCTAAGATAGCAAGGGTAGTAAAACCACTACTGAGAGTTAAGCAATGGATCCGTTAATAGCAATTTGAGCTCATCGAACAATTCCACATCGCTATGGATCAGGCGATAGTTTTATGGTAAGTGAGATGAAAAGAAATTTCATGGCACGCCAGTTCCAACCGGGCTATATTGCGAATTTAACGAGACAAATTTAAAATAATATCGCATATTTATATATGTAAATAATTATGGTAAGCGATTTTAATGTATGGAGAGGAATTTTTATAAGTAATGTGTCATAGAAATTAGATCTCCCCTAACGACTTCAATTCATTAGTTAAACTCGCTGGAATGAATGAATGAAATATTGGCACATAAACTCCAACAGGGCTATATTGCACCAAACTCTTTGGAGAGGAAGAGATCGATATTTTAGACGTATTAATGTTTGTGGAACTGTGCGTCTAAATAGACGTAATATGCCAGCTGATTTGCGGAACATTCATTTACGAAAGGGTGACACTGCGTGCCGATATGGGGAAGAGATTCTGTGTTTTGTGTGGAAGGACAATAAAGATGTAAAGGTACTGACTACCATCGCAACTCTGGTAGAATCTTGCGAGGGAAACTCTGGTAGAATTAGATCCTGCATAAAAGTGTGGTAATTCTATAAACCTGTTTATCGTGTTTAAAAAGTTAATTATTACACCGAACAGATGAGTTATTTAGGTTAACTGTTTAAAAAGTTAATTATTACACCGAACAGATGAGTTTGTGGAACTGTGCGTCTACATAGACGTAACATGCCAGCTGATTTGCTCAACATTCATTTACGAAAGGGTGACACTGCGTACCAATATGGGGAAGAGATTCTGTGTTTTGTGTGGAAGGACAATAAAGATGTAAAGGTACTGACTACCATCGCAACTCTGGTAGAATTAGATCCTGCATAAAAGTGTGGTAATTCTATAAACCTGTTTATCGTGTTTAAAAAGTTAATTATTACACCGAACAGATGAGTTTGTGGAACTGTGCGTCTACATAGACGTAACATGCCAGCTGATTTGCTCAACATTCATTTACGAAAAGGGGACACTGCGTACCAATATGGGGAAGAGATTCTGTGTTTTGTGTGGAAGGACAATAAAGATGTAAAAGGTACTGACTACCATCGCAACTCTGGAAAAATTAGATCCTGCATAAAAGTGTGGTAATTCTATAAACCTGTTTATCGTGTTTAAAAAGTTAATTATTACACCGAACAGATGAGTTTGTGGAACTGTGCGTCTACATAGACGTAACATGCCAGCTGATGTGCTCAACATTCATTTACGAAAGGGTGACACTGCGTACCAATATGGGGAAGAGATTCTGTGTTTTGTGTGGAAGGACAATAAAGATGTAAAGGTACTGACTACCATCGCAACTCTGGTAGAATCTTGCGAGGGAAACTCTGGAAAAATTAAATCCTGCATAAAATCTTTAGAAAAATATGTAACGATAAAGGGAATGAAAAAAGATTTAACACGCGATTGTGCTTACTACACTTCTAGAGGGGGTGTATGCGATTTCATCGAAATATTTCTTCGTGATAATGTCACTATTACGTTAGATGAAAGGAAGCTGAGTTAAGTTCGCGTTTTGACGAACAACATTATTTTATCCATAAGGAACATGAAACCGAGAATAGATAATAATGTTCAGCAATTCTCGGACTGAATTTTGGCCACTGCGCATTTAGCGTCTAAAACCGTAAACAATGCAGATGTGCAAGCCCATATGGTGTTGACATTTACAGATGGAATTGCAGTAAAACAGCTGTATTATGAACTGTGGAAGACGTCCCCGCCTACCCTCCAGGCAGCGGCATTAATTGCTACACAAGACCAAGACTTTACGGAGAGCTACGTCACGCGCGTGGAGACAGGGACGGTGCCGCCACCGTTAGTCGTAACGGAACAAATGGTGGTTGATCATTTCCTGTCGCGGAAATGTAATCGTCCGGTCCATAAGACGAGCGATTGCCGCATGCAACAGATAAGCGGTGTGGAAACCTGCGATGAGAAACTGAACATCAAAAGTTTTGAACATTAGACTTACTATACATATATATTTATATATATATAAATGGATAGAACTCTTATAAATTATATCAGAAAATATCTCTACCTGTCCTGTTGTAAATACATGTGTCATATATTTCAGGAAATGACGGTTTATTATGTATCCCTATATACATCTATCTATTCTCACCTGCAGACAACTTAAACGTCAGTGTACAATTGTTGTATAACTTTGTCTGCTGTCTCATGGCAAACAGCTCAAATCAACTATTTCAAATCAACTATTGTGATTACCCATGAAGATATTTCAAATGTCGAGTACCACACACGCAGACAAACCAACAGTAAACTCTGGTACAGCTTCAGGGCGGGAAGATTAACTGCTTCACGTATGAAGGCGGTGTGCTTCACTTCTTGCCAAAATCCATCCAGGATTATATTAAAATCGATCTGCTACACAGTGGGGATGCTTTCGTGAACAGGAGGCAGTATCATTCCAAGTTGGAAAACCTTCATGATACTTTTCAACTGTCAGATAATGTTTTCGTGAACAGGAGGCAAGGTAACAGTATCATTCCAAGTTGGAAAAACTTCATGATACTTTTCAACTGTCAGATAATGGTCTCTTCTGGAACTCTCAAACTTGGGAGTTTCCCCAGGTGGTATAGTGGAGTGTAGTTGTTGTGGGAAGGTTTGTATAGAAGTCAAGTGCCCTGTCGGTATTAGAAAAGAAAAAATAAGAGATGGAAAAGATTCCGGTTTCAATATTGCAACTAAAACATGATCACCAATACTACTACCAAATCCAGGCTCAACTTCGTGTTTGTAATTTGGACTACTGCGACTTTGTGATCTGGACATGACAGATTGCTGTATTATCAAAGTTTCTTTTAATCTGTTATTTTGCCGGAGTTAGTACTAAAATATTTTGGTCACGATAACAAAGAATTGAAAAACTTCGAAGGAAGTAAATCTAAAAAGAACCTTAAAAAATTCAACGCTCTAATAACATGGTGCTAACAGAATTATGTGACTTTGAAGGAACGAAACCCAAAAAGGACATTAAAGAATTCAACCTGCCAAACCGGAACATTTGCCAGCTGCAAATGTAATTGCCATACTGGTCGTTCTTAAAGCACAGCTTACATGGGGTCAGAATCGAGCCATCGCCTCGATAATCTAATGTCATAAACATTGAAATAAGTCCAAGAAGGACCAGAAACTGTCAAAATTACGAAGGTTAGTAATCTGTTCGACACGGAAATCAAGAATTTGGACATGCCTCATCAGCGTCAGAAAAATAACACACCACCGCACGTGACAGAGATGAAAAGATGACTTCTTTAATACAAGTTTCGAAAACCCCAATTTCGATTCCAAGAATATGTCCGATTTCAGCAGCACATTGATTTTGTGTTTAAAGGCCCGTTAGCAGCGTCCGGTGATACCCGAAAGAGCCGGAGGGTTGGGAATGTGGCTAGGAAAAGAAGGCAAGAAAAATTTACAAGACATTTACATGGTCTGAAGGCGAGTTAGAGAACAACCCTGCGGTAGGTAGTACTAGCCAAAATAGAGGCCTATTTAAAACCGAAGAAAAACAAACGAAAGGCTCGACACCGTCTCAATTGTCGAAAACAAATGGGAAAATGAAAGTTTTGACAACTACATTACAGATTTAAAACTCTGCATCATGGATTGTGACTATACAGACCCGGATGACATTTTAGTGGACGTCATAATCGCAGGGGTCCGAGGCATTAAAATACAAGAAAGGCTTTTGGATCAGGGGGACCGCCAATGTAGACTTATGAGCGGGAAGGATAGAGAACACCGCCAATGTAGACTATGATTATGTATACCAGAAAATAAATTTGATCGTCTTTGATATAAATTTGATGTCTTTGAAATTTTAAGTGTCGTGTAGTGCCTGTTCACAATAAATTAAAGCTACATCCCCGTAACGACACGTCACATTTCCCAAGAAATGCTATTCAAATTTTGAATTGATTAGCCAAATTGATCAGTCAAAACTAAATCGAACCTTGGATTCCTCTATTCAAAGCATGAACACTATTTTTGTTAATGCGGCTTTACTGTTGAGCGGCCCACACACGCTCAATATAATTGTCAATACTTGATAATTATATTAAGCGTGTGTATGCGATATTGAAGCTCGAAATAATTGGTCAATGTGAATGAAGAAATCAAAAGTCCGTAGTTTTTTTTTATTGACGAACCGTACAATTGACCGTGTGTGGACGTCATCAACAATATTGACGCAATATTTCATTTCACGCAAAGACGTCGATGCGCCCGGACCACCGTTTTGACCACTTGGAACTGCCATAGCTAATGCTAAACAAATACCATAGTTCCGTCCATGATGGCTGCTTTCCTCAGAATGAAATGAAATGGGGCTTAACGTCCCACTGTTAGCTCCTGTACTGGGTTAATGAAGAAGGGCATACGCCATACAGTGTGCTATGAGGGAAATTTTGCCCGGGCAGCGGCACTATCGCCTACTCTTATATAGAATTCCAACTGCTAGGGGATCTTTTACGTGCATTCAAATATGTACACGGGACCTCGGTTTTTCGTCTCATCCGAAGGACTAGACAGCTGTCTTTGTCAGGCCCTCCGTTCTCCACCACTGACAAGGGGAACCCTCGTCGGAAAATCTGGATGAACTTTCTTGGCCAATGCAATGATCGAACACCCGACCCATCGCAGGCTAGCCAGCCAGTCAGCGTCATAACCACCTAGCCACCGTGGCTCCCTTCATCAGAATGAATATTAAGACAATATGGGGAAACCTAAATTTGCTTCAATAAAATTAACACCAATAATATTGACAATTATATTGAGCGTGTGTGTGTGTGTGTGGGCTGCTTTAATGATGTCTTTATTTAGTATACCACAACAGGAAATATATTCCTCTTAAAAGGAAGGGCGAGTCATGTACGTCAATCCGTCCTAATTAAATATAATTTCAATTAACTTAGCATGGAATTGTTTATTTAATGCCAATAAACTAGATGTCAAGAATAAAAAAAGTTTAATAGTTAATTTTGTTCAATAATACTTACGTTTAAGTTAGTGACCTAATTATTATCTCCCTTTCTTTGAGATTGGTTTTTCGGGTGACTGTCGCATGGACAATGGTACCATATACAGCAAATATTACCGCACTTATGAAACAAACGTGTGTTAGAAATACAAGTATATAATAATAGTCACAGATTTCAAGAATCCAAACTCAATATTTAAATTTAGTATCTAATAATTACTGATTATTTTATTTGACCTACTTGTTATCTCCCTTAGTTACCCACTCGTTGCTCAGTGAACCAAATACAATTTGGCAATCTATTCGTTCAGCTACAGATTCGATGTCACATATGTTGCTCAGGTATACAGACAACTCATCCCAAAGACAACTCATCCCAATAAAAGACAACTCATCCCAATATAAAAGACAACTCATCCCAATATAAAAGACTACTCATCCCAACTTTAAAACATGGGTAGAGTTATAAGACAAGTTATAAGACAACTCATCCCAACAAATTTAAGTGCCTGTTTTAATACAATTGCTTTCTTTGAAGACCACTCAGACCAAAACCAATCTGATTTTGTTATCTTAAAGGGACAATAACACTCTTGCTGGCTTGACAGCTCCAGAAAATAAATAAGAGCCTTATTCTAAGTACTAGATGTTTAAGTGTCCTACCGGTTGTGTAAATTATCCATTACATCCTATTTTACTTGTCCAGAGGGTTTGAAAATATTTTTAAATCCAAGTCACATTTGAAAAGCTTTACGTTAGGCTTTTCAAATCATTTAGTTGAATTTTTCCAATTTTTTAAATTAGGTGTGTTAAGATGAAATTTGTATCACTTTAATGTTATTTTTTTAAATTCAACAATATTGTATTAAATTCAACAATATTGAAATACATTTTGGACAACTGGATAATAACCCAAATTAAGATGGTATCAGATGGGAAATTACGAAGGCACCAGCAAAAACAGACAGGAACAACGCAATTCAAATTATTTCAACTATGGCATTCATACACAGACCAGACTATTAGTACCAACCAGATACTAAAGAGATGTGGGGGAATTTATGGACCTAACTGAAGGACAAACTTACTAAATGGCTAACCTACTGAACGACATACTGACCGAAGAAAAAACATATTTATAAAAATGTATTAATTGATCATGATATAATAAAATGTATTATTTAATAAATTGTTGATGTAATAAATAATAAAATGTATTATTTAATAAATTGTTGATGTAATAAATAATTTAACATTATTATTTTTATAAATTGTTGATCTAATAAATTCTTATATAAATTGTTGATATAATAAATTTTTATATTACTGATTAATTTAATAAATAAAAAAAAAATCAATATTTGTTGCGGTATTTATTTGTAACTTGGAATGATTGGGTTTTTTAAAGTTTTGATGAGTTGTCTTCTAACTTAGGATGAGTTGTCTTTTAACTTAGGATGAGTTGTCTTTTAACTTGGGATGAGCTGTCTTCTAACTTGGAATGAGTTATCTTTTATTGGGATGAGTTGTCTTTGGGATGAGTTGTCAGGTATTCGTTGCTTAGTGGCTATAGCGCCTGTTAAGGGCAAAGTAAAGTGACAAAAGTTGTCACAACAGCTTTAGTGCCTGTATTTAGGAATCTAAATGTACTGGAGATGATATTGAACAATAAAAAAGGAATGAAAATCGAAAATAATGATTTTAAAATTTGGAACATCACAAAGCGGAAAGCCCTATCCCTTCTTAATCCAGGGGGGGGGGGGGGGTCTGGTTTAACACTTGGCTTGCGCGTGAAATCTGTCCGTCATTGAGTCAAGATCGCATGTCCTCCCACGGCTAAAGCGAATTATAGAAATAGAATTGATCAAACTCTCTCCTGTAGAAACACCCAAGATTTTCTTCCAAATTCCATGTAGCACAAACATACAATAACTATGCAACATTTTCAATTATATAAAATTTATTCATTTATTTTTTCATTATCATCTGCCTCCCGTTCTCTCTCCTGCAGCTCTCCCCTATTTTTAAAATTCTCTCGAGCACCCTTGTAGTGGAGTTTGATCACACCTGCAAAATGTTTACATAATAAAAAAAAACCCACATTATTTACTTAGGAAAAACAATTGCAAGTGTAAAGGCGTTAAGTTAGATAATTCTATCATTCTTGATATTTGACTATAAACCTATTTAGCTAGTATCGCTCCGCCATTTATAACATCTTTGTTTGCGAACATTTGAAAAAGAAATAAGAATGTCTCCAACTGTTTTAATGTAACAAATAGCACCATTAATATACTTCGTTATTTCTGTCTTGTAAAAGTTACTAAATGAAATGGGGTTTAAAGTCCAGTTTTTCTGCGACTGTCACGACATTCATGCCAAGATGTACGCGGACCTCAGTTTTAAGCTAAAATTACTTTGGTTTGATGCGATGCCCTATAATGACTTTATATCATGATCAGTCTCTTCGGCCATTTGTAATGCCTTCTACATTTGTGGAGCTTGGTCATCTGGTCGTTTAGGTCTGTACCACCCATGAAATCATTGTAGGACGTCACAGATTTTGGAGCAGCAACTGGGATTCTCTTGTTCTCATTCCTGTCAATTGGTAGGACATTTTGCATGGGTGAATTGATATACAGAGCTATGACAAAATAGACACTTATCCTTCCACACGTTCAATCCCTGCATTGGCCGAGAAAGTTCATCGAGATTTTCCGGCGTGGTTCCCCCTTGTCAGTGATGCAGGACGGAGGGCCTGACAAGGACAGCTGTCTAGTCCTTCGGATGAGATGAAAAACCGAGGTTCCGTGTATACATTAGAATGCACGTAAAAGATCCCTTGGCAGTTGGAATTCGATATAAGAGTAGGCGATAGTGCCGCTGCCCGGGCAAAATTTCCCTCATCGCACACTGTATGGCGTATGCCCGTCTTCATTAGCCCAGTTTAGGAGCATAACAGTAGGACGTTAAACCCCATTTCATTTCATTTCATTTCCTTCCACACTATAGCTGCGACAGTTCCATTGACCATTTTCCATCTGGGTATCTCTCCTGGGGAAACCGTATTCGATTAGTCATAGCAGTGCCACATAATCGAATGTCTTTGTTATTCAGCAAATACTCCGCCAAATTGACTGAAGTGTAGAAGCGATCGGTGAACAACGAATAGTTCTGGCCTGTGTAATCAGCCGACAGTCGAACCACAAGGTTACCTGTTACCCCAAGACCATCAACCCCATTGGCACCTTCTCGCCGTGCAGTGTAACCTCGGCGTTACATATGTAACCGCTGTGAGAGTCACAAGAGCAGGCATGTTTTTATAGCCCAGCGTATTGTCTGAATAAGAGTTTGTTTTAGTTGGTATCATTCCTTCATCCAAAGACATTTCACATTGCGGACTGTTATAATGCCTAAACTTTGGAAGTAAGTAGTTGAAGATTGGGCGGGCTTTGTAAATCCTATCTGTCCAGATAAACATCTCAAGTATATTAGATCTAAATACTACCGTTGCCAGTCAGTACGTCAGCTATTTGCTCAACCGGAGCTATATGATAAAGTGCTAACATTTTTAAAAGAGACAAACTTTTATTCTCAATTTTAATTGTATATATTTAATCATGTATATCGTTTTAAATATTTATATATGTAAAAGATTTGTTATATTTATTTTTAATTAATATATTTTCTGTGATATTGTTTTAATTTGTCTCGTTAGATTCACCATATGTTTGGCGCAATATAGCCCGGTTGGAGCTGACGTGCCATTTAACAACATTTCATTCATTCTATGTCCAGATTATCTTCGTTTACAGTGTGCATTACCGACCAAATAGCGAGAAACCTGTCCGTGGACATGTTTTCTGGAAATCCTTTTAATTGACAAATGTGCGAGTCCTTGTTCCGCCAATAATGTGCATATCGATCTTTATAAATGAGTGATCCCATTGCAACCCGTAGTCCAAAAAAGCATCCAGTTCATCATTTTCCCTAAATTCCTTGCAACAAAACCATGTGGCTTTACAGCAATCACACGTGTAGCCTGGCGTGAGGTTTCCATAAGAATCAAGCTTGTTCTTCCGAAACACTGATCTGAATGTCTTGGCATTTATTAAAGAGTTCACTATATGTCGTGTAAATAGAACTTACATTTCTCAGTTTGATAAGGACAACATAAAACTTTTCCTTAACCGGTTTTGGCACAAATTGTTCTGCGTATGGTGAATTGCTCGTTTAGATCCTCTTTCATGCACTGATTTAAAAAAAATAATTGAAAGTTGGTTCTGGAATGATTTTCTCTACCGAACTACAGCTTCTTTAATCAACGATGAGATTGGGCCGTTTTATTTTGTAAGTCAACTCTTCCAATACTTGGGGGGTTGGGTGGCTGAATGGTTAGCACGTGCGCGCTGTACCATAAAGTCTGTCATTGAGTCAACTGGCGTGGTTTCGAATCCCCGGTTGTACGTGGCAAGGAGTAGGGTCGTCTGTCCAACCTCGTGGGTTTTCTCCGTGTCCTCCGGTTTCCTCCCACTGCTAAAGACCCCTACGCGCAAGCGAATTATTGAAATAAAATTAAACCATATGTTAGTCCCGAAATGACCTAGTTTGAGTCGAGTGGACGTTAAACCCCATTTCTCTCTCTCTCTCTTCCAATACTTTGGATTTGACTCATAAGTTTATCGTTGCCTTTTTATACGCCCACATTGAAATGGGGTCGTATATTGTCGTCGCCCCTGTCCGTCGGTCCGTCCGTTGGAAATGAAATGAAATGAAATGTTGTTTAATGGCACGTCAGCTCCAACCGGGCTATATTGCGCCAAACATATGGTGAATTTAACGAGACAAATTAAAACAATATCACAGGAATGTATTCATATATGTAAATAAAAACAAATATCACAGAAAATATACTTAAAAATAAATATATCAATTCCTTTACATATATAAATATTTAAAAAACAATATATGATAAATATATACAATTAAAATTTTGAATAAAAGTTTGTCTCTTTTAAAAATGCTAGCATTTCATCATAAAGCTCCGGTTGAGCAAATAGCTGACGTACTGACTGGCAACGGTAATATTTAGATCTAATATGTTTGAGATGATTGCACTCAATCAAGATGTGTTTCACTGTCAAAGGAACATGACAGTGAACACATTGTGGTTGAGGCTCTCGCTTTAAGATGAAAATGTGTGTTAAAAAAGTATGACCAATGCGAGAGCGACACAAAACCACTTCATCTCTCCTGCTGGTTCTATAGGAGCTTGGCCAGTCTCCTAAGAGAGGCTTAATGTGATGAAGTTTGTTTGTGTCTGCAAGATCCCAAGACCGTTGCCAGCGGTCATATACAAATAATTTAATGGACGATTTAAAATCGGTGAAAGGTAAAAGAAATTGTGATATGGGAAGATCTAAAGCAGACTTGGCAGCTAAGTCTGCTTGATCATTCCCTTTAATATCAACATGACTGGGGAGCCAGCAAAGGACAGTGTCCTTGCCGTTAAACTCGTGTGATAGTAGCAGACGATAAATGTCTGCTACTAAAGGGTGTACAAGCTGCTTATTGTTTATTGCCTGTAAAGAGGACAAAGAATCAGTAAATATAATGTGTTTTAAGGATGAAGAGGATTTGATATACTCCAAAGCCTGAAAGATGGCCTGGAGTTCAGCAGTAAATATGGAAGCAGCAAGAGGAAGACGAACAGAAATGGTCTCAGATGGCGTGACAGTAGCCGATGCTACCCGATCGCCATCTTTGGAACCATCTGTATAAATTGGAGCATAATCACCATATTTAGACCTTTTCTCTCTGAAGAGAGATTGAAACACTGTGGAACTAGTATCTTTCTTTTTGTTTTTTGTAAGATCGAGATCGATCTTGGGGGGAGATATAGACCATGGTGGTGTCTCGAAGAAAGGGGTATTCGCAATACTGTCTTGACTGATACCAGCCTGAGACAAAAGGGGTTGGATGCGAATACCGAAGGGTGGAATAACATTGGTTTTCAGTAAATATAGATGTTCATAATAGGGTCTAAATATGGTGTTAAATGAAATATGACGAGGCAGAGATGCAATTTTTGTAGCATACTGCAGTGCAAGTTTATCACGTCTGTCGTGCAATGAGGGCTCGTGCGCCTCGACGTATAAACTCTGCACTGGAGATGTTCGGAATGCTCCTAGACTGATTCTAAGTCCTTGGTTGTGAATGGTGTCAAGCTCTTTGAGATAAGACTCGCGGGCTGACCCATACACAATACACCCATAATCGAGTTTAGATCTTATTAATGCTCGATATAATCTGAGCAGGACCTTACGGTCTGCTCCCCAGTCAGTGTTTGATATGACTCTCAATATGTTGAGGGCTTTCAGACATTTCTTTTTGAGGGTTTTGATGTGGGGGATAAATGATAATTTCTTATCAAATATCAAACCCAAGAATTTTGTTTCATCTACAACTGGAATGGGGCTTCCATCTAGTGTAAGTTCCGGATCAGGATGTAAACCTCTTCGCTGACAAAAGTGCATACAAACAGTCTTGGATTTCGAAAATCGAAATCCATTGTCAGTTGCCCATCGTTGAATAGAATTCAAACAAAGCTGCAACTGACGTTCGATTGTCTGCATACTTGTCGATCCGTAACACATCTGAAAGTCGTCAACATAAAGAGAGCCGTCGACCCCGTATGGTATTTATCTTAATGGAAAAAAGAGTGGGAGATAATATACTTCCCTGAGGGACTCCCATTTCCTGGGGAAATGGGTCAGAGAATATTGATCCCAAGCGTACCTTAAACGACCTATCTTCTAAGAAATTTTTAATGAAGATAGGTAAGTGACCCCGCAGACCGAGGTTATGCAGGTCGCGCATGATACCATATTTCCATGTGGTATCATAAGCTTTCTCCAGATCAAAAAATATAGCAACTAAATGTTGTTTCTGGATGAAAGCATCCCTGACAAACGTTTCAAATCGAACGAGATGATCAAGAGTGCTCCTTTGGGACCGAAATCCACATTGGAGGTCTGTAATGAGGTTGTTGGACTCAAGGTACCAAACAAGCCTTCGATTGATCAATCTCTCCATGGTTTTGCAAATGCAGCTAGTCAAAGCGATCGGACGATAATTGGTAGGATTCGTAGGATCTTTCCCCGGTTTAGGGATGGGAATTATTATGGCTTCACGCCATGAAGGGGGAAAATTCCCATGAACCCAAATCCGGTTATAAAGATCTAATAATATTAAAAGTGTAGAAAAAGGTAAATGTTTTAATATCTGGTAATGAATTTCATCTGGACCAGTTGCAGTATCCTTAGCCCTTTTAAGAGAATCACGGAGTTCAGCAATAGAAAACTTTTCATTATAACATTCATCATTACGGGACTTGAAATTAAGTCGCCTTTTCTCCTGTTGATGTTTAATGCCCCGAAAGGCATCCGAGGAGAAATTGGATGATGAATTGAATGAAATTGTACTGGCCAGAGAATTAGCAATATCAGGGAATGTTGTTAAGGTGGTATTGTCAACATTTAGATGGTTAACTGATAATGCACTACTTTTACCTTTAATTCTACGAATCCTATCCCATACCGATTTAGAAGTGGTGCGGGAATTGATCCTTGAGACATATCCTTGCCATGAAGATTTCTTTGCTTGGCGTATGGTTCTACGAGCCTTCGCCCGGACCATTTGGTATGCTGCAATATTCTCCATGGAAGGGTGATTCTCAAGGCGTCTTAAGATGCGATCACGCTCTCTAAGAGCGGATTTGCAATCGTTATTATACCATGGTTTATTGAAACGTTTGGGCTCAGTCGTGGTCTTCGGAATCGCCTGCTCAGCTACATCCTGAAGAATTGAAGTGAATAAGGCCATGGGCTCATCTGCATCTTCTAACTCTTTTGCATCAAAAGAGAAGAGACACAAAGATTCAAAAAGAGCCCAATCAGCCTTATGTAACTTCCACCTCTGCGGTCTTTCAACCGGAGAGGGACCATTATTATCTATCAAGATGGGAAAATGGTCACTACCACACAGATCTTCATTCACTCTCCATGTAAAATCCTGAAAGAGGACCGTAGAGCAAATGGTTAGATCAAGAGAAGAAAAAGAAGCTGTGGCAGGATGTAGATAAGTAGGCGAGTCATCATTTAATAAACACAAATTATTAATGTTAATGAAGTCCGCTATTTGTTTACCTCTGTTATTATCATCTGGACTACCCCAGAGTGAATGATGACCATTGAAATCTCCCGTAATTATAAACGGGAGAGAAAGTTGTGCAACAAGGTCATCAAGATCTCTGGGGTTCAGATGTAAACTAGGTGGTAAATATACAGAGCAGAGTGTGATAGGAATATGTAAAGTCACCCTCACTGCAACTGCCTGTAAAGGCGAATTGAGGGTGACTTTGCTCTGCGGAATATTTCCATTAAGGAAAATGGAAACACCACCGTGTGCTCTACCATCATTATTAGCAAAATAATGATAGGCAACAAAATGTCTGAGTGTTAAGACATCTGAATTCTTTAAAAAAGTTTCTTGTAAACAAATAGCTAAGGGATTAAATTTTTGAATTAAGATTTGAACTTCATTAAAATTTGGTTTCAGACCACGACAATTCCATTGAATAATGGAATTAGCCATTTTCAGGGAGGTTTAACAGGACTTCTGTGATGTTGTTTGGGGTCATGTATTTCTACAACAACATCCATTAGATTGTCCTGTATCCCGAACCTGTTATAGGTTCCGACAGGATCTTCGTCACCCTTCCTACTACGGAAGGTAGCCAATTTAGAATTTTTAGGAACGCCTTTACCAGAACGTTCCTTGGTAATATCTATTTTGGGTGGATTTCCACCAATTGGTTGAGGAGTGGGAGGCTCAATCTCAGACTCCTCAGACTTATTAGCAGTCTGGGTGTTGAGGGAAATATTTACGGGCTTTGGAGGAATGGTAGGTTTCGGTGGTGACGAGGATTCCGTCGCAGCTGGAAATACAGCAGGTGTTTGACAAGCAATGGAAGTGGTCTTGGGCTTGACTGCATTTGCAAAAGACATTGCAAATGTTGGGGTTGCAGCCTCTACCAGCTTCCTTGCTTCAGGATATGGTATGTTTTTTTCTGTTTTCACCTGCTGCACTTGTTTTTCTTTCTTCCATATTGGGCACTCTCTAGAATAAGCAAAATGAGGCCCTTTGCAGTTAATGCAATGGTGGTCGAGTTGACAAGATGTACTTTCGTGACCATCTTGTCCACATCTAGCACACATCGCTTTCCCCTTACACACGTTTTTACTGTGTCCAAAGCGTTGACAATGAAAACAACGCAATGGAATGTACGGGGTAACTGGTATGGCAAGAAAACCAGCTTTGATCATCCTAGGAAGATCTGGTTTATCAAAGGTCAGGATATAGGTGTTAGTTTGGATAATATTACCATTACGTCTGATGGAAATACGTTTGACGTATGTAACACCTTGTTAGGCGAGATTTTCAAGCATCTCTTCCTCACAGCTGCCTTCTAAATCCTGAGACCGAATAACACCTCTTGATGAATTTAGAGAGTTATGCGGTGCAACTTTGATAGGAATGTTGGCTAAAGTCTTTGATTTTAATAATGAAGTAGCATGTGATTCTTTAGCACATTCCACTAACAAAGTACCATTTCTCATTTTCTTGACGCTTTTGGGCTCACCAGCCAAGCCAGCAAGACCTTTAGCAATCAAAAAAGGAGATGTTTTACTAAGATTGATATCGTTAGTACTTTGTATGACCAGAAATCTAGGCCAGGTTCGGGAAGTTTTTATTGGTAATGGTTCTAAATCCTCGGTCGACATACGTTTGGTAGTACGAGTCTTCTTGGTTTGAGAAGCCATTTGAGTAATTTAAAAGATTCATCCCTGCCTGCTCTCCAACCACCAAAGAGTTACAATATCAATGCAGGCTACTGCGCGGATATCCAGCGCATGCGCCCTACGAGGACAGACAGGGATATACCTAGACAAAGTAAAGATTAAATATTTTTACTCTACCTAGTTGACCCAAGCCGCTGCTTTAGAGTAGGCACGTAGGACACAAAGGTAGATCTGCAACAAATACATTACAGAATAGTGGAAAAGATGCGCCTACTCGTCAGCTAAACACGACCAAAGCCGATTGATCAGAGTGGGCCACTCTGACCTCCCGTCTAGGTGAATTGTGGGCCGAAGCAATGTGTTGCAGAGAAAGGGCTCGCAAGCCAAATCCCCACTCAATTACCAGGATTCCACTCTCCACCGACACGGGTCGCAACGCACGGCAAACACGTTGCCCCATTACAGGGATCCTTTTATTCGCCTCTTACGACACGCAGGAAATACGAAGGGTATATTCTTATCACCCCCTACACCCCAGGGGGGTCCGTCCGTTGGCCTGTCCGGCATCCGCAATTGGTTGTGGACGCTCTAGAGGCTAAAGTTAATATCCGATTGACTTTAAATTTATACACAGTGTTTAAGGTCATGAGATGAAGAATCCTATTGATTTTCAGCGATTTCCGATAATTACTGCTAGAGTTATGGCTCTTGATCACTTCAAAAAATCTTGTGGACGCTTTAGGGGTCAAAGTTAATATCTGATTAACTGTAAATTTATACACAGTGTTTAAGGTCATGAGAAGAAGAACCCTATTGATTTTCAACGATTTCCGATATTTACTGCCAAAGTTATGGCCCTTGATCACTTTGAAAATTCTTATGACGTTCTAGAGGCTAAAGTTATCATCCGATTGACTTCAGATTGATTGATAATTACTTAATGAGTTGTTACTCTTAATAAGATTTTAGTGTATTATAAATGTTTAATTACCAAAAAAAGTAAAAATATGCGACAATACTTGTTGACTGTGCGGACGATTTAGCTGCTGTGGGCGTATGTTTCCTTGCCTGGCAACCTATCTTTTTTCTTTTTTTATCATCTGATTCAAATGGTTAACTTTCCTTTCAGTAATTTAAAATTTCGATGTACGTCTGTTTGATTTTGGCACACAGTTTACCTCAGAGAATGCTTAAGTGTTGGTGTTAAAAGCTGAGGTTGACGGTACAGGCTACGCATTGTGGATTTGTTCCAGTAAGCAGAGGTTATTCAGGCATGACTGGTTAACAGGATTTTGATAAAACTGTTGCCAACAAATTTGTTCATCTCCTCTTCTTTGTCGATGTGCTCCAGTAAGAAGAGGTTATTCGGGCGTCTATGACCAACCTTTTTATGGCCTACGCGGTCAACTATAACACTATTTTAGTGATAACAGATATCAGTTTCGTTAATATATGGTTTATTTACATCAGAGCAGAATATCAAGCAGTTTCAATGTGTTTTATGGCAGATTGAGCACTAGGATTGGCTCGTTGGTTGCATGTGCAATGGAAATCAACATGTGGATGTTGTAAGAATAATTTCTTAAAAAATGTTCTCCAAGAACATTGTAACAGCTCTTTGGCACCAAAGGTCCCGTGAGCTGTTCGATCTTGCCCACCTCTTTCCTTATTTCCTTCGTGGATTTTATTTTCAAGGTTCGTTGTAAAAAAGACACCACTCAACTAACTTCAACTCATCACCCCTCCCCACCTCACACACAAAAAAGGGGGGACACCTAGCATTCGGGTTATACACGTCAGTTAAATCGCGATAATGAAACAAGATTTCTTTTTTCAAAACTTTTTATTATTATTTTAAAAATTTACATAAATCTAATATTTATGATATTAGATAATACTTATCCTGACATAACTATTTGCATATTCCGTTTTTCCTTCTGGGTAATCGTCGGAAGACATCAAAGTAAAACTGAAACACCGCCATGACCTCTGACCCACCTCACTATCACCACTGACCACATCACGTGTCACTACTGTCTTAAACTTCCTCTTCCGTTAACCTGCTAACCATTATAACATAGTCACATGCCAAGGGGAGGACGGCGGGATCGAGATCTTATGTCAGGATAAGTATTATCTAATATCATAAATATTAGATTTATGTAAATTAATTTACTACTTATCCTGACATAACTATTTGCAGAATTCATCAGAAAAGGCGGTGCTGGCATCTTGTCACGTGGAGTAGTGGTGATACTAAAAATAGATTTCAGAAATCAACGGTAAAACTCGATACATCTCGGTTACCGTGACCCCAAATGCACATACTTCCGAGTAATTAATATGATATCATAAATCATATAAAAACACCGAAAAGTGCCCGTATCACATTTTTGGAGAACAAGACAAAACTGGAACCCACCTGTCTTGGTTTCTGGCGCTGCTTTCTGTCTATATATATCCATTATATTACAAATAACCATCACCATAATAAAGGTCAAGGCCTCTGACCCTTCAACGTAATTACACTGCTACCATATATACATCAATAATCACACCATTATTATCGAACTCTTCTAGGCCCTGAAAGCACTTGTTGTGCTGCCACCAACGGACCCAATGAATGAACGCCATCTAAAGTCTCATCCGATAAATCTCGCAAATAGAAATTTGCAAATGTCGTATCACCAGACCAAAAACACCCCTTCATAATGTCGCTGACAGAGATATTATTATGAAGAGCTAAAGTTGCTGCGTATGCACGAATTTCATGAGGTCGATCCGACACAGAAGGCGGAAGACCTGCACTTGAGTAAGCTGCCAAAATCGTAGCCCGTAACCAAAAGGCGAGAGTATTTTTCTTCACGTCACCGTGCTTCGCTTTCAGTGGTAGAAAAAGCCGCTTACGCTGACGTCTGAAACTACTTGTAGACTGTAAATAGATATTTAACGCGCGAACGGGGCACAACGATAAATCTTCATTGTCGTCAGGGCCCAAAATGTTATCCAGTGACCGAATTAAAAATGTTCTATCAGGTTGACCTGGTCGTTGATTCTTGGCCACGAAATCGAACATAAGCCCAAGCTGCACCGCACCCTTCTCGGCCCGTATAAATTTGACTTGAGTGACATCCAACGCATGTATTTCGGAAACTCTAGCAGCCGTGGCAAAAGCGAGTAGAAATGCTGTCTTATATGTAAGATGTGTCATGTCAGCTTCCAGCAACGGTTCATAAGGCGATTTTGTTAAATACGAAAGTACAATTCCTAAGTCCCATGGTGGAGGCTTAAACTTCTGTAATTGGTCCTCCTGACGAAACCCCTTCACCATCGCTGAAATAACATTGGACTGTCCAAGTTTGACGGACATAATTTTATCACGAACAGATGCAATACAGCCTTCAATACAGCAACTGATGATTTCTCAGAAAACCCTTTTTCCATCAGTCCTTCCCGAACAAAGTCCAAGCGTGAAGTTGGAATAACTCCGGGTTTGGATGAGCTTGCTTTGTGTGAGGGCTTACTAGAAGTCTTTTCCAGACTGGTAGTTTTATAGGATTTACTTCTGCCAACTGAACGAGATCCGGGAACCATTGACGTGTTGGCCACCAAGGCGCGATCAAAAGAATTTTGCATTTGTAGAGCCGCACTTTCTGTAGCACCCTTGGAATCAAGATTGCTGGTGGGAATGCATACGCGTCCATCAAGTGCCAACTGATCGCTAGTGCATCGTGATCTAATGCCCTTGGATCTGGAACGGGTGATACATAAATTGGCAACTGATGATTGAGACTTGTCGCGAATAAATCCACCAATGGGGTCCATAGGCGTCTGCACACCTGTCGAAAAAGATCCGGGTGAAGCATCCATTCTGTTGCACTCGGTCTGTCCGGTCGGGATAGAGCATCCGCTATAACATTCAACGCTCCTGGAATGTGTCTGGCTCTTACTGCAATTTGAAGACTGTCTACCGTCTGATAAAAGTGAAATGTTAGGGACATCAGAACCTTCGACCTTGTTCCTTCCAGCTTGTTGATATATGTCGCTACTGTGGAGTTGTCTGTTGCGATCATTACTGTCGAATTTATTAAAAGGTCTGACCAATTTTGAACTGCTCGAATTACTGCTATAAATTCTAGAGCGTTTATGTGAAGGTTCTTCTCCTCGTGATTCCACGTTCCGGCGACGAAGGGATTGTGGATCGAAACGTTTTTCTGGTGACCCGTTGAATGAGCACCCCATCCCTGATGACTGGGGTTCCTGCTCTACCAACGGTACCCCCGTCATCACATTTACGGGAACCTTCCACCAAAGTACATGCCGCTGTAGCTCCGAAGGTAGAACTATTAAATCCTGAAGTTCCAGTGACTCCATTCTGGACTGTATGAACATCTGCAGTGGTCGTAATTGAAGCCTTCCTCGGGCCGTAGCATACTGGGCTGATGTTAGAAGGCCTAAAGCCTTGGTCCATGTATGAACCGACTGTGGAGCATCTTGGATAGACTGAACAACTTGTTGTATCTTGTCCCATCTGTCCCGAGGTACCAACAATATTCCCCGAGACGTGTCGAATAGTCCCCCGATGAACTGGAGGTTCTGTGTAGGTATTAAGTCTGACTTCTCCTTGTTCACTAACCAACCTAGTTGGTGAAATACTTGAAGAACGAACTTCAGTTGCGCACAAAGACGGAGTTCCTCTGAGTTGGCTAGAATACAATCGTCTATGTAGGAGTCGAACCGGACTCCTCGAGAATGTAGAAATCCTACTATCGGCTTGGTAATCCGGGTAAACAACCAAGGAGCCACTGATTTTCCGAACGGCAAAACCCTCCAGTGGTAATGACGTCCTTCGAAATAAAACCGAAGGTACCTGTGACATGATGGATGAATCGGGATGTGCAGATAGGCATCCTGTAAATCGATTGATGCTAGGAAATCTGCTGGACGAATCGTAACTGTGCGAGCGATGTCATCTGGAACTTCGGAGGTGGAGCCAAATAAAGCTGGTTGAATGACTTCAAGTTGTGAATCATTCTCAGCTTGGTCGAATTTTTCTTTGGAACCAAAAATATTCTTGAATAAAACCCCGGAGTGAGATTGTCCAATGGATCTCTTCGATTGCCTCCTTCTCTAAGAGAATAAGAATGTTTTCTCTTAAGATTTCCGTATGCGCATCTGGATAAATCACTTCTACAGGTGTCTTCGTCAACGGCGGAGATGACGTCAGTTGTAGACGATATCCGTTTCTCAACACATCTGTCACCCACCGATCGCCTAAAATTTTCCAATTCTTCCAATACTTCTGGAGCTATGATCCGACAGGGGACGTTTCGACCGAAACTTCCTGCCTTGGAATGGTAAATGAAATGAAATGTTGTTTAATGGCACGTCAGCTCCAACCGGGCTATATTGCGCCAAACATATGGTGAATCTAACGAGACAAATTAAAACAATATCACATAATTGAATTTATATATGTAAATAAAAACAAATATCACAGAAAATATATAATTAAAAATAAATATAACAAATCTTTTACATATATAAATATTTAAAACAATATACATGATTTAATATATACAATTAAAATTGAGAATAAAGGTTTGTCTCTTTTAAAAATGTTAGCACTTTATCATATAGCTCCGGTTGAGCAAATAGCTGACGTAATGACTGGCAACGGTAGTATTTAGATCTAATATACTTGAGATGTTTGCACTCAATCAAGATGTGACTCACTGTCAAAGGAACATGACAGTGAACACATTCCGGTTGAGGCTCTCGCTTCAAAATGAAAATATGAGTTAAAAAAGTATGACCAATTCGAGAGGGACACAAAATAACTTCATCTCTCCTGTTAGACCTGTAGGAGCTTGGCCATTCTCCAAGGAGAGGCTTTATGTGATGAAGTTTGTTTGTGCCTGCAAGATCCCAAGACCGTTGCCAGCGGTCATAAATAAAATTATTTATACAGGATTTAAAATCCGTGTATGGCGTTAAAAATTCGGATAAGGGAAGATCTAAGGCAGACTTGGCAGCCAAATCTGCTTGATCATTCCCTTTTATATCCATGTGACTGGGGAGCCAGCAAAGGACAATGTCCTTGCTGATGAACTCGTTTGATAGTAATAGACCATAAATGTCTGCTACTAATGGGTGTTCAAGCGGTTTATTATTTATTGCTTGCAGTGAGGACAAAGAATCAGTAAAAATTATATATTTTAAATCAGATGTTACTAATGGGTGTTCAAGCTGTTTATTATTTATTGCTTGCAGTGAGGACAAAGAATCAGTAAAAATTATATATTTTAAATCAGATGTTGATTGAATGAACTCCAAAGCCTGAAGAATGGCCTGGAGTTCAGCTGTAAAGATGGAAGCAGCAGGTGGAAGGCGGACAGAAATGGTCTCAGATGGTGTCACGGTAGCTGAAGCTACCCGATCACCATCTTTCGAACCATCTGTATAAATTGGAGCATAATCACCATATTTAGACCTCAGCTCTCGAAAGAGAGACTGAAACACCGTAGAGCTAGTATCTCTCTTTTTATGTTGTGTAAGATGGAAATCAATCTTTGGGGGAGATATAGCCCACGGTGGAGTCCTAAAGAAAGGGGTATTCGCAATACTGTCCAGGCTGATACCAGCCTCAGACAAAAGGGGTTGTATGCGAATACCGAAAGGTGGAATAACTTTAGTCTTAAGCAGATATAGATGCTCATGATATGGTCTAAATATGGTGTTAAATGAAATATGATTTGTTAAAGATGCTATTTTCGTAGCATACTGCAGGGCCAGTTTATCACGTCTGTTGTGCAGTGAGGGCTCATGCGCCTCGACGTATAAACTTTCCACTGGAGATGTACGAAATGCTCCTAAACTGATTCTAAGTCCTTGGTTGTGTATGGTGTCGAGCTCTTTGAGATAAGACTCGCGGGCAGACCCATACACAATACACCCATAATCGAGTTTTGATCTTATTAAAGCTCGATATAATCGGAGCAAGACCTTACGGTCTGCTCCCCAGTCAGTATTTGATAAGACTCTCAATATGTTGAGGGCTTTCAGACATTTCTTTTTTAGGCTTTTAATGTGGGGGATAAATGATAATTTCTTATCAAATATCAACCCCAGAAATTTGGTTTCATCCACAACTGGAAGGCGATTGCCATCCAAATAAAGTTCTGGATCTGGATGCAAACCTCGTTTCTGACAGAAATGCATGCAGACAGTCTTGGATTTCGAAAAACGAAATCCATTTTCGGTTGCCCATTGTTGAAGTGAATTCAAACAAAGCTGCAACTTACGTTCGATTATCCGCATGTCTGTAGAACCATAGCACATCTGAAAGTCATCAACATAAAGAGCGCCGTTTGTACCTGGTTTAAGGCACGCTGGGATTGTATTAATTTTTATTGCAAAGAGTGTTGGAGACAATATGCTTCCCTGAGGAACTCCCATTTCCTGAGGAAATGGGTCAGAGAATATTGATCCCAGGCGTACCTTAAATGACCTATCTTCCAGGAAATTTTTAATGAAGACAGGTAAGCGACCTCGTAGGCCGAGGTTATGGAGGTCGCGCATGATACCATGTTTCCACGTGGTATCATATGCTTTCTCCAGATCGAAAAATATTGCAACTAAATGTTGCTTCTGGATGAAAGCGTCCCTGACGAACGTTTCAAATCGAATGAGATGATCAAGAGTGCTCCTTTGGGACCGAAATCCACATTGGAGGTCTGTAATGAGGTTGTTGGACTCAAGGTACCAAACAAGCCTTCGATTGATCAATCTCTCCATGGTTTTGCAAATACAGCTAGTTAAAGCGATCGGACGATAGTTGTTAGGATTCGTATGATCTTTACCCGGTTTAGGGATGGGAATTATTGTGGCTTCATGCCACGAAGGAGGGAAATTGCCATCAACCCAAATCCGGTTAAAAAGATCTAATAAAATTAGGAGAGTTGGAAAAGGTAAATGTTTAAGAATTTGGTAATGAATTTCATCTGGACCAGTTGCAGTGTCACGAGCTCGTTTTAATGAATCCCGGAGCTCAGCAACAGAGAAATTGCCATTGTAGCATTCATCATTGCGGGACTTGAAATTAAGTCGCCTTTTCTCCTGTTGTGCTTTAATGCCCCGAAAGGCATCAGAGGAGAAATTGGATGATGAATTGAATGAGAAACTACTGGCCAGAGAATTAGCAATATCAGGAAGTGTTGTTAAGGTGGTATTATCAACATTTAGATGGTTAACTGATAATGCACTACTTTTACCTTTAATCCTATCCCATACCGATTTGGATGTTGTACGGGAATTGATCCTAGAGACGTAACCTTGCCATGAAGACTTCTTTGCTTGACGTATGGTTCTACGGGCCTTAGCCCGGACCATCTGGTATGCCGCAATATTCTCCATGGAAGGATGGTTCTTTAATTGTCTCAGGATACGATCACGCTCTTTTAGAGCGGATTTGCAATCGTCATTATACCATGGTTTATTGAAACGTTTTGGTTTAGTCGTGGTTTGTGGAATCGCCTGCTCAGCTACATCTTGAAGAATTGAAGTGAATAAGGCCATGGGCTCATCTGCATCTTCTAACTCCTTTGCATCAAAAGAGAAGAGACACAGAGATTCAAATAGAGCCCAGTCAGCCTTATGCAACTTCCACCTCTGAGGTCTTTCGACCGGAGAGGGACCATTGTTTTCAATTACAATAGGAAAATGGTCACTACCACACAGATCTTCATTTACCCTCCATGTAAAATCCTGAAACAGGACCGGAGAGCAAATGGTGAGATCTAAGGAAGAAAAAGAAGCTGTGGCAGGATGTAGATAAGTAGGCGAGTCATCATTTAATAAACACAAATTATTAAGGTTAATGAAGTCCGCTATTTGTTTACCTCTGATGTTATCATCTGGACTACCCCAGAGCGAATGGTGACCATTGAAATCTCCCGTAATAATAAACGGGAGAGGAAGTTGTGCAACAAGGTCATCAAGATCTCTGGGATTAAGATGTAAACTTGGTGGAAGATAAATAGAACAGAGTGTAATAGGAATATGCAGAGTCACCCTTACTGCAACTACCTGTAAGGGCGAGTTAAGTGTGACTTGACCCTGAGGAATGTCTCCATTAAGAATAATAGAAACACCCCCTTGAGCTCTACCATCACCAACTGAGTGATGATGGTAACCAACAAAATGTCTAAAAGACAAAGTGTCAGAATTCCTCAAAAATGTTTCCTGTAAACAAATAGCTAAAGGATTGTACTTTTGAATTAGAAGTTGAACTTCATTAAAATTTGGTTTTAAACCACGACAATTCCATTGAATAATGGAATTTACCATTGTCAGGGAAATTTAATTCTTGGCGGCTTACTGAGTGGGTCCACATGGACATCCACTACAGTAATGCCGTCCATCAGATCATCCCCATATTTATTGAAGAGAGTGATAGGGTTGTTTGCACCCTTTTTATCCTTCTCTCGAAATTTTCCTAAATTTTGATGTTTCTTGGAATGGACTGTTTTATCCTTTGCAGATGGAGTACTCTTAAACTGTACCACTGACCCAGTTGAACTGGGATCAGCAGTGTCAGCTTTATAGGAGGAGCCCCCTTGCCATTTGGAATGGGAGTATTGGGAATAATCCCAATAACTCCAGATGGAGGCAAAGGAGATGTACCCTCATCAGGAATGGTAGCAGTGCTTTGAGTCGAGCACTCCCGCGATTGGGAAGAGCTCGAGACCCCTTTATTATGATCTGATGTAATATTTTTAGGCTTTTTAACTTGATTAGGCCAGGTTATGTCTGTCTGAACTGATACGGAGTTTGTAGAGGCTTTAACTACACCCGCAAAAGATTTCCCTTGTGGTGTAACGGGAAAGAGTGTAGTAAGCTCGACTTGCTTCCTAGCATCAAAGTATGATATTTTTCGTTCAGACATAATCTGTTGAATTCGCTTCTCTTTCTGCCAAATGGGACATTCGCGAGAATAAGCAAAGTGCTTACCCTTGCAATTGACACAACAAAATTCCGCCTGACAGGTAGTGCTCTCGTGGCCATCATGACCACATCGAGCGCAGGTGTCTTTACCTCTGCAGACGGTTTTGCTGTGACCAAACCTTTGGCATTTGTAGCAGCGAAGAGGATTTGAAATATACGATTCAACAGGTATGTTTAAATAACCTGCCTTGAGAGTCTTTGGAATATCGGGACGATTGAAAGTAAGGATATAGGTGCTTGTTGGAATCACCTTATCTCCTCGGCGTACACTAATTCTTTTAACATGTGACACGCCTTGAGATGAAAGGTATTCTACCATTTCATCCTCACTGCTGCCTTCAAGATCTCGACATCTAATTACACCTCTACTTGAATTAAGTGACCTATGTGGTGACACTTTGATAGCAATGTCTGCCAAGGACGTTGACTGGAGTAGCATGGTAGCATGCTGCTCCTTGGCACATTCTATCAAAAGTGTTCCATTTTTTAGTTTTTTGATAGTTTTGGGTTCACCGGCTAAGCCGGCAATACCTTTAGCTATCAAAAATGGTGAAACTTTAGATAGGTCGGTAGAGGGACTCTCCATCAAGAGAAACCTCGGCCAAGCCTTTAGAACTTTTTTATTTGTATTAAATAAGTTTGAAACGTCCTCTGAATTAGGACGTTTCTGTTTATTGATTGGGGTGGGTGGGACTGGGGAATCCATGGAATTATTTTTTTAAATTTCACCCCCCGTTGTCCCCCAGGTTACTGCCCTGCCTACCAGGGGGAGGTCTAGCACGGATAACCAGCGCATGGCCTCAGGGCTCAACGAGGGGTATACTCAAGCCAGAAAGTAAAAATACTACTCCAACCTGATTGACCCAAGCCGCCGTTCTGTAGAATGCACTAAGGACACAAAGGTAGGCAATTGCTGAGTGAATAAACAACAGAGCATTGAATTGGAAAAGGGTACATTCTACAGAGCTAAAAACGACCACAGCCGATTGATCAGAGTGGGCCACTCTGACCCCCCGTCTAGGTGAACCATGGGCCAAAGTAATGTGTTGCAGAGAAAGGGCTCGCAAGCCAAGTCCCCACACAATTACCAGGATTCCACTCTCCACCGACACGGGTTGCAACGCACGGCAAACACGTTGCCCTTTTACAGGGATCCTTTTAGTCGCCTTTTACGACACGCAGGACATACGAAGGGTATATTCTTATCACCCCCTACACCCCAGGGGGGTGGAATGGTAAAAATCTGTACATTTGACAAGATGAAACTGTCTGACGAAAGGCCCGTTTCCCCCCCTGACATGAAGTCAACTTCGTCGTGACGTGCCTGTCCTCGAGTTGTACGAAGATCTACTATAAGACCCTCCTCTTCCACCTCTTCTATTATCTTGGTTCCGAAAAGAATTAGATGGTCCAAACTTATAACTATTAGATGACGTCGAAGTCGTTGCCGATGGCGTTGAAGCTGTCATCTGTTGAGAAAATCGTGGCTTCTTGTACGATGGTTGATTCCGTCCGAAAGAAACATGCTTCCTTTTAAGTATCCGCTCGACCTTGATATTCGATTCGAGTGACTTCGCCATAGCCACCTGTGTGTTGTGACTATCTTGTGCCTTTAAGGCCTCCTGAATGTTGTTATGAAACACATATTCTCCCGTAACCGGTTGTCTAAGCAAGGACTCTCTCAAATGGTGTTCTAACTTTGAACCTTCTAAAGCTGCAACCCGTCTTTCCTTGATAATATTACCAACTAGGAATGTATTAATGTTGGCAATAGTATTCAACGCCGATGCCGCTGAAGCGATAGCCGAAGTAACACAAATGTCATCTCCGTTCTTCGAATGACAAAACTTCTCTAATAAAGCCTCTAAATGTGTTCCTAAATGAGACGAAGCCATCATGGATTGTTTAACACATGCCTAACAACAAGACAGTATTCCATCCTCGATCTTAGCCCCAGGAATAGATCTCCTAGAAGTCAGACACTCCATGTTAGAATCTACTTTCAATGCGTCGATAGAAAAATCCAGACCATGTATTGGGTATAAACTCTCCTTAATAACTGGTTTATTGAACAACCTTCCCTTCCAATTCAATTTCTTGAACGCAGAGTTAAGGAATGAAGACACTTGTTTTACAGTTCCATCAGGGGGTAAGGAACGACCAACAGTAACTGCTGGTGTTGATTTTCTTGATACATTTGACTCCACTGGACGATCTGGTCGCAAAGGCTGTGGCGAAAGATCAGGTAAAGTACTGTAAATCCAATCAATTGTATCTCTCGGTGACAAAATACCTGGTTCAGAATCGGACGCTTCAGAGTTGGCTGACGAGTGATCTAATTCGCCACTCTCATGCGCTGGCTCATAAACTGGTGCCTCCACATCGTGTGTGGTAGCGTTCGTTGATGATGGAATACGAGTCGTACCTGTCGACGATGAGGAATCTCCGGTAACTTGACCGGTGTTAATCAATAAATTCTTCAAGACATCCAAAATTGTGAAGCGCCGAATGTCTGTGTAACACCGGGCGCCTGTGAAGCGCCGACTGTCTGTGAAGTGCTGGACGTCTGAAAAGCGCTGGGCGCATGTAAAGCGCTGGTCATCTGTGAAGCGGCGATCGCCTGTGAAGCGCTGGTCGTCTGTGAAGCGCCGATCTTCTTTGGAGCGCCGACCTTCTGTGGTGCGCTAGTCTGCTTGGATGCGTTGGTTTTCTTAAATGACTTCGGTTTCAGACATGCGCTGGGCAACGCCGAAACTCCCGGCTTCCTAGATGCGCCGTCCTTCTGAGAACTTGATATCTCAGATACGCCTCTACCACGCTCTTGTGGCGACTCCATCCTGTCGAAATCACCGACCTGCCTCTCTGCATCACTAAACATGCCGGCACCAGGAGACTGGCTCTCCTCGGGAACGGTGACATAACTTCTAACAAGCCTGTCCTGTTGAGTGGCTCTCTTACGAATAACATCTAAATACACCTTGAAGGCTTTCTCATCTAAAGGTAAACACCAATCACATCTTCGTAGTAGCGAACAAGTTTCACCCTCAACACAATCGGGACAAATAGGATGCGGAAAATTGGCCGATTTAGAGACATTGCATCTCGTACACATAGATCGTCTTATTTCCCCAGCCGAGTAAGCAATGGGGATATCAGCAGAAGACATAATAAAGTCAAATAAAGGTAAACAATTATCAAACCAAGTAACTCAGAGAGCTACAAAAACAAAAAAACACGTGCACTCGTCATGCACGGAAAACGGAAGAGAAAGTTTAAGACAGTAGTGACACGTGATGTGGTCAGTGGTGATAGTGAGGTGGGTCAGAGGTCATGGCGGTGTTTCAGTTTTACTTTGATGTCTTCCGACGATTACCGAGAAGGAAAAACGGAATATGCAAATAGTTATGTCAGGATAAGTAGTAAATTAATTAAAGACACGACATATTCCAATCCACCTTCTCTTTGTAGGTTTGGAGCAATTGAAATGTGGTCGTATATTGTCGTCGCCCCCGTCCGTCGGTCCGGCGTCCACAATTGCTTGTGGACGCTCTAGAGGCTAAAGTTAATATCCGATTGACTGTAAATTAATATACAGTGTTTAAGGTCATGAAACGAAGAAGCCTATTGATTTTCAGCGATTTCCGATAATTACTACCAGAGTTATGGCCCTTGATCACTTGTGGACGCTCTAGAGGCTCAAGTTAATATCCGATTGACTTTAAATTTAAACACAGTGTTTAAGGTCATGAAGCAAAGAAGCCTATTGATTTTCAGCGATTTCCGATAATTACTGCCAGAGTTATGGCCCTTGATCACTTCAAAAAATCTTGTGGACGCTCTAAAGGCCAAAGTTAATATCCGATTGACTTTAAATTTATACACAGTGTTTAAGGTCATGAGACGAAGATTTTCAGCGATAATTACTGTCACAGTTATGGCCCTTGATCACTTTGAAAAATCTTGTGACGCTCTAGAGTCTAAAGTTATCATCCGATTGACTTCAGATTGATACACAGAGTTTAAGAGCTTGAGACGAACAAGTATATCGATTTTCAATGAATTTTTATGACTTGAACAGCTAAATCCATGATATTAAAAACCAAACAAATTCTAATGGTTTTCTGATAATTACTTCATGAGTGTATTATAAATGTTTCATTACCGAAAGAAGTAAAAATATGCGACAACACTTGTTGACTGCCCGGACGATTTAGCTGCTGTGGCCGTATGTTTCGTTGCCTGGCAACCTATCTTTTTTTATATGTGGTGGTATCCTCTTCGATAAGTATCAATCGTGCTGTCACATAGTTTAGGTAAGCTAATAACCTATGGGGAAACAAAAAAGAAAAAAATACATATCAGTTAAATGAAGTAATATTAATATTACAGGCCGTGTCAACCATCGCATTTGGTGTCTTGTAAACATATTTCTAAACTATAGGTATACGGTGAAAAGTCTGTGTTGTAAATAAATGTTAGCGAACAGGCGACTTACCCTCCATAGAGGCTCCTTGATGGAGTACACAGCGTAGCAGACGATAAGAGTATGGCACGCGCGACAAGTCCCCGCTTGTGAATGGTTGACAAAACTTCAACTTAAAATAAAAAAAAATAAAAACTCACATCTCTTTTTCTTGTTGTCGTGTAGGCTGTTTATGTGGTATAAAAGGGTCCCTGGTGAACAGCTCATCTGCGTCCCCCAAAATGTCCAGTAATTCAACCACAAGGGCTGGTGCAGGCGATTTTATATAGGGAGACATCGCTCCAAAAACTAGTCCGATCATTGCTTGTAACAGTTGTCGAAGGTTGTGTATGCTATACCTTGAACAATAGAAAATACATACTATAATTTAGCTTAAAACTTTAAATTATACATACATCTACCACTAACCGAGATCTCCCTTCCCCCCTCCACCCACCCAGACACTCCTAACATAACCCCCACCCACCATACACCCCCCCCCCTCCACCATACACAGTTACTAAAAAGATAGGTTGTCAGGCAACGAAACATACGCCCACAGCAGCTAAATCGTCCGGGCAGTCAACAAGAGTTGTCGCATATTTTTACTTTTTTCGGTAATGAAACATTTATAATACACTAAAATCTGATTAAGAGCAACAAATCAGAAAACCATTAGAATTTGTATACAAAACTTTTAATACTGTATCATGGATTTAGCTGTTCCTAGTCATAAAAATTCATTGAAAATCAATATACTTGTTCGTCTCAAGATTTTAAACTCTGTGTATCAATCTGAAGTCAATCGGATATTAACTTTGGCCTCTAGAGCGTCCACAAGATTTTTCAAAGTGATCATGGGCCATAACTTTGGCAGTAATTATCAGAAATCTTTGAAAATCAATAGGATTCTTCGCCTCGTGACCTCAAACACTGTGTATAAATTTAAAGTCAATCAGATATTAACTTTAGCCTTTAGAGCATCCACAAGGTTTTTTGAAGTGATGAAGGGCTATAACTCTGGCAGTAATTATCGAAAATCACTGAAAATGAATAGGCTTCTTCGTCTCATGACCTTAAACACTGTGTATAAATTTAAAGTCAATCAGATATTAACTTTAGACTCTAGAGCGTCCACAATATTTTTCAAAGTGATCAAGGGCCATAACTCTGGCAGTAATTATCAGAAATCGCTGACAATCAAGAGGCTTCTTCGTCTCATGACCTTAAACACTGTGTATAAATTTAAAGTCAATCGGATATTAACTTTGGCTTCTAGAGCGTCCACAAGATTTTTTGAAGTGATCAAGGGCCATAACTCTGGCAATAATCATCGGAAATCGCTGAAAATCGATAGGCTTCTTCGTCTCATGACTTTAAACACTGTGTATAAATTTAAAGTCAATCGGATATTAACTTTGGCCTCTAGAGCGTCCACAAGATCTTTTGAAGTGATCAAGGGCCATAACTCGGGCAGTAATTATCGGAAATCGCTGAAAATCAATAGGCTTCTTCGTCTCATGGCCTTAAACACTGTATATAAATTTAAAGTCAATCGGATATTCACTTTAGCCTCTAGAGCGTCCACAAGCAATTGTGGACAGACGGGGGCGACGACAATATACGACCACATTTCAATGTGGGCGTTTAAAAATAGTGATAATAATTTAAGATTTTTTTTTCCAAAATAGGTATTGAATCATAAAAAAATAATATATGACAAGAAAAAAAAGCAAAATAAAACTTACATTTTTGAGTTTTTGTTTTTTTGAAAGTATTTAATAGAACTGGAAAACTGGAGTACACCTTGCTTCTTCGTAATACAATATACATATTGTTATATTGTTAGGGCTATTGGGGCTCATATTATTCTTGTATAACAAACAGATCTTCTCAGTCAAGACATTTTATTCAAACCTCGTGCAACTGTTGTAGGGGGTCAAATATGAAGTAAATAACCACACCAAGGGTTCAGTAAAACAGCAATTTATTACCTTATAATAAAAACCCTGAAATTATACAATTACAGTATAAATAACATAATCCAACATATAAAATCAATTCATTCATATTCATTAAAATAATATATTACATATTAACACTAAAATCTCTATTCTAACTACTACTTTTATATATACTTAGTCTATATAAATACTTTAAAGGGAAACTACCTCCTGTTAACCCGTATGAAATATACAGGCATAATCTAAATAATCTTACTAATAATAATAATGTTCTTACCCATGAAGGGGTTTTTAATAAAGTAACCAGAGTCTGGAACAAGGTGAAGTACCTTATAGCTCTGTCTGTAATAAAATATGGGGTATTTGATATTAATTATATTATTAAAGCGAAATGCTTTAAATAGCGTTACTATTATTACTATTATAAACTGTATGCCTTGTATTTGCAGAATGTAATTAACAAAAACCAGATTAACTTTAACTTATTTGACAATTTTACTTAAAACCAACATGTCCGCCAACTTTAACAAAGACAAATAAAATATATATAAACTTATAAAACTGATAAAACAAATAGCCACACATACCTTTAAACTGTAAACAATAAATCTGTAGATAATAATTCTTCCAATACCAAATACACACAATTGATACGAATAAATGAAACTATTATTATAACTATTGAAACTTTAAATATAAAATCACTACCAAGGTTGAATGAAATATTCAACCTCACACTACAAGATTCTATAAGTAAGTGACCAAGGAGATAGGAAATACAAATCCAAGAAACCTTTGGGTCAAAGGTGAAAATTGAATCCCAGTGACCAGATGATGAACTCGAACTCACTGGTTAGAAGAGTGTACAGAGCAGGATAGTTTAAAGATGCATTGATGTGTGACATATTACTTAAAATTACATTAGTATTGTGATCATATTAAAATACCCATAAACTAAATAAAATCACTCTACCACACAACTACCAATAACAGGTCGTGATACCATCAATAGCTTCGGTTATCACACATACATTACTAACACTACATTTACGACATACCCTGATACGTAGGACCCTTGACGTTTTCATTTTTTTTTTTAAAAGATGACCATCGTAAATAATTAAGTCATCTGGTTTTATCAATTTTTTTTTTGCCCGCGTTGAAAGTTACAAAAGATGGCCAGCGTAAATAAAAAAGTCATCTGGTTTTATTCAATTTTTTTTTTGCCCTCGTTGAAAGTGTCAAAAGGTGTCCAGCCTAGACAATTAAGGCATCTGTTTTTATTCATTTTTTTTTTATAGCGGTGAAAATGACAAAAGGTTAGTAGCGTAAATAATTAAGACATCTAGGCCCTGTTTCACGAAATTTTAACTAAAGATAAAATCCAAATTTTAGTAGATACTTCAATTTTGATTGGCTAAGCACTAAAATCAATCTAATATTATCCCATCAAATTACTAAAATTTGGATTTTATCTTGGTTAAAATTTCGTGAAACAGGCCCCTGGGTTTTTTTTACCGCGGTGAAAATGACAAACCTGATCAGACCAAATAATTAAGATACCTAGTTTATTCGTGTTTTATTTTTAAAAAAATAGGTAACTTAATAAATAGGCAATGCCAAATGAGTTTATGACAATACAAAATTAGACTTAGAGAGTTGTTTTTAATTCTTTTTTCAATAATATATTTATTCTTAACGTTAGCCTTTGACTTCATATCCAGTAAAAATCAAATGTGTTTTCGAACAGCATTCGTTGTTTAGAAAATAAAATCAAAACGACGAACAGTTGGGTTAATGATAAAATAGTTTATCATTTTGAAAATTCATTTAATTATGTTTCGTAGTGTGTGTTTTTTTAAAAGAAAGAAAATAGGTTTTTAGTCATCACCAGCTGTTATTTGGTAGGTTAAAAATAATAACTATTTCACTATAACCCACAACCATATAGTGATAAACCCCCACTAAAAGTTTAATAACACTCTCGACTATACTGTATTAAAAATCATCGAAGCGAATCCTATACGTTGAAAAGGTGACCTCAATAGATGACTAGGGTTATTGAAACCACGATGTGTTTTTATCATACCCCTACAGCTATAAAAAATTAGGTACACAATGACCCCACACATGACCACCCTGACGGGGTTCGGTTGAGAAATTCAAAATCAACACGCGAACCATTAACTAGGTATTTTAAAATCCTTGAGCGATATGCGAATACATGATACACCAAGGGAGAGGTCTCCTATTTTATTTTTTTAGGATCAAAGATATCGTTACTGTACATAACAACAAAAAAAAAACCCAAGGTAATACTTAACAATGTTACTGTTTTAACAAAATAAACCTTTTTAATTCAGGTTGTTCTAAGGGGTTGACATATTGTCTATATTACACCCTACAAACACTCAACTTACCATTTTTCGAATTCCAATCAAGATCAAGAGATTGTTTAGCCACATTCCACGTTATTAAAAAAATTACAGATGAATTCATTTGCTTGTTTTGTAATAATACATATATCTATTCTCTTTAACAGAATGGATCCGTTTGAAAGCTACACAACGGAGCAATGGGGTGAAATATTAGAGCTCACGGATGAATTTGAAGTATGGAGTCTCAGCCAGACGCAGGCGGCATGTCAAAACCTAGGCGATGACGAAGAATGAACCCGCATTATTTTCAGACAATGATAGTGACTTTGACCCGTCACAGGTAAGCGAAATGTTTACAGTTTTGCACGGTAATCAAATGAATGTAGTCAATTCACCTACTAAAAACGAAACAATTGAACCATTAATCATCCCTTCTAATTACCAATCATTAGTGGTGAAGAAGATGACGAAGCAATCGATATTTTTGATTTGTTAACCCCTCCGGGCTTGTTTTTTTAAAATAAAATCACATCCTTTTCTTTTTTTAAGATCGGTCAGGAAGGCGGTGGTATTAAAAAAATTAGTAAAGCTTATTTCAGTGGAGCAACGTTTTTCGACGAAATTTAACATACGACTGGAAATTATAAACCCAGATGAGCCAAATCCCCCGGACTGGTTAGAGTCTATTCACCCAGATATTAGAGACAGAGAAAATTTTAATATTCACCCAAATGAGAGAGTCAGAATACAATTAAATCACCCCGATTTGGATAATCCGATATATATCGCATTCAGACCTTACGAAGAACTAACTTTGGAATTAATTTTGGATGAAATTGTGAAAGTTATGCAATCTAAAAAAAACCCTAGTTAATGACGGTCAAACAACTATAGCTGTGACAAATGTTCCTTCTAAAGAAGGTGGTATGTTTCCAAATAAGATACTTTTGAACGAGGCTTTTATGAATTAAAAAAATCAGACATTTATATCACCCTTACTCAACAACGGTTATCAAGCGTGTTTTGGACAGTCTATCGTCCTAGGCATAAGGGGATCACGTGGCTAAGTGGGTAAGTCGCTAGCCTGGAGGTTGGGTGTTCGATCCCTGCATTGGCCGAGAAAGTTCATCCAGATTTTCCGGCGTGGTTCTCCCTTGTCAGTGATGAAGGACAGAGGGGTTGACAAGGAAAGCTGCCTAGTCGTTCGGATGGGACGAAAAACCGAGGTCCCGTGTACACATTGGCGTGCACGTAAAAGATCCCTTGGCAGTTGGAATTCGATATAAGAGTAGGCCGTAGTGCCGCTGTCCGGGCAAAATTTCCCTCATAGCACACTGTATGGCGTATGTCCGTCTTCATTAGACCAGGTTAGGAGCAGAACAGTAGGACGTTAAACTCCATTTCATTTCATTTCAGTCCTAGGCATAAACAAAATTTCTTATCGTAAGAAAATTTCACCGTCAGCCGAAGAAACTAAACATTACAAACGTGTATCTAGCAAACGACTCAATTTCGACATTGTTTACATTGAATAGCTTCTGGGCAATACAGATATATTATTTCAACAATGCCGAAAGTAAATTGTTGTTTACGCATTGTGTCTCCTTAACAAAGAGAACCCAAACACTGAGCCAATATCTATGGAGGGGGATCCTCGCCAAAACTCTCAATTTGTGAAAATACATTTGTCGATTTGTGAAAGTACATTTGTTAATTTGTCAAAATACAAAAAACATTTGTCGATTTGTCAAAGTACATTTGTTAATTTGTCAAAATGCAAAATACATTTGTCGATTTGTGAAAATGCATTTGTTGATTTGTCATACAACAAAAATACATTTTTTCATGTGTGAAAATACCTGTCTAACCTACAAAGCACAAATTTTGAAATAACACAGCTTAACTTTACAGTTTCAAGATATGTAATTTCAACATTTGTATTTTCAAGATATGTAATTTCAACATTTGTAGTTTCAACATTTGCAGTTTCAACAGTTGTATTAACGACACTTGCATTATCGAGCCTTGCATTAACAAGCCATGCGTTAGCGAACTATGACCATATTTGGGTTGATGACGTTGATCATTAATCCGGAAAACGCCGAGTTTGGTCCTGCAATGATGTCTCCCGTCTCAATAAAAATATCTCTTCTTGGGTGGAGTTTTTCAAGGGGAACTACTCTCATTATTTCCGTTCTTCAACATGGCCAATGAACTTATTCATGAAGTGAAGTCCCGAATAGAGGGAATTTGCAATTTGTTAGATACACAAAATTTTCAATCGCTTTCAGACATCATACATGATATACATACAGTAGCAGGTATTGTCTCAGATTTAATGTGTTCCATGCCTTCCACGGAAGAAGACAGTATAACGATGAATGGATTACAAACTTGTTTATTTCATATTCAAAATGCTGCAAATTTAATCGAACGAAAGCAGGCCAATGAAGTTATAACTGGATCTCTCGGACATTCATTGTCACCAGGACATACTGGACGACCATCAAAGTTAGTTCCATTTGAACAGCTAGAATTTTTGGTTTCTAATGGATTCAAATTGAATGACATGGCCAATTTATTTAATATTAGTCCCAGAACCATGAGTCGAAGATTGCTTGAATATGGTATTTCATTAAATGAAAAATATAGTCATATTTCCAATGATGAGCTAGATGAAATAGTAATTGACCTTCTTAGTAACTTTCCAAATATTGGGTATCGAAGTATAAAAGGACACCTGCACAGTAAAGGACATATAATTCAAGAATACAGGGTTCGTGAATCGATGAGAAGGATTGATATAGAAGGTGTTCTCTATCGTCGACTTACTTTAAATCCAGTAAGACGAAGAAGATATTCTGTTCGTGCGCCAAACTCATTGTGGCATATAGACGGCTATCATAAATTGATAAGGTTAGTATTGACTCAATTACAGGCAGGGGCGGACTAAGCTTATTTATCAGCCCAAAGAGGGACTAGCAGTGCATGGCGTTGTATGCCGTGAATATTTGAAAATTCAATTGCTGGATGGGGGCCTGGTGTGGCCGAGTGGCTAGGACGCTTGCCGTTCATGGTGGGGGTCCCAGGTTCGAATTCTGGCGGAGATCGGGTCGACCTTGTGGATTTTCTCGACTGGGTTCCCCCTTGTCAGGTGGGGAATGACATGGAAAAGCGTTCTAGTCCATTGGATAGGATGAAAAACGGAGGCCTGTGTTCACTAAGCTACGAGAGGGCATGTTAAAGTCACCTCGGCAGTTAAAATCGGTAGTGAGAATAGGGTGTTGCCGCTGCCTTAGCAAAATTTACCCTCATTGCACACGCTTGGCAAATGCCCGTCTCTAGTTAGCCTATAAATTAGTGCAGAAAAATGGGACGTTAATCTCCATTTCATTTCATTTCAATTGCTGAATGTGCAATCTTCGCTTTAAAACTGACTATTAACATGCATAAATTTTTGAAAGGCCCTTTGGGTCGGGACCCAACTGGTTTTGGCCAGGTGTGTCCCCCTCCATACCTGCTTACAGGTGATATACCGTTTTGTAATGTAAGCTTATAGAATTGATTTAAGAGTCTTCGTACTGTAGTAATCATTGTTGATTTCTGACTCCTGTTAAGTGAGTTCGCTTACTCAAGATAATTAATCCAAAATCCATATTTGGATTTTTAACACCCATTCGAAACCAGCTATTCAATATCATTAATGTCAGACTGGTTTATGATATATAGGCTTACTGTATTTGTATGACTAGTATAATATTTTATATGGGTTGCATTTTTCGAAACACGATGGAATGGCGGTTTGTCAATTACCGGTATATTATATATTGTATCTTTAACATTAACTCATCGCAGTTCAGTTTGATTAGTGGTAGCTGAGTAATGATCATTTGTATATTTTTTCCATATCTTTTAAGCTGGCACTTAGTTGTTCATGGAGGTATAGACGGTTATTCTCGCCTCCCTACATATTTAAAGATTAGCAACAACAATAGAGCAGAAACTGTTATGCAAGCATTTAATGAAGCTGTTCAAAATTATGGATTGCCATGGAGAGTTAGATCGGATAAAGGGGGCGAGAACGTTCGTGTTGCAGAATATATGATAAATTCCAGAGGTTTTGGAAGAGGCAGCCATATTACTGGAAGAAGTGTCCATAATCAGAGGTAAATTTAGTACGTCTGCATTAATATGTTCGATTTTATGTTATACATCTGTCTGTTCGCATTATCCTTTGAATAATAATTTTCAAGTTATGGTCCTTGATCCCATAAAAATATGCCAAGTTTAAATGGTTTAAAATCTTGATAGTTAGTCAGTGTGAAGCATCATACAGAATGCCCGTATTATTGTTTGGAACATGTTTCAGACTTCTTCCACTTGACTACAGTATTAAGAGGTTTCAACTATTATAAACGATAATCAGCAGTCTTCGTGCCATTCGAGGGTTTTCATTAATATTAAAGATATGTGCAGTTTTGCGTTAACCAATGGATATGTAACATTTATCACCTAATTAGAATTTTAAACTTGTGATCGTATATTAGCGTTCAGAAAACGAATGTCATGTTCAATATTTGATACGATTCAATAACAATCACCAGAGTTACTGCCCTTTGTTTGTAATCTAGATTCCAGAGTTTTAATGTGTCTTTGTCGTCATCAAATGTAGGTAAAGTAGTTTGTTCAAAAATCAAATTATGTACCATTGTCTAGACTTTGCTAAAAACATTCATTCTGTGACTTTGTGTGGTTTCATGAAAGGAATGTTGACAATTTGTTGCTCTGGTGTCATTTTCAACAACCTGTTCATATTTTAACAGTGAAATAGATCATCACACTTAATTTTTTTTTTATTTCAAAGAATAGAGAGATTTTGGAGAGATTTGTGGATGGGATGCATCAGTTTTTTCTACTACCTTTTTTGCTACATGGAAGCAGAAAACATATTTATACCAACTGATGAAATACATATTCAAGCCCTACACTATATCTTCATACCAAGGATTCAAAAACACTTGAACGAATTTAGAGAGGCCTTTATCAGTCTATCTATTAGGACAGCTAATCAGAAAACGCCGTTACAGTTATGGATAGATGGTCAAATCCTGGATCCAAATGAAAATCTTGCTTCTGAGGTATATTTTCATTGATATGTTTATTCAAGAAATCCAGATTAATATAATCTTTCATTTTTTGACAGTGGTTAAGATTATGCCTAAAAATATTCAAAAATTGGAGGGTGAGATTTTGGGATATTTTAATTTCCATAGCAAACAAATGATTTAATCTGTTAATGATAAGATAGAAGTCTCCAACCTTATACACCCCAACAACTGTTATTATATCCCAGAAAGTTTCAAAACTTTTCGTTGAGAACTGTGATCTCTATCGTGTAAAGAAGAAGTTTTTATGGGCATGCACAATAACTAGTAAAATGAAACTTTCAACCTTTTCAAAGATAAGATACAACTTTTAAACTAGCATATTCATAATCAGTGACCTCAATAATATATAATTAATTGCTTGCTTCGTCAGAATCAGATGATTTTGTGACTTGACCTAATTTTCGCCATTTTTATAAACAATTACAGCAACTCTGGTCTCTATCACGTTTACAAGGTTTCGTGAATCAAGGTCAATAACTCTGGAAAACATTGAATTTCGATAGGCTTCTTCCTTATGCTGGTATAAACAACTACAGCAAGTTTCGTTAAAATTCTTGTTTACAATATGAAATAAACTTATATCTTAAATAAACCTATAAATTCAATCCCAAACAGACGTTCATTAGATTTTAAATATTTTTTTATAGGCAGACTTTCAAAGTTACGGAACAATACAAAATGGTTTGATGGCATATGATGATGAACCAGAAAGAGTTGTTATTGGTCATTTTCCTATATCTTTAACTGATCAAAAGATCGAAGAATTGATGTGCCAAATAAATCCTTTATTCGATTCAGAAAATCAGGGAATGGACTTGTTTCTTGCAACCGTAAATTTCATTTCTAATTATCATGAAATGAATTAGGAAATCAACACTGCTTTTTTTCAATTAATAGGTTTTTATTGGGTATTTCACCAACAGAGGCCCAGTTCATGCTACATACATTTTCAATTCAAACCAAAACCACATACAATTATGTTAATAAAAGCATTTTCTAGGAAATCGTATTCTTTCATATATTTCGTTTGGTTAATAGTAATAGATGGCGCACATGTATTTACTGTAGTGCAGTTTAAATTTGCATGGTCAAATAGTAGTAGCCCATCTCCTATATTTGGAGATATGGCAGGGCTACCAGTTGTTGCCAGAAGAAAATGTCCAGTATTCAGTTGAACATCATCTTCGAGATCTGTTTCCATATCCAACCACTGGGTACTGATTTTTCCACCTAAAAATATATACAAACTTGTTAAATAATTTGAAACAAAAGACCATCAAGAAAGTTAACATACGCCATACAGCAGTTTAACTTCAAGGCAGCTACTAGTCTTCTATGAAGGGCTGCCGCCTGCCGGCATTCATTATATTTTAGAATGTATCAGTAAAATATTCATAACTAATTTCCTAATACATGCATAAACTTTAGTTTGAGCTATTTTCCGATATGCACAGGTAATGGATCTCAGCGACAGGTGCATGAACATTTCGACCCTTGACGGAGGGGGATCCTCGCCAAAACTCTTAGGCCCGTATTCTCGAAATTGGATTAGTGCTAATCATAGATTTAATCTCTGACTTTTCGACCAGCCATATTCTGAAAGGCTGATTAAATTTTAAGCTAAGATTTTTATAAACTTTGATTAGCCTAATCAATGAGTTAATCATTGTTCGAGAATACCATAAAATGTGGTATTCTCGAACGTTGACTTGTACTTAATCATTGACTAAATCACCCCAATGTTTAGTCATCTCAGGGGGGTAGTTTAAGGAAAGATTAAGTACATGCATATGCAATTACAATGTATTGAATATTATAGAAATTATTATTTTTCATTGAATTCAGACTCATTGCACTTATATTTCGCCTCAAAAGTAACAAATTTACATTCATCGTAAATTCTGTTGAAAAAGTTTTTTTTATATATATATTAAACATTCTCTATTATATAAAATATAATTATGTGCACTTTAGTCAAAATACAAATAATTTTTAGAAGTGTCAAAGAACCTTTAAGGAATTGCAAAGAGCGGAACAAATCAACCTATTGGCACAAAAGGGAACCCACAGCAGCTAAATCGTCCGGGCAGTCGACAAGGATTGTCACATTTAATTATCAGAAATCAATAGAATTTGTTTGGCTTCTAGTTCTGCCCTCAGCGAACATTTACTATACAAAATGTAATAGGCATCCTCCTCTCAGTTAGTTACCCTCATTGCACACGCTTGGCAAATGTCCGTCTCTAGTTAACCTAAACAGTGCATAAAAATGGGACGTTAAACTCTATTTCATTTCATTTGGTATTAGTGTTGAAAGTAGAGGTCATGTTCTAAGTGAGTTAGAATTGATTTATAAATTTTTTCAGTTTAGAAATCAATTCGAACTCATACATAAAGTCCTTTCAAAACTTAAAGCATACATTATTTCCTTCTAATGTTATTAAGTGTGGAACTCAATGATGAGTCTAAAAAAAGCTAAAGATCTCCTCTATCATCTGATAATATACAGTTGTGCATCCACCGAAATATGACAAGAAATTAAGGAGAAGAGATGGTGTAAGGTTGTACAGAATCCCAGACTATATAATTCTGGTTATTAAACTCTTTAAAAGTAATAACTTATACTTACGTTCAAGTTTCTTCAAAAACTGATGAAAATTGTACACAATTATCTCTTCTAACTCCTTGTCTTCTGGTTTAATTGAGAAACTAGGATGAAACAAATTAATTACATCCAAAGCCTTAACATCTGTCCGGCTAAAGTATTCGGTGGCTTCTGCTGAATACTGCATTAATAATTTATAAACACCATGAAGTTTGAGACCTAAAAAATATAAGATCTATGTGTATCTGTACAAATTAATTTATATCATTTCTATTATCACAGCCTTGAAATTTAATGCTGAGGGGTAAAAGTTGCATATATTGGATATATGCCATTTCAGTCTGTATAATTTCAAAATGTTTTTGTTGGGTTTGTTTTAAATTTTTGTTCATGTTTAAAAAAAAAAAGCACCATAAAAACACAATTACATTTCACAGCTCCACAAAGAGAACAATTAAGATAAGTCAGCAAATACTTTCATAGACTAACTTGGCGGTCCGTCAATTGGCCTCGCGACAATTGGCTCCCGACTATTTGAGCGGGTCAAATTGTCGCGAGGCCAATTTGTCGGGCCCAATTGACACAGACTTACCTTCTATGAACTGCAGTAATGGTGGCAAAAAACGATAAAATCCATAATGGCATCGAATCGCTAACATGGCTTCTTTTTTGTTTTCTAATGTCAACATCTTTTTATATCCTGCAGATTCCAATATATCAGCATTTTTCTCAAAAACCTCTGATACATTTAGAGCTTCTAAAGAATCAATCTACAATAGCAAAGATTAACAAGTGATAGCTTTGACAATAAATTTATATTTAAACAGGAGAGTAAGAACTACTTTTAATAAATCAAACAAAAGTTGAACATGCCATAGATTGAATGTACGCGAAGTCAATTATCTGACTTTTGGACAAACAATGGCCAATAACTTGTGTTCGCAAACATTTTTTACTACACAGGTAACAACTGTAGCCCTTATCGTGTTCACAGGCCACAATTTAATATGGACTATAAAATGAAAATTGTTTCATTTGAGCTGCAATTACCAACCTACCTCTTTAAGAGCTTGGAGAACATCTCCAGTTAACATTTCATCTGAAATTTCACCAACTGCAGGTTGTGCATTCTGAAGGATGAATTTAGTAAACTGTGGTAGAAGGCATCTTGGTCCTTGATTTCCCATTAAGATAGAAAAGGCAACAACTTTGCCTATAGTCTTGTATGTTTTATTCTGTAGTAGTGTTGAATTGATGGCAAAACCACTATTTTCAAAAATGGGAGTATGTTTAAAGATAAGAGAGAAAAACTCTCTTGTTAAGCCGCCTGCATCCACCCCATCTTCCCCTATGAATATTACATTTAACAGTTGATCAAATTCAAAATCTTCCAGATTTTCCATGGCTGTTTGCAAAAACATTTTTCTAACTACTGAGACATGGAATCTCTCCTTTACATTTTGACCAAAAATTTTCTCGGACAGTTGATGCAAATCATATTTTAAATTACCAGTCCTGAAAACAAAACCAACACATTTATCAATCGATTATTGCTCAGATACATTTAAACAGTATACAACATAATAATAGCAATATAGGTCTACATATAGTGATGTGGACATATAACATATAGCATGACATTCACCCAAAATGGCAGCGTTGTTTCATCAAGATCTAAATTGTGATGGAAAATGTTGATAACTGCACATTTTGCTAAGCTTCTTTGAAAACAGATAAACAATTCCAAGAGAAATTAAATTATATCGTAAGTATTAAAAACAAGCGATTGCCATGCGATATACGCCCACGGTAGCTTTGACAATAAATTTATATCTACACAGTCCAAATGAATGAAATGAAATGGAGTTTAACGTCCCATTTTTCTGCACTAACTAGGCTAACTATAGACGGGTTGTACACAGTCGAGTAACTGACTACGTTTATCGAATCATCATAAAATTCAAATCGTCCTAGTTTCATTCAGATCGGCCAAAAACTCTGGCTCCAAAGAGCACACAAAATCTAAAATACAATTTTCAGGCGAAATAAGGGCAATAACTGTAATGATTTTTATCGCAGCGCACCCAAATTCGCACTTGACCTTCAAGTTACAATTTAACCAAGATCTTACGAATATGAACCTCAATACCAAATTTGAACGAAATTGATTTAAAAGTATGAAATTGTGGATGGGCCGACGGATGGAAGAGACAACGACATTATACTACCATATTAACCTTTGGTGTATAAAAAATATGACATAAAAATGAAGGTATAATATAATATATTTAGAGATACCATTAAATATGTGATCCGCATGAATAGTTTTTCGAAAGTGAAAATGCAAACATGTTTCTATAAACACACAAAGTATAAAAGATATTATATTATAGGAATAAAAAAATTGTTTACTGTGTCCTTCCTTCGTCTGTTTTCTTGTCATCTTCGCCGCAAGATGCAGCATGTATTTCAACTAAATCCTCATCAAATTCTAGACCGCAAATTGGGCAAGATTTCAGGCTGTAAATTAAACAAAAGTAGAGGCTGATAGAGATGGGCCAAATAGTATATCGGATATACTGTATAAACTGTGTGGTGTCAGTATTGTGTCAATACATGCACATCAATGCCTACTATTGTGCAAAAAACAATACCGTACCGATATCGAATTTGAAATTTCAATACCTCCTATAACTTAACGGGGCCATCCCACATGAAGACAATATGCAACCAAACACTGTTTGTGCGTATAAAAATATGCATATATTTTTGTTAACTCTAATAATTTTCTTTTTAAATTGGGAACTGGAGAGGCCACAGATAAAGTGTAAATGAAACAAGACTATCTGTCTCTTATGGAAAATGTTAAATTCATGACAGATGTCTTATAACCATGATTATTATAATCCGTCCATATTATTGATAATAATAATACTCATCATTATCATTCAATATTAAAATTAAAACAAGAGTTAAACGCCAACAAAACAAGAGTTAAACGCCAACACAATATGCGCCCAAAACAGCAGCATTTTCTCATAATTAGACCTTATCAAGAAGCAAGGACAATAACCCTTTAAACAATATTTGGAAAATAACTGGACTTACACCATGTTTATGAACTTACTAACCAAGTATATTTCAAAATACATGCAGTCTCTGGACATTAGCAAGTTTTGGAAAAAGGGCAATAACTCTCCATGTTACTTTAGAATCATAGCCAAGACACAACTTATCCTATACCTTATGGCTATGAACTTACATACCAAGTATGAACGAAATCGGTTGAAAACTCTAGGCGTTGGAGTGGCCACAAAAATTCATGAAATTATGGGCAAAGGCAATAATTCTGCAAGTTACGTTCAAAATGCGAACTCACATACCAATTATTAACAAAATCGGTCGAAAACTTTAGGCGTGAGAGTGATCACAAGAAATTGTGGACGGACAGGGGCGACGACAATATACGACCAAAATTAAATTTTGGGCGCGTATAACGATGGACGGACGCCGAGGCGACACCAATATACGACCACAAGTGGGTGTATAAAAAGAAGAATAACATAACTACAAAACTAACATTTAAGGGAATGTTTCACAAAATTATACAGTTTACAATTAATAGAGGCTGTTTTAAGCTATTTTCACATAAATTTAGATTCCTAATATTACAGGCTTTTTAGATCCAATTAGATCGTGTAGGTGTTGTTGGTGCCGTGGACGAGGCAATGACATATAATAGATCCTTGGCACGGCATAAAGGAAATTGTAAAAGGGTTGGGGCTTGAATACTTATATACACAATCTGAAAACTGTTATGAGAAGCTTAAATTATCATCTCTATATACTGGTAGTAAACATATAATTACATGCATCTATCCCTTTAACAATGAATCATAACAAAAACTCATATGATCAGGTTCATAACTATGAAAAAACAAAAATATAAACTTTGCAAAATGAAATACTTAGTTTCATGAACAACAAGTTCTTCGTTCTTGGTTGAATTCTGCAAAAATTGTAGGTCGTCTTATCACAAATATTAATAATATACAAACGGCCACAAAAGAAAATCAACACACGATTTGTTAACACAGCAACCAAATTTTCAAAATATTTTCATCTGTGATTTTAAAAATATTGTTTCGTGTAATTTGATATTTTCATAGCATATAGAGGGTAATTTAAGCCGATGTGAATACTTCAAAAAAAATTCTGCAACATTTCAATTGACCTCCACCTCATTAACAGCACTGTACCATGTTCTACCATATGTCACTTCTGGAACATGAAAATTCGGTAAGGCATGGTCGCAAAAAGTTGTAAAATATACAGAATATATTTTCAAATTTCTTGTATGACCATCCCTTACGGGATTTTCAGTTCCGGGTGTGATGTGTGGCATAACATAAAAAAATGTTAAAGGTGTGCAGGACAAATGCAGTGTCAAAGAAAAATTTTGTTCAAAGAAGCTTTAAAAAAATTATTTTTGACAAATTTTTTTTTTAATGCAATATTTTATTCACATGGAAAAGGATCAGAGAACAGGCTAAAGGCTATGTGAGACTCCTCTCCCTAGCAATTATTTCATTATTGGCAAAAAAATAAGAGTTTTTACATCACAAACTAAGTGACTTTAGAAGGCTGTCCTGTCAAATAATGTCATGAAAATGTTGTTTATTTGTGCTAATGAGATCTGCGTTCTGAATACCACTTTTAATTTTCTTACAAATTCAAACACTATTAACTCACCTCACTTACACAAGCATATTTACAAATAGGAGTAACAGAGGACAACTGCTCTGACTTCTGTCTCTTTATTTTAGGTAAATTATCTTCCTGAAGCTAAATTAAAAATTTTAATAATAATTCAATGAAGGCAAAGTCAATAGGTTATCACATAGTGAGTAAAAACAATGAGTAAACATGACATTGGTTATTCAGAAAACAAGTTAAAACGCTCAACATGTAATGGTAGGCGAATAAGTCGATAACAGATGCAAAACAACGCAACATTTCGGAAAGTTATCCATTCATCAGCAAACAAAAAATATTATTAAACTAGATACAACTAACAGCAGAATCTAAATGTGACAGCCAAAACATTACTGGTACCACCAGTTTCAAGGGAGAACCCTCAAGTCAAATCATTCAGAACAGTAATATAAACAAAACAAATAGTAATACATTAGGTACTGGATAGTAAATGTGTTGAAATGTATTTAAAAGGTCAAATAATAAAATAAACATGAGAAAAACAACCTAGAAACTGGATTTTGCAAGTAATGTAGCTAACAGTTTTAAAGCTATGATTTGTATCATGAATTATGAAAAGAGGACAGGCATAGAAAAGGTCTACAATATAATAAAACGAATTTGTGTTAATTTCATGCGGTTTAAGGGTTCCTAATCGGTCAATGATCTTTATTTCACATTGTTTTCTGTTTGCCGTACTGCCACTATATTATTAGTGCTATGGCTGAGCTTGGCTAAAGTGCATAGCTACAGGTTTTTATACGACCAAATTATGGTCCGAAAATATGGACGGACTAGTGCAAGGACAATATACGAAACAAAATAACATATGGGCACATAAAAATCATATTTCAAGATTATGCTTAATTTCTAACCTTTGATTAGTTTGCAATGCTTACTTACCTCATGAAATTCTTGTATATGTTTTCTCAAATTATTTAAAGGCACTTTTTCACCGCAATCCATGCACTCCTGTGTTATCATATCTGACTGTAAGTAAAAGATAGTTTCAGTTTTTATCCCAGAATATTATACATGGAGAAATCAAGACGGTATTATAGAGCTATATCTGAATCTCACAAATCTGATCAGAATAGGTTTATATTCTTTAAACTGTAAAACCCCAATGTAATAGAATTCTTGAATTATGAAACTCTACAAATTAAATGCTAATAATTTGACATTCACTACTCTATCCTATATTCAACCAAAAGTTTGTGTTTAATATAATGTAATAGACGATGCAGGTAGACTGCACAAAACTAGATATATACAAGACATAACACACACAGTATATAATACAAGACACAATATACACAGTACATAAAAAGGCAAATACTCCCAGAGAAGACAAACAAACTCTACCAGTAGCAATCAAAATCACTTGACGAAAGGGCTGTGGTCCACGGGGTCTCCGTAAGCGCAAACTCAGCAACAAGTCACTAAACGTCAAATACTATTCGCTCCATAGGAGAGTAACATATAATTTTACAAAATATAAAATTATGATAACGAATCAAATATTAGCTGTCCAAAGTTAGAATTAAAGACTTTAAATTTATCCAATTTGTGATTGTTTATTAGTTTTTCAATTTGTCTGTGAAGTCTGCTGTGAAGAGCACCTTTATTTAAACATTTCTTATACAAAGAAACTAATTTATTTATAAAATTTGAAGACGGCTACATATGTTTATAAATCTAAATGTCTGAGAGTAAAAAACATTATATAAGGTATTTTCATTATTACTATTACTTTCAGTTGAGGGATATTTAATTACATCAAAAGGGAAATAATCTGTTTTGTCATATACAGTAGTATTAAAAGTACAGTCATCAATAGTGATATCAATATCAAGGAATGCAGCATGTAGATCTCCAGTGTTTTCTTTATTGAGTACAAGTTCAGGTGGATAGATTTGGTCTCTGTAGCGCTTAAAATTTCCCTTATCATTAATGGCAGTTACATCGTCAATATATCGAAATGTGTTATTAAGATTGCGTGCAGTTAGTTAGTTTTACTCCTATCTTGAAAATCGAATTTGTATTTATGCAGGTTTCCATTTGCCATAAATGGCGCAGGATCAGTGTCCATAGGAAGGCCAATGATCTGTTGAATGATTTTATCACCTACTGCAAAAATGGTATTATCAATCAAATAGTGGATAAGGTAGCTTGCCAGGAATAATTTCGGAAAACGTTGATAGGCTTCTTCCATATGCTGGATGTATAAACAACTACAGTAAGTTTTGTTAACTCTGGTCTCTATTTGGTTTACAACAAATTGTGGGCAGATGGACAGGGGCGATGGCGTGGGCGTATAAAAAAACTCGACTGTACATACCTGCATGCCTTTTGGAGTCCCACTAATAGTAATATCCAGATCTCTCTGTAAGGGTTTGATATATATGATGGCTTGTCCAATGTATGACTGTGCCAGAAAAGCACTTGTGTACCCTGATGGAGGGGGGTCAATAAACTCCATTATGGTTCTTCCTATGGCACGATTTAGATCATACCCTCCTCCATCTATCAATTTTGGATAATGTGAATATATTTCATTTGAAAAATACTTCGCATCATCATTCTTAAAAAGAGTTATTCTTTTTTCTCCCAGTCCAGCATCCTGTGTGACTTTTCTTGCGAACCGATCAGGGACAGTGTTCTAAAAATATATTAAAAATACATACTGGTACATAAATTCAAATAATAGCTAGAAATTTGTTGAAAATCTTAAATAATATAAATCATCTGAAATATAAGCTTACTATAATAAATATTATTCAAATGTTCAAATCTCATGATTTAGTTTCCTGGTCGTACTACCTAAGGTAAAAGGTAGTAACTTGCTCTTATACAATCCAATATCCAAACTTCACATTGAAATAATTTGATTTGACCGCATAATTCTGCGTTGTAGCATCTATGTCGAACCTTTCTAACTTCAGGTTGTAATAATGTCAAAAGGTAGTAACTTAGTGATTTCCTAATGTCATTTTTGACAGTTAATGCTCCTGCCATTGCAACTTAACTACAATGATCACAACCCACTATTACCCTGTATTAAATGTGATGTTTGTGGTAAAATGTTTGGTCAAAATCAACTGTGACATATGTATTACTATATGGCTACAAGCTATCACCTACTACCACATCTACCTAAACTATGTACCACTATCAATTGAATGTCACATCTGTATGTATATAATGTGTATACTGTTTTGTTTATTGTTAGTTTGTCGATGTTCTCATAACATACTATATATTCGATGTACAATGGGCCTATGGCCTTGTAGTATCTGAATAAAGTTATTATTATTATTATTCAATCGTGTCTGCATAGTTTTAATACAACCACCAAAGAACATGTCGTCTCTGTCTATCTTTCATTTGTCTGTAGTCCACAATGTATTGTGAACACATACAGAATTCATCCAATGTTTATTTTCAGAGTTCTTGCCCTTGCTGTATGAAAAATTCCTTGTGGACTGGGCGATGATGAGCCCTATTAAAATTCAGCTTATTCCAATATGTTCATTTATCATATAAATACTTTACCTGTGTGCAACTTGACACACAAAAAAAACGATGAGTCCATGTGTTCTGTCTACCAGTACCAGCAACTCTTTTATTACTTGTCCTCGAAATACTAGAATAGGGACAAAACAAACGGCGCATTTCGCTGACATTTGGTGTTGACGGTCCAGGTAATATAGTAGTAGGAGTCTGTGTAGTTCGAGATTTTTCTTCCAGTTCTCTGGCTGCCTGCCTAAGAAGCTCAGCAGTTTTCTTCAGATCATTATCTGACATTTTTATTCTGAAAAATATAAAAAAGAATTTTAGTTGGACAACAACACAACAGACACCCAAAACAAGAACATTTTCTCAAAATTAGACATTATCAAAAACAGAATAACCCTGTAAGTATTTTTGAAATATAACTGGACTTACACCTTAAGTGCACAGGCAAACTAAAGGCAGTAACTCTTAACGATTTTTATCGAATCACAACCAAATTCAAACATGACCTTCATTGCATGGAAACAAAGATACGTACGGTACTAAGAATCGTTAAGTTCGAATAAACAGTGTTGTCTAGAAAGGGGTATATATTCTTCCGGAATTCGTGGATGTTCATCCAGGAATAAAATAGGCCTGTCAGGGAAAAAATAGTTTTAAGGAAAACAAGCGGTCGCCATGCGATATACGCCCACCAGCAGCTTTGCTCAAGTAAGGTAGTAACTTCAATGATTTTTATCGCATCGCAACCAATTCGCACTTGATCTGCACTGTATAGCGATAAAGACACATAACAAGTTTCATTAAGATCGGACCATGACACATGCCAAGTTTCGTTTCCATCAAATGAAAATTGTAGACTCTTATCGCGTTCACAGTCTAAATTGGCGAAGTTTGTCGAAAAAATGGGCATAACTCTGAACGTAATTTTCGAATTGCACCAAATTCGAACTCATCCGAGATCTTTGGATATGCCAAGTTTCATTTCTATCGGATGAACATTGTAGACTATCGCGTTCACAAAGTCTAAATTGACGAATTTTGTCGAAAAAGGGGCATAACTCTGCAAGTAATTTTTATGTGGGCGCATAAAAACCAGTTTGGTTGAGTATTTCAGCAATATTTTTCTTTACTATTTGCGAAAAAAAAGAGGCCGCAGGGGAACCGGAAAAAAACCCCAACTTAATCCCTAGCTACCGACTCACAAAGTCTAAATTGACGAACTTTGCCCAAAAAGAGGCTTAACTCTGCACGTAATTTGTATGTGGGTGTATAAAAATCAGTTTGCTTGAGTATTTCAGGAATATTTTTCCTTACTATTTGCGAAAAAAAAGAAGGGGCAGGGGAAACAGAAAAAAAAACAACTTAATCCCTAGTACCCTACCTACCGACTCTATTTTTTTTTGGAGAGGAAAAAGGAAACACAGGTATTTTTTTGGCCTAAGTTTGATTAATATGTTTGGATAAAAAAAAATATGGCATCTAGTTTAGATAATAAATGAATGAAATGGAGTTTTTAACATCTCATTTTTATGCACTGATTGGAGTCTCTATACAGAGCACACAAGAAAAGAGCAGACGAGCAGTAACTCTTGCAAATGTTAGGCCTATCAAACCCAACTTCATTTTACGAAGACAAAGATACCCTACAGGCTACATACAAAGTTTCATTAAATCTGGATAAAAACTCTCGCCAGTATAGACTAGACCACAATGCATATAAAAACAAAATCTAAAAAAATATTTTAATTCAAATATTAGTCAAAGTAGATGTGTGGATCTACGGTATTATTAATATTATAGCCTAAAACTACTACTATTTATGTGTCTGTTTCAAAGTCACAGTGTCACCCCAATTCCGCGAATTCGTGCAAATATCTTCAAATATAAATTTTGACAACAAAAACTAATTTCACCTGTATTATTGATATGTCTGTTGATATATGATTTTACAAATTAAAACTGTCTAAATTTACTAATTAAAAAATATTACTCTAGCCTATAAACCAATCTGATTCACAGAGAGAATTACTTACGAATTTGCCTATAAACTAGTTTCATTTGCTGTTTGAAGAACGGAAATAATGGGAGTAGTTCCCCTTGAAAAACTCCACCCAAGAAGAGATATTTTTATTGAGACGGGAGACATCATTGTAGGACCAAACTCGGCGTTTTCCGGATTAATGATCAACGTCATCAACCCAAATATGGTCATAGTTCGCTAACGCATGGCTTGTTAATGCAAGGCTTGATAATGCAAGTGTCGTTAATACAACTGTTGAAACTGCAAATGTTGAAACTACAAATGTTGAAATTACATATCTTGAAAATACAAATGTTGAAATTACATATCTTGAAACTGTAAAGTTAAGCTGTGTTATTTCAAAATTTGTGCTTTGTAGGTTAGACAGGTATTTTCACACATGAAAAAATGTATTTTTGTTGTATGACAAATCAACAAATGCATTTTCAAAAATCGACAAATGTATTTTGCATTTTGACAAATTAACAAATGTACTTTGACAAATCGACAAATGTATTTTGTATTTTGACAAATTAACAAATGTACTTTGACAAATCGACAAATGTATTTTCACAAATTGAGAGTTTTGGCGAGGATCCCCCTCCATAAATATCAACTGCCAGTCGAAGATAAAGACACGTATAAAGTGGTAAGTTGTGTAAACTGCACTGCTAACATAGGTGATTAATTGGAAAACACTGAAAATGGAACTGATCATGATAAAGATGACTGGAGTGAAGGAGGTGGGATATCTAATGCAAAAGATCTCTTCTCACATCGTTAGACTATATTGAAAATAATGAAAAAGAGATTCATAATTTTGACCCGGGGGACGGGAATATCCCGATGAGTATAGGAATTCTGAAGATGACTTCTGCAATTATAGCTATCCCAAGTGTAGCAATAATTATGTAACTACAAATGACATGAATTCTTAAAAGACTAAACCTTTAATTTCGGAACTTGTGACTACTAATGGCAAGCAAGTGCTTATTTGAGGGAAGAGTTGCATATGGAAATGCTCGTTTTGAAAAAAAAACGGAAGAAAGGGCTCTGTATATTATAGTGAAATATGCAAATCTGAAATTAAAAGAAGAGATGACAATATTCTCCTCAAATTTGAAAACCCTACAAATGCAAATTTTCCTTGGAAATGCATCAATAGCTTTTTAGAAAAATAAAAGCTGGAGACTTGGAAACCATATCAAAACTTGTACATTTTGATGAAGGTTACATGCTTTTGAAAACATTAAGAGCCCCTCCCCCCCCCACACACACTATTTTAAAACAAAGCGATTTATTTGCGATATTTGACAACTCATCGTATGCCCCCCCCCCCACACTTAGGGTGTGGTTAGAATATACCCTTCGCATGTCCTGCGTGTCGTAATAGGCGACTACAGGGATCTCGGTAATGGGTAAACGTGTTTGCTGTGCGTTGTGTCCCTTGTCAGACATTGGATTTGTATAACATCGCCGAGATGCAATATGGTACTGACCATACAAAAGGAAACCATTCGAAGTCAGATGGTGTTTGCTCGGTAATTAATGTTGGACATATTGTCAATGGAAATGAATTTATATTAACATAAATTAGACAAACTATTTCAGAGAATACTCACCAAAGCGTGCCAAATATAATTAGTAAAGTTCGTCCATGAGTACTGCTTCTTCGGTTAGTAAATGAGACTGTTATAAAGCTCTTAAAAATGTCTAGGACAGATATATAAATTTTGGAACTAAAAATGGGGTATATTAATTATTGGGGCTCAATAAATTCTGATGGAAAAAAACGAAAGTTGCAACCCATCGATGAAATGTTTTTAACTCGAGTAAAAATAGGGCTCCGCTAATTTACACCCGTCCGAGAGATTCAGAATCAGTGACAGTCATGTGTCTCGAATTTTCACTACTTGGGTAAAGTGTATGCTTCATATACTATGAGACATCAACGCTAGGATGCCAAGGAGGAAAGTTAAAAAAAAAATCATGCCAGAGTGTTTTGAAGAGTTATATAAAGAGTGCGTGTGACCGTTGATTGTACCGAAATAACTCTGCAGAGGCCATCCGATTTTGAGTCAGTTACATACTCCACATTAGGGTCCTCCAGCATTGGTGGGAGCCACGGTGGCTAGGTGGGTAAGACGCTGGTTCGCTAGCCTGGAGGTCGGGTGTTCGATCCCTGCATTGGCCGAGGAAGCTATTCCTGATTTTCCGACATGGTTTCCCCTTGTCAGTGATAAAAGACGGAGGGCCCGACAAGACAGCTGTCTAGTCGTTAAGATGGGACGAAAAACCGAGGTCCCGTGTGCACGTAAAGGATCCCTTTGCAGCTGGAATTCGATATAAGCGTTTTCAGAGTTTACTTTGTATTATTGCATACCATATGCAACAACTATAATCCAAGTTGGAAAGTACCACATTTCAATTAATTTTATCATCGATACTGGCACTAGTATTTACATCATGGGTAAAAACAGTTATGAAATAGTCCTATAGCCCTCCAACCAACAAGTATGAAGATTTTTCCATACGTATCAAAGAAAACAGTTGGTTTACTTGGGAAGTTTGAAACTTTGGCCTGCTATTTTAGAATCTCATATTTTGAACGCATTTCCTGATGAAATACAATAAATTACGTGCGTAAAATGTATGTGTCCTGGTATCCAGGATTTTTTAAATAATAAATAATTTATTTACAACTTTAAGGCATTTGCCTATAGTACAATCACAAATATTTGATAATGATACAATATAAATACAATCATAAAGTCTTGGCTTTTGACTAGTTAATATACAATATAATAATCAAGAAAATATAATAGTGTACAATTATATCACTGTCAATATACAATTTAATAAAAATATTTTAAATACTATTCAAAAAAAGTAGGGGATATTTGATTTTTAAGTGTTATTAAAGTCACCTAATGAATCTGACGAAGAAACAAATGACAAAATGAAATGAAGTTCACATTCATCGATTTATTCCAAATGATCGTTAGACTAAGTAAGGCACAGACTGACCATTATAAGGGTAAAATGATACCCGGGGTCAAACAGCAAAGTTACCACAGCATCACAACCAAGTCAGTAACGGGTAAATCCTCCTCTGTTTGCCAAACAAGCATTGATCCGACGTGGCATACTCCTAATGAGACGTCTAAGGTCATTTTGGTCCAGATTGTCCCATTCCTGTTGCAACGCAGCAGCAAGTTCTTGGACATTGGCAGGACGTTGTTGACGTTGACGTTACCTCTGTCCAAGCATGTCCCAGACATGCTCGATGGGGGAGAGGTCGGGACTCAGTGCTGGCCAAGGTAATGTGGTGATGTTCTGTTGTTGGAGGTAACCTGTAACGATCCTGGCCCTGTGACATCTTGCGTTGTCATCCTGGAAGATGAAACGGCGGCCATGACGTCGTGCGAACGGCACAACATGGACTGCCAAGATGTTGTCCCGGTAGTACTGGCCTGTAACACGCCCTGCAACAACATGTAAAGCCGTTCTTCCAGCAACAGTGATGCCTTCCCACACCATAACAGAACCACCCCCAAATCGATCATGTCTGATGACGTTAACGTCTTGGAAATGAAATGAAATGTTGTTTAATGGCACGTCAGCTCCAACCGGGCTATATTGCGCCAAACATATGGTGAATCTAACGAGACAAATTAAAACAATATCACATAATTGAATTTATATATGTAAATAAAAACAAATATCACAGAAAATATATAATTAAAATAAATATAACAAATCTTTTACATATATAAATATTTAAAACAATATACATGATTTAATATATACAATTAAAATTGAGAATAAAGGTTTGTCTCTTTTAAAAATGTTAGCACTTTATCATATAGCTCCGGTTGAGCAAATAGCTGACGTAATGACTGGCAACGGTAGTATTTAGATCTAATATACTTGAGATGTTTGCACTCAATCAAGATGTGACTCACTGTCAAAGGAACATGACAGTGAACACATTCCGGTTGAGGCTCTCGCTTCAAAATGAAAATATGAGTTAAAAAAGTATGACCAATTCGAGAGCGACACAAAATAACTTCATCTCTCCTGTTAGACCTGTAGGAGCTTGGCCATTCTCCAAGGAGAGGCTTTATGTGATGAAGTTTGTTTGTGCCTGCAAGATCCCAAGACCGTTGCCAGCGGTCATAAATAAAATTATTTATACAGGATTTAAAATCCGTGTATGGCGTTAAAAATTCGGATAAGGGAAGATCTAAGGCAGACTTGGCAGCCAAATCTGCTCGATCATTCCCTTTTATATCCATGTGACTGGGGAGCCAGCAAAGGACAATGTCCTTGCTGATGAACTCGTTTGATAGTAATAGACCATAAATGTCTGCTACTAATGGGTGTTCAAGCTGTTTATTATTTATTGCTTGCAGTGAGGACAAAGAATCAGTAAAAATTATATATTTTAAATCAGATGTTGATTGAATGAACTCCAAAGCCTGAAGAATGGCCTGGAGTTCAGCTGTAAAGATGGAAGCAGCAGGTGGAAGGCGGACAGAAATGGTCTCAGATGGTGTCACGGTAGCTGAAGCTACCCGATCACCATCTTTCGAACCATCTGTATAAATTGGAGCATAATCACCATATTTAGACCTCAGCTCTCGAAAGAGAGACTGAAACACCGTAGAGCTAGTATCTCTCTTTTTATGTTGTGTAAGATGGAAATCAATCTTTGGGGGAGATATAGCCCACGGTGGAGTCCTAAAGAAAGGGGTATTCGCAATACTGTCCAGGCTGATACCAGCCTCAGACAAAAGGGGTTGTATGCGAATACCGAAAGGTGGAATAACTTTAGTCTTAAGCAGATATAGATGCTCATGATATGGTCTAAATATGGTGTTAAATGAAATATGATTTGTTAAAGATGCTATTTTCGTAGCTAACGTCTTGGAAGCGCTCGTTTCGACGATCCCACACCCTCCTACGTCTGTCCAAAAAATCAACAGTGAACCTTGACTCATCTGAAAACATCACATTGCTCCAGCGTCGATTATCCCAGTGTTGACGATCCCTACACCAACGACGTCTTGCCTGAATGTGATGATCTCTCCAACAAGGGATCACGCGAGGACGTCGGGCGCGAAGGTGACCCCTATGCAGTCGATTCCGAATCGTCTGGCCACTCACTCTCACACCAGTGTCTGTTTGAAGACGAGCGCTGATCTGATTTGCTGTGATGACACGATTTCTCAAGGCCAAGGTACGGATAAATCGATCCTGGGCTTGAGTTGTCGCCCTTGGTCGACCTGAGCGTGGTCTGTCCTGTACAGATTGTGTATCACGGTATCTGGACCATAGCCTGCTTATGACAGACTGAGAAACATTCATCGTCCGCGCCACAACCGCCTGTGTTGTGCCGATCTGTAGCATGCCAAGGGCACGTAACCTTTCATGTGAATGTGAATCAGATAATTCATCCAGATTTGGGTAAAGGCCATTCCAATATACCAGAAAGTGTACATAACATTCTAATACACTTTAGAAGTAAAAATTGGAATATTCACCGTTTGCATTATGTTGTTTCAACCAATCTTGGTTTGCTACAGGCCAACTCAGTTTTTATGAACAACAACATAGGGACTAAGTATTGTTGGATTGAAGATTTGTATAAACGTTTAGGGTTGCCTGTGCTGCCAAAGTTACTCAAGCAATGGGAGATACAGATGAAACGCAAGATAAAACGGAGAGAATTAACAACTTCAAATGAATAAAGGGGTGCTAAGACGTTACTGAAAAGGGCTTGTTCTTTAGAACAACTGGAGCGAAAGACATGGCTTAGCGCAAAATCGCTGCAGCACTCTTAAGGAACTGTGTCCGATGATGATAACGATGGTAGTGTGTCAATATCTTTCGATCCAGAACAAACTCTGTCCGGAAATGCCATGGATACATTTCGAAAGACTGCACCAAGTGAATCCAGATGTAAATGTGCATCTCGCACTCATAAAAGGACTAATCATAAAGATTGTCTGTTGGGAAAAAAATAGGTACATGTCACAAAGTAATGTGGTATTGAGTGTTCTGGGTAATACCATGTCTGGTGCGCAACAGACGTCATAACTTTAAATACCTGATTATAGGAAATCATTAGAAAACTAAACTTCAACCTGTAATGATCTTGGTCACAGAATTAATTTGTCATAGTTTTGGGCTACAATTTCAATTTGGCACTGTATACATGCAAGTGTATGTTGAAGACGATTCTCCAGGAAATTTAATGTGGCCTCAGAAGTTTTACAGTTGAAGATTGTTAACAGCGACACATCACTGGACCCCAACTCGTAAGACCAACTGATCACCGAGATATTAAATAGCATCCGAACCAATTTTAACATACAGAGGCTGGAAAGGGTAAGTTTAACTATAAATCACCCCAATTCAGACACGCCTGACACTAGAGTTGATTCCCACGAAATTCTAAAAATTTTGCAGTCGAATAAAACCTTCATTTTAGGTAACGAAACCACTATATCGGTTGTTTAAATTCCTACAAAAAGTGGTGGCTTGTTTTCATTTCGTGTGGTTTTAAATCAGGCTTTTATGAAAGCTAAAACATTTCTTACACCAGTACCCAACCATGGCCCAGGTTAGGAGCAGAAAAGTAGGACGTTAAACTCCATTTCATTTCGTGGACAGACCCGTTTTGATCGACCTAAGCAAACTTTAACACTATACACTGCTTCACCATGCACGAAATATAGGGCATGCCTTAAATGTTATACTATGGTAGATGCACGTGTTGAAAAAGTAGACCCATCTAATAAGAATTTTTGTGATGTACGCAAATGTAATAATTGTACAAAACTGTAAGTGTAACCCTAATCACAGGTGTTAAAGTTTAATTGAAGATATTGAAGGTAAAAGTATCAATTATTTTATTTTTTATGATTTTGAGACTGTTAGATAAAAATAATATGCACGTCCCCATATTATGTATAGCCCCTCGTGTATGTTCGTTATACATCGACAAAGAATTCAATTAACCGTGAGATGCCCGTGGAGCACAGAACCCGGAGAGAGAGGGGAGGATTTTTTACGGTAACCATTGTCTCGCTGAATTTTGTGAATGGATCATTCACACAGAAGTGGTGCAAGACCGTTTTGGTAAGAACAAAACCCTAATGGCCAACATACATTCTAGATTTATAGTACACAACAGTCAAGTATTTGATGGTTTGTGTTGAGATACTTTGTTACGCAAACGAGACTTCAACGTATGTGTCCTGGTATCCAGGATTTGTTGGATACAGTCGACATTATTGTCGGCTGTACTTGAAACCCCGAAGCACCAACCAACAAATTAACAAAACAGGTTATATTGAACATGTGCAACAACAAATATCATTCGTTGAACTGTCATCATATTATGTTCATTGATTCTAATTCCCTAACACCATGACGACATCCGGTTAAAGAAATTATGTACATATATATTGTTTTTATATAACGTAACCGAGAAAATGAGTGTCGACGGATGTATGGAAATGCAACTTATTCTTGAAATGTTCATTAACAAAGATACTCTTTAACACAGGAACTTGTCTGAAAATTTCTTAAATAGAAAATATGAACGATTGTACTCTGTATATGAAGTTCTATTAATACATTTAACAAAAATTTTATTGGAATTTTCCAACAACGAATAACAGACGAAACTTTTAATGAACTCTATTAATACTTTTATTGGAATTTTCAACAACGAATAACATACGAAACTTTTAATGAACAGCATAATTACGCTCTTCAACATCACAAGTAAATATGGATTTACAGCATTGCTGAAAACAACCTTATATCAAAGTCGATGGATGGCCAGCTCTACCACCAGACCTATATCAAGGAGTATCATATTACGTAAGATAGTCTAGTTGGTAATGTAACTCAAATGGTCAGCCTTAGGCAGTGTCACTTGATTTTGATGTTGGATAATCTCGTACGTTTGAAGTATCACAGTGATCCCGATCCTGGAGACCATCGCTCAAAACAACTGTGCATGCTACAAATAACACTTCAAGGGTTGACAAAAGACTCTAAAGCAACAGAAAAGTTAGTTGTCATGTGTTTGTTTGTTATAAAATGAGCGATTTTGAAGAATACACCAGCCAAGAACAACTATATCGGTTGTTTACATTCCTACAAAAAGTGTGGTTTTAAATCAGGCTTTTATTAAAGCGAAAACATTCCTTACACCGGTACCCAACGATGGCTATCAAACATGCTTCGGACAATCTATTATTCTGGGTATGAAAAATGTTTCATCAAAAAACACCACAGGCACCCGAACAAATCAAATATTACAGCCAAGTAAAAACTAACCTTAAAAGACATCCACTACAGATTAATTTGACCAAGAAATTGTACGACTGCATGGTGTGGACCCCACATTACGCCTCTCGCCGAATTGAATGGGTTAAGTTTCAAGATCATTTAAAAGATAGATATCAGATTGTGATTTAGGATGCCCAGGCAGCTAACTGTATTATATACAGAGGAGATGCTATTCTTGGAGGGGGGGGTGAATGGTTAGCACGCGCGCGCTGTATCATATGGTCTGTCATTGAGTCAACTGGCGGGGTTTCGACTCCCCGGTTGTACGTGACAAGGAGTAGCGTCGCCTGTCCAACCTCGTGGGTTTTCTCCGGGTCCTCTCCCACAGCTACAGACCCCTACGCGCAAGCGAATGAATGAAAAAAAGAATTGAACCATGTGTTAGTCCCGAAATGACCTAGTTTGTGTCGAGTGGACGTTAAACCCCATTTCTCTCTCGCTATTCCAGGGGTCCCTGTTCTAAGATTGTATTTAATGGAAAATCATTTCTATTACATCAAAAACAATCATGGTCTGTTTAAACTGTAGCCATTACTGTGACAAATGTGAAAAACCCAATAAGAACAAGAAGTGACAAGTTTGTGCAAATGTGTGTAAATCAAGCAGATATACTGGAGAATGTTCCTTGATAGAGGCTAGGAATAGGATAAAATGAGGAATTTGTCACCGATACCTTCGTGGACAGACCTGTTTTGATCGACATAAGCAAAATTTAACACTATACACTGTTTCAACATGCACGAAATATAGGGCATGCCTTAAATGTTGTACTACGGTAAAAACAATTTTTGTGATGTACGGAAATGTAATAATTGTACACAACTGTACGTGGAACCCTAATCATAGGTGTTAAAGTTTAAATGAAGATATAGACGGTAAAGGTATTATTTTATTTTTTATGATTTTGTGACTATGTTAGATAAAAATAATATACACGTCCCCATATTATGTATAGCCCATCGTGTATGTCCGTTATACATCGATAAATAAATCAGTGCTTGTGGTGCGAAGAACACCGGAGAGGGAGGATTTTAACGGTTACCATTGTCTCGCTGAATTTTGTCAATGGATATCATTCACACAGAAGTTGTAATAACTTAGATACGTGTAGTCATATTGATTGGCCTGTACTTGAGCAAAAGCGTAAGGAATATATTGCAGATTACAAACAACACGAAAACATTTTTCTCGAGGATAAGAATATATCAAGAAGCCCAGGACTGAGATACGTTATGTTTTAACTCTCTGGGGTAAATTTGCAGAACGATCCGACGCAAGAGTGCAATGAGTTATCGTAGTTGACCCCAAAGTCTTCTACGACATGTTGTAGGATGGGACGACAGAAGTGAAGAATATTGAAATCCTCTCAGAGGACGTTGTTTGGGTTCAGTTTACACCTCGCCTCGATCTTATACCCCCTGCTCCACATGTCGGGGCTTTCACCGCGGCATATGGACGTATGAAACTGTACGAGTCTTCCGACAAATTGAATGATGGGGTACTCTATTTCGACAAGACTATTTTTTTCACATAGGGTACTCTATTTCGACACAGACAATGATGTCCCTGTGTCACTAGGGGATTTTACGGATGAAATAGATCATTCCTGTTGCATACACGAATATTGTGCCACGGCCCCTAAGAGCTATGCATTGAAAATTGAAAATACACACGAAATCTCTTATACTGTCAAATGTAAAGGTTTAACTTTAAATCACGATATCATGCCAAAGCTAACTTGTCTCATTTTGTTTTATAATTACAGACAGTTACCTTACAAGATACAAACGATAGTGATGAGTTATATATTGATTCTTTGATACTGCAGGATTATATACGGATTCTGTGATACTGATTCTGTATGAGTATATTCTGATTCTGGGATACTGTATGATTATATACGGTTTCTGTGATACTATATGACTATATAAGGATTCTGTGATACTGTATGATTACATACTGATTCTGTGATACTGTATATTATATACTGATTCTGTATGATTATATACTGATTCTGTGATACTGTATGATTACATACCGATTCTGTGATACTGTATGATCACATACTGATTCTGTGATACTGTATGATTACATACTGATTCTGTGATACTGTATGATTACATACTGATTCTGTGAAACTGTATGATTATATACTGATTCTGTATGATTATATACGGATTCTGTGATACTGTATGATTATATACGGATTCTGTGATACTGTATGATTATATACAGATTCTGTGATACTGTATGAGTATATTCTGATTCTGTGATACTGCATGATTACATACTGATTCTGTGATACTATATCATCATATACCGATTTTGTGATACTATATGATATATACTGTTGATGAAAATACCTTGCTATTTCGAGATGGCCCTGAAAGGATTTGTTCAATTTATGTATGACAAGACTGACAAAAAGAACAGATTTAAGGCTTTAGCCAATAAATTGAAAGAACGTTATGAAAAGAATGGTGTTGATATTATCAATGTTACAGCTCTCTCAGCTGTGGTACAAAGGTGAACCTGATCGTGACTAGGGCAGTATTGTGGCCTTCCCTGATGCGGAAATTGTTGTTCCACTGCATGAACACGGGGCTATGTAAGTAGACTCTGGATTGGATGAATCCTCGGAGGAAGAAGTCAATGAAATGGTAATATCTGTTAATGAGAAAAGACAGGCCATGTCTACAGTGGATGTAACAGTCACGAATGAACATTTGTGAGCCCCTGCTGAAGAGAAGGCAGGTCAATTGGAAAAGACTATTATCCGATCAGGGAACTGTGCACAACCCAAATGCTTATAGTAAATTGTATGTTTTCGCCAAATGAAACAAAAGGTCTCCGCTCAAAAATTAAATTTCTCAGAAATCGGTCTGATGTGGTTCAAAGAGAAGATTCGTTTAATAAAATGGATATTTTAAACAAGCAATTGCACGCAAGGTGGCTATAGAAACTGGGTTGAGACAGGATAGGTGCAAGTTAAAAAACAATTGAGATTGATCTCCGCAAAAAGATTGCAAACCTTGGAAGCACAAATAAAGTCGTGGAAGTGAATTCTGTGATAACTCAATCAGCCAATTTGAACCAATCGAGATCCATCATAAATACTGAGAAGTCAAAAGTAGAAAATGAAGTAGAGAATCTTTAAGGGTTGTTAGAAAAGAAAATTTCTGCTCTTGGATTAAAAGGTAGATGGGCTGAGGTGTAATTTTGGGGAAATGTGTTGCAGTTGTGAAGGCAATGTGATCTTTGCTGAAAACAATTTAAAGACAGTGTTGGATTTAGAAAGGCAGCATACTCATGTTTAGAAAGTCAAGTTCCCGTTGAGACTGTCTTTTAAGGTGTTGTAAAGAGTCTTACTGGTGCAACCTTTGATATGGTTCCTGAACCATCCACCTTAAGCTAGATGGCTTATGAGGTGAGGGTTTTGTCTGACATCCAAGTTGTTGAAGAGATAGCAAACAATGACAAGTTGCTGAGTACGAGAGAGAGAGAAAAAATGTCCACGGGACAAAATCTAGGTCATTTCAAAATCTAGGTCATTTCGGGACAAACACATAGATCAAATTTTTATTTCAATAATTCGCTTGTGCGTAGGGGTCTTTAGCAGTTTGAGAACCCAGAGAAAACCCACGAGGATGGACAGGCGACCCTACTCCTTTAGCGTCTTGCTCCGAACTGGGCTAATGAAGACGGGCATGCGCCACACAGTGTGCTATGAGGTAAATTTAGTCCGGGCAGCGGCAATATATATATATGGCCTACTCTTACATCGAATTCCATCTGTCAAGGGATCTTTTATGTGCACGCCAGTGTGCACGGAACCTCGGTTTTTCGTCCCATCCGAACGACTAGACAGCTGTCATTATCAGGCCTTCCGAAATTACTGAAAACGTTGTTTTATTAAAAATACAGGGTGTTTTGGGTAAATCTAACGACCCGCCAAATTGTATTCGGTTCACTGAACGAGTGAGCAGAATTAAGGGAGATAACAATTAGTTAGATAAAAATTAATTAATGAGATTTGGATTCTTGAAGCATTTAACAACTTCTGGCACACATACGTTCGTTCGTTCCTAGAGTTAGCGATCATGTTTGATCCGACTCCCTTTTCTATTTCCATCACTTTTAGATTTTAGGGTTGAGTATTTAAGATTAAAACCAATAAATTCGGGGATAGGGGTTTAAGATTAAAACCAATAAGTAAGACCAAATCTCCAACCAACAATGAAATATTGAGACACAAAAATGGGAGTCACGTCAGACATGAATGCCCTAGAGTTTTACGTCCACTTCCACACTTTTCTTTTGTTTCCCCCGTATTTAAATGACGACCATTGTGCGTGGATACGATGACCAGCGGCAAACTAAACTTGAAAGGGAGATAATAACTAGGTCACACTTAGTTAAACATAAGTATTATTGAACAAAATCAACTATTGTACTTTTTTGTTCTTGAAATCTAGTTTATTGTACTTAAATAAACAATTCCATGCTAAGTTAATTGAAATTATATTTAATTAAGACGGATTGACCTACATGAGTTAGATTGACATACATGAGTTACATGCCCTTCCATTGAAGACGAATAATTCCTCTTGTCAAGTGACCCATGTACTCACAGAAATACAGTCCACCGCTGATAGTTCGGGACTACCACTGAAGCGTGCACATTCGCCGTGCCGAGACCAACTTTCTGACAGTATGATACTATAAATAGCCATGGCACGTGCAATTCTCTACAAATCTATGAACTATTACAGCCGTAAAAAATTTATTGTTGACGATTTTGAATAGCAGTAAAATTAAACTTCTTGGTTATTACAGCAGATTTAGAAATTACGTTCGTTTCATTTTTTAATTCGCTTTATCATTAACTGTACCGTTAAGAGCGGCATCTTTTGGTTTAGTACAAATAATATCTCTGAATGTAGCAGCTTTTCATAGCTTTGGCGCCTTGAGTGGTGTCTTTTACGATTCATAGAAGACAAATTGTTCTTTGGTTTATGGATTTTATGTAATTATTCAATGATAAATACTGATACAATAAAATGGAGCATGGCTTAATCAACAACAATAACAAGATTATGGTTTCTAATGCAGGAGAGTTTTCAAAGGGACAGTATTATAGTCTTGGTTATATTAGTCTCTCTCACACTCCCCTCTGATGGCCCTGATAAATGAAAATTTAAAAAAGGGTTATCACAATATGAGTCTTTGGTAATTGAGTCCTGGCACAATGGGAAATAGAACACAGTATAATAATACACAGATAATAAACATGGAAAATTAACATAAACGGATAAGCACTCTTGTAAAGGATTATTGGAGTCCTATAAATTGTAACACAAATATAATGATTAAAATGGATTATGAAATATCTTCGTTATCCTGGGTTAATTGAGTTATCCATCCTTTACGTTTGATATCTGCCGAAACGGCTGCCTTACGACGTGGACGTATGGTTTCTGTTTCAATAGTTTTGGCTTCTTGTGAAACTATATCGATGACCACTGGGTTGTCGGTTTCTGTCTTATGACTGACTTCCAATGGATACAACAACTGGATTGGACGGCGTAGATTAAATGATTTTCCATTAGTACTGACTTTGACACCGCGCGAAAGTCCATCATCTCCTGTAACGAGTTTCTCCACCTTTCCAAGCTTCCAAAGGCTACGTGGTTGATTTTCGTCGTTAACGATTACAATGTCACCTTCTGAAATGATATTGGAAGTATTGGATGAATGACTTCGATGAGAATTACGAAGTTCTAAAAGATATTCCCCCTTCCATCTTGACCAAAAGTGACTTAATATCATAGATAAATGATTAAGTCTTCTTCGCATTTCGTTTGGTTTCACTGGATTAAAGTCTTTAGTTAAGTCCTTTGTTTCGCTTGGTAATCCGAGTATGCGACGACCGTAAAGTAAATGTGAGGGGGTTAACGGTTCTTCCCAGTCTTCGGTTGACACATATGATAGTGGTCTACAATTAAGAATAGTTTCGATCTCTACAATAACAGTTAAGAGTTCATCAAATGATAATTTGGCATTTCCAACGAATTTCCGTAAACATCTTTTTGTGGATTTTATGAGTCTTTCGAAAATGCCTCCCCACCACGGAGCTTTCTCGAGATTAAAAGACCATTTAATTCTTTCCTGGGAAAAATGATTCTTAATGACTGGATCATCCGTGAATTTCTGGAGTTGTTCTGACGCGGATATGAAGGTTTTCGCGTTATCAGAGATGACTTCATTTGGAGTTCCGTATCTGGCAGCAAAACGTTTGAAACAGCGAAGAAATGATTCTGTTGTTAGATCTGGTAGTAATTCTAAGTGGACGGCACGTGTGGAACAGCAGGTGAATAAGGCAATCCATACCTTTTGAAGTTCTTGGGTTTGCGTTTTAACATACAAAGGTCCAGCAAAATCTACTCCTGTGTGACTGAAAGGTGTAGATTCATTGACACGAAATGAAGGAAGTGGGGGCGGAGCTAACACTTGATATGGCTTAGCATCAAATTAGCTGAGTAAATGTGGATTTTACTCCTCCATGCATGACACGATTATGACATTCTTTAACTATTAATAGGGTCACATGATGTTGTGAGTTCAAGATAATTGGGTTTTTGGATGAATCAGAAATTTCTGCATTTTGAAGTCTACCTTGGCACTTGATTAACCCGTCGTCGTGGCTAGTGAAGAAATCAAACTCATGCTTCCACTGGTTGAACTTGGAATTATCGATTAAACCTGATTGATTGTCCTTTAACCATAAATTCTTGGATTTATTGAGCTCGTCTGGAGTCAAATGAGTTGCTAAATTCCGAGTTTCCCTTATTTTGGCTGTGAGATTGTTTATGTATCTAAGAACATAACTGGTTACACGGATTAGGCGATTATAGTCACTGAAGTCCTCACAATTGATAATTTGACTGATGTGAGTATTTAACGAATCTGTAATCATGAGACTAGTGGTGACACGATCTCGTTCCTGAATTTTCATTTCCTGGATGCATTCATTTGGAATTATATCGGGCTTGTCAGTTCCACTACCTGTAGTGTCTGTGAATTGAATTAACCAACTTGGTCCATTTTGCCACAATGTATTGGTTAAGAGATCTAATGGTGATATCCCTCTAGATAAAATGTCTGCTGGATTTGATTTTCCTGAGCAATGACCCCAAAAGTCAATTGGTGTGAGGTTACGAATCTCTGATACACGGTTTTGAACAAATTGTTTATATTCACGGTGTATGCTTTTGATCCAATATAATGATACATTTGAATCGGTCCAACAATAGAGTTTTTGGATATCTAATTGGTCTGATAAGGCCTTGACTACACTCTCCATTAACCTGGCCAATACAAGAGCAGATAATAACTCTAAACGTGGTATGGTGTGTTGAGTTATGGGTGAAACTCGAGTTTTTGAGACCAGAAATCGAATGTAACAGTTTGTTGTAGTTTCAATTCTAAGATAAATGACTGCACCGTAAGCCTTCATGGAACTGTCACAAAAGCCATGTAATGAAATACTTATGACTGCTTCGGAAACGCCATAAAATAAACATCTTGGAAGAAAATATGTAGTTTTGGTTTGTAATGATTCCACTAAAGTGGTCCAGTGATCTAGATTATCTCCCTTGAGTTCATTATCCCAATCATAATTACACTTACAGAGTTCTTGGAATAACATTTTGAACTGGATTGTTACTGGTGATAAATACCCAAAAGGATCAAATATCTTAGAAGCCAGACTTACAATGTTTCTTTTGGTGGGAACACAATTTTTTGCTAAATCGGCTATTTCTTGGAGATCAAAAACGAATAAGTCCAAGATATAATTCCACCTTACACCTAGTATCCTTTGTTCACTGTTAAAGTCCGATGAACCGAAATAAATTTTGGTATAACTATCTTCATCACTAATAATATGATTATCATGAATAACAGTTTCTTGGGGTTTCAAATCATCCGATAACGACTCATTGGTATTGATTCGATCCATGAGTTCTGATGAATTACTAACAAATTTCCGAAAGTTGAAACCTGCCATAGTGAGCCTATTGGCACCTGAACTTAAATCGTCAACATAAATTGAGTCCATGAATTTCTTGACAAAGTCTCGGTCATCTTCCAGGAACTGTTCCATATGGTATTTTATTGTGGCATTTAAAAGAAATGGACTGGATGACACACCAAAAGTCACTCTGGTAAACCGTAAAATATGAAATGGTGAATTAGGATCATGAATGTCCTTGGTCCAAATAAATCTTAGAACATCTCGGTCTTCTTCTGCTATGGATACCATGAGAAATGCCTTTTCGATGTCACCGGTGAGTCCAATTCGATTTACTCTGAATCTCAAAAGAATATCTAATAAATGATGTGTCAGTGGGGGGCCTACTAGCAAACAATCGTTTAAAGAAGGACCTGGATTTCTATTTGACCCGTCAAAAACAATTCTGAGTTTTGTGGTTTCCTTATCCTCACGTATAACACAATGATGGGCCAAATAATGAGTTCTACCAACTTCTCCAATATTGCTATCTTCAACAACTTCCAGAATTCCATTTTTGAGCTGATCCTTAATGGTCTTGTCATATTCTTTGAGAATTTCAGGTTCCTTGTTGAGTCTCCTCATTAAACTTTCATAACGTTTGAAACAAGTCAAATAATTATCAGGCAACAAGGGATGAGGGGTTTTCCATGGTAGATGTACTTGATATCGTCCATCTTTAAACATTATTGATTCACTCAAATCTTCATAAACAGATCTTGGCTTAATGCCTAATGACTCCAAGTCCCAGAATTTATGAAGACTGGTTTCAAGTTCTGATTGGTTTGACGAAATACTAGCTTCTAATTGGGTATCACACTTTAATACATGGGTAGTGATAAAGTTTGTATTTTCTTCAATGGACACATCACTAGTGTGTAATGGTCCTGATAATACCCATCCTAATTTCGTACAAATGGCTGAGAGTCCTGACTCCCCCCGTATGATACCTCCGGTGACAACACTCCAATATTGGTCGGATCCTATCAATAAGTCTATCTCAACATTACTTTCTGGCGAACAGCTATCAGCAAACGATATATTTGGCAATTGTGGAAAATACTGCTTGGCCTGGTTTAAAGGTTGACAGGTTAATGGTTCGCATATGAATGGGACCACAAATGCGCTCAGCTGTATATCACCATGAGGGGATTGTATACTCATATAAACAACGTCTACGGTTTGTTTTGTTTCTTTGGATGAACCAAACGTCTTTATGATTATGTCTCTTTTAGCAATTGTCGGCAAACCCAGATAATTTCGAAGTTTCATGGTGATATATGTTCTCTGGCTACCACTGTCTAATAAAAGTCTTATAACTGTTCTTCTAAAATAACTATCTGGATGAAATGCATGGCATTGGGCCGTTTGTAATAGAACAGGAGTCGTGGATTCAAAATATAACATTGTGAGGCTGTTCTGAGCTGGATTCGTTGATTGATATGGGTTATTGCCTCTTGACTGTGACGGATGCCGTTGTTGTGTGGGTGGATAACGGTGTTGACCATTATTTGGAAATTTATAACTGGGATTGGCATCCTGACTTCTTGCAGGCTCATTATAGTAATCATTCCTTGGAGTGTAACCTGGTTGGGGCATGGGTTGATAATAATTAGAAGTCTGGGATTGCGGAACTTGATACCTAAAATCTTGGCTATAATTGGCATATCTTGGATTTTCTGATCGATTATTGAAGTCAGGGTGGAGTTGAGAACAAATACTTATATGATGTCTCTGCCCACATTTTTGACAGTTTTTACCATCACAACTTCTATTAAAATGTTCTTTTCTGAGACAGATGTAACATCTTTTGGATCTTCTCAGAATCTCTTTTCTGGCTTGTACACTTGTAACAATTTTACAGGAATTAAGAGGCATGAGAACTATGACAATAGGTACAGGTTGGACCGTAACTGGGCGTATTGGATGGTGTAAACAATGTTGTAGCTGTGCCTATATTCTTCATGTAACTGGAGTTCTGACTGACTGGTTTACTAAATTTAGGATTATAATTGGTTAATGGTGGTTTGTCATATTTCGGTGGTTTTATAGACGCTCTTTCTCTGGCTTCAACTTCCTGGTGTAACAATTCAAGAAATTTGTCAAAATCCCAATCGTCATCCTTCAATTCTCGGCTGATAGTAAGACGAATATCATTCGGTAATTTCTTTAGTATTACTGACGTCAACAGGCTTCCATAGTTCTGTGAGGGTACATTCAATGATATAAATGAACTCTTGTGGGATTCTATAGTGTCATGTATGTACCTCAAACCCTTACCACTGACTTCTAATGCTAGCAGGGCTTCCATATTTTGATCAATGATTTTTTGTTTATTTCCATACTTTCTTTTCAGCTTTTCCACTGCCTTTCTGTAATTATCTGAGGTTATGGATAAACCACCAATGGTGTGGGCGGCCTCTCCTTTAATAGAACTGAGCAAATACTTAAATTTATCAATATCCGGTAAATGTGGATGATTATGAACTGTGGATTCAAACGAATCCCAAAATGTGGTCCAGTTTTCCAATTTTCCATGAAACTCCACCATAGACAATTCTGGTAATTTCACATGTGACCTTCTTTGGGGTGAAACCATGTTTGTATTTCTTGGTTCATCTGTTTCTGCATCATTTGCCCCCTCCGTGTTGCAACAGGGCTGGCATCATGCGAAATTGAATTTTCTAAAACCTCAATGTCTCTAACAATGTCATTAACCTTTGATTCTGGGGAGATAGTGGAATTGTTAATACTGATCAATAGTTGTTCGAACTCTAATATGGCCGAACCAATGAAAGTAGCAAACTCGTCCGCCGTGGCGATTTCTTCATCAATATTTTCCTGTTTTGTGGATGCTAATATTTCATCATTTATTTTTTCTAATACTTGCTCCTTTTTCTTAAGAGTATTGATTGTTGCTTGAATTTTTGGACGAAGTTCTGGGCTGTGTGGCACTTCATCTACACTTGAAATGAGGTTTTTCACAGAGCCTTTTATGCCTCCACGGACACGCCTCTTATGTTTTAAAATTTCCTCTTCGTTTGACATTGTAAATAATAAGTATAAATGTCACTGGCGGCCTTTTCTTTCTTTCTTTTTTGTGACTCTACTTTCTACATCGTCATGGTTCATGGCTATGGCATATCAATGTGAATTTTGGCGGGACTGTTATTACTCTCGTCGTTCGTATTAAATCCGTCTCGTCGGACCATGTAGCAGCTTTTCATAGCTTTGGCGCCTTGGGTGGTGTCTTTTACGATTCATAGAAGACAAATTGTTCTTTGGTTTATGGATTTTATGTAATTATTCAATGATAAATACTGATACAATAAAATGAAAGTGAAAATGGAGCATGGCTTAATCAACAACAAGGGGATCACGGTGGCTAAGTGGGTAAGGCGCTGGCTCGCTAGCCTGGAGGTCGGGTGTTCGATCCCTGCATTGGCCGAGAAAGTTCATCCAGATTTTCCGGCGTGGTTTCCCCTTGTCAGTGATGCAGGACGGAGGGCCTGACAAGGACAGCTGTCTAGTCATTCGGATGAGACGAAAAACCGAGGTCCCGTGTACACATTGGCGTGCACGTAAAAGATACCTTGACAGTTGGAATTCGATATAAGAGTAGGCCGTAGTGCCGCTGTCCGGGCAAAATTTCCCTCATAGCACACTGTATGGCGTATACCCGTCTTCATTAGCCCAGTTCGGAGCAAAACAGTAGGACGTTAAACCCCATTTCATTTCATTTCATTTCAATCAACAATAACAAGATTATGGTTTCTAATGCAGGAGAGTTTTCAAAGGGACAGTATTATAGTCTTGGTTATATTAGTCTCTCTCACACTGAATCACTCGGGTTAGACGGGAACATGATACTAGCAGTAGTTTCATTTTACTTTTACAAGCTTCTTAAAACGATTGTTGAGCGACCTAACGTGCTTATTTCTAAATTCAATTTCTTGTTCTAGCTTTCTGTTATGTTTCGTAAAAAAGTAGTCTTGATTATCCCGACCTGTCAATCAGACGTAGAATGGTCGATAGACTGGTTAAGCGAGAGTAATTTCAAAACAATTTTTTAAGGGCACGTAACCTATCTTTTACTCAAAAGTGTCTGGATGTTATGGACGACTCTTGGAACCAGTTTTCAGTCTATTATTTATACATGATTAATGGTCATAGCTTATTTTAGTACAACATGATCGTTTATTTAGTGACTATAATTGTGTGAAACTGATTTGAGGCTTGGCATATATATAAATATTGTGGCGTAATTGTCGAGATATATGGAGATATTTATTTATGGTGGGTCACCCTACAAGCCTTGTGACCACAAAACTTGAAATCGTTAAAGGGAGAATTGCATTTTTTTTAAAGTCATATCTTTAAAATATACTAAATAAAGCCCTAAAATACATGGCATCTATACACAGTCCTGCCCTGTAAAAGAATAATCATAAATCCTATAATGTACTTGTGTCAGTTGAGAAATAATCAAATATATAATTTTCTTTTCAAATCCAAATGAAATGAAATGGAGTTTAACGTCCTACTGTTTTGCTCCTAAACTGGGCTAATGAAAACGGGCATACGCCATACAGTGTGCTATGGGGGAAATTTTGCCCGGGCTACGGCCTACTCTTATATCGAATTCCAACTGCCAAGGGATCTTTTACGTGAACCCAACCGCCAAGGGATCTTTTACGTGCACACCAATGTGTAGGCATGTGGCTTAAATTGTCAAAGTACACCAATTGCAGTTTAATGTATATAATTTAAGAGCTTCAAAAATGCTTTCCAGTGATACTTAGTTCAATCCTGTAGGTAAAATAGTAAAAAAGGTTATGATAATTTGAATGTCGAAAATCCGGCTAATTTTGGTCATTAATTAATTAGGAACGACCGTGATCGACGCAATTAATTTTATCAGTAAAATTTACATAACTGTTTTATTATTTAAGATATCTCTTTGATGTTTTCAGCAATCCAAGCCCTGACAGAGGGCTACAGAAACAAATGAAATAATCCATTCTTCCACATATACATAGTGATTAATTAGCAAATTAGTTAATTAAGAAGTTGTCAGAACTTATCTCTACGAAGTTTACAACAAAGATAGCCCTAACATAAGGCTACAGAAACATCCATTCTGCCTTGCATAGGGGTCAGTTAATTAGTCAATTAAGAAGAAGTCATTACCGAGAAATTAATGAACCAGTACTTGATTTAAACAATATTTATTAGCAGAGTGGAAAGAATTAACATAACAATGCATTAAATAATGTTCAAATAATAAAGTACTTTGAAAATTATGATGCCTGGTGTTTTTCAATTCATTCTGAAAAAGTGATGAATCAAGATTTCAATGTAGAACTAAGGGCAATGGGCCATCTCGATTCATGATATCACTTTTTCATTCTAACTTCAACGATAATCGAGTACTGGCTATTTGAAATCTGAAAAAGTGACGTGATGAATCAAGATTTCAATGTAAAACTACGGGCAATGGACCATCTCGATTCATGACATCACATTTTCAGATTTTAAATAGCCAGTACTCGCCTAATGTTGAAGGTAGAATGAAATAAAAAAAACGCAAGGCATCAAAAAATTACAAAACATTAAAGTAATGCACAATCATAAGTAATAAAGTCTGTAGCTAACTGGTGCTTAGGGACATCATTGTCCTCCCCATCATATTATAAATTGGAACATATAAGGCAACTAATGTCTAAACACTAAATGGTCCAGGATTAAATCGACAGCCAATTCTGACAGTTAAATTCAAATAGTTCTTTACCCAAAGATTCATTCGAAGTGTTATAATTGTCTTGTGATTTACTGTCACCCTGTCCTTCATTGTGTTGGAAATATTGCTAATTATTTTTTTTACGACAGTCTTGGTAATCTGTCTCTGTATATCTTGAAAACACTAATGCCATCCGATCGATGGACTATGTGCTGTGCATAGTCTTCTCCAGCTCCTCCTGGTAACTGGTCAATGGCACTCACTAGACAATAGTTCGGGAACGTGACATGGATCGAATTTATGTGAATACCTTCCTGCGTAGTAGCATCAAATCGTAATGTAACATTAGACTCCGACATGATGGCTGTTGCTGTCTGAATGAGAGTAATGATACCAAGTTCTCGTGTCATCATTTCTACTGTGGTATGTTTGGGAATATCCTTCTCATTTAGTTCAATTCCATATTCTCGAGCACATCGTTGCAACAGTTTTGGGACATTGCCAGTTGGCACTTGATTAATAATACAATCATACACACATAAACGAGTTTATGTAGGGCCATTCCCCAATCATCTGTGATATAAAAAAAGAAGCAATAATCACCTGAAAGACATTCTTTATTTCCTAATACGAACCTGAACCTTGATATTAAACATGGCCCAGTATTTCATGTCTAGTCGTTCGGATGGGACAAAAAACCGAGGTCCCGTGTACACATTGGCGTGCACGTAAAAGATCCCTTGACAGTTGGAATTCGATATAAGAGTAGGCCGTAGTGCCGCTGTCCGGGCAAAATTACCCTCATAGCACACTGTATGGCGTATGCCCGTCTTCATTAGCCCAGGTTAGGAGCAGAACAGTAGGACGTTAAACTCCATTTCATTTCAAACATTAGGGACAAATACATATAAAACATGCTGGTTTTATTGTAATTTTGAAACCATGATTCACCACTATTAGCAAATCGTTTAACATTTACTCACCAGTCCTTGCCCAAATTTTTTTTGATCATATGGGAATGTCCCGGATCCAGTCGGAATTTCCAATTTTCGGGTAGCAGCTTGGGTTTTCAGCAATACAGTGTATGGAGGCCAATGGCAAAGTTGGTTATCTTTCTCAATCCAGTTGAATGCCACAATAAAATTCCCATCCTTAAACTGGACTACCAGGTACTTCATGACGTTATTAGCATCCGGCATTCCGATAGTGTACAGTTTAACACTAATTTAACACTAATCTACAATGTATGGTACAGATACAAAAACTAATCAAGAGAATAAGTACTATCTTGAATTTTAAAAAATATTATAAAGCAGTCTTTAAATTCAATCTAAAAAACAATAGCAGTTAATAAGACTGATGAACCAGTGGAATAACCACGAACTGGTCTTGTACGGAAGTCTTGACAAATTTGCAGGTAATGTTTGTAAATGAAGCATCAATATATGAACCTGTGAGGCGAGAGACCTTGTAAATATCAAGGTGGGGTGACGGTAGTGGTTCTTGGAAAAAATCAGACACGGCACCAAACGGTTCAAAAATCAATTTGATGTCGGAGTCCAACTTCACAATATTTCTTATTATGCCAATTTTGGTACCAACTTGCACACAGTTGTCGGGAGTCCCTGACTAAATAATGCAGAGATTTCCAAGTGATGTCAGAAAACTGGCGGAACTCGTAACCTTCCATCTGTCAACCTCATACAATGACCGAAATTTTCTGGGAAATTCTCTTGGAATATAACAATGAAGACTGGGCATCAACTCAGAAATAATCTTAACTTTATTTGCATTAATTCGACAGACACCTACAGGGCCTTTCCACAGCCATATCAATCATTGGGCAACCCCAAGGTACACTAAATGCATTGGATCCGGCACGATCTGCGACAACTGCCTGAGGGGAGTTGGAATAGGTCCATCGAGGTCTTCATCAAAGCTGACATCTGTACGGAAGGGAGAAACAACACGGGGCAAAGTGACTTAATCATACCACTCTCCTCGTTGAACGCATCTCTCGCAACTAAAATATGCAGCGTGACCCTTAATCTGCTTAATAAAAGCTCGCGCAGGTGCATCACAAATGAAACAAGATATGCCTACATTTACTGTCTTATTGATTCCTTCAAGATAAACACCATGTTGTTCAATAAACTGAAATAGGGTTTAACGTCTTAGGGTTCTGCTCCGAACTGGGCTAATGAAGAAAGGCATCTTTTACGTGCACGCCAATGTGTACGCGGGACCTCGGTTTTTCGTCCCATCCGAATAGTTATGAAACTACATGAAGGATAACTTATATGAATTATAAAACCACATAGCAAAGTGTGGTGTATTACTCATTAAACAAAGAGTTTATGATAAGACAGTATCTGAGATTAGTTACAGCATAGAAACCATCTTGAATAATTAATCAGGTTATCACGTTACAAGACAGGAATGCAAGATCATGTGACTTTAAAATGAAATGGGGTTTAACGTCCTACTCCTATACTGGGCTAATGAAGACGGGCATACGCCGTACAGTGTGCTATGAGGGAAATTTTGCCCGGGCAGCGGCACTATCGCCTACTCTTATATCGAATTCCAACTACCTAGGGATCTTTTACGTGCATTCCAATCTATACACTAGACAGCTGTTCTTGTCAGGCCCCCCCGTTCTGCACCACTGAGAATCAGGATGAACTTTCTCGGCCAATGCAGGGATCGAACACCCGACCTCCAGGCTAGCGAGTCAGCGTCTTAACAACCTAGCCACCGCGGCTCCCCATGTGAATTTAAAGGAAGTTACTGTAAACCTACTAAACCCTTCCGTACTGTCACTCAAATTTATGTAGCTGTTAACTATTCTGTTGGGTTGGTCATAAGTTGACTGTTCTAACAATTTAGTTTGTCATAGTAATTTTCCAGAACTGAAGCTTGGTATATAAATTGCTTCATAAATTTTCTATATTCCATTATGTTACCGCCAAATTTTTTAATGACTGTTTTTGGTTTTGTAAGTTCCATCACAATTGATTTGAAAGGATCTTGAAATGTCGGAACTTGGTTTGCTTCATCGACACACTTATCATCGGGACTATCCTCTTCTTTTGATTTTGCCCCTTGTAACTGAATTTGGAGATTAAGCATTTCTTCTTTTTGGCTTATCCTTAACTTGTCCCTCTCAAGTTCCTGCATTTCTCTCAAAAAATCCATCTTTGCTTTTAACTCATCCTTTCTATTTAGCTCATCTCTATCACCACTGACTTGAGAGGCACTATTATCTACTGTCAGCAAATCATCCCACGGAACACTTACACCTGAACCCAAATTAAGCGACATCGGATTAGGTGTTGACGTTCCATAAGGATTGATTCCAGCAGCATCCTCCATTTTATAGTCAGCACCATTTTTAATTCACGTTTTACACTCATTGTGCAAGTAAGTTTATCTGAGACTCGGTTCTGATAAAGTTTATATGCTGATAAACATGATGACAATCATGTTGCTGTCCTCACGACATTAAACACGTTAATAACAATGTAAGAGGAGATTACACTGCCAACGGGGCGAGAACACTAATGCGTCTATTGTCATAAGTTGAATGATGACAAACAATGTATGTAGATTAACATAATGCTTATTATTAAAGTTGAAATGATGATTAATAGGGGTGTTCCCACTTAGCCGGCAGGCTTTGATGTCAAATTTTGCCGTTAATTTTAGAACAATGGTGTTATATCTTTTTTAAGACTAAAACTGCATTGATTTTAACAAATTTAACTTTTATTAAATAACATTAAATAGCTTACACATATAAAAATATATATTGATTTTAACAAATTTAATATTTATTAAATAACATTAAATGATTTACACATATAAAAATGCATTACAATTTACACATTTAACTTTTATTAAATAGCATTATATAATTTATAAATAAATGCCTTACAACATAATCATTTTACAGCCCCACTAAATAGGAAATATTTCTTAATATCTGTGGAGCTCCAGGCCATTCTTCAGGCCTTGGAGTTCATACAATCATCTTAATCTTTAAAGCATGTCATCTTTACCGATTCTCTGTCCTCGCTTCAAGCAATTAACAATAAACAGCTTGAACACCCATTAGTAGCAGATGTTTATCGTCTGCTACTATCTTGCGAGTTGAGCAGCAAAGACGTTGTCTTTTGCTGGCTCCCCAGTCACGTTGATATAAGGGGAAATGATCAAACAGATTTTGCTGCCAAAGCTGCTTTAGATCTTCCCCAATCACACTTTTTAATACCATATAAAGATTTTAAATTATGTATAAATCATTTGATTTATGACCGCTGGCAACGGTCTTGGGATCTTGCAGGCACAAATAAACTTCATCACATTAAGCCTCTCCTAGGAGATTGGCCCAACTCCTATAGAACCAACAGGAGGGATGAAGTTGTTTTGTGTCGCTCTCGCATTGGTCATACTTTTTTAACTCATATTTTCATTTTGAAGCGAGAGCCTCAACCGGAATGTGTTCACTGTCATGTTACTTTGACAGTGAAACACATCTTGATTGAGTGCAATCATCTCAAGAACATTAGATCTAAATATTACCGTTGCCAGTCAGTACGTCAGCTATTTGCTCAACAGGAGCTGTATGACAAAGTGCTAACATTTTTAAAAGAGACAAACTTTTATTATCAATTTTAATTGTATATATTTAATCATGTATATCGTTTTAAATATTTATATATGTAAAAGATTTGTTATATTTATTTTTAATTAATATATTTTCTGTGATATTTGTTTTTATTTACATATATAAATTCATTTATGTGATATTGTTTTAATTTGTCTCGTTAGATTCACCATATGTTTGGCGCAATATAGCCCGGTTGGAGCTGACGTGCCATAAAACCATATTTCATTCATTCATTTAATATCTGTGAAATGGTGATTTCGACATAGGATTGTTCTTGTTTTATTAAGTTAATGAACTTGTAAATATTAGGATGACATGCTGTCATTTTATTCAACTTCGAATGCCAACCTTCTACGTGGTTGGTAGTATGGGGCCCTGTTGTATCAAAATGATTCCACACATTACGGCCATTGTTATCAACCCACTGCTCCGTCATATAATCAGCGAACCGCCCTACTTGCGGAATGTTTAAATCTACAGCTTCCAAAGCAAAGAACCAAAAATCCTCGATATCACACATTCTTATCGGTGGCAAAGCTGATGTGTGGCGTACAAATTGTCTTATAAAAGGGTTGTCCCGGAATAATGTCTGGAGTCCACAACGCTGAACAACTTTCCAAATGGCCTGGTGAAAATGAAACATGCACCCTTTAACATCAGAATTAAAAACAATCCTTGCGGCATTTTGTGCTGCGGTCTCAAAATCGGTAAATATTGTTGATGGGTTCAAATTTAAACCAATGTTACGGGTTCTTACTCAATATTATCTGAAACATTTGTTCGTAGGTATCCTGTCGCTTATTTGCATCTACATTTTTCCATCTATCATTGAATGAATTGTATATGTCTGGTAAAAAAGCTGTGGGCACATACTAAATGTTCCGTCACAAAAATACGAATCACTGCCAGCGAGAAATCGTAGATTTTCATCTGTTGCAAATATGCACATATTTCTGTCTGAAAAAAGCAGGAACGGGTCACCATTAGCTGTAGTTTGGTATGATTCTGTAAGTTCTATGTCCTGGCGTTCTTTAGGTAATGTTGGTAAAATTCTTGATCGTGAGCGGTATAAGGCGGAATGGATGGAATAAAAAGTTGGCACCGACTGTATAACTTCAGTAACTTCCTCAGTTCGTAGTCCTGAAACAATATAACCAAATAGACATATAGAACTTACTCAATAGAAATAATATCAAAACATTTTATATTCAGGTTGGAAATAAGGTTCAAGATTAAATGGAACAATTTACTTACTAGTTATTTGTTCTTGATAAATACTTGGTATTGGTCTGTGGTCAGTTTTTACCAAATCCATCATGGATGACAAAAACGTATCAACTTTAATCTTTATATTATCTGGTTGATGATTGTGTTCGGATCCAACAGTGGTAAGAACACCATTCTTGGTGTTTACAGAAGCTGGACAAGTTTTTGTTGAACATTTCCAATGGACGGCATTTGGTCTGCTTGACTTTATACCGAACTTGTAACCATTGTGTATTAAACATCGGCCACCTCGATTATTGGAGATAAAGCGAATATTAACCTGAAAGTTTGCCATTTTAAAATAAATATAATTTCGACACAGATCGACCATCTATTTATATTAATACAGTGAATTGAATTCATGTTTGAAATCATAACGCCGGCATGAACTGTGTTCAAAATGTCATTAATTAGTTGGTTAATAAGTTTTATTAAGAGGGATTACGAGCTCATTAACGCTGAACACTAGTGAACAGTTCTTGAGTGACTACTTTTAAACAGACTATAGTTTTAAGATCAATCAAAGGATTAACAGTCTGCCGGCTAAGTGGGAACACACCGATTAATAACTTGAACTGTATACAGATCGTATGACGTAAAACGATTAATTGAAATACACAAATACACGAGGGTAAATATGGGAATATAATTATGAAAAGTGTGAAATAAGATAATAATACTGGTAGTGTTAACATTACACAAGGTAATCAACTGTTCAAGCCAAGGGACAGGCTCATGAATGCTGATAGTAAGGTACATAGTGCAATCATGGCTTTACTAAGTTAAAATACCAAACAAAATAAAACATGTCTATAAATAATCATAGAGCAAAACATAATACATGTACTATTATTCTCCAGTAAAACGAAATACGATTAAGGGGAGACAACTGCTAATATTAATATTAACCGTTCTCCATGTTTACGTAACCTTTCTAGGTTATCATTAGGAGAGACAGTAATGTTATATTCAAAATCAGAATATTGTTGATGCAAACCAAAAAGTGTATTGATTTTAGAGAATTTATCCACAAATTGTCATTTTAAGTCTCCAATGCTTCTAAATATACAACTCTCAATCCATAGCCTAGCATGACCTTTTAAAGTCTGTTTAAATAGATTAATTGTGCGATTGATTTCGGCAACAGATATAGGTTCCGTTTCTTCCTGATTGAATTCAAGGTAGTCCATAAATGAAAAAAAGTGTGCAAGAGCTTGATCACGATTTGGTATTGCACCCTCAAATCTATCAATACCTAATCTGTTTTCATCAGTCATACTTAATGCTAATATACTCAGCCAAATTAAAAACTTGACACTAATGAATTTCAACAAAAAAAATTTTCTGGTAAGTCAAATAAATTTTAAAGTGTTTCTAACGATAGTAAGTAGTAAGAAGCCTTTAATTTCATAAAATTGTAAAGTCACGTGGATCACGTGACTTTTGAGCATATAAAGATGAAAAACCTGAAAGACACGTGCAAACACAAACTCGTGAGGTCAATCGATGCAAGTTTGCTTAAACTGAACACGCACACGTAACTTGAACTGGAAAAACAAATTAAAATTTTTTTTTTTTTCATCTTTGTTAGAAAATGCCGCGCCTTTCAAATGTAGAACGTCTACGTGCTATAGGTAGACTCTATGCTGGTCAGTCTGTGGTCACTGTTGCAAGAGCCTTTAATTGTTCACGCCAGACAATAATTAATCTTAGAATGAGAGTGCTTCAAACTGGAACTATTGTCGACCGCCCAAGGGCGGGAGCGCCACGTGTGACGTCACTCCAGGAAGATCAAGCAATACGATTACGTCATCTTAGAAACAGATTTGTCACTGCAACCTCCACAAGTAGAGAGATGTTTGGTGGGAAGGGTAACTGCACAAACTGTTCGAAATCGCTTGCAGGCTGCTGGTTTTCGAGCTCGGAGGCCCTATAATGGACCAATATTGACACCTCTTCATCGCCGTAACCGACTTGTGTGGGCCACAACACACATACGATTTACTCAAAGACAGTGGAATTAGGTTGTCTTTTGTGACGAATCTCGATTCACTTTGAGATTTGCCGATGGCAAGGCCCGAGTGTACCGCAGACGAGGTGAACGTTACGCTCAAGTATGCGTCAGAGAAGTTGACCGATTTGGTGGCAGCAGCGTCATGGTTTGGGTTTCTTTTTGTGCACATGACGTTCTCCTCTTGTTGTCCAAGGGAACTTAAATGCTGTCCAGTACAGGGATCAGATTTTGCAACCTTTTCTTCTTCGGTTTATGCAGAGACATGGGCCTGGACTAACGTTTCAACAAGACAATGCTGGACCCCATACAGCAATTGCTACCCAGAATTTTTTAAGAAATGCCGGTGTCCAAGTCCTGGATTGGCCGTCGCTTAGCCCCGACCTTAATCCTATTGAACACATCTAGGACGAACTGGGTCGACGTGTTCGCCAGCAAGTGAATCCACCACTGACGTTGCAGATCCTTCAACATGCTCTTGCTGAGCAGTGGCGACGTCTTCCTCGGGTAGTGTTTACTAATGTTCTGAGATCCATGAGAAGACGTTGTGTGGCAGTACGAGACGCTAGAGGAGGCCCATCCGTTACCAAACACTTTATTCCGATTGTTCTCCAAGTCTGTGAATTTCATTTTGGGGGGGGGGGGGGTACTGTGACATCACGAACGTTATCAATGTCAAGGACTTTCGGCGAGACGTATTCTTGCTTTCTGTTGATGTCAAGGTCGTCTGTGCACAACATAACACTAAAATAGTTGCCTTAAAGCAAATATTAAAAATCTAGTCCCAAAAATCCCGAGTGTCAAGTTTTTAATTTGGCTGAGTATATTGGGACTAATAATAATGAAAATATGCTTGACATTCTCCTATAATATTTTGAAACATTATAAAAGCTAATTAAAATAATACATACATGGTAATGAAAATATGCTAAACATTATCTAAGAATATATTGAAACATTATCAAAACTAATTAAAAAGATGTTAGATACATACATGGGCCTACATCTTGACCTAATAATATTCAAAAACTTGAAATATTCACCTATTCATTTTATTTAACAAAGCCTTTTTGACGCTAAACTTAATAAAATAGGTCTATCATAGTTATGATATAAATCAAATAATTATTACGATTACTTGAATTAGAACTGGAAAATTTCTTGACTACAGCAACACTAACGAATTATAAGTATTATTAAAGTCTACAGGAGTGAAGATACAGCAATACAGGAACGAATTTTGACAGCAGTCGATTAATATAACTGGAATACATTATTTAAATTATTTGGGCCTACACTACAGGATCCAGAAAAAAATATAACAGCAGCTGATTAATCTAACACATACATACGCACACATAACTACAGGATTCAGGTCAGGAACAAATTGTAACAGTTGTAGATTAGTTACTTGCAATCTACATGAACACACATTGTATTTATTAGCCCTATCATCACTGACATCAGGATCATAATTATTTGTGACCGCTGGCAACGGTCTTGGGATCTTGCAGGCACAAACAAACTTCATCACATAAAGCCTCTCCTTGGAGAATGGCCAAGCTCCTACAGGTCTAACAGGAGAGATGAAGTTGTTTTGTGTCGCTCTCGCATTGGTCATACTTTTTAACTCATATTTTCATTTTGAAGCGAGAGCCTCAACCGGAATGTGTTCACTGTCATGTTCCTTTGACAGTGAGACACATCTTGATTGAGTGCAAACATCTCAAGTATATTAGATCTAAATACTACCGTTGCCAGTCATTACGTCAGCTATTTGCTCAACCGGAGCTATATGATAAAGTGCTAACATTTTTAAAAGAGACAAACTTTTATTCTCAATTTTAATTGTATATATTTAATCATGTATATCGTTTTAAATATTTATATATGTAAAAGATTTGTTATATTTATTTTTAATTATATATTTTCTGTGATATTTGTTTTTATTTACATATATAAATTCAATTATATGATATTGTTTTAATTTGTCTGACGTGCCATTAAACAACATTTCATTTCATAATTATTTGAGTCTGCTACAGTATTTCTATTACAGCTCAGGGACAAATTATTGAATTTCCACTCAACTTGACTGCCGAGTAATGTCCGTAATTAGAAGTAATCCAATTACCTTTGATTAACTGTGATAATCTGTGTGACTACTAAAAAGCTAACTCCAAGAAGACCCGCTGAGCAGACGGTCAATCTATTTATAGCCCAGCGTAGTAATACGGGAACTATGTTGTACTACTTGGCTAGGTTTGGTCTGTTATAGTCTCGGTTATTCAACGGGCCCCGTTCAACAGACACCGTATGTGTCACGGTCATCAGCAAACATACAACAAAATTATAACAGCAGACGTTTGTGATTAAATCTATAGCATAGCACTGTAAAGTAGATTAACTGTCAATTGAAAACTTCACAGGAAAACAAATTAGTCAACGAATGACCATTTATATGCAACCGACCAGGCTTCCACGTGGTGGCATGCTTTCACTCAGCAATACAGCATGGCAATGGCACCAAAATATTTTTCAGTCACATTTTTCTTCTAATTGGTTTTTGGTTGTTTCCTTTTAAAAATATGTTGACAAAAACAATGAAAGAGATCAGTTAGGCATCCCCCACCATGTTGTGTTCTGTGGTGTCTTTTCCTGATGATGGCTGTCACTCGATTTTAGCAGGAGTAAAATAACAAAGTCAACTTTACATTTTCACCTCCACATAACAAAGTCAAGGTCATTTATTTCCAAGGGAAGTAACTCCATTATTTATGGACAATACAGGATTCAGACAGGAGAATGTAAGATCAATATATGACAATAACCATATAGAATAAATAGTAATCTTTTTTTTCTAGCTGTTTACAGAGGACGGTTTCTGCAGGCTAATTTTCTTCATTTTACAAAATCATCATCATCTAAATCTTGTGTTTCTATTAAAAAAAAAACGTTATATAATTTCCATCAGTTTTGATTTAAAAAAAAAACTAATTCTCCAATGTCTTATGCAAAAAAAAAAAATCATTTAATTTGTTTTGTATGTATGTGTGAGTTCCCTGAATTAATACTTGTTTCCAGAATATATGTCGGACCGGTAGCGGGTCGGATTCCTAATATGTTATCCATTGCATCAAAAAACTTTCCAGTTTTCTTACCACTCCCACTTTTATTGTTGGGGGTGGGGGGGGGGTGGATGGCCGAATGGTTAGCACGTGCTGTATCATAAGGCCTGTCATTCAGTCAACTGGCGTGGTTTCGAATCCCCGGTTGTACGTGACGAGGATTAGGTTTGCTTACCCAACCTCGTGGGTTTTCTCTGGGTCCGCCGGTTTCCTCCCACTGCAGACCCTTACGCGCAAGCGAATTATTGAAATAAAATTAAACCATATGTTAGTCCAGAAATGACCTAAACCACATTTCTCTTTATCGCTCTTTTATTGTTGTGATCATTTATTTTTTTATAAGCATGCTTCATGTTCTTTATCCGATTCTTGCAGACGTCTGCTAATTTTTTGTACCCATTTCCTGATAGATAGAAAATATAAAATACATGTACTACTAAAATATGAGAAAATTATGAAAAATGCTTACGTTATGTGTGATGAATCAAACATTTATCGATTCAGGAAAGAAATTTTGCATGTGTAGCCAATGTAGGCCTTACACGGGTGACGGCATTATATTCTCTCATGGTACAGTATAACTTTAAAATACATGTAGATATAAATACAATTTTGTTAGCAATAAAGACTGGCTCGTCTGAACTGATCAGGTCAGAAATACGTCAACTCGCGATTTGAATCAATATAGAAAATAAATAAATAACCTCAAATCTATTGGCAATAGATTGCCACTATCTTCCACCGGGTTTACATTTTAATCCCATAGATCCTGATGATCTTGTTACTTTCACTAACTGCAGCGCGCTCCACATATTATCCCGTGCGCGCCGGATAACTACGTAGCGCGCCAGATATTATCCCGTGCGCGCCGGATAAAGCTCGGTTCATACTACATCCGTATCCATAAACGTATCCGCATTTTGCCGTTAATAGAAAACGTCCGTCTTTCAAGGCTGAATTGTCTGTCAGAGATAGCATATTGTCATTTGCAATCATGGAGTCTGACAGTGACACAGAGGAAGTCTTTCTTTTGTATTTGTGGACCCAAAGACGAAAGAGAAAAAAGAGAATAGGGGTCCATGAACTGTTACAAAGAAGGAAGAAATATGGAGAATTATTAGTGAGCAGAAATTCGGCCGTGTATCTGTTATCACTCGTCACTTCAGTCAGTTATATAGAGGGATAACTCGTGTTTTCCTTTGGCGTTCGCCACTTCCGATTCATGACACCTGTATAACTCATCTATCGTAGCAATGATCCCTGGGTTAAAATTATATTTGGAACGTGTTTAACTGACACCAATATTGTTCTTTCAGTTGCAGTCTGATTCTTTGATATTCTTAGTTTCTGACACTGACGTTGAGGAATGGTAATTTTTTGTTCCTGTTGACTTATATTACTAACTAGTTTAGATCTTGCATCTTTTAATCTATGTTTTTGCAAATTTTTGTTTTGAAGACGGAGAAGCTGGTATTTAGCTCTTTTAATTGACAAAATCCGTTCGAATGCTTTGCAGGTTCGTTTCAGGATCACAATCTGTCTTGACAGGCCCGATTTCTGAAGTGTAAGAGTTCCCATTTTCTTCAAATCAGCATTGACCTTTTGAAGGGTATCAATAGCTGTTTCTTTAACTATCTGGCTAACCTTTTTTATGGGCCGTTACTTTATCTGTTTTCTGAAATTTACATTCCTTGTTCAAGAAATCTGCTAACTTTTGACTTTTTAATTTTTTCTTTTCTGATTTTAGTTTCCGAACTTTAGATGTCAGTTCACTTTGAGTCAACTGTCAAAACGGTGATATTTCATGTTTTTTCGTCTTGTTGTATAAATCGATTACGTAACCATTGGTCCTAATGTCTGGATTTATTCCAAAAAAATACATCAATTTCACATTGTCCTGTGCTTGTGGGTGCCATTTTTCTTAATTTTCTAGATATAGATTCTTAGTGAGAATTTTCCCGGTTGAAATTGGCTTAGGCTTTAGTTTTAAATTTAAGACTTACCTCCAGCTTTTTAACTTATTTAAGATAAATCAGATACGTTGGTATGTTTTATAGAAAATGATTTGAAACATATGGTGATTTATGTGAGACAAAAATGAAATGAAATGAAATGGGGTTTAACGTCCTACGGTTCTGCTCCGAACTGGGCTAATGATGACGGGCATACGCCTACTCTTATAATGAGTTCTAACTGTCAAGGGATCTTTTACGTGCACGCCAATGTGTACACGGGACCTCGGTTTTCATCCCATCCGAACGACTAGACAGCTGTCCTTGTCAGGCCCTCAGTTCAGTATAATTGACAAGGGGAAAACACGCCGGAAAATCTAGATGAATTTTCTCTGCCAATGCAGGGATCGAACACCCGACCTCCAGACTAGCAAGCCAGCGTCTTACCCACTTAGCCACCGTGATCCCTCTTTCAATACAAGCTAAGTCTTATCACAATATTATATTATGCAGAAATAAAAACAATATCACAGGATATCTAATTTAAAAATAAAAAACAATATTTTATGCATATAACATTTAAAATAGAAAATATTATTATACAAATTAAAATTTATAATAAAAACTTGTCTTTTAAAAAGTTTAGCATTTCGCAAGTTGGGCAAATAATTGATGTAGTGAAAGGCCCCCAAAAAATAATTTAAAAAATTGGCCTCGGTGTAGTTTTCTGCAGACACTCAAATTTTGGTATTTGCAGAATCCTGAATCGTTCACCCGATTAGATTTTATTACATACTTCGAGAAGGTATTTGTTGAGTAATAAAACCTTCTAGTAGTTTATCGAGGACTGGCCGTCCTTACCGCACGGTACAAATAAAACCTTCTAGTAGTTTATCGAGGTTCGGGTGCTTCCGGAGTCCAAAATGGCCGCTTTATATAAATGAGAATTTTGGGGATAACTAACCCGAACCCTAACCCTTTTTAAAAGACTGAACTTGGGTCTAATTTAGTTTTTACTTCTCTTAAAAGGGTTAGGGTTCGGGTTAGTATTCCCCTAAATACTCATTTGTATAAAGCGGCCATTTTGGTATGAGTTCTGGCTTGTTCTGGAATCTGTTGCTTCTAGTGGTGATAATAGAAGGTTTTATTACTCAACAAATACCTTCTCGAAGTATGTAATAAAATCTAATCGGGTGAATCGTCATTATTTTCAAAATTATTAAGCTAGAAATGGTAGGAGAAAAATATTTTTTGTATCGGTGTAAACAGTTGTGTTTGTCGAGTGGACGTTAAACCCAATCTCTTTCTTCCAAAATCTAACTCAAATATTCAGCTAGGAAAAAAAATAATTTGGGTTTCCGACCCTATTTTTTGTGTCCAAATAACCTTAAAAACATTTTGTTTTTGAGGGGTGGGGTAATGTAACATTTAACCCGTATGATTTTAACGATCCACTAAGTGGATTTCAAATATTTGTTTCAATTTCGGATAAGCTGCTGTTGAGCGAACAGTAGAGACTTGGCAAGCGGAATTTTCCCATCCGTATCACGTATCGTATACGTGATACGTTGCGTCAATGTAGTTTTAAGCTCGGTTCATACTACATCCGTATCCACAAACGTATCCCCATCCGTATCCGCACCCGCATCTGTATCCGCGTTTTGCAGTTCAAATAGAAAACGTCCGGCTTTCAAGGCTGAATTGTCTGTCAGAATAACATATTGTCATTTGCAATCATGGAGTCTGACAGTGACACAGAGGAAGTCTTTCTTTTGTATTTGTGGACCCAAAGACGAAAGAGAAAAAAGAGAGTAGGGGTCCATGAATTGTTACAAAGAAGAAAGAAATATGGAGAATACCACAACCTGGTGCAAGAATTGTATTTTCATCCGGACAAATTCAGACAATATTTCCTCTGTCTTGTCCATGTTGTGTTCTTCACAAGACATCACAAATCCACAGAACACAAGGCCAGGCTTTTCTTGGAATGGATTGAGTTTCTATTTGGGGAGATGATTTAATAAGGGGGAAGTACTCGCTGATTGGCTAAAGCTCGGCTCACTAGCCGAAATGCCGGACGCACTTTACAAAAATACGCTCTGGGAGCAATCAATCCGGCTTAACGGACGTAGTTGTTTTTGTGCGCAATACATGACGGATTCTATTTGAACCCTTTCTCTAAAAGTAACTAAAGTATACCAGTACGTATTCACGCACGTATTTACAGATACGGATACGGATGTAGTATGAACGGACCTTTAGAGTTTTGGCAGATTTTCGCGTCGTGTACGTATGCGTCGATCAGCTGAGCTTAGTTCTATTACAGCATGATGGCAGATATCTACCAAGATCACCATTAGTACTAGTAAAGTGCCTATTATAGCCGACAATTTCCCGGAGGGAATGAAGTCGCTCGACAGCTGCTGAGCTATTAAAAAAAATTAATGTCGAATCTTATTAAAAATCTTCGACTTCGACTCGACTGCAATTTTTGGTTTCACTAATGTATCATTTCAGAAAGTTTATACCCGTTTACCACAGAATAAAATCATTTACAGATTTGCAAGGTTCCGCCTTCGTGTTCTAGAATACACAAAGATCCATGAAAACGCTACGATACAACATTTCAGCGTCTAAAAGTAGCAAAAAAGACGGTAAAAAGACACAACAATGTTATACGGACCTTTTCCGTATGAAAGCTGTACGATACGTTCTGTCGTATCCGTGTGTCGTATCATTTATGAATAATACACACACATTGATTACGTCACACACAAAATCCATACGGATACGCGATGCGGACCAGAAATTTACGCTTGCCAAAAGTCTCTAATATGTGGGAATATTGTCGTCATACCTAGAAACTAACACGTAGAAAATACCTTATAAGGAATAATTTTATTTTATGCTCGTTAAAAGACTTATTGTCATTCGCATTATTAAATCTTATTGGGTACTATAAAACACAATAATCTTTCCCATTCAAATGTAATTTACAATTGCCAGATTTTGTTCAATATATTAAGAGAATAGAAATTTATTTTATGATCAGTAGTGGAATACCGCGTTTTATCAGTGAAATAAAAGTGTTATTCCACTGGCTAGAAGCGGACAAAGAAGTCCATGTTGCTTTTACCTAAAATGATTGTAAAATCATAAAATAAATAGAACATTTGTCGTTTTGTCGTGAATAACATATTTTATTTCATCTCTAAGCAAGAAAACGTTTATATTTTCACTCATGCTACGCATTCGTGAAAATATAAGTTTTCCTGCTTCTCGATGAAATAAAATATGTTATTCACTCTAAAACGACAAATATCCTCTATGTTTTGTGAACAAAATGTCGGTTATTCACACATGGCAACAGATTACTAATGATTTCCCCATTGACTTTAATGTTAATTCTTGTCTCTTAGACCGGCTCTAACTTTTCCCACAATTTTCGTTGGGTGGAACGCTTTCTACCACAGATGGAGCAACATGTGGCATTCTCTTACTCAGAGGCACGTATGGGGTTCACCATGGAAAACTTGAGATAAACAAACCGGAAGTACAGATTACAAAAACATGCAATTTTCCGCTCTACATTTAAACCTAACCAACCTCTGAACTCTCGTATATCCTTCCGCCTCAAAATCATGAATAATCAGCAAAACCTGGTAGAAAATGTATTTTCAATCCCTTTTCTTCGATTCTACACCAAAAAGTCAGCAAAAATCTTAATGCAAATTGGGGAAAAAGGGGAAAGGGAGAAAAAGCCTAGAAATAATTGGGTGACGGTGTAGGAATATTTGATGAGCTGTATCCATATAATATTATTATACACTCGGCAATTGTATAGGCGAAGGTAAATATCACTTAATACCGTCATACCGCCGAGGCTAGATATGTTTTCCGAATGAATTATTATACTGTTATCCGATTTTCTCCGATAAAACGAGCTATGTTTTCCGAGTGAAATATAATATTATCTCTTATTTTCTCCGATAGAACGAGCTATGGTTACTATTTCGTGAACATAGTATGTACTATACATTAAAAGGTTCATAATTGATTTTATAAATTTTATATTAACCCACGTTAGTGGGTTTCAAATATTCAGATTTTTATCTATCGACATAGCTGCTGTGGGACGTACAATGTGGGTATATTGTCGTCATGCTCCAGCAGTCAGAGTAAAGGAGTCAGATTTTAACGTATACACTTTTGTATGACGGTAAAAGAGATACACCAATCCCTGTCAATAAAACCATTTCTTGAAAAAAGACTATAAATTAATTAAGTTTTCTAAAAGTAATCTTTAATCGCTTGATTTTGTTGTATATATCAAGAGAATGAATATATATGTTTGAGAGGTATTTATTAAATTAGTATTTATAATTTTCTCCCTTAACACCAGTTATCGTTCTTGATTTCCGATTTACGTTAAACTATTCAACACAGAGAGAGAGAGAGAGAGTGGGGGGCGGGTTTAATGCCCACTCGACACTAACTAGGTCATTTCGGGACTAACATCTAGTTCAAATTTATTTCAATAATTCGCTTGCGCGTATTTAGCAGTAGGAGGGAGAGATGGGGTTTAACGTCCACTCGACACAAACTAGGTCATTTCGGGACTAACATATGGTTCAATTTTATTTCAATAATTCGCTTGCGCGTAGCAGTGGGAGGAAACCTTAGGACCTGGAGAAAACTCACGAGGTTGGACAGGCGACCCTACTCTTTGTCACGTACAACCGGGGAATCGAAAACACGCCAGTTGACTCAATGGCATACCTTATGATACAGCGCACACGCGCTTACCATTCGGCCATCGACCCCATCAGCAGTGGGAGGAAACCGGAGGACATGGAGAAAACCCACGAGAGTATTTCATGACATTAAACACTTGTCGGCGATATCACCTTGGGTGGAAGCTTCCTCTTGTAAGTGATGCAGAACGGAGGGCCCCTCTTGCATAATATTTAAGTTACCGATATCTATTAACATTTTGTATCTCAGTAACCTTGTTTTCACTTAATTGAGAAAGATGTCCACAAGCAAGTTTACATACATAAAATTTCTATCTTCATCTTATTATTTAGTTTAATATTGCTTCCACCCAAGGCGATAAAATGAAATGCGGTTCAACGTCCTACTGTTCTGCTCCTACACTGGGCTAATGAAGACGGGCATACGCCATACAGTGTGCTGTGAGGGAAATGTTGCCCGGGCAGCGGCACTATGGCCTACTCTTATATCAAATTCCAACTGCCAAGGGATCTTTTACGTGCATTCCAATTTACACACGGGATCTCGGGTTTTCGTCTCATCCGAAGGACTAGACAGCTGTCCTTGTCAGGCCATCCGTTCTGCATCACTTGCAAGGGGAAGCTTCCACCCAAGGTGATATCGCCGACAAGTGTTTAATGTCATGAAATACTCTCGTGGGTTTTCTCCATGTCCTCCGGTTTCCTCCCACTGCTGGCGGGGTCGATGGCCGAATGGTAAGCGCGTGTGCGCTGTATCATAAGGTATGTCATTGAGTCAACTGGCGTGTTTTCGATTCCCCGGTTGTACGTGACAAAGAGTAGGGTCGCCTGTCCAACCTCGTGGGTTTTCTCCAGGTCCTCCGGTTTCCCCCCACTGCTACGCACAAGCGAATTATTGAAATAAAATTGAACCAGATGTTAGTCCCGAAATGACCTAGTTTATGTAGAATGGACGTTAAACCCCATCTTTCCCTCCTACTGCTAAATACGCGCTAGCGAATTATTAAAATAAAATTGAACTAGATGTTAGTCCCGAAATGACCTAGTTTGTGTCGAGTGGACGTTACCCCCCTCTCTCTCTCTCTCTCTCTCTCTCTCTCTCTGACAGTAAAACACATTTTGGTTGAGTGCAATCATCTCAAATCCATAAGATCTAAATATTACCGTTGCCAGTCAGCACGTCAGTTATTTGCTCAACCGGAGCTATATAATAAATTGCTAGTTTTTTTAAAAGAGACAAATTTTTATTCCAAATTTCAATTGTATATATTTATCATATATTGTGTTTTAAATATTTATATATGTAAAGGAATTGATATATTTATTTTTAATTATATTTTCTGTGATATTTGTTTTTATTTGCATATATGAATACAAGTCTGTGATATTGTTTTAATTTGTCTCGTTAAATTCACCATATGTCTGGCGCAATATAGCCCGGTTGGAGCTGACGTGCCATAAAACAATATTTCATTTCATTTCATTTCTCTCTCTCGCTCTGTTGAATAGTTTAACGTTACTCGGAATTCAAGAACGATAACTCGTGTTAAGGGAGAAAATTATATATACTAATTTAATAAATACCTCTCAAAAATATATATTCATTCTCTTGATATATACAACAAAATCAAGCAATTAAAGATTACTTTTAGAAAACTTAATTAATTTATAGTCTTTTTTCAAGAAATGGTTTTATTGACAGGGATTGGTGTATCTCTTTTACCGTCATAAAAAAGTGTATACGTTAAAATGTGACTCTTTTACTCTGACTGCTAGGGCATGACGACAATATACCCACATTGTACGTCCCACAGCAGCTATGTCGATAGATAAAAATCTGAATATTTGAAATCCACTAACGTGGGTTAATATAAAATATTAAAAATCAATTATGAACCTTTTAATGTGTAGTACATTTTTTGTTAACTTAACACGAAATAGTAACCATAGCTCGTTTTCTCGGAGAAAATCAGAGATAATATTCTGATAATTCACTCAAAAAACATATCTAGCCTCAGCTGTATGACGGTATTAAGTGATATTTACCTTCGCCTATACAATTGCCGAGTGTATAATAATATTATGTGGATACAGCTCACCAAATATTCCTACACCGTCACCCAATTATTTCTAGACTTTCTCTCCCTTTCCCTTTTTTCCCCAATTTGCAATAAGATTTTGAGGCGGAAGGATACGAGAGTTCAGTATGACGGGGGATTTGAGTCAAAAGTCAGTGCTATGTTGTTAGTGCTATTACATGTCCAATGTTGCAAATGTTGAATGTAAGGTGTAAATTGGGCCATCTCAAATGTAAATCATCTTACATCGTGTAAATGAACATCTACTTTTTGTCATTTAACATTTCACATTAGACTTTTCACAACACGCAAGTCCATCTACCCAGAAGTTTAAACTCTGACATCTTCTCATTTGACACCCGCACTATGTATTGTAACCTTCAACATATGTCTTGTGTATCGCAACACAGAACAAGTAATGAAATCAGCCTATGCAAATTAGTTCACACGGCACCGATTTTAATCACGTGAGATCTCGCGTGAAGAACAAATAGCGGTCAAGCATGGAATCAATGACGTATGGAATGAGGTATAAATATTAATACTGCTGATATCCCACACTTTGTCTGCGATATCACCTCGGTGGAAGCGGACGTAAAATACAACTAACTCATCATCATCATATCCCACACACCTCACCCCAAAGGCTTATACAGTGTCTTATCGTTCCTACTGGTCTATAATAAAGGTCATCAAGAGTATGTCGGTTTCATGTATCTGAAAACAGCCATATACAGAATATTTGTCTGCCATATAGTATAGCTTAGATATCCACTGTAAACTTCATACCCTAATCAAATAGAAATTGGTTAAAAGAAAACATGGTTGTGTATATACAGTAATTTTGATTTCTTGGACTGAATCTCCTTAGACATTCATTCGTGCACTATTAATGAAATTCTATTTAGAAAAATGCTTAAAATTACGGAAAAGAACAGAATTGAATACATGCTGATACAAAACAACATACATCTCAAAAACTGATTAATACGGATTTATCGGAATTATTTGCCATGTTCCGAAAAGTCGGATTTTTTATGTCTTTTAGTTAAAACACCTAGTCAAAACCTACAACTCAGAAATGTTAAAGAAATGCAATTAAAACAAAATTAAATAATAATTATTTCAATAATTCGCTTGCCCGTAGGATTCTTTAGAAATGGGAGGAAACTGGAGGATCGACACGGAGAAGAACCACGAGGTTGAGCTGGCAACCCCATTCCCGGTCACATACAAGCTTCGGGTGCCACTCGACCCAATGACAAACCTCATGGTCTAATATAAACAGAACATCATATAAAAAGATAATAGTGTCGGTCTGTTAACCGTAAGCACAGGTTTTTATTAAATACATGATTAATACAAAAATAGTCCCCAATCCGTGCATTAAACATACACATACACTGGAAATTACGGGGTGTTATTAACACGCCAAAATATATAAAACTAGAATTTTGCATTATGCTGGGACGGTAAAAACGAAAACAAAATCTCAAATCTAATCAATTATTTATTTGCAAACGATATAACAAGAAAAATAAATTGGACAACGTATATTTATTGTTTATATTAGAAACGTCAGGCTATCGGCTCTTCTTGCCTGAACTGCTGGAGATCAGCACTGATTGGACATTGCGTCATTAGTAAACAGACTGGCGTATCATAGAAATATATATTTATATTTATATATTTATATTATATATAGTTTTAAAATATATCCGTCACTGATTCCATGTATGAAAACTATTTTTTTCTTCACGCGAGATCTCACGCAAATACAAATAGGGGCCGTGTGAACTAATTTGCATAGGCTGATTTCATTACTTGTTCTGTGTTACGATACACAAGACATATGTTGAAGGTTACAATACATAGTGCGAGTGTCAAATCAGAAGATGTCAGAGTTCAAAGTTTAAAGTTCTGGGTTGTGGTAATTTGGAAAAGTCTAATGTGAAATGTTTAATGACAAAGAATAGATGTCAATTTACACGATATATTTGTCAGTATTACAGGATTTTTAATTTTAACTTAGTCCAATTTACACCTAACATTCAACAATTGCAACATTGGACATGTAATAGCACTAAGAACATAGCACTGACTTTTGACTCAAATCCCCCGTCATAGTTCAGAGGTTGGTCATGTTTAAATGTAGAGAGGAAAATTGCATGTTTTCTGTAATCTTTACTTCCGGTTTGTTTATCTCAAGTTTTCCATGGTGAACCCCGTACGTGCTTTAGAGTAAGAGAATGCCACATGTTGCTCCATCTGTGGTAGAAATGGTTCCATCCAACGAAAATATTGGGAAAAGTTAGAGCCGGTCTAAGAGACAAGAATTAACATTAAAGTCAATGAGGAAATCATTAGTAATCTGTGGCCATATGTGAATAACCGACATTTTGTTCTTTAAATTCAAGAACGATAACTCGTTTAATTGGAGATACACAGTTATAACAGTTTAATAAATATTGTTCACAAATACATTTTTATTCTTTTAATATATTGAACAAAATCAGGCAATTGTAAATTACATTTAAATAACAAAGATTATTGTGTTTTATAATACCAATAAGATTTAATAATGCGAACGGCAATAGCTCTTTTAACCAGGATAAAATAAAATTATTCCTTATACGGTATTTTCTACGTGTTAGTTTCTAAGTATGACAACAATATTCTCACATATTGTTTGCTCAACAGCAGCTTATCCGAAATTGAAATAAATATTTGAAATCCACCTTAGTGGATCTTTAAAATCATACGAGCTAAATGTTACAATACCCTACCCCCCTCCCCCACCCCTCAAAAACAAAATGTTTTTAAGGGTATTTGGGGGAAAAAATAGGTCTGGAAACCCAAATTATTTTTTTCCTACCATTTGTAGCTTAATATTTGAGTAAGATTTTTGAAGAGGGAGATGGGGTTTAACGTCCACTCGACACAAACTACATTACCCCCAACCCCTTCAAAAACACAACTGTTTTTAGCGTTACTTCGATACAAAAAATAGGGTCGGTTGGAAAATTCCCTTCTTTTTTTTTCGTGGGGTAGATTAGAAATAAATGAATCGATCAATTAGTCTTTTAAAAGCCCAAATTATTTTTCTCATACCATTTCTAGATAAAAAAATTTGAAAATAATGACGAAAATAATGCAAATACCAAAATTTGAGTGTCTGCAGAAAACTACACCAAGACCAACTTTTTAAATTATTTTTTGGGGGCTTTTCACTACATCAATTATTTGCCCAACCTGGGTTATATTGTGAGATGCTAAACTTTTTGAAAGACAAGTTTTTTTATTATAAATTTTAATTTGTATGTGTAATATTTTCAATTTTAAATGTTTATATGCATAAAATATTGTTTTTTATTTTTAAATTAGATATACTGTGATATTGTTTTTATTTCTGCATAATATAATATAGATTTAGCTTGTCTTGAAAGGGGTATCACGGTGGCTAAGTGGGTAAGACGCTGGCTTGCTAGTCTAGAGGTCGGGTGTTCGATCCCTGCATTGGCCGAGAAAATTCATCCAGATTTTCCCCTTGTCAATGATACAGGACGGAGGGTCTGACAAGGACAGCTGTATAGTCGATCGGATGGGATGAAAACCGAGGTCCTGTGTACACATTGGCGTGCACGTAAAAGATCCCTTGACAGTTGGAATTCAATATAAGAGTAGCCGTAGTGCCGCTGTCCGGGAAAAATTCCCCTCATAGCACTGTATGGCGTATGCCCGTCTTCATTAGCCCAGTTCGGAGCAGAACCGTAGGACGTTAAACCCCATTTCATTTAATTTCAATTTTGTTTCACATAAATCACCATATGTTTGGCGCAATATAGCCTGGCTGGTGCTGACGTGCCATAAAACTACATTTCATTTTTTTTGAGGGGGGGGGGGGCCTTGTATGTAACATATGTACATGTATTGTGAAATGTATAATAGACCCGGACCCATGGCCTCTTTACAAATAAAGGGGGTTGTTGGCCGAATGGTTAGCGTGTGCGCGCTGTATCATAAGGTCCGTCATGGAGTCAACTGGTATTTAAATTTAAACATTTTGCATTATATTCTTTTTCTATCATTGTAAGCAGCTTGACACAAATGAAAGTTAGTTTATGCTTATGCACACTTTGTGAAAGGTGACCATTAGGTAAACTAAATGCAATCATTGAGACCATTAATGGACCGATTAATTTGTTATCTGTAGCAGCTACACGACCTTCACCCGGTGTTCATTCTTATCCCAATGGTGATAAATATCATCGTGCTTGTTTATACATACATTATGCAAGAGCTAAATCTGTCTATTGCAGGTATTTCTTTAGGCCCGAAATGTTATATAAATTATTAATTAGACATTAACAAACAGGGGCGGATTGGGCCATCGGGGCGATCGCCCGAAGGGCCGGTCGGACAAAAAATGAAAAAAAATAATTTTGTTCAATTCGTCTAAAAAGCCTTTTTCTGATGAACATTATATGGGGTGGGGTGGGGTGGGTGTAGGGTATTGGACTGACCATGGAGCAATTTTGATCATGTTGTATGTGGCCGGTGGCTTTAACGGGTCGCCATGCCATCACTGGAGTCTGGAATTGGCTTGGATAATAAACTTTCTGGGCCGGATGTGCTGGGTGTAGGCTGAAATTCGGAATTTTAACCATTTAAATTCTGTTGACTCTTGACGATACAATGATTAATACGTTAATTAATAATCTGACGATATGATAATTTCACAGGTTGATGGTTGTAAATTACTTGCAGGTCGGGGTTTTGGCCTAAATTAATCGATTTATGAGATATATTATTTGACAGAGAGTATAATTATAATCAGATATGCCACCAAAACGCATATTTGGGGTTTATTTTTCAAAATTTTCCAAGGGGAGAGTCCCCTGACCCCCTGTCAGAGCTCCGCGTCAGTAAAAGGAGTCGCTCCGACACGGGAGCCCAGGCCGGTTCCCGGCCCCAATCCGCCCCTGTTAACAAAACAAGACCATAATCAACTCTGGATGTCATTGGATACTCAAGATTTTAATTTGATTTAAAAATGGTTAGCTACATGTAGTGATCTCTAACAAATGAAATAAACAATAACATACGATCAAACTATTTCCGTTGCCAGTCTTTAAATCAAGTGTTTGCTCAACCGGGTCTATATTGTAAAATTCTAGACTTTTAAAAAGAGCGGGGGGGCCACGGTGACTAAGTGGGTAAGACGCTGGCTCGTTAGCCAGGAGGTCGGGTGTTCAATCCTTGCATTGGCCAAGCAAGTGCATCCAGATATTCTGACGTGATTCCCCTTGTCAGTGATGCAGGACAGAGGGCCTGACAAGTACACATTGGCATGCACGTAAAAGATCCATTGAGTTGGCCGTAGTGCCGCTGATTGGACAAAATTTCCCTCATAGCACACTGGGAGGAAATCGGAGGATCCGGAGAAAACCCACAAGGTTTGACAGGCGACTCTACTCCTTGTCACGTACAACCAGGGAATCGAAACCACGCCAGTTGACTCAATGACAGACCTTATGATGCAGTGCGAACACGCTAACCATTCGGCCATCCAACCCCTTACAATGAGTAGAAAACAGTAATAGACTTTCTGGAAATTCGTTGGAACTAGATATTGATGCGCACCTGCCCTTTTCATCATTAACAAACATTGTGGAATATGTATTACATGCTTTGCCACTATTTGCGTAAGTGGGGGTGGGAGTAATTTTTACAGGAAGTTACAGTCCGATGTCCACTGAATTTGTACTCATCGACAATTATTGCCTAACAAATTTAAATATTTTAACGTTAATCAAAATCAAATAAATATTGTGAATTTATTCTGCTTCCATTTAATAAAATTGAAAAGTTGTCTTTATGTGTATGATAGATGTGAAACGGAGTAGAACCGCATTACAAAACCGTATACTAATTTTTGGATATGGCGGTCATTTAGGACAGAGATTTATTCTCGAAGTATGAAGTAGATGGTCTATGTGTGCAGAATGGCCCAGCACAGTCTTTATACTTCTTGTGTTAAGAGGTTGTTCTCCAGCTGTTATCTGTCGAGCTTGGGGTTTCTTCAGGACCTGAAATCCTCTACGCTACTCTTCTATATTGTTGTTGTTTTTTTTAAACTGGGCCCTAGATAGGTCATACATATTCCAGGTATCTAATGAAAACATTGGTCACCTACAGTTCTGTCTACCAGGGCTATCAATGTAGGTATCCTCGAAGGAAATAGCATATCAGGGACTCTAGATTCAAAACATTTTCCGAGGGAGGATGCCCCGGGTCCCCCTAGAAATGTTGCACCTGTCATGGTCGGCTTGTGGCTGTGTCACTCGTATTATGGGCCTGTGCATCAGTCGGTCTCATATTTACCTACCCCCCCCACCCCCCAAACAAAATCAATATGTACGCCCTGTTCCTGTTGATAATAGAGAGAGAGACAAATGGGGTTTAACAGCCACTAGAGCATTTCGGGACTAACATATGGTCTACTTTTATTTCAATAATTCGCTTGCGCATAGGGGTCTTTAGCAGTGGGAGGAAACCGAACGACCCGGAGAAAACCATGAGGTTGGACAGGCGACCCTACTCCTTGTCCCGTACAAACGAGGATTCGTAACCACGCCAGTTGACTAAATGACAGGCCTTATGGTACAGTAGGGTGTTGAAGAAAATTTCATTTCATTTCTGGGAAATATGCCATTAAAATAGCTGTAGAAATAGGATTGTAAACAATTAATAAAGGGGTGCAAGAGTTCATATACAACAACATTCCTCCATCAAAGGGAATTAAGCGCTGAGTTATCTAAAATATACCATGTAAGAATTAGGCGATGTATAATAAATATTTATCTGGGATAATTGGGTTTAACGGGGCACAAATTCGCCTGGGGGCGAAAAACATTTGTGAGGTCATACTGGTTAATTTGATACCACATATGTGGGGGCATACTCCTCGCAGTGTTTCATTTGATTAGAGCTAATTCCACTAAACACTGCTTTAATGGAAGCAAATTTCTGTTCCAAATTATGACTGGTCAATAGTCCGATTAACAACGAATAGCTAACTGCGTAACAATATTGTTACATTTTAAACAAAGCTCCAAATTGGACCAAATATGTTTACATCACGTTACGTCATGACTCACAATTTTATTATGCCCAATTAACCATTGCAAAGCAGAATATTGCAGAAAAAATAATTGCGTGACAAACGAGGCTATCAACACGAATACAATGTAAACAATACTGTATGGAGACGAAGAATACTTTCACCGTTTTTAATACCTTAAATCACTGTCCAAAATTTTAGGCAAGACCCGCATTAAACAAGAGAGAGAGAGAAATGGGGTTTAACGTCCACTCGACACAAACTAGGTCATTTCGGGACTAACACATGGTTCAATTTTATTCAATAATTCGCTTGCACGTAGTGGTCTTTAGCAGTGGGAGGAAACCGGACGACCCGGAGAAAACCCACAGTGTTGGACAGGCAACCCTACTCCTCGTCACGTACTAAGGGGAATCGAAACCCCGCCAGTTGACTCAATGACAGACCGTATGATACAGCGCGCGTGTGCTAACCATTCGGCCATACACCCCCCCCCCACATTAAACAAAGGGCTGTCATGTTGCTGTAGGGGGTAGATTATAGCAACATAGATACATATACATGTATACACATCTTTGATTTTATTTATATAGATATATGTACGTCTACATGTCTAAATTCTATAGAAAACTATATGATGCTCAGCTGTTATATATTTGTTCACTATAGAAAACTATATGATGCTCAGCTGTTATACATGTATGTTTCTTCACTATAGAAAACTATATGATGCTAAGCTGTTATATGTTTCTTCAGTTTAGAAAACTAACACATGAGACAATGTACTTTCAAGTAAATGTAACTTGTATTCCATATAATTGTGTCATGAGTTATTCTTATTCAGTTACTACATGTAAATGCCACTTAAACAATTTATAAAAAAAACTAGTTTTTACAACCAAATCTATAGCAGTACAGTATTTCTATAAAATTCTACAGAGAGTGAGTGAGAGAGAGAGAGAGATGGGTTTAACTCCACTCGACACAAACTATGTCATTTCAGGACTAACACATGGTTCAATTTTATTTCAATAATTCGCTTGCGCGTAGGGGTCTTTAGCTGTCGGAGGACCCGGAGAAAACCCACAAGGTTGGACAGGCGACCCTACTCCTTGTCACGTACAACTGGGGAATCGAAACCCCGCCAGTTGACTCAATGACAGACCTTATGATACAGCGCACACGTGCTGACCATTCAGCCATCCAACCCCCCCTAGAATTCTATAGACAATTAATTAAACCTATCCTACATAATTCTATAATAGTACAGTATATCTATAGAATTCTACAGCTTGGCAGTATTTCTATAGAAGTCTATAGGCAATTACAGCCTAGTCAACAGATTATCTACATGTAGCGTTGGTATTTTGACTTTGTTTTCTTAAAGCAGGTGGATTATGAATTGTTTTATAGCTATATGTACATCTGCTTATTTCAGGTCTTTATTTTGGCTTCAAACGTTACATAAAAAACTAATATTTAGACATATATTCACATGATAAAGTATCATAAAGTTTGTCATTGAGTCAACTGGCGTGGTTCCGATTCCCCGGTTGTACGTGACAAGGAGTAGGGTCGCCTGTCTAACCTCGTGGGTTTTCTCCGGGTCCTCCGGTTTCCTCCCACTGCTAAAGACCCCTACGCACAAGCGAATTATGGAAATAAAATTGAACAATATGTTAGTCCCGAAATGACCTAGTTTGTGTCGAGTGGATGTTAAACCCCATTTCTCTCTCTCTCTCTGAGTTGATTGCCATCATATTTATAATGTTCGCTCAGTATGCAGTTTCAGTCAATCTGTTTCACAAGGATTACGAAAGTCTTCTAATATCTCTGTAAAAGATGACTACCTTCAACACGTGATGTCTCATCATGTGGCATCAATCATTGGCTCAATGGCGCGTGCATTGTTTATATAAGACCTTACTGGTTCGAGCGGAATGGACGCTTTCACTCATTTTAATACCAATTTACACTAAATAGGAAATAATTTTTACCTACAAATACGTCCAATGTCTTTATTTATTTTTCTAATATATAAAAAAATGTTTTAGAATTTAATTTGTCGGAGGAAAAAGGTTAATATTTGTGACTCATTAAGTGGCATTGATATCATTCTTATCAGTGATTGTTGGGGCCTAGTGAATATTCACTGCTGATCAGTGTGAGTTTCAGTACGTCCATCATATTTATAATGTTCCCTCAGTATGCAGTTTCATATGTCTGAGTTGATTCCCTTGGTCATTAAACTGCTGATAAGTGTGAGTTTCAGTACGTCCATCGTATTTATAAAGTTCCCTCAGTATGCAGTTTCATATGTCTGAGTTGATTCCCTTGGTCATTAAACGGCTTACCACAAATATTACATTCAAACGGCTTCTCCCCGGTGTGGGTTCTCATGTGTGTCTGTAAATTATTTCTCTGGCTAAAATATTTTCCGCAGACACCACAACCGTATGGTTTTTCGTCCGAATGGATTCGCGAATGCTCCCGTAGATAACCGTGACTTGTGAATGATTTACCACAAACATCACATATGAAGGGCTTTTCGCCGGTGTGAGTTCGGGTGTGTTCTTTAAGGTAGCCATTCCTGGTGAATGCCTTATCACATATATTACACTTGAAAGGTTTTTCTCCCGAATGGGACTTAATGTGCCTTTGTTGATTCCGTTTGTCCATGAACGTTTTTAAACAAATGTAGCATTCGTAAGGTCTTTCACCGGTGTGCGTCCTGACATGTGTCTTAAGACTGCTGTTCTCGCTGAAGGATTTCCCACAAACGTTACATTTAAACGGTTTGATACCGGTATGAATCCTAGCATGAGTCTGTAATTCATTACCCTGAACAAATGATTTACCACAAACATCACATTTATATGGTTTCACACCGGTATGAGTTCTTGTATGTCTGAGAAAATTTCCTTTGTCAATAAATGATTTACTACAAACATCACATTGAAACGGCCGCTCTCCCGTATGACTTCTCATGTGTGTAAGGAGAGTACCCTTTGCCGCAAAGGCCTTATGACAAACTCCACACTCAAAAGGTTTTTCACCCGAATGCGTTAAATTATGTTGATACAAACCCGCATGATCGGTGAATGATTTGTCACAAACATCACAGCTAAAAGGTTTTTCGCCTGGATGAAGTCGTAAATGTTTCTGGAGGTGATGTTTTTTATTGAATGGTTTTCCGCAGACATCGCAGACGAAAGGTTTTTCACCCGTATGGATACTAGCATGGGCCTTGAGGTTACTGTTTCTATTAAATCTCTTACCACAGACATCACATTTAAATTTACGCAAACCTTTAAACTCTGCTTCAAACCCCTTTTCACAAACAAAGACCTGTTTAACAGTTATTTCACAAGGTTCCTGTAAGTCTGTGCCATATCCAATTGGGTCATTGTTCAAATTACTCTGTAAATCTGTGCCGTATTCAATTGGGTCATTGTTCAAATTACTCTGTAAATCTGTGCCGTATTCAATTGACTCATTGTTCAAATTACTCTGTAAATCTGTGCTGTATCCAATTGGTTCATTATTCAAGCTATTCTGGAAAATTTTAACATCATCGGTGTTCTCTTCTTCAAAATGTACCTGACAATTTTCATCTAGATCATCAATTTTTTCTTCTTTAACATGTATTTTGAGGTGAGTTTGTAAGTCATCATACTTTTGAAAAGGCTTGTGACATACCGTACACTGAAGATCTATCGTAGCCTCATTATTAGTGTCCTGTAATATATAAAAGTTTATAACATCATTAGTTTCCTGTAATATTTAAAAGTTATAAAATTGTTAGTTTCCTGTAATATATAAAAGTTATAACATCATCAGTTTCCTGTAATATATAAAAGTTTATAACATCATTAATGTCCTGTAATATACATGTATCAATGTTATAACTATATCCTCATTAGTTTAAAGTGGTATTTAAACATGCATTATGCAAGAGCAAAATCTGCTTATTACAAGTCTTTCTTTAGGCCTGAAATGTTATCTAAATTATCAATTAGACATTAATTAACTTATCCAGACCATAATCAACTCTCGATGTCAAGGCTAGCCTTCGATGTTGGCTGGATTAGATTCCTATATGCAGCCAACGGCCATTGGTAATTAAATAAAAAAAAAAGTGGATAATCGAGACTATGCTGTTTATATTAATGATTTTAGTAATGATGACCGAGACTATGCAAAAATTTCACCTGCTTCTTTCTCGGCTCATAGTGGATCAATTTGACTGATATTTTCAGCAAATTACCTTTACACTATCTAGTTTTTAACTATTATAGCGAGAACTGCCATCTCTTTATCTTATCTCCCATAATGTATCTTTAAGTATTATGGAAAATTAGATAAAGAGATGACAGTTCTCGCTATAATACATGTAGTTAAAAAATAAATAATGTAAAGGGAATATGCTGAACATTCCAGTCATTTTACTTCATTCTGAGCCAAGAAATTCTAATTTTCGAAAGACATGCAATAGGCAGATTTAGCTCTGACATAATGTATGTTTAATGTTATTTTTTAAAAGTTTACGGCACAAGAAGTCTGGACCAATGGTGAATACCGGGTAGGATTAGGCGGATTATCATCGTGGTAATCCATTAAATACCCTGGACAGACTTCACTAAAAGTGAGCAGATTAGACAGAGATTCGCGCATGTGCAGGAGTAATCTGTCCGCGAGGTGAAATATCCGCTCAACATAATACATTCATAATACATTATTACATGTGTTGCAACCCATTTGTGTCCATTTTTAGGAGCCAAAGAATAGTGATTTACCTCCTTTAACTTCGTGAGCACATTTTAGTAAATGGAAATTAGACAGAGATATGCACAAGGTTAATCTAGCCTTGAAGTGAAATCTGTGCGCAACAGCTTGTTCATAATCAAAGATTGAAAGAAATCTGTTGAAAATTTATGACAGTTCAGACTGAGACAGTGGTCTAAGGTTAAACCTTTTTCATGATGTCTAATAATACTCATTAATGAATTAAAAACAAAAATAATCTCACCATGTTTGCTCAACTGGCGCTAAAATTCTCTATCTTTGGATTCAGAAGTTCAAGTTGCTGGGCTGGACTGCTTGTGGTAAACACGACACAACACGAGGTTTCGGTCGGTCTGCCAGGAATTAGACGTCTCTTTTCTGGTAATCTCTTTTCTTGGCTTCCTGTCTTCGATAGATTAATTATCAAGAGAAATAAATAAAGGACTGTTTCTCAGTTTGAATGTATAATAATTTGAATATCAAAACAATATTAAGAAACAAATAGACGACTATTCAAATTGAAAAATTGCCTTTTGTTCCATTTTCTAAAGCCATTTCCGGTTCGGCATGTTTATTTAGGTTGTATCTAAATAAACGACGTAGATCCACCCAGCACGAATAAGTCACTTAACCATATAACTTAACAAACATGCACGGTATTTTTAGTCAGCGTATCAATAGAAATTGAAATAGTGTTATTAAGTTTTTAATTATGGCGAGCTTGGGTGTGGCCAAGGAAATAGAATTATACTCCCAGAGAAAGGATGTATCTTCTTAGACTTACGGGTGTAGGGGACAGGTGGAGGATGGGGATATTTGTTCTGTATCTCGAATCAGCACAGGATTGTCAAGAATTGTAAAACTAGTTTTATATGAGAATTAATTGTACATACAATATGCTAGCCTACACTGTACACTGTTCACCCATGGCTCATTTTTTACACTATTAGTGAACAAATATGGTAGGCCTATTGGGTGGGGAGGGGGGGGTGCAGGGATATTTGAAAACTTGGACAAAAGACCACTCTGACCAATCAGGGGCGTGCTGGCAGGGAGTTGAGGAGGACAGTGTCCTCCCAGGCCCCCATTAAACAATAAGTCCACCCGTATAAGCGGGCCCCCCTGAGAGCTCTAATTTTCACGCGGAATCCCCTCAAAAAATTGAGAGTGCACGCGCGAAAAATCATACATACACAACGATTAGTAAAATATATTATGCTGACGTGCAAATGTCTGTCACCTTAAGGTGAAATGGTCTTTGATACATGTATTCATGCCTCGATATGTATAAGATGCAATTTATTATTTGGATAGAAATACATTGTATTAGCATTATATTAAGCAGACCTGTCATGAGTGTCTTGTGTAGTACAGTAGTATGTCTTATAGTCAAAATAGCAGCATAAATTTGGAAAATATGATACCTAGATTTCTCCCAGAAGTGCTTGCAAAACGCGTTTCCCGTTGTCAAATTTTAAAAATTCGGGGCCCGTCCTCCCGGGCCCCTTCAGGGCCAGCACGCCCCTGTGACCAATTGATAGATCACTAGGACAGAAAAAAAAGATTACTTGATCCAAGACATGGACTAATATGTTTTTGAAAAAATTAAGTGTTGTTATTAATTCTTATGTAGGCTACTTAGGCCTACCCATGTTATAATTTTTAAGCTAGTCAAATTGATGAAGCACAATTTAAAGGGAGAGAGAGAGAGAGAGATGGGGTTTAACGTCCACTCGACACAAACTAGGTCTGTCACTGAGCCAACAGGCATGGTTTCGTGGGCAAGACGCTGGTTCGATTCCGCAGTTGTACATGACAAGGAGTTGGCTCGCCTGTCCAACCTGGTGGGTTTTCTCTGGGTCCTCCGGTTTCCTCCCACTGCTAAAGACCCCTACGCATAAGCGATTTATTGAAAGAAAATTGAATATATGTTAATCCTGAAATGACCTAGTTTGTATCAAGTGGAGGTTAAACCCCATTTCTCTCTCTTCCTCTCGCTCTCTTCCCCGCCCCCAATGTCGGAGACACACTGATCAGCAGTGAATATTCGCTTGGTCACTACAATCACTGATAGGGATGATAACGCTACGGCTTAATGAGCCCCAAATATTAATTTTTTTTCTTCTGCAAATTCAATTCTAGAACATTTTTTTAAGCATCAGAAAAATAAAAAAAGGTGTTTGAAGTATATGTAGGTAAAAAGAAATGTATTTAACCAGTTCTATCACATATTTTATAATGACTGACACCAATATTGTCCTTTAATCTAAAATTGGTGAAACGCGGCCAGTCCTCGGACAACCAGGTCAGTGGTTACAATCAGTGCACACATCTTGTCACACTGATCAGCAGTGAATATTCGCTAGGCTGCTACAATCACTAATAGGGATGACATCAATGCGGCTTAATGAGCTCTAAATATGAACTTTTTTCCTTCTGCAAATTAAATTCTAGAACATTTTTTTAAGCATTAGAAAAATAAATAAATGTGTTCGATGTATGTGTAAGTAAAAATTATGTCCTATGTAGTGTAAATGAGTATGTAAAATGAGTAAAAGGCACCATTCTGCCCGGACCAGTAACATCTTATGTAAACAATGCACGCGCCATTGAGATAATGATTGACACCTTGTGATATGACGTCACATGTTGAAAACAGCCACCTTTCACAGAGTTATTAGAAGACTTTTGTAATCCTCTGTGAAACAGATTGTGTCAGGGAGCCTGGCAAAGAACAATGTATAGTCATTCCGATGGGACAAAAAAAACAAGGTCCCATGTACACGTTGGCGTGCATGTAAAAGAACCCTTGACAGTGGGAATTCGAAAGAAAAGTAGCCCATAATGCCACTGTCTGGACAAAATTTTCCTCATGCCCAGTCTGTGCCGAACAGTAGGACCTTATAAACACCATTTTATTTATTTGATGTAACAAAAAGTTTTCTTTTCTCACATATAACTCCATATTAAACTTAGGCTGTCTGTCTACAGTTACAAATGTAGCTCCATTTCAGAACAGGCAGAAAGTTAGTTGACTGACATTTAAGTCCTAAATCGAAGATTTTAGTCGAAAACACTAAGTAAACATGTACTTCGATAGATGTATTTATTTTTCTTCCATTCAATTAAATTGAAAATGTTTATTTAATCGTTGTGTCATGGACTTTATATGGTCGTGTGTATGACAGATGTGAAACGGAGTAGAACCACATAACATAACAATATACTAATTTTTGGATATGACGGGCCATTCAGGGCACAGAGAGAGAGAGAGAAATGGGGTTTAACGTACACTCGACACAAATTAGGTCATTTCGGGACTAACATATGGTTTAATTTTATTTCAATAATTCGCTTGCGCGTAGGGGTCTTTAGCAGTGGGAGGAAACCGGAGGACCTAGAGAAAACCCACGAGGTTGGACAGGCGACCCTACTCCTTGTCACGTACAACCGGGGATTCGAAACCACGCCAGTCGACTCAATGACAGACTTTATGATACAGCGCGCGCATGCTAACCATTCAGCCATCCAACCCCCACATTCAGGACAGAGATCTATTCTCGAAGTATGAAGTAGATGGTACATGCATAACCAAATTCAGTAATTGATCAATTTATTCTTGTTATACTGGATTAAATATCTTTATTATTAATCAATTTTACAATTATTTACAGTAAACATTGTGTATATACTGATATACTGTAACTTCAAGGAAGACGTGGTGGCTTCATAACCTACAAAGTTCCTTGGTATCCTCTCATGGGTTTCCCCTTGTCTGTGGTGAAGGACAAAAAACATGGACAGTGTGTAGTGGTTTCGATACGATGAAAAAAGAACCCTTGACAGTTTGAATTCGATACAAGAGTAGGCTGTAGCACTGCTGTCCGGGCAAATTTCCCTCTTGCCACACTGTACGGTGTACTTGTATACCCATGGCATGGTTTCCCCCTTGTCACTGGTGCAGAGAAGAGTAGATGGTAACGTCGCTGTATGCCTGGGCCCTTATTCACGAAAACTTAAACTAAGTTACAACCGAAATTTAAAGAAATACTGCAACTTCATTGGATATATGCAAATTGATTTTACTGGTCAGCCAATCGAATTGCAGTATTTCTTAAAATTTCGATTGTATCTTAGTTTAAGTTTTCATGAATAAGGGCCCTGTTTTCGTTATCCCAGTTGGTAAATCCCATTTCAATTCCCAAGTTTGATCACATAAATTCGTAATTTGTTTCTTCCGTATGTAGTTTTAAGTGTCTAATCTGATTTCCTTTATCGTTAAAAATTTTACCACAAACATCACACTTAAAAGGTTTTTCACCCGTATGGGTTCTCCTGTGTCGCTGATAATTACCCTTGGCATTAAACAATTTATCACAAACATCACACTTATACGGTTTTTCACCTGTGTGAGTCCTGAGATGTATCTGAAGTCCACGGTTGTCATTATAAGACTTAGGACAAAGACCACATTTGTATGGTTTCTCGCCGGTATGGGTTCTAATGTGTATCTGAAGATCACTACTCTGACAAAATGCTTTCCCACACAGCCCACACTCATAGGGTTTTTCCCCTGTGTGGGTTTTTCCATGTTTTAACAAATTACCTTTGTCATTAAATGATTTACCACAAGTATTACATTTGTGAGGTTTTTGACCTGTATGAATTATCAGGTGTCGTTTGAGAATACAGCTTTCACGGTATGATTTACCACAAACATCACATCTATAAGGTTTTTCACCCGTATGGGATTTCATATGGTTCTGTAGATGATGTTTTTTATTAAAAGGTTTGTCACATACTTCACACTTAAATGGTTTCTCCCCGGAGTGAGTTGAGACATGTGCTTTTAGATTACTGCTTCTATTGAAAACTTTCCCGCATACATCACAATGGAATGTTTTCTTCAGTCGTTTTTTAGTGGGAACCTCAGGCGTATTATTTGGCGTATTTTTCTCAGAAGTTTTGTTTTGAGTCATCTCTTCAAAATACATATTATAATTTTGATCGAGGTCAGATTGATGTCCGTTTTCTTCTTTAACATGGACTCTATTGTGGTTTTCTAAATCATCATATTGTTGAAAAATACTGTCACAAACCATACACTTATGAACAGTTACATCAACTTGAGGTTCCTGTAATATATAAAAGTTATAACAACATATAAGTTTCCTGTAATATATAAAAGTTATATGAAATGAAATGAAATGGGGTTTAACGTCATACTGTTCTGCTCCGACTGGGCTAATGAAGACGGCTACAAGTTATAACATCAATAGTATTCTGTAATATATAAAAGTTATAACATCATTAGTTTCCTGTAATATATAAAAGTTATAACATCATTAGTTTCCTGTAATATATCAAGTTATAACATCATTAGTTTCCTGCAATATATAAAAGTTATACTGGTAACTCAGTTATTTTCGTATAAATATAAATATCACACATAAGTTGTTTCCCCTGGTTGTTCAAATGGGAGAGAGAGAAAAATGGGGTTTAATGTCCGCTTGACACAAACTAGGTCATTTTGGGACTAACATATGGTTTAATTTTATTTTAATAAAACGCTTGCACGTAGGGGTCTTTAGTAGTGGGAGGAAACCGGAGGACCCGGAGAAAACCCACAAGGTTTGACAGGCGACCCTACTCCTTGTCACGTACAACCGGGGATTCGAAACCACGCCAGTTGACTCAATGACAGGCCTTATGATACAGCACGCATGTGCTAACCATTCGACCATCCAACTCCCCTGGTCAAATGGATTGTGTTGTATGAGTGTAAGATCATAAGGTCTGTCATTGAATCAAGTTGTGGGAATTTAATTCCCTGCTTTTATGTGACAAGTATTAGGGTCGTCTGTCCAGCCTCTCTAGTTCCCTTCAACAGCTAAAGACTCCTAGTGACCTGGATTGTTTCGAGTTGACAATAAACTCTCTCTCTCTCTCTCTCTCTCAGTAAGCCTGGGGGGGGGGGGAAATAGGGATTTTTGAAAAGATTTGATTGTAAATTATTGTAATTGGGCTAGGCAAAGCTATAAATTACTGAAGATTCTCAACTTTTCAAAGATTTCAATTTTTTTCTCCCAGACTTACCTAAATTTCGTTTCATCTTATATGGCCGAGTTCGTAAATTTGTGTGTTACCCTATATTTAGATTTCAGTGAAGTCTGCCAAGTTGGTTAGAAGTCGGGGACGTATTTTTCAACAGTGTGTTGTGTCGGTCATACTGTCTCTAGCGAGGTAAGCAAGGTCTTAATTTCTCACTAAGATGTTCCTTTACATTGTACAGGCGTTACATTGTATAGATTGACACCCCACCGTTTAGCAGTAAAAAGTTGCCCAGTAAAATTGACTGGGAAGCGATTTCAATTTCGCCAAGGATTCAATAGGACGGTTCCTGAACGTACAGGGCAAGTGTAATGAGACGGTATACAGACAACTTATCCCAATATAAGACAACTCATCCCAAGATAAAAGACAACTCATCCCAACTTTAAAACATGGGTCGAGATAAAAGAAAACTCCTTCCAACAAATATAAGTGCTAATTATATTTGTTTTAATACAGTTGCTTTCTTTGAAGACCACTCAGACCATTCTCATTTTGTTATAAAAATGTGTTATCTTAAAATTGATATTGTTGTTTTAATAAAATTGATATTGTTGTTTTAATAAAATTGATATTGTTGTTTTAATAAAATTGATATTGTTGTTTTAAATTTTAAGTTGTTCTAAGTTTTGGGCGCTCTGTATACTTATCATAGCGTACACATTTCAATTCAATTCAATATCATTGTCTGATAGAAATTCATCAGAATATGACATTATATCCTTATCTTTATGTATGAGTTTCAGTACAGCTGATATCTTGGGATGAGTTGTCTTATATTGGGATGAGTTGTCTTTGGGATGAGTTGTCAGGTACCCGGTAATCAATGAGATGAACTACATTGATACTAGCTACGAGAACGTAGCTAAAAACGTTGAGATATACTGATGTGTTTGTTTTAGCTATGATTGGATGCCTTTAGTTCCAAGTGGCAAACTCAATTTCTTTATTATTGCATATTACATCTTTAAAATAAGATGAGTTTATGCTATTATGATTAATTAAACTTACAGAGGCCAATGTAGTGGCACAACTGTCGCCTAACTCCAAATATTCGTGTTTTAATTAATGAAGCGTTGTTTTTGTCTGACTTGGAGTCGATTACATGTCATTTCGGTCCCGCGTCATTTCGGACTTACGTCATTTCGGACTCCAAAAAATATGTCCCCGACATTTCGGACTCGGGTAGGTGACATTTCGGACTCGGGTAGGTGACGTTTCGGACTCGGGTAGGTGACGTTTCGGACTCGGGTAGGTAAGATAGAATTATACAACACACTGACGCCAATTTACTTTATAAACTATTTTATTTATCAACATAGCATAAAATGATAACATCGATTTATAACAACGGGCATATTATTTTATTTTTAAACATACCATATAGCGATAACAACGGTCATATAAAACATTCATTTATTGTATAAATACATACACATTCATACATTAACGCAACATTTATAACAACACGTGTATTTATTTGATGAAAAAATAGCTTTAGTCGGCTATTCATTTTTTTTTTTTTTTTTTTTCATTTTTTTAATTATGTAATTGTTTTTCACTGAGCGGGTGGACCATACAAATGACTTATTTTTTTTAATAGTCTACTAGTGCTCATCTGTTTTTCATTGTATGAATCCCATATATTAAAAAGTTGGCCTTCTACATGTCGATACCGACGTCTTTGGTGTCGTCTCAATGAACCTTCCGACATCATTGTGAGGTCCAGTGGTATCTTTGTAGCTTCTGAAAAAAGTGCGCAAATCAATAGATAAAATGGCACAGGACCTCTGGCGTTGACACGGGAATTTAGTCTGTTGTGCCAGCCCTCCACGTCGTTATTGGTTCTCACTGGCAACATAAACACGCACCAATCTTCTATTGGAAACAGACGAGATGAAATCCATTGATCTTCTATGTATGTACATATCGGCTCTAACTGTTCTGGGCACCTGTCTTTCAAATGGGCAAACATGCCCGCCACGTGTTCTTCGGGCAGGAAAGGGAGAGCCATCAATCGCCTCAAATAATTAAACACGTCCCCCTTTTCGTTGTACGCTGTCTGAAATAATAAAATATTAGAAATATATTAATACTGAAAATCTATTTGTGCACTTGTACTTTAAAAGAAGATATTATAATAAGAATTTTTTTATTTTACTATAAGAAGATTTATTATAAGAAGAACGCACAACATACCTGGAATCCCTTTTCTTGAATTTTCCGGAAAACGGCCTGGGTCCAATGAAACACGCATCCTTGAATTCTTATATCTACAAAACGGCGTCTAAGGGCCTGCCATAACCCCGCCTCAAAATCCACCACAAATCCCTCCAAGGCAATCTGGCTTGGTAGCATCTTGTCCACTGCCCGGAGAACCTGTAAAATAAATAAACCAAACGTTCATTTATCTGATTATATTTATTCATTTATCCGATTGTAATCATTTCTCCGATTATATTCATTTCTCCGGTTATTCATTTCTCCATTTTTTCCGATTATATTTATATCATTTTTTTATTCCGAGTTTATAGATCACATCTTACCTTGTAGTAATCGTCCTGACTCTTCCCGGACATTACACAAAAGACAAGTGGTACCTGCTTCGTGGTTTCCCCGGCTTTTACGAAAGCGTGGATAGAAAATAATTGAGAATATGGTTTGTTGATAACTCGGAAGGTGGCGTCCATGTACCACGTTTTAGCCTTTGCCAAAAGTCGCAGTTGATCTTCAGTGGCAAAGATGTGATGTCGCCTTTCCCCTACTTTAACCCGCTTCTGGTAGAAGCCGGGAGCGTTGCTGTCAATAAAGTCTTCATCCAGCTGAAACGACAAACAATATAATCTTCATCAATTTGTGTATTTACCTATTTAACAATATAGCCTTCATCAATTTATGTAAACAATATAATCTTCACCAATTTATGTAAACAATATAATCTTCATCAAATTGTGTATTTACCCATTTAACAATATATTTAATATATTTAACTTATTGTACTTACAGGGGAAGACATGTCTACTGGGTCATTTGGTCGGAGAGTCTGTCTGGTTCGCTGCACCGACCTTATCAATGCTGCAAGAGGTGGTCTGCTATACACTGGTTCGTTGACCGATCCTACACTTGCCATGACACTCTCTGCGATTGATGGACAGGATCTTGTAAAAATATTTCCTATGGCTTCCTTCTTAGCCTGCAATGATATAATAAATATTATACATATTCTTTTTTTTTATTTCAGCAACAGTCAGTACCAGGGTCAGCTGGAGGAATGAATATCTGTTCTTTCAATCTTTTAATATATGTACATATCGTTACTTTAATATTTGTATTTTTATATACATACCGTTACTTTAATTTTAGCAGCAGTCAATATACCAGGTTCTGCTGGGTGAATATGCTCTTTCAAACCTTTCTTGAAGTCGGTACCATCCTGAATCACCGTTGCAGGACAAGTCAGGGAACCATTTCTCTTGCAGCACCTCCATACGGTCGTTTTCTTGTCCGTCTAAAAAAAACATCATTAGTTCTAATTAGATATCATATTCGTCTACACGTAACATTAGTTCTAATATATAAGTTCTAGTTAGATATCATATTTGTCTATAACATACATATATATAACACATACCTTTATCGTATAAGCAAAACCAATGTTGTCAAACAGCTTCTTTTTCCCACGTGTTGTTGCTGCCTCTTCTATAGTGTATGCTAATTCAGGTTCTTCTTCAGCAAATACGCTAATATCTTGCTCATCTTCAGACATTGAAGACTCGATAACCGGATCAGGTAGCTGGTATGGTCGTTCAATGGTGAATGATTCTTCGATGTCCATTTCTTCTTCTGTAGGGGGGAGCGGGGCAACACATCTACAGCATTTCCATTCAAAAGCAGTTCTATGTCGGTTTAAACTCCTGTACTCATCCCGAGTGATGCCTGAAATAGTGATAAATAAAATAATAATATTCCCGGATTGCGGGTACGTGTCAATAAATAACAATAACGACAAATTTATAACGTTTCAATAAATAACAATAACTTACAAGCTGAAACGACAAATTTATAACGTTTCAATAAATAACAATAACTTACAAGAAACGACAAATTTAAAACGTTTTAATAAATAACAATAACTTACAAGAAACGACAAATTTAAAACGTTTTAATAAATAACAATAACTTACAAGAAACGACAAATTTAAAACGTTTTAATAAATAACAATAAAGAAAATTTCATTACGTACCGGAATCGCAGGTTCGATGTTGCCATAAAAGACAAGAATCGCACTGGAGGCCTTCTTGTCGAGGACGGACAGGATTGGTACACTTTACGCAATTTCCACTAGCCATGATAGATTCGTGTAAAAATTGAGAATGATTTGAATTGAAATATGGCACATATATATAATACATTTGAGCTTGGGCTCAATCATTTCTTAACGGCTTCATTATTTCTCAATCATTTCTTAGCGGCTATTAGAAACGCCGATCAGTGTTTTTATTTCTCAATCATTTCTTAGCGGCTATTAGAAACGCCGATCAATTATCGCTATTAATCTTAAATACAACAATGGGATGGTTTCACTAATCGCTGGATTCACTAATCGCTAGATTAAAACAACAATCGCGGATCGATTATCGTCAACAATCTAAACTAATTCATCGTCAACAATCAAAATTTACTCATCAAAATACAATAATATCCGATCAAGTAAATAAACAAATACAAAAAAGGCAAGTAGCATAGGTTTTACTTCAAGTTCAAGTTCAAAGGCGTGTTGTCAAGTAATGGCCTGTATGGGATAAATAAAACAAGACTAACAATGTTTAAATCTTTATTAATGTGAATGGTCTGTCTTGAGCCTCACCTACAACGAAAGAAAAACAGCTATTACTAATATATACACACATAATTTTAAGTTTTATTTGAGTCCGAGTCCGAGTCCGAAATGTCGCCGGTCCGAGTCCTAAATGTCGTTTGACTGAGTCCGAAATGACACCGAGTAAGTCCGAAAAGTCGCCATACTGAGTCCGAAACGACGTTTGTGCTGAGTCCGAAATGACGCGGGACCGAAATGACGTGCTACCTTGGAGTCAATGGCATCATTTCTTATCATTTTTTATCTACATTGATACTGGTACTTGAGAAATACCCTTGATCACTCACTACAAAAGGTATAAATTTTATTGAATATATCATAAATGTTGGGTCACCAAAAGATATCTCTTAAATTCCTGTTTATTAAAAATTTAATTATTTCAAAACATCTCACCATTGTTCTCAAGTCCACGTGACAAATCAACTCGATAAGATTGTTCAGCGATGACGTCCTGTTCAGAATTGTTTCGAGAAACAAAACAGCGCCACTCTGGTTCGTTGACCTACGTATTATTCTAACTATCGGTAATTAACTATCAGTAGCAGTTCACAAAACAAATAGGGAAAGAGAAACATGCAATTCTAATGACAAAACGGACCAAAAAATGGCCTTTGTTTATTTTGATAAAGTATTTCCGGTTGGCATATTTGGGCGTATCTTGACTTTTGACGTAGATCGATCCAACGTGAGTAAGTCACATAATGTACTGTCGAGTCCCGTTTTTTGGACACAGAACTCATTTTTCTTTCCTTTTTTGTTGAAAATAGGACAATACTTATTAACAGGAAATAAATACGCACCCTCACGTTGCATAAGCTCACAACAAGTTAGTCTTAACGCAGGTTTGGCATAAAACTAAACTCAGCTTCAGAACTATTATAATCTAGTTAGTAGATGAGATAGATTTATTGTACCAAAATGTCATCCTTTGATGTTGGCGTACCATTATTTCCAATAATGTACGGGCAACTTGCCAATTGTACATTATCTATACTAGGTGAAATATTGGACTCGCGTGACATATTTCATTGAAAAGCACGTGCGGGATAGTGTCTGTAATTTAAGCTAAATACATTGCGTAATATATTGAAACAACTCGGCTAACGCCTCCTGAAGCATCAATATATTACCTAAACGAGCTAAATCGATAACATTTAGGACCTAGAAATTGACAAAAGTGGGTCGCAACGCATATAATACTGTAATATGAATGTATATAAACTGATTTACATTCAATGGTTTCCGTTTTACTCCAATTTCAAATCAGTTATGTTCGGCGAAATAAGCCAGCAGTCTCAAGCGAGTGCAAATTTCTAGCGTCTGGTTATTCCAGTCTACATACGCCGTTTGATTTGGTGCAATGTGTCTAGCCTCGTCCCTCGAGTCTCTTGATACAACTGGGGCTGAAGCGCATTATGGTACACGATTCGTGTACCAATGGTAAAATGTTTATTTTGTCTTAAATATTGGATATCAGAAGCCCACCTTTTTCCGGTAAGATCACAACATGAATGTTGATTTAATTTGACAAATAAATCGTGTTTTCAATGTTGAAGATTTTGGATGATATTGAGTTAGAGACTTAGCTACTTTAATGTCTCGCCCTCGACCATTAAACCATACTTATTGTATCAAAACGTTCATTCAGGACACCATACAGTACAGATATTATGTATGAATGTACATCTTATAAATATATTCATAACGAGAATATACTGATTGATAATGACTGTAGAATCCTAGTCGCTGAGTAATAAACAGTAATTGCATTCCATAGAATTGTGACCTATTGAAATGAAAGAGAGAGAGAGAGAGAGAGAGAGAGAGAGAGGGAGGGGCCGGGGGGGGGGGGGGTAACGTCCACTCGACATAAACTAGGTTATTTCGGGACTAACATATGGTTCAATTTTTTTTCAATAACACTTGCGCATTGGTGTCTTTAGCAGCGTTAGGAAACCAGGAAAAAAGGAGAAAATCCACGAGGTACCCCACTCCTTGTGTAACCAGAAGAAATTACCGTATCTTGATTCTACAAACCAATCAAAAATCAGTTTAGAAACCAGCCTTAGCTTTATTGTTTACGTTCACAATATGGCGGCTTGTGCACTCGATTGTGGGAAAGTTTGCAAGAAATTTAATGTAAAAGAAGTGCCACCTTTTTGATGGGAAAGATGTTTTATGTCAGTCAAAACAGGCAGTGGCAAGTCGTTATGCTATCAAGCATGTCCTGCTATTGGTCGATAAAAATAACACAATCATCAAGGGCGAATAATTTGAATGCCTGTCTCCCCCATGAATAATAATAATAATAATAATAATAATAAAATCTTTATTTAATGAGGTAACTTATTTAGTTTGCAAAAAACTAATCTTCCATAAATCCCTCCTAAACTATAAAGACATAATATATACATGTAATATCAGGATAAATTCAAAATCATTTGAAATGTAATAGCATTTTAAAGTGAGAAGTTTGGGTTATTAAGTCACTCCTAAACTACAAAACATATACATGTAAAATATAGGAAGAACACTATAATTACACACAAAATAAGATAGAATGCAGTTATAAGTTCAGTATACCGGAATGTGAGACGGAATGGGATCACTGGGAATACCGAGGGGAGGGGGCGCTATACGTCACTCGAGCTGACAACAAGTCGACATTTTGCCAAATAAAAAAATTCGCGGGAAATAAAGGAATCCCGATCATCAAGTCGCATATACCTATTTTTTGGCGTTCGTCATTCGCCGTTTTGAGAGAGTCACAGCCACCAGTGGAAATATTGCACTCGCATGATTTCATAGAAATGCACGTGTGGGATAGTGAATCTGTATTTTAAAACTATGTAAATGTTTCAAGTAAAACATTGCGGAATATCGACTGAACAGTTAGGCTACTGCGCCCTCATGCAATATCAGTACTACATATGGAAGTTGTTTAAGGTCTCGAGTAAAACATTGCGTAATATATAATTCAAACACTGGATAAAAACGTCAAGAAAAAAATGGTGAAAGTACTTTTAACACTTTTATTAAAGCGTTCACTTGTTTACAAAGCATTCTAAAAATAGAAGATGAATAGAAGCTCTCGGAACTTAAACATAACATTATATACTTTTGGAAGTATAAACATGGACCTTATAATAAATCATAATAAACAGATTTTACAGAGCATCGCTAGCCAATTCGACATCATTTAATGGATTTACCTCCCTTGGACAACGTCAAAACTTCAGTTATTACATGGGAGACAACTCTTTTAAGCATCTCTAGCAATTTTTACATGGATGCAGACCATCATTAACACAATTTTTTTGAAAGCTTACCTGTATTGACTTTTGACGTAGAATTGATGCAGAGGCGTTGAATTTTTATTTTGTGTCTGGTTAGGGAGGGCCATGAAATAAAATAAGTAAAGAGGCTTTGTTTTCTTTCAGCACTAGGGGAGTGGGGTGTTGTGGGGGTGTGGATGGCCGAATGGTTATCGTACGCGTTGCATCATAAGGTCTGTCATTATGGTTTGGGTAAGGGTTAGGGCTAGGGAGGCCCGTAGCTAGCCCAAAATTGTTGGGGGGGGGGGGGGCAAGAGCTTCTGGGGCGCCGATGGGGCTTCTGGAAGTGCCGATGTACCTACACTTGACGGTCTAGGGTGATCTCCCCCCAGAAAATTTTGGAAAATAGGGTTTGCACAAGAGGAGAGGAACTATGAAAATGACGGACAATTTCAATTTTGAGACTGAATTTGAAATATTGGCAGGTGATGATATTTTGACATGAACACTATAAAAATTTGAAGGAAGGAATACGACTTTAGCGTACCTATAATAATTTACGAGAAAAGGGAAAAGTTCGGGGTGCGCCTCATATATATAGGCATAATTGGCGAGGCGCCCATAAAACCAAGTACCATTGGTTAGACGCCCAGCCAATGTTTCTCGGCTTTAAGGGGCGCCCATACTAATATGGGCACGTTGGTCGTTGGATTCGTATTGCGTACAATGGAAAGGGCGCTTTCGGCACCCAGTGGAGGCGCCGATTTTTAGCAGGATCTCTGTTGTTCAGATTGGGGAGTTGGATGGCAAAATGATTAGCGCGTGTGCGTTCTATCATAAGGTCTGTCATTGAGTCAACTGGCGTGGTTTCGATTCCCCGGTTGTACGTGGGTTTTCTCCAGGTCTTCCGATTTCCTCCCACTGCTAAAGACCCCTACGCGCCAGCGAATTATTGAAATAAAATTGAACCATATGTTAGTCCCGAAATGGCCTGATTTGTGTTGAGTGGACGTTAAACCCCATATATCTCTCTCTCTCTCTCTCTCTCTCTCTCCCTCCTCTCTCTCGCTCTCTCTCTCTCTCTGTTCAGATTCAAAAAGATGAGGTATCATGGCCACGTGAGAGAACCCGGTTAATAGAATACTTAAACCAAGAAATAGGCGTGTCAGGGTTCAATATCCCCCAAACACTGGTAATGCTTCAATTATTTATTTTCGAAAATTAAGGATGGACAAATATGTAAGTAAAACATCGATTATAAATGAAATTGGGGAGATTTATTAAATATATCACGAAAATAAATAAATAAACCCCTATATGTAGTAATAGACTAGTCTAAATAAAAACAATAGTTCTCTTGCTATTATTACAAAAAAAGACAGTGTTTTGCTTCTCTGCCAAAAATTTAACAAAATGATGTTTAAGGTGATCAGTTTGGTTTTCTTGCTACAGTTAGTCCATGGTAACATAGTTCCTGGACTTGATTTAAAGTCATCTTATCAGAGGTAAATACAACATTTATTCAAACTTCTATTACTATTAAACCAATGGTGTGTAGTGAACGAATGGATACATCAACACTGTAACTAAATAAAGAGTACATTGGTATTAAGAGTACATGTACTTACTTCGTTGATGTCTTGGCATAAAGTGAGGCGCAAGCGTACACTGGAAGTTCTCGTTGATGTCACGTGGTTTATAACATTCCTCCCCATCTCACTGAGTCGGAAAGTTGGGTGGCCCAATGGTTAGCACGTGTGCGCTGTATCATAAGGTCTGTCATTGAATCAACTGGTGTGGTTTCGATTCCCCGGTTGTACATGACTAGGAGTAGGGTCGCCTGTCCAACCTTGTAGGTTTTCTCCGGTTTCCTGCCACTACTAAAGACCCCTAACCGCAAGAGAATTATTGTAATGAAATGATCGAACCATGTGTTAGTCCCGAAATGACCTAGTTTGTGTCGAGTGGACGTAAAGCCCCATCTCTCTCTTTCTCTTTCTCTCTCTCTTATTGAGTCGAACATACATTGATGTTAGGAGGCGAACATAAAAGTTAAAAATATAAATATAAAAAATAAATGTCAGTTGGTATACACAATTCTAAAATACCAAGTGTGTTGTTTATTCCTCTCAGTATGGCTGCCCCGGTAGTTTTAGATGTCTCAGGGCTGAAAGTCCAAGGAATGGGTTACTAATTTGGATTACTGAATCGCCCACGCCTGAAGTCCGGTGGGTCCGATTGGTACCTAGACGGATGTGACAAAGTGTCTGAACTTATTGACCCCTAGCTACGAGAACGTAGCTAAAAACGTTGAGATATACTGATGTGTTTGTTTTTAGCTACGATTGGATGCCTTTAGTTCCAAGTGGCAAACTCAATTTCTTTATTAATGCATATTACATCTTTAAAATAAGATGAGTTTATGCTATTACATGTATGATTAAATAAACTTACAGAGGCCAATGTAGTGGCACAACTGTCGCCTAACTCCAAATATTCGCGTTTTAATTAATGAAGCATTGTTTTTGTCTGCCTTCACCGCCATCGAAATCCATTCATAGTTAAAATGCTTTAGATTGCCCTTTTGATTGGCTGTTATAAAAGCCTTATATTTAGCCCCGCCTTCATGATGACAGCGTATCGTTTAAAAAGATGGCGGTCTTAGTAACGGCTTAACGCCTAGATTTTAAAAACGACGATTTGTACCCGTTTCAGGTAGGATTATATGCTAAATTGTAGTTGCATGTGCCAGAAATATTATAAATAACAATAATCAATCGTTGTTTTTATTAAAAATATTGTCAATTTTGTTTACAAATGCCGGGTGCGAATCGCTCCCGCATGTGCTACGTTGAAGGTAATGGCCTCATGTCTTATCTCGAAACAAGGAGGGTTGAGAGATTAAGGTTTGTTATCTAATTGACCCCAAGTTGGTTTTGATACTATATAGTATTATTCACCTATATACACGCGTGCGCTGTGTTGTAATTAAAGACCTAATCAATCCAACATGTATTGACAATGTAGATGTAAACGATAACTTGTACACTCCATATATGATGATGACTTTGTTGTGAGACTCAATTCCTTATAAGACATTCGTATCAACTTTCTCTATTGTTGAAAGGTATATAACCATACGTTTACTGACAGTTAGAGAGAGGGGGGGGGGGGGGGGGGTGAGGAGCAAAGACCGGTGTATTGTTCAGCTGCTGCCGTGGCAGAAGGGCGGAAAGGTTATAATATAGTCATGTACTGTGTTAATGTTATTGTTTATGTTCCTGTTTAATGTACGTTCCTGTTGTATGTATGTAGATGCTTCATATTCTATTCCCGATGTAAATAAACCATATACAGTAAACCAGACCTGTCAACTCTATCGCATCACGCGGTAAAGTGCCGCGAAAAGGCCTCATGTACCGCTCTACTGCGCGGTAATGGATTTCTACCGCATTTTCTAACAAAGATTTTTTAATTTTCTCGCCAAACTATGGAACTAAGGGAAGCAACTCTTTGCATGTTGTTGACGGATCTGTTGACTGATCAGTGTTATCATTACTAATGATGTTACACGGAGAGTCAGATTTTTAAAGGGGGTAAATCGCTAATATTTGGGATCTAGAAAATGACACAAATGGGTTGCTAGCATATAATAATGTAATATGAATGTATATAAACTGATTTACATTCAATCGTTTCTGTTTCTACTGTAATTTCTAATCGGTTATGTTCGGCGAAATACGCCAGAAGTCTCAATCGAAAGGCGATCTCTAGTGTCTGGTTATTCCAGTCTACACCGATAGTATTTATTGCGAATGCTCAACAGATAAGAATATGACGTCACCGTCTGACATGACTGGTGAAATATACCTAGCCTCGTTTTTTGAGTCCCTTATTACAAATTACGTTGAAACGTATTATGGTACACGATTCGTGTACCAATGGTAAAATGTTTATTTTGTCTTAAATATTGGATATCAGAAGCCCACCTTTCCCAGTAAGATCACACCATCAATGTTGATTTAAATTGACAAATAATTCGTGTTTTCAATGTCGAAGATTTTAGATGATATTGAGTTAGAGACTTAGCTACTTTAATATTGTCATCTATTTCAGGACAAATGGAGACGGCAATAGTCCAACAACAAAGATGGATACCACTGGAAAAAATGTAAGGCAGTTAATCTTGCATATCTTGTCTTTAAGAAACCACTCCTCTAGAGACATTGCCTAAAGATACATTATGGGAGATTAGATAAAGAGCTGACAGTTCTCACTATAATAGTTAAAAATTAGATAATGTAAAGGTAATTTGCTGAAAATTTCAGTCACATTGATCCACTCTAAACCGAGGATTTTGCGATTGAATTTTAAGCCTAGCCTCGATCATCATTACTAAAGTCGGTACGATAAAAAACATAGTCGCGATTATCCACTTTTTGATTTAATCATTAATGAGCGTTGAACAGTAGATCGGATTCTAATCCAGTAAATATCGTAGGCTAAGTCTGGATAAGTTAATTAATGTCTAAAGAAAGACCTGCAATCGGAAGATTTAGCTCTTGAAGACAAAGAGTAGAGGATCAACTTTTGCATAAAGAAGAAATAACAGTAGTGCCCCCCCCCCCTTCCCGTAGCTAGTGTACCTTAAAGCGGCCGATACACGTTCAATTTTTTCGTCAATTAATTGATATCATTTAATTGACGAAGAAATTGAAAGTGTATGGAGGACATTGACGGTGAATTAATTGAAACAATTGAATTGAATCAATTAATTGATGAATCAAAGTTCCTTTCATATTTATTGACGGTTCATCAATTAAATTGACCGTGTGTGCTACTGCCAGAGATGCTTTCATCTAGAAGTTTTCGATCAGTATGAAAATTGACGCTAAAAAATTGATCGTGTGTGGGCAGGGTCAATTTCGTCAATTAATTGATGACAATTAATTGACGAAAAAAAATAACATGTATGGGCCGCTTTAGCGACTCCTAAGCCAAATAAAAAAAGGCACGGCTAAATCTCCTGTGAGCAATTCTAAGCGACCAAAATCTATTAACAGTCGTGTGCCAATTTGTAATGAACAAATAAAAACATATCCTACAACACAATGTGAAAGTAATTAGTAAAAGTTGATTCAAATAATAGTAAAATAATAATGTAAAAACAAACGTGTAGAATACACTAAGCAGGCGTAAACAACTGCCGTTCAGTCTGAACTGTTCACGTTTTTCACTGAACATAATTGATTAGAAATTACAATATATTTTTCAGAAATTGAATATAAATCACTTTACATACATTCATATTACATTAACACGTGCTTTTAGAACCATTTTTTTTTTATTTCAAGGTTCCAAAAAATAGAGCCATACACCCTTTAATACCACTGTCCGATAGTGAAGATGAGGACAGTGCCCAACCCATGACTGATGATGAAAAACGTCAACTTAGTTTAAACATTAACAAATTGTCAGGTAAGTCATACCGGCAGGAAATAGTGTTTTTTCGAACACGCGACCTCCAGGCTTGTGAGCCAGCGTCTTACCCATTTAGCCACCGTGGCTCATAGAGACAGCTATGAAATGAAATGAAATTGGGTTTAACGTCCTACTGTTCTGCTCCGACTGGGCTAATGCTGTGTGCTATGAGGTCAGTTTGGCCCGGGCAGCGGCACTATGGCCTACATGTTTTCTTATATCGAATTCCAACTGCCAAGGGATCTTTTACGTGCACGCTAATGTGTACACAGGACCTCGGTTTTATACCACCCGAACGACTAGGCAGTTGTCCTTGTCAGGTCCTCCGTCCTGTACAACTGACAAGGGGGAAACCACACTGGAAAATCACGAACTTTCTCGGCCAACACCGGGAGCAAACCCGCGACCTCGAGGCTAGAGAGCCAGCGTCTTACCCACTTAACCACCGCGGCTCCCGCATATGTTTTATTACGTTGATATAAATGAAATCCAACTTTAACATTCATTATGTCACAATTTGTGAAGAAAATTGTGGTAGGAGTAGAGGGCCACGGTGGCTAAGTGAGTAAGACGCTGGCTCGCTAGCCTGGAGCTCCTGTGTTCGATCCCTGCATTGGCCGAGAAAGTCCATCGGGATGGATCACGCGACCTCCATGCTAGCGAACCAGCGCCCTATCCTCTTAGCCACCGTGGTGAGAGAGAGGTCCCGGAAAAAAATCATGAGGTTGGACAGGCGACCCTATTCCTTGTCACGTACAACCGGAGAATCGAAACCACACCAGTTGACTCAGTGACAAACCCTATGATACAGCGCGCACGTGCTAACCATCCGGCCATCCAACCCGGCCCGAGACAGTTATGATTATTTCTGTAATATATTGTGTACAAAATCAATTGACTTGATTTCAGGCACAATATTACTTTTAGTACATATTTAATATTTTGTAGACAATAAGCTTGGGGAGGTTTTTCATTTAATTCAGTCAAGAGAACCGTCCCTGCGAGATTCCGATCTACAGGAGATAGGAATAGATTTTCAAACATTAAAGCTATCCACACTTAGAGAACTGGAATCTCATGTGATGTCCTGTTTAAAAAAGAATCAAAAGAAACCACATGGTAAGTTGAAGATTTTAATCTATTACTCTCAGGCCCGTAACTGGTGGGTCGGTGGGGGGGCTTTAAAAAGATTCCTACCCCTCCCACCCTCGCCCCTGTGAAAAAAATTGTCGACCATAAAAACAATAGATATACATTGTCTGTCAATTTTACAGCACCCCTGTAAATTCGAAGGAATTATTAGTGGGCAGAAATTCGCCAATGTATCTGTTATCACCCGTCACTTCAGTCAGTTATATTGCGGGATAACTCGTGTTTTCCTTTTGCGTTCGTCACTTCCGATTGTTGAAGCATTGATTACGCATCTATCGTAGCAATGATCTCTGTGATAAAATAATATTTGGAATGTGTTTAACCAGTTCTATCACATATGTGATAAAGACTGGCACCATTATTGTCCTTTAAATCATTGGCTTTAACTTGGATAATAAATTGTGAGATAAAACAGCTATCTTGACTAAATATTTTATTTCAGAAGAAAGTAAAACAGTTGATGTAGTTGGTGGTCCAAGGCGACTAGCAAGCAGTACCAGTTCTTCTGATAGTGAGAGTAGTAGTGGTAGCAGCACGTCAAGTTATTATTATTATTATTTCAGCATATTTATAGTGTGCCTTTTCATATAATCTGTTCAGGGGCACTTTACAAAGTCTTACCGTGAATAAATGGAGTTCTCATTTCCAATATTTAAGATACAGTGAGAATTTTAAAACTGGCACACGAATTGCCATAGGCTGCAGAAAGAAAAAAGCTCTCAGAAATGAAACATAAAACGATTTTACAAGGAATCTCTAGCCAGGTCGACGTCATTTAATGGGTTTACCTCCCTTGGACTATGTCAAAACTTCAATTTTTACATGGGAGACAACTCTTTTTAGCATCTTATTTTTACATGGAGGCAGACCACCATTAATACAAATTGTAGTGCAAGCTACGATGTAGAGGCATTGAATTTCTATTTTGTGTCTGGTTAGGTGTTTGGGCCATGAAATAAAATGAGTAAAAAGACTTTGTTTTTTTTCAGCACCAATAGAGGGGGAGAGAGATTAACGATCACTCTCGACACAAACTAGGTCATTTCGAGACTAACATGGTTCAATTTTATTTCAATAATTTGCTTGTGCGCAGGGGTCTTTAGGCAGTGGGAGGAAACCGAAGGACCCAGAGAAAACCCATGAGGTCAGACTACCCAAATTTCCTTTCTCAGTCAACATCATGATTGCACCTGAGACCCCCCCGGTTAGTAATCCAGCTGAACCAGTTCCTCACTCGGCAAACATCGACACACTCCAGTACTCTACATCTCGCCTTGGTTAGTGACCCAGCTGAACCACTGCCTCCCTCAGGAGACCTCAGCACCCTACTTATTATGAGAAGTTGCCACTTTCCGAGAGAAATTCTCAAAATTGCGTCTTTTGAACATTGTGTAGAATTTTCATTTGCTAAGTAAAGGACAATATTGGTGTCAGTCATTATTACATATGTGATAGAACTGGTTAAATACATTCCAAACATAATTTTAACACAGAGATCATTGCTACGGGAGACGGGTAACAAGCACGTGAAGAAACGGGAAGTGACGCCAAACATGACAAACACGAGTTGTCCTTCTATATAACAGACTGAAGTAACCAGCGGTAACAGACAAACGATTGAATTGACATCTTTGTATGATAAAACACTCTTCAAAGGCTTCTTCATGGGCGACACCATTTGTAATCCGGGAATTCATCAAACAGCTGAGGCTAGATGTAGGATACTGGAGTCGGCTGAGGTTTGCCGACTGCCAGTGCGTAACTCACTCAGCAACAAGAAAAGTTATTTTGTACAAAACTAGTTTTTATTTAATAAGTAATATTGAGATTTTACAAGTTAAATATAAAACATTATACACAGATGTGGATTATTAATGTACAACATATTCAATATCAATATTCAGTAGATACAATGTGTGCTTTTAAGAGATCAGGGCAAGGGCATGGATTTGTCATAACTTTTGGCGGGTGACTGACGAACCCTGGAACATTATATTACCAAACCAAAATAATAATTACAAACAGTTTACTGTACCAGTGTTATTTCGATGAAAGCTGTATCTAGGGGTAATATGATGACGATATGGAAAAATTGATAGCTGCGATCGGTCAATTAAGGAGGAAGATATCGTGAAGATCAGTAACTGTGGCGAGACCCAAGGCAGTGGTTAAATAGCCTTCAGAACGGGTCATTCATGTGGATATAAACCAGAAAATCTGTCCTTGCGATCAAAATCATGGGCAGGACAGAGACCTATTTGTTCCCCCCCCCCTTCCGATTCTAAGGAAGGGACACGTCCCCCCTAAATCCATGCCCATGGTTCAGGGTAAACTTGCTTATCTTTAATCTCACATGGAATGTAAGAGATATTAGATCTAAAGTGATAAGATATCAGCTAATATAAAAAAAAATATAAATTAATAAAAAGGTCAATAAAATAAATAGTATTCTCAAATTAATTCAGTGATTCTCAACCAGTATGCCACGGCACACAGGTGTGCCATGAGATCTTTCTACGTGTGCCGCGGAATTTGAACAGCACACTAAGAAAATTTCTCACCCAAAAAGCCAGCTATTTGACTGATGAAATTCGAAACACTGCAATAAATTAAATTCATAGCTGTGTTTTTCTGTATTTAGTTTGAATCATTCTATGTGTCTGTGTCTACGGTTGTATGCTTTATATTTGTTCATCTATATTTAGCCATGTGCGCCGCTATTTTTTCATGTGTTCCAAGGTGTACCGTTGGCAAAAATAGGTTGAGAACCACTGGATTAATTAATAAACAGATCTAATCTCAAAATATTGTTCTTCAGTTGTTAATAGAATCAAATTGACAAAATAACATCAAATAAAAAAATCATATCAACTCCCTGGGGTGCCAAGTTGAATTACACTGTATTTAATGTTTAATAACCTAACTACTTTATGGAATCAACAAAAAATCTAAACTTGGGCACTCCAAACATTTTTATTTGTGATATGAATATCTAATATGGGATATCAATTCATTAATAAACAGGTCAGTTAAATTAATAAAATGATAACTAATTTGGAGATGAATCAATCTTCAAAAAAAGACGAAGACAATCCAATTCTAATTAGAGCTTCAAAAACATGAAAATCAATTGTACTTTAAATGGGAGAGGCGTTACAATTGTAGATATCGAACACATGAAAACAATTTAAACGAGTTAGACATTATTTGTGTTAAGAGGAGGCACTGCTCGACAATATGCATTTTAAAATAACTCATTTCTAGTGGAGCTATCAACATGAAATCTTCAGGAATTGTTCAAATAACCAAAATAAGGCTAAGCAACAGTTTTGGGGGATTTTTTTTTTTTTTTAGGAGTTGTAAATATCAAAAACATTGTTATTTAAATGAAATAAGAATTAAATATTTGTAGATGTTCCAACCTGATTAAAAGACAGATCTATATTTTGTATTGTTTCTTTTTATACTTTCGATGGCCTCTACTACATGAAGATCTGACTGGTTATAGTGGAAGGTCATGTCAGAGGTCATACAAGCTGCTTTTTTTTTACCCTATGGCGTTGATATTTCTAATGGGTTACCCACAGTTCTGTGCACCTCACGCCAAAAACTCGCTGCAACAGACCGTTTCATTTGCTAAATCCCTCACATTTGCTAAATCCCTCACATCACCCAGAAAGCGGGTTATATAACAACTCTTCCAGATCCTAGTACCAAGCCTGGAAATAAGGCACCTGTCACAGACAATGTCAGGCACAGATTCAGGCTTTGTCAGACACTAAACCTCTGTTGCCTGTCATTTTGTCCGGCAATGATTTGTCTTTTTTATTGATATTATTAAAACATGTCCGGCAATAAGTGAAAATGTCAGGTACTATTTCATTAGTGCATGACATTTTGTCAGGCACATCAAAAAACGTTATTTCCAGGCCCGCTAGTATAGTAAAGACAAGTTAAACGAAATTTTGAACTATAAAAAAAAAAACGAAATGAAATAAGATCTGTGTTTTAATCAGAGTGCAGATGTTTAGAATTATTCAGCCATGTACCAGACCTCATTGTGTCGAAACAGCACAGTTAATTGTTATTTAAATGAAATGAGAGTTAGATATTAAAGATTGTTTAGAATTATTCGGCCATGTACCAGACCTCATTGTGTCGAAACAGCACAGTTAATTGTTATTTAAATGAAATGAGAGTTAGATATTAAAGATTGTTTAGAATTATTCGGCCATGTACCAGACCTCATTGTGTCGGAACAGGACAGTTAATGGATTATCATACCCAGCTGTATAGAAGTAGTCATCTATGTAGGATTCACCAGCTCCATTCAAGTCTGTGGCTAGCTGTCTGGCTTGTTTAACCCACTGAGCAGCCGTTAACATATAGCCACTGAAAGACCTGTTGATATAAATTATATTTAGTTATATCATGGTTAAAGATACATTATGTAAGGGGAGCCACGGTGGCTAAATGGGTAAGACGCTGGCTCGCTAGTCTGGAGGTAGGATGTCCGATCCCTGCATTGGCCAAGAAAGTTCATCCAGATTTTCCGGCGTGGTTCCCCCATGTCAGTGATGCAGGATGGAAGGTGTGACAAGGACAGCTGTCTAGTCATTCGGATGGTACGGAAAACCGAGGTCCCATGTAGACATTGGTGTGCAGGTAGAAGATCCCTTAATAGTTGGAATTCTATATACGAGTAGGCGATAGTGCCTCTGCCCGGGCAAAATTTCCCTCAGACTGGTTTAGTCAAGGCAGTATATTGGCAGATTTCCATGTGGGATGAGAGTGGGGTAGAGACTGAATCGTCTTACGTATGCACTTTAGATCAAGAGGTCTGTCATACAGTGGGGGGTTGGATGGCTGAATGGTTTGTACGTGCGCGCTGTATCATAAAGCCTGTCATTAAGTCAACTGGCGTGGTTTCGAATCCCCGGTTGTAGGTGACAAGGAGTAGGGTTGCCTGTCCAACCTCGTGGGTTTTCTCCGGGTCCTCTGGTTTCCTCCCACTGCTAAAGACCCCTACGCACAAGTGAATTATTGAAATAAAATTAAACAATATGTTAGTCCTGAAATGACCTAGTCTGTGTCGAGTGGACTTGAACCCCCATTTCTCTCTCTCTCTGTCTTTGAGTAAATTGGTATGGTTTCTATTCCCCCTGATTCGTAAAATTGTATTAGTATAGAGAGAGAGAAATGGGGTTTAAATTCCACTCGACACAAACTAGATCATTTTGGGACTACATGCAACGTACGATTCAATTTTAATTCAATAATTCGCTTGTGCGTCGGGGTCTTTAGCAGTGGGAGGAAACCGGAGGGCACGGAGAAAACCCATGACCTAGTTTGTATCAAGTGGATGTTAATCCCTCTCTCTGGGATAATAAAACTTACTTAACATAGGCATCGAATGGCTTGGATTTAGTGACCGTGACCATAGGATCATTTGGAGCAGGTGGATCGGTGACTTTATTGGAGATGTAGAATGACATGGTGAAGTTACTCTCACATGCTGGGCCAGCACCTGGTATTAATCTCATTATAACAGGTACTGTCATTGCTATCTTTTCACCTGGTTAATAAATAATAACAATGTTAAATACCAGTTCTTCCAGGCCCTGGCATAAGAAGGTGGGTACAGGGGGCTACTTATCTGTGGTAACTTACTGACCATTTGCCATACATGTATATATTGAAGTTTAAGTACATTCTTGGATTATTTTCTGTCAACTACTTTTTTTTCTCCATCGTTTAATTGCAGAGTCTTTTGTATGTTTAAACCCCTCAATGTGCCCAAAATTGCCTAACCATTCAATCAAGAAATAACAACCGCTCCTTAAGTCAAGCTGGCAGACAATAAGCCATTGGGTTACCGGTTAGTGATACCCTGAGATTTTTGACCAGTGCTTGCCACATAGGTGTTTTTCAGGGAATCTAGTATTTTTCTAGTAATACTGGATGTATCTACTTTCCATTTATACAAAAATTTACCATAGTTTTATTTGAAATAACTACCCTATAAATACTGTTGTGAGAATGTATCTTTAAACTCACCTTTTGAATTATTACCAGAAATGTAATGGAATAATTTCATAAACATGGTTCTTTGTGCCATTGTGAAATCAATGCCAGTAAGCTGGGTTGACACCCAGTGAGTGGTAGGATAACTTCTCTTTTCATATTTACCCTGTCGAAAAAATCAAAAAAATGAAATGCAATGAAATGAAATGGGGTTTAATGTCCTACTGTTTTGTTTCAAAACTGGGCTAATGAAGACGGGCATACGCCATACAGTGTGCTGTGAGGGAAATTTTGCCTGGGCAGTGGCGCTAAGGCCTACTCTTATATCGAATTCCAACTGCCAAGAGATCTTTTACGTGCACGCCAATTTGTACACGGGACCTCGGTTTTTCGTACCATTCAAATGTCTAGACAGCTGTCCTTGTCAGGTCTTCCGGTCTGCATCACTGACAAGGGGAAACCACGCCGGAAAATCTGGATGAACTTTCTCGGCCAATGCAGGGATAGAACACCCGACCTCCAGGTTAGGGTCTTGGCCACATGATCCCCAAAATCAAAAAACTTTCATCAGAGAAAATATATCACTTAAACATACATTATGCAAGAGCTAAATATGTCTATTGCAGGTATTTCTTTAGGTCTGAAATGTTATCTAAACTATTAATTAGACATTAATTAATTTATCCAGACCATCATTAACTCTCGATGCCATCACTAGCCTGTGATGTTTACTGGATTTTAATACATTATGTGAGGGATGATTTAATTCAAATGGATAATCGAGACTATGTTTTTTTTTTATGGTACCGACTTTAGTAATGATGATCAATTTCGGAGTGGATCAATTTGACTGATGGTTAGAATGTGCGCGCTGTATCATAAGGCCTGTCATTGAGTCAACTGGCGTGGTTTCGTATCCCCGGTTGTACGTGACAAGGAGTAGGGTCGCCTGTCCAACCTCGTGGATTTTCTCTGGGTAAACCAATTTCCTCCCATTGCTAAAAACCTGTACACGCAAGCGAATTATTGAAATAAAATTAAACAATATGTTAGTCCCAAAAAGACCTAGTTTGTGTTGAGTGGACGTTAAACCCCATTTCTCTCTTTCTCTCCAAGTGGTGTGGTTTCAACAAGGATGTGACAAGGAGTAGGGTCGCCTGCATAGGCTTACGGGGAAATTTTTGACTGGGGGGGCGGTGGTGGTTGGTGCCCCAAAAATGTAGTTTGGTTCTTAGTATGTTACATAATAATAATAAATTCGCTGTTAAATTGGACACATTCAAGAACACAATATCCTTATTTTATACAACTTTTACAAAATACAATTGTGTGCCCAAATTTTTCCAGCATTTGGTGCCCAAAATGGGGGGGCGCCCCCAACCCCCAGCTCGTACGCCTATGGTCGCCTGTCCAACCTCGTGGGTTTTCCCAAGGTCCTCCGGTTACCTCCCACAGCTTAAGACCTCTATGCACCTTTCCGCATACATCAACTGGCGTGGTTTCAATTACCTGGTTGTACGTGACAAGGAGTGGGGTCGCCTGTCCAACCTTGTAGGTTTTCTCTAGGTCCTCCCATTGTTTAAGACCCCTACTTGCAAGAAAAATTGAACAGTATATGTTAGTCCTGAACTGACCTAGTTTGTATCGAGTGGAGAGAGAGAGATGGGGTTTAACCTCCACTCGACACAAACTAGGTCATTTCGAGACTAACATATGGTTCAATTTTATTTCAATAATTCGCTGGCACGTAGGGGTCTTTAGCAGGGCAATTCCACGCTAAAGTATACAATTAGGTGAAAAATTTAATTAGTTGATAAGTGGACAAAAATAGTGTTTTATGATTGGGAAATAATCCAAATTTTGAAGAAAAATCTCAATTTGGGTTGAAACTCTTCCGATTTTTTTTTTATTTGGTCTTGTGTCAAGGTTTACGTTGTAAATGTCGAATTTATAATTCTATTGTATTTTCTTACTTTGTGTTTGTTTGATCATAATGAATGATTTGGCATTAGTTATATGACAATGCATATAAACATAATATTTAAACATTAAAATATAAAAATAATATATTTTTGTGAAGGTAACCAACATTGAAAAATATCACTATGAGAATGTACGTTCGTTACCAAATATTTACATTTTTTGCTCTCTCATTCATATTTTTATATGGAATTCTTTAAAACTTCATATCTAAAGCTAGAATAACCCATTCTTACTATAATGACCATAAAAAGAAAAGATTTGCAAAAATTCTCAGAATATCTTGGGTTTTCATAGATGTACGTCCGTTACTTTTCACAGTATTTCATGTTACCAAATATTTCCATTTTATCTCTCTCATTCATATTTATTTATGGAACTGTTCAAAAACTCATATTAAAAGCCAACATCACATATTCTTGTTACTATGACTGTAAAAAGAAATCATTTGCCAAAATTCTCTGAATTACTTTAGGTTTCATACATGTATGTACGTCCGTTACCCAAATTTTAGGGTAAAAATGTACGTCCGTTACCCAAATTTTAGGGTCACAATATTTCATACAAGTAGTAATGTTTTTAGGAAAGTAACTGCTCCATTAATTCAAATGAGTTAACTATTATTATTATCTATAAGTTCGATTATTTGAAAGTTTACATATCTCATGTAATGGGTTAGCAATTTGCACTCGTACGTCAGTTACCAGAAAATATGTACGTCCGTTACCACAATAATTGAGAATTTACTGGGTTACAAGAATCCAAATGTGAGAAGTGATTATGCAGTACACATGTAGTATTAGTGCCCTTTCTTAAAAGGATTAAAACTTTTAAATTCTACAAGACAATTCACAGAGTTTTGAAACTATGTTCATGCAGGCAAATCATGGTGTTCATTTCTGTACGTCCGTTACCTATACTTTGAGCAGCCAATATTTATTTCCAGTGTTCATGAACAAATTAAATTATATGTCAATTGATACTTAAATCATATGTCTTTAATGCTATATAAAACTCAAACAGTTAATTATTCATGGTTAGAAAATATTGGAAGTAATAAAAATACGGCGAGTTCAAAATGTACGTCCGTTACCGTGGAATTGCCCAGCAGTGGGAGGAAACCGGAGGACCTGGAGAAAACCCACGAAGTTGGACAGGCAACCCTACTCCTTGTCACGTACAACTGGGGATTCGAAACTACGCCAGTTGACTCAATGACAGACTTTATGATACAGCACGCACGTGCTAACCATTCAGCCATCCAACCCCCCAGTATCAAGTGGGCATTAAATTATGTTTCTCTCTCTCCCCACTACTCACCTTAACATTTTTAACAACAGTGAAGGCTGGGCAGTCTAATTTATGACAGAACTTAGGTACAGTGGTAGCTTGCTGGCTGCCATCAGTCTGTTCAAAATTCTTAAGTACAGAGGAAGCTTGCTGCTGGATGCCATCAGTCTGTTCAAAATTCTCCACTAGTTTTTGTATGGGTTTAATCTTGAAATTCTCCACTAATTTTTGTATGGGTTTAACATCAACCATACGACGAAGGCTAAAATTAAAAATCAACACATGAACATTTTTTTTTTTTTATTCAAACAATATTTTTATTCATTTAAATTTACAGAATTTATATATAAAAGTTGATAAGTCCGTAACTCTATATCATCCAAAATCTTCGACATTTAAAACACAAATTTTTTTAAAATTTAAATCAACACTGGTGTTGTGGTCTTACCTGGAAAAGAAGGACTTCTGATATCCAATATTTAAGACAAAATAAACATTTTACCATTGGTACACGAATCGTGTACAATAATGCGTTTCAGCGCCATTTGCAACAAGGTGCTCAAAGAATGAGGCTAGACATATTCCACAAGTCATGTCAAATGGTAATGCATATTCTTTTTTGGAGAGCATGCACAATATATACTATCGGTGTTGACTGGATGAATAACCAGACGCTAGAAACTGTCTTTCGGGTGAGACTTCTGGCGTATTTCGCCGAACACAATACTGATGACAATTCACAGTAAAACGGAAACCATTGAATGTAAAACAGTTTATATAAATTCATATTACATTACTATATATGTTCCGACCCATTTGTGCCAATTTCTAGGCCCAAAATATTAGCAATTTAGCTCCTTTAAATACAGGATACGATAACAAACTTTATCAGCTTACATGTATATAAAATCGCTTCCTTAAAATGGATCTTTAACAGATTTGCAACTGGCAATCTTAATATAAACACAAATATACAGTATAATTGTATAAAACATATTATGTACAATTTAGATGATAATTATGGATTTCTTAAAGTTGCAATTTCATATTTTTAAGTTATATTTTTAAAATTTATTAAAATAAAGCCTTAAAATAGATGGTATCTATAAACAGTCGTACTATAATTCGCTATTGCCAGTTGAGAAATTGGCAAAAATATCATTTTCATCTTCAAATTCCAACTGTTTGAAGATAACTACTCCATGTTGGAAGTAGAAAACAAGGGAGGTAATTGTGTTATTATTTCCGGTGTAAATGAGTTTTAAGTGTGAGAATGACACCTATGATCTTATAATAGTGAGTTGACAACCTATTGAGCAAAAGACATAGAAATAATTATCTTTTGACTTTCTTAGAAAATATGAAATTGTAACTTTAAAGGGTGGAATACATAAATATACATTTGATTTAGGATTACATCTTTGTTTATTTGTTAACGTTGAGTTGTTTTTGTTTTCATATTTTGTGCTTTTTTTATTTAGATGCTCTATTCCAACATGTTTAATTTATGCTTTAAAAATTGATTGCTTTTGTTCAGTAAGATTATTTTAAAATCGATACGTACGAACACATAAACAATATAGTACACTATTACAACAGTTCAGTCTGAAATAGTCCAATCTGATTAAACAGATCCTATTTCGTTTCGTTTTTATAGTTCAAAATTTTGTTTTACTTGTTTTTACTACACTTGGATCTGGAAGAGTTCTTATTTAACTCATGTTCTGAATGGTGTCAGGGATAAGCCAATGAAACGGTCTGTTACGGCGAGCTTTAGGCGTGTTTTGCACGGAACTGTGGGTAATCCACTAGTAACATCAATGCTGATTGGTTAATCGATTGTCTGACATCATAGGTCATAAGTCAGTCTTTTGACCCCTGACGTGACCTATGGATATAACTTGTCAGATCTTCATGTAGTAGAAGCCATCAAAAGTATAAAAAAACGAAACGAAATATAGATCTGTAATTTAATCAGATTAGAAATAGTCTGTAAAGATTCATAATTCAAGAGCTAAATTGGTCTTTATGTCAAGCCTGTTCTTTGAGTCACAATTCGTGTAGGCCTACTAATGGTAAAATGTTTATTGTCTTAAATATTGGATATCAGAAGCCCATCATTTCCCGGTAAGATCACATCAATGTTGATTTAAAGGAGCTAAATCGCTAATATTTGGGACCTAGAAATTGACACAAATGGGCCGTAACGCATATAATAATGTAATAGGAATATATATAAACTGATTTACATTCAATCGTTTCCATTTTTACTCTAATTTCAAATCAGTTACGTTCGGCGAAATATGTCTGAAGTCCCAATAGAATGAAAATTTCTAGCGTCTGGTTATTCTAGTCTACATAGTATTTATTGCCCATACTCTCCCCGATATGAATATGCCGTCACCGTTTGACATGACTTGTTGAATGTCTAGCCTCGTTCTTCGAGTCCCTTGTTAGAATGGGCCTGAAACGCATTATGGTACATGATTCGTGTACCAATGGTAAAATGTTTATTTTGTCTTAAATATTGGATATCAGAAGCCCATCTTTTCCAGGTAAGATCACAACATCAATGTTGATTTAAATTGACAAATAATTTGTGTTTTCAATCATCAATTTAGAAGATTTTGGATGATATTGAGTTATAGAGACTTAGCTATTTTAAATTGAAAAATAATTGGTGTTTTTAATGTCGAAGAATGTGGATGATATTGAGTTAGACACTTACATGTAGCTACATAGTGTAGGCCTGAGTATTTTATGAATAGCCTTCAGTACAAGGAGCCCAGACATTGGTAATTTGGTTTAATAATTACACTACAGGAATTTGAATAAATCTTGTATTTACCTCTGATAAGATGACTTTAAATCAAGTCCAGGAACTATGTTACCATGGACTAACTGTAGCAAGAAAACCCAACTGATCGCCTTAAACATCATTTTGTAAAGTAGAGTGAATCTGTTGACATAAAAGCAAAACACTGTCGTTTTTGTAGTAATAATAGTGAGAGAGAGCTCTTATGTTTTATTTAGACCAGTCTATTACTATATAGGTGTTTCAGCTAGTCATTAAATAAATTTATTTTTGTGATATATTTAATAAATCTCCCTAATTTCATTTATAATCAATTTTTAATCTAGATATTTGTCCATCCTTAATTTTCGAACATAAATAGTTGAAGCATCATCAGTTTTTGAGGGATATTGATACCCCGACACCCCTACTTCTTGATTCGACTATTCTATTATCCGGGCTTTCTCACGTGGCCGTACCTCGTCCTTTGAAGTGTTTCATAACAACATAAATTTGACACCTAATCTTCAGTGTAGATGCATTTTAATTATGTATTCCAAATTTTGCGATGTCAGAATTGATCATAACAGATCCTTTACTACTGTTCAAGTGTCCTAATAAATTAATAATGTGGCTAAACAGATAGCGATGAGGCTTTTACTTTCAATTTGTTTTTATGCTAATTTGGCGGAAACTCTGTTTGGTATTAGTTATCCAGTGACGCGGCTGATATGTAAATGCAGGTTGTGTCTGGATAATCAAGCGTCTGTTTCATAACAGTCCTGATAATTGACCTACTTCAATGTCAATGACCCCAATTTTAATTCAAGGTGTATTTATTTACGCCGAGTCATTCTTTTCAATATTTTTTTTTATTTATTTTGAAATTGAAAGTCAGAACTTGTTTTGATATCTATTATTTCATCGGCGCTTCTTCTTTTTTTTTTTTTATTCTCCACGAATGGCTTTATTTTTGCAAACATAAGAATACATCTCTACTTTTGATTTGTTTACCAAATACTGTGCAAACATTTAGCTCGTATATAAATTGAATAACTTCTTTTATAAGTTTTAATATTTGTTACGTCTTTCATTCTGTGAGTTTATATCAATATTGTTTAAAAAGATAATCAAGAAAATAAGTTATGAAAGAGTAGATTACTAGATAATATTAATTACGGTACGGTAGCCTATAAAATAAATGACACTGACTGACTGAGTCCGAGGGTGAGTACAAATTGCTGATTTAGTCCAGGGGCGGATCCAGGATTTTTGCAGGGGGGGGGGGGTCATGTTCCTAAGACAATGTATCCCCCCCCCCCTCCCGCATGGTCTCTATCGTCATTTTGGCGTATATACATACACATTGAGCTTTTTAAACAGAGAAATTTAACACCTCGCTTGACGTCAATTTTTATTAGGAATAAATACAATGTCAATTCAATTTCATGGATGCAAAGCATTAATTGTGATATCACATAATGTCTATATCATTATCTCGTGCTTTGAGTGCCCATCCTGTCCCAAATCTTACGATAAAGGATAAAGCACACGGCCGAGAAACCTTTGTTGATTTACAAAAACATTTATGTAGCTGAACGGGGGGGGTGGGGGGGGGGTCGACCCCCCAAACCCCCACCTCTGGATCCGCCCCTGTAGTCTTGGTGTAATTAATTTCAGAATCAACCAAGCAGTAAATTTTGAAGATACCAGATATTCAGTTACTCTTCATTCATTAGTTGGTACAAAAAGTAAATGCCACTTTATTTCATTTACATATACGTCTGAATTTTTGGTACATAATGCAGTGTATTATGAGAAAAATTTTGCCCTGACAACAGTGTTGTGTCCTACTTTTATTTTGATTTCCAACACTAAGGGCTTTAATAATCAACAAGATGCTTTTCTATCCCAATGCCCTCCATCCCAGGCCCCTCAATCCCAAAGCCCTCCATCCTAGGCCTCTCAATCCCAAGGCACTCCATCCCAGGCCCCTCAATCACAAAGCCCTCTATCCTAGGCCTCTCAATCCCAAGGCCCTCAATTCCAGACCCCTCAATCACAAGGCCCTACATCCCAGGTCCCTCAATCCCAAGGCCCTCCATCCCAGGCCCCTCAAACCCAAGGCACTCCATCCCAAGGCAATGTATGTTTAATTATTTTTTGACAGACACAATTAAGATGACAGCATTACTGAATACAATAAAAACGGCAATTACAAGCAAAAGTTTTGGTATGCCTATCTACACCGTAGTTGAGAAAACTAAAGTAAGTATATATGGTATTAAGTCTCATGCATGACCGGGCTAATGAAGGCAAGCATACGCCATTTAGTGTGCTATGAGGGGAATTTTGCCCAGACAGCTGCACTCCGGCCAATTCTTATATCGAATTCCAACTGCCAAAGGATCTTTTACGTGCACACCAATGTGGGACCTTGGTTTTTTGTACCATCCAAACAACTACATGTTGTCCCTTGCCAGGCCTTCTGTTTTGTACCACTGACAAACCACACCGGAAAATCTGGATGAACTTTCTCGGTCCAATACAGGAATCGAACACCGGACCTCCAGGTTCTCACGAATGAAAGACTAACTGGGCACACAATTTTATCTTTTGTACCCAAATCTCAACTTGCACTATTGTTTCAAGAGAGAGAAAGAAATAGAGTTTAATGTCCACTCGACACAGACTAGGTTATTTCGGGACTAACATATGGTTTAATTTTATTTCAATAATTTGCTTGCGCGTAGGGGTCTTTAGCAATGGGAGCAAACCGGAGGACCCAGAGAAAAATCACGAGGTTAGAAGGCAACCCTACTCCTTGTCACGTACAACTGGGGATTCGAAGCCACGCCAGTTGATTCAATGACAGGCCTTATGATACAGGGTGCACGCGCTAATCATTCGGCCATCCAACCCAGCTATTGTTTCGAAGGATAGGGGTATTGGTAATATTCGTAGGCGTGGATTCAGAGGAGGGTTCAGGGCGGGTGGGGGGGTGGGTCATCTCCTCCCAACCCACTCAGCTACAGAAAATGTTCGTAACACAACACTTTTCATGAGAAAGGTGTCACGGCCGTGTGCTTTATCTGAGACATGTTATTTTAGAGTAATGTAAACAGGTCAATTTCTTGAAATTTATCGCATATCGCAGCCTGGTACCATGCCGAAAACGGCACGCTTAAACCGGGCTTATGAAATGATTTCTTTTATAATTTTATTATTGCTTGACAGACATATGAAGAAAGACGTTATCCTGAGACGAGATGGGTCAGTACTAAAGTAGAGGGCATGTTTCATAAAGAATCCAGAAGCACAGGTTTTAGGAGACTGTTTAAGTATCTTCAAGGTGATAATGAACCAAGTAAGTCAGAGAGAAGAGAGAGAGAGAAATGGTCTGCTCAACACAAACTACTTCATTTCAGGACTAACATATGGTTCAACTTTATTTCAATAATTCGCTTGCGTGTAGGGGTCTTTAGCAGTGGGAGGGAAACCGTTCTGCACCACTGAAAAGGAGAAACCACGTCAGAAAATTCAGAGAAACTTTCTCTGACAACACCGGCAGCGAACCCGCGTCCGCCAGTCTAGCGAGCCAGCATCTTACCCGTATGTCTCAAATTGACAAAAATATTTTGTTAACAAGGGTTAAAACCCCATTCCATTGTCTTTTAGGTCAGAAAGTCGACATGACAGCACCAGTAGCAACTAAAATACATCCAGGAGCCGGACCCAACTGTGAAAGTACTTTTACAGTTTCGTTCTTCATCCCACCAGAGAATGCAGATAATCCTCCAGTACCGACTAGTCCCGATGTTTATTTAGAAACCTGGCCACCTCAAACTATTTACACAAAGTAAGTTATTCCCTTTTTGAATCCCCCCCCCACCTTTTTACAGAAGATATTCTTTCAGCTAAAAACATCTACTCTAAAAACCATGATCTGTCGTAAGTGTACCATATTCGCAAACTGAGTTTATCCCCTTTCACAGAAGCTGGATAATCGAGACTATGTTTTTTATCGTACCGTCTTTAGTAATGATGGTCGAGGCTAGGCCAGAAAATCAGTCTCTAATATCTCTGTTCAGAGTGGAGCAATTTGACTGCAATTTTCAGCATATTCCCTTTACACTATCTTAATTTTGACTATTATAGTGAGAACTGCCAGCTCCTTATCTGATCTTCCATAATGCATCTTTAAACAGTTTGATACTTACCCATACCTAAATAATATATTGACCACCCTGGGAGTCCATGTTGAATTACACTTTATTACATCATTAAAAACCATAGCACAGGTCATGGAATCGGTGACAAATTCTAAAATTTGGCACCAACTTTATTTTACTTTCTGTATTTGTTTCTATTTCAGACAATTTGATGGGTCTCCTAGTGATGATAACTTTGTTTCAAATGCCCAAGAATTAGGTCAAGCACTGAGTGGTAAAAACATAAACCCAAATATTTGGTTTACGGCCAGTTATGATAGTCCCTTTAAAATGTTTAATAAAAGAAATGAGGTTTGGTATTTAAAACTTGTCGAAGAAAACAAAACAATAAATGAAAACTAATATGTATTTTTTTTTAGTAGTCTCGGTCACCCAGAACCTCCTAGTCTTTAACGTACAGAGGGTCTGGCTGGACCATTGTTAATATTTGACGAAAAGTCCATTGCCCATGCCTAACTGGAAGTTTGGTTTTTAATGCGGTTGATTATCCAGTATCCTTGGACAAGTGAAGAGTTGCAATAAATCCCATAATTCTTGCATTAATATAAACAAATATGAATCGTGACAACGAATTAGGATTAATTTAAAAAACATAGATATGGCCCATGAAGAGAGAAATTTTACAATAAAAACAAATTAAAGACTGTCTGATATTGAACTGGCATGGAATCAAATAGATTTTTTGAAATGGCATTCTTAAATTAATTTCATAGGCATCAACATCTTGTTTTAGGACTAGTTACCTCCCTTAGACACTGTTTATGATCATGTAAAAGACTGGATAATCTAGCCAATGACCTATTATTCTCAAATGTTGACAACACATCCAGACTAATATTCATAGAATATTTTTCTGGACGATAAAGACTAGTTTTTTTAACGAAATTGAAATATATATGAAATACATGTAGTTGCAGCTTTGATGAAAATTACAACAGATCACCATGAACTTATAAGGTCGATGATATCACACAAAAGGAACATCACTAAGGAACATTACTTCACTCGTAGATCATTTCGAGACTAACGCATGATTCATTTTTATTTCAATAATTTGCTTGCAGGTAGGGGCCTTTAACAGTGGAAAAACCCGAAGAAAACCCACATTGTTGGACAGGCGACTCTACTTCTTGTCACATACGAGCGGGGAATCAAATAAAAGTGGAGGAAAAGTAGGAGTAAATACGACTATCTGGGCAAAGAGTAATCTTAGGATTAGGAATGGAAATTACAATGTGTTTGTCTGAAAATGACTGGGGGATAGGATGGCCGTGTGGTTACCACGCGCGCGCTGTATCATAAGGCCTGTCATTGAGTCAACTGGTGTGGTATCGATTCCCCGGTTGTATGTGACAAGGAGTAGGGTGGCCTGTCCAACCTCGTGGGTTTTCTCCGGGTCCTCCGGTTTCCTCCCACTACTAAAGACTCCTATTTGTGTCTGACTGACATATTTGTTTCTTTTGGCTGAAAGTGTCTTTTACTATTTGAATTTGTTTTCTATTCATGTATAATTTATTATAGTATTTATTCTATTCATGTATCATATTTTTATTTTGTTAATTTTATTATATTGTTCTGTTTATAATAAAATATTCTATTTTTATTATTTCTATATATTATTCCTCAGGATTTTATTGCCAGGTTTATTTAGTCAGTGGTGCATGCTGGAGAGACAGAAAAAATACGAGGCTTAACCCACATGACTTAAACTAGTTCATTCTGTGACTAACATATGGTACCATTTTATTCCAGTAATCTGCTTGTACATGGGGGTCTTTAGCAATCCAAGGAAACTGGAGGACCAGGAGAAACCCACAAGGTTGGACAGACGACCCTACTCCTGGTCACACACAAGCGGGGAATCAAAACCACACTAGTTGACTCAATGACATACCTTCTGATCCAGTGCTCATGTGTTAATCATTCTACTACCCAACATATAAATAACATCAACATTATACTAGGACAGGGTAGGGGGCAATTTAACACTCCCTTAAAAGGCTGGATCAAAACTGATGCAGGCAGGACATTAAAGATGGGTTCCCGCGTACAAACTGGGTGATTTAATGGTATATTTGGACTAAAAACATATTCAAACTAATTAATTTGTCATAATTTTGCTTCAAATCTTTCTCAAACATTGTAATTGCGAAGGAATGTCCTGCTATAAAATTTGATCAAACCAGGTCACGTTTACGTCACGTGACTTACCTCTCTTGGAAGTCAGAGGAGAATTCATTGCATACATAAGACGATGTTGTCTTTAATCGCTTACTATTTATTACAAATATCGAATCCTAATTATATTCTCGGATTATCCACTACCCGCGTCTTTTTCCGTCATTTTTATCTCAGAAAGTGTTGTACGTCTAACTCTTCATGAAGTTTATCAACTTGTACATTAAGCGCTCAATGTTCGCGTGTGACCTTTGAAATCACGCGTGCAGAAATTCCTAATCGTCGGGCTGTTAATTAGGGAAACCGTTACATTTTTGTCCTGTATACGCTCTATGAGTGTTTTTCGGGGAATCCAGTATTTTTGTAGTAAGATTGGATATCTCTACTTTCCATACATACCAAAATTACCCTACTTTTATTGGAAATAACCACCCGATAAATACTTTTCTGGGAACCCATCTTTAATAGAAGATAAACCTGTTTACATTACGAATTTCAAGCGTGCCAGACAAGGTACCAAACAGGGCACATTTAATTTTGTTGTAGTGTAAACAGGTCGAACATACGCGTGCTAATTTGGCCCACTGAAGTGAGGGGGTCTCGGCGCGGTGCCAGGCACAGCACAGTTAAATTTCTGTAGTGTAAACACTATCCTTGCCAATTTGGCCCACTGAAGTGAGGTGGTCTCGGCACGGCACGGTTAAATTTCTGTAGTGTAAACACTATCCCATCTGAGAACAGTTCTCAGTACGGATTACTGCACATGCGCCAAATGAACCTTGACCTTTTTCCCACAAACAATGACAGTTCTGTCGTAAGTTCTGTAAAAATTGATGCTAAAATAAATCAACCGCCATAATTTGCATAGGGACAGAAATTAAATTTTCTGTAAAGAGTTCCACATTTGGCGTGTCTGGCACAGTTCCGAGACCGTTTATTGTAGATTAACGTAATTTCTTAAAATTTGTCATGGCCTGGTACTGTACCGAAAACTGCATGCTTATCGCGACCAGGGCTATAGTGCATACCTGAAGTCCCCACAGAACAAAGTAAACCAGATAAATTTTCTTTCTGTAAACAAACTTTAATTTTGTTGCCAACTAATATAAAAACTATTGAATATTTTATTTAATAAATGTGTTTTATCTTCATTAAGCTAGTATATTGTCAATATTTACTTTGTTTTCTTAAATTAATAACAATATAACTACATGTACATTAAACATTACAGTAGATGAGTGGGTAAGACGCTGGCTCGCTAGTCTGGAGGTCGGGTGTTCGAACCCTGCATTGGCCGAGAAAGTTCATCCAGATTTTCCAGCGTGGTTCCCCCTTGTCAGTGATGCAGGTTGGAGGGCCTGACAATGACAGCTGTCTAGTCATTTGGATGGGACGAAAAACCGAGGTCCCGTGTACACATTGGCGTGCACGTAAAAGATCGCTTGACAGTTAGAATTCGATATAAGAGTAGGCCGTAGTCAGGAGCTTTTTATGGCAACTGCACAATTTCATAAACAGAAAAACTGGAAATGAAGTATATTTTTCTATAAATAACACTTAAATAAAGTAAAGATTCCATCAAATGATTTTAGCCAATTTGGAAATGAAATGAAATGAAATGAAATGGGGTTCAACGGACTACTGTTTTGTTCCGAAATGGGCTAATGAAGACGGGCATTTGCCATACAGTGTGCTATGAGGGACAGCAACCCTACGGCTACTCTTATATCGAATTCTAACTGTGTACATGGGACCTCAATTTTCCGTCCCATCTGAACCACTAGAGAGCTGTCCCGGTCAGGCCCTCCTTCCTGCATCGCTAACAAGGGGGAACCACGCCGGAAAATCTGGATGAACTTTCTCGGCCAATGCAGGGAACAAACACCTGACCTCCCGTCTAGCAAGCCAGCGTCTTACCCACTGTGATCCCTAGCCAGTTTGGCCTCAAGATCTCTCCTCAGCTGACAGGTCTGTACATTTAGAGGGTTTTCCTTCAGCGTGAATTTTCATGTGTTTTGTTAAATTCCCTTTCTGGGTGCACGTTTTTCCACAGACGGGACATGTATAGGGTTTATATCCCGTATGGGATCTCATGTGCGTCCTTAAGTGACCACCGGTAGTACACGATTTACCACAAACATCACATTTATAGGGTTTTTCACCCGTGTGGGTTCTGATGTGTTCCTTAAGTTCGCTACTCTGAATAAACGCTTTATTACAAACCCCGCATTCGTAGGGTTTCTCCCCCGTATGACTTTTCACATGTCTCCTTAAATGACTTTTATCATAAAACGATTTCGTGCAAACATCGCATTTATAGGGTTTTTGTCCGGAATGAACGATCACATGTCTTTTCAAAACACTGCTTTCACTGTAGGCCTTCCCACAAACATCACATCTGTAAGCTTTTTCGCCAGTATGGACTCGCATGTGTTTACTCATCCCATTTTTATCAACAAACGACCGATCGCAAACACTGCATTTAAACGGCTTCTCCCCTGTGTGAAGTCGGACATGTTTCTTTAGGTGATGTGGTTTGCTGAAAGCTTTATTGCAAACATCACATATAAAACGCTTTTCACCTGTATGAATAGTCATATGTGATTTTAGGTTGCTATTGTTGATAAATGATTTACCACAAACATCACATATAAATGGTTTATCGCCGTGAATAGTAATATGGGCTTTCAAATTTTTATTATTTTTAAATGATTTACCACAAACATCACATTTAAAATTTTCTGTGTTGACCTCTTTGTTATCGCAAATTGTGCTTTCAACTGATGTAGTATCTTCTATATTAACTGTTTCAATATCATCAGTTTTCTCAACTTTAACATGGGTTTGTCTGTGATTTCTTAGTGTATGATACTCTTCAAAAATTTCATCACATACAGTACATTGATGGAATGTTTTAATATCATCAGTTTCCTGTAATATATAAAAGTTATAACATCATTAGTTTCCTGTAATATATAAAAGTTATAAGATCATTTTATTCCTGTATATAAAAGTTTATGCCCAACATTTTGTTTGTGCATCATTATTTGTTTCATCAGTTTCTCTGGGTGTCCTGTGATGTGAAGGCAATGGCAACAGTCTGGTTGATAGCAGTGGAGATGTCAATAAGGCTATATTGGACAACTTTTATAAATTTTACGGTGGAGGACTCCCCATTCTCACACATACCCCCAATGACAGTGGCGCTCATTTTCGACAAAGGAATCTAAACAGAAAATATTTTCTAACATATCATTCGTAACCCACTCTCCCCCAAGGGATGTAATTCAGGTGGACACAGAGTGGGATTTCGGTTCCAAAGCCATCTTCACATTAAATGTCCAAATAAGGCTATATTGGCTCACAGGGTATTTTATTTCTGCTTCCCAGAGCTAGAGAAAGAGAGAGTGAAATGGGGTTTAACGTCCACTCAACACAAACTAGGTCATTTCGGGACTAACACATGGTTTAATTTTATTTCTATAATTCGCTTGCGCGTAGGGGTCTTTAGCAGTGGGAAGGACCCAGAGAAAATCCACGACAGACTCTATGATACAGCACGCACATGCTAACCATTCGGCCATCCCACCCCCTTCCCAGAGCTGATCAGACTCGTACACCTAGGTAAATGGCCACCTGTTGTGATGGCTTGCCAACCAGTTCAATTATACATGCCGTTTAAAGTAATGTGGTGATTTTGCCTTGTACATGTACGTGTATAATACAGGATAACCTGGACTACATGTACTTCCACCTTTCCACTGAGTCCCGTATTACCAGTGTTATCTATCACATTCACTGCGGCTACAGTTCAGATTATGCTTATAGACTTAAAATTTAAGGCACGTTACAGGCATCATATGATGTCTCATTTGATAATGAGAATTGACGAATGCAGCGATTTAGTGACGTACGTGAATCTCCTGACGATGAAGACGACAATATACCACTTGCTCGACTCATGGAGTCCTTGGTGCCTGATACAAACGCGACTGAAGGCGATTTTATAAATTTTGACAATGAAATCCCAACAGAGTGTGACGACGACCTGGACATAGAACGACAGATTATTAATGAACACGTGACTGCAAAGACAGTGTGCAATTAACTGCAGACAGAGACGAAGAAGAAGATAAATTGACGACAGACTTGAGGTTTTCAAAATGTCTACGCATGCTAAATCAAATAAAAACATTCGCACAGATTAAGGACGATACGATCGTAGACAAGATTTGAGTGCTAGAAGATTGTGTGCAGGACTCGGCGTTACGGTATGCATCCGAAAACCAAAAACAAACAACTTTACGTGATTACATCTATATGCATATAAAATAAATTGTAAATCTGTAAATACATGTATGCTGTTATTGTTAGAAATTTTAATGTAATAAAATTTTGAATGTACAGAAAGGATTATTATTTTTAAAGGGAATAGCGTTCTGGTGATTCGAAGCCACATTATTCCGGTTTTGAGAAAATTGAGTATTCAGACACTCTGCGTAATCGGACATATTATTATTATGACGATCCCGTATGATATCGAATTAGACAGAGTCCACTGTACATGTATTCCAAAACATCTTGATTTGCCAATTGTTGAACTGAAATACTCTTTTATATTTATCCCTACGGTGACTACGTACAGTATCCTACTGTCAGTGGTGCAGAACGGAGGGCCTGACAAGGACAGCTGTCTAGTCCTTCGGATGAGATGAAAAACAGAGGTCCCGTGTATACATTGGAATGCACGTAAAAGATCCCTTGGCAGTTGGGATTCGATATAAGAGTAGGCGATAGTGCCGCTGCCCGGGCAAAATTTCCCTCATAGCACACTGTATGGCGTATGCCTGTCTTCATTAGCCCAGTATAGGAGCAGAACAGTAGGACTTTAAACCCCATTTCATTTCATTTCATTTCCTATTTAATCAATTGATAGGAATTGTTGCTAATAATGGATTTTTATGTGTTTAACGTCTTTGAGAATTTAATAATAAAAATCTCTTCAATAAACTAAATTCTCAGTCTCACCATAGCTGTCTCTAATATTCAGTCTTTGTGTAGTGTGCAACTATTAATGTATAAAAGTGGCAATCTACACCCAATGATTGAATGAATTTCGATAATTATCAATATCTGAAATAGTGCCGGTACGTTTTGAAGTAACCACGTACGCACTGATTCAAATTATGGCAAATGTAAAAAAACATGTCACAATTATCTGAATAGTGTTTAAATTAAAACAATAAGCATAATTTCAAGACTATAAATATTCTTGCAGTGACAGCCGCGAAAAAATAAATTGATCTATTATTTTATTTTTCTAAGATTATTCTTCTGGGTCATCAATTTCCGGTGGCGCTGCTTCATAATATGTAATATATATAGATTTTAGACGCGGATCCATCTGACACGAATGTTCCATAATTAACAAGGGTTCAAAGATACATTCTCACGAAAGTATTTATAGGGTAACTATTTCCTATAAAACTATGGCAAATTTGGTATAAATGAAAAGTAGAGACGGCAATCTTATTAGAAATTTGCTGGATTCCCTGAAAAACACTCATGGGGCAAGCACTGGGCAAATATGTCAGGGTATCACTAACAGGCAACCTGGTTGCTTAATTATTGTCTGCCAGCACTTGCTATTTCTTGATCGAATGGTTAAGCGGTTTTGGGAACATTTAGGGGATTACATGTAAATGTACAAAAGACCCTGCAATTAAACAGTGGAACAGGAAGTTGGCAGAATTCAAGGATTAACTTAGGCTTCAATATATGGCAAATGGACAGTAAGTATAACAACAAATATATTCTGAAAATGGGCCCTCACTCAATCAAGTTACATGACAAATATATTCTGAAAATGGGCCCTCCCTCAATCAAGTTACATGACAAACATGGCATCTAAAAATAGATTTGTAATATCTTGGGGTATTTCCTCGTGAATACAATGTTTTGAGATATATTTGATTGCAAATTTTTGATAGATTGTTTAGTTTGAATATGTTCTGAATCCAAAAATACGATCAAATCACCCACTTTGTACGTGGGAAGGCATCTTTAATAGGCCTACTGAATCACTTCCTGTCTTCAATATTGTGAAAATTAAATCTCCAAAAGAAATATCTGTCGGGCCTACAAATATTAAATTTTGTTAACTACAATTTATTTCTGTTAACAGTGGGAGGAAACCGGAGGAACCAGAGAAAACCCACGAGGTTGAACAGGCGACCCTGCTCCTTGTCAGTACAACAGGGGAATCTAACCCACGACAGTTGACTCAGTGACGGACCTTATGATACAACGTGCAAGCTAACCAATCGGCCATCCACCTGAAATGAAATGGGGTTTAACATCCTACTGTTCTGCTCCGACTGGGCTAATGAAGACAGGCATACGCCATATAGTACGTGTGCTATGAGGGAAATTTTGCCCGGACTCTGATATTGAATTCCAACTTCCAAGGGATTTTTTACGTGCATGCCACCTCGGTTTTTCATCCCATCCAAATGACTAGACAGCTGTCCTTGTCAGGCCCTCCGTCCAGCACCACTTACAAGGGGAATCCATGTCAGAAAATACTGATGAACATTCGACCTCCAGGCTAGTGAGCCAGAGTCTTACCACCATGACCCACTTTAGTCAGTTATGGATAACTATTGTTTTCCTTTTGTTTTTGTCACTTCGGTTTCTTCAAATCTTCATCTATTGTAGCAATAATTATATTTAGACCATGTTTAACCAGTGTGATAATGGCTGACACCAATAGTGTCCTTTACATTTGACTAAGAAACTCAATAACTAAACATACTCTTTTCAATTTTTTTAATAGTAAAATATTTTAAGCTACAGCCCGTACAGTAAACCAGAGTTCCTGATAGTTGAATTTGCCGCCCTGAAAATAACCACCTCTACCAGCCTAAAACATACATCATGCAAGAGCTAAATCTGCCCATCACAGCTCTTTCTTTAGGCCTGAAATGTTATCTAAATTATTAATTAGACATTAATTAACTTATCCAGACCATAATCAACTCTTCATGTCAATGCTAGCCTGCGATCTTTACTGAATTAGGATCCCATTTGCTGCTCAACTTTCATTCATGATTTAATCATGAAATGGATAATCAAGACTAATTTTTTTTATCGTACTGACTTTAGTAATGATGATCAATGATTAAATCGCTAAAATCTCGGTTCAGAGTGGATCAATTGAACTGAAATTTTTAGCAAATTCCCTTTACTTTATTTAGTTTTTAACTATTATAGTGAGAACTGTCAGCTCATTATCTAATCTCCAAAAATGTATCTTTAATTATTCATTCCATTAATTCTCATTTACAGCTTGAATCTCAACTACCCACACTGATCAGCAGTGAATATTCGCTAGGCCAATATAATCACTGATAAGGATGACATCGATACGACTTAATGAGCCACAAATATTAACTTTTTTCCTTTGGCTAATTCGGATCTTCTTTTAACTTGGATAGAATTGGTCAGTCCACTTAGATCCGAATTATGCGAAGTTTACTGTATATACAGTCTGAGTTTAACAAGCATCTACCAGAAATTTAATGTTTTATTGCAACCAGATATACAACTACCCATACTGATCAGCAGTGAATATTCGCTAAGCAGCTACAATCACTGAGAGGGATGACATCGATGCGACTTGATGAGCTCGTGATATTAACTTTTTCCCATCCGTAAATTAAATTCTAAAACATTTTTTTGTGGTATTAGAAAAATAAATAAATGTATTTTAATTTTGATTAGATAAAAAATAATTCCTATATACATGTAGTGTAAATGGGAATTTAAAATGAGTAAAAGGCACCATTTTGTCCAGACCTATGAACACAACAACATCTTATGAAAACAATGCACATGCCATAGAGTCAATGATGGACGCCCTGTGATGTGATGTCACCTGTAGAAGGGAGAGAGAGAGAAATGGGGTTTAACGTCCACTCGACACAAACTAGGTCATTTCGGGACTAACATGTGGTTTAATTTTATTTCAATAATTCGCTTGCGCGTAGGGGTCTTTAGCAGTGGGAGGAAACCGGAGGACCCGGAGAAAACCCACGAGGTTGGACAGGCGACCCTACTCCTTGTCACGTCAACCGGGGATTTGAAACCACGCCAGTTTACTCAATGACAGGCCGTATGATACAGCACGCACGTGCTAACCATTCGGCCATCCAACCCCCCACCTGTAGAAGGCATACTTAAACTTATAAAGGTCAGTCATAAGACAGGGGTATAAGAAGGCTTCCACAACCTTCAGGCTTCAACTCTTGTGGAACAGATTGTATCCTCATGTATTTTATGATCAGTAGTGGAATACCGCGTTTTATCAGTGAAATAAAAGTGTTATTCCACTGGCTAGCAGTGAAATAAAACTTGTTATTTCACTGGCGGCCGGGACTTTTTTTCTGGAGTTACACTTTTTAGTGACAAAATTATGAAAACAATATGGCCGACACGCCGACTTGTCGATCGTTACATTCTCAAAGGTATTCATACACCAGAAGCAGATAAAGATGTAAAGCGGTCTAACCCCCCGCGTTGTCAAAGCGGACAAAGTAGTCCATGTTGTTTTTACCTAAAATGATTGTAGAATCATAAAATAAATAAAACATTTGTCGTTTTGTCGTGAATAACATATTTTATTTCATCTCGAAGCAAGAAAACGTTTATATTTTCACTCATGCTTCTACATTCGTGAAAATGTAAGTTTTCTTGCTTCTCGATGAAATAAAATATGTTATTCACTCTAAAACGACAAATATCCTCTATATATTCATAATTAATTCAATCCGATTAAAACACAGCTCCTATTTCGCTTCGTTTTTTATAGTTTTCTTGTATTTACTACACTAGGATCTGAAAGAGTTGTTATATAACCCGCATTCTAGTTGAAGTAAGGGATTAGCCAATGAAACGGTCTGTTACGCCGAGTTCTTGGTGTGTGATGCACGAAACTGTGCGTTAAGTTGTTAACCACTAGAAACATCAACACTGATTGATTAATCAATGTCTGATGTCATAGGGTCAAAAGCCGCTCGTATGACCCCTGATGCGAATTTCCACTACATCTGGTAAGATCTTCATGTAGGTCATCAAAATTATATAAAAAAAAAAACCGAAACGAAATATCAATCTGTATTTTAATCAGACTGTGATTTACTACAAATTAAGATATTTTTTTCTTTTTCTTCCGTATGCATTTTCATGTGTGTCTGAAGATTACCCTTCTGGGAGCAACATTTACCACAAACATCACATTTATAAGGTTTCGTCCCAGTATGAATTCTCATGTGTTTCTTTAGGTCCCCACTGATAATACATGAATAACTACAAACATCACATTCATAAGGTTTATCACCAGTATGAAATCTGGCATGTTCCTTCAGTTTGCTTCTATGACCAAATGTCTTGTCACAAACCTCACAATTATACGATTTCATTCCAATATGACTTTCCACATGTCTCGTCAAATCCCTTTTATCGGTAAATGTTTTACTACAAAAAACACATTTGTGAGGTTTTCCTCTAGTATGAGTTAACAGATGTCTCTTTAGAACACCAATTTCACAGTATGCTTTCCCACAAATATCACACTTAAAAGTTTTCTCGCCAGTATGACCTTGCATGTGCCTACTGACGCCATTTTTATTAACAAACAATTTATTGCAAACATCACATTTAAAGGGTTTTTGACCTGTATGAATCTGGGCATGTTTCTGTAGATGATGTTTTTTATTAAATCGCTTATCACAAATATTACATACAAACGGTTTTTCACCGGAATGAATCGTCATATGTGACGCTAAATTCCTATTTCTGTTAAATGATTTACCACAAACATGACATATAAATGGTATTTCTCCACTGTGAATTATAACATGCGCTTTTAAATTCTTACTAATCTTAAATGATTTACCACAAACATCACATACATATGGTTTTTCACCGGTATGAATATTAACATGTGCTTTTAAATTCTTATTATTCTTAAATGATTTATCACAAACATCACATTCAAATTTTTTGTCGACGTTTATTTCAGGGTTTTTATTAAACCAGATATTTTTGACAAATGTTCTTTTTTCACTGGTTCTGTTTTCATGTGAAATATTTTCTACTGTTTCTTCCTGTAAATCATAACGAACGGTTTCAACGTCATCAGGTTTCTCAACTTTAACATGTATTTTACTGTGCTCTTCTAAATGATCCTTTTGCTGAAACATTTCATCACATACAGTACATTGATGGTATGTTATAACATCATTAGTTTCCTGTTTTATATCAGTCATAACATCATTAGTTTCCTGTTTTATATTAGTTATAACATAATCCTGTTTTATAGAAGTTATAACATCATTAGTTTCCTGTTTTATAGAAGTTATAACATCATTAGTTTCCTGTTTTATATTAGTTATAACATAATCCTGTTTTATAGAAGTTATAACATCATTAGTTTCCTGTTTTATAGAAGTTATAACATCATTAATGTCTTGTTTTATAGAAGTTATAACATCATCAGTTTCTTGTTTTATAGAAGTTATAACATCATCATCAGCTTCCTGTTTTATAGAAGTTAATATAACACCATTAGTTTCCTGTAATATAGAAAATTTATAACATCATTAGTATCCTCTAATATATAAGTCATTAGTTTCTTGTAATATAGAAAAGTTACAACATTATTAGTTTCCTGAAATATATAAAATTTATAACATCATTAGTTTCCTGTAATATGTAAAAGTTATAACATCGTTAGTATCCTGTAATATATAAGTCATTAATTTACTGTAATATGTAAAAGTTATAATTAAACGTCATTAGTTTCCTGCAACATATAAAAGTTATAACACCATTAGTTTCCTGTAATATATAAATTTTATCACATCATTAGTTTCCTGTAATATATAGAAGTTATAACATCATTAGTTTCCTGTAATATTTAAAAGTTATAACATCGTTAGTTTCCTGTAATATTTAAAAGTTATAACATCATTAGTTTCCTGTAATATACAGAAAAGTCATAACATCATTAGTTTCCTGTAATATATAAAAGTTATAACATCATTAGTTTCCTGTAATATATAAACATTATAACGTTATTAGTTTCTTGTAATACAGTGGACTCTGTCACATCTAACATCGTACGGGATCGTTACAATATTTCGGATCACACAGCGTGTCGGAATACCGAGCTTTCTCCAAAACCGGAAATACTGTAACTTCGAAAACCGGAAGTATTTTTATATTGTAGCTTCGAATCACCAGAATGGTATTCCCTTTAAAAATGATAAACCTTTCTGTACTTTAAAAATTTTATTACATTAAATAATTAACAATAACAATGCATGGTGTAAAATCGTTTCTTACTGCAGTTTAAATTATCGGCAAACTTCTGTTTAAATTCATCTTTACGCTTTAATATGTCTGACACTGTAGCTCGGCCAATTGAATACTTAACGGCTAATTCCTTCTGCGCAGGTTGTGGAACTTTCTCGAAATCTTCTATAAGTTGCCGCTTTACATCTAATGTCAAATCAGTTCGGGCACGCTTTGCACGATGTTCAGACATTTTGAATACAATAATGTATAATGATTCTTCAATCGGGGAAATTTTTATATAATGTCGCGGTATTTGACATGAGTAACTAAAATCAAATACCAAGCGCACTCTTACAAGAGATTATAAATTGTAAAATAATCAACAAAGAATTTATAACATTATCAAAGTAATCAACTCAGACCGGCGCTTGCGTGTTTTAATCTCACCGATAATTGATTGGTGATTGCTTGTTAATCTTTTCTGGCTTCACACCCATTGAGTTTAATCTCACCGATAATTGGATGTGAAGGGACGGCTGATTGATGTCGCAATCCGGAACATACAGAATCCGGATTTACCAGCGATTTTCAGGCTGAAGTAATAAGGAAATAAATCGGGACATGAAAATCATGTCGGATGTCACAGCAATCCAGAGTGATCAGACATTGGATGTGACAGAGTCCACTGTATATAAAAGTTATAACATCATTGTTCCCCATCATATATAAACGCATGTACATGTACATGATTACGTGAAAGTTATAACATCATTATCCAATTTAAGGATGGCAACATTTCTAATTTGCTCTATCAAAAGTTGAACGCACCGAAGCAAATGTTCACGCTCAAATGTCATGGAACACAGAAGTATGTTCTATTGTAGAAATATATAGAGACGCAATGTCCTTGCGAAGAGTATAGCGTTATCACGTTGTATTCTGTTGTGTAAAATGAACATTTCAAATTTCCTTTCAAGGGGCCTACTGCTGTAGTAAATTGTAGGCTTATATCATATGAGGGGGGTTGGATAGCCGAATGGTTAGCATGTGTGTGCTGTATCATAGGGCCTGTCATTGAGTCAACTGGCGTGATTTCGAATCCTCGGTTGTACGTGACAAGGAGTAGGGATGCCTGTCCAACCTCGTGGGTTTTCTCCGGGTCCTCCGGTTTCCTCCAACGGCTAAAGACCCCTACGCGCAAGCGAATTATTGAAATAAAATTAAACCATATGTTAGTCCCGAAATGACCTAGTTTGTGTCGAGTGGACGTTAAACCCCATTTCTCTCTCTCTCTATATCATCTGATTATAATATACGCTTCAAAAAAAGTAGGGGATATTGAAATGCAAATACCTATGCAGGTTGTGATATGATAAATAGTCTAGTAAAGATAATCCCCCAGGAACAAACTAGATCAACACTGGTGAAGATTATACTGATTTAAATTCACACAGTGTTGATCTAGTTTGTTCCTGAGGGATTATCTTTACTAATCTATTCTACACGGACTGGTTCCTGCTCTCCCTCAGATGCATCACTGAGATCCAAACCGGACCACATTGTTACAGGGGAATCTTCCGCCCTCCTACTTTTTCGAGTGTGGGGGTTTCATCGTCTCTTTGACTTGGAATTTTTATGATAAATAGTCATAGACACTTGACATGCTTTGAGACTATGTTCACAGATGAAGAACTTATCACCCCAATGGCAACAGAACCAATGAGCTGCACATGTGACACGCAATAGCGTCATGCACGTGGGAGGGGTTCATTGTCAAATTTGACACTTCAAGGAAGGGTTGATGATAACTGCCGCTTGCTGGTTTATCCTATCCATATCTGCTTTCCTATAGGTTCTTGCATAAGATTTACTGTTTAGCGTATCTTTGCCTTAGTGTGTTACGTTTAATTTGATCCGGAGACATGTTCGTCGATGTCAACGTCAACCAACAACACTGCAAGAATTGCCGTGGCACTGCAAGAGGAGTGGGTCAGATTGCCCCAAATCGTGATTGAACGGTTAAATAGGAGGATTGGTGGAGCAATTACTCATTATTAAGACAAAAATCAAAAACGTCCATTTTCACTTTTGACGGTGTATCTTTTTGCAAGTGAAATGGAGCCGTCAGATAAGCCGCCCATATGAACTGTTTATGTTCATGTGTAGGCAATTGGCCTGTTATTAACATACACTGGTTACCTCTAATAAAAACAGCAGTGCATTTCCGCAGTTTTGTATTGTTTCTGAATGTCCCTACTTTTTTTGAAGAGTATATAAAGAAAATGGTAATGGAAATGTACAGAAAAAAATACATATGACACTTACCAATGGTTTCCTGGCAGGTAATTCAGGTGTTATTGTAGTCTTTCCAGGTAGATGTCGAGTAGGTAAACTCCCAGGTTTTAACCGTCTTCTTATTTTTCCAGTACTGGTAGTAGCTGTAATATAAATATCAATAATTTTAGGAAATGAAATGAAATGGGGTTAAATGTCCTACTGTTCTGTTCTAACTGGACTAAGGAAGAAGGGCATACTCCATATTATGAAGGAAATTTTGCCAAGGGATCTTTTACGTGCACACCAATGTATAGAAGGGACCTCAGTTTTTCATTCCATGCGAATGTCTAGACAGTTATCCCTGTCAGGTCCTCCATTCAGTACCACTGACAAGGGGAATCCATGTTGGAAAATCCTGTTGAACTTTCTCTGCCAATGCAGGGATCGAACATGTGACCTCCAGCTGTAATGTAAATATTAATAATTCTAGGAAAGTTTTTGTACCAATACCATTGAACATTGCTTAAGATAAACAATGTATTGTTGGATATCTAGAAATAAATGAAATGAAATGAAATGGGGTTTAACGTCCTACTGTTCTGCTCCGACTGGACTTATGAAGACGAGAATACGCCATACAGTGTGCTATAAGGGGAATTTTACCCGGACAGCAGCACTACGGTCTACTCTTATATCGAATTCCAAATATCAAGGGATCTTTTATGTGCACGCCAATGTGTACACGGGACCTCAGTTTTTCGTCCCATCAAAATGGCTAGACAGCTGTCCTTGTCAGGCCCTCCGTCCTGCATCAGGGGAGATTGATGTAGACCTATTACTATTATGCATAATGACTGATGTGTGGGATATGTTACGTAGTCATGATTCATCTTACCCACACCCCATTCATAAAATATTTTCTCTGCAGATTTAGGCTATTATATATGTCAATTTCTTTTTTGTAATTGAACCACGTCCGACGGTCCGAGGCCCAGTCCACCCCTTGACAGGCCTACGTACTTACAAACTTGTAAACACATCTTTCACAACTTCTTTAGTTTTGTTCACTTAAAGCCTACCCACAAGATGCAATAACAGAAATCTACATGGGACTTCATTATCAACTACATGTAAATAACATTAAAAAAATAAAAATCAAAATAAATACATTTCCTAATAACTTCACCCAACCATTTTTTGAATCCCTAGTTGTACGTAACAAGGAGTAGGGTTGCCTGTCCAACCTCGTGGGTTTTCTCTGGGTCCTCTGGTTTCCTCCCACTGCTAAAGACCCCTACGCGCAAGCGAATTATTGAAATAAAAATTAAAACCATATGTTAGCCCCGATTCTCCCTTGTCAGTGATGCAGGACGGAGGGGCTGACAAGGACAGCTGTCTAGTCATTCGGATGGGACGAAAAACTGAGGTCCCGTGTACTCATTGGCGTGCACGTAAAAGATCCCTTGACGGTTGGAATTCGATATAAGAGTAGGCCGTAGTGCCGCTGTCCGGGCAAAATTTCCCTCATAGCACACTGTATGGCGTATGCCCGTCTCCATTAGCCCAGTTCGGAGCAAAACAGTAGGACGTTAAACCCCATTTCATTTCATTTCATGTTAGCCCCGAAATGACCTAGTTTGTGTCGAGTGGACGTTAAACCCCATTTCTCTCTCCCAGGTCCCAACCATTTTGTAAGGTACCCAAGTCCCAACCCTTTCATGACATTTGTGTCACACTGCCAGTCACAGGATCAAAATGTGTTGTTTTATTCAAAATACATGGTGTTGTGTGTAATTAAAGGTGTTTTGGGTAAAACCTATGGTTTCACTATTGATGTCTTACGTCTTGCTCCAGCCACAGTAGTGGACTGTCCTAAGGCCTTCCTTTGAGCAAGTTTTGTAGTCATCTGACTAAAAAAAGTTACTGGCCTATAACTCCCTTAATTTCCATTAACACTGACCCCATTAACATATAAAAACCAATTCCCATTGAAATAAAGGTGAAACCTTACCGTATAATTATATGATTTGATTAAACCCAACTCCTATGCAAAATTTCTGTTCGGTTTAAAATGGCTGCCGAACCAGAATCACAGGCTGTCATGTCACTCGAGAAACTGTTCGGTAAGATCAGATTATGATTTCAGTGTTCCACTCTTCACTATTTGTAACAAAATTACTTATTTCCATGCAGACTGTGAAGATATGGTGTTGAAAATTTTGCATTGAACCTAATTTTATTTGTTCAAAGACTTGAATAGTGTATACTGTATCACGGCTAAAAATTGCAGCTAGGGTAAAATCTATGGATCCCTTCTAATTACTATGCTAAGTACAAGTATCAGTTTTGTCAATGGATTGATACATGTAATATCGAATTTAAAGCGAGAATTTCATATTTTCTAAGAAAGTCAAAACATAATTTTTTCTATGTCTTTTGCTCAATAGGTTGTCAACTCATTATCATACGATCATAGGTATCATTTTAACACTTAAAAATCATTCACCCCGGAAATAATAACACAATTACCTCCCTTGTTTTTCTATTCCCCCCATGGAAATGAAATGAAATGGGGTTTAACGTCCTACTGTTCTGCTCCTATACTGGGCTAATGAAGACGGGCATACGCCATACAGTGTGCTACATTGAGGGAAATTTTGCCTGGGCAGCGGCACTATCGCCTACTCTTATATCGAATTCCAACTGCCAAGGGATCTTTTACGTGCATTCTAATGTATACACGGGACCTCGGTTTTTCGTTTCATCTGAAGGACTAGACAGCTGTCCTTGTCAGGCCCTCCGTTCTGCACCACTGACAAGGGGAAACCACGTCGGAAAATCAAGATGAACTTTCTTGGCCAATACAGGGATCGAACACCCGACCTCCAGGCTAGCGAGCCAGCGTCTTAACCACCTAGCCACCGTGGCTTCCAATTCCCCCCATGGAATAGCTATCTTCAAAGTTGAAGTTGAAAATGATATTTTTGCCAATTTCTCAACTGGCAATAGTGAATTATAGGATTATTCTTTAAAAGGTAGGACTGTTTATATATACCATCTATTTTAAGGCTTTGTTTTAATACATTTTAAAAATATCACTTAAAAATATGAAATTATCACTTTAAAATACTATTTCCGCCAATATCAAGATTAGTTAGAATATTTTTTAAATAAAAAAAACAAACAGACAGGGAACTGTCTCTGAATCTGATCGGACAATGTCCGCTGACAGTTCCTATCATTTTCTATATAGCAGCAATATGAAAATATGGTAAAATACTGCTCTTCCATACCTCTGTTCTCAGGCTATTTTGGAACCCTTACCTTCTATTTTTCACCGTGAATATTTATACATGTATTTCGCAAAAGGAATCATTTCTCATCAAACCTGACACAAATTTATAATAATTCAACACTTTGTTCAAGTAGAATTTAGCGACATAATAACCATGCGGTCTAGGCATGTTCGAGTCTCGTAATGGCTGGTCTGTTGAAATGTATTTTGTGTATATTTTAATCGCAAAATTCTGCTTGAAAATAGTGTTGAATTATTGCAAATGTGTGTCAGCTGTAGCAAGAAATGATTCATTTGGCATCCTTTGGTAAGGATTCCAAAATAGCTTTAAACCAGAGGTGGAGATGAGCGGTATTTTCATATTGCAGCTATATATACATGTAGAAAGCGACAGGAACTGTCAGCGGACATCGTCAGATCAGAGAAAGTTCTTAAAGTAACTACAAATCCGCTAGTCCTTTGATTGCTTTTTTGTTTACATTTAGGCCTATATAGCAGTCTACTCTACTACTATTACTTACAGGTAAAAAAACACTCATCTTCAAAATGTCTTGAGCACATAGTGAGTCGGTTGATGTTGACCGGATCCGCTCTAGTTGATTTTATGATGTGTAATAGTTCTGATTTCCACTCAGGGTTGTTGGTTGGAAGTCGATGAAAGGAGAGGCCACGATTTCTTGAGTTGCAGGCGGAGCATCCAACAAAAACACAATTGCTTCCCGGCATTTTCACAACAACCAGAAATAGCAAATGCAAACTCCAATCTTTTGGGTTAGTACTAAAAATTAAGGCCTCATGCAGATTTCCTCACTGTCAAGAGATGTAAATAGGGCTAGGGTCCATCCACAATCTTCTGCACCATCACCACTCGCCTTAAACCTGTTTACATCTCGTGTCGTCGTGACCTTGAATGCTTGATAAAAAAAAAAACCAACCCAAAAAACATTTATAATTATATTATAATTATACTGTCCGAGTTAATTCTGCCAACCTTGTCAACTAGAATCAGAGAACAATCTACTGTCATTAACACCTAGATATAGTTTAAATTGGTTCTAACTTGGGATTTAAATACGATTTTTCGATCAGAAATTAAAATGATGTTTGGGTTGAGAAGTTTGTTTCTCTTAGACAATCATTTCCGGCGGAGCACGTATTAGGATATATACGAATTTTGGTCGTGGATCCCACCCACGATGTGCGTTAAAGGACAATAATTGCGTCTGTGTGTCGCCTACAGGCCACAAATATAAAGTGATCATCTTGAAACTTTACATACTTATTCCTTATACCCTAAGGATGAAGCCTATTGTTTTTAGTGCTTGCCCGCCCAGGGGCAGAGCCAAGCCCATTTCTTGTATTTGTTTGTTTGTCGTCTTCAGACCGCATTTCTTAACGTATCCACTTCAAACTTTGCATACTAAGGATCATCACTATTGTTTTGGGTACATGCCCAACCCCCAGGGGCAGAGCCACGTCTATTTTCTTTTTGTAATCGATCGTCTTCAAAACTTGGGGAATTATTATGAATAGCGCCCCTACATTATGAGAACGGGGGAAGCAGAAAGAGAGAATTATTATGAATAGAGTCCCAACATTTGTAGCACTTTGGCCCTTGAGACAATTTTGGGTCTTTATAAAATTGTCTCTTCAATTTTGTCTATAAAGTAAAATCACACGTACTTAATAAACGTGGATATAGTTATTCGTAAAAAAAACCCAGTGATATTTTGGTCAAATTATAATCATTGTCAAAATAGTCATCAAATTCTGGCTGTTTATTGACCTATGGTACCTCTGTTAGTGGTGGGAAATAAACAAGTTTATTACGTATTTTCAATGGAAAAGTACCAAGGACCTGCCGAAATGAGATAGGTATAAATTGAAGGGTTGAAGTGAGTTTTAACTAGACTCTCACCAGATTATTCCAAGAAGCCATTATGTATTTGAGAACGAGGAACCTGCAAAGTTATTTCCAGTTTACCAATAAAGCTGTGAAACTATTATCACTGTAGTATTATTTACGATCACAAGGAAACACAACAAATAAAGAAGCCCGTAGTACTATACATTATCAGAAGGTGAGTGGGGAGAAAGAGAGAATCTTCTTATTATAAACAGGGCCACCTACATAGAACGGGAGAAGGAATTACTAGTCTTAATCCAGATGTGGATGGAAACTCAAAGGAAGTTCTTCTTGTATTTACTGTGCCATGTTTGTTTTTTTTCCTGGATACCTACCCATATAATTCTGTCAGTCGTAGAGAACAAAATAGATAGAGAAAGATGAGTTGATTATTATTATTACTGTAGATCGAAGTATTAATGTCTGTGTATTAATCGCATTCAGTTCCCCATAGCCTCTAAATTTTAGCCACGTGCACGTTCTGTTCTTGAGAGTAATCTATCTGTTCTGTATTTTTAAACATTTCAACATATTACATTGTTTTTGTCTCCTGTGGTTCAAATTGAAGTCGGACTGTATAGATATGCACGTATACCACTAAATCCATATCTGACAACTTTTGTTTTAAGTTTATGGCAAATAAATATATTGGAAAAGTTCGCCAAAATTACAAATATACTTGCTGGTAACTGAGCATGTGTGTGTGTGTGTGAGAGAGAGAGCGAGAGGGGGGGGGGAGAGAGAGAGCCGGGAAATCGAAAGACAGACTTAATCATATTATTAATATGGTCCTGTATTTCTTATACATATTATATACTATATTTGGGCTCCGTTTTACTTATGTATATCAGTGATTGTACCCCATTAAAAACTGTATTCTATTAACTTGTTTCCCGATCCTTAATGCCAATTAAAGATTATATCTATATTAAATCTACCTGGATCTGTTGAATAGTGTATATTAGATACATTCATCTTTCATAAAAATACTGAGATTAATATCTTGCAATGATACAGTTTACTTCTTACATTTTCTTAAGACGTTTGTCTTACCAGGAATAACAATGCAACAGTTTGCTTCTACATTTTATCTATATATATAGCTGAATATAGGTATACAAGCATAGCACAAATTACAATACTATATAGCTAAAACCATTTCTCTACCCTAGCCAGCCTCGCGGCTGTCTAGGAACTCAGATGGATCCTCTCTGGAATCTACTGGAAGTCTGACTTGAAAGGTTCAAATAGATAACTTATATAGCACCCACGTTTATCACGCAGAAATAAGCGTGTTCATGGCCCTGAACCTGTGCAATTAACGATATGATTGATTACTTTAAGCTAAATGATGCAATTAGAATAATTCCGCTCACGTGTAATCTCGGGGTATTTTATAAACACCAGTTTTGGTTAAATAGCTCTTTTTATGTAACAATATGTCAATTACAGACTAAGTTGATTTAGTACAATTCCACATATTTGGGAATATACCAACTTGCCAAAGATATTAATTAATGAAATATACTGCCATCATTAATTTCAAGAGCAAAAATTCTAGCAATATTATTACATTCGTCCCTCTGTTAAAGACTTTTTGCTCGGTATTAGGTAGAGTTATATAAGTATTCATAAATGTAGCAGAAATCTCGAAAATCGACATATATAATTATCACCTTCCCGTCTTCTAAGATTTATGCAAAATGAAGAGGTAGGAGACTCTTAAGAACTGCCATGTACTAAACCCTATAATTATTCATGCATCAGGCAAATATAAATGATTACTATACCATAAAACAAAGCTATGAAAGAAAACCCAAATAATCAAAAATCAAAAGTTAAAAGTTGCATGCAAAAGTTCTCCAAAAAGTTCATCACTGTAAAAGCCTAAACACAGAAAACACAAATTGTCTTTTTTAAATCTTCAAGTGTCCTAATTTCAAAACACTATAATACATCACGTAATATTTATAAAGTTCAGGTTTCACTTTAAATTCTGTCTCAGGAAATGTCAATTTGGTAAACTGGTGAACCATTTCTCCTTCTTGGATTTGTATTGGTTTGTTTCAGCTACCATAGTGTCAAGTTGAAACTTTCTTTTTTTCTTCTTCTAAGTATGATTGGTTTGTACAATTTTATCCGTCAATCAAACATGTCATTGCCATCAGACCAAGAACTATTGTTTTAAAACTTTATTTTGATATTAATCTAACATTATTATTTCAAAAAATTATTTGTAAATCTTACTCCTAATTAAAATTAACTTTATTTAAGTATTAATAAACTTTGATGTGTCCCTTTAATTATAAATTTCAAACTAATTTTGACCTCTTGACCTTATCCCAATATACAATTTTATAATTTCCGTTTCTGTTTTAGAATTCCGTCATTATTATTTTATATTTCTCAGTCAGTAATGTACGTGACCTTTTTAACCTAATCATTTACAATTTTGTATTTCGTTTTGACTACTATTTCCTTTTTTTTTACATGTCAACCAAACAAATATAATGTCATCGTACGCCAGTGAATGTCTAAAACAAGCAGGGTCTTTACCTATTCCAACACTAGTGTGACATAACATCAGTGGCGGATTAAGCTCTACCAAGGCCTGAGGCGGCAGTTGCTGGAGGGCCTATTTAGTTTTTAAAGTTAGGGCCAAGGTAGTTGCTAACATTAAAAACGTAATGTAACTTTATATGCCCATAAATGACGTCACGTGGATACAATATATTAAGCAAGACATAAACGAAAACTTACAAGGATTTAACGTACATTGTAGGCCTACGTTTAAAAAATAAGATCAGATCTCCAAACAATAGGGCCTATTTAAAATGGCGTGGGCCTAATTAATTTCGGGTCAGGGCCTATGTTGATTCCCATTGGGTCTAAACCCCACCCCCTAACATTCATTGTCTATGCGTTTTTAATCGTATTAGACAAGTCTAAAAAAATTTTTTTTACAAAATCTTTGGGCCTGAGGCTGCAGCCTCATCAGCCTCACTGATAATCCGCTACTGCATAACATTATCGAGAATGTCAATCAAATATGGCCAGTATATGAATGACATTCCACTTTATCCTACAGTAGGACGCTAAACCCCATTTTATTTAATTTATCTATAACTATGTTGAGAGAAAATGACTGTACACTCTATTCAATCAGAACACAGTCCATATTTATATAAACATTACATAGAATAGAACTTTGTTGAAGGAAATGGTTGCGCACCCATTCCCCCCAAACACCATTCTACTTTTTATAAACATGACAGTCAGAATGTACCTAGGTTTTAATTACACATACAGTTAACTATATCCTATATATTAAGGCATCACTTGACTTTTACACACGTCAAATTTAACACAGTGTTAGAACCTATTGTTTATAATAATCCGACCTAATGTCAAATTACACATTCTACCATCTCGTGTCGACAGCTTAAAGCAATAAGCAGTATATATTAAACGTTAATATTACGTTTCTAAATTACATAAAATTATATACGGACAAAATCTACCGTATACCTACACTTTTCTAAAAAAAAGTACATACACTTTAACCTCCTATAAAACTCGTATTAATGACTTTGCGATAATCTCACAATTTAACGAGCCGTTAATTTTAGTTTTTCTCCAGGAAAACTATAAACTACATCCCTATTTGAACCATATGGGATTTTCAACATAACCTAACTTTTTAATCAAAAGTTAAATTACAACAACTCTAAGGCCTGGACTAAGGGCCTTAAAATTATATAGTATACGAAACAACAAAAAACACAAATTAACGAATCACAGTAGAAAGTACGGCCATCTTGAAAACTAGAGTTAATCACTCACAAACGTCATCCTTATATCTGCCGTATTCCCTCTGCGATCCGGAGACAACATTAGTTCCTTACTTTATTCCCTATTCCGTTTCCTTATCATTATTATTTGTCCTTAGTTTTATCAAAAAAAATTTTTTATTTTTTAAACCTACGCCCTAGAGACCCTCACTTTAACTTAAATTTTGTTACTCAAATTTCCTACAGGTCATGTTAACCTGATAATATACACACCTAACCAGTGATATTATATTGCTTAAACATGCATTATACAAGAGCTAAATCTGATTATTGCAAGTCTTAATTTAGGCTTCAGATGTTATAGAAATTATAAATTAGATCTTTATTTAAACAAGACCAAAATCAACTCTGTAGACCCACGGATGGCTCGGCTACAGCTCGGATTTAAATAGGATTTCACTAATTGATTAAATCAAATAAGGGGTAACCTGATGAAAATACGTCAGTTAGATCGAGGCTAAATGATAGTGTACTTAGCGAGGCCGCTGTAAAGCGTTTCCGTATGCCATTGAAAACTTTACTTGATAATCGAGATATGTAGGTGGAGTTAACGCCTGTCAATCAAACGATCGGCGAAGGTGAAGACGCATTTCGCTACCATTTTTAGTCAAATATTACAACGATGATAACTATGTTCAGAATAAAGTAATTTGACTGAATTTTTCAATATATTCTTCTTTCATCATCTACTTTTGAACTGTTATAGCAAGAATGGCCAACTCTCTATAAAAATCTCCCATAATGTATCTTTAATAAACCTATCAATCTAAACTTATGAATGACTCTAATTTATTCTCTATACAGTTAAATTTTAAATACTTAGTTTCTAATCAGATTTTAACTTTAAATTAATATTATTTGGTCTTTAAACAAATTTAATTTACCAAACAAAATGTATTTACCAAATTTTTCGAATATCTTCACCAGATTTCTTTTTTTCCACCAGAATTTTTCTGTTGCTGGATTGTACAGGTTTTCTTCTTAACGTCTTCAAATATGTATTCGTCTTCTAAAGTGACTTCTTACCCCAAAGGTCGAAACTTTAGCACGGCACCAAATCGAATATGTAAGACTATGCAGTGCTATGCAGTCACTGGTTAGATGTGGAAAATATTCCGAGAGAACTCCCACATCCAACGTGTGATGCATACTCTGATTGGTTACTTTAAGCTAAATGATGCAATTAGAATAATTCCACTCACGTGTAATCTCGGGGTATTTTATAGACACCTGTTTTGGTTAAATAGCTCTTTTTATGTAACAATATGTCAATTACAGACTAAGTTCATTTAGTACAATTCCACATATGTGGGAATCTACCAACTTGCCAAAGATATTAATTAATGAAATATACTGCCATCATTAATTTCAAGAGCAAAAATTCTAGCAATATTATTACACACGAGATGTAAATCGGTCATTGTGGACTCCGGAAATTCCCGAACCTCCCTGACCGGCCTACAATTAGCATCTCTCAGAGAGAGAGAGAGGGAGAGAGATGGGTTTAACGTCCACTCGACGCAAACTAGGTCATTTCGGGGCACTAATTTCGATTGGGTACAAGCCCAACTTGTGAGCGTATCAGATTCCTCGATCGTCGCGAATAATAGGTCTCGCGCTTTCAAGCTAAAATGTCTACGTGTGATAATCGAGTTGCAAAGTTCAAGGTTCATTCAATGTCAAGGTTTCCGTGGAGGTCGCGATGTCACGACTTCTGATTGGACGCTACTGCTCACGTGTTTGTAGATAACATTAGCAACAACTTCGGGAATTGTGAAGTGAACAATTAAGCAGCGGCCAGATGTTGTGAAACTCACAGTCGCTGCTTCAGGAACATGGTAAGGTAATTAAACAAGCTTTCTAAATATTATTAGTAACAGTTGGCACAATCATATTAAAGAGGTGCGCTCTCATCCTAAACATAATCAATTTTTAAGAATATTTTAAAGGGAAAGACCGTTAATATCCCGGTTGTACGTGACAAGGAGTAGGGTCGCCTGACCAACCTCGTGGGTTTTCTCCGGGTCCTCCGGTTTCCTCCCACTGTTAAAGATCCCAATGCTCGAGCGAATTATTGAAATAAAAAAATAAACCATATGTTAGTCCCGAAATGACCTAGTTTGTATCGAGTTGATTTTAAACCCCATTTCTCTCTCTATCTCTCCCAACCCTAACCCACAGCCCTAACCCTAACCCCACATCTATTTACTGTATTTATCATAGCATGTTTATAATCTTCAACCAATTTCTTCTCTCAAATGCTAACTCCCAAATCCAGCCATTCCTTTCAAATATCTCAAACAAGGAAATCAAATTTATTTCATTGTAAAAGAAGAATTTTATTTAAATGAACAATATGTAAATAAAAACAATTATCTCATAATATAAAAAAACAATAAATAATACCCATATTGACTATAAAGTTGAGCAATTTATCTTTTACCACATTAAATTGTAGGGAATAAATAAATTGATATTTCTTTGGCTTTCCAAAAAAGGAATTTGATTATAATATTCAAATAAATAAATAAATTAATGATAATATAATATATGAAAGCGGTCTTGAATTATAATCATCAATTAAAAATGAATGTTCCTATCTATAGTTTCTTGTTTAGAATATTGCACTATTTGATGATATTTTGAAACAATAAGAATCATTATTTAAGATAATTAAGCTCCTCTGTGCGTACATCTAGTAACGTGTGAATCCATAGTTAATTCTAGTTTTTGAGACACGGTCGTGGATTTTCTCCGAGTTCTCCGGTTTCCTCCCACTGCTAAAGACCACTACGCGCAAGCTGTATTTCGAGAGGAGAACATCCAAACGTGATTCGAAATTTTTGGGGCTCTTCAGTGCCGACCGGTCTTCTGATTGTAGACCCGCTGTTCAAATCTTTCTGTCGGCCTCTTCTGTAAAAGACCACGTGGACCACTCAGTACGACGACTCCTTCTAATTTTAGAGCTACTCCGGGGAAAGCCGTCCCCTCTTCTCTCTGTTCTTGACAGACATCACCATTGTACAGGTTGATAATTGGTAAAACGACAGACATTTTTCTTCTTTCTAGAAAATTCCTCGGTATAATTCAGGTAGTGGTGAAATTGTAGTAAGTCGTATGATATTGAGGAATCACTACGTTAACTCTTTAAAGTAAATTGCAATAATGACAAGTCTAACATCACCACGTGGCTTTATACTACAACCTCCTACTATATTTTAGGCGGTATCCGCCCTCTAAACACATAAACCAATCAAATATCGCCAAACCCTACCATATTTGGAAATAACCAATGATATCGACCTTCTCCTCGAGAGCGCGGCATGACATAGAATTAAGAACGTCTTAGCCAATGATTTATTCACCAGATTCATTCATACAGAGCTGTATGTTAACTCGATAGTTTCCCCACATGAAACAATACCTTTGTACAGAACTTATAGTCCGGTGGCTGAAGGGGGGGGGGGGATCGCCACCCGAGCTGTGAATTTATGAGACCAAGTTTTGTTTTTCTAGACCAGTTTTTTGCGTAGATTCCGAATCTGGGTGGTGATCAGGCGTTTGAGGGGGCGTTTTCGAGATATAGGGGGTCAAATCTCTACAATGGGGGGGGGGGGAGATGTCATTTTGTTGACGTAACCTATCTTCTATACTAATATTTGTGACTGTCGTTTGTCTGTCTGTCCGGGGTTGGCGGCTACACTAGGTCTGCCCCGAGTCTGAAATTTGGGGTATAGGAGTAGCTCGGACCGGGGAGTAACATAGGCCAGGTGGCGTTAGTCTACCACTTCCGGTTTCGGGGTTATGACCCCCGGGCATTCTTCTAGTATATTAATAAAACATAAATTTCTAAGACTGCCCATCTATAAATAAGTGTTTATGATGCCCCTGGACAACTGTTTTGATTTGTGGGGAGGTGGGGTGGGCGATAGCAGGTGTGTGTGTGTGTGTGGGGGGGGGGGGTCATTATGTTGTCATAAGAAATAAATAAAACATACATTTTTAGGACTGCCCATCTTTAAATAAGTGTTTATGATGCCCCTGGACAACTATTTTGATTTGTGGGGAGGTGGGGTAGGGCTAGCAGGTGTGCGTGTATGGATGGATGGTGGGGGGGCGACAATTGGCGGGAAGTGAGTTCACGTTGATGATTTTCTTAGAGCTTGGTAAAAACATTACTTTTTAATTCCACTGCACATCTCTAAATATGTGTATACGATTACCGTTGTATGGGGAGGGTAAATGTATTTTGGGGGTCAGAAACCACTTGGTTCAAAATTAACCTGAAAAGTTCAGAGCCAATATCGTCAGTCTAAATTTTAAATTATAATGGTACTTTTCGAGAGATCTGGAAATGTACATAAAAAACACATGTTTAGATATTAGTTTATTCCTATAATATGAGCGGGATAGATATCTTCTTGATGGCTGATCAACACCCTGCGTATATCCTTTGGATATGCTTCAGGTACTCATTCACATTGTAAATCTTCATTCCAGCCTTGTATCGCAGAGTCATCTTGTTCGATCATTAATTTTGCAACCTGTCTCCATATTGCGGCAACATAATTATTGCGTTTAATGTGCAGCAAAAGACTACTCGGGCAAGATGGTAATAAAGTTTTGTTATTTTTCATCACAATTACAATTTCTCCAGAAGATCCTTCTTCTAGTGTCATCTACTGATGTAAGTCGGTTTTCTAAACCAGCAATTACGTCATCAGAATCATCATTTGTCTATCTCAGCTCTTTAAAAATTGTTAGAAAGTTGGGATTATCTTGAAAAAGAAAGACAGATAATCATTACCACTGAAAGCATGTAGGCCGAGATATTCTCGACACTTTCAATACTAATCATGATTGGATAAAAAAAAATATATCAAGATTAGTATTGAAAATGTCGAGAATATCCTTGAACTGACAACAAACCACGAGGACACCAAAATATCTTACTTACTCCTCGTCGCATTGCAAATTAATGGAGGTGCTGAAACAAATTGTATTTTGCGTTCTTGCTCGGGCGAAATAGACATCCCAATCATTCTCTTCGCAAACGATGATCCAAATATACAAATTTTGATCGATAATGAGACGGGCAAAGGTAGAAAATATCGCGAAAGACGACTTACATCACTAGATGACGCTAGAAAAAAGATTTTCTGGATGGAAAATAACACGCCTTTCTTTATTACCACCTTGCCGTATACGTTTTGCTGCATGGCTGGAATGAAGATTTACAATGTGAATTGGTTTCTGAAGCATGAACTTTTGATTTTGAATCTTCTGATGAAGACAAAGAATAAACTAACAACTAAACATACCTCTGAGTTAATGTGTTTTTGATTTACATTTCCAGATCTCTTGAAAAGTACCCTTATAATTTAATATTTTGAATGAAAACGCTAACGAGATACCACTTTAAGCTCAATTATGAACGAAATGATTTCTGTCCACAAAAATACATGTTGCCACCCGCCACCACCCGCACCGCCCCCACCCCCCCCACGGGCACTCACCCCGGCGTCCACCCCATACAATAGGAATCTTATGAACATATTTAGAGATGTTTCATTAAGCTCTTAGAAAATCATCATTTAAATCAACGTGAACCCATTTCCCCGCCAATTTTATCCCCACCCCACCCCTCAACACGCGCACACCTGCTACCCCCACCCCACCTCCCCATAAATCAAAACAGTTGTCCAGGGGCATCATAAACACTTATTTATAGATGGGCAGTCCTAGAAATTTATATTTTATTAATATATTATGTCAACATAATGACATCACCCCAATCGGGACAAAATTGGCACTATGCCTAATAGCTACAAATGTCGTACCCAGTGCCGGACTGGGCCCACCTGTCTACCTGTCCGTGACAGGTGGGCCTAAGCTCAATAAAAAAAGGTGGGCCTAAGCCTATAAAGAAAAAAGAAAAAAGGAGAAAGAAAAAAGAAAAGAGAAAGAAAGGAGAGGGGGAGGAAAGAAAAGAAAGAAGGGAGGAGAGGAGAGGGCAGAGGACATGAGAAAGAAAAGATAGGAAAAAAATGACTGACAAACAACAAAAAAAGAAGTGTACTACAAGGAAAGAACTTTATGAGTTTGACCTCATTATACCGAGAACCGCGTAATTCATCTTTTAACCTCTACTTAGTTCTTCATAAGTCATTATCGCCGAAATAATCGCCAAAAACTTGACAGTTTTGAGTTTTTCGCGAAAAATTTATATTCTGTGATGTGCGTCAACAGAACTGTCAAATACGTGTACTGTATGTATATTATAATTAGCATTATTTTCATCACGGAGAATAAAAAGTTTTGGTTTTTGACACTGAAGAGAATACTCAAATTCATCTAATGATTGTGCTCTTGGGTCGTTCTGTTATCTAATTGTATCATGAAATCAAAAATTTGCCTTCTTCTGCTTTGGTCTGAAATGCTTGGAAAATGGGTTTGCGGTTGTCAATTTTCAAAATTTTCAAAGCGACATTTCTTTTAATGTAAGCCGCCATGACACCAGCCAGATGAAATCTCGCCAAATTTCGCGTAACAGTTGGGTTTCATCAAATCATATAATTATGCGGTAAGAGTCCACTTTTATTTCAATGGGAATTGGTTTATTATATGTTAAGCTATGTGCAGTACAGTTTGGGGTCAGTTTATGTGTAAATTAAGGGGGCTATAGGCCAGTAAACATTTTGTAGTCATTTGACTAAAAAAACTTGCGCAAAGGAACTCCGTGGGACGAGCCACTACTGTGACTGGAGTAAGGCGGAAGACATCAGTAGTGGAACCATTTCTATATGCCTAACGGAAGCACCATGATGGCCGATGATCACAATGGGAATTATTAAGTTGCACATCCCCTGGGGGTAGGGGCTGTATGTACGCCACCGAAATTGCGGAAAAGGTCGATTTACTTCAAATTGTTGCGGACAAAGTTAATCTTCGCTACATATATGTCCACGTTACTAAGGCAAACTTTAAAAGTGCCCTTCAGAACAAAAAATCCCCTGGCTTCTGGCTTCAGAATGCCCACTAGTGACCCGAGTACGTATATTGATTTCAAATATGACGGACAACTTTTTCAGCTGATATGGTTTGGTTCCAAAGTAAATAAACACCACTTCAGAACAAAAAATCCCCTGGGTTCCTACTCCAGAACCGAGTTCCAATCTGAACACATAAAGAAATCCCGATAGCAGACTGATTTGTTTCAAGTATGGCGGACACAATTCTTCTTTCTTGAGCATGGTGCCACAATTGACCTATAAAAAAGGTACCCCTCAGAAGAGAATATTACCTGGTTTCTGCACTTCAGACCCCCCCCCCCCCCTCCTAGTGACCCCGATAGACAGGTTTATTTCAAATATGACTGACAACTTTGATTCCTTTATTAGCTCATAGGGTATGGTTCCAAATTAATTTTAACACAGAGATCATTGCTACGATAGATGCGTAACGAAGATTTCAAGAAACGGAAGTGACAATAGTAAAACGAAAACACGAGTAATCCTTCTATATAACTGACTGAAGTAACGAGCGATAACAGATACATGGACGAATTTCTGCTAACTAATAATTTCTTCGAAGACCCAAAATTGTTAGAGGATATCTGACAATTTATAAAAAGAATTGAATGTCGCTAGTTAAGAGGAAATGAAAACCTGACGTTTCTTTTGCTGCTTAGTATAGTTGTTATATTTCACCTATAATTATTGTTCTTGGATAGAATTGATGGTTTTAGAATTTAAAGGTCACCGGAAAAGCTTCATAATTTTTTTAAACAATAATAATTATGTCAACATATCCTTTCCATAAGTATAACACGAACCCGAATGTCAATATTACCTGCAACAGGAAAATTTCAACATTAGTAATTTCCGCCATTCTCCGTGGGTAGTCGTAACTTTCCGTCATTTTAGTCCTTCTGCTCATATTCTAGTCTATATTTCTATGTGCAGAAGGACTAAAATGACGTCACGGATTGCTTATTGACGGAAAGTACCTTTAAATGTGGGAAGCCGCAGTTGCTCAGAGAGTAAGACGTTTGGTTGCTAACCAGGAGGTCCAGAATTCCTAAGCGTGGTTTCACCTTATCATTGTTGCAGGACGGAGGGTCTGGCAAGGAACCGCATCTAGTCGTGTGTATACCTTGACGTGCACGTAAAAGAAACCTTGGCAGTTAGAATCAAATTGCTGTCCGGCAAAATTTCCCCATGGCACACTGCTTGACGTATTAGCTCGTTCGAGCTTTTTCTCTGTAACAGATGACTGTTTCGACACGTGACGTCACTTCACGCGGCGCCAGTCATTGGCTCAATAGCGCGTGCATTGTTTACATAAGACCCTACTGATTCGGGCTAAATGGGGAATTTTACTTATTTTAATACCCATTTACACTAAATAGGAAATGATTTCTAACTACAAATAATTCAAACGTCTTTATCTATTTTTCTAATAAATGAAAAAAAAAAATTTAGAAATTAATTTGACGGAAGAAAAAAGTTAATATTTGTGACTCATTAAGTCGCATCGATGTCATCCTTATCAGTGATTGTAGCGGCCTAGCGACAATTCACTGCTAATCAGTGTGGCTTTTTCTATGTAACACCTAAAGTTTGACAGATGGCACTCGACCTTGGATCTGTGAACAAAATAACTGACGTCAATTTGTTAGCAGTATCAACTTTTGATTCACACAGTTTTGGTCATTTGAGGTAAATTGCAATGTGTCATTAATATTAAATAAGTTAAATGTAACAGTGTACTTGTTATTTGTCACAATAGCCTATTTACAGTACGGTAGCTATGGTTAATAAATTTTGGCAGTTATTGTTGACGGATGGCGCACGGCCTTGGGATCACAGTTATTGGAAGTTATTGTCATTTTGGAAATATTATTAGGAACACGTATATTATTTTTTTTTTTTTTATTTTTTTTTTTTTTTGGGGGGGGGGGGGAGTAGTCAGAGTTTGCAGCCAAAACTGTGCACGGTGCAAACATTCTGCCAACGTAGATGTAAGATGTACTTGGCCTCCGTGGATCTAATTATGAAATATAAATTGGGTTATTTTTGACAAACAGGAACTGTTTTTAACGATGGGACAAAAATAATCCCAGATTGCCCATAAATCGGTTATTTCTCAACGGATCTTCTTCGGGTTTTTGTTTTTGGATTCTTTGGACGAATCCCACATGGGCTCTCACTGACGGTTTTTCGAAATTCGGAAGTTCGCTCGATTGGTTTTAGCGTCAAAGATTTGCGAAAGTGTTCTTCATCAATTTTTCGACATTCAAGATCTCGTATCTCCGTCCCTATTTCAGGTATCAAGTTGAAACTTGGTAGAAATAAGGAACACATCGATGCCTTCAAAATGGCATAATGTGGACTTATACTGCCGTTGTCCCTGTCAGTCTGTGTGTGTGGGGGGGGGGGGGAGTGTATGTGTGTGTTTGCGTCTGTGTGTCGCCTACAGGCCACAATTCTAAAGTGATCATCATGAAACTTTACATACTTATTCCTTATACCCTAAGGGTGATCCCTATTGTTTTAAGTGCTTGCCCGCCCAGGGGCAGAGCCAAGCCCATTTCTTGTTTTTGTTTGTTTGTCGTCTACAGACCGCATTTCTTAACGTATTCACTTCAAACTTTGCATACTTATTCCTTATACCCTCAGGATCATCACTATTGTTTTTGGTACATGCCCAATCCCCAGGGGCAGAGCCACGTCTATTTTCTTTTTGTAATCGATCGTCTTCAAAACTTGGGGAATTATTAAGAATAGCGCCCCTACATTATGGAAACCGAGGAAGGAGAAAGAGAGAAATAACCGATTTATGGGCAATCTGGGATTATTTTTGTCCCATCGTTAAAACAGTTCCGGTTTGTCAAAAATAACCCAATTTATATTTTATAATTAGATCCACGGAGGCCAACTACATCTTACATCTACGTTGGCAGAATGTTTGAACCATGCACAGTTTTGGCTGCAAACTCTGACTACCCCCCCCCCCCCCCCGCCAAAAAAAAAAGTTTAAAAAATTAAAAACAAAATACGTGTTCCTAATAATATTTCCAAAATGACAATAACTTCCAAAATTAAATAACCATAGCTACCGTAACAGTTTGTGATCCCACGGCCGTGCGTCATCCGTCAACAATAACTGCCAAAATTTATTAACCATCGCTACCGTACTGTAAATAGGCTATTGTGACAAATAACAAGTACACTGTTACATTTAACTAGTTCAATATTCATGATAGATTGTAACTTACGTCAAATGGCAAAAACTGTTAATCAAAAGTTGATACTGCTAACGAATTGACGTCCGTTATTTTGTTCACAGATTCAAGTTCGAGTGACGTCTGTCAACCTTTAGGTGTTACGTAGACGTTTAAAGTAATGAATATAATTATATTTAAAGCGAGAATTTCATATTTTCTAAGACAGTCAAAACATAATTATTTCTATGTCTATTGCTAAATAGGTTGTCAACTCACTATTATACGATCATAGTTATCATTCTCACACTTAAAAATCATCCACACATGGAATAGCTATCTTCAAACGTTTGAATTTGAAAATTATATTTTTGCCAATTTCTCAACTTGCAATAGTGAATTATAGGATTATTCTTTAACAAGGTAGAACTGTTTATAGATACCATCTATTTTAAGGCTTTATTTTAATACATTTTAACTTAAAAATATGAAATTACCGCTTTAACGTCATATCTTTCCTCACCGAACGGGTTAACACGTCATGCAGTGTGCCATGGGGAAATTTTGCCGGACAGCAATTTGATTCTAACTGCCAAGGGTTCTTTTACGTGCACGTCAAGGTATACATGGGACCATGATTTAAAGTACCATCCACACGCCTAGATGCGGTTCCTTGCCAGACTCTCCGTCCTGCAACAATGATAAAGGGAAACCACACTGAGAAATTCTGGACCTCCTGGTTAGCAACCCAGCGTCTTACTCTCTGAGCAAATGCGGCTTCCCACATTTAAAGGTACTTTCCGTCAATAAGCAATCCGTGACGTCATTTTAGTCCTTCTGCGCGTAGACACTGAGAAATTCTGGACCTCCTGGTTAGCAACCCAGCGTCTTACTCTCTGAGCAACTGCGGCTTCCCACATTTAAAGGTACTTTCCGTCAATAAGCAATCCGTGACGTCATTTTAGTCCTTCTGCACATAGAAATATAGACTAGAATATGAGCAGAAGAACTAAAATGACGTCACAGGTTGTTTATTTACGGAAAGTTACGACTACCCACGGAGAATGGCGGAAGTTACTAATGTTGAAATTTACCTGTTGCAGGTAATATTGACATTCGGGTTCGTGTTATACTTATGGAAAGGATATGTTGACATAATTACTTGCATTATTTAAAAAATTTATGAAGCTTTTCCGGTGACCTTTAAATTCTAAAAAAATCAATTCTATCCAAGAACAATAATTATAGGTGAAATATGACAACTATACTAAGCAGCAAAAGAAACGTCAGGTTTTCATTTTCTCTTAACTAGCGACATTCAATTCTTTTTATAAATTGTCAGATATCCTCTAACAACTTTGGGTCTTCGAGGAAATTATCAGTTAGCAGAAATTCGTCCGTGTATCTGTTATCGCTCGTTACTTCAGTCAGTTATATAGAAGGATAAGCCGTGTTTTCCTTTTGCCATTGCCACTTCCGTTTCTTGAAATCTTCGTTACGCATCTATCGTAGCAATGATCCCTATGTTAAAATTAATTTGGAACCATACCCTATCAGCTAATAAAGGAATCAAAGTTGTCCGTCATATTTGAAATAAACCTGTCTATCGGGGTCACTGGGGGGGGGGGGTATGAAGTGCAGAAACCAGGTAATATTCTCTTCCGAGGGGTACCTTTTTTATAGGTCAATTGTGGCACCATGCTCACGAAAGAAGAATTGTGTCCGCCATATTGAAACAAATCAGTCTTCTATCGGGATTTCTTTATGTGTTCAGATTGGAACCCGGTTCTGGAGTAGGAACCCAGGGGATTTTTTGTTTTGAAGTGGTGTTTATTTACTTTGGAACCAAACCATATCAGCTGAAAAAGTTGTCCGTCATATTTGAAATCAATATACGTACTCGGGTCACTAGTGGGCATTCTCAAGCTAGAAGCCAGGTGATTTTTTGTTCTGAAGGGCACTTTTAAAGTTTGCCTTAGCAACGTGGACATATCTGTAGCGAAGATTAACTTTGTCCGCAAAAATTTGAAGTAAATCGACCTTTTCCGCAATTTCGGTGGCGTACATACAGCCTCTACCCCCAGGGGATGTGCAACTTAATAATTCCCATTGTGATCATCGGCCATCATGGTGCCTCCGTTAGGCATATAGAAATGGTTCCACTACTGATGTCTTCCGCCTTACTCCAGCCACAGTAGTGGCTCGTCCTACGGAGTTCCTTTGCGCAAGTTTTTTTAGTCAAATGACAACAAAATGTTTACTGGCCTATAGCCCCCTTAATTTACACATAAACTGACCCCAAACTGTACTGCACATAGCTTAACATATAATAAACCAACTCCCATTGAAATAAAGGTGGAATCTTACCGCATAATTATATGATTTGATGAAACCCAACTGTTACGCGAAATTTGGCGAGATTTCATCTGGCTGGTGTCGTGGCGGCTTACATTAAAAGAAATGTCGCTTTGAAAATGTAGAACGCATTACCACAAAGAAAAAGTGTTCAATATATATTTTAGTGGTTCAGTCTTAACTATTTGTGATAAAATTACCTATGTCAATACAAACTGTTGACAATAAGTGTTTTTGAACCTATTTGTACTTGCGTAAGGAGTTTTAGACTGTATCAATTGTAGCGTTAAACACAGTTTAACGCTACGACATTTGTAGCTATTAGGCATAGTGCCAATTTTGTCCCGATTGACCCATTTATGCACCGGTCAATAGGCATCTTGAACTACCCCCCCCCCCCCCTTCAAGCATCGACGGCTATTCGACGCCATGTCGGCGTCGAATCTTGACGTCAAAATAGCCAGCTAAATGTGAAAGAGTTGTGAATCGTTGGTGAGAAAAAAATTTGCCAAAGGTGAATCTTGAACAAAATAAAATATTGCTGAACACAAATAGGCGTCGAATCTTCAACCAACACATTTTTCAGTAATTATTGTATTTTTAAAAATGTGGTTTTTTTTTCTGAAAACGGACGAACCTTCGTCTGTTATCGTTGGCTGTCATACAGGAAATTCCACCTGTATAATTGTAGACGTGATTGTCTTTATGATGTTTTCGTGGTAATCTGGATAATCGTAACTATAACGTCAAGTTTGTTACTATTTTTAAAATATTTAGGTAAAATGAACTGACGCCAACGTAACTATGAGTAATTTGCCCGACCCCCAGTAGGCTCAGTTTTATATTCTTGACTAGTATTTTTTTGCGAAAGTTTATGTTAGGTATGTTTGTCTTCTAACTTAGGTAATTTTGTTTACAATTTATAGCGAATTAAGTTATCGTCTCTGAGAGACTAGCGTAGTATTTTAAATGCCGGCCATTTGCTAGCATGTGTATTCTCGGAGTAGTAACACATGATGTAATCGTATGGAAAAAAGGGTGAAATTATGAAAATTAGGAATGATTTTCATAAATGCAGTGATGTCCTTGACCTTTAGATAATTTGAGTGCATGGGCCTCACCATTCCCGGAATTCCCATTCCTGTACTGTAGGCACTCAACACAAGCGCTGACGGAGCGAAGGAGTGTCTGGGTGGTTCTCCTACCGATAAAATGTGTAAAATTAGGATTGAGGCCATTCCAGCAGCAACTTTCTTCGGATGAAATATATTGCGCTTAATCCAACGGATTCATTGACACTTTTCAGAGGTCCATGGATTGATAAATTAGGTAAGTTAGTAAAAATTAGGGGCACACCAATCCATGGATCGCCGAAAATCCTTTGGACCACATCTTTTTTTTGGGGGGGGGGGGCTAATCCCTTCTCCAGCTCGGAGCTCTGCAGGCTGGTGGGACAAGGACCAAAATTTTTTTAGGGGGACCCAAATAGTGAAGGCCTGGGACATTTATCCCACTTTGCTCTACCTAGATCCGGTACTGGAATTGGGATTGAATCTTTACCCTAATATTGAGCAAAATACCATCAAGGGTGAATGCTTGGGGTAGGTAGTTCAAGATGACTATTGCGCGAATCTTGAACTAATGTTTATTTTTGGACCTGCGTTAGAAAGGGAATCATCAGTGAATGTGTCTTGGCTTCAAGTGAATTGCGGGGTGAATCTTGACCCTAAAATATTGAGCTAAATGACAATCCGGGGTGAACGCTTGAGGGGGGGGGGGGGGTAGTTCAAGATTCCTATTGACCGGTGCATTAGCGCAACAGCAGCAAGTGCATCCAAAATCATCATAAAACAGTATACTGATATCCAAGAAAATCATCCGAAAATCTTCACACAGAAACTTATAATTGCATATTCCAAAAAATAAAAATCCGAACGACATTCTAGTGCACAGTAAATTAGAGTATATAACACCAGTACTCGTCCTAATCCAAAGCAAATAATATATCAAACCCTAGCCCTAACCCTTAGCAAATAAAATCAACTAGTTATGAGAATCTCTAGCTCCAAATCCAACCCTTAGTAGGAAACATACTAATGTGACTCTCACCCGAGAGCCTCAAATTTATTCTTTTTTCTTTAGAAACAAAAATATGTTATTACTAAGTTCTGTACAAAGGTATTGTTTCATGTGGGGAAAACTATCGATTTAACATACAGCTCTGAATGAAAGAATCTTGTGAATGAATCATTGGCTAAGACGTTCTTAATTCTATGCCATGCCTCGCTCTCGAGGAGAATGTCGATATGTATAGGATATTAACCTACCCGTCCACAATGCGATTATTTCTCCACACACTACACGACTTGAAAGTAGTTATCGCCCAAGAGTTCCTTTGTAAAGTATTTTTGGGTACAGTCCACTTAAAACAGTCGGTCAAATCCTTCTCTGAACATACCGAAAACCTTCAATCATGGTTCATGGTCAGAATGCCCATTTGATTGGCGATATTTGATTGGCTTATGTGTTTTAGAAGGCGGTCACCGCCTCAAATATAGTAGGAGGTTGTAGTATAAAGCCACGTGGTGATGTTGGACTTGTCATTATTGCAATTTGCTTTAAAGAGTTAACGTAGTGATTCCTCAATATCATACGACTTACTACAATTTCATCACTACCTGAATTATACCGAGGAATTTTCTAGAAAGAAGAAAAATGTCTGTCGTTTTACCAATCATCAACCTGTACAATGGTGATGTCTGTCAAGAACAGACAGAAGAGGGGACGGCTTTCCCCGGAGCAGCTCTACAATAAGAAGGAGTCTACGTACTGAGTGGTCCACGTGGTCTTTTACAGAAGAGGCCGACAGAAAGTTTTAAACAGCGGGTCTACAATCAGAAGACCGGTCGGCACTGAAGAGCCCCAAAGATTTCGAATCACGTTTGGATGTGCTCTTCTCGAAAAAAAAGCTTGCGCATAGAGGTCTTTAGCAGTGGGAGGAAATAAAAGGCCGGAGAAGAAACAATTGATGTCCAACAAGAAGCGGGTATTCCAAAAAACGGAGCTCAACCGTGTCTCAAAAACTAGAATTAACTATGGATTCGCACGTTACTAGATGTACGTTAGAGGAGCAAATAGTGCAATATTCTAAACAAGAAACTATAGATAGGAACATTCTTTTTTAATTGATGATTATAATTCAAGACCGCTTTCATATATTATATTATCATTAATTTATTTATTTATTTGAATATTATAATCAAATTCCTTATTTGGAAAGCCAAAGAAATATCAATTGATTAATTCCCTACATTTTAATGTGGTAAAAGATAAATTGCTCAACTTTATAGTCAATATGGGTATTATTTATTGTTTTTTTATATTATGAGATAATTGTTTTTATTTACATATTGTTCATTTAAATAAAATTCTTCTTTTACAATGAAATAAGTTTTATTTTCCCTATTTGAGATATTTGAAAGGAATGGCTGGATTTGGGAGTTAGCATTTGAGAGAAGAAATTGGTTGAAGATTATAAACATGCTATGATAAATACAGTAAATAGGTATTGCCAGGAGAAGGTTACAAGATGTGGGGTTAGGGTTGCCATGAGATGGTTACAAGATGTGGGGTTAGGGTTAGGGCTGTGGGTTAGGGTTGGGAGAGATAGAGAGAGAAATGGGGTTTAACATCAGCTCGACACAAACTAGGTAATTTCGGGACTAACATATAGTTTATTTTTTTATTTCAATAATTCGCTCGAGCGTAGGGGTCTTTAGCCATGGGAGGAAACCGGAGGACCCGGAGAATACACACGAGGTTGGTCAGGCGACCCTACTCCTTGTCACTTACAACCGGGATATTAACGGTCTTTCCCTTTAAAATATTCATAAATATTGATTATGTTTAGGATGAGAGCGCACCTCTTTAATATGAATGTGCCAACTGTTACTAATAATATAGAGAAAGCTGGTTTAATTACCTTACAGAATATATATAGTTGGATGCTCAGAATTTTGTACGATGATCCGACTTTTGACACGGAATATTAAATGTCTTTCCAATCAGAATATTGAAACATTGGTTATGTTTAGGATGAGAGCGCACCTTTTTATAGGATTGTGCCAACTTTTATTAATAATATTTGGAAAGCTTACTTAATTATCATTCAGAATATGTAGTTGGATGTTTAGAATTTTTTACGATGGTCAGAATTTTGATTTGGGATATTAACAGTCTTTCCCTTTAAAATATTTTTAAAAATTGGCTATGTTTAGGATGAGAGCGCACCTCTTTAATATGATTGTGCCAACTTGTACTAATAATATTTGGATGCTCAAAGTTTTGTACGATGGTCCGAGTTTTGACCGGGAATATTACCTGTCTTTCACTTTAAAATATTGAAGAATTGTCGACGTTTAGGATGAGGTTGCACCCCATTAATATGATTGTGCCAACCTTTGCGAATAATATTTGGAAAGCTTGTTTTATTACCTTTCAGAACATATGTAGTAAGATGGTATGAATTTTGTACGATAATCTGAAATTACACCTCAATTCTGAGCTAAAGAAATAGTTTAATATTGTAGTAGTGTACGGTATAATTTATTCTACTTTCATTTTATACATGTAACGTTGAATTTTATTGGTTGATAAATATAGACGAGTTTGGGCGATTCTAGTATTTATTCTGAATAGGTTGCAAACGAAAAGGTTGCTACCTTGATCGGTTGAATCTGCCGCTAGGCGAATAGGTTGCCAATTTGTCTTCGAAACATCAAACAAAGGTGAATAAGAGATAATTTGGATTGAAATAAAACGTTCCACATAAATGACTGTTAATATTTAATGTCATACAGCGCCAATTATGATGTTGTAAAAGTTTCTGTACAAGGGGAAGTAACTACAGACAAACGATGTGGTATCAAACTAGTAATTCGCTCAAGATGTCCCAATCTTCTGATAAAAATATTGAACGGGTTTATCGTTTCGATATTTTGACTAGGGTTAAAGGAATCTAAAGGCAGTGGCATTTTTGTAGTAGGTGATAACACTTTTTCTTGTCTGGTCCTTCCAACTCAAAATCATGAATATTCATCAAAACATGTCAAAAAATAGAAAATCAGATACTCTCCCCTTGATTCTAGACTAAACAAAACGGACAGCAGAAGCAATCTGTAGCATTAAAGGACAATATTGGTGTCAGTCATTATCACATATGTGATAGAACTAATTAAACACGTTCCAAATATAATTTTAACACAGAGATCATTGCTACGATAGCTGAGTAATACAGGTTTCCTGAATCGGAAGTGACGAACGCCAAAGGAAAACACGAGTCATCTCTGTGTTAAAATTATATTTGGAATGTGCTTAACCAGCTCTATCACATATGTGATAATGACTGGCACCAATATTATCCTTTAATGCCAAATTATAAGACCAGCTTAATTTTTCGTCACAGGTCACGATATGTAAACAGGGCTAGCGCTAATCCCAACCCCCACATCTTTTAACCATCTCCTGACAACCCTAAAAATAAAAACCCTTTAAATCTGTTATACTAACCCTTTGGTCGATGATAAGGCTAGAGAGAAGCTGACCCTTGTTATCGTAGATAACTTGCTTATCATCTGTTATATAAGGTGTTGAAAATGAAATAGAGATAATGATGAGAAAGTCAATCACTGCTTATTCATAATCTAATGCTGTGTTAAGATTGGAAGGCACGGTGGCTAAGTGGGCAAGACGCTGGTCATAGTGCTGCTGCCCGGGTAATATTTCCCTCATAGCACACTGTATGGCGTATTGCCCGTCTTCATTAGCCCAGTATAGGAGCAGAACAGTAGGACGTTAAACCCCATTTCATTTCATTTTTCTGTTAAGATCGTGTTTTATTTTTGATATCATTACTTGGCTAGTTTGGAGTTTTCAGTCCTTTCGGTTTTTGGGGTTTTTTTTACTTTTATTCTTGCCCCATTTAATACAAAGTTAGAAAATAAATTCTTAATTTAAGGAAAAATAACAGCTAGACCAAGCGCGATGAATATGCCTAAAAACACTAACACTTATATTAACGGGCGATAATTCGATCAATGCTAGGATATTTATTAATTAATGTGTGAAAAAAAACATTGTAACCTATCAATCACTAATTATGTGCGATCCACGCTAAAGCGCTAAAATTTCGGAAAGCGCTAATATGGTGAAAATTAAAAATTATGAATTCGAATTAAATATGTGAAGACATTTTATTATTTAACGGTATCATTGCAAGATATCAAAGGTCACCGGAAAAGGTTTCTAAATTTTTTAAAGTTACAATTTCATATTTTCTAAGAAAGTCAAAATATAATTTTTTCTATGTCAAATCACTATTATACGATCATAGGTGTCATTCTCACATTTAAAACTCATTTAGACCGGAAATAATAACACAATTACCCCCCAATTACCTCCCTTGTTTTCTATTCTCCACCATTTGAAGATGAAAATTATATATTTGTCGATTTCTCAACTGGCAATAGTGAATTATAGGATTAATAGGATTATTCTTTAACATGGTAGGACTGTTTATAGATACCATCTATTTTAAGGCTTTATTTTAATAAATTTTAAAAATATAACTTAAAAATATGAAATTGCAACTTTAAATAATACAAGTAATTATGTCAACATATTCTTTCCATATGTATAATACTTGCATTATTTTAAAAAAAAAATGATGCTTTTCCGGTGACCTTTAATCTTTAGTATTTTTATGAAAGATGAATGTATCTAATATACACTATTCAACAGATCCGGTTAGATTTAATATAGATATAATCTTTGAGCGGCATTAAGCGATCGGGGAACACGTTAATAGAATACAGTTTTTATGGGGTACAATCACTGATATACATAAGTAAAACGGAGCACAAATATCTATTCTATACTAATATTTGTGACTGTCGTACTGTATGTCTGTCTGTTTGTCTGTCTGTCTGTTCGGGGTTGGCGACTACACTAGGTCTGCCCCGAGTCTGAAATTTGGGGTATAGGGGTAGCTCGGACCGGGGAGTAACATAGGCCAGGTGGCGTTAGTCTAACACTTCCGGTTTCGGGGTTATGACCCCCGGGCGAAGCCGGGCATTCTTCTCTCTCTCTCTCTCTCTCTCTCTCACCCACACACACACATGCTCAGTTACCAGCAAGTATATTTGTAATTTTGGCGAACCTTTCCAATATATATATTTGCCATAAACTTAAAACAAAAGATGTCAGATATATGGATTTAGTGGTATACGTGCATATCTATACAGCCTGACTTCAATTTGAACCACAGGAGATAAAAACAATGTAATTTGTTGAAATGTTTAAAAATACAGAACAGATAGATAACTCTCAGGGACATAACGTGCACGTGGCTAAAAGTAAGAGGCTATGGGGAACTGAATGCGATTAATACACAGACATTAATACTTCTACAGTAATAATAATAATAATCAAATCATCTTTCCCTGTCTGTTTTGTTCTCTTTTTTATTTCATATACGACTGACATGCCGCAGTAAATGCAAGAAGAACTTCCTTTGAGTTTCCATCCACATCTGGATTAAGACTAGTTATTCCTTCTCCCGTTCTATGTAGGTGGCCCTGTTTACAATAAGAAGATTCTCTCTTTCTCCCCACTCACCTTCTGATAATGTTGGGACTCTATTCATAATAATTCTCTCTTTCTCCTTCCTCGGTTTCCATAATGTAGGGGCGCTATTCTTAATAATTCCCCAAGTTTTGAAGACGATCGATTACAAAAAAAAATAGACGTGGCTCTGCCCCTGGGGATTGGGCATGTACCAAAAACAATAGTGATGATCCTGAGGGTATAAGGAATAAGTATGCAAAGTTTGAAGTGAATACGTTAAGAAATGCGGTCTGTAGACGCCAAACAAACAAATACAAGAAATGGGCTTTAATAATTAGATCCAAAGAGGCCAACTACATCTTACATCTACGTTGGCAGAATGTTTGCACCATGCACAGTTTTGGCTGCAATCTCTGCATACCCCCCCCCCCCCAAAAAAAAAATAATAAATAAATAAATAAAATACGTGTTCCTAATAATATTTACAAAATGGCAATAACTGCCAAAATTTAAAAACCATAGCTACCGTACCGTACAGTTTGTGATCCCAAGCCCGTGCGCCATCCGTCAACAATAACTGCCAAAATTTATTAACCATCGCTATCGTACTGTAAATAGGCTATTGTGACAAATAACAAGTAAACTGTTATATACTATTCAAAAAAAGTAGGGGATATTTGATTTTGGGGGCATAATACTAAAATATGCAAATGACTACGAAAAAAGTCACTATAGAACCTAACAGAAGAAACATTTCCAGTTACATGTGACGCCCAAACGCACCAATAGCTACCGCATGGAATGCAGGTGATGCTTGGGATCATCATGGGGGTCCAACCCAAGATTTGCACGACTCTGACTTTGAATGTTACAGTCATTGTGGCATTGAATTCCAGGTTGGAAACATCAGTTTAATTGTTTTAGTGACCAGAAAACAAATTTTGATATGCGTCGGCTTACCAAAAATGAAAGGTTACGTGCCCTTGGCATGCTACAGATCGGCACAACACAGGCGGCTGAGGGGCGGACGATGAATGTTTCTCAGTCTGTCATAAGCAGGCTATGGTCCAGATACCGTGATACACAATCTGTACAGGACAGACCACGCTCAGGTCGACCAAGGGCGACAACTCAAGCCCAGGATCGATTTATCCGTACCTTGGCCTTGAGAAATCGTGTCATCACAGCAAATCAGATCAGCGCTCGTCTTCAAACAGACACTGGTGTGAGAGTGAGTGGCCAGACGATTCGGAATCGACTGCATAGGGGTCACCTTCGCGCACGACGTCCTCGCGTGATCCCTTGTTTGAGAAAATCACATTCAGGCAAGACGTCGTTGGTGTAGGGATCGTCAACACTGGGATAATCGACGCTGGAGCAATGTGATGTTTTCAGATGAGTCAAGGTTCACTGTTGATTTTTTGGACAGACGTAGGAGGGTGCGGCGTCGTCGAAACGAGCGCTTCCAAGACGTTAACGTCATCAGACATGATCGATTTGGGGGTGGTTCTGTTATGGTGTGGGGAGGCATCACTGTTGCTGGAAGAACGGCTTTACATGTTGTTGCAGGGCGTGTTACAGGCCAGTACTACCGGGACAACATCTTGGCAGTCCATGTTGTGCCGTTCGCACGACGTCATGGCCGCCGTTTCATCTTCCAGGATGACAACGCAAGATGTCACAGGGCCAGGATCGTTACAGGTTACCTCCAACAACAGAACATCACCACATTACCTTGGCCAGCACTGAGTCCCGACCTCTCCCCCATCGAGCATGTCTGGGACATGCTTGGACAGAGGTTACGTCAACGTCAACAACGTCCTGCCAATGTCCAAGAACTTGCTGCTGCGTTGCAACAGGAATGGGACAATCTGGACCAAAATGACCTTAGACGTCTCATTAGGAGTATGCCACGTCGGATCAATGCTTGTTTGGCAAACAGAGGAGGATTTACCCGTTACTGACTTGGTTGTGATGCTGTGGTAACTTTGCTGTTTGACCCCGGGTATCATTTTACCCTTATAATGGTCAGTCTGTGCCTTACTTAGTCTAACGATCATTTGGAATAAATCGATGAATGTGAACTCCATTTCATTTTGTCATTTGTTTCTTCGTCAGTTTCATTAGGTGACTTTAATAACACTTAAAAATCAAATATCCCCTACTTTTTTTGAATAGTATATTTAACTAATTTAATATTCATGATAGATTGTAACTTACGTCAAATGACCAAAACTGTTAATCAAAAGTTGATACTGCTAATGAATTGACGTCAGTTATTTTGTTCACAGATCCAAGGTCGAGTGCCAACTGTCAACATTTAGGTGTTACATAGAAAAAGCTCGAGTTTGCTGACGTTTGTAACTTACCTCAAATGACCAAAACTGTTAATCAAAAGTTGATACTGCTAACGAATTGACGTCAGTTATTTTGTTCACAGATCCAAGTTCGAGTGCCATCTACATCTACCAACCTTTAGGTGTTACATAGAACAAGCTCGAGTTTGCAGACGTTTAAATTAATGAATAAAATTATATTTAAAGCGAGAATTTCATATTTTCTAAGAAAGTCAAAACTAATTATTTCTATGTCTATTGCTCAATAGATTGTCAACTCACTATTATATGATCATAGGTATCATTCTCACACTTAAAAATCATCCACCCCGGAAATAATAACACAATTACCTGCCTTGTTTTTCTATTCCCCGCATGGAATAGCTATCTTCAAACGTTTGAATTTGAAGTTGAAAATGATATTTTTGCCAATTTCTCAACTTGCAATAGTGAATTATAGGATTATTCTTTAACAAGGTAGGACTGTTTATAGATACCATCTATTTTAAGGCTTTATTTTAATACATTTTAACTTAAAAATATGAAATTATCGCTTTAAAGTCCTATCTTTCATCACCGAACGGGTTAATACGTCATGCAGTGTGCCATGGGGAAATATTGCCGGACAGCAATTTGATTCTAACTGCCAAGGGTTCTTTTACGTGCACGTCAAGGTATACATGGGACCATGATTTAAAGTACCATCCACACGCCTAGATGCGGTTCCTTGCCAGAAATTCTGGACCGCCTTGTTAGCAACCCAGCGTCTTACTCTCTGAGCAACTGCGGCTTCCCACATGTAAAGGTACTTTCCGTCAATAAGCAATCCGTGACGTCATTTTAGTCCTTCTGCGCGTAGACACTGAGAAATTCTGGACCTCCTGGTTAGCAACCCAGCGTCTTACTCTCTGAGCAACTGCGGCTTCCCACATTTAAAGGTACTTTCCGCCAATAAGCAATCCGTGACGTCATTTTAGTCCTTCTGCGCGTAGACTAGAATACGAGCAGAAGGACTAAAATGACGTCACAGGTTGTTTATTTACGTAAAGTTACGACTACCCACGGAGAATGGCGGAAATTACTAATGTTGAAATTTACCTGTTGCAGGTAATATTGACATTCGGGTTCGTGTTATACTTATGGAAAGGATATGTTGACATAATTACTTGCATTATTTAAAGAATTTATGAAGCTTTTCCGGTGACCTTTAAATTCTAAAACAATCAATTCTATCCTAGAACAATAATTATAGGTGAAATATGACAACTATGCTAAGCAGCAAAAGAAACATCAGGTTGGTACGTTACTCTGAATCAGGGCTCACACTGTCGGTAGCCAAATTCGCAATTTGCGAATATAGACGCATTGCATAAAACTTGCCAAATGTTTTTATTGTATATTCGTGACCACATCTCTAACTTTACCTGAGCAATACGGCTCCTTCCCAAAGGAAGAATTGAACCCAGGAAATGTTCTCAAAAACGCAACCTGACTTCTGAGATGGTAATGTGTTCTCCGTGAGTTTCATGTAACTCATGCTGCACGCGCTGTTCACTGGGACCAGCCCTATAAAATGTTCCCCCATACCTGGTTAAGTCATTCACACTACAACATCATCAGCATGCCACGATTCACGACAGCTCAGAAGAACCAGGCGCTTGGAAGACTCGGCGCCAATCACTTCCAGGTCAATGTTCTGACCATCTACAGGCTTCAGCAACGCGTTCCGGCCACCAACACCACGGATGATCGGACCGAATTGGTACACCAAGGGTTACCACAAGGCGACAAGTCCGCCGTTTTGTGCGACAACACGTGTCGAATCCCTTCACACAGGCATCTGAGACAGCACTTCAGACAATGGGAACACGCGGAAAACCCATTAGTACCGATACAGTGCGCCAACATCTCACCAGAGAGAACATCCCTTGCCGTAGAACTTACCGTGGACCGATCCTCATCCCTCGCCATCGACGTGAACGCCTACAGTTTGTCCAACAATGATTTGATTAAAGTGCCTCCTTAATTTTGAAATCGTACTGACGTTTTTTTTTTGTTTTTTTTGTTTGTTTTTTTTTCTGTTTGGTATATAAATGGACTCCAGACTCCCTACCATACACACACCATGGATAGACATTACTTCGCATCAGACACACAAATATTATCAAATATTCAAGGTACGTTTTTGTTTTTTTTATTGAGCTTGTATTAAACCTGGCATGCCATTCTTATCAACATATATCGTAACATACATTGTTATTAAAAAAGGAAGGGTCTACAAAATATGATGGCAGCCACATCGGAACAAATCAATTAGATGGTGATTTGCTTTTAAAATTAATGATACCGACTTTGTTTTATTCTTACCTGGATCTTAATCCAACCTGGTCACTTACCTTGTCATTAACCGTCTTGTCACTTCCTTGGTCACTTCGTTTACGAACACGCCCCTTGTCACTTCTCTAGACCTCCATTCCCAGGTCATGATCACGTGCCTTGTCGTCACTTCCCTTGTCACGTCACTCCCTTGGTCACTTCTCTTACAAACACGTCTCTAGCCCCTCACGTCCCCTGTCGTCACTTACCTTGGCATTGCTTCCCTTGTCACTTCTCCAGTCAACTCTTTCTTGGTCACGTCCCTTCCCTTGTTCACGTCCCCTGCGTCATTTCCCGTGCCATCACTTCTCCTGCCAAAATAGTAGGGGAGTTAGCTAACCATTGTTCCTAAACTTGCGGACAAAATTGGCGCTGGTCCCGCCGGATGTTGAAGTTAGCGATGAGGAGATGGGCGATCTGAATATAGAGCAAGCATCAGCTGATGAAGACGAGATCTTAGAGTGGGTGATCGTAAAATGCGCCTTGTGAAATGACTGATAATGTGAATGTGCTCCTCTGAAATGACTTATGACTAAAAATCTTTCAGGGAGTGAAATGAATCAAAATATTACTACCAAAAGGACAGTCTGCCGGAATATTGGAGATAATCGTGAATGGACCTATATATAGTCTAGCTCAACGCCATATGGCCATTGAATTACATGCAGCAAATACGTTTAAAAACTTCATATCGTTTGGTTTTCAGTAAATACTTGAAATCCTATTCATATCGTTTGATTTTCAGCAAATAGTTGGAGTTCTACTCGTATCGTTTGGTGTTATAGGACAATATTGGTATCAGCCAATGGGTCAATTCAAGTCCTGGGTTAAGGTGGTGTAGACACTAACACCAGTTAGATCAGTGTAGCACTGGTGTAACGCTGTGCTAACTCAACTTCTCTGTATTTGAAATCAATCCGAATTAAGGTCTGTGGTGCTGAGGTTGAGTTAAATATGAATATATTTACACAGCATGAACACCAGTGTCGTATCTGTGTTACCCAAACACTAACTTATGCCTCAGCCCCTCAGTTTGTCTATATTTTCAATATCCATTTCCAGATTTAAAAAACAAATTTACATGCAAAAATATAAAGACAAGGAGCTTTGTGCAATATTATTTCTAATTACATAAAAACTTGTTAGATAATAATAACTCTAACACTTACCCCAAGAGGTTAAAAAAATACCAGTTCAAGTCATTTATTACAACACTGGTGTAAAACAGCAGACGGCAAGAAGAGAATTTCTTTTAAGGTTTTTAGATTTAGTTTTAAGGCTTAAAATGATTGTTTTATCCATATATGGCCAAAACGTAAGACAAAGAAATGTAGATCGCAGACCTGCTAATTTACGAGAAATTTTAGGAAATTTCGAATGAATCATGATCAAATGAGACTACAAAAATTCAACATAGATCCTAGTTACTTCCTGGAAGTGGTTAGTCTTCCCCAATTACCTTTCGTTTGGTGTTTTTCTTTTGGTTGGCAAGCTCATACAAAGAATTGAATGCGTTAGAACAGAAGACAAAAACAAAGTGTAACATTTAAAAATAACACTAGTGTTATAGTTTTTTTTTTATTTTCCACCAGTGTTAACACTGGTATTAAACTAGTTTAGAAACTGGTGTAAACACTAGTGCTAAATCGAGAGGCTCGGGTTAAGGCACTGAAAAGAACACCAGTTATACACCACAACAACACAACCTTAACACAAGTGTAGCACGGGACTTGAATTGACCACATATGTGATAGAACTGGTTAAACACGCACCAGAGGATATCTGAGCATTCAAAAAAGTAATTGAATGTCACCAGATGAGGGACAACGTGAAAAATAGAAATAGCCCGTACATTCCCTTGTTTTTATTCATTCTATATTTATTAAAAACATGGTAATGCATGGCCATTTTCTATTTTATTTTATTTTCTCTTAACTAGCGACATTCAATTCTTTTTATAAATTGTCAGATATCCTCTAACAACTTTGGGTCTTCGAGAAAATTACCAGTTAGCAGAAATTCGTTCATGTATCTGTTATCGCTCGTTACTTCAGTCAATTAGATAGAAGAATAACTCGTGTTTTCCTTTTGCTATTGTCACTTCCGTTTCTTGAAATCTTAGTTACGCATCTACCGTAGCAATGATCTCTGTGTTAAAATTAATTTGGAACCATACCCTATCAGCTAAAAAAGGAATCAAAGTTGTCCATCATATTTGAAAATAAACCTGTCTATTGGGGTCACTGGGGGGGGGGGGGGGTCTGAAGCGCAGAAACCAGGTAATATTCTCTTCTGAGGGGTACCTTTTTTATAGGTCAATTGTGGCACCATGCTCACGAGAGAAGAATTTTGTCCGCCATACTTGAAATAAATCAGTCTTCTACCGGGATTTCTTTATGTGTTCGGATTGGAACCGGTTCTGGAGTAGGAACCCAGGGGATTTTTTGTTCTGAAGTGGTGTTTTATTTACTTTGGGACCATACCATATCAGCTGAAAAAGTTGTCCGTCATATTTGAAATCAATCTACGTACTCGGGTCACTAGGGGGCGTTCTGAAGCCAGAAGCCAGGGGATTTTTTGTTCTGAAGGGCACTTTTAAAGTTTGCCTTAGCAACGTGGACATATATGTAGCGAAGATTAACTTTGTCCGCACAAATTTGAAGTAAATCGACCCTTTCCGCAATTTCGGTGGCGTACATACAGCCCCTACCCCCAGGGGATGTGCAACTTAATAATTCCCATTGTGATCATCGACCTTCATGGTGCCTCCGTTAGGCATATAGAAATGGTTCCACTACTGATGTCTTCCGCCTTACCCCAGCCACAGTAGTGACTCGTCCTACGGAGTTCCTTTGCGCAAGTTTTTTTTAGTCAAATGACAACAAAATGTTTACTGGCCTTACACATAAACTGGCCCTAAATTGTACTGCACATAGCTTAACATATCAAAAACCAATTCCCATTGAAATAAAGGTGGAATCTTACCGCATAATTATATGATTTGATGAAACCCAACTGTAACCCGAAATTTGGCTAGATTTCATCTGGCTGGTGTCATGGCGGCTTACATTAAAAGAAATGCCGCTTTGAAAATGTAGAACGCATTACCACAAAGAAAAACTGTTCAATATATATTTTAGTGGTTCAGTCTTCACTATTTATGATAGAATTACCTATGTCAATACAAACTGTTGACAATAAGTGTTTTTGAACCTATTTGTACTTGCGTAAGTAGTTTTAGACTGTATCAATATTGTAGGGTTAAACACAGTTTAACAGTACGACATTTGTAGCTATTAGGCATATTGCCAAAGTGCATTCAAAATCATCAGAAAACACTATACTTATTAGCAAATAAAATCAACTAGTTATGAGAATCTAACATACTAATGTCGCTCTCACCCGAGAGCCTCAAATTTATTTTTTTTTCTTTAGAAACAAAAATATGTTATTACTAAGTTCTGTACAAAGGTATTGTTTCATGTGGGGAAAACTATCGATTTAACATACAGCTCTGAATGAATGGATCTGGTGAATGAATCATTGGCTAAGACGTTCTTAATTCTATGCCATGCCTCGCTCTCGAGGAGAAGGTCGATATCATTGGTTATTTCCAAATATGGTAGGGTTAGGCAAAATTTGATTGGTTTATGTGTTTTAGAGAGCGGACACCGCCTAAAATATAGCAGGAGGTTGTAGTATAAAGCCACGTGGGGATGTTAGACTTTTCATTATTGCAGTTTGCTTTAAAGAGTTAACTAAGTGATTTCTCAATATCATACGACTTACTACAATTTCATCACTACCTGAATTATACCGAGGAATTTTCTAGAAAGAAGAAAAATGTCTGTCGTTTTACCAATCATCAACCTGTACAATGGTGAAGTCTGTCAAGAACAGATAGAAGAGGGGACGGCTTTCCCCGGAGCAGCTCTAAAATTAGAAGGAGTCTACGTACTGAGTGGTCCACGTGGTCTTTTACAGAAGAGGCCGACAGAAAGTTTTAAACAGTGGGTCTACAATGAGAAGACCGGTCGGCACTGAAGAGCCCCAAAGATTTCGAATCACGTTTGGATGTGCTCTTCTCGAAAAAAAGCTTGGGTCTTTAACAGTGGGAGGACCCGGAGAAAACCCACGAGGTTGGACAGGCGATCCTACTCCTTGTCACGTACAACAGGGGGCGAAATAAAAGGCTGGACAAGAAACAATTGATGTCCAACAAGAAGCGGGTATTCCAAGAAACGGAGCTCGACCGTGTCTCAAAGAATTAACTATTGAGGAGCTTAATTATCTCAAATGATTCTTATTGTTTCAAAATATCATCAAATATTGCAATATTCTAAACAAGAAACTATAGATAGGAACATTCCTTTTTAATTGATGATTATAATTCAAGACCGCTTTCATATATTATATTATCATTAATTTATTTATTTATTTGAATATTATAATTAAATTCCTTATTTGGAAAGCCAAAGAAATATCAATTTATTTATTCCCTACAATTTAATGTGGTAAAAGATAAATTGCTCAACTTTATAGTCAATATGGGTATTATTTATTGTTTTTTCATATTATGAGATAATTGTTTTTATTTACATATTGTTCATTTAAATAAAATTCTTCTTTTACAATGAAATAAATTTTATTTGCCCTATGTGAGATATTTGAAAGGAATGGCTGGATTTGGGAGTTAGCATTTGAGAGAAGAAATTGGTTGAAGATTATAAACATGCTATGATAAATACAGTAAACAGGTATTGTCAGGAGAAGGTTACAAGATGTTGGGTTAGGGTTAGGGTTGCCATGAGATGGTTACAAGATGTGGGGTTAGGGCTGTGAGTTGGGGTTGGGAGAGATAGAGAGAGAAATGGGGTTTAACATCAGCTCGACACAAACTAGGTAATTTCGGGACTAACATATGGTTTATTTTTTTATTTCAATAATTCGCTCGAGCGTAGGGGTCTTTAGCAGTGGGAGGAAACCGGAGGAAACCCACGAGGTTGGCCAGGCGACTCTACACCTTTTCACGTACAACCCGGATATTAACAGTCTTTCCCTTTTAAATATTCTTAAAAAATGGCTATGTTCAGGTTGAGAGCGCGCCCCCCTTAATATGATTGTGCCAACGTTTACTAATAATTTGGGGAAAGCTGGTTTAATTACCTTTCAGAATATATATCTAGTTGGATGTTCAGAATTTTGTACGAGGATCCGAATTTTGACCTTTTTAATATGATTGTGCCAACTTTTATTAATAATATTTGGAAAGCTTACTTAATTATTCTTCACTTTATGTAGTTGGATGCTCAAAATTTGATGGTTCTAGTTTTGACTGGGAATATTAACAGTCTTGCACTTTAAAATATTGAAAAACTGGCGACTTTTAGGATACGAGTGCGCCCCTTTAATATCATTGTGCCAACGGTTATGAATAATATTTGGAAAGCTTGTTTTATTACCTTTCAGAACATATGAAGTAAGATGCTAAGAATTGTGTACGATAATCTGAAATTACACCTCAATTCTGAGCTAAAGAAATAGCTTAATATTGTAGTAGTGTACGGTATAATATATCCTACTTTCATTTTATACATGTAACGTTGGATTTTATTGGTTGATAAATATGGATGAGTTTGGGCGAATCTGGTCTTTATTCTGAATATGTTGCCATCGAAAAGGTTGCAAGCTTCATTGGTCGAATCCGCCGCAAGGCGAATAGGTTGCCAATTTGTGTTCTAACCTTAAAGCGGAAATTGCAAATTTTTAAGTTATATTTTTAAAATTTATTAAAATAAAGCCTGAAAATAGATGGTATCCATAAACAGTCCTACCTTGTTAAAGAATAATCCTATTAATCCTATAATTCACTATTGCCAGCTGAGAAATTGGCAAAAATATCATTTTCCTCTTCATTTTCAAACGTTTGAATATCGCTACTCCATGGTGGAGAAGAGAAAACAAGGGAGGTAATTGGGAGGTAATTGTGTTATTATTTCCTGTGTAAATGAATCTTAAGTGTGAGAATGACACCTATGATCGTATAATTGTGAGTTGACAACCTATTGAGCAAAAGACATGGAAATAATTACGTTTTGACTTTCTTAGAAAATTTGCAATTTCCGCTTTAATCCTGGACCTAGCCCTAATGCTTACTCTAACCCTAACCTACAATCTTGCCAACAATCATGTGCCCTAACCTTATTTACATCTCAGTCACCTTGACTATATCTTGAGTAGGCCTTAAGTAATAATAGCTGCTCAATATAGGGCCTACATTTGGCAAGGGCCTATTACAACTTTTGCACAAGCCTGAATACATTTACTCTTTCTAGCGTACCTGATACCACGTTTTCTTAGTAACGGGGATTGACATGGCATATGTTTACCCTTTCTAGAAAACCTGAGCCCACTTAGTAGGGAGGAGTTGACATAGTATTCCTACTCTTTCTCTTTCACAGATTGTTTCACAGAGGATTACGAAAGTCTTCTAATATCTCTGTAAAAGATGCCGCCAGGCATGTGACGTCACATCACGCGGTGTCAATCATTGGATCAGTAGCGCATGTATTGTTGACATAAGACTTTACTGGTTTGGGCAGAATGGTGCCTTTTACTCATTTTAAAACCCATTTAAACTAAATAGGACATTTTACTTACAAATACTTCAAACACCTTTATTTTTCTAATGCTTAAAATAAAATGTTCTAGAATTTAATTTGTAGAAGGAAAAAAGTTAATATTTGGGGCTCATTAAGCCACATCGATGTCATCCCTATCAGTGATTGTAGCGGCCAAGCGTATATTCACTGCTGATCAGCGTGATGTTGAAGCTCTACATATAGACTATCATAACAGATGACATAACTAAAAGTATTGCTTGATGATGTGTTTAACAGATGACATAACTACAAGAAAATGTATTATTGCTTGATGATGTGTTTACTTGAAATATACATGTACATAGGTGGGAGAGAGAGAGAGAAATGGGGTTTAACGTCCACTCGACACAAACTAGGTCATTTCGGGACTAACATATGGTTTAATTTTATTTCAATAAATCGCTTGCGCATAGGGGTCTTTAGCAGTGGGGGGAAACCGGAGGATCCGGAGAAAACCCACGAGGTTGGACAGGCGACCCTACTCCTTGTCACGTACAACCGGGGATTCGAAACCACGCCAGTTGACTCAATGGCAGGCTTTATGATACAGCGCGCACGTGCTAACCATTCGGCCATCCAACCTCCCTTGTATATAGGTAATATCCATCATGATTAACCAGTCACTAATAACGTTGGCTCACTAACTTCAAGATCCTGTGATTAATCCCTGATGCTGGCTGAGAAAGTCCATGAGGATTTGTCATTGGTAGTAGGACAGAGGGCCTGGAAAGGTTGAATGTATAGTCCTTCGGATGGGACAAGAAAAAACTGAGGTTCTGTACTTACTGGTAAAAGAACCCTTGTACTTAACAGAATTCTTGCCCATGACATTCATGCGTTCCCTTTTCTCTATTACTTTCTTCTTTTGTTCGTGGAGCTTAATGTACATTTCCATCTACGGGTGATAGCAATCCTGCCATTTTATATACATGTAGTGTTTAATCATTGGTCAACAGGCTTCATAATGTTTAAAAAATAATAATTCCCCACACGTAACTCAGGAATATATATTTTTATTTAACTATTATACGTGTATACTGTATGTATAACTACGTGCGTAACATACAAGTAATAATAAAGATAAGATTTACATACAGTTAATTCATCATACAGAGAGAGAGAGAGAGAGAGAGAGAGAGAGAGAGAGAGATGGGGTTTACCCTCCACAAGGTCTGTGTCCACAAGGTTTTACAGACGACCCTACTCCTTGTCATGTACAAGCGGGGAAGCTAAGCCACGTCTACTGACTCAATGACAGACCTTATATTGAATCATGCATGCGTTAACCAAGAATAAATCTATATAACATACAATATCCGGGCTGTCGGTAATTTTTCACAGATGATTATTGATTAGCAGCACTGCTAATCAAAAAGTCCAATTTTGTCAAATTTGATTAGCAAATTTAAAAATTGATTAGTAGTATTTCAGTTTCAACATAAATGACCTAAATAACAAGATTATTTTAATTTATAACAAATGATTAGATTTCTAAGAATTTTAGCACTGCTACTGGTAGCTGTGCACATTTCTGAATGTAGACTTTTGGTTAGGCCTTACATGTATGTCTGAAGCCAATTTCGTCTGCTTTTTATCATGTGTTATTATTTTTGTTAAATCGGAAGCACACAGTATTTTACGAATAATCTCGATTAACTAGACGCACGCGATATAAACAATAATATTTTACAGGAATTCTTACTTTGATTTCTCATTTTACAATACGTTTACACATATTTATCTTTTGTATTTTATTTACAATACGTGGAGGAAACACTGAATTTATTTTTTTCAAATTGAATACTGATATAATTACTCGAAAATGACATGTCTCACAACGCGAGTGGTACTACTTGATTCACTATTTCTGGTTTAATAGTTATGTCCCTGTATTATATAGTATAATGAATTAAGTCTGGGTAATTTGAGAAGAAAACGTCACACGGAGAATTCCGTTTTGTTTATAAAATTTATTTCATGTTTTATATATGTTGAAAGTGTTGAGAAATGTGGATAAATCTTTGTGTCAATATCCAAAATGACAGGCATGTTAATGATTCGCAGTTACTGCGAATCAAAAACGTTAGAATTTAATTTTTGATTAGCAACGGACAAAATATATATCGCAAATTGCACTGCGATACTGGTTGTCGGCAGCCCTGACATGTGCATGCCACTTTGCTCATGTACATGTACATGTAATAAAGCTACAAACAACTTATATTTACCAGAAATAATAACTTTCAGATGTCACTAAATGAAATGGGGTTTAACGTCCTACTGGTCTGCTCTGACTGGGCTTATGAAGACAGGCATACTGTACACCATACAGTGTACAATGGCCTACTCTTATATCGAATTCCAACTGCCAATGGATCTTTAATGTCCTGCACCCCTCACAAGAGGAAACCACGCCTGAAAATCCTGGTGAACTTTCTCAGCCAACACCAGGAGCGAACCTGCAAGTGTGTGGTACAGTCTAACATGAAAACATCCAAATATCATAAGCCTGTTCATTAACAATTTCATTGTAATTCTAAAATATTTATCATTTGTTCACTAACAATTTTTTTTTAATAATAGACTAAAATATTTACTATTTGTTCACTAACATTTTTTTTTTAATAATAGTCTAAAATATTATTTATCATTTGTTCATTAACAATTTTATTTTAATAATAGTCTAAAATATTTATCATTTGTACTAGTCTAAAATAAATAAACATACATTATGCAAGAAATGAAATGAAATGGAGTTTAACGTCCTACTGTTCTGCTCCTAAACTGGGCTAATGAAGACGGTATTATGCAAGAGCTACATGTAAATCTGCCTATTGCAGGTCTTTTCTTAGGCCTGACATGTTATATAAACTATTAATTAGACATATATTAACATGAAAAGAGTTTAATCAACTCTCGATGTCATCGCTAGCCTGCGATATTTACTGGATTAGGATCCGATCTGCTGCTCTACGCTCATTAATGATAAAATCAAGAAATGGATAATCGAGACTATGTATTTTATCAATTCAATCGCTAAATTCAGGGTTCAGAGTAAATCAAATTGACTGAAATTTTTCAGCAAATTCCCTTTACATTATCTAATTTTTAACTATTATAGTGAGAACTGCCAGCTCTTAATCACAATGTTCTTTTTTAATACTATCAACATCGGTTATAAGATTGTTATCCTGTGTATGAGTTTCCACATGGTCTTGTAAATGATCATTTCTTAAGAACGATTTACCACAAATATCACAATGATACCCTATATGTGTTCTAGCATGTTCCTGTAAACTATCACTCCGCGTAAATGATTTATCACAAATATCACAATGATACCCTATATGCGTTCTAGCATGTTCCTGTAAACTATCACTCCGCGTAAATGATTTATCACAAACATCACAATGATACCCTATATGCGTTCTAGCATGTTCCTGTAAACTATCACTCCGTGTAAATGATTTATCACAAACATCACATCTAAATGGCTTTTCACCCGTATGAGTTCGAATATGCCTCTGAAGATTTCGGCCTTCCATAAACGACCGATCACAAACACCACATTTAAAAGCTTTATGCCCGGAATGTGTTTTCATGTGTCTCTGAAGATTTCCCTTGTCTCTGAAGAATTTCTCACAAACATCACATTTGAAGGGTTTTTGCGTAGAATGAGTTTTAATGTGTTCCTGTAAATAGTCACTTCTTATGAATGATTTGCCACACTCTTCACAGTTATATGGCCTCTCACCGGTGTGAGTTCTACTATGTCTCTGTTGATTTCTCCGTTCAATGAAAGATTTCCCACAGACATTACACTTGTAGGGTTTTTCACCTGTATGCGTTCTCATGTGTCTAAGATGGTTTCCTTTATCGTTGAAGGATTTCCCACAGACATGACAATCGAAGGGTTTTTCACCTGTATGCGTTCTGTTATGAGTCTGTAAATCTCCACTCTGATTGAACGATTTTCCACAGATTTCACACTTGTAAGGTTTTTCACCTGTATGCGTTCTCATGTGTCTCATCAAATTACCTTTGTCTATGAAAGATTTTCCACAAACTCCACATTTAAAGGGCTTCTCACCTGTGTGAGTTCCCATGTGTCTCTTCAGCGTACAGCTTTCACTAAATGATTTACTACAAACATCACATTTATAGGGTTTTTCACCGGTGTGCGATTTCCTGTGTGCTTTTAAATGGTGGCCCTTGTTAAACGGTCTACCACAAATTTCACATTTATAAGGTTTCTCACCAGTGTGGATAGTGACATGTGCTTTAAGATTGCTACTCCTGGCAAATGACTTACCACAAACATCACACTCAAAGGGTTTTTCACCGGTGTGAGTTCGTTTATGTGTCTCCAGATGACCAAACTGCTTAAATGAATTACCACAAACATCGCATTTAAAAGTTTTAGGACCTTTCGGTGCTTTTGGTTCGATATCTTGGTCTATATCGCGTATCATTTTGAAGAGTGAATTCTGCATTGTCTTGGTAAAAATCTTCTCTAGTATGATCTCATCCTCTTCCTTAGGCTGAACATGTTTGGAACCATGCTTCTCTAAATCAAAAGACGATAGAAATTTTTTGTGACAAATCTTACACTCGTGGAATGTTTCAATATCACTTTTCTTCTTGTCAAATTGTAATGGGTATTTTTTGTTGCAGTCATCGCTATTTGTATCTAAATTAACATTGTCTGGACCATTTTCATAACAGTCAATGTTATTAATTTTGTTCATTTTGAACTGTACTGGAAATGCTTTGTGCATGTCAACACTGTCATCATTACTATTTACATTTGGGTCAACATGATCGGTTGTATTTTCAAAATATACAGGGCATTCGTCGTCATAGTCATCAGTTTCCTCTTCTTTAACATGAACTTTGTTGTGATTTTCTAACTCCTCATATTGTTGAAAAACTTGGGAACATACAACACACTGGTGAAATGTTTTAACATCATTATTTTCCTGTAATATATAAAAGTTATAACATAATTAGTATCCTGTAATATATAAAAGTTATAACATCATTAATAGTTTCCTGTAATATACATGCATATAAAAGTTTGAACATCATTAGTTTCCTGTAATATATAAAAGTTTTAACATCATTAGTTTCCTGTAAATTAATAAATGAACTTGAACTGGCATTTATGAACAATGAAATTATTTTTTCTTTTACCAAGTTCTGAGTTGGCAAGTAGGGGTGATGATTTTTTTGCTTGACTAAAGGGGAAATTCTGTTTTAACCATTGTGAATTTGTTCTGTTTCATGAGATGGATCTTTCCATTTTTTTCAGTTTTATATAATAATGTCTATTTTGATAATTTTAGGCCCCAAATGAGATGGAAATTTGTATTATTAAATGAGATTGTTTCAGCTATCTAGCTCGTGATGCAGTGTGCAACTATAGATTGATTCATAGGTATTTTTCATAAGCGAATTCCCAATTAGTGATCAGAACGAGGCATTCGACAGAAATTATCTACTTATCAAGAAACTATATTTGAGGTTTTTGGTGGGTATTTACAAAGATAAAATGTGAGAAATAAATTTATTTTATGAAAAATGGCCTTTCCTGCTATTTTCCATTTCAGATTATAAACACAGGTACCAGATTCTGCAATATCCGCGTTTTTCTGTGATCGTCGAAAATAATTCTAGTATTGTAATAAGCTGTCGAGGGAGAGAGATAGGGTTTAACGTCCACTCAACACAAACTAGGTCATTTCAGGACTAACACATGGCTCAACTTTATTCCAATAATTCACTTGCGCGTAGGTCTTTAGCAGAGGACACCGGAGGAAACCGAGAAAACCCACAAGGTTGCTAGGTAACCCTACTCCTTGTCATATACAACCTGGGAATCAAAGCCAGTTGACTCAGTGACAAACCTTATGATACAACGCTCACATGCTAACCTTTTCGACCATCCAACCCCACTCCAATAACAAGAAATGTATTTGAAAAGGAAATCTCACCATTCTATAGCGATAAATTAGTGCAGCGGGATCTGACCTGTATGAATTGATTATTTATTCAGATACACTGGACATACTGAAAATATAACTGTACTAATATTGTTTCAGGAATTCCATGCAATTGGTTGTTAAGACAATAAAATAGCAATAATATTTAACTAAGCTGCCAGTGTTTTATCAAGTGTTGAAGTGACAAAACTGTGTCGTTCATAATATTCCAACAAGAAATCGAACCACCACCAAGTCGTGGAAATTGTAATAAATTCTATCTGATGTACTACTGGGGTGTAAAGCTTAACTATTGTTTCATGGAAACATCCTATTGCGAAATGGGTAAAATTTATGGACAAATAGATTAGAAGCAAACTTGACGAACAAAAATGGCGTGTTCTTGGTTATAACGTCATTTCCGGTTTAGCTTTAATTAGGTTGTATCTCAATTTTAGATTCGAATCAAACAAACACGAGTAAGCCATAATCGTCGATATTCGACAGTTCTTGTATAGAATTCTGGGGAAAAAAACAAACAAAACTAGCATCATGTACCCCTTGGCAAAACAGGCCTTACAGGAGACTATTAAATTGGGGTTGTCTGCCTTTCTCACTTTCCATCTCACATTTTGGCACAAAACTGTGCTTCGCTTCTAACTGAAAGTGAAAGTCGACGATGAGCATTTCTGCTTTTAAGCAGAGATAAGGAATTCCACTGATCGTTGCTTTGGGACACAATTCCTTTGATATGAATTAGAGTGCTGAAACTTGGTGTATAGTTTTATTACATCTTGACTAAGTAGCCAGAAGAGCATTTTTTGTGTACGATAATTAGTTGAGGTTCAATGCCCAAATTTGGTGCATGTGTTTTTATTAGTTGAATGCACGGTCTAACACCTCATTATCTTTATTATCTGTGAACAAAATTGATGGGCCTGCTATTTCTGGACTAACATATGGTTCAGTTTTATTTCAATAATTCGTATGTGTGTATGGTTCTTTAGCAGTGGGAAGAAACCGGACGACCCAGAGAAAACCCTATGAGGTTGGACAGGCAACCCTACTCCTTGTCACATACAAGCAGGAAAACAAATGACAAATATCATGCAATGGGCTTGCGTTAACCAATCAGCCACCCAAACCCCACTGAAAGACTGCTGCAGTTAAATAATTTATTTCAAAGATACAAATTTATTTTTCACCAGAGTGAAATGAAAATGAAACAGAGTTTAAAGTCCTACCATTCTACTCTGACTGAGCTAATGAAGAAGGGCATAGCCATACAGTGTGCTATGAGCGAAACTGTGCCTGGCACTATGGCCTACTCTTACATTATATCAAATCCCAACTGTCAAGGGTTTCATTTCCGTGCACAATGTGTACTTGGATCATGTTTTTCTGTTCCATCCGAACGACTATACTCAGGGATTGTCTCAAAGATGTGTTGCCATGCCGTATTTCCTGGGATTGTCTCAAAAGATGTTGCCAAGCAGTATTTATAAGGATTGTCTTAAAGATGTGTTTCCATACCAAAAATATGAAATGGAATACGCTGTATTCACAGGGATTAGCTGTATTCACAGGGATTATCGCAAAGATGTTTTGCCATGCTGCATTTATAGGGATTATCTCAAAGGTGTCTTGCTGTGCTGCAAATAAGGGAGAGATGGGGTTTAACGTCAACTCGACACAAAGTTATTTCGGGACTAACATATGGTTCAATATTACTTCAATAATTCGCTTGTCAGTAGGGGTCTTTAGCTAGAGAGAGAGATGAGATGGGGTTTAACGTCCACTCGACACAAACTAGTCATTTCGAGACTAACATATGGTTTAATTTTATTTCAACAATTCCCGAAATGACCTAGTTTGTGTCGAGTGGACGTTAAACCCCATTTCTCTCTCTCTCTCATATGTTTACGACATATTTCTGCAGACGTATATCGTAACAGAATGATTTACTACAAACACCACATTTAAAAGGTCTCTCCGTCAAATGAGATAACCTGTGTTGAGGTTGGATACGCTTGGTCATGAATGATTTACTACAAAAATCACATGGAAAAAGAGAGAGAGAGAAATGGGGTTTAACGTCCACTCGACACAAACTAGGTCATTTCGGGACTAACATATGGTTTAATTTTATTTACATAATTCGCTTGCGCGTAGGGGTCTTTAGCAGTGGGAGGAAACCGGAGGACCCGGAGAAAACCCACGAGGTTGTACAGGCGACCCTACTCCTTGTCACGTACAACCGGGGATTCAAAACCACGCCAGTCGACTCAATGACAGACTTTATGATACAGCGCGCGCACGCTAACCATTCAGCCATCCAACCCCCCTAGTATGCATAGTCATAATATGTTTATCTAGATGACATTTGAACCGGAATAAATTTCAACAAACATCACATTTAGGAGGTTTCTCGGCAGTATGCGTTTTTAAATGTCTCCTGTGAATACGTGATGTGTTTGACGTTTTGAAACAAAATTCACATTTATATAAAATTGGGGTTTTTTTTTTTTAGGGGGGTGTATTTTTTGGTGTGCACGTAAGCCACCGCTAAAATGAAAACTCTCACTACAAACATCACATTTAAATGGATTTTCACCAGTATGAATTCTCATAATAATAATAATAATAAAAACTTTATTTAATGAGGCAACGTATTTAGTTTGCAAAAAAAAACCTAATCTTCCATAGGTCCCTCCTAAACTACAAAGACATATATACATGTAATATCAGGATAAATTTAAAATCATTAGAAATGCAATAGCATTTTAAAGTGGGAAGTTTGATAAGTCACTCCCAAACTACAAAACATATACATTATACAAGTAGAATATAGGAAGAACACTATAATTACACACAAAATAAAATAGAATGCAGTTGCAAGTTAAAAATAATAAGTATGTCATCAGTTGAATATTATGGTTCCTTCATATGGGCTTGTAGATTGCTACTCAGTAGATATGATTGCAAACAAAGATCACATTTGTAACGTTTGTCTTCATCGTGAATTTTTTTGTGTTCCTGTAAGGCTGTTCTCTCAGTAAATGATTTACTACAAACATCAGATTTATAACATTTTTCGCTATTGTGAATTTTCTCGTGTTCCTGTAGGACTATGCTCTCAGTAAATGATTTACTACAAACATCACATTTATTGGTTCTTTTAGCATGTTTCAATGTTACATGGTGTGCTTGTAAATGAATGTTTAGATAAAATGGTGTTTTACAGATATCACTTTTATATGGGTTTTCTTCAGTTTGTGTTCCTGCGTTTTTCTGTAGAGAATCATCTAGTTTATTACTGGACACAGAAGGGCTGAGGTGGCTCAGTGGATACGGCGCTGGCTCGCTAGCCTGGAGGTCGGGTGTTTGATCCCTGCATTGGCCGAGAAAGTTCATCCAGATTTTCCGGCGTGGTTCTCCCTTGTGACCTTGTCAGTGATGCAGGACGGAGGGGCTGACAAGGACAGCTGTCTAGTCGTTCGGATGGGACGAAAAACCGAGGTCCCGTGTACACATTGGCGTGCACGTTAAAGATCCCTTGACAGTTGGAATTCGATATAAGAGTAGGCCGTAGTGCCGCTGTCCGGGCAAAATTTCCCTCATAGCACACTGTATGGGGTATGCCCGTCTTCATTAGCCCAGTTCGGAGCAAAACAGTAGGACGTTAAACCCCATGTCATTTCATTTCAGAAGGGCTGAGGTGGCTCAAGGAGAAAGATGATAACTCGCTAAACCCGAGGTCTTGTGTTTTACTAGATTGTGAAGTATCCTCCATCAATTCATCTTCTTGTTTTATATGTATTTCACAGTGCTCCTCTAAATCATGGTACTATACAAATTTCTCATCACACAAATTACACAGATAAAATGGTTCCGTTGTATCCTCCATAATATGAAATTTACTATGTTTTTCGAAATCCTCATACTGTAAATATATCTCATCGCATATGGAACATTTGAAAGGACTTTTAACATCATCAGTCTCCTGTAATATATAAAAGTTATAACATTATCGTTCTCCTGTAATAAAAGTTATAACATCATTAGCTTCCTGTAATATATATAAAAGTTAAAACATCATTAGTATCCTGTAATATATAAAAGTTATAACATCACTATTCTGTAAAATATAAAAGTTATAACATCATCAGTCTCCTGTAATATATAAAAGTTATAACATTATTGGTCTCCTGTAATATACTATTCAAAAAAAGTAGGGGATATTTGATTTTTAAGTGTTATTAAAGTCACCTAATGAAACTGACGAAGAAACAAATGACAAAATGAAATGAAGTTCACATTCATCGATTTATTCCAAATGATCGTTAGACTAAGTAAGGCACAGACTGACCATTATAAGGGTAAAATGATATCCGGGGTCAAACAGCAAAGTTACCACAGCATCACAACCAAGTCAGTAACGGGTAAATCCTCCTCTGTTTGCCAAACAAGCATTGATCCGACGTGGCATACTCCTAATGAGACGTCTAAGGTCATTTTGGTTCAGATTGTCCCATTCCTGTTGCAACGCAGCAGCAAGTTCTTGGACATTGGCAGGACGTTGTTGACGTTGACGTAACCTCTGTCCAAGCATGTCCCAGACATGCTCGATGGGGGAGAGGTCGGGACTCAGTGCTGGCCAAGGTAATGTGGTGATGTTCTGTTGTTGGAGGTAACCTGTAACGATCCTGGCCCTGTGACATCTTGCGTTGTCATCCTGGAAGATGAAACGGCGGCCATGACGTCGTGCGAACGGCACAACATGGACTGCCAAGATGTTGTCCCGGTAGTACTGGCCTGTAACACGCCCTGCAACAACATGTAAAGCCGTTCTTCCAGCAACAGTGATGCCTCCCCACACCATAACAGAACCACCCCCAAATCGATCATGTCTGATGACGTTAACGTCTTGGAAGCGCTCGTTTCGACGACGCCACACCCTCCTACGTCTGTCCAAAAAATCAACAGTGAACCTTGACTCATCTGAAAACATCACATTGCTCCAGCGTCGATTATCCCAGTGTTGACGATCCCTACACCAACGACGTCTTGCCTGAATGTGATGATCTCTCAAACAAGGGATCACGCGAGGACGTCGGGCGCGAAGGTGACCCCTATGCAGTCGATTCCGAATCGTCTGGCCACTCACTCTCACACCAGTGTCTGTTTGAAGACGAGCGCTGATCTGATTTGCTGTGATGACACGATTTCTCAAGGCCAAGGTACGGATAAATCGATCCTGGGCTTGAGTTGTCGCCCTTGGTCGACCTGAGCGTGGTCTGTCCTGTACAGATTGTGTATCACGGTATCTGGACCATAGCCTGCTTATGACAGACTGAGAAACATTCATCGTCCGCGCCACAACCACCTGTGTTGTGCCGATCTGTAGCATGCCAAGGGCACGTAACCTTTCATTTTGGGTAAGCCGACGCATATCAAAATTTGTTTTCTGGTCACTAAAACAATTAAACTGATGTTTCCACCCTGGAATTCAATGCCACAATGACTGTAACATTCAAAGTCAGAGTCGTGCAAATCTTGGGTTGGACCCCCATGATGATCCCAAGCATCACCTGCATTCCATGCGGTAGCTATTGGTGCGTTTGGGCGTCACATGTAACTGGAAATGTTTCTTCTGTTAGGTTCTATAGTGACTTTTTTCGTAGTCATTTGCATATTTTAGTATTATGCCCCCAAAATCAAATATCCCCTACTTTTTTTGAATAGTATATATAAAAGATATAACATCATTAATGTCCTGTAATAAGTTTTAAGGATTAAAGTAGTGAAAGTTTTAATTATGTACATGCACATGTATCACCTGTCAGTGACCGCCCTAGACTCTTAAAGGAACTAAGTTGCTAATATTTTGGACCTAGAAATTGACACAAATGGGCTGCAACACATATGATAATGTAATATGAATGTATATAAACTGATTTACATTCAATCGTTTCTGTTTTACTGTAATTTCTAATCAGTTATATTCAGCGAAATACGCCAGAAATCTTGATCGAATAGCAATCTCTAGCGTCTTGTTATTCCATTCTACACCGATAGTATTTGTTGCGCATGCTCTCCAGATAAGAGTATGACATGACTTGTTACAAATGACGCTAAAAAGCATTATGGTAGGTACACGATTCGTTTATCAATGGTAAAATGTTTATTTTGTCTTGAATATTGGATATCAGAAGTCCCCTGGTGTCCTCCCACAGCTAAGTAACATTCTTGAAATAAAATTGGAACATATGATATTCCCAAACTACCTAGTTTGAGAGGAGTGGACCCGAAACCCTGTTTCACCCTCTCTCGTGTGATTTTTCATCATGATTCTTCGCTGTTCGACAAGGAATCATTTCTTGCCACATCTGACAAACTAATGATAATCCAACACTATTTTCAGGTAGAATTTAGCGATTCAAAAACACAAAAAAGATTTGTTTGAATTGATACGCCATTATGAAACTCACGTCTGCGCAGACCAGAGGTCACAGGTTTGTGGTCCGTGCTTAGCCAATATTCCAAATTTAGGAATGGATGTTATCGTGAATGAAAATTCTTATTAATATGTATTAAATCGAGTTTATGTAATAACTGTTTATGTACATTGTGGTATCAATATTGATAGTTTAGTCTGTTAAAAATACATTATTAAACATACATTATGCAAGAGCTAAATCTGCCTATTGCAGGCCTTTCTTTAGCCCTGAAATGTTATCTAATATATTAATTAATTAGATATTAATTAACTTATCCAGGCCATAATCAACTCTCGATGTCAACGCTAGCCTGCAATGTTTACTGGATTAGGATACCATTTGCTGCTCCACTTTCATTCTTGATTTAATCATGAACTTGATAATCGAGCCTATGTTTTTATATCGTACCGGCTTTAATAATGATGATCGAGGCTAGGCCGAAAATTCAATCGCTAAAATCTCGGTTCAGAGTGGATCAATTTTAAATTTTAGGGAAATTGCCTTTACATTATCTAGTTTTTAACTATAATATAGTGAGAACTGACAGCTCTCCCATAATGTACATTATCTTTAATTGAAGTACAGCAAGAACTTTCGTTTACAGAAACTTCCATTCCTACATTTGGAATATTGGCTGAGCGTACCTATGAACCCATGACCTTTGGTCTACACAGACGTGAGTTTCATAATGGCGGATCAATTCAAACGAATCTTGTTTGTGTTTTTGGATCGCTAAATTCTACATAAAAAAAAAGCTTGATTATTATAAATTTGTGTCGAATGTGGCAAGACGGTAAGGATTTCAAAATAGTCTTAGACCCGAAATGGGCTGAAAAGCCTTATTTTCATTAGTTGTGTATAGGAGGTTAGTACTAGCCTAAATGATAAGGCCAGCTCAGCTTTTTGTAAATGGTCACGAGATGTAAACATGGCTAGTGCTAATCCCTACCCTAACCCTCCACCTAGTCCCATGCTTACCCTAACCTACAATCACGAGATGAGTTGTTTTTGGGATGAGTTGTCTGTATACCCTCTAACCTTATTTACATCTCAGCGACCTTGACGAAAATTGAGCTGGCCTTAACAAGTAGATTTAGCCATGTCACGTAGGCCTATAGGATCAGCCCAGAGCTGATAAGAATCCATTACTAAAGTAACCAGGTTGAAGTATGTAGGCCTAATTATTTAGTCTACACATGTGCTGTAGATCGAAAATCCCTTTTTCACTCGCTTTCATTTTTTGTGGGACTGACTTGATTGGAATTAATTTCCGAACGTTCACAATTAGTCAGACTGAGTGTCACTGAGTAGTCACGATCTTAATCCCGTTTTTATCGATGAAAAGAAAAGGGTATACTATTTCAGTAACGTACCTCTACCAGTTTCTGTGATCGTAGAGACTTGAAATTTTTAGGATGTGTTCACGGGGACTAACCATGACCTCACACCAAATTTCAGCCGCATCGGTCAATAACTTTTTATTTTACCGCAGTTTAGCTTCTATAAGAGATAAGTTTATCCGATTTTGACGCCATTTTGTTTGTTGACGATTTAGGCTCGAATGACGTCATATGTGGATTGTGGGTTAGGGTAAGGGCTAGGACCTGTAGATTTCGTCATAGTCTCAAGATGTAGACAGGGCTAGCCCTAACCCTAACCCTGTCTTGTTATTCGAGTCTAACTGACCAACAAACAAAATGGCGTCAAAATCGGATAAACTTTCTCTCGTTATAAGCTAAACTACGGTAAAATAAAATGTTATTGCCAGATTCGGCTGAAATTTGGTGTGAGGTCATGGCTAGGCCCCATGAATACCCCCTGAAAATTTGATGTCTCTACGATCATGGGAACTGGTAGAGGTACGTTACTGTGCTGATGGAAGCTGACGTCTGACAAGATAGGTGTCAAAACATGAAAACTTTCAACAAAATAAGCTAGGGTCTAAATTTCCGGTTTGCTGCACATCAGTTGTATCACTATTATAGAAGACGATCCGTGCATACACCCGAAAATAATCAAATACTATTCCAGTCCGTATGTGCCCGTCAAAGTTGGATAGCACATCTTTTATATCTCCTAAAACTTTTAATTGGGGATAATAAATTATAAAATTAACAATGATACGTGCGCCTATCTTATTTTGTGACACTCGGCAAACCTTAGCAGATTCCAGTAGAGTGGCGGAAAAACCGAGGTTTGCCAAGTAATTTTGTAAATTACTCGTGCTGGATTGATTGATCCACCATAATAATACATGTAATAATAATAATAATACTTTATTACGCAATAGATACAACAATAAACTATATAATACCATAAGATAAGATTTAAACAGATTTCTAAAGGTATTAAATTATATTTATACTGTTTGTAAGGTATATTAGGCCCACACTGATCAGCAATGAATATTCGCTAGGCCGCTACAATCACTGATAGGGATGAAATCGGTGCGGCTTAATATTCCCCAATATTAACTTTTTTTTCCTTCTGCATATTAAAGTCTAGGAATTTTTTTTTTAAGTATTGAAAAATAAATAAAGGTGTTTGATGTCTGTGTAAGTAAAAATTATGTCCTATTTAGAATTTAGTGTAGATGGGTGTGTAAAATGAGTAAAAGGCACCATTCTGCCCGGACCAGTAACATCTTATGTAAACAATGCACGCGTCATTGAGCCAATGATTGACACCGCAGTCAGAATTATAAGAAGCCTTTCGTAATCCTCTGTGAAACAGACTGATATTAGGCCTTGTGGCATGACAAATGATATTTAAAGGAGCTAAAAATCGCTATTCTTTGGCACCCAAAAATGGACACAGTTGGGTCGCAACGCATATAATAATGTAATATGAATGTATATAAACTGATTTACATTCAATCGTTTCTGTTTTTACTGTAATTTCTAATCAGTCATGTTCGGTGAAATGCGCGAAGAGTGCACATATTGAATGGCAGTGTTTGGCGTCTGGTTATTCCAGTCTACTCCGTTAGTTTTCCCTTGTGGGATATGTTTAGCCTCGTTCAACGAGTCGCTCATTACAAACGGCGCCCGAAAGCATTCGTGTGACAATTTTAAAATTTTCATTGTGTCTTAAATATTGGATAACAGAAGCCCATCTTTTCACGGTAAGATAATATCAATGTCGATTTAAATTGACCAACAAGCTGTGTTTGCAATGTTGAAGACTATCACTGATATTGCCTCCTTTAATATTATATCGCTGGCTCGCTAGCCTAGAGGTCGGGTGTTCGATCCCCGCATTGGCCGAGAAAATTCATCCCCTTGTCAGTGATGCAGGCGAGGGCCTGACAAGGACAGCAGTCTAGTTGTTCGGATGGGACGAAAAACCGAGGTCCCGTGTACACATTGGCGTGCACGTAAAATATCCCTTGACAGATGGAATTCGATATAAGAGTAGGCCCTAGTGCCGCTGTCCTGGCAAAATTTCCCTCATCGCACTCTGTAAGGCGTATGCCCGTCTTCATTATCCCAGGTTAGGAGCAGAACAGTAGGACGTTAAAACCCCATTTCATTACATTTTTAATAGTATGTGTGAATACAGTGTGATTATATCTGGAATAAACTTTTATAGATGTGATAATCTTAGTTGTTAGCCTTTTATTTTGGAAATGAAATATGGTTTAACGTCCTACTTGTCTGCAGTCTGCACCAACTGGGGTAATTAAGACGGGCATACGCTATACAATGTGCCATAAGGAAAATTTTGCCCTGACAGCGGCACTATGGGCTAACGAAGATGGACAAAAACGTTTTCTATAAGGAAATGTTTTGCATACAGTGTGCTATGTTGGAAATACAATTATTTCAATATCCAATTGTCAAGGGCCAATTTCCATCCGAACGACTGGCCACTGTCCTTGTCAGTCTCTCCGCTCTTCACACACCGACAAGGGAAACACCCATCTTCAACAGAACTTTCAGCACCATGGGTCTTTCTGTCTGACGTGGAGAGCGGGAATGCCAGACCGGTCGCCACATCTTACATACGACCCATGCATCTTTTCTTATTACATATTTCTGTAGCCTTGTGATCGTCTAGAATTTGTCTCTAGCTGTCTTTACTTCTGCTTCACGTTGTGTATTTACTTCTTACAGTTCTCTTAAGACGTTTGTCTTACCAGGAAAAACAATGCAACAGTTCGCTTCTACATTGTATATAGCATAACCGAATACATGTATACAAACATAATATATAACAATACTAGCTAAAACCATTTCTCCACCCTAGCCAGCTTCGCGGATGTCTAGGAACTCAGATGGAACCTCTCTTGAATCTAATGGAAGTCTAACTTAAAAGTTTATTATGATTTCTTTTATAAGACTCATGCATATCACGCACAGAAAGCCTGTCCATGGCCCTGAACTTGTGCAATTAACGATATGATTGGTTAAATTAAGCCAAATGATGCAATTAGAATAATTCCACTCACGTGTAATCTGGTGGTATTTTATTGACACATGTTTTGACTAAATAACTCTTTTTATGTGTCAACCCATCAGTTATTAACTAAGTTGATTTAAGTACAATTCTACATATGTGGGAATCTACCAACTTGCCAAAGATATTAATTAATGAAATATACTGAGCGCCATGGAAAACGAACCACTTAGTTTTTCGTATATCAAAATGATCCTGTAAACATATCTTATTTATTTTACTTCTTATTGTGAACAATATTCAAATGGGAACACATCCATAACAACACATTTGTACACTTATGGATGTTTAATCTGTAATCAACAGTACAAAGTCAGAGGGGTCAAAACCAAAAGTACGACACAGATGTCAGTAGCGCGTGTGTCCTCCATGGGCTCTTACGCACGCTGTGCAGCGACGTCGCATGGAATTTACCAATGTTTGAAAGAAGGCCTGGGGCAAATTGTTCATTCTTGGACAAGAGCAGCTTCTAAAGCAGCAATGGTTGCATCTGTGGTCTCCAATACAGAGGCGTCCAATCTCATCCCAGACATGTTCTATCGGTGTCATGACCGGAGACATGGCTGGCCAGTCCAAGACATTGATGTTGTTAGCAGCCAGGTAGTCCTTACTAAAACGGGTGGTATGCGGACGTGCATTATCCTGTTGAAAGTGCTGAAGTTGTGGGTGCGCTCGAAACATCGGAACAACAATTGGTTGCAAGACATCATCACGGTAGGCTACAGCATTAACGTGACCCCTGCAAATGTGTAGGGCGGTCCGGTGATGAAATGTGAAGCCTCCCCACACCATTACACTTCCCCCACCCCACCGATTCGTTTGGGAGACGCAGCAGTCTGCAAGACGTTCCCCAAGACGTCTCCACACACGTTGACGGCCATCAGCGTGATACTGAGTCCTACTTCTCTTAGACGACGTCTTACGGTGTTGGCACTTACTGGTCCTTGTCTTCCGACGACTGCTGCACCTGTTCGAGTCGCTGGGCGGAATCTGTCACGCAGATGAGTGACCCGGATGTAACGGTCTTGAGCCTGGGTTGTAACGCGTTGTGAACCAAGACGTTGAAGGTCACTTGTTGATCCAGTAACTCGAACACGTTCCACAAACCTTACAATAGTGGACTGATGGCAATTGAAGTGTCTGGCAATAGCAGGTGTAGACATGCCAGCCCTGGACATTCCCATGGCTTCATTCCGTTGATTTTCAGTAAGTCTCGGCATCTCTAGCTCGATTCCTTCACACGTCCAACACCAAATTACGACAGATTGACGTTTCACAGTTCATGTACTGCACATTAAGTTGAAAACATGCTTTTAAAGGGCTCACACACAATGCTGCACGTGAATATTGGGTTTTTCATGTGCATCTCGTGCAATTTTTTTTTGTGCACACGGGCCGATATTTTTTGCGTTTGGGAGCATTGTGTGAAACAATAGTTCATAATATTGCATAATATTATACATATAAAACCACCTAGTAATAAAATATTTGAGAAAAAAAGTGATGCGTTTCCCATGGCCCTCAGTATTATTATTACAAACTTTCTTAAAGTTGAAGTCATGAAACGTTTAATACAAAAATCGTCCGTTAATAAAAAAGTTTTCAAAAATTATAAACATTTCTCAAATTTGTCATTGCTTCCTATGCGTCATTTTAGCGGTAAAGAATCACTTGTCAATGGATTATGTTCAAACCAGGGCTAGGATAATGTTAACACTTAAATAGCGATCGGAAATGAAATGGGTTTAACATGCTAGTGTTCTACTCCGACTAGACTAATAAAGACGCATTAAAGTAGCCAAGTCTCTAACTCAATATCATCCAAAGTCGTGTCGCGCAGCGTGGCAGTGTATGACCTTATATTTCAAGTGTCTAACAAATATTTGTTGTTAGACAGCTGGTATATCCTATTTAGATTATTTAAGATCAAGGCCATGATGCGTTCGGAAATGACCTATAGATTAACAAAGTGCCCGATTGGCGATAAGTCGTAGGTGGACAGACATAAAAATGCCCGAAAGCACGGCGCCAGTAATTTTGAAAATTAGACAAGAAAACACATAAACCTGCCATTCCGGTTCGTGAGTGCAGTTAAGTTATGTGACATGTCCACTCTGTATCTACCTGAATTCCATATTTTTGTAGGGGTGACGGAAGGGCAGATGTGAAATGGAAGAATTATGAAGATTAGACAGCCGCAAACACGTATTTCTGCTATTTCAAACAGAGAGTACAGTAGTTTTTAACCAAAATCCCACCCTATGCCTACCTGAATTCCAATCACCAGACAGTATACATTCCCCCCCCCCCCCCCCGAAAAAATGATGGTACCTTATGTCGCGCAAAATGCTGAATATTACCTATTCAAATGTTTAAAATCTTGATTCTTTGTCAGATAAATTCCAAGAAATTACGATACCCGATGAAATAAATAATATTACCGGTTCTTTTACGTGCATGCCAACGACCAGATGTTATTCCTTGCTGGGCCTCGTCCTGGACCACCGATGCCACCGAGGAAACTACGCTGAAAAACCTGAGGTACTTTTTCGGACAATACGCAGGGCCGCCTGTTGAGGTAGTCTGTGCCCTACGCATGGCCCACCGTTGCTCCCCTAGCTATATTGGTCTCGGCTACATATTGGCGTGCACGTAAAGGATCCCTTGGCAGTTGGAATTCGATATAAGAGTAGACCGTAGCGCCGCTGCCCGGGCAAAATTTCCCTCATAGCACACTGTATGGCGTATGCCCGTCTTCATTAGCCCAGTTTAGGAGCAGAACAGTTGGACGTTAAACCCTATTACATTTCATTCATTTCCTAGCTATATTATATAAAAAAACAAAAACAAACAAAGTTCATAGTTGTCTTAATTAAATATTTTATTTCTAAATATTATAAAGATGAAAAATTTCATTTATGTAACAAAACAATAACAAGCAATAAAATAATTTAAAACAATTGTAACACAAACATCTTTAAATAAAATTAACAGTGAAATTCAATCTAATTTCATACCGCCATTCCGACGTCACGTCGCATTCCAGTTTTGATATACTCATCGAGAACTAATTGACGTCAGAAAATGAGTGACGTATGAGCAAGCCTGACGTATTAGTAAAAGATAATCTAGTCGAAGTTGCAGTTATTCAGATTTCGGTTCAAACATTTTCTGTGGAATTAATCCAATTTTGTTCTAGGAATTGTATAATAATTGTAGTTTAAAACACGTGGAAATATTTTATTGTTAAACGATATCTAATTTATTCATAAAGCGACTCTGATTTTGTTTATTCTTTAATTTAATGATAAATCATGGCCCTTATTCAAAAAATTTTTTATCAAGGATAATTTGAAATCATGATTTTAATTATAATGTACTATTAAATTGATATTAAGCAATTTCAGTTTCCGCGAATATCACGGACGGTACACCTGTCTTCATTGGCTCAGTCGGTGCAGAAAAGTAGGACGTTAAAGTTAAATTTCATTCCATTTCATTACTTAGTGTTACAGGTGGTAAAATAGAATGTTTTTTACAATTTTTTGTGTATATTAATTTTTGATGTTTTTAGTACAGCACATGTTAGTAAGCACCTTTAAACCCCACTTTAAGATTTTACATGTCTTCTGACAGTTTCTTTAAGCTGTTGTTACTTTAATAATAGTGAGTACATTTAACTAAGTTTCATTGTGTCTTGGTCATGTGATGTATTTGTTGGTAGATACATTCAGTTGTTAACCATCTTTGTTTCAAAGAGGAGCTTTAAGAAAGTAGTGTCTAAGTTTAGTTTTTGGAGATTGATTTCTGTGAAGTTTTTGTAAAGAATTGCAGTTTTTTACCAGGTATGTGGCATTATGTTTTACTGATCATATAAGCTGTATCTTTAACTCTGTAGTTTGATATTTTAATACTGAAGTTGTTAGTTTTTATGGATCAAGTTGGTAAAGTTTATTTGCATACATGATACATACATTCACACATTATATATATATCATCCTATTTCAGGTTGTTAGATTGATTACATTTAGCTAATCTAAGTATTTAAAACCGCACTTCGGGTAAGTTAGTTTAGAATGTAAATATAGAGTAGTTTAGTTAAAGTACCGGTACCATTTACTATTTGTTGCAAACAGTAATTTACTTTGTAGCACAGATTTATTTGTGTGCTGTAGTAATGGTGTTAGATAATGTGTTTATGATGTTTGTATTTTGATATTCTCTTTTATTTTGGAAAACTTATATTGCATTGTATATTTGCAGGGTTTTTATTACTTGCCCGGTTTATGCTATAATAAAGATTTGAACCCGTTCTGGATTGTTTGTTGCAACGACCCCCAGACCCCTCTACAACATTAGTAAGTGGGGTAACACGATGACGTACTTGCTGGACACGTGACGCTACGATTGTGACAAATTGGATGCTAATGAAATTCTTATAAATTCTCAAATAGACAAATTGTCGCTATGGTCGGCATTTTAGCAGATTTAACGCTAACTATTCAACAAAACATAACGCTAACGCTACAATATACGTCCACATTCCAATTCTGCTTTGATTGACAAGGTACTTTGTCAAGAAGGCTAGGCTTTTGGTTTGTTTAGCGTTGAGGGTCGTGCATCAACATCAATAGTTCCTGTCCTTAGAGTATAACTTATTAATAAGTATACCAAGATAATGCATTCAGAATTGTGCCTTTCACATTCCAAAGGCAAAAAGTGGGCGTGACTCTGCTCCTGGGGGTTGAGACATTCACCAAAATCAATAGTGGACTCCCTAAGGCAATAAGGAATACATATGCCAAGTACCGAGCGGCTTCATTAAGAATTGCGACCTGGGAGTCGGCTAAGCAGTTATCCTGAGGCTATAAGGAATACATAACCCAAGTTTAAAGACGATCCATTAAGAAATGTGCACTACACGACGTAAAGAGAATCCTAATGCAGCAATACACCTTAGCAGCAATATACAGTCCATATTGTTGCTTTGATCCAGTTTATGTGGAGGGCTTGTCAAATTAAACTGGGTTGTAGGACTGCTATCAGTACAACATTTCATTCACATTAACACAACAATTTTTTTAAAAGAATTACTGTCTTTATTCTAAAAGCATGGACTTTGAGAAGTGTTTGGCATAATTTCTTGGTGTCTTGTTATCTTCAGAAAAGTAGGATGAGCAAAACAACAAAATCTGAAAAAAAAATTAAACAAATTAGAAATAAAACAACATCTGCAGAAATAAAACATCTGCAGAAAAATTTCTTTTTTTGGTAAAAAGATTGTAAACTAGACCTGCATGCAGGAATGACGGGTTTCACTGGTGCCAAGTTACTCTTAAACATGTCACTTTCGGTGCCAAGTTACACTTGAACATATGTCACTTCCGGTACCAACGAAACCACTAAACAGGTTTCCAAATTAACATTGCACACAAATAAAATGGACGTAGAATCAATCAATCAATCCAGCAATATCAAGTCATTTTATACATTTGTTACTTGTAAATGATCTTGACAAAATTAAATTACTTCCGGTGTTAATGAAAATGTTCAATTAGTCTTATGAAATCAGAAATGGCATACGATATCATATAGTGACAATTTTATGTAAATCGAATAATAATTGCCACTTTTAAAGACCAAAAAACTTGAAAAGTGACTTGTAGAAAATCTGCTATTTCTCTGCAACCGTACAAGTTAGAAACTATTTTTTGGTATCTGTATGATCGTATGGGTTCATTCTATTTGTTGATTGGCATCAAATACCATAATTTGAAAAAGATTTCAAAACAGACTCATTCGAATAAAATATCTGTTTTGAAGGCTAAAAATTCAGTTTTTGCCAAAATGACGTTACTTCCGATGATAATGAAAATCTTAAATTATTTGTATGAAATCACAAATGGCATTAGGTATAACATGGTGTAACGTTTATGAAAATCGAATAACAATTGACACTTTTATGGCCCCGAAACCTTCAAAAGTGACCTGTAGAAAACCGTCTATTTCTCGGCAACCGAACAAGTTAGAAACAATTTTATGATATCTATATGACCATATGAGTTGTATTTATATGTGAATTTAAACCAAAAGTTAAAATTATTAATACATATTAAGTTATTCATGGTTGAATAAAACATTGATTTAAAAAGTTTAAAATGCAGTTTTTGACCAAATGACGTCACTTCCGGTGTCAATTTTAAATTGTAATCAACTTGATATGACACTACATGCTTTTTGAATCAAATGATGTCACTTTTATAAAAATCCAATAATAATTGACTATTTTACAGGCAAAATAACGAAAACAGTGACTTGTACAGAACTACCCATTTCTTGGGAACTGCTTATATTACAAACTAATTTTAACATACATTTTCTTCGTATGGATTATAGCTACAAGTTTATAAAAGTTACGAAGAAATATTTTAAAATCTGAAAAGCCTGAATAGGTTGTAAATAGGTCAATTTTACACCATTTTTAGCCATTTAATCGAATTTGCTCGAAAATGAAATCGAAATTAAAAAAACTGCTTCCGACATTTTTTGCGCCTTGAAAGGGCACACTCTTTGAGTCAAATAATTTTTCAAAAAAATAATATTTGTTTTCGAAAAATGGTACCTAACTGTCAAAATTGTAGTTTTTGGTAAAATTATGCCACTTCCGGTGCTGACAGATAACACTTCCGGTAATAAAAAAAATGACAATTGAGACAACGAAGCATATGAACTTTGTTTTATACAAATCGATCAATAAAAAATTAATCTAGGACTGAAAAACTGAATTAGCCAATGGCGGCCAAGGAAAATTACTGAGACAAAATTTTTTAACATTTTTGCACTAGTCAGATGACTCTTTAATTCTGTGCACAATACGACTAAAAAATATTCATAAATAAAAAAGTTTTTTGTAAAATTTTAAATTTTCGAAATTTGGCGCCTAATATCTTCGAAGATTTGCCGAAAATCAAAAATCGAAAGTAGCGTAGCTATGTGCCCTGTCTCCAGCTATGCCAAAATGTATCGAAAGTTAAAATTCAATGATTATTGTTAAAATTACTGCAATATTTTAAAAAACGATAATTTGGTGATTTCGGACATTTCGCATTGTCGCAGAACGTTCAAAATAGCTTTATCCTCTAAGTCACACCCACTTTCCCAGTAAAACCGAAGAAATCATAACGATGCGACACGTAGTTGCTGAGATCTATTCAAATTGGAATCTGAATAATAATAATAAGAATAATAATTTTAACAAAAACAATAGTGTTTCACACAAGCTACGCAGTGTGAAACCCTAATTAAGGTGTTGGTTTACTTTGCTATCTTATGTATAGGAATCCTCAACAAACCCAAGATTTTTTAAACCGATCAAGGGACATAACTCTTCCAGTACTTATTGGGAATTTGAAAATTAATCGACTTTTTTATTTCATCAAAAGAAACAGTATATATTTCAAGTCATTTGGATGATAACATTTGCTTCTAAAGTGTCAACAAGATTTTTTTAAATTGATGAAGGGCAGTAACAGTATTTATTGGAATTTTCTGAAAGTAAATGACTTTAATGTAACCTTCTACATTGGTATGCATGTTATAACATGTTTGCAATGTAGTGCTTTGTGTGCACAAGATTTGATGGAACATTACATGGCTGTCTTCATCAGTTTGGTCAGGTGGGGTTGATAAACGAGCACATGTGCGCTTATATGTATAAATGGGTTCCAATGAGTGTATTATGGAATTCCAGAAAAGATAATAGCTTGCTTGATTTCAACAAAGCTGATCCTAGGTAAAACATGAATGACATTTGGCATTGATTTTACTATATATGGATAACAATTATAATTGTTACTTACATCTACATGGATTATTTACTCTTCTCAGTATTTTTACTGTTCTCTGTATTTTACATGACTTTTAGCTAAGTGCCACAAAAGCTGGTTTCTTTGTTTATTATCTGAATCCTATAATATAAAAAAAATCTAAATGTAGTTTTTAAAACAGGCATAGTTTGACAACATATGTAAAAATTTATTAGGTGTAAAGTACAAGAGCAGTTTAAAATATGTGAACTTAAAAGATGCAAAGTTAGAATAAATTATATATATCTAAATGTTCATAGCATTTACCTTAATTTATGTTTGTTGATTGTAGTACATATTCACCATATATTAATAAAGTCATCTCCAATCCATGAACATCATGCATAGTTGCTTGTAAAAGAAAAAATTGAAATAAAAAAATTAGAAACATGAAACAATTTATGTACAACAGTGTCTTGCATATAAGTATGTATATCTTTCCTCAAATGGAATTTTATCCCCAGTAAAACTATTGCCCCATTGAAAGACTTTAAATTTAAAGACACATTATGTAAGTGAAACTCTGCCTATTACAGATCTTTCTTTAGGCCGAAATGTTTCCTAAATTATCAATTAAGACAATAATTAACTGATTTAGACCATAATCAACTATCGATGGCAATATTAAACAGATTAGAATGGTTCAGCCATATTTTGATACAATTCAAAAATAAAGGAGTGAGAATTAAGCGGCCCACACATGCGCAATATAATTGTCAACATTATTGATGTCAATTTTATTGAAGCACATTTCGGTTTCCGACATGCATTCAATTATATAGTCTCAATTTTCATTCTTAAAAATTTGTTTAATTTGCATTTTTGTCTGAGAAATTTAATCAGCAGTAAAGTCTTCAACGCTAACATTTGAGTGTACAAAGAAATGTTATTTAAAAGGCTCAAGCTAACTTTTGTGTGTCAGATTTTTTGAGGTTTAATTTCCTTTTCCATTACATGTACTTACAGTATATGCCATCACATCCCTTGGAACAAATCTCTCTTCACTTTTCTGCTATACATTGTATGTAGCTGCTTTAAAAGTCCACCAGATTTGTATGAATACAAATTCTATTTGATCTTGAAAGAATTTTAATAATCTGAAAAAAAAAAATGGTAGCCTCCCTACTCCCCCACAACAATGCAGGAGCCCTTAGCTAAAAGAAATCAGAGATTAGCTTTTGTATCTATTTCCAAAGTATTTTTTGATTAGGTTGCAGAGTTCAATTTCAAAATATTGGAATATGAAAGCTGGTTAATTTTAAGTGGATAAGAATGTTGGTAATTTTATGCCAATTTTAAGTTGAATATATGATTAATTATTTGATACAAGCGTAGAAGAAATTTTGTATTTTCATTGAAAGAATTCCTGCATTGTGGTGGTGGTTTTTCACTTTAGCAAATAAAACTGTCAATATCATGTGCACAGTACACACTGTTATGACTTTTTGTAATAATTCAGGATGAATACTATAGATTTACTTATATTTATATTATAAATGAAATAACTGCTTATGTTTTTTTTTCTGAAAAGTGAAAAATCATCAGCCCCAACAATTTCCCTTCATTCTATCATCCATTTTTCTACATTTCCATACTGTTAATTTTCTTCATACATATGTTGCACCATTTCAAATATTTACATCTCTTGGTACTATCGATGGCATTGAATTTCTACAATATTAAAAAGATTAAAATGGTTCAGGCATATTTTGATATAATCTAAAAATAAAGGAGTGTGACTAACTTTGAAGAACCAAAACGCTGATTGCACTATTATACATGTACACATCTTGTCAAACCATCAAAGGCTAATATCTTTGTCCGCAATAGAGAAATTTGAATAAAATTTTCAAATTATTCATTTTACATTATGACTTTTTGAACCGTTACAGGAAGAATAATTAGCTCTATTTCTAAGTCTTGCATAATTTTTCCCGAAACTTTTGTTGAATTTGCATTTGTGTGTGATAAATTACATCAGCAGTAAAGAGTTCAACACTAACATTTGAGTGAGCAAAATTGTCATTTAAAAGGCTCAAGCTGAAATTTGTATGTTAGATTTATTGAGCTTTAATTTTCTTTTCAGTTACTTACAGTATATGCCATCACATCCATCGGAACAAATCTCTCTTCAGTTTTCTGATATACATTGTATGTAGCTGCTTTAAAAGTCCACCAGATTTGTACGAATTTGTATGAATACAAATTCTATTTGATCTTGAAAGAATTTTAATAATCTGAAAAAAAATGGTAGCCTCCCTTCTCCCCTACAGCTACCCCTATAACAATGCAGGAGATCTTAGCTAAAAGAAATCAGAGATTAGCTTTTGTATCTAATTCCAAAGTATTTTTTGATTAGGTTGCAGGGTTCAATTTCAAAATATTGGAATATGAAAGCTTGTTAATTTTAAGTGGATAAGAATGTTGGTAATTTCATGTCAATTTTAAGTTGAATATATGATTAATTATTTGATACAAGCATAGAAGAAATTTTGTATTTTCATTGAAAGAATTCCTGCATTGTTCCCTACCTATTCCTAGGGTGGTCGTTTTTCACTTTAGCAAATAAAACTGTCAATATCATGTGGTTTTTTTTTCATTATGTTTCACTTTTTAATGAAGTGCACAGTGCACACTGTTATGACTTTGTAATAATTCAGGATGAACACTATAGATTTAATTATATTTATATTATAAATGAAGTAATTGGTTATGTTTTTTTTTCTGAAAAGTGAAAAACCATCACCCCCAACAATTCCCTTCATTCTATCATCCCTTTTTTTCTACATTTCCATATTGTTCATTTCTTTCATACATTATGCTGCACTATTTCAAATATTTACATCTTCCTGTCTCTTTTCCACGGGCATTTAAATACATAATGTCCATACTTTCCACATCCCTGACATTGCTCAAACCGCGACCTGCACACATTTTCCTTGTGTCCATCTTTTCCACAACATGCACATTCAGAGTCTACATTACAAAATGTCAGTCTGGAATGTCTGTCTTTTCCACATCTCATACAAAGTCCTGCTAGTGTCCTTGACCAACTAACTTCCAGGGCCTCTGTAGGTAATTCAAAATCCAATCCCATTTTGTTAAACAACATACCTACAATTCTAGTTACATATGTAAACTTGAAATGTATACCATCCCCTGTTGTACATACTCTTACTCCTCCATTATCTTCCATATCTTCTGCCACATCCACATAATCAATTCCAAGATCTTCCAATTTCGTTTTACATATCTTATTCAGTCTCACTACATATTCTTTTTTCAACCCCTTTCTATGTCCTGGCAAAAGGACACCAACATTCTTTCTCAAGTCCATATAAACTCTCGCTGCAGATACGATCTGACCAGCAATTACCTCAAAAATTTCTTCTACTGTGTTTTCATCCCCTGTTTTTGTCAATTCTTCCAACACATCAGAGCAGCTGCTAAGATCATTGCTTCCTAAATTCAAAATGACATGCTTCACTTTCCCATTTTCAGGTATGCAGGTTTTCTTATTCTTGAGAAATTCTGATACTGTCATTCCGCCATAGCATCTTATGATGGCACCTTCCTCTCTTACCCATTCTACCAACTGTTTACTTGTGGTAAATGGCTTTAAATTACTATCCCCTATCAATGCGCATTTACTGTCCAATTCCATCTTCATTCCATCTTTCAATATTCTGAAATCTTTTCCAGAAACTCCACTTGTACTTCCAATACTGCTAATACTGTCGGTACTTCCCATTCTTTTCAAACCTCTCTTCATTCTGTTACAACTCTGCTCTACTAATTCCGTTGCAGACAATTGTGCCTGAGTATTGGTACTTGGTGATCTACATGCATGTACAGTTTCATCAGGAATACTTTTCAAGCTAGACTTTAGGTGACAAACTGTCGTCATCCATAGGCTCTTCATTGAATGAAACTATTCTTTTTTTTCCATGTGAGCTTTTCATTGCAAATTTGTCCTCATCTTTTCTCTCTTTCAATTTTCTGTTTTCTGATCGTAAAATTCCATTTTCTTCCGTGAGTTGTTGTACCTGCTGCTGCAAGGATACATTCAATTGATTCATTTTACTGCTTTTCTCTATTGCCTCTGTGTTCTTGTCTACTTTCTGTTCAAGTTCTGTCAGCAATTTCAAAATTCTATCCATGGCTGTTGGCTCCTCATCCATGCTCAATTTACTTAAACTGCTTGACAAATGTTTGTCAAGCCCAAGTACCTCTGTTTCCTCTGTCTCAATATCTACTTCCCTTTTTCCAACTTCCTCTATCTCATTCTCATCCACCGACAGGCTGGGGTGGCCACTTTTGTCTTTCTTTTCCTCACTCATACACTGTAAATAGAAAACATGTATACAGTGTTATCTTTTTGCCTTTTTAGATGGTTCTTCTGCATTTTTCTCACAAGATGCTTTCCTCTTAAACAAATCTACTGCAGTATTCTGACTTTCTGTTTGAAATACTGATCTATCTTGATTTTCATCAGACAGTTCATTCAGTTCAATAGCTGAATTGTCAATTGTTTTTTCCTGAATTTCTCTACTTGTACTCTCGTCGTCTCTTTTCGGTGTTGATGCTATTGGCGTTTCGTCTTGCAACATTTTAATCATTGCGGACTCATCCAATTCATCTCGTGTTTCCGCTAATTTCTTTTCTAATGACTTACAATTCTTACGCAATTCAACCACTAATTTGTCAGTAACTTCTGTTTCATTACTTATCCCACTGCAATCATTTTTTATCTGTGCTATAAATGCATTTATGTTTCTACAGTATACAGATAATTCATTCTTTAATACATCCAAATCACGTTCTAATGCAGGTTTATCTCCTACGATTACATCATATTTTGCAGCTCTTATCATCATTTCAAAATTATCTCCTTTGTTAGCATGCTTTTCCTTGAAACTTTCAATATGTTTTTCTAAAGTCTTACATTTTTCTGACATCTACAATATTTTGATTTAAAATATTTGGTGGTATATTGGTAAACTTAATTAAGTCCTACACAACATTCTTTACATTGTTCTAAATGAAATGGTTCAACATCCTCTTTTTTGCACTGTCAGGGCTAATGAAGATTGATATATGTCATCGTGAATTTTGTCATGCAAGTTGGATTATAGGCTTATAGCTTATACGTACTCAAGATATACCATTACAAATTTTATAGGCTATATTTGAAAATTTAAAATGGACAAAAATGGGTTGAAAAGGATGTTAATTTAAACATAATCAACTAAATGCTGCCGATCAGCTGCGATATTTATTGGATTTGAGTATTTTGAGTACATTTTGTGTTGGAAGATTTAACATTAAAATGAATAATCAAGGGTTTGTTTTTATTTTATTGACTTTAGTTATGTTTTAGTTTATGCATAAATGTCAATCGCTAATATCTTGGTTCAGAACAGAGGAATTTGTCTGAAAATTCAGTATATTCTCTTTACCTTAACCATCATAGTGAGAACTGTCAGCTTATTTATCTAATCTGCCATTATGCCTATTTCATATGAATGTGTAAACTAATTTACATTGACATAAGAAAAAAATTAAAATTGTAATTTCTATATTTATTTTATGTGAAATTTGTGAATAGTCCAAATTGAAGTGAAGTCAATCATGCTTGCTGAGTGCGCTCAACATGGTTTTTCTCTTGTTTATATATATGTTGTGTGAATCATCAAATACTTTGGGCCTGTCCAGTGGCTTTAGATGATTTACTAAACATTCCCTATTATTAGTATTATCTTTGATAGGTATGGAAATGATATTCATTGATTCAATGAAATGGGGAAATTAATTGAATTTTCTCTGGTAAAACTCAGATTATCAAAAGGGGCCTTCATTTAACTGTGGTGTAGAAATGTAAGACATTAAATCCCATTGTTAGGCTACTTTCTTTAACTGAATGAAATTTTTTTGTGGATTTAGAAAATGCAATCTTATCAAAGTAAAGGCAAAAGCTGTAGTTTAAATAAATTTATTTACACAGTGCACACAGCAGCCTAATAATTTAATGTTATCATCAGGACTAAAGACTAGTACCGGTAACGCATGAGAATATTGGGAAAGTATTGAAGGGGGATTAAAGGAGATTGGATAAAAAGTTGACAGTTCTCCTTATACTAATAGTTAAATAAGATAACTTTAACAGAATATGCTGAAATGTTCAGTAAAATTGCCACACCCTAAACCAAGATATTAGCCTCGGTTGAGGCAGATTTAGCTTTGGCATAGTGTTTTATGCATAAAGACTACATTAGTTAGATTAGGTGAGGTCCTATTATATTCTCAAAGTTCCGTTTACCGTTTCAGCAATAGCTACATGTATTGCAAGCCAATAGGCCTACCGATACGTAACACAACAGATCAAGTTTTAAAAGACAGTCGCCCGGGTTTTTATAATTCTATTATTATAGCGATTGAACACGACAATGTAATCCAATTTATATATTCAAATTTTGATGTGGGGTTTGTCGTTGTTAATCGGTTATTTAATTAAGAGTCAAGACAAGTTATTGTACATTATTCGTTTTCATTTCATTTGATAAATCGGTTATATGAGTAGGTTTATCAGAATAGCGTACTTACCCCAATATTTGTTTCCGATGATAAATTAGGTCTTGAATAAATAAAGTTGAAAATTTGTTTAGCCGCTGCAATCACTGATATCTACATAATAGTAACGCCAATGTGCAAATGGCAGCAGTGAGTATAAATCAGTCGCAGAATTCACGAGATTTGGGAATCACGTGACGAAAACGGCGCGAAATAAATAATGAGCTGGGAGGCGGAGCCAGCGCGCTCGCATTCTTTGATTGGCTGGAAACTTTAGCGATTGGGGAAAATAATCAGTAGCTTTTAATTGGGGTTTCTTAGTAGTGTTGAACATGGAACTGATGGTCTCACGACATAGAGTAATCGACTGACGTCACGTTTCGAGAAAAAGATTCGTCGCTGTCGCATTACATATGCGTTATTATAATTTTACATCCATAACAGCGTGTCGTATACTATAAATCATTATCTTCAAATATTAAGACAATAATGCGCCTTAGTTTTTCGAATTTATAGTCAATAAATAAATGGTCATGTTGTAATTGACAAGTTATAACCATTTAAAAATCAATTTAAAAGAAAAAAAAAAAAGAAACTGAAAACTTGGTCAACTATGAATGGCTATATTAATCTGGCATTTAGTTTGAGTGCTAAATAATAAGTGCCGATGTTTTGAAAATAAGAAACCAGTTTACCAGGAGCGGATCCAGGAATCCCCAGGAGGGGGTTTGCCAGGTTCCTGCCGGTTAAGGAAATCAGGCATCATCGTCTCTAAATTACATAGGCATATATGAGGTGCCGATTGCGACTTTATTGTCAACTCAAAATATATGTCAAACTCTATAACTATGCCAAACCTAGCCTAATTTCTTTGGTCAAATTGACGCTAAACTCCATATATACGTTATTTAGTTAGTCATCTTTGAAAGAAGAACGTCATGTATTTGGAGTTGATCATGTATATTAATTTTGAGTTTACCATCAAGTCTAAGTTTACATGTCATATATACATTATATACGGAACTTTCTAAATACGTGCTAAGTTAGACTCGGATTACTGGTCTTAAAATTTTGCTATTTTGTTATTGGAGTCTTGGAATCGTTTCGACCCATAACTTGTAAGGCTTTGACGTCAAATATAGATGACGATGAGAGGTTATTGGATCCAAATTGAGTCTAACATGACCGTAGTATATAATCCTAAACCACAGTTAAAAAGACTCAATAATATTATGCGTCGGCAATACTGGACTCGGACCATAGATGACGTTAATGTAGTGCGGTGTACAGGGCCTTATTGATATTGTAGGATTTTAAAAGTAGGGGTGCAGCAGAGTGTTGGGGCGGCAATATAATGCCCTAGTTTCCAAGTACGTGGAGCCGCAATCAAAGTCACTAGCATGTGATCCCGTGTGTCAATTTCGGACGCGTTATTTCTTATTTTGATGTGAAACACACCAAAATGAGAAACTTGTATTTAGAAAGTTCCGCATATAATGTATATATGACATGTAAACTTAGACTTGATGGTAAACTCAAAATTAATATACATGATCAACTCCAAATATATTATAGTTAGTTTGTCATCTATACAAGAAGAAAGTCGTATATTTGGAGTTGATCATATATAAATCTTGAGCTTAGCTTCAAGTCCAAGTTTAGATGTCATATATATTTGGAGTTCAGCATCAATTCAAAGTTTACAAAAGAAATAAATCCCAGTTTGTCATATTTATAGAGCCCAACATATATACTGAGCGCCATAGAAAAACTAAGTGATGCGTTTACTATGGCGCTCAGTATATATTTTGAGTTGGCAATAAAGTCGGAATCGGCGCCCAAGGCATACATACAAATTCAGCTTTTTAAAGAGTGAAATCACTTTCTTTTATAATGATGAAGGATCATATTGTGATTTAATTTCATTGATGCAAGGCATTATTTTTTTTGGGGTGCTGAGCAGGGTAGGATTTGGCACCCCCACCCCATCTGGATCCGCCCCTGTTTACGGACAGTTCTATATGACCATTACAGAAAGCAATCAATAAATCTAACCTCTTAACTCATTGGTTAGGAAACTCAAAGATTATTTTGAAAACCTTGGAAAAACGACAGTCTTTATTTGCACAGGTTTAGGAGCAGAACAGCATAAGGACGTTAAACTCCATTTCATTTAATTTTGGAAATATACGTCAACATTCCTAAGATGAATGACATGGTGGTTTTTTTTTTAAATGATGAGAATGAAATATGAAATGTCTACAAGCAGCCACATTTAAGCATTTGTTTGAGACATTGTGTCTTAGTGGGAACGCTTAATTTCCGTTACTTACAGCATATACCATAGAACGAATCTTTCTTCCTTTTCTTATACATCTACCCCTTTTAAAAGTCCAGAGGTTTTGCAGAATACACTTTCTGTTAGAACTTTTAAGACCCTGAAAAAAAATTTGTAGCCTTCCCCCACCCCCAACAACAATGCAGGAATCCCTAGTTAAAAGACTTATTTTCCCAAATATTAGAAATAGAAGATTACTTTTTGTATATATTTCCAAAGCAGCTCTTTGCTTAAGGTTACCAAACTCATTTTCTCAATATTTAAATAACAGATAATGGTATCCTGAAATGAATAACAGTGACAAACTGCAGTTGGATATAAATGTTTTACAGATACAAAATGTATATTAAACTATGTGATCAAAGTTGTGAAACAGCAATTTCGTTTCTCATTGAAAGGATTCCTGTACTGCTCCCTACCTATTCCTAGGGCGTGGTTTTAAACTTTATTAAATTGCCAATACCATTTTTTTCTAAATTCTGTTGGATTCTTTTAAATTTTACTTTTTAGTGGAGTGCACATTGCTTTGACATTTTTTTTTATAAACGTAGCATTATGACATATAAATGAAATAATTGTTCCATGATTTCTTTTCTGCAAAAGTGAAAAACTATCACCCCAAAAATTCCGTTCATTCTATCATCCATTTGCTTATGCAACTCCATACTGTTATATTCATTACATGGCTATGATTTACTTTGCTAACTTTCCAATCGTTACATCGAATGTTCTCTTTTCCATGGACATTTAACTACACAATCACCATACTTCCAACATTCTTGATCTGCATGCGATTTCCTTCTGCTCATGTTTTTGAAAATATGTCAATCCTGACTCTACATTACAAAATGTCCACCTAATTTTCAAACCTCAGTTTCATGATGTGATTTAGCAATTCCTTCTTAGATGTACAGATAACAATACACCCTTTTGTATTCGTGTGTATTTAACATCCAAGATTCATTATTGTGCTAAGCATTATGTTCCTGTACTCCGCTACTTCTCTGGTACTGTACTGCTGGGTGTTCCCGGCCAATATTCTTTCTGCATTCATACACATATGTACCCCACAATCAAAGCTATTATTTTGTTGTGTAACATTTTTCTCATATACACATTCCCAGTCTCTGGTACTATTTACATCAATTCCTTTTAAAAACTTCTTTACAGTTCTCATACATTTGATTCCCGTTCTAGGGTGATGAACTGAATCATAATACTTTACTGTTCTCAATTGTACAAACACTGCTATTAAACTCCAGTGTCCAGGGGTGTGTACTGGTATCAACAGCTTTTCATAGTTCAATAAATTCCAGTTTGCATAACTTTCTATAGCATCAGTGCAATTCATTTCTATTCTTACATATGCGAATGTGTCCAACACTTTAATATTATTGCCCAAAAGTTGTGATTCTCCTTCTACAGCTTTCAAATAGAAGTTTATCACTTGATCATTCAACCAGTGTGGAGTATTGAGTGTGTCTAAATCCTCTTCTGACAAACCATACCCAAAACCTCTACATATAATTCTTTGATATGGTACAACTGCAAGTTCTTCTCTTTTACAGTCTATGTTCAGAGCTTTCTGTACATTTTTTATTCCCTTTTCCTTCTTCAATTTTGCCTTACGCAAGTTGTCAATTTCCTGTACTTTATTTGAATTACATTCATTTAATTTATCATCCGTTAAAACTTTTTTCTCTACAAATCCATGGTTAATTAAGCAGTCGCTTCTTTTTTTCTTAGCTTCATTCCTAATAATGCATAATATAGGTTTATGGTCAGAGTAATAACTCTCAAGACAATTTGCTTCCATGTACTTCTCTTCAATATTACTGAATATAAAATCTATACATGTACCAGAATCTGTTGTTGGTTTTATTATCCACTGCCTCATTTTAAACGTTTCACACAATTTTTCATACTCTTTACTGCTTCTCTGTATATTAAAATCCCCCAGAGCCAAAATGTTCTCTTCTTCACCCAAATCAGCCAACAAGGTCTGTATAGTAGCCAACAGAACAGGCAAAGGTACTTTTGGTGGTTTATATACACCTACCAATTTTAAGATTTTCACCGAGTCGCCTTTCTGAATACTTGTCTTAACCACTGACATTTCAATTCCATCCTTGTTCCAGTTCTGAACTTTGCTCATCTCCTCTAATTCCTTTTTTATGTAAACAACCATTCCATGGTGCCCTTTGTCATTCTCAGTAACTGCGTCATTTCTATGCAAGGAAAATCCTTCTATTTGTAAAGTATTTTCAGTCTTACACTTGAGATGTGTTTCAGATAAGAATACCACTGCAGCATGCTTAAAATATCTCTCACATTTGACATCGTCTAGATACTTTCTCAGTGACCTTACATTATGATAAACAAACATTAGACTATGAAGAGAAAACTCTGGCAAAGTACAAAATTCCACCTTCAACATTCTTTCTTTTCTTAGCCTGTCCATTTCAAGTTTTACATCCTGACTAACTTTAATCTTCGTTTCGGCTAAGTTTAATATGTTCAAACCCTGTAATGTTCTTACTCTACTCAGACCCACATAATGCATGTGAGGAATTCTCACGCCTTCAAAATCAACCACTACTTCATCCAATGTATCGCCCTGTGACCTGTGAATTGTTTTGGCTGCTGATGGTCTCAGAGGGATTTGCGTTCTCATCACTTCAGCGTTTTTATGCCTCCCGATTTGAATTTGTCGTGAAACTGGCATCACAGGTGTCCATTTTTGTTTAATATTGCATTTGAACAAGGTCTTCAATTCCTCCCGTGTCCTTTTCCCGACATCTTCATCCTCAAACTCTACCCAAATAACGCTTCCAACTGCTGAACTTTGACTTGATGTTTCAATATGCGTTACTACACAACTAGCTCCATTAGTCATACCATCATCTATTCTTACATTTATACACATTTCACATTTTAGTCCAACTGCTATCTTCAGGTTAGTGCTTAACTGCATAGTCTTTTTCGGATCATCAGGAATGTTATTCAAGACCATTTCTTTCACCGTTTGAGCTGCAGTCCCAACAATACTATCTTTAGCTTTGATAATAAACTTTTTACTCTCTATCTTATTAAACACTTCAATGTTAAACTCTTCTACTTTCCGGTTACTCACAAACAAATGCTGTACTTGGTACGGATAATGACTTGTATTTCTTTCGAGCATTCTGGTCTTCAAGAGATTAAAATCACTTTCCTTCTCTTTGTCACTTTTATAAGTGCACTCCCTGAGTCTATTTAATAACTCTGCAAATACTCTGCTATCCTTCTGCCTCATTATTTCAGTTAGCTCAAAAAGCTCAAAATTATCTTGCCAAATATTACTTGCTAGTGGACCATATCCATGTTTATGATTCTGAAATACATACCCATCAAATACTGGTTTTAACTGAAATAGATCACCAACAGCAATGACACTAATACCACCAAATAATAATGGACACCCCTTTATATCTTGGAGACGTTGTTCGATAAAATTCATCATTCCATTTCCAACCATTGATATTTCATCAATGAATATTACTTTCAAGCCTCCTAGTTCTGTCCTTAATGTATTCAGGCTACTACAGTTTAATGCTCTATAGACAAATGATTGGCATGCAGGCACTCTCAACGCTGTATGCACGGTGTTCCCCTTTATGTTATACGCGGCCTTGCCTGTAGGAGCGACAAGCAACAAGCGTGTTGTTTGGTAATCATCTCCTGCTCTACTTTTATAATACCTTAACAAGCTCTGATACAAAGCTGTGGTAACCAAGCTTTTTCCTACTCCTGCACCACCAGACAAAAATCTGAAAACTTGTCTTTCAGTAGTCTTTAATACATGTAGTGTGTCAAATACAAACAATTGCTGTTTTTCATTCAGACATCTCATTAACTTCCTATAATCCTCATCTGGCATTTCATACAGTGTTACTTCATCGCTTTTTTCCAATTTAGGAATCCCTAAATCTCTGCTCATATCATACTCATATTGAACATCCTCTCCCTTTTCTTTAGTGTGGTCTTTCTCAGTCTGCTCTTCCATTTCATCTTCTTTATCTACTTGTTGTGTTAGGGGTGCTTGATTATCCCAAATTTCTTCCTGGTCATTAAAGTCTGCCCCCATGGCAGCATCAACCTCAGTTCTTGTATTTTCAAACTGTTTCCTTTGCTCTTCAATGTCATTCTTATTTAACTCATAGCTCTCAATATAACTTTCGCATCCATGCAACAAGTCTACTTCTTCATTTCGCCAACATGTGAATAACATTAACAACTCTCTATAGTGTTTTTCTGGATCCTTATCTACATTAAAGTGGACATACCTAATAACTCTTGCTCTCTGCCTAATTTTTTCGGATTCCATGCCTTCATCATCTGAATTATGCTCTTCTGCATTTTCCTTCAGTGTGCCATCCTTTTCAGTTTTTGATCTCTTTGAATATCTTTTTTTCTGGTCATATCTTGAAACGTAATCTGCTAAAGTCAACTTAGATAACGATTGAGGTCTTTTCTTATACCGTTCAATAATATTACTTGATTGGACATCTCCATCGTCGGATTCCATTTTCTCCAGTTCTTCCTTACTTTTTATCAGCACCACTCTTTCATCTGGGGGTGAGGTATTGATAAATACAACCTCTCTTGATGACATTCGCATAGGTAACTGCAAGAGGACATATGCTGCTTCCTGGGCACTGATCTCCACATTATTTAAAAATCTGTTTCCTATTTCTTTTACTTGCTCACGAACAGTCATATTGCCTTTCCTTACATCCTGACATGCTTTACGTAATAAATCACTTATGCCTCTCTGAGATTTCATTATATATGATGCTATATACATTGCACATCCATATACACTCAATACAAACTGAATGTCAATGTTAGCCCTCCAAGCTCTTAGCAAATCATTGTTGAAGGCATTTAAACGCAATGCATTTGGTTCTCGTTTCAATAATACAGCATCATCTTTTAAAGACGACCGAATTGCCAATATGTAGTTTTCATAACTCAATGAAGTTTTCTCCAAAAACTCATCAAACGTTATATCTTCACCTTGTTTCATACTTTCCATTATTTCATTTAATTTTCTATAATTCTCTTTGTGCCTTTTCTTTTCCTTCTCATCCATTGTCTTTTCCAGGGGATCCAGTATCTCTGTCTGCTTCATTGGTGGCTTTGGAAAACCAAAACGGCACACATTCTTTGCTTTTTTTCGACAGGTATGCGAGTGTGAATGCCACTGGTATTGCACTAGATTCTTTAATTCTTCATCTACATTTTTGTTACATGTCATCGTAGAATCTATGAACTTTATAACATCCTCATTGCTACTCTCCCCATATACCGGAGCATCATCAACCCACAACAATGAATGAATATGTGGTGAACCTCTGTGTTGAAATTCCACTCTATAAAAATAGTCCGTCACTTTTCCAATAGGTGAATTTTCTTTTAGCAACAGTTCTTTAAACAGTTTATGTACCTGATGATCAAACTGTCTTGCACAAGTTACAGGATCACATGAAATCAACCGACACTTGGTTTCCCAGTCCATTTCTTCAAGCTCTTCGTCATTATAAATTTTCCCATCTTGCACTTTACCAAGCATTTTTAACAAATGTTTCCATTTTGATTCTGCAGCAGAAAAGCTACAGAAAAAATTTGCTGGTCCTAACTGCCTTATCATAGCAAACAGATCACTCTGTGCTTTCTTAAAGTATGGGGGTGATCCTCTTACACTCTTCAGGATCATATATCCTTCATTAAACTGAATCAATCTATCAACATTCTCGGCTTTACATAGATCTCCAGCAGTCACCATTTCACCACCAGTTTTTTTCTTCCTTAATGCAAGCTGGACTTTTCCAAGAACACTTTTCATTTGATACTTTTTCAATTTGAAAAATATATTATCAACATCATTAGCAGCTCTTCTATCACTTCTCCTTAACTCCGACTTACATATTTCACTATAGTATACCTTTGCTTTTCTTTCTGAAGCTCTCATTCGGCCTTTACCCATAAATATATTGGGAAATGCCAGTTCTTCCGCAAATTCATCCATAAATATACTTACTGGTACATTACCTTCTCCAGGAGCAAATGCATGAATTCGGTCTTTTTCATTATTCTCTATAAACTCTGGAGATGTCAACAATGTATCTTTTGTACCAACATTATAATTTTCATCGTCTTCACTCCATTCATCATCACTATCAAGTTTATCAGCAACTTTCTTACAGCCCTTTCCTTCTGCATTTGTACACAAAATCTTCACTTCAGTATCTTCCTCTTTTAGTTCATTATCTTGCATACATTTATTAATGCCATTTTCTTCTTCGATACATTCATCACAACTTCCTTTCAAATGATTCAATCTATGTCTTTCTTCCCTGGAACTACTCAGATCCACATCCCTATCATCTTGTTTATCCCCCTGCAAGCAATTGGAAACATAATTTTCACTCTCTTCTTTATTCCATTCTAAGTCAAAACAAATTCCTTCTCTTTCATACAACTCTCCATGCTTTTCTAGCCAAGATGCTGCCTCTCTAATTTTATATGGCCGGATATTTTCTGTCATTACAGCATGGGTATATTTCAATTGTCTTTTCAACTTTGCAGCAATCGTCATACTATTATCCACTGCTCTTGGAAGCATATTCACAGTGTTAACTACATTTGCTGGGACATTTACTACATTACCCCTTATCTTTTTCTGCTTTCCGCGTGGTGCAGCATACACTTTCATAAAGGGAATCCTTGCAGACAACAAACGCCATTCAAGAGGATATAGCTCCATTATATCTGGCTTCTCCGGAAACTCCATACCATTTCTTACTGACATTGGAGGAAGCTTGTCTTTTCTAATGTAGCGTTCACATGTGCCACACACCCAACCTTTAGAACCCTGGGTTAAACAATTCTGTGCTGTATCATTTAAATTTCCCAAACGAGCAGACTTTTTCACGCTATGCTTAAACCACAACTGATTGCAGCACTCACAAACATATACTGGGCCTGTATTTATTGCCCTGTGAAAGTTTTCTATAAGTTGATTAACAGTTCCAGGTTGCCTTCGCCTCAGTAATTTCCGTTTACATTCCTTTGCACGTTCAGCATTCCTGTAATTTGATTTAGTTCCATCAATTTTTGTACTAACTACATTTCTTCGTCTCTTCATTGCTGATGCATTTTTTTTTCTCTCCAACTTTCTGTATTTCCCACTGAGTCTACGTTGTTTCATTGTGGTTAAATTCTTCCGTCTCTCCCTAGCTCTGTTCTCTTCGCATTGCCTACCTTGCTTCATTCTAGCTAAATTCTTCCGTCTCTCCCTAGCTCTGTTCTCTTCACATTGCCTACCTTGCTTCATTCTAGCTAAATTCTTCTGTCGATCCCTAGCTGCATTCTCGTCACATTGTCTGCGTTGTTTTATTCTGGCTAAATTATTCTGCCTCTCTCTAGCTGCATTCTCGTCACATTGTCTGCGTTGTTTTATTCTGGCTAAATTCTTCTGTCTCTCCCTAGCTATGTTCTCTTCAATTTGTCTGCGTTGTTTTATTCTTGCTAAATTCTTCTGTCTCTCCTTAGCTCTGTTCTCTTCACATTGCCTACCTTGTTTCATTCTGGCTAAATTCTTCTGTCTCTCCCTAGCTCTGTTCTCTTCACATTGCCTACCTTGTTTCATTCTGGCTAAATTCTTCTGTCTCTCCCTAGCTCTGTTCTCTTCGCATTGTCTACCTTGTTTCATTCTGGCTAAATTCTTCTGTCTCTCCCTAGCTCTGTTCTTTTCGCATTGTCTACCTTGTTTCATTCTAGCTAAATTCTTCTGTCTCTCCTTAGCTCTGTTCTCTTCACATTGCCTACCTTGTTTCATTCTGGCTAAATTCTTCTGTCTCTCCCCACTTCTATACTCCTCACTGTCTCTACGTTTCTTCATTGCCAATGCATTCAATTCCTTTTCGCATTTCTGATCATTTAAATTCATACTTTTCCGTTTTAGTTGTCTAGCCTTCCGATCTTTTGCTTTTTCTTTCAATCTATATTTATTTTCATTTGTCATCCTTGCATTCTTTGCCCTAGTTTCATCTTGTTCAAACTGGAAATATCTCTTTAACATTTCTGTCATTTTATTAGAACTTCCCTTCATGTCTAAGTCATTATCTGACATCCATTCTGGACAAATAATATTGCTGTCGAGAATATTTTGTACTCCATTTGCACATTCATCATACTTCAATTCATCCTTAGCATGATTACTTCCATGATCATGTCCGCCTTTAACAGAATCCGCATATCGTAATCTTTCCATAATGTCTCTTTTCTTCCTTAACTTTTTAGCATAACTATCTTTTTTAGTTTTAGGCATTCTTCATCTGGGGCCTAGTTTGTAAAATAAGAACATAACAACAAAATAAATTGGTTGGTTTGGTGGGTGGGGTGTAGCCGAATGGTTCAGACATGCGCGTTTGATAACTAAGTCTGTTATTGAGTCGAGAGCATGGCAATAAAATAAGTGCTTTTCAGTCATATCTGAGTGACGTCATATGGGTATTTTCCCATCAGAATCGCTAGTACCTATTTTAAAACTGAAATACGCACGTTATTGTCAGCTAAGATCGATTAAAATCGAATAATTTGAATGATAATGTCACAAATATTTATAATCTGGATGATATTACAAAAACGTAGGCTATATTTAGTCGAACTTTAGCAAATTTAACAGATAAATTCTGTTTTCTACGACTGTAATTGTCGGATCTCGGGGTAGGCCTATCACGGACCATAATAATGACAAAAATGTTATATATCGTTTGATTGGTTCTATGTCAAAATCCACCGGAAACTAAGGTGCGGATTCACCAATGAAGTGAGTCGTAGCAATGGAAAGTTCCCGGTCGCGTGACGTCAGAGCGGTATTTTCCACCGAGTGTCTCATGTAAGTGGTAATTTTGCTGATATTTCGATAATTTTTGAGTCTGAATCTTTGATGATATTGAGAATGATATTAAACTATTACAATACAATTGCTAGGAATACATTTTAAAAAAATAATAATTAAAAAAACTGGCAGTCCGATTTCACGCTAAAGTCACGTGATCAGAAACTTCTACTGGATATGTTTAATTTGTCTTAAAAGTATAAAATTTGTGTCAAATTGCTTCACTCCGAGCAGAGAAAAGCTTATATTTTAAAATCTATGTAATTGTAACCGCTGTCACGATAATTAACAGTCTCGATTATCCAACTTTGTGTTTAATCACCAACAGCATATTGGATTCAAATCCAATGGAAATCTGACACATAAGATGACATAGCGAGTTGATTAGGATCATTTCATGTTAATAAATGACTAATTAATAGTTCACATAATATTTTAGACACAAAGAAAGACCTGCGTAAACAACACCCACCCCAGTCAGTGAAAAATGCATTGCGCGGACGTTCGTGAAAGCATTTGCGAATAACGTGTAGTATTTAGCTAAAAAAAAACCAACAGATTTTAAAACCAGGCGTATTGAACAGTAGAGAATTAGATTTATTTATATCAATATACGTATAGGCTTTACGGGTCTAAATATTGAGAGCATGTGCAACGATAGTCTTCTTACGCCACGGTCTAACCGATCCGGATGACGATAGATATATCACGCACGCCTGTCTGTCTGAATCTCACTCCCAGTCCTTTAAAAGATTGACAGTAGTGAAAGATTTGAAAATAAAGTACTTGGGACACATCGATTCTTACCTCAGATGATCTGCCGAAAAGTGCAAACTGCGAATGATGTACAATAAGGAAAGTGTCATTTGATGACTGAGATTCCTTGGTTTCACGCACGTTTTGTATTCCGCTTAAAATTAGAAGTATCGGGTACCGGACGTTTCGCCGAAACGAAATGAATAGACTTAACCTTGCCAAAGTCATGAAAAAATAGTTGGAGTCTACACATGTCAAATGCATTTGCATTTCTCAAAATACTGTAAACTGTGGTAATTTGATCTAGTCTAAACTTTTCAATTTCTACTGTCCGTTGGGGTTTGCTATTTTTATTATTAATCAATTATTAATAATAAATTTGGGACTAAATTTTAATGACGAATGACACCCAAACAAATAACCGGTATAAATGCTTGTAACACTTTTATTAATTTTCTCTGGTTACAAAGCGTTCTGAAACGTCAACAAATAACCGGCATAAATGCTTCTAACACTTATTAATTTTCTCTGGTTACAAAGCGTTCTGAAAAATAAGTTTAACAAAGGCTATCAGAAAACACTCACAAAAACCCGAATTTTACATGGGAGACAACTCTTTAAAGCATATCACGCCGAATTTTACATGGGAGACAACTCTTTAAAGCATATCACGCCAGTTTGACATTGTTAGACGGAGTTATCTCCTCCGAACCAAGTGAAACCGAAGTCTGAAATTAAATCCCAATCTGACAAAAGTACTTAATATTCTTAAAAGACAAATTATTAATAATAAATTTGGTACTAAATTATAATAACGAATGACACCCAAACATAAGACTTTTTAAAAATGTACATCCTGAAAACGCACATGTACTTGCAGTTACATGAATTTATAATTTATTTAGTGTGAGAGAGAGAGAGAGAGAGAGAGAGACATTGTCATTGCAGTACCAAAAGGTCTTTAGCAGTGGGAGGAAAGGGGGAGAAAACGGTGGTTTGAAACGTCAACAAATAACCGGTATAAATACTTCTAACACTTACAAAGCGTTCTGAAAAATAAGTTGAACAAAGGCTCTCAGAAACCACTCACAAAAACCCGAATGTTACATGGGTGACAACTATTTAAAGCATATCACGTCAGTTTGACATTGTTAAATGGAGTTTGACATTGTTAAATGGAGTTATCTCCCCAAAATCGGGCATGCACCCAAAAGAAAAGGGACCAACCTCAGGGTATAAGGAATATGTATTTTAAGTTTCAAGATGATCGATTTAGAATTGTGGCCTGTAGGCGACACACAAAAAGAAAATTGGCATGGCTCTGCCCCTGGGGGTTGGGCATGTAGGGCCTACTCCAAATGATAAGGATGTTCCAAATGATAGGAATGTTCCTTAGGGTACAAAGAATAAGTATATAAAGTGTGGCTCTGCCCCTGGGGGTTGGGCATGTACCCCAAACGATAGGGATGTTCCTTAGGGTACAAAGAATGTGTATGCAAGATTATAAGTTAAGAAATGTGGCCTGTAGACGACAAACAAACAAATACTAGAAATGGGCGTGGCTCTGCCCCTGGGGGTCGGGCATGCACCAAAAACAATAGGGATCTTCCTTGGGGTATAAGGAATAAGTATACCAAGTTTGAAGAAAATCCAGTAAGAATTGCGCCCTGTAGGCGACACAAAGACACACGAAAAGAAAATGGGAAATGGGCGTGGCTCTGCCCCTGGGGGTTGGGCATGTACCCCAAACGATAGGGATGTTCCTTAGGGTACAAAGAATGTGTATGCAAGATTATAAGTTAAGAAATGTGGCCTGTAGACGACAAACAAACAAATACTAGAAATGGGCGTGGCTCTGCCCCTGGGGGTCGGGCATGCACCAAAAACAATAGGGATCTTCCTTGGGGTATAAGGAATAAGTATACCAAGTTTGAAGAAAATCCAGTAAGAATTGCGCCCTGTAGGCGACACAAAGACACACGAAAAGAAAATGGGCGTGGCTCTGCCCCTGGGGGTTGGGCATGCACCCCAAACGATAGGGATGTTCCTTAGGGTACAAAGAATGTGTATGCAAAGTTTCAAGATTATTAGTTAAGAAATGTGGCCTGTAGACGACAAACAAACAAATACTAGAAATGGGCGTGGCTCTGCCCCGGGGGGTCGGGCATGCACCAAAAACAATAGGGATCTTCCTTGGGGTATAAGGAATAAGTATACCAAGTTTGAAGAAAATCCATGAAGAATTGCGCCCTGTAGGCGAACCACAGACACACACACACACACACACACACATACATACATACACACACACACACACACAGACAGGGGCGACGGCATAATACGTTCACATTATGAATGTGGACGTATAATAAAATTACAAAGCATTGTTTCTGCATATCAAATTAAATCGAAGTTAGATTTAACGTCCCACTTTCCTGCTTAATCAAGACGAGTAAAAGCCATGCAGTTATGGGTGGGTGGGTCACTTTCAGCCTATTCTTCTTTGAATTTCATATATTCACGCCAATGTTGATAACGACTTGTCCTTGATCAACACTGGGATCGAACACGGGACCTACCGATTAGTAAGTCAATGACATACTCTAAAACTGGAGCACGTCTGTATTATAAAGTACGACAGCAAGAGAATTATCATAAAACTTTCAATGAAGACCCTGGAGTGAGACACGTGTATCAAAACGGGGTTTAACTGCACACAGATAATATTGACGTCATTTGACGATATGACGTCACATAGAGAGTTTGTTAACCATGGCGACTATTTCTACGTCATTTCAATGACCGACCTTGAACACTTTGCCGAGAACCGTGAAATGGTCAAAGTGAAGACACACCACCAATTATTATATAATATCATGTGATTTATCAGGCTTTAAGTGGAAAAACTTTACGTTCCTGTAAGTTGGAAAATAGTCCATGCAGTTCTTCCATAATCGTTTTCCTTCTCATTTCAACATTCTTTTTCGTTTAGAAATAATTGAAGGTTAGCCATGTAAATCTAAAAATAATTTGAAACTAATAAAAGTATTAGGGCCTATGTGGAAAATCTGTTTTGTTTTATTAAAGATTAGAAAAGTTGTAGAATGTATAAAACTCATACAATACAATTATTTATTTATTTCATTTATCACAAATTTATTTTACTTCATGTTACAAACTATGATGAATTCTCATGTGTTTCTGTAGACTACAACTGTGATTAAATGATTTACCACAAATATCACACTTATAAGATTTTTCACCAGAATGAATTCTCATGTGTGTCTGTAGATGACAACTCTGATTAGATGATTTACCACAAACATCACACTTATAAGATTTTTCACCAGTATGAATTCTCATGTGCCTCTGTAGATCACTATTCTGATTAAATGATTTACCACAAATATCACACTTATATGATTTTTCACCAGTATGAATTCTCATGTGTGTCTGTAGACTACAACTCTGATTAAATGATTTACCACAAACATCACACTTATAAGATTTTTCACCAGTATGAATTCTCATGTGCCTCTGTAGATCACTATTCTGATTAAATGATTTACCACAAATATCACACTTATATGATTTTTCACCAGTATGAATTCTCATGTGAGTCTGTAGATGACAACTCTGATTAGAAGAATAACCACAAACATCACACTTATAAGATTTTTCACCAGTATGAATTCTCATGTGTATCTGTAGATGACAACTCTGATTAGATGAATAACCACAAACATCACACTTATAAGATTTTTCACCAGTATGAATTCTCATGTGCCTCTGTAGATGTTGACTCTGATTAAATGATTTACCACAAACATCACACTTATAAGATTTTTCACCAGTATGAATTCTCATGTGCCTCTGTAGATGTTGACTCTGATTAAATGATTTACCACAAACATCACACTTATAAGATTTTTCACCAGTATGAATTCTCATGTGAGTCTGTAGATGACAACTCTGATTAGATGAATAACCACAAACATCACACTTATAAGATTTTTCACCAGTATGAATTCGATGTTTATCACGTCTTTTAGGTAGATTGTTTTGGTTCATTGTGACTCTAATCTTTGCAAATGGTTGTGTTATTTCTTTTGGTGTCAGACCGACATCAATTAATTCATTTATATTTTGTTCAGATAATTTATTTAGACCCTTCCAATCTACCTTCATGGAGAATAGTCTGTCTATGTTTAATAACTCAAAGTGTCGAAGGTATAAATGTTTCAACAGATTTAGTGACGAGGCATATGATGTTGAACAGAAACGACATGGATATGCATCTGAAATAACAAGATTAGCATTAATTTGTAGTTTGAAATAATGAGATAGATCTCTGCCTGAATGGCCGCCATCTTAATGGGCGTCCTCGCTGAAGGAATTCCCACCAGGTGTCACTAGTAAAAACTCGGTTCCACGTGACCTTATCGATGGTAAGAGATCCGTATCGGTATTAAATTCCATATTAACGTCAAAAACTAATGTGTGACAACACGCGAGTTCGTAATGAATGTACAGGAAAACTGTGCTAAACAACGAGGTCACGTGGGACCGCCTCGCCTATAAATTATGTCCCTATATCTCTAGCGAGGACGCCCAATAGTGTACTATTTTCAATTTGTTAGCAGTTCAAATGCGTTTTACTTCTTTAGAAAACTAAATAAACATTTTCAATTTCATGAAATATAAAAATTGAAGCGGAATAAATACTTCTAGACAGTTACGGTCACTTAATCAGAAAAAACTTTGTGTTCCTCTCAGTGGAAGTTAAAGTCATTCGGTGGTCGCTGTTTCCAAGTCGCTGCATCTACTAAGTGGAACAAACTACCATTAGACCCGCACTTAATAAATTCAAATCAGACCTGAAAACTTATCTGTTTAAATTATATTATTAGGTTATTATGCGCCATGAGCACGTTTTATGGATATAGCGCTTTATAAATGGACATATTATTATTATTTTATTCTCAAAATTTTCAAAGTAATCTATTGATTACATAGGCCTTGATGAATGGTTTGCTGTAGCTTTATACAGTAGACAACCGACAGTCTCCTGAAATACTGCTATCATCATGTTATTCTCATTGCATAATTTTTGTTTTTAATGTATTCATACCTACATTGTTATAGACGTGTGTCATGTTTTTAACTCAACTGATTACTCCACATGGTTTGTAATTTGCATTTAGGGTTACCCTCATATCTGCAAATTTTACGAACTTCTGCAGGCGTCGGCTTGGATCACGTCGCCGTTCTAAGTACACGTAAAACTGATCCTTTATATGTTTTTAAATTTCAGATATTTACGCTGCTACTGGGCGCTATGATAAACATTTCAAGAGTTTACCAGTCAACTAGTTTTAGTCACAGCAGTATGCCTCAACAGCTTTATTAAAATGCTGCTCATATAGTATTTCAGAAAAAACATATAACCATACCTGGAATTATTGGTTTTGATCCATTTAATCGCCATGGCATCTGCTTTAATAAATTATCAGTTGTATTATTTCTACTGGTCTGATTGTGGAATGCAACAAAAGTTGACTTGGACCATAATGGTTTGTTTATTCCCAGATCGGCAGCATATTCACTTCCATACCTACAAAAAAGACATTTCAACAAATGAATCCACCCATCATATTTTCTGAATACTTGCTCTATTTTGTGTTTCTTGGGTTCAGGAGCCTTATTCACGAACAAAAAAACTCAAAAAGTTTTAGGATGCAGCCTTTTCATTGACTGACTGTTAAATTTCGTTTTAGGATTTTAAAATTCAGCTAATTTTTCAATCTAAGTTACTGTCAATAACGTCCTAGAGATGAGTCTGTTCATACAGTCGTTTTTCTTATGCGAATTGGAACACAAAAGTTCGGTTAATTAGAGGGGAACATTTTGCTCGGGCAGTGATACTGGTATTTTATATGCCAAGGGTTCTTACATGCACCCGAAAGACTAGGTTCACTTATGTCAGCCACCACTCTGTGACCAGCTTGAAACGTTGGTGTAGTTTAAAATTTAAATATTATTTATTTTATTTAATAATACATAGCCAGTTCGTAATAAAACCATATAATTTATATCTATTCTATTTGAAATATATTTCTTGAGCGAGAGTTGGCTTAGATGTACTAACCAAACAAGAATTTCTGTTCCAGGTTGAATATCTTTAAATGCACGGTAGTAAATCTGTCCTTTATACTGATAAGCTGTTACATTCTGTTCTTGTTCTGTTCTAGCACAATTTACATATCTCATCCAGTTTGAAGTGGCTGGATTCTGAGCATCTATAAAATGCTCATGTTTTCCATCTTGAAATATCTGAATTTTAAGACGAATAACTCAAAAAAATTAGCAAGGTAGGCCAATTTTCCTCAGATATCTGTTAAGGCTCAAATCACTTAGTCAAAGAGTCTTTCTCAAACATGGTACCAACCCTATAACTCTTAAATAAAGAATCACAATATTTGCTTTTTCTGTTATTTGTGCAGAGCTGACAATCGCGCAATAAGCTACTTCCTTTAGGAACTGTCTCTGATCGGACGATGTCCACTGGCAGTTACTATCCGTCCCTATAGAGCTGCAATATGAAAATACCACTCTTCTCCACCTCCGTTATAAGGGTATTTTAGAACCCCTACCGATTATTTTTCACCGTGATTCTTCTTTGTTTGCCAAAGAATGATTTCTTGCCACAGCTGACACAGATTTATAATAATTCGCGGCAACACTATTTTCAAGTAGAATTTTGCGATTAAAAACATACACAAAATACATTTGAACTGAGCAGCCATTACGAGACACGAACATGCGCAGACCGCATGTTTATTTAATCGCTAAATTCTACTTGAAAATAGTGTTGAATTTTGTCAGATATGGTGAGAAATGATTTCATTTAGCGAAAAATAAAGAATCAAGGTGAAAAATAGAAGGTAAGAGTTGAAAAATAGCCCGATAACAGAGGTGGGGAAGAGCGGTATTTTACCGTATTTTCATATTGCAGCTATACAGGGACGGATAGGAACTGTCGGACATCGTCCGATCAGTGAAATGAAATGAAATGGGGTTTAACGTCCTACTGTTCTGCTCCTATACTGGGCTAATGAAGACGGGCATACGCCATACAGTGTGCTATGAGGAAAATTTTGCCCGGGCAGGGCACTATGCCCTACTTATATCGAATTCCAACTGTCAAGGGATCTTTTACGTGCATTCCAATGTATACACGGGACCTCGGTTTTTCGTCTCATCCAAAGGACTAGACAGCTGTCCTTGTCAGGCCCTCCGTCCTGCATCACTGACAAGGGGAAGGGGAAACCAGGCAGGAAAATCTGGATGCACTTTCTTGGCCAATGCATTGATCGAACACCCGACCTCCAGGCTAGCAAGCCAGCGTCTTACCCACTTAGCCACGTGATACAGCTCCTAAAGGAAGTAGCTATAAGCATACACTAATGGATTGTGCCCATTATAAATACACAATATTACACTTTATGTATATTTCTTTAATTACCTAATAGAATATCAACTGCAAGATAACTGGCATGGGGCTACATCTTTTAAAATAATAACTTCTGAGATTATCAAATTTTTATAAGATTGCTTTATGAGAAATAAGATCAATAGTTTCGTTTTGCCACTCAAATTCCTACCTGCCAACAGTAACCAGAACTCTGAGCTTTCTCGAAATCCTTCACAATGTCTCCTCTATACGGTCCAAATCTTGTTCTATTAGAAAAGTATTTAGTTGTCCAAGCACCTTGTCCAGCATTGGGTATTGAAGATTGTTTTATTTCTATACCATTTGGTAATGTCTTCAGACATCTTGTAGAATCAGGTTTTCTTGTAGCTTCAACCTAGTTACAATAAAGAATCACGCCAAGTTTCAAAACATTCTTTATAAAAGACCTGTCTCCTGTTCAGAAACATGCATCGTGGTAAACCGGGAGATGACCTATAATCTAACACGTGTAAGATTACAGACAGGGAGACAACTATAATTAACACCTCTTTGGTTTTCATGCATGTTGCAGTTGGTGAGGTGAAATTTATAATAATATAGGATGAAGGTCAAGTCAATGTCACCTATTCCAGGGGGTCAACATAAAGTATTAAGTCTAAATGTTTTATTTCGTCATCTTTTTCCGATCACAGTAACACCTAGATCACTACAACTGAGCCAGTACTTCAGGAGATACGGCTATTTAAGAAAGGGAGTGGGGGAGTTGTCTCAGACCATATGCGAAAAAAAGAGACAAAAACAGATGCATATATGTGTCAAAAAAACGATCGAGACGAAACTCTGAAATTTGACTTTTTAGCACAGCATCCGCTATAAACGAAGTCTGATCGAAATCTTAGATGGTCGGATTAAAGTCGTTGGGTGATTGGCATGGAGTAACCCAATCTTACCAATGTGTCTTCTACTATTTTATAACTTCCATGAACAGGACAATCACCAGGATATTCTTTATTACATTCTTCACAATCTGAAAGAGAGAGAGAGAGAGAGAAAAAAATGAAGTTTTAAGTCCACTCGACACAAAGTACGCCATTTTGGGACTAACAATTCTGTTTAAGTAATTTAGAAAACCCACGAAGCTATGGATAGAAACCACGCCACTTTGTCGTACTATGTTTCTGCTCCGACTGAGCTAATGAAGACGTGCGTACAGTGTGCTATGGGGGTGTTTTAGCCCGGACAGCATCATAACGGCCTATTCTTTTTATTGAATTCCAACTGCCAAGGGTTCTTTTATATGCACGCAAATGTGTACATGGGACCTCGGTTTTCGTCCCATCCGAACGACTAGACAGATGCATTACGGCCTACTTTTATATCGAATTCCAACTATCAAGGGTTCTTTTATGTGCACGGAAATGTGTACACGGGACCTCGATTTTTTTTGTACCATCCGAACAACTAGACTTTCTTGGCCGACGGGGAGAGAATCTGAGACCTCCAGATTAGCGATCCAGTGTCTTATTCAACGCGACTCCCCCAGTTTATCCGATAGTGACAGACGTCACGTTTCGATGACACGCCCAACCACATCCATTGACAATCTGTAAGCAGGGGCGGATCTAGGAATTTTGAAGGGGGGGGGGCGCGCGCAAAATAAGGGCACTGACCTCGGAGACGGGGCACGCCGCTGCGAGGGGGGGGGGGGGGTCACGCAGAGAAAATTATCCGTCATTTCCTTGCATTTGTAACCATTCCAGGAGCTATTTGGCTGATATTTTCGTCTAAGTAAACGTTCGGAAATCGTTGAAAAAGAGCCTTAAAATCGAGCAAAAAAGCCAGTTGAACATGCGACTCGAAAATTGTCAAGGTGAGCGAGGCATTATGATGGGTAAAAAGACGAATCTATACCCTAGCCACTTCACTATTTAAGCCTTGTAACTTGTACGGTGTACTGTCCACACATGAAACAATGCTACATCAAGTTTACCTCATGCGCGTCGGGGATGGGCATGAGTGTATACGCCGCCGATTCCACAAGATGCTATCATTGATGTCTGTCTATAGTAACTCTATAGGATTAGGGTACCGTCAGCTAAACAATAAGAATTCGTTTGAAAGTGGAAGCATTAATTAGACCAGACTGGTGTGTTTGAGTTGATGGTTTGAGTCATTTGGGATCCCTGCAACGGGTTGGGAACGGGCATATTTGGGTCAAAGAAAAGGCACTTTCAGCAGAAAAAAAGGGCACTGTCGAAAATTAGGGGGGGGGGGGGGCGCACCCTTTGGATCCGCCTTTGATAAGGGTAAATAAACGAGAACACAATTTTACCTAGTATGTCGTGAAACGTTTGAATGTGTAATGCATTGTAAACTTTTGTGTCATACCCCCGTCAGACCGAGGTGGCGATTCAAAGTTCCTGCATCAGCGTGCATGTCTTCATCTTGAAATTTCCAAAAATCTGACCAGCTTATACAGTTGCCGTGATCACGTGGTAGAAACGCACGTGCAATCGCGATACACGGTAGAAGACGTGTGGTAAGAACCCCATGATCTCAGTTGCCAAGCCAACGAGCGAGCGCGCATTTTTTCAAGTTTGTAATTTTTTTGGGACATTTTCTCGCGTCATGTGCCCGTTTGCCGGCGACCTTGTGCATTTTCTGGACGTCGTACGTTCGCAGCAACGCAGTAAAGACGGCACCTCGGTCTGACGGGAGCATCAAGAGCGGTGCATTCAATAATAATTATTTAACATTCAATTAAGAAAACAAAGAAACCAAAATTACATTGCTAGATAATCACCCGGCTTCGATTCAATTAGATTAAAAACACCTCCATCAATTAAATTTCGCGAATACGTTTAGATAGCTGCGGGCATGCAATAATGTCCTGAAATCATTCGACAATAAACAGATCTTGTGATTGACTATTGGACTACCGTAGATGGCAAAATGGCCGAAAGTTCAACTTTGAAGAAATATAGACCTGTTTTGTCGACAGTTTCTGTCAAGATAAACAAGCGAGCAGACAAAATAGAAAAAGTAAAGTGTAAGAGACATTTTGGTTCATCATATATTTGTAAACACTTGACGGAACCGAACTATTTTTGGACCGATATTGAACTTTTACAATAATATCGTAGTTTGCACGCAATTCATTATCGCTCAAATCACGCCCGGGTGTAATAAGACAAATTAAAAAAACTTACAAAGAAATTCATCGTCATCAGGAACTTCAACATTCATAAAACTGGTTGTACGTGATGTCTGTCTTAAGGGATATCTGGGTTCTTTACTTTCTTCCCGGTTTTCTTTATCTTCAACTGGCTGGAAATAAAATTCATACAATTAATGCATATGGACAATGTTGTCAAACGGACCCCCCCCCCCCCCCAAACAACACAAGAAGAAAACCGCACAGAATGGACAAGGTGTTAACAATGAATAAATATTAACTCCTGCTGTCAGGGGAGGTGGATTGATGTGTCATTGAAACGCGTGCGTTTTAGATCATAATCCTGTCATTATTCGGTCACTGTAGGGGTCGTGTTGGCTCGGTGAGTAAAACACTTATCGCTAATCTGGAGGTCTCGGGTTCGCTTCCCGTGTCGATGATAGCGTAAAGAAAGTTCAAATGAGAGCATATTTGAATAAAATTGGACTAAAATACTGTAAATTTTAAATATACTTGTAAAACTTCAAAAACACCCCTCTGCAAGTTTCACTAAAATCTGATTGTAAGGGACTCTTCTTTTCAAAAGATTGTAGACAATCGGCATCAGACTGGGTGAAAATAACTTACTTGGCTGGTTACTGTAGCTGCACAGGCTCGACTTTTACGTCGTGTTTTGGTTTTAGTCGGCGGTTCGAATATTGGAAAAACTTTCCTAGGTGGTTGGTATGGTGTGAATTTATCTGATAAAACATTGAAATGCAATGATTTTATTTTACAACATTAAATAAATCTACAATTAGCGAATGGTCCGGCGGCACTGCACGGGTTGAAAGAAGTATAACTCCGAAACGTCACCAGGCCTATGTTACTCCTCGGTCTGAGCTACCCCTATACACCAAATTTCAGTCTCGGGACAGCCCTAGTGTAGCCGCCATCCCTGAACAGACAAACAGACAAATGACAGTGACAAATATTAGTACAGTATACATACATGTGTTCAGTGGTGTATACATGAAATCCTTATACAACATAAATTTATATGTTAAGCAATCACTGACACTGAGTTTATTCCACACTACGTGTCAACAAGTTCCTCTTGTCGTTCTCAAGTTAAAAAATCAAATGCACAAAATATGTCACTTAATTGGATAGTTCTTTCACAGCTTACGATGTCTGTGCCTTTGTCTTATGGATTTCTTGTAAGGGCTAAATATTATGTGTGATGGATGCGGTTGGGTCCTACTCATACATTTCGTAACGGTACGAGTAAGAACAACAACCATTATATTATAAGCAGATTTTAGAGGCAACATTGTAGGCAGTGGTGAGCACTAAGAGGGAAGGTCTGGTGGTAAGAGGGCATTATTTTCAGCAAGACATCCAAAGAGTGAAATTGAAATTATTTTTTATAAACTTAGCACCGCAGTTAACATTTTATGCAAAGGACGCTCTGCTTAATTTGAATAAAAACGTATTTGATCTGTTTTCACATATTTACAATGTTTCACTTTTCAAGATTTAAGGACCTACAATTAAGGAGTTGACCCCTGGTATCACCAAACATGCTGCATGCTACTGACTGTATATAAGAATACTTATCGACCTTTAGTCTTTTTACTCCGTTTATTGGGTTTCCATTCTTCATCACTATCTGATTCTGATTCCTCTACAGTTGTTTTACGTTTCCATTTGGCCGTCATAAAGGCTGGCTTCTTTACTGGTAAACCTAAATTTCAAAGTGTTAAGAATTCGGGTGGTCTACAAACTTACTGAATTTAAAAATTTGCTCTACAAATACAGGGCCGGATTTAGATTTTGACGAACATAAGGCATTTCGAGTGCGGACCTCGGGATACCCTGAACATGGACATTGAATTATGTGACCAATAAATAGAGAATTAAACGCAGAATTCCTTACAGTTCTGTATAGTTTTTCATGGGGCCCAGTGGCAGTGTATTCAAGTACAGTGGACTCTGTCACATCCGATCTCTGATCACTCCGGATTGCTGTGACATCCGACATGATTTTCATGTCCCGATTTATTTCCTTATTACTTCAGCCAAAAAATCGCTGGTAAATCCGAATTATGTATGTTCCGGATTCCGACATCAATCAGCCGTCCCGTCACATAATTTCCATTGAATCGGCACCGTACAATCCGTACTTCAAACGGTGGGTGTGAAGCACCCAATTATCGGTGAGATTAAAACTCAATGGGTGTGAAGCCAGAAAAGATTAACAAGCAATCACCAGTCGGTCTGTGTTGATTACTTTGATACCGGTAATGTTATAAATTCTTTGTTGATTATTTTACAATTTATAATCTCTTGTAAGAGTGCGTTTGGTATTTGATTCTAGTTACTCATGTCAAATACCGGGACATTATATAAAAATTGCCGCGATTGAAGAATCATTATACATTATTGTATTCAAAATGTCTGAACGTCCTGCAAAGCGTGCCCGAACAAATTTGACATTAGATGTAAAGCGGCAACTTATAGCAGATTTCGAGAAAGTTCCACGACCTGCGCAGAAGGATTTAGCCGTTAAGTATTCAATTGGCCGAGCTACAGTGTCAGACATATTAAAGCGTAAAGATTAATTTAAACAGAAGTTTGCCGATAATTTAAACTGCAGTAAGAAACGAATTTACGCCAACTCAAAATTTGAAGACGTCAACACAGTGACACATGAGTGGTTTGTACGCGCCAGAAGTAAAAACATTCCAATAATATCAGGTCCAATAATTAAGAGTCAAGCGTTACTTTTTGCGAATGAAATAAATTGTGATGATTTTAAAGCATCGGATGGCTGGCTTTCTTCGTGGAAAGAACGTTTTAACATCAAAGGGTGTTTTAAGGGAGTGGACAAGATCAACCTGCCAGTCAATTGGTCGGCCAATCGCAAAGCTTGGATGACAGGTGCCATTTACACTGATTGGCTTAAAAAACTCAATTGTCAAATGAGGCGTCAACGACGTAACATTCTTTTGTTTATGGACAATGCACCGTCCCATATCTGTGACACGTACAGCAAAGTAAATATTCAATTTTTGCCACCAAATACTACATCAATATTACAACCACTAGATCTGGGTATAATCGAAGCTACAATATAAAAATACTTCCGGTTTTCGAAGTTACAGTATTTCCGGTTTTGGAGAAAGCTCGGTATTCCGAAACGCTGTGTGATCCGAATTATTGTAACGATCCCGTACGATGTCGGATGTGACAGAGTCCACTGTATTGTTCAAGGCTGTATTCATAAACCCAATAAAAAATAAATCCAAGAACTTCTTCCAGCTCCGCATCGTGTTCAGTGTCTATTTTAATACTATGAGGAATCAAGTTGAGACAAGAACATTACATTTACAAGGTATCTTTCGATACTGGTGTTATCGGAATTTAAATCAAATATATGGCATTTCAAAAATCAGTTACCCATTAATCTCATCATTTCAAAATTCTGACGTAAATTTTTATATCTTTTCTTCTCATAATCAGACATAGATTCCAATTGTTGTTTTGTGAAGAAACAGTCAACATCATCAGGTACGTCTTTATCAAAATTTTTATAATCAAAATTATTCTGAAATAATAAAAAAGGGTAGCAATTTAATTATCAGTATTTTTAAAACATTTTCGGAAAATTATTCTGAATATTTTAGATGCTCAAGAAATAATTAATCATTTAACATACTTTGAAATGAAATGCGATAGGGTTGAGGTATACCTTGCCTTTCTGCACCAATGAAGACGGGCATATATCAGAGGGTCTTTAACGTCCTGTATTGTTCCGGACGTTTGGCCCTCCGTCCTGTACCACAACGGACATCAGACTGAAAAATCTAAGTAACATTCTTGGCCAACACTGGGATTGGACCCGGAACATCCTGAGTCAACCAACGTACGGTATATAACCTTATACCGGTACATTAATATTTGTAAATCATGCACACAATTTTGGCCACAGAGTTTCGTCGTACCAGGTGGGCGGCCCATTGAAGTTAAAAGCTTTTGAAGACATGAGAACAGATTCATAATCTTAAATTGTAATGAATTCACTAACTATTCTGCCTAATTATAATAAGGAACCAATGTGGTGAACTTACAAAAAACTCCATTACTTGACTTCATACACTTCCGTTTTTATCTTAAATTACTTCGTCTACGGTAATCTGCAAATGGCAGTCTTCGATTGATCCTATTATAAAATAAACATCAAAATACTATACTGAATATTTAATATTAAGCAGAAATTGCAGTAAAAAACCCAAGGAATAAGCCTACTGTCTTGTTAAAATGATGTATCCGTGCTTCCAGATTTGCACTGATCTGGCGGTTTGTTATTCGTTGGGGTTTTTGCCATCGTTGAGAATGTCATTCTATTGACCGTAACATTTTATTATAAGTACGGTACTGCATTTATTTACGTATGCATTTTACTGTCCGTTCTACGTCTTGCCTAGCCGTAAGGTACCAGTACCGGAATACTTAAGCATTACTCAGTCAGAAATATACGACGCCTCCCGGCATTTATCATATGCCGGACAGATAATTCAAGGGGCGGCTGGTCATAAGGGTATTTATTACTATTTGAGCATGCCCGGGCCAGCCAGGTAAAAAAATTGCCGACCCCCCCCCCCCCAAAAAAAAAAAACAATTAATAAATATGGGTCGACCTAATAATAATAATTAGTGGTGAAAGATAATTCGAGTCAGCACACAGTTCGCTTCCGGAAAGCTACCCCACTAGACGATACATTTGTTTATTATTATTGACAAAAAAACCCTTTGAATAACAACATGGTATTTTTTTCCAGGGCAAATAACTTGTGAAAATCCTAGGTTACTCGGTCAGCCTATTTTCTAGATTAATTATAATAACATTAATGTCAATGATATACATTTAATTCATTGTTAGACCTATTCCATCCATAGGACAGAACTGAGAAGTTCACCCAAACGCAAGGCACGTCAAAAATGGTCACCAACAGAAATCGTCGCAAGTTCCACCAAATTAAATCACATGTAATATGATTGTAATGTATTGATATAGCTACAGTCAGCGGTGGCACTGTCGTAGCCTAAACCTAGCTAGGCGTGATCCACATACTATCTTACTGATCAGCAGTGAATTAAAAATATTCGCTAGAACTAGAATTCTTCGCATGCACACCCCCCTCCCCTAGTTCACGCATCGGACGCAAGTCGCCATGGCCCTAGTAGTAGTACCAATATAGGTCAAGTGTAGCTACAAGTAGCTCAACTTGAAAATAGTGTTGAATTCTAAATGAATGTGTAGTGTGTCCGATGTGGCGAGAAATACGATTCCTTTTTGCGAACAAAGAAGAATCACGGTGAAAAATAGTCGGTAAAGATTCCAAAAAAGAGCGTTCCTGATTCCTAAAGGAACTAGTGACGACGGTGCAAGGAGATCCACTGTACGTTCGGACATGCCCTTCTTGGCCTATTCCCTAGAGATTAGGCCTAGTCATTAGACCCTTTTGGGCTGTCTGCATAGGCCTACGACTACGTCTCTGCTGGGTAAACTACCGGGGTTAGGTAGGTATACGTAGGTCTGCACCCTACTTTTCTTCAACACTTCTATGTAGTAGATCTCTAGGAGTTCTTGACTTGTTCAATTTTAAATGTTGACGGCGCTAGGCGTATTTAATTAGGGCCTATCTAATAGGTGTCACAGCTCCATTGCCCGCGTTGGAAGAAAATAATTTTTTCCCGATTTGTAACCCTTTTTCAACTTAACGTCATACGGTGGCTATTTAATATTTTGTAATAATTTTAAAATATTTTGGAAGCCGATATCCTGTTCTTTTGCTTAGTATAATTTTTATATATGTGTTCATTTTATTAATTTCATAAACGTAAGTTGAAAAACGTCAATTTCCCGTGTTTTGACGTTACGCTGAAATTTTTTGTCACGTTTTGAAATGAGGGTACACCACTTCAAGTGCTCGGCGGCGGTTCCTATTTTTAATATTTTTTTTCATTTTAATATCATTAGAAAAGTTAATTGAACGATCTTTCGATCGGTCGGGGGTGCCTTATTTGCAAGTTGAACGCTTCAATTCAGGTAATCTTTTTGTGAGGCGATTTGCCAATATAGCACCTCGACCGATCGAAAGTTCGTTTTATTGTCGTTTCAATGCTATTAAAATCAACAAAATCGAAGCATTTTAAGAACCGCCGCCGAGCATTTGAAAATTGTATACAATGGGCAATTTTGTCAAAAATAAATCGCGTAGTTTTGCCTTGTTATGACGTCATTTCTACACGAGAAGAAAAATCCAATCCAAGTTCCTGTGACTCATATTCGCCGTAAATTTAGCTCGAAATGCAACTCGATGTTTATTTATGAAGAAATCGTTATGTTATATGAATAAATGACTTGCCTGAAAATAAATAACGATAGAAATTCCATTTTATTCACGCCTTTCGCAGGGCCGACTGTGTTTACATCACGTGACTCATCTTCGCGCGCTTTTATAACCATGTGACAGGACATAAATAAATCGAAGGGAAATTTCATCCCAGAGACCACACGTCTCTACTTTTAACACCAAACATTTTTCAAGAATTGAAAATTCCGTAACATTGACGAATGTTTCAATGCACTGAAATCATAAATTCGCTGTTCACTGAATTATTCAAGCCCTATTTTAAACCATTTCTGTGCACACGAATGGAAATGAAACCAGAAAATATCCACACGGGTCTCGGTGCCGACCGCAGCCGTGAGGAAGATAGTATAGTACTACTGATAATTAGTACATCGATTTCTACCCACTTAAAAAGGGAACTTTACCCAAATAAAGTTGGAATAACAAAAGAATTAACACTAGCTGAAATAGTTTGAAAAATGGCTCAATTTCTGGATTTGCCGTTGGCGATTTACAACATTTCGTTTGAGATGATGGAACCGACATAGATTATGAATTTCAATTAGGTCAGTCATGTCGACAATATTAGTAACTAATAATTACTATCACTCAGTATCGATACGGATACCCAATTTTCCCCAAAACGTTTTATTAAATAATTTAGCATTATATAACAGTTGTCATACTAATTATTATAATTTTAATTCTTTGTTTTTTTAGGAAACTATATTTAACACCTCGAGTATCACATTTGTTGGCCAGTTAAACAAGTTGAAAGAACCGACAAACGTAAGGCCTTTAGGCCTTGATTTGATATTTATTTACAATACATTGATTAAAATATACAAAAAAGGAAGTTGCTCAATAGGCTACATACCGATTTGAAGGAATAATAGAAATATTCAAAAGTGAAGTAAAAACAACAATTCTTTGTAGTTTGAGTTAAATTGTAGCTTTTAGGCCTAGGCCTTTATAATATAAACATGACTAGGCCTACCATGGCCTATCAGTAACTGAGTAACCTACTTTTACTCTTTAGTCTTTAGAGAATAATTTTTTATTGGTCAATGTTATCTTCTGAGTAGAAAATAATATGTAAAAGCAGAATTCTAACAATAATGTAAGAAACGAATGCTGAGAACAATGATAATGAAACAACAGTTGTCCGTTTTTTAAAATTATGTGGTTGCTATGACAACCATCCAAAATCCTTAATAATTCACTAAAATTATACAATTCTTAATATTTTATATTACATGCCATGGGCTATAAATATATGCTAAAATGCTTTCTGCTACTATACTTAAAATGTGGTGATCAATTGGTTTGTCAGGGTAAACACCATTGAAAATGGAATAACATTGCCTTTTTTGGGGTGTCTGTTTTCGTTTTGATTGCTATAACAACCAAATGTTAAGTAATATACAAGAGTAAAGATAAGTAATTTTAAAAATTCACAAACATAAATACATGTAAACAAAATTTCTCTTCAAGATCTTAATTCCTTCATATTTTATTTATAATTATGTCTTAATAATGTCCAAAATAGACAATTAGCTGCTGCAGAATGTTCTTCAAGTTAAAAAAGGGAACTCCTTTCCAGCTCTTGGGAGAAGACATATAAATATTCTGATTTTATTTATTTTTTAAAATCTTATCCAATAGCTTCTGTTTTTAAAATAATACAGTTATCAATATTGATGTCATGATTATTGGAAAATAATGGTTTTCGGAAAAAAAATAAATGTGGTTGCTATGGTAACCACTCAAACTCCTTAATATTTTGCTCAAACTTATACAATCCATATCATTTGATAATACATGGGTTTCAAATATTTTAAAATGCTTATTTTTAAAAGTGGTGATCACCTTTTGGGTTATGGTAAATAGCGTTGAAAATGGTCAAAAATTGCATTTGTTCCATTTTGGTTGCTATGACAACCAAAATCGATAATATATGGCAGATTGGAAATATGTAATTTTAAAAAATCACAAACTTTTTGACATATTCCCATAATTTCACTTCCCTATCTCCATTCCTTCTTATTTTACTAAGGTCACCAAAACGCCCCAAAGAAGGCATATACTATCATATAGATATTTTTACTATTTTTTTTTCTGTTAATCTTACTTGATAGATACTGATTTTAAAATGCATAACAACCAGGTTCAATATTTCAGATATAACATGCACAAGACCATTTTTGATGAAAAAATTGACCAAAATCGCTCTGAGAAAATGGAATTTTTGAGAAAACTTAGGTATTTTCCAGTTCATGTGGAATTCGGTGTAATTATTACAAAAATGTGAAAATTGAAACATAATTAGCCATGAAGTGGTATTTCATGAATTTACATCTAGCCTACATTTTTGATAGTTTTGATATGAAATGAAATATGGCATCACAAAAAACACCAAAAATGACTTTTTCAAAGTGTTGAAAAACCTTTCTTCCGCGAAAAGTCAAAAATCGCAACTTTGAACCTCAATAAAAAAAAAAATTTCATCCGATTTTTGAATCTGTAAAAAGTTTTGTGAGAAGAATGATGAGATCTACATGAAAAGCTAATAAAAACATATGTATAATCATAATCTCAAAATCACCTTTTCCACCTATATCTAACTTCTAGGCCTAGTTCTACTCATCTAGTTCTAGCCTCGACTGTACTCTGGAGTCTGTGACTGTAGGCCTAGGACAAAATCTAGTTATTCTAGATCTAAACTGTGTCACTGACCAGTAGTTTTCTCTATTCTTTCACCGATTTATATTCGACAAATAAATACTATTATAAATATAATTTATGTGATGAGAAAAGTTTATATTATCTTGACTTTGCTCTGTAAGACGCTGACGTTAATATGCACTCGGCGAAAATTCTGATAGCAGACGACATGAAAATGGCGCAAATTTACCCTCGACCTATCCAGTAATCAATATCTAATAGAATTACATAACAACAGAAAGGCATGATGATCTAGATTACACGAAATCGAGAAAATATAGTTAAAGGGAAATAACTCCAATTATTGTACGGAATCAGCCAACCAAAATCGAGGAAATATAGTTAAAGGGAATTAACTCCAAATATTGTAAGGAATCAGACCACCAAAGATTTTAACTTTGATAGTGATTATTCCGGTCTCCGTAGCTACCTCTTATTATTTTAATTTTTTTGCGGTTGCGTTGAACGATATCTACCAAAAACGGAGCAATATCTGACAATAGCTTGCTTTAGTGTATGCATGAGTTGGACCATGAATTTTTAAAGTACCGGTAGGCCTACATAAATTTAAATTGCCATTATAGTTATATTGTAATGTAAACCTCTTCGATTTTTGTATACATGGTAATTTTACGTAATAAATCGTAAATAAAATCTCAAACTTATATATGTTCTTGTCATTCGAAGCTGGCCATATACCCCACGTCCTATTGTTCTGCTCGGGGGAGGGGGGAGAAGAGAGGAGGGAGAGAAGGGGAGGAGCTAGTCTCTTATCTTAAATTGTAGGCTTTTCTTATGTTTTAAGTCTGCACCTATATCGTATTTGATGACTGGGTTAAGATTGCAACATCAGGATATCCTCTAGAAAGCACAATATACAGTCACTTTTTCAAGAAGATTCAAGCGCCAGCAGGAAAACATCACACCTCCCCCACCCACACAACATACATGTAGAATGGAATCCCCAACAGGGCAAAACTCTGGTCCTGTGCTATGTGACACTTCTTGCTGCCATGTTAGGACTTTCTTTTTGATAAACTGATGGAAATTTAGCCTGGACAATGGCCCTAAAGCCTACTCTTATTTCGGATTTCAGCTGTCAGGGGTTGTTCTACAAGCACACCAATTGTACACAGGATCTCTCTGGTTTTCTATTCCTTCCTAACTACTATACTAGAGGCTGTCCTTGCCACTGACAAGGCGAAACCACGCCAGAAAATGCAAAGAAACTTCACCGTGAAGACTGGGAGCAAACCCGAGACATAATGATGCAAGGTTTAAATAATATTCATCCAATTTTAATAACTTTTAACATAATTCACGTTATACATGTACATATATAATTGAAAGTGGCATGAATCTATGCAAGCCAGATTAAATTACAGCAATTCTGGAATTTTGAAATTTCAGATAAGCACCCCAACTGTTTACTTAAAGATGCATGTTATCTTTCTGCAAAGAAAGCATCCTATTTAAAGGGACAATAACACTCTTGCTGGCTTGACAGCTCCAGAAAATAAAAAATAGCCTTATTCTAAGTATAAGATGTGTTAGTGTCTTACCTGTTGTGTAAATTATCCATTAAATCATGTTTTATTTGTCCAGAGGGTTCAAAAATATTTCTAAATCCAAGTCACATTTGAAAAGGTTTACGTTAGGCTTTTCAAATCATTTAGTTGAATTTTTCCAATTAGGTGTGTTAAGATGAAATTTGTATCATCAATTAATTGGAATATTGTAAAATAGTACAATTTATTGACTAGAATAAAGATTGGGACATATTATTCAGTTACAACAAGAGTGGTATTGGTTGAGCCTTTAAGGGTTTTCTTATACCTGCACTGTACATGTACGAATGTACATATTATAGTATAATTATTAAACCAAGTTGAAACCCGGCCCTGTTGATTTTTTAAGGAATACACGTACATATTGCGAAAGTCTCAACAAGAAATATCAGTCTAAAAATCGATGAATTCAGTTGAGTATTTACAATGTACTCAGTTAAAGACAATATAGATACATGTACATGTAAATAAGTCAACACTATCTACACATGTACAGCATTAGTGCTGGTTAAAATCTTTTTCCGGACTGCCCTGTTATATCTACATGTAATCAAATCCAACCTGAAGAGAGAGAGGAATGAAAAGGGGTTTATTATATGTACATGTACACAACCCATGACATTTTGGATCTACCTGTGAGAGAGAACGAGAAATGGGGTTTAACGTTCACTCAACACAAGCACCCACCAATTTGGGCAGGTGACCCTGATCGTTGTTACAAAGTATGTTCAAGCGGGAATCAAAACCAAGCCACTGGACTCAATGACAGAAAATAGAGAACCTGTTAAAGGAGCTACATGTTAATTTGCTAATATTTGGGACCTAGAAATTGACACAAATGGGTTACAAAGCATATACATATAATAATGTAATATGAATGTATATAAACTGATTTACATTCAATCGTTTCGGTTTTTACTCTAATTTCAAATCAGTCATGTTCGGCGAAATACGATAGAAGTCTCAATCGAATGGCAATCTCTAGCGTCTGGTTATTCCACTCTATATAGTATTTAGTGCGCATGCTCTCCAGATAAGAATATGCTTTCACCGTTTGACAAGACTTGTGGAATATGCTAGCCTCGTTCTTTGAGTCATGATTCATGTACCAATGATAAAATGTTTATTTTATTTTAAATATTCAATATCAGAAGCCCATCTTTTCCCCGTAAGATCACAACACTAATGTTGATTTACATGTAAATTAACAAATGAACAAATCATTTCTGTTTTCAATGACGAAGATTTTGGATTATATTGAGTTAAAGACTTGGCTACTTTAAGTTTTCATCTTGCATGACTTCATATGTCTGCCCACAGAACTGCGATCACAAAAAGCTCGACAACAGAGCTCGCATTTAAACGGCTTCTCACCTGTGTGAGTTCTGATATGAGTGACTAAAACGCCTCGTTCTCGGAACGATTTGTCACAAAGATCGCATTGAAAGGGTCGTTCTCCGGAATGAGTTCGAATGTGAGTTCGTAACGTATGACTGAGATTAAACGATTTCCCACAAATCCCACATTCAAAGGGTTTTTCACCGGTATGAATTCTCATGTGTCTTTGTAGACCACTGCTCTGACCAAATGCTTTCCAACAAACACCGCATTCGTAGGGCGTTTCTTGAGTACCATCGTGAATTTTTTTATGCTTAGATAAAGAGCTGTTATCACCGAATAATTTACCACAAACATCACATTTATAAGGTTTTTCCTGGGTGTGACATCGGACGTGGCGCTGTAACGATTCCGGACGAGCGAATGCTTTATCGCAGGCATCACACTGAAAGGGTTTAATACCCGTATGAATAGCATTGTGCGCCCTCAGGTTACTTCTCCAATTGAACGATTTACCACAAACATCACATTTAAAGCTTCTCTTAGGCGTGTCTGTCTCCGTTCCTGGTTCAGTAATCTGATCAGACTTACATAAATCTTCCCCTTCGCTACTTTTACTTTGAAGTGAAGCGTTTTCAACAGACTCATCTTTTTTACCATGTATTCTAGAATGTTTTTCTAAATCTGTTGAAGATTCAAATGCTTGATCACACAATTTGCAGCGATGGTCCGTAATATCCCCAGTTTCTTTCTTTTCAACATCGCGACTTTTAATCGAATGAACATGAACGTTTTTATCTTTTTTGACCACTCCATGACACATTCTTTTATGCTTTGATACAGAACTGCTATCGGCATATAATTTACCACAGATATCACATCTATAAGGTTTCTCGCGCGTGTGACATCGGACGTGTCTCTGTAACGTATCAAGACGAGAGAATGCTTTACTACAAATGTCACACTCGTAAGGTTTTATACCCGTATGGATGGCACTATGGGCCCTCAAGTTGCCCCTCCAATTAAATGATTTACCACAAACATGACATTTATAACTCTTTTTAGGGCTTGTCCGATTGTTCAACGCCACTTCTGGTTCAGGAATGTATGGGTCTGACTCGGGTTCTGGACTGTTTGGGTCTGACCCTAATTCTGGGCTGTTTGGGTCTGACCCTGGTTCTGGGCTGTTTGAGACTGACTCTGGTTCAGGACTGTTTGGATCTGACTCTGGTTCAATAATTTGGTTTAAATCATTTTCAGTATCTGTACTTTTAAGTTTTACAGGAACTTTTTCTGCAATATCTTGGTGTAATATTTTGCGTCTTTTGCGTTTTTCTGTAACATCTTCTTCTGATATCTTGCACTTTTCTGTAACATCTTCTTGTGACATTTTGTGTTTTTGTATAACATCTTCTTGTGACATTATGTGTTTTTGTATAACATCTTGGTCGGATATTTTGTGTTTTTGTATAACATCTTGGTCGGACATTTTGTGTTTTTCTGCAACATCTTTGTGTAATTTTGGGTGTTTTTCTGTAACATCTTCACTTAATATTTTGCATTTTTCTGCAACAACCTGTTGTGATATTTTGCGTTTTTTTGTAACATATTTGTGTAATTCTTTGTGCTTAAGTAAATCATCATACAGTTGAAATATCTCATCACATTCTATACACCGATGGACATCTGTAACATTCTCCACAGTTTCCTGCAAAGACAAAGTTTAACTTTTTTAAATTGTTAAAGGAGAGAGAGAGAGACAGAGAGAGAGAGAGATGGGGTTTGATGTCCACTTACAAGTACATACATGGTTAAGAATCCTACATGTAGTTTTTAATTAGCAAGGGTAGAGCTAGCTGTAAGGTTCCCCAGCTGTAAAAGATGTTACGACTTAAAGCATGATTAATTGTCACTGTAACCCAGGTATCATTTAATCTTGTGTATCTAGCATTAATTTCTTTCACATTCGTTTAATATCAAATCTTTGTTTAAAAATTTGTAAAAATCATTTAAAATCACCAAAAAAACATCTAATTTGTACTTAAGTCGTGTTTTAAGCGGACTGATTAATTTTGATAATGAGTGTCCAATTTACAAGTATTTAATTTCCTGACCACTGTTCAAAAATTAATCATTATACGTCATTAATCAACTGGGTTGTTTATTTTTTAACAGTGATTGAGAAATTAAACACTTGTAAATTGGACACTCATTATCAAAATTGAACGGTCAGCTTTAAATTTATGGTGATTTTAAACAGTTTTTACGAATTTTTAAACACAGATTGGATATTAAACGAAAGTGAAAGAAATTAGTGCTAAATACACAAGATTAAATGATACCTGGGTTACAGTGGTAATACCCATCTCCATTGAATACACAAACCAGGACAATAATGCTGTAGCAGGGTTCGAATCTTATTTCCAATACCAGAAGCAATTTTTTGCTTGTAAGATTTAAAATTAGAAGCAAAAACTGAGTGTAACAAGCAAACACTTTCAGTAATTCTAGTTGTAAATCTAAAATTGATACAACATTTTTCTGCCTGGTGCCAAATGGAAGTATTGGAACAGAATTTGATCGTTTGGACCTTTGTCCATTTAACTACCACTTATTCACAAATGTGTATTTTATTGGTTTTTGAGTTTACAAAATGTGGTAATCATCGTTTAGACCAAAATACTACGTCAGTAGTATTATAGTTACGGTTGCGTAAACCGTGTGAAATGGCCTGTTCGCCTTCTTAGGCTCAACACAGTTAGGGATAACATGATTGGTCAATAACATCACATGGTTTCAGTTTTGTATATATTATTTGTCGGGAAGGTGACGTATTGTTATTTCATTGGTTAAGTTACGCTATAGAATTAAGCTATAGAAAAATTCAAGTTTTAAAATTTGCTTAAAACAAAATTACTGTAAACGCAAAACTTTGCGTTTTAGTTCAAATCTAACACACTATTTTCATATTTTAGCATGCTTTTTGCGTCTTTGCGTCCGCTAATTTCGAAGCCTGTTGTAAGACCTACATGTATATCATTCAACAGTGACAGTATTAACACTTTAGTGACATAATACGTGTACCTATATGTACATACTTAATGAGAACTTTCTGACTACTAATAATTGTAAATAACTATAAACAGTTTGTATATAAAATGATGACTATGTGTCAAATGGGAATCATGGTGGCTAAGACGCTGGCTTGCTAGCTTGGAGGTCGGGTGTTTGATCTCTGCATTGGCTGAGAAAGTTCATCCAGATTTCCCGACGTGGTTGCCCCATGTAAGTGATGCAGGAAGGAGGGCCTGGCAAAGACAGCTGTCTAGTGGTTTGGATGGGACGAAAAACCGAGGTCACATGTTCACATAGACATGCCGTAAAAGATCCCTGGACAGTTGGAATTCGATTCAAGAGTAGGCCCGTATGGTGTATGCCCGTCTTAATTATCCCAGTTTGGAGCAGAACAGTAGGACGTTAAACCCTATTCCATTTCATTTCAATTTTTTTCATTTTTTGTGTCAAATAATTTCATCAATAAAAATTTTGTGTTCATACATGTGTATGATTGTATAACAATTAGGGTTGGGCAATAATGAAAAAATATATTGTGATAATAATTTATCATAATAATTTATCAAATATCACGATCAAGGATATTATCGTGAAAATTTATACAGGTGTCTTAAGAAGTCAAATTTTGAATACATGTACCTGAGTTGAAAATTGTCGCTTGATGTCAAATGATTGTTGCTAACATCAGTAGACACCATGATGGGGATTTACCCTAGAACAGCAGGGCCCGGTTTCTCGAAATCTTAACTAAAGATAAAATCCAAATTTTAATAGATACATGTACTTCAATTTTGATTGGCTAAGCACTAAAATCAATCTAATATTATCCAATCAAATTATTAAAATTTGGATTTTATCTTAGTTAAAATTCATAAAACAGGCCCCTGGTACTTAAAGCTGAACTCCGGTTACAAAAATACCGAAATAATTAAATAAAAAAAAGTTAACAATAGTGTGTGTTGGTATACTGTTGGGAAAATATAGAGCATTCGGTGAAGTGTGTGTAGAGAATAAAACCGGATGTGTACAGCTGGCTGACAAGAAACAAACTGGAAGTGAGATCAGCTAACCTTTCCAGGTCATAAGCCTCAATGTCCGCCATATTTATTTCATAAATTGGAAACAAGTATGGCGGCTTGGGGGTGTTAACTTTTTTTTTTATTTAATTAGTTCGGTATTTTTGTAACCGGAGTTCAGCTTTAATAATGCGGTTTTTAGTGTTGAATTCAATTCTATTAATAGATTGTCATCCAAGTTAGTCAAAGTAAAATATTATGTAAACATACATGTAACTGGCAGGGTTCTCAAATCTACTTTTTGATATTTACAAGACAGGGACAGTTCATCTGGGGTAAATACTGTCCAACCTTGACCTTGCCAAACAACTAAGTGTTCAACGATTACGAGTCCTGGCATCAATCATGACATCTCGCATTGCCATTTTGACTTTGTAGGCTTACTGTGCACTACAGCATCACTTGTTTATAGAAGATGATAGCACGTGTATTATAATCAATTTGGGTTACGATAATTATCACATAGCGATAATTTTGGTTATCACGATAAAGTGACGATATACCGAAAAAACAATATATCCTAATATCGATCCCCAAACCTACTAATACTGACAATTCAAAATCTTTCATACACAGGACTTATTCCCTGGATTATATACTCACCATTGTTTGTGGTTACATGTAGTACTGTAGCTTGTACAAGTAGTAAAATGTAATACTTCCTGTCTCTGTCTACAACAATGTAAATGTTACAACAATGTGACTTCGTCAACTCAATGATTGAATGAGATCATCAATCATACGGAACTAGGCATGGTCAATGGATATCAACGAATTAATTAGAATTCATAGTCTGTCCTACACTGAACAACGGGATTAGTTCGCCATTGGTATATTATCTAAAATAGTAGTAGAAAGATTCTGTAATCTCTACGAAGAATTTTTTTGAGTAATAGTGGTCGAATAATTCATTGACTTCTTGAAAGCGTTTCCGCTAATTCTAAATCAGGGTCACAGCTCTAGGTGGCGCTGTTGGTGAGTTTGGCGTCGCTTGATTGGTTATAGTTGTAATTGTATATTATTTTTCAAAATGGACCTACATAACGCGAGTAATTCGTAAATCGAAAAATAAACCTCTTTTGCAGATCTTATCAAGGGTGGCGGATTTCACCAAATATTGCTAGTAATACATTTTTTGTAAGACTTGTGTGTTTTAGAGTACATACTCTTTCTGTCCTTAGCGAGACTCGGATGCAGTGAATTTAAAACTGGAAGAACTAGGATATACACGAGTTATACACGACCAGGCAAACATGTATTGCCACAAGAAGACTGGGGTCTTTGGGATGAGTTGTCATACATTCGTGTCATACATATGACATATTTAGCTAAAGGAATCGTGGTAAATATCCCCCCCCCCCCCTCCCGCCAAAAAAAAAAAAAAAAATTAGAAACAGAATAAATAAGTGATTGTGATGTAATATGTTGAAATAATGGTGGATTTGGATACATTTATACGACTTCCAAACGAACAATTCATACGATTTTAAATCAAAGATGACAATTTAGCATAGGGAGCAGTATATTATCGATATACATTATTGTGATATGGTTTGAAATATTGGTGGATTGGGTAGATTTGTTTGGATTTGGGGAGTTTTGGGTAAATAAATTGCGTGTGTGCTATATTAAGACTTGGGTTATGGGCTATTCAGGTCGATTAGATCCACGTCTGATATTACGAACAACCTTAACGCACATCCCACCGGAAATGAAAGTGTTGCCATTTTTCATTACCTTCCCATGTTTTGGTTATATAAAAAATAACATTTATTCTTCTGAATATTGATATTTTTACCAATATCCGCCCACATACAAATAATTTGGGTCCTTTTCTCTTTGGCAAGTTATTGTGTATCTCACACAAGAGAAAGGGCTTAGAATCGGGAGGTATTATTGACTCCCGACGGCGAGGATTAATAAAAACGAGTCTTTTTTTTTAAGACTAAAGTAAAAGTACTGAATGAAAGCTTTCAGTAAATAAAAGGATAATAATGGTGAGATCATTTATAAAATTAGAGAAAAGAAACGTTTTTCTGTTATTTGCACTTTCAAACCACAACCACTTCCTGTGATTGTAGACTGGACACTTGATTAAAGCAGTCCATAGATTTACTCAAAACATCACACTACACTTTAAAGGGACAATAACACTCTTGCTGGCTTGACAGCTCCAGAAAATAAAAAAATAGCCTTATTCTAAGTACTAGATGTGTTAGTGTCTTACCTGTTGTGTAAATTATCCATTAAATCCTATTTTACTTGTCCAGAGGGTTCAAAAATATTTTTAAATCCAAGTCACATTTGAAAAGCTTTACATCAGGCTTTTCAAATCATTTAGTTGAATTTTTCCAATTTTTTAAATTAGGTGTGTTAAGATGCAATTTGTATCATTAATTAATTGGAATATTGTAAAATAGTACAATTTGTTGACCAGAATAAAGATTGGGACACATTATTCAGTTACAACAAGAGTTGTATTGAGCCTTTACTTTAATGGCTTTTCAGCTGATTGGATAAATAATCATATATTTAACAAACCATTTACTTTTCAAATTGTCTCAAGATTTCTTGGAAATCCCTATTTTGTTTATTTGCTGTTGTGTGTGAAATAGCTTTATTTAACGTCAGCTTCCACCAAAGTAATTATTTAGATTTTTATACTATGGCTTCCTACACACTGAGCTTCCTTGCCAACACCCCAGTTTATAATAATAACAACAATTTTCATTGAGTGGAGTATATGCTAAACCCCATTTCTCCCTCTCCGGGCTTTACTCTGCCTGCTGGGTATGGGTGATCACGGTGGCTAAGTGGGTAAGACGCTGGCTCGCTACCCTGCATTGGCAGAGAAAGTTCATCCAGATGTTCTGGCGTGGTTCCACCTTGTCAGTGATGCAGGATGGAAGGTCTGACAAGGACAGTTGTCTAGTTGTTCGGCTGGGCCGAAAAATCGAGGTCCTGTGTATACATTGGTGTGCATGTAAAAGATCCCTTGACAGTTGGAATTGGATATAAGAGTAGGCCGTAGTGCCACTGTCCGGGCAAAATTTTCCTCATAGCACAGTGTATTGAGTATGCTCGTCTTCATTAGTCCAATTCGGAGCAGAACAGTAGGACGTTAAATCCCATTTCATTTCATTTATGGAAGAAAAGTCTGTTCATTCAATGATCTTTGAGTTAGAATGTGGAGAGGTCTGTAAATCTGGAAGTTTATTATATTCCTATGGTTGATCAGATAACTGCCAAGAAGTGATTGAGCCAACTGGCGTGGTTTCGATTCCCCGGTTGTACGTGACAAGGAGTAGGGTCGCCTGTCCAACCTCGTGGGTTTTCTCTGGGTCCTCCGGTTTCCTCCCACTGCTAAAGACCCCTACTCGCAAGCAAATTATGGAAATAAAATTGAACCATGTGTTAGTCCCGAAATGACCTAGTTTGTGTCGAGTGGACGTTAAACCCCATCTCTCTTTCCCTCGTGTTCAAAACACAGATAACCGCCAAGAAGTGGTATTATGATTTTGATATATTCCAGGAAACCAATGAAACTTTTATATATTACAGGAAACTATAACTTTTTTATATTACAGGAAGTTATAAAACTTTTGTATATTACAGGAAACTGATGATGTAAACAGGTTGTATCAATGTATGGTATGTGATGAGATTTTCAAGAAATTTGAAGACCTTGAACACCATAGCAAAATACACGTTAAAGAAGAGAAAGCTGAAGATGATTATTGTCGAATAGGTTTTGAAGAACAGGACAAATGTGATGTGGTCGTTGGTCAAAAAGTTAAAAATAATGAAGCAGAGGACCATGTTCTTGAAAAAGAGACCAAAATTCGATCGAAATCGGAAAAAAGTTTTGAATGTGATATCTGTAGTAGATCATTTAATAAAAATAGTAATCTTAAGGCTCACATGGTTCTTCATTCTGGGAAGAAAGCTTTTAAATGTGATGTTTGTGGTAAATCATTTGGTCGTCTTGACTACCTACAACAACACATGTGGACTCATTCTGAAGACAAACCTTTTAAGTGCGCGTTATGTGGGAAGTCATTCAGTGGAAAGTTTCATTTGTTGAAACATATCAGAACCCATACGGGTGAAAAACCTTATGAATGTGATGTTTGTGGTAAATCATTCATTGATAACAGTACGCTAAATAAACATATGAAAAGTCACACAGGGGAGAAGCCCTACGAATGCGGACTTTGTACCAGATCGTTCAACGACAAAAGTAATTTAGTCCGACACATGAAAATTCACTCCGGCGAAAAACCCTTTGCGTGTGATTACTGCGACAAGGCGTTCATTGATCGAGGTAATCTCAACAAACACACGAGAACTCACACACGCACTGGAGCGAAACCTCACAAATGCGAGATCTGCGGAAAGGCATTTAGTCAACTCGGTGGTTTGCGATCGCACAGTGGAGTTCACGCGGAAGAGAAACCCTTTAGATGCGATGTTTGTGGTAAATCGTACGCTCAGAGCGCCAGTCTGTTGACCCATGTGAGAAGTCATACGGGTGAAAACCCTTATAAATGTGATGTTTGTAATAGAGCATTCAGTGTGAACAGTACGTTAAAAACACACATGAGAACGCACACTGTAGAAAACCCTTATAAATGTGATGTTTGTAGTAAATCGTTTCCGCGGAACGGTAACCTGCAGACACACATGAAAATCCATGCTGGTGTTTAGATGTTATGTGACCTAACTGACTAATCAAATGTTCGGTAGTGATTTTTAAAGTGCGTGTTATTATTACAGTTGAAACCAAAACTCGCGACCTCCATGTGAACAAGCATAACAGATACATTTACAGATATCTTATAAATCAGATGTCATGTGATCTAGCCTACCAATCAAATTATCTGATATAAATTTTGTTTTATTTTATATCTGTTGTTGTACTTAATTGAGGTATTTCTTTGTCTTAGACTTCGACATTAAAACCACCAATCTGATTAAAACACGGATCTTATTTCATTTTGTTTTTTATAATTCAAAATTTAATTTCATTTGTCTTTACTACACTTGTTGAAGTGAGGGATTAGCCATGAAACTGAAACAGTTCTTGGCATGTGTTGCACGAAACTGTGGGTATCCTACTAGAAAGAAACATCAACGCTGATTGGTTAATCAAACCTCTGACATCATAGGGTCAAATGCCACTAGCATAACCCCTGATGTGACCTCCCATTACAACTGGTCAGATCTTCGTGTAGTGGAGGCCACCAAAAGTTGTAACAAACAAAATGAAATAAAGATCTGGGGCCGTATTTATAAAAATTCTTAGAGTTTTCATAACTTTTACTCTAAGACTTCCTAAAGCAACATTTAGTTAAAAGTTACTCTTTAGAAATATTTATAAAGGGTCTTAGAGTTACTTTTAACTAAATGTAGGACTTGGGTTCTAACCAAACTCTTAGCGATGTAACCATGGGAAATCCGGGGATTGATGTCATGCAATCACTCTACTCACTGTAGGTTGACTGACGCCGAAATCGTCACCACTAAACAGTTGCATTTTACCAGTAGCTAGGAAACGAAGCGTAATGGCGATCTTCATCTCAGCGTCGATTGAGAAATTTCGTTTAGTAGGACTCGTAAGTAGATGCCGAACTAAATCTGTCACAAAAAGAATCCCACCCATGTCCATTCGATATCTCCTTATCAACTCGTCATTGTTGTACTCCACTAAGAAATCTCTTCTTGTTTTAAACTCTCTTAGGCGGCGTACACGGACGGCCATGTTAACCAAGATAAGAGTACTTTTAACAAGTTAGGAGTGCTACAGGAGGACTCCTAAATATGTGTCATAGTTAGGAGTAATTCTTAAAGTAAAATGTTTTATAAATAGGTCTTATGAAAATCTACAAAGTTAGGAGTAATTTTTGACAGTTAAGAGTTGGTTCCAACTCTTAGAATTTTTATAAATACCGCCCCTGTATTTTAATCAAATTGTCAAATCACATGATCTAACTGACCAATCAAATTATCTGTGTAAAGCAACAAAAGTAGATATTTGCATTCTACACAGAATAAATCCCTGCCCTGAATGGCCGCCATATCCCTGCCCTGAATGGCCGCCATATCCAAAAATTAGTATACTGTTTTATATACACAAAAGACTGAATAAATCTTTTTAATTTTATTAAATGGAAGCGTAATAAATACTTTTCAAAATTCTCAAACTATACATGTACATGTACAAACTACAAAGTGTTTTTGACTAAAATCGTAGATTTAGGAATTAAAATGTCCGTCACGTAGCTTAGTGTCTGTTCTCAAGAGGAGTTAATCGACAGTTTAAGTTTAGTATGAGAGGGTCTTTTTGACCTGCGCTGGTGTTTGAAACTGGACTATTTTAGTCAAGAATGCTGATGTGTTCATGATTATAGTTTTTAATCTATCCGAACAACTAGGGACATTTTACTTGCCAGCCTTGCAGGTACTCATACCACCCCTGGCAAGTTCAGATCCACTTAAAACATCCTGAATAAAATTTCAGGTCTTTTACTTGGCGAGGGGTGGTTTAGTGGTTTAACGCGTGCACATGAAATCAAAAGGTCTGTCATTGGTTTCAACTCACTGCTTGTATGTGACAAGCAGTAAGTTAGCCTTTCCAACCCCATGGGTTTTCTCTGGATCCTTCGGTTTCCTCTCCATATAATTTAACAGTTGGTGGAGGGGATGGGTGATGGATGGTCTAGTAGTTAACGCGTGTGCATGAAATCATAAGGTTTGTCATTGATTCACCGCTTGTATGTGTCTGATTTCCTCTGACTGCTCAAGACTCCTTCGCGCAAGTGAATTAGTTTCTGTTGAATGGACGTTAAACCCATTTCTCTCTCTTTATCGATTTTCACGGGTATATTATTTTCACATGCATGCCAACATGTAGGAAAGACTGTTTTTTTTTTATCATAATCCCAAAGACTCAACACTGTTCCTTTCGTCTCCCCGCGTATTGATAAAGAGTCAACGCCCTCACCACCCCCCTGCCATAGAAAGCTAGTAAAAATTCTATGTTTTGTATCTTTTTTGCTGGTTTCAACATTAAATAGGCTACTAATTGAAATGTGTAAATATTTTGGGACAGCAGGAATAAATCTGATTAAAATACAGATCTATATTTCTTTTCGTTTTTTAATTGTCGTCGACCCCGTCCATCCGGTGTCCACAATTGTTTGTAGATGCTCTAGAGGCTAAAGTTACATGTAATATCCGATTGACTTTAAATTTATACACAGTGCTTAAGGTCATGAGACGAAGAAGCCTATTGATTTTAACCGATTTCCAATAATTACTGCCAGAGTTATGGCCCTTGATCACTTTGAAAAATCTTATAGAAGCTCTAGAGGCTAAAGTTAATATCCGATTGATTTCAAATTTATACAGAGTGTTTAAGGTCATGAGACGAAGAAGCCTATTGATTTTAACCGATTTACGATAATTACTGCCAGAGTTATGGGCCTTGATCACTTTGAAAAATCTTGTAGACGCTCTCGGGGCTAAAGTTAATATCCGATTGACTTTAAATTTATACAGTGATACACATTGTTTAAGTTCATGAGACGAAGAAGGCTATTGATTTTCTCTATCTCGCATGACCATATTGACATGTACGTAAAACATCCCTTGACCACTGAATTTCAGAATAAGAGTAGGCTGTCCTCATTATCCATTCTGTACTTTAGAGGGAAGGTCACTCATCAGGTCATTAAAAGCAGATTGATAATTATGAATAAATTAGATTTTTAGTCTAGACTTGGTTTTTTTTGAGTACAAAATTCTAAAATGCGGATGAGGCTCTCAACAGCCTTGTGCCTTTATATGTTTTGAGAAAATGAGATATTGGAATTCTTTTAGAAATAATAGGTTAATAACTTTCTTGATGATTCTGAATTTTGTTTGTATGTTCAGTTTATGTTTACGGTACGCAGGTCGTTATTTGTTTCACAGAGGGCAGTGCATAGTGTTGGATTTCAGGTACAGTGCAAATGTTTTTTTTTTTGTTGTTTTTTTTTTTTTTAAATTATTTATTTTTGTCTCTAACTTCTTGTAAATGCAAGGGGCGGGGGTGGTAGGCATACAATTTTGTGTAGCCTTTAATAAGATAAGATTTTATTGTATTATTGTAACAAAAGTTGATAATGAAATTATAAGATAACATCTGAGGTGATCATTTATGGGTGTACAATGTTATATAATAAGTCTATAAGCATCAATGGGAATCATTATAGAGCTAAAACGAGGTGTGAAGCAAGTTTTTTTTTATCTTTTGTATGACCAAAATCTAATGACTCCTATTGAATTAGTTAGATGAAATCTACTTAAAGATACATTATGGGAGATAAGATAAAGAGATGGCAGTTCTCGCTATAATAGTTAAAAACTAGATAGTGTAAAGGTAATTTGCTGAAAATTTCAGTCAAATTGATCCACTTTGAGCCGAGAAAGAAGCGGCTGAAATTTTTGCATAGTCTCGGTCATCATTACTAAAATCATTAATATAAACAGCATAGTCTCGATTATCCATTTTTATTGATTAATTATCAATAGCCGTTAGCGGCATACAGGAATCTAATCCAGCCAACATCGAAGGCTAGCCTTCACATCGAGAGTTTATTATGGCCCGGATAAGTTAATTAATGTCTAATTGATAATTTAGATAACATTTCAGGCCTAAAGAAAGACTTGTAATAAGCAGATTTTGCTCTTGCATAATGCATGTTTAATATGATTAATACAATGACATCATTATTAATGTGACGTCATAATGCATGTTTAAGTTCCATGTAATGTCATGTCAAGAATGTAATTCTAAAATATAGCAACAATTTAAAATATTGACTGATAAATTCAAAGTCTAGTAACTAAGAGAAAATCTTCCCGACAGTTCTTATAGTTGGTCACCAGGGCCCGGTTTCATAAAACATTCTCAAAATTTAATCAAAATTGTTTGCCGTATTCTAACTAAAATATGGCCCTTTTATTTATAAATTTTTTGTTATCAATATATCAAATGCATCAATAAAAAAACTATGTGCAAAGTTTGGTGTTCCTGAATCAAAGATATTTCTTATAAACATTGATTGAAAGTGACGTAAATTCTTAACTTAAGTCTGAGAAAGCATTGGCTGCGATTTCACCTCCGTGGAAGGGGACGTTAAATAAAGCTATGTCACACGTGAGTATGCTTTGTGAAACCGATGTCTGATCTCTGAAAAGTAATATGTTTTGGCGACAATCAAAGATCAAAGATGTACTTGTTGGCCTTTTGTGTAAGACAACCACTCTCATTAACCTATCCCCCACTCGGCAAAATTGACCTATCCCCCAGCAGGAGAAGGCCACATATATCCTTGACAATAAAGTGGCTATGCCATTTTATTTCTCGGGCACACCCGTGCACATATTACGAGGTTGTTTAGACTTCTCGAAAATTGCAGTTTTTATAGAAAGTTCAAATAATTATTTTATGCCACCAATTTCATTCTAAACAAAAGTTACATTTTGAATAGCAACCACAAACTTAAAATCTCATAATTTATCGAATGGCATGCTTCGATTGTGGCAGAAAATGGCGTCACTTTCATGACGTATAAGAGTGGGGTGACGACATAATCTGGTTGTTTGATAGGTTAATCATGGTCTATTGTATTTAAGCTGATCAAACCATTGTTTCGTACTTTTTCTGTTTAATACAGTATTAATTACGTTAGTATAGTATAATTTAACAGCATTAAGAATAGTATACAAGATCAAGTCAAACTGGTTTATATTAACCTTCTACAGTCCAGTGGCTCAAGGGGGAGGGGCTCGGTTCTCCCACGCGGAGCATATACGAGACCAAGTTATTCTAGATATTTCGATTCTGGATGGTAATCAGGTTTTTTAAGCGCGCGCGCGCGTGTTTGTGGGTGTGTGGGTGTGGGTGGGGGGGGGGGCAAAGTCAGAATTTACAGTAATTTTATTTTTATCATATTATTGAAGAATTCTCTTTCTTTACGGTAATATTCAATTTTGTTTTGTTATAATATTGAAACAGAGTGTTTAAAGCCTGATCACCTCGAGACTAACATATGGTTAAACGTGGAGTTTTGCCCGGACAAAGAGAGAGAGAGAGAGAGAGAGAGAGAGAGAGAAATGGGGTTTAACGCCCACTCGACACAAACTAGGTCATTTCGGGACTAACATATGGTTTAATTTTATTTGCGCGTAGGGGTCTTTAGCAGTGGGTGGAAACCGGAGGACCCGGAGAAAACCCACGAGGTTGGACAGGCGACCCTACTCCTTGTCACGCACAACCGGGGATACGAAACTAATGACAGACTTTATGATACAGCGCGCACACGCAAACCATTCAGCCATCCAACCCCCCGCCCGGACAAAGACGTTTCAGCCTACACCCAAGGGTTCTTTAACGCGCGCCCCAGTGTGTTATTGGATGGATCTGGAATTTTCTGACAATCCGAACTAAATAAAATTGAACCATTATGTTAGTCCCGAAGTGACTTAGTTTGTGTCGAGTGGACGTTAAACGACATCTGTCTGTCTCTCTCTCTCCCTCTCTCTCTCTCGTTCGGATGGTTTGAAATTGCTCCGAGTGGCGTAGTTTCGACCCCAAGCTTGATAACGGCAAGAGAACACCTGTAGAAGCGTCATCCTACATGTGTACAAAGCAGCGATTTTTTCCATATGCTATGTTTCTTTTTTTGCTTTTTCTGCTTTTCTTTGGTTCTTTTTCTTTTTTTTTTTGCAAAGCGAGAGTTTATCTTTAAATATGATTTTAATTGACTTATATTGTCCATAAAACGGAACATAACGTGTTTATCCAGGTGAAATAACGTGATATAACATGCTATGTCGAGTCGATCACACCTGGAGATAATCGCCTTTAATACGGCATGATTTCATTGGGGTTAGTTGATAACTTGCCATACCCAACGTCATTAATCCACGGGGCAACCACCGGCTATTAACAAATTGGTTTAGTCTATTTCTATAACCTGGAACATAGCGGATAGCAGTATTAACATACAGGTTTTTAGTAAGTATCTGGTATGTTCATTACCAACTTTGTGTTTTTATTTAGACGTAATTAAACAGAGTTTAGTACTATTTGACGCTTCGACGAGGATACCAAGCAAATGATCTGGCCAGTCGGCACAGAAAAGTATAGGACTTTAAACCCCATTTCATTTCATTTTTAAATACAGTTACAATTTAGTACTAAGCGACATTTCTATAAAGTTACTATTTCACACTAAGCGACATTTTGTCTCCGATTCTGCGGTTGTTGTCAAGCAGCTCAGTTTTAAATGCAAATCAGATAATTTATTAGTATGGAGATACTACAGATTCAAGTCACTGTTCCCTTAATAGACTACAGAATACTTGTAGAACTTTCCAGAAACAGGCTTAATATAATAAAATGAAATGAAATGGGGTTTAAAGGGGCTAAATCGCTAATATTTGGGACCTAGAGATTGACATAAAAGGGTCGCAACGCATATAATAATGTAATATGAATGTATTTAAACTGATTTACATTCAACCGTTTCTGTTTTTACTGTAATTTCTAAACAGTTATGTTCGGCGAAATACGCCAGAAGTCTCAATCGAATGTCAATTTCTAACGTTTGATTATTCCAGTCTACACCGATAATATTTATTGCGCATGCTCTCCAGATAAGAATATGGCGTCACCGTTTGACATGACTTGTGGAATATGTCTAGCCTCGTTTTTCGAGTCCCTTATGATAAACAGCGCTGAAACGCATTATGGTACACGATTCGAGTACCAATCGTAAAATGATTATTTTATCTTAAATATTGGATATCAGAAGTCCATCGTTGCCCGGTAAGATCATGGCATCAATGTTGATTTAAATTGACAAATAATTGTGTTTTCAATGTCGAAGAATTTGGATGATATTGAGTTAGATACTTAGCTACTTTAACGTCTTACGGTTCTGCTCCAACTGGGCTGATGAAGACGAGTATACACCATACAGTGCGCTACGAGGAACATTTTGCCCGGGCAGCGGCACTATGGCCTACTCTTATATCGAATTTCAACTCTCAAGGTATCTTAAACGTGCATACCAATGTATACACGGGACCTCGATTTTTCGTCCCACCCGAACGACTAGACAGCTGTCCATGTCAGGCCCTCCGTCCTGCACCACTGGCAAGGGGGAAAATTACGTTGAACCTTCTCGGCCAATGCAGGGACTGAATACGCGACCTCCAGGCTAGCGAGCCTGCATCTTACACACCACCGTAGCTCTTCCACTGTTTATAGAGAGACGAAGACGTGTTAAAGAGAGAGAGAGAAATGGGGTTTAACGTCCACTCGACACAAACTAGGTCATTTCGGGACTAACATATGGTTTAATTTTATTTACATAATTCGCTTGCGCGTAGGGGTCTTTAGCAGTGGGAGGAAACCGGAGGACCCGGAGAAAACCCACGAGGTTGGACAGGCGACCCTCGAAGACGTGTTAAAGGTTTCTGTGAAGCCGGACATTAAACCATACAATTTCCTATTTATGTTTCAGATTTAATAATATTTATGATGGACAGATTATTACATCGCCTGATTCTGTTGACATTGATTGACGTAGGTAAGTCTATCTGTATCCGATTGCAAATCAAGTATATTATATTAATGTATCCCATGTTTTGGGCAATCTCTTTAATTTTACACTTTGGGTTATTTTGTCTTTCGCTGTTGAATGGGCGGGGGGAGGGTGGATGGATTGTCTAGTGGTTTAACGCGTGCGCGTGAAATCATAAGGTTTGTCAAGTGGCGTGGTTTTGACTCCCCGTTTTTACGTGACAAAGAGTAGGGTCGCCTGCGTGCCCACACCTCTAAAATTGCCACTGCATCTTGTTTCTTACTGGTGCCAGGCCTGCGTTGCATCATAAGGTCTGTCATTGAATCAAGTGGCGTGACAAGGAGGAGGGTAGCATGTTCAACCCCGTGGGTTTTCTCCGGGTCCTCCAGTTTCCTCCCATTGCTAAAGATCCCTACGTGAATTATTGAAGTGAAATTGAACAATATGTTATTCCCGAAATGATCTAGTTTGTGTCGAGTTGACATTAACACCTCATTTCCCTCTCCCCCTCTTGTTTCTATAATCATATATGTGACGTGTTCACGAAAATAGTTATATATTTTGAAAATATTATACAGGGGGCCGGGGAGGAGGGGGCGGGGGATGTTACCCATTCTGAGATGAGGTGCATGGATTGAACCGTGTTCAGAAATAGTTCATGGTTCTGTGACATTTTCTGAAGGGGTGGTGGTGGTGGTGGGGGGATCGAATGGTTAGCACGTGCGCGCTGTATGATAAGGCCTGTTATTGAGTCAACTGGCGTGGTTTCGAATCCCCGGTTGTACGTGACAAGGAAACAAATTATTAAAGTATTCACATTTAAAAAAAAAAGTAATGTACGATCAGATTTTTGTCGCACCCTGTATTTTACGTTTTCTGTGAAGAAGGTTCGTTCCTGTTTATTTTTGTTCACAGGAATTGAAGCCCTGGTTGTTATTCCGGTGAACGTCTCGACTGAGAAACAGATCCTTTCGTCACCAAATTATCCAGACAGCTACCCATAGTAAGCATTTGTCTTATTGTATAAAATTATACCATCTGATTATTCGATCCCTGCATTGGCCGAGAAAGTTCATCCAGATTTTCCAACGTGGTTCCCCCTTGTCAGTGATGCAGGACGGAGGGCCTGACAAGGACAGCTGTCTAGTCATTCGGATGAGACGAAAAAACCGAGGTCCCGTGTACACATTGGCGTGCACGTAAAAGATCCCTTGACAGTTGGAATTCGATATAAGAGTAGGCCGTGGTGCCACTGTCCGGGCAAAATTACCCTCATAGCACACTGGATGGCGTATGCCCGTCTTCATTAGCCCAGTTCGGAGCAAAACAGTAGGACGTTAAACCCCATTTCATTTCATTTCATTCAATCTGATTAAAATACAGATTTATATTTCGTTTCGTTTCTTTTTTATATTTTCGATGGCCTACAATACTTGAAGATCAGACATTTGATTAACCAATCAGTGTTGATGTTTTTACTGGGTTACCCACAGTTCCGTGCAAAACACAAATAAAGCTCCCCGTAACAAACCGTTTCATTGGCTAGTTCCGTGCAACACACGCCAAAAACTTCCCATACAGACCGTTTCATTGGTTAATCCCTCACACTAACCAGAACGCGGGTTATATAACAATTCTTCCAGATCCTAGCGTAGTAAAGACAAGTAAAACGAAATTTTGAACTATGAAAAAAGGAAACAAAATAGAATCTGTGTTTTAATGAGATTGTTGTCTTATTGTCTAAAATTATCAACATGATTATAATGCGTTTACAAGTAGAGTTAAAATTTAAATGATATGGGGTTTAACGTTCTTTGACATCTACCATGCCGCGTAGATTTAAAGGTTTATAATCGCGGTTTTTCAGAACATGCAGGATTCCATTTATAAAGACAACACTATACCACTTATAAAGACCACACGATACCTCTTATAAAAACCACGTGATACCACTTATAAAAACCGCGCGAAGCCACTTATAAAGACCACATGCTACCACTTATAAAGACCACACGATACCACTTATAAATACCATATGATATCACTTCTAAAGACCTAACGATACCACTTCTGAAGACCACACGAAACCTCTTATAAAGACCACACGATATCCCTTATAAAGACCACATGATACCCCTAATAACGACCACATGATACCCTGATAAAGACCACACGATACCCCGTAATAAAGACCACGCCAAACCTCTTATAAAGACCACACGTTACCATTTATAAAGACCACACGATACCACTTATAAAGACCAAACGATACCCCCAACAAAGACCACATGATACCCTAATAAAGACCACACGATACCACTTATAAAGACCACACGAAACCTCTTATAAAGACCACATGCTACCACTTATAAAGATCACACGATACCCCTGATAAAGACCAAGTGATACCCTTAATAAAGACCACACGCTACCACTTATATATTATTTTTGTCAAAAGTTTCTATTGTCTTTTGTATTTTAGTAACCTGGACACAAAATGGCAAATAACAACCTTTGATCCTTCATATCGTCTCGCTGTCGAGGTTTTAGATTTCCAATTTGAAGATAGTAACTTCTGTGCCTATGATAAACTTATGATTCATGATGGTAAGTGATACATTATGATAAAATTATGATCTCTGATGGAAGGTAATACATGTATTAACATTATGATAAAATTACGATCGTTGATAGTAAGTAATACGTATATATTAACATTATTAACCCATAAAGCTCGAAATATTGGTGCTATATTAGACTCGAACCTATCGTTTGAAGATCATATACAAAGTATTTGCTCCGCTGCCTTCTATTATATACATCGAATTGGAAAGATCCAACGCTATCTCAATTATGAAAATAAAGAAAACCTCATTCACGCATTCATCTCAACTAAACTAGATTACCACAATGGTTTACTATACGGCTTGCCAGACTATCAGATTAACAAACTACAACATGTTCAAAATTCAGCAGCTCGACTCCTCACTAAAACTAGAAAATATCAACACATCTCCCCTGTATTGCTATCTTTACATTGGCTCCCAATTCAGCAAAGAATTAAGTTCAAGTTACTCCTCTTCGTCTTCAAAGCGTTAAACGGCCAAGCTCCATCTTATATAAAAAGTCTTGTAGAACCCTATACTACCAGCAGAAATCTCCGTTCTCAGAAAAAACATCTTCTAAAATCTCCAGCCATTAACTTACAACTTGGAAAACGTGCCTTTTCTTATGCTGGTCCTTTTCTATGGAATAGACTACCACAATCAATAAAACAATCACCGTCTGCGGGCCATTTCAAATCTCAACTCAAAACGTTGTTATTTCAAAACCCTGATCTGTAAATAATCAGTGAATATAAAAACCAACAGCGACTTTAGAAACTGTTTTCTTCAGTATTAACGCGCTTTATAAATGACGATATTATCATTATTATTATCATTATGATGATAAACTTAGTAATACACGTATTGACATTATAAATATATGAAGGCATGATTGAGGTATTTATTCGAATATATCGGGGAGTTGCGTACTTTCCCCTTGTTAGTAATGTAGGGCTAGATATTGCTAGAGAAAAGTAGGACGCTAAACGGCGACAATTAACGCGCCCATGAACGATACAGTTAAGGGGAGAAAACTACATTTATCAGTGTGTCATGTGGATTCAGACCACAATTCATTTGTAGTGAGTCTATATATATATACTATTCAAAAAAAGTAGGGGATATTTGATTTTGGGGGCATAATACTAAAATATGCAAATGACTACGAAAAAAGTCACTATAGAATCTAACAGAAGAAACATTTCCAGTTACATGTGACGCCCAAACGCACCAATAGCTACCGCATGGAATGCAGGTGATGCTTGGGATCATCATGGGGGTCCAACCCAAGATTTGCACGACTCTGACTTTGAATGTTACAGTCATTGTGGCATTGAATTCCAGGGTGGAAACATCAGTTTAATTGTTTTAGTGACCAGAAAACAAATTTTGATATGCGTCGGCTTACCCAAAATGAAAGGTTACGTGCCCTTGGCATGCTACAGATCGGCACAACACAGGCGGTTGTGGCGCGGACGATGAATGTTTCTCAGTCTGTCATAAGCAGGCTATGGTCCAGATACCGTGATACACAATCTGTACAGGACAGACCACGCTCAGGTCGACCAAGGGCGACAACTCAAGCCCAGGATCGATTTATCCGTACCTTGGCCTTGAGAAATCGTGTCATCACAGCAAATCAGATCAGCGCTCGTCTTCAAACAGACACTGGTGTGAGAGTGAGTGGCCAGACGATTCGGAATCGACTGCATAGGGGCCACCTTCGCGCCCGACGTCCTCGCGTGATCCCTTGTTTGAGAGATCATCACATTCAGGCAAGACGTCGTTGGTGTAGGGATCGTCAACACTGGGATAATCGACGCTGGAGCAATGTGATGTTTTCAGATGAGTCAAGGTTCACTGTTGATTTTTTGGACAGACGTAGGAGGGTGTGGCGTCGTCGAAACGAGCGCTTCCAAGACGTTAACGTCATCAGACATGATCGATTTGGGGGTGGTTCTGTTATGGTGTGGGGAGGCATCACTATTGCTGGAAGAACGGCTTTACATGTTGTTGCAGGGCGTGTTACAGGCCAGTACTACCGGGACAACATCTTGGCAGTCCATGTTGTGCCGTTCGCACGACATCATGGCCGCCGTTTCATCTTCCAGGATGACAACGCAAGATGTCACAGGGCCAGGATCGTTACAGGTTACCTCCAACAACAAAACATCACCACATTACCTTGGCCAGCACTGAGTCCCGACCTCTCCCCCATCGAGCATGTCTGGGACATGCTTGGACAGAGGTTACGTCAACGTCAACAACGTCCTGCCAATGTCCAAGAACTTGCTGCTGCGTTGCAACAGGAATGGGACAATCTGGACCAAAATGACCTTAGACGTCTCATTAGGAGTATGCCACGTCGGATCAATGCTTGTTTGGCAAACAGAGGAGGATTTACCCGTTACTGACTTGGTTGTGATGCTGTGGTAACTTTGCTGTTTGACCCCGGGTATCATTTTACCCTTATAATGGTCAGTCTGTGCCTTACTTAGTCTAACGATCATTTGGAATAAATCGATGAATGTGAACTTCATTTCATTTTGTCATTTGTTTCTTCGTCAGTTTTATTAGGTGACTTTAATAACACTTAAAAATCAAATATCCCCTACTTTTTTTGAATAGTATATGTCAAGGAGAAAATAGCGCACTGTACGACATATGCCCATTTTCATTAGTTCCAATGGAGCAGAAGAGTAGAACGTTAGATTTCATTCCAATTGATTGATTTTCTCTTTTGTATCCTAATGGCTGCTAGTTTAAACACTGTAGATTGTGAAATGAGTTTGTGGAATGAGTTTCACACAAATTATTCCGATGGTCATTATTTGTATCTTTCGGAAAATATATAATCTAAAATATAGTGAAATTAAGTTTTTAACATTTAAATAATAAACCAATTAATTTAAAGGAGCTAAATCGCTAATATGTTGGATATGAAAATGACACAAATGGGTCACAACGCATATAATAATGTAATATGAATGTATATAAACTAATTTACGTACAATCGTTTCTGTTTTACTGTAATTTCTAATCAGTTATGTTCGGAGAAATACGCCAGAAGTCGCTAGTGTCTGGTTATTCCACTCTGTATCGATAGTATGTATTGCGCATGCTCTGCAGATAAGAATATGAGGCCACCGTTTGACATGACGTATGAAATATATCTAACCTCGTTCTTCGAGTCCCTTGTTACAAATGGCGCTGAAATGCACTATGGTACACGATTCGTGTACCAATGGTAAAATGTTTATTTTGTCTTAAATATTGGATATATGAAGCCCATCTTTTCCCGGTCAGATCACAACATCAATGTTGATTTAAATTGACAAATAATTCTTGTTTTCACTGTAGAAGACTTTGGATGATATCGAGTTAGAGATTTAGCTACTTTAAAAAGAGGAACATGAAAATATTTTACTCAACACTTTTGTGACAGTGACTTGTTAAACACCGAATACCATTGCTCTCTTTCTTTGTGTGTTGAGTCACGGTGGCTCAGTGGGTAAGGCGCTGGCCCGCTAATCTGGGGATCGAGAGTTCGCTCCCGGTGTTGGCCTAGAAAGTTCATCGGGATTTTCATGCGTGGTTTCCCCTTGTCAATAATGCAGGATGGAGGGCCTGACAAGGACAACTGTCTAGCCGTTCGGATGGACGAAAAACCGAGATTCCGTGTATACATTGGAGTGCATGTAAAATATCCCTTGGCAGTTGAATTTCGATATAAGAGCAGGCCATAGCGCCGCTATCTGGCCAAAATTTCTCTCATAGCACGGTGTATGGCGTATACACGTCTTCATTAGCCCAGTAGGAGAAGAACAGTAGGACATTAAACCTCATTTCATTTCATTTTTTACTCTCTGTCTTTGTTGTAAAATAAAATGAAATGGGTTTTAACGTCTTACCGTTCTGCTCCAACTGGGCTAATCAAGACGGGCATATGCCATACAGTTTGTTATGAGGGAAATTTTGCCATGGCAGCGGCACTATGGTCTACTCTTATATCGAAACCCAACTGCCAAGGGATCTTTTACATACATGCCAATGTATACAGGGGGCCTCAGTTTTTTTATCCCTTCCGAACGACTGGTTCGGGCCTGACCATTGACAAGGGGAAACCACGTCGTATAATCCCGATGACTTTCTTGATCAAAGCAGGGATCGAACACCCGACCTCCAGGCTAGCGAATCAGCGTTTTACCCACTTAGCCACTGTGTGAAATATTTGTTGTGAAATATTTGTTATGAAATATCAATCTGTTTCACAGAGAATTACGAAAGTCTTCTAATATCTCTGTCAAAGATGACTACCTTAACACGTGCCGTCACAGCATTCGGCGTCAATCATTGGCTGAATGGCGCGTGCATTGTTTACATAAGACATTACTGCTTCGGGCGGAATGCTGCCTTTTAGTCATTTTAATACCCATTTACACTAAATAGGAAATAATTTTTAGCTACAAATACTTCAAACGCCTTTATTTATATTTCTAATACATAAAATTTAATTTGTCGGAAGAATAAAGTTAATATTTCTGGCTCATTAAGTCGCATCGATGTCATCCTTATCAGTGATTGTAGCGGCCTAGCGACAAATTCACTGCTGATCAGTTTGATGAAATATATGATGATATATCTATGCAATCTACAGGTGGCGTGTTTAGAGGAACATATTGTACAAGCAGCCCACAAAGTTTCTTCACGGAGACCAGCAACCTGACGCTTAGATTTATCACGGATAACACCATTCAAGATCGTGGATTTCAATTTAGAATTCATGGTAAGTATAATATAAAAAGAAAAACGTTTCACCAAACTGTTCATGGCGGTTATGCGAAGGCCTTCTTTTAACACCTAGTCCCGAAATGACCTAGTTTGTGTCGAGTGGACGTTAAACCCCATTTCTCTCTCTCTCTCTCTTTTAACACGGTACAAAATCACTGACTTTTCTGGTGACGTGCAGTATATGTCTCGTGTGACGTGACATCATATAGCACCGGTCACACGTATTGGGGTGGTATTGGGTAATATTGGTTGGTATTGGGGTGGTATTGGGTAGTATTGGGTAAATCGTCTCGCCCCTCTATAACCGTGTGACCCTTTTATGAACGATTTTTAATCGATTTATTTATTTTTTATCATTATGTTGTATGTGGTGATAATAAGGTGGTATTGGGGTGGTATTGGGTAGTATTGGGTAGTATTGGGTAAATCGTCCCGCCCTTCTATCACGGTGTAGCCTTTTTATGAAATATTTTTTAACCAATGTATATTATTTTTATCTTTTCAGCCACTTTACACAACCCATTTCTTTATACTGGGCTCAGCGTGGGTGAAATAATTGGCATAGTTGTGGGCGTTCTCTTTTTTATATCTCTAGTGATTGGGCTGCTGTGTTATCTAATCAAAGTCAGCCAACACAAGAACAGAAAGGTTACCATAGTAACACTGGATGCCAACCCACCATTGACAGCTCGTCTACCATTGCCTCCCATCAGAGCAACCAAGAACAGACCTCGACTCACTTTTTATGATACAACGGATACTATACCAGGTTCCATTCCACCCGCTTTTACCTATGCTCCACCTACTGATAAACGTATATTTACTCGTACTGGTATAGCTTGGTAAGGGGTGGGGCGTGGTTAGGGGGTGGGCGTGGTAAGGGGTGGACAGGGGAGGATGGGCGTGGGACGCCATATGGGGTCTTACTGGGACGAGGGTTAATAAGGGAGTGGATTGAGCTACATGTTAATAAGGGAGTGGGTGGAGCTACATTTATTGTTAATAAGGGAGTGGATGGAGCTACATGTTAATAGGGGAGCGGGTGGGGCTACATTTATTATTAATAAGGGAGTGGGTGGAGCTACATGTTAATAAGGGAATGGGTGGAGCTACATATATTGTTAATAAGGGAGTGGATGGAGCTACATGTTAATAAGGGAATGGGTGGAACTACATATATTGTAAATAAGGGTATGGGTGGAGCTACATGTTTTGTTAATAAGATTTACGCCCATTTGTTCAATATTTTGTTCATTTTGTCCGTCTGTATTGTTTTACATGCACGCCAACGTGTACACTGTCCCCGCCAGACCCTGCGTGTTGTTGCCCAATTGTATTTGATTCTCTAACTGAAAACCAGTTCAACCATCCTTCACCTACTAATATTCATTAATTGTTGTTGTTTATAACAAATTTAACGTCCAGTACATTTGATATGATATTATGATATAATTAAGTTATTTACATAAATTATTTCCATGGCATTTAGTAATTGAACTAGAGTATACAGGTCACAATTCTATGGAATACAATTACTGCTTATTACTGAGCGGCGTTTCGATGCTGGTACAGTTAGGGTGTCTCTGGTTGGTCAGCTTTAACTAAGTATTGTCGTGTACATGTATATATTGTCTTGTCATATTTTCATATTTTATCAATGCTTGATAATGACTAGAGAAGCCTAGTCGAAACGTCACTCAGTAATAAGCAGTAATTGTATTCCATAGAATTGTGACCCTGTATGGGTAAAATCAAGCTCTTGTATATTAAAAAGTCACTTTAAAACATGGTATCAAAATCGCTACCGTGAGAAGAGAGAGCGGGTCATCTCCCCCCCCCCCTTTGTCATAATAAAAAAAGTTAAAAAATGGAGGCCCAGCTGATTAATGTTTGGTGGTGACTTCAATCTGATTGGTTATTTCCTGCATGTGACTTCAATCTGATTGGTTATTTCCTGCATGTAACTTCAACCTGATTGGTTATTTCCTGCATGTGACTTCAATCTGGTCATGTCCTGAATTAGTTTTGTTTATGCTTGGTTTTATGTGTTTCAGGCGTCTGGTTAAATGTAAGCGAATGCTAGATCTTCAAATTTCACGAAGATTTTCATTAAATAAAATTTAAATATATTTACAGAAATATAAAGCAATTTGAGTTTCTTGGTCGGTTGGTTAAAATAATTTTTATTTAAATGGATTTTACAGTTCAACCGGGCATATTCAAATTAGATTGGACACCGCCATATTGAATTATGTTAATTACGTCATTTCGGCCGCTTTGAATAAGATGTTGTGTAATAGAAGTATAGTTGAACCAAACTACATTGGTTTATTTTGTTTGGGGTCACTCCACTTTTGTGGGTGGGGGTGGGGGTGGGGGTGGGGTGGCCGAATGATTAGCACGTGCGCGCTGTATCATAAGGCCTTTCATTGAGTCAACTGGCGTGGTTTCGAATCCCCGGTTTTACGTGACAAGGAGTAGGGTCGCATGTCCAACCTCGTGGGTTTTCTCCGGGTCCTCCGATGTCCTCCCACTACTAAAGACCCCTACGCACAAGCAAATTATTGAAATAAAATTAATACCATATGTTAGTCCCGAAATGACCTTGTTTGTGTCGAGTGGACGTTAAACCCCATTTCTCTCTCTCTCTGTCTCTAATTTATTTAAAATCTGATGACCTAGATTTGTCCTAGGGAGATGATCACAAGCTTGCCAGGTGAATAAATGTCAAAATAATAATTCATATATAATATTTCAAGCGAGCCCCCCCCCCGCAATATTCAGATTTAGCTCTTACATATTGTGTTTTTAACGAACGATGACGCAAAGTACCACACTCTAAGTTGGCTTGTAGCTAAGAGACTATACTGGTTATTTAGATTATGCTATTGCATAAAGTTTATTATTATACATTAAGTAATAAAGCCCCTTTAACTTAACTTTGAAAATTAGTCTATGAATATATCTAGTTAGAATATCGTATGTGAATATATGTGAATGTTATCTGTTTATGTATATAAATGTATATTTATGTATAATATCATTAGTTACAATATATGTATATGTATAAGATAGAATGTATGTATTTGTATATTAGTTAGATTGTATGTACCTGTATATATGTACACGTAAGCTACAATGTATGTATATGTATTAGTTACAATGTATGTATATGTATATTAGTTACAATGTATGTATATTAGTTAGATTGTATTATATGTATGTATATTAGTTAGATTGTATTATATGTATGTATATTAGTTAGATTGTATTATATGTATGTATATTAGTTAGATTGTATTATATGTGTATATTAGTTAAAATGTATAAAACATGTATAATATTAGTTAGAATATATGTATGTATATATATATATATGTATTAGTTACAATGTATATTAGTTAGACTGTATTATATATATTAGTTACACTGTATGTATATTAGTTAGATTGTATTATATGTATATTAGTTAAAATGTATAAAACATGTATATTTAATGTAAATAAAATCAAGTAAAAATCCCAGTGTGAGAAAATTAGATTTATTGCCTGCCCTGATCACACGAATATAGTGCCTCTGTCTATAGAAAATCCCTCTTAAATTTTTGTTTGATGGCTTGAATTTCCGTTATCTACCAGCTTGTGATGAATATTCATGATTTGGGGGCGGATCCGAGGATCAGAAAGTAAAGAGATTTGCATTAGTGTGATCGGCTAATAAAATGACGTCACTGCCAGTATATTCCTTTAATTAACCACGCCTAGGTAAGACTCGTAATGGCGAGCACCCCTCCCCCCTTCAATTTGTTTTCTTGGATGAAATGATTGTGACATGTTGGGCTCGTTATGGTTATAAAGAAGATGAAAATGTTTTAAGATTGAAATCAGTGTGAAAGAATTACTTTCAATGAGTGGAGAGAGAGAGAGAAATGGGGTTTAACGTCCACTTGACACATACTAGGTCATTTCGGGACTAACATATGGTTTTAATTTTGTTTCAGTAAATTGCTTGCGCGTAGGGGTCTTTAGCAGTGGGAGGAAACCGGAGGACCCGGAGAAAACCCACGAGGTTGGACAGGCGAACCCACTCCTTGTCACGTACAACCGGGGATTCTAAACCACGCCAGTTGACTCAATGACGGGCCTTATGATAAAGAGCGCGCGTGCTAACCATTCGGCCATCCAACCCCCGTTCAAAGAGTGGAACAGTGGTAGTCAGGTCCGTTGTGTTCAGGGCAGTGGTAGTCAGGGATATGGTAGTCGGGGCCGTGGTAGTCAGTGGTACTTAGGTCCGTAGCCCAACGCCCTCCCATACCTTCCACACATGTGTTCCTAACTTCATCCCTATAAGCAAGAATAGGGCACCAGGGATGGGATCGCGAATCTGGTCACCCACACATAAGACATTGAAATAGATCCCCATGGGCCCACTAGGACTTCCCGCCCCTGGAGAGATGTAGCGTCTCCATCCTCTCCACGGCCCTGGTGGTAGTTATATTTCAATTGTTCGATTAGGCGCCCCGTGCAGTCCAGTCATCAATCAGCTCAGAATAAGAACAGGTAAACATGTCCCAAATTGTGTTATATCTCCTCAAATCACCACAGTGACTCAGTGAGTAATACGTTGAATTGTTAACCTAGATGTCCCGTGTTCGATCCCTTTATTGATTAGTATTTTCGGGCGTGGTACCTCCTTGTCATTGGTGCAGGACAACGTATAGTCGTTCGGATGGGACAAAAAACCAGTGTACACATTGGCATGCACGTAATAACACCCTTGACAGACGGAATTCGATATAAGAGTAGGCCGCGGCACCGATGTGTGGGCAAAATGTCCCTCACAGCACACTTTATCGCGTATGCCCAACCAGAGCAGAACAGCAGGACATTATTTTTAGTTGTTTACCACAAAATTATTGTCGATGATTCATGCTCTGAGATTAAACCAAGCTGGACAACATATACGTAGACTAAAGTTTATTTTATAATAGTTATATATAAAATTAAAAACACGTCAAAATATAAATCATACAAAAATACACAATTATAAAATATACAATACAATTGTAAAACTGTTTATAAATTATACGATTATAATACTGTTTATAAATTATACAATTATAACACGGTTTATAAAATATACAATCATAATACTGTTTATACAAAAAAAATAACAAAACACCTCTAAATTAACCTGAATAAAATACTGATCTATACATGTGTTTCGTTTCGTTTTATTAAACTTTCGATAACCTCAACTACATGAGTAAAGACAAGTAAAACGAAATTTTGAATTATAGAAGATTGAAACGAAAAAGGATCTGTGATTGCCTTTAAAAAAAAATAAGTTTACAGAATCACGACTTTAATTACATAGATTTGGTGGCAATATACATAATGATTACTGTCACAATATACACTATAATATTATTACTGGCTCACAATATGCACTATTACTGGCTCACAATATGCACTGTAAACATATTACTGGCTCATAAGATACACTATAATAATATTACTGGCTAACAATATACACTATAATAATGTTACTGGATCAAGATACACTATATTAATATTACTGGCTCACAATATACACTATAATGATTACTGGCTAACAAGATACACTATATTAATATTACTGGCTCACAATATACCCTATAATAATATTACTGGCTCACAATATACACTATAATAATATTACTGGCCCACAATATGCACTATAATAATATTACTGGCTCATAAAATACACTAGAATAATATTACTGGCTCACAATATGCACTATATTAATATTACTGGCTCACAATATACACTATAATAATATTACTGGCTCATAAAATACACTAGAATAATATTACTGGCTCACAATATGCACTATATTAATATTACTGGCTCACAATATACACTATAATAATATTACTGACTCACAATATACACTATACTAATATTACTGACTCAAAAGATACTATTACAATATTACTGGCTCACAACATACACTATAATAATATTATGATCTATAATAATTACTGTCTTGATTTCAATAACTCACTACTAAATGACAGGCTCACAATATGTCCTATAACAATATTACTGTCTTTATTTAAATATTTCACTACTAATGACAGTCTCACAAAATGGCCGATAATGATAACTGTCGTTATTTCAATAACTCACCACTAATGAATCTCATGATATACAATATGTACATATACAATACATGCATTCTGTATTTTAAGTTGTTTAATGGTCGAGAGCGAGGCATTAAGTAATATATTGTATCATGGAATTCTACAAGGGTGAGATAGAGAGAAATGGGGTTTAACACCACTCGACACAAGCTAGGTCACTTCGGGACTAATATATGATTCAATTTTATTTCATTAACTTGCGCTGTGAGAGAAAACAGAGGAACCAGAGAAAGCCCACGAGGTTGGACAGGCAACCCTACTCCTTGTCAAGTACGAGCGGGGAATCGCGAAACCACGCCGAATGACTCAATGACCGACCTTATGATATAACGAACACGCAATCAATCACTCAACCTCCCCCGTTCTACTAGAACTTAAAACCTAAACCAGTACGATCATACAGGCGTTACCCCCCCCCCCCCCAAACCCCTCGCGCAGTTCCCAATCCCCAGTTCTATTAGAATTACAAGCCCAAATCAACCATTCGGCCACCTAACCCCCGAGTTCTACTAGGACTAAAAACACAGACCAACCATTCGGCCACCCAAACCCCAAGTTCTACAGGAACTAAAAAAAACCCAAACCAGTACGATCGTACACGTCACGTTCATTGGGGGCTATATAATTAAAGGCCGGGGGAATGGCCTGTTGAAATCCTCCAGGGTTATCATAAATATTAAATGTTTGTAGATGTGATTGAGGTGGCCGTGCCTGTGTCTGTCGGGGTTTAACGATTCTCGTTCGTTTGTAACTACGGTAAACTAAATAAGCGACTATGACCACTACTACTATGACAACGACAGCGACAACAACTCCCACAGCAATCTGTACTATGGTTGCGACTGAAAATGCTGTAATTGGGGCCACATAAACTGAAATAAAATATGCGCATGTCATTAATTTTAACAGTTACTACGGAAACGTCCATGAGAAGTGATATAATGATATGTTATAGAATCACACAGATCTATATTTCGTTTCGGTTTTTTTATACTTTCGATGGACTACACTACATGAAGATCTGACCGGTTGTAGTGGAAGGTCGCGTCAGGGGTCATGCGAACGGCTTTTGACCCTATGACGTCAGACATTTGATTAACCAATAGAATATTCACAGTCCCGTGCGCCGCGCGCCAAGAACTCGCTGCAACAGACCGTTTCATTCGATAATCCCTCACATCAACCAGAACGCAGGTTATATAACAAATTTTCCAGATCCTAGTGTGGTAAAGACAAGTAACACGAAATTTTGAACTATAAAAAAACGAAACGAAATAGGATCTCTGTGTTTTAAACAGATTGACCTACTGGCTAGTGCTCGACATCCGTCTCTTGTGTAAGGGGAGCTCAGGGGCTTTCTAGTCAGGGGGTACAGGGTTCGATCCCGGTTTTGGTCGAGAAAGTTCTTCCTGCGTGGTTATCTTTGTCAGTGGTGAATGACGAAGGTCTTGGCAAGGAGTATGCCTAATCGTTCGGATTGGACGAACATACCTCACACAGTGTTCTATGTGGGAAATTGTGCCGGAACAGAAATGAAATGAAATGGGGTTTAACGTCCTACTGTTCTGCTCCTATGCTGGGTTAGGGTTAGGGTTACGCCATACAGTGTGCTATGAGGAAAATTTTGCCCGGGCAGCGGCACTATCGCCTACTCTTATATCGAATTCCAACTGCCAAGGGATCTTTTACGTGCATTCCAATGTATACACGGGACCTCGGTTTTTCGTCTCATCCAAAGGAATAGACAGTTGTCCTTGTCAGGCCCTCCGTCCTGCAAATCACTGGCAAGGGGGAATCACGCCGGAAAAATCTGGATGAACTTTCTCGGCCAATGCAGGGATTGGACACCCGACCTACAGGCTAGCGAGCCAGCGTCTTACCCACTTAGCCACGTGATCCCCTATGCCGGAACAGCACATATCAAGTATGCTGTTTACGTGCACGCCAAAATGTACTCGTGACCTTGGTATATGTTTGAATTGAAGTACTAGATGGGTGGGTTTACTTACGCTAGTTTTAAACAATTGCCACACCAACCCGACTAACGAAGATGAGCATATACCCTGCAGTGTTAAGGGATATTTTACGTGCACGCCATCGTCTACACACTGGACCTCGATTTTTTTGCCCCTTATGAACGACTAAAAACCCCCTTGCTACTTTTATGCATCAAACGAGTTAATGACGACGGGCATAATATGTAATTAGATTCCAACTGCCAAGTGTTCGTTTACGTGGACGCTAAAATATATACATGGCCTTGATTTTTGTCCCATTCGAAGGACTAGACATGGGTGTGTAAAAAATTGTTACTTACTTTTAACCCTGCATCTAAAACCACGCCAATTCAATGCACCATCAGTTGTAAAATCAAATCGAAGAGTATCACTGTTGGAGGTGAAATTTTCAGCATTATTGGCATTGCTGAAACCACAATATGAGCCTTCAAACACGTTCCCTGTAATAAACATTGTGAGAGAGAGAGGATATTTAATGTCTACCCAACATAAACAGCAATATGAACAACGAAACACGTCTCCTGTAATAAACATTGAGAGAGAGAGAGAGAGAGAGAGGGAGAGGGAGAGAGAGAGAGAGAGGATATATAGAGATACATTATGGAAGATTAGATAAAGAGCTAGCAATTCTCAGTATTATAGTGAAAAACTAGATAATGTAATGGGAATGTGCTGAAAATTTCAGTCAAATTGATCCACTCTAAACCGAGATACTAGCCTAGTCTCGGTCATCATTACTAAAGTCGGTACGATAAAAAACATTGTCTCGATTCTCCAATTTTTTATTTAATCATCAATGAGCGTTGAGAAGCAGATCGGATTCAAATCCAGTGACAATCCGACACATAAGATGGCATCAAGAGTTGATTATAGTTTGGACAGGTTAATTAATGTCTAATTAATACTTTATACAACATTTTAGGCCTAAATAAATGTATGTTTAATGTCTACCCAATGTGCACACGGGACCTTACGTCTCCTCCAAACAACTGGACGCAGTACCTGTCAGGCCCTCCATTCTGTACCACTGACGGGTGGAGGAGGGGGGGGGGCGGGGCACGAGGAACTTTCTCAGCCAACACCTGGGTCGATCCTGAGACAACCGAATAAAGAAGAGTGCCATTAAAGTCAATAGGGAAATATATGGCGTTATGTAGACAATTCAGATCGCAGTAGTCATGACTACCATTCCTACTGTGAGTTAGGTTATAGTACTGACGGGAGTTGTGTACAAGGGAGGATGTGCTTCACTATTCACTTTCTGCTTTTACTAGGCTTACCATCAAAAACGTTGACTTTATCAAAGAGACAGGATGGAGGCGTCGGCTCCAGTTCAAAGTCTAAAACCTCTACGGAGATTCGATCAGTTGTTTCCGGTGTAGTAATTACCCAAGATTTGCTGTGGTTACTGAAACATATAGGTCAAGAACAAACTCGTAATTACACGTAAATACGACATTATTTAGACCCGTGATTACCGTTAATACGACAAGATTAATAATTACCGTAAATACGACAGGATTCAAACTCGTAATTACCGTAAATACGACATTATTTACATCAATGATTGCCGTTAATACGACATGATTCAAACTCGTAGTTACCGTAAATACGACACGATTTAAACTCGTAATTACCGTAAATACGACATGATTTAAACTCGTAATTACCGAAAATATGACATGATTCAAACTCGTAGATACCGTAAATACGACAAGATTTAAACTCGTAATTACCGTAAATACGACACGACATGGTTCAAACTCGTAATTACACGTAAATACGTAGTGTAATTAATTGTGTTGTATGAAATCAAATGAAATAGGGTTTACGTCCTACTTTTAAAGCGGGATAATGAAGGCGGGTATACGGCATGCAGTGTGCTATGGTGATACATAGTGACAGGATTACATGGTTGTTGTTCTTATAGTGTACTCCTGTGGGAGGAAATCGGAGCAAATCACCAGGTCGAGAAGGCACCCGTATGTCACACCTGGGATCGAAACCACGACTATGACACAAACTAGGTCATTCCGGGACTAACATATGGTTCAATTTTATTTCAATAATTTGCTGGAGCGTAGGGGTCTTTAGCAGTGGGAGGAAACCGGAGGACTCGGAGATAACCCAACTCCTTGTCACGTACAACCGGGGATTCGAAACCACACCAGTTGACTCAATGACAGACCTTATGATACAGCGCACACGTGCTAGTGTCCGTGAAAAGGAACTCCGTCACATCTGTCGGATGGAAAAGTAATTTAATGGCGTAATCTTTAGTCACATAAATGGTATTAAATAACATAATTGTCAGATCAATTAATAAATCTTAGCTAAGACACGGTTCATCTAATAACATAATCGTTAGTCAAATCAAACGAACTAACCTAGGATAGGGACTGGCGTAATTTAAACGAACTAACCTAGGATAGGGACTGGCGTAATTTAATGACGCAATCGTCAGCTAAATCAATCGAACTTACCCAGGACTGTGACTGTGGTAGTTTAATGACGTAATTTTATCAATCGAACTCACCTAGGACAGCGACTGTTGTAGTTTAATAACGTCATCGTATCGTATCAATCGAACTTACCTAGGACTGGGACTGTAGTAGTTAATGACGTAATCGTATAAATCGAACTTAGCTAGGATACAGACTGCGGTAGTTTATTGACGTAATCGTATCAATCGAACTTACCTGGGACTGGCATTGTTGTAGTTTATTGACGTAATCGTATCAATCGGACTTACCTGGGACTGGCATTGTTGTAGTTTAATGACGTCATCATATCAATCGAACTTACCTAGGACTGGGACTGTAGTAGTTAATGACGTAATCGTATCAATCGAACTTACCTAGGATAGGGTCCTGGGTAGTTTGCTGAGGTAATCGTCGTCCAAACGTCTGACACGACAATGAATGTTGTCAATGGTAAGGGTGTCCCTGTACAAAATAACACAGAATACGTGAAATGAAACAGGTTTTAAATGCCCTACTGTTCCACCCAAACTTGGCTAAAGTGTGCTATTGGGGAAATATTGCCCGGACAGCAGCACTACCGCAGACAACTTTCAGGTTCGAAATTCGCAATTACCGTAAATATGACATGGTTTAAACTCGTGATTACTGTAAATACAACATGATACCGTAAATGCGACGTGGTTAAATCTCGTGATTATCGTATATACGACATGTTTATACTAATAAATACCGTTAAAAAAATGTAAATATTTGTATATTTTGTATGTGTAATCTCGTGATTACTGTAAATACGACATGATACCGTAAATACGACATTGTTCAATCTCGTGATTATCGTACATACGACATGCTTATACTAGTAATTACCGAAAATAATCTTGTAAATATTTGTATATTTTGTATCTGATGAGTCGTATGGCCCAAAGAATAAAAAAAACTTTGACTTTGATTTGAATTTGTAAATACCGTAAATACGACATGGTTCAAACTAGTAATTACTCTATCGTAATTGCCGTACAAATATACGACATGCTTATACTAGTAAATACCATAAATACGACATGGTTCAAAGTCGTAAATGAAGTAAACACGACATGATTTAAACTCGTGATTACCGTAAATACGAAATGATTTATACTAGTGACTACCGTTAATCTTACCTAGAGCTATGTGTCCCAGCAGAATTAACAGCTTCATTAAACTGTCCATGATCATGATTTATCAGCTAAAATAGAATAGAAAATGAAATGAAATGGGGTTTAACGTCCTACTGGGCTAATGAAGACGGGCATATGCCAAACAGTGTACTATGAGGGAAATGTTGCCCGATAGCGGTGCTACGGCCTACTCTTATATTGAATTCTAACTGCCGGAGAATTTTCTTAGCGAACACCGGGGTCGAACACGGGGACACAAGATTAGCGAGTTAACGTCTTACTCACTGAGCCACTGTGGATCCCTAGAATTTAATCAGTAACGTGTAAAACACGTCAATATCATTAGATATTATTATATGATTGCTCGTTTTAATGACCAATGATAATATATGTATTATATCTTTGACGGCAGCTGTCTAGTCCTTCGGATGAGACGAAAAACCGAGGTCCCGTGTATAGATTGGAATGCACGTAAAAGATCCCTTGGCAGTTGGAATTCGATATAAGAGTAGGCGATAGTGCCGCTGCCCGGGCAAAATTTCCCTCATAGCACACTGTAAGGCATATGCCCGTCTTCATTAGCCCAGTATAAGAGCAGAACAGTAGGACGTTAAACCCCATTTCATTTCATTTCATATTTACATATTCCTTTATCTAATGAATGTATAATTACCTATAGTGGATTTATATAAATAAAACTGATATTGGTTAAACACTATGGTCAGACAAGCTTAGTCACTTAAAAAAATGAAATGACATAAAAATGGGGTTCAACGTTCTACGATTCTGCTCCGAAAATTGTGCCTGGACAGCGGCGTACGGGTTACTCTTGTATGTGTACTTGGGACCTAGGGTTTTCGTATCATCCGAACGACTATGCGGTTCTACTCCGGGTCAGATCTGTCATATAAGCAAACACAGAATAAACCATAAGTTTTGTATGACAGTATAGTTCATGCGTAGAACACTAAACCCCTTCTTCCTATCATTTTATTCCAGCCCCCACCCCCCACACCCAACACCCACAAAATAAAAAAAATAGAAAAAATAAAATAAAAGAAAACTTTAGATGATAGTCGGAAATTGAAATATATTTCTTCCAGAGCATGTCATCTCTAGTAGTGCCGATAGAGGAAAAGGCGGGGCGAGGGATGACACCTTTAGGGCGGGGCGAAGGGGTGACACCTTTAGGGTGGGGCGAGGGATGACGCCTTTAGGGCACTCGAGGGTTAACACCTTTAGGGCAGAGCGAGTGATGACAACTTTAGGGCATTTTTAATTTCTGTTTTGTGACAAAAAAAAAAAAAATTTAAATTGGCTTCAAGTTTATCAAACAAATAGGATTTCCTTGTAACGTTATAATTTTCACATGTGAGCAGTCACCTGGCTGGAATTCCAGCGCTTTAATTAATTAATTTTGAAAAGGACAGATTTGCTGGACTTTATTAGGCAGAAAAAAGAGAGAAATGGGTTTAAGGTCCATTCGACACCAACTATGGCATTTTGGGACTAACATATGGTTCATATTTCTTATTTCAATAATTCACGTGCACATAAGGGTCTTTGGCTGTGGCCGGAAACTGAAGGACCCAGGGAAAAATCATAAGGTTGGACAGACGACCCTACTCCTTGTCATTTACAAGCGGGGAATCGAACGCACACCACTATACTGTAACACAAACCTTATGATCTAACGTACACCTCGTTAAACCATTTTGCCCGGGCAGCGGCACTACGGCCGTCTCTTATATCGAATTCTAACTGCCAAGGGGTCTTTTACGCGCATGCAAATGTATACAATGGGCGTCGTTTTTTCGTATCATTGGAACGACTATACGCCGTCCCTTTTCAGGGCCCCAGTCCTTCTGAGCAAACTCGGGGGTTGGATGGCTGAATGGTTAGCACGTGCGCGCTGTATCATAAAGTCTGTCATTGTGTCAACTGGCGTAGTTTCGATTCCCCGGTTGTAGGTGACAAGGAGTAGGGTCGCCTGTCCAACCTCGTGGGTTTTCTCCGGGTCCTCCGGTTTCCTCCCACTGCTAAAGACCTCTACGCGCAAGCGAATTATGGAAATAAGATTGAACCGTATGTTAGTCCCGAAATGACCTAGTTTGTGTCGGGTGGACGTTAAACCCCCCTCTCCCTCTCTCTCTCTCTCTCTCTCTCTCTCATTCCCACTCCCTTTTAATAACTAAAATCCTGGCTTTAGACCATTATTTGGTAATCAGTGACCTACCTCAATATCGACAGAGTTCCCAATAAGAAATCCAACTGTCATGCGTTGGTTTATGCTCATACAGTTTATATCGTATCCGGGCAACTACAAACATGGCGTTTACGGTTCGATGGCTTAAAGATTTAAAGGATTTGGCACACCGGTTAGAAAACAGGATTTGTGACCAAACGGTACCTGATATAAGACACGATTTATAGTTTATATCACGTGTTACCTTCGGGTCATATTTTTATACCAGATTTGTAGTGTATATCCACACTGGTCAGCAGTGAATATTCGCTCGATCGCTACAATCACTGATAGGAATGATATCGCTGCGGCTTAAAGGCTCAATACCACTCTTGTTGTAACTGAATAATATGTCCCAATCTTTATTCTGGTCAACAAATTGTACTATTTTACAATATTCCAATTAATTGGTGATACAAATTTCATCTTAACACACCTAATGTAAAAAATTGGAAAAATTCAACTAAATGATTTGAAAAGCCTAACGTTAACCTTTTCAAATGTGACTTGGATTTAAAAATACTTTCGAACCCTCTGGACAAGTAAAATAGGATGTAATGGATAATTTACACAACAGGTGGGACACTAACACATCTAGTACTTAGAATAAGGCTATTATTTATTTTCTGGAGCTGTCTAGCCAGCAAGAGTGTTATTGTCCCTTTAATGAGCCCCCAATATTATTTTTTTTTCCTTCTGCAAATTAAATTCTAAAACATTTTTTTTAAGAATTAGAAAAATAAATAAAGGTTTTGAAGTATATGTAGGTTAGCAATATTTCCTATTTAGTGTATATGAGTATGTAAAATGAGTAAAAGGCACCATTCTGCCCGGACCAGTAACGTCTTATGTAAACAATGCACGCGCCATTGAGCCAATGATTGACGCCACGTGAGTTATCAGAAGTCTTTCGTAATTTCAGTGAAATTAAATGTCGATATTTTTAAATGTCTAGACACACCAAATAACAAAATAATCCCTGACTCATCTGTTAATAATTGATGCAATTTGGCTTGAAGGAGGGGAGGCTATATAATAACACGAAATGGAATGAAATGGGGTTTAACGTTCTACTATTCTATATAATGACACGATCCGTAGGATATTTAGCAGACAGATATTTAGCAGACATATGTTAGGGTCATGGTGAGTATAAAATGAAACGAAACGTCCTCCTGTTTTGCTGCGAGTGGTCTAATAAAAACGGCTTTAAGCATGGCAGTTGGCCATGAGGGGAATTTTTACCCTGACTGCGGCCTACGGCCTACTCTTATATCGAATTACATGTGCCAAGGAATCTTTCACGTACACGCAAATGTGTACACGGGACCTCGGTTTTTCGACCCACCCGAACGATAAAAACAATAAAACAAACTAAAACGGTGTTATATTTTTGTCTGTGATATTACCAATCAACCGATCATAATGCATTAAAGATTATTTGATAACTGTCGTTAACTAAACGTCTATTCGATACATCAGGTTTATTCATTCGCATTAAAATACAGATCTATATTTCGTTTCGTTTTTTTTTTTTTACATTTTCAATGGTCTCTACTACATGATGATCTGACCGGTTGTAGTGCAAGGTCGCGTCAGGGGTCATACGAGCGGCTTTCGAAACGATGATGCCAGACATTTGATAAACCAATCAGCATTGATATTACTAGTGTGCTACCCACAGTCCCGTGCATCTCAGTCCAAACACTCGCCGTAACAGACTGTTTCATTGGCTAATCCCTCGCATCATCGAGATCGTCGGTTATATAACAAATCTTACAGATCCTAGTGTTGTAAAGACAAGTAAAACGAACTTTTGAACTATAAAAAAACGAAACGAAATATTATCTGTGTTTTAATTCGATTGGGGGTTTATTTTAAGCTCAAATCCCGGCGTATTACCGGAGTCACGGTTCATTCTGTGAGTAAGACGTAAATGTGCTCTCTAACCTTGTTGGTCTCATGGCAGTGCCCTGTATAGAACGACAAAGTTCATCGGATTTTTTCGGCGTGGTTCCTCCTTGTTAGTGGTGTAGGATGGGGTGCCTGACACGGGTCAGCGTATAGTAGTTCGAATGGGACGAAAAACCACATTGGCGTACACTGACGTGCACGTAAAAGTTTCTTTGACAGTTGGAATTCGATCGAAGAGTAGGCCGTAGTGCCGCTGCCCATTCACAATTTCCCTCATAACACACTGTATGGCGTATGCTCGTCTTCATTATCCCTGTCGAAGCAAAACAGTAGGATGTTAAACCCCATTTCATTTTATTTTGTAGACATAATGACTAGTGCCCTATATCACGCCAGTTTCCATTGCTACCAAGCTACTAAAGTTTGTCCCTCGATGATGCTTAACTAATATACTAAATCTATTAGTCCAGTCGGAGCAGAACAGTAGGACGTTAAATCCCCCTTTTCATTTATTTACAAAAGCTTGGCAATAGTTTCAATCCCCGGTTGTACGTGACAAGGAGTAGGGTCGCCTGTCGCCTCCAGGTCCTCTGGTTTCCTCCCACTGCTAAAGACCCCTACGCGCAAGCGAAATATTGAAATAAAAATTAAACCATATGTTAGTCCCGAAATGACCTAGTTTGTGTCGAGTGGACGTTAAACCCCATTTCTCTCTCACTCTTGACAATAGTTTCCCACTTACATTAAATATTATTTGATTAGCTTATTGTTATTGATTATTTAGGTTATGTAACTATTGACACGCTACTTCAGTATTAACGAGATCTACCTGAGGCCATTAGCCATCGGACTTTGATATGTATGCGGTGACTAATTCTAAACAGATTATAGTTGATTAATCCACATAACTGCTATTTAGCCTGCTGGCAAACCAAGGATAAACTTTTTAAAACCAATAATTCACATGCACGTAGGGGGTCTTTAACAGTGGGAGGAAACCGGAGGACCCGGAGGACCCACGAGGTTAGAAATGCGACCCTACTCCTTGTCAAATACAACCGGGAAATCGAAACCACACCAGTTGACTCAGTGACAGATCTTATGATAAAACGCGCACGCACTAACCACTCGAACACCCCCCCCCCTCCGAATAAATGAATGATATGGGTATTAACTCCCTACCTTTCAAACGGGATAATGATGACGGGAATACGCCATGCAGTGCTCAATAAGAGACATATTTGCCCGTACGGCGGCGAATTCCAACTACCATGACCCCGTCGATAAGTAGCCCTATTCATTTAACTGGACACTTTTCCTTTTAAGTCCCTCCTTTTAGGTCGCACATCATCGTTTCTCATTTGAATGAAAGGCAATTAAATGAAATTTAACGTCCTACTGTTTTTCTCCGGCTGGGCAATTTAAAACGGGCATACGCCATACAGTTTGCTATGAAGGACATTTTGGCCGGACAGTGGCGCTACGACTTACTCTTATACCAAATTCCAACTGTCAAGGTTTTTTTTTACATGCTCGCCACTATGTATAAGCTACCATGGTTTTCGTTCACCCGAACGACTAGAAATGAAATGAAATGAAATGGGATTTAATGTCCTACTGTTCTGGTCCTAAACTGGGCTAATGACGACGGACATATGCCATACAGTGTGCTATGAGGGAAACTTTGACCGGACAGCGGCACTACGGCCTACTCTTATATCGAATTCCAACTGCCAAGGGATCTTTAACGTGCACGCCAATGCGTGCGCGCGCTGTATCATAAAGTCTGTCATTGAGTCGACTGGCGTGGTTTCGAATCCCCGGTTGTACGTGACAAGGAGTAGGGTCGCCTGTCCAACCTCGTGGGTTTTTTTCGGGTCCTCCGGTTTCCTCCCACTGCTAAAGACCCCTATGCGCAACCGAATTATTGAAATAAAATTGAACCATATATTAGTCCCGAAATGACCTAGTTTGTGTCGAGTGTACGTTAAACCCCATTTCTCTCTCTCTCTCGTATAAAGACTGTCGCTTTAAAAAGTAACGTCTAGTCACGTGATGTTTATTTTTTTTATATATTTTGATGTAATCCAGTCGAGTGGTGAAGGTCATTAAATTTGAAAGACCCAAAATGCTAACAAACAAAAACATATTTTCTTTTACTCTTTTAAGACATGGAGAGAATAGCAAATCTTAACCCTCCAACGATATAAATAATATTATCATTTACTCTTAACATAAAGGTCAGACACACATTTACTCTTAACATAAAGGTCAGTTCACACATTTACTCTCAACATAAAGACCAGATCAGAGATTGACTCTTAACAGGTCAGTTCACACATTTACTCTTAACAGAATGGCTAGATCACGCATTTATTCTTAGCATAAACATCAGTTCATACATGTACTATTTATATAAAGGCCAGTCCACACATCTCATCTACTCTAACATAAAGGCCAGGAACACATTTACTCTTAGCATAAAGGCTATAAACACTTTCACACTTAACATAAAGGCCAGACACACATTTACAATTAACATTAAGGCCAGTTCACACATTTACTCTTTACATAAAGACACACATTTACTCTTAACATAAAGGCCAGACACACATTTACTCTTAACATAAAGGCCAGATCACACATCTACTCTTAACATACAGGACTGATCACATATTGACTCTCAACATCAAGGCCAGTTTACAAATCTACTCTTTACATAAAGGCCAGATCACACATTTACACTTAACATAAAGGCCAGATCATGCATTTACTCTTAGCATAGACGACAGTTCACACATTTATTAACATAAAGGCCAGTTCACACATTTACTATTTACATAAAGGCCAGTTCACATATTTACTATTTACATAAAGGCCAGTTCACACATTTACTCCTTGCATAAACGTCAGTTCACACATTTACACTTAACATAAAGGCCAGATCACGCATTTACTCTTAGCATAAACGTCAGTTCACATATTTACTATTTACACAAAGGCCAGTTCACACATTTACTCTAAGCATAAACGTCAGTTCATACATTTACGCTTAACATAAAGGACAGATCACACATTTACAATTTTAAACAAAATGGGATTTAACTTTGTCTTGACATTGTGTTTAAACTATTTCCAATGATCAATTGACTCTGGAACACTTTGTTGGTTAACAATGTTTTTATATCTTTATAACATCCATAATGCAAAGGTTATATACAAAAATCTACACACACAGCTATAACATAACCTAAATATAAGTTCTATAGCGCGCGTTTAGAGCCATTCCGGTCTCTAAACCCAGAGCTCGAACGATGTTTCTCCTAACTGATGTCTTCACCCTAGCCTCTAAGCCCTATAGTCGGGTGTTCGATCCCTGCATTGGCCGAGAAAGTTGTCAGTGATGCAGGACAGGGGGCCTGACAAGTACATCTGTCTAGTCGTTCGGATGGGACTAAAAACCAAGGTCCCGTGTACACATTGGCGTGCACGTAAAAGATCCCTTGACAGTTGAAATTCGATATAAGATTAGGCTGTAGTCCCTCATAGCACACTGTATGGCGTATGTTCGTCTTCATTAGCCCAGTGCGGAGCAGAACAGTATGACGTTAAACCCCTTTTTATTTCATTTCATTTCATATGCCAGTTTTCATGTGCCCAGTGGTGCAGAAAATTAAAACCCCTTTCCATTTTATAACAATGGGTCATGTGACGGATGTAAATTGACGCCATCTTGAATCTATTTCCGGCGGACTGATATGTTATTACTTACTTTACAAAGACCATATGACCCCGTCACCTTCTGGTTTTTAACACATACTCTATAGAAAGTAACACGTGGTAGCCATCATTAGTCGGTTAAAGTTTATTATGATAACTTAACAGAGACGTAATGTTTCGTTTAACAATTTCAGGTTACATAACTTAAAGGAGCTATATCGCTAATAGAGAGAGAGAAATGGGGTTTAACGTCCACTCGACACAAACTAGGCCATTTTGGGACTAACATATGGTTCAATTTTATTTCAATAATTTGCTGTCGCGCAGGGGTCTTTATAAGCAGTGGGAGGAAACCGGAAGACCCGGAGAAAACCCACGAGGTTGGACAGGCCACCCTACTCCTTGTCACGTACAACCGGGGATTCGAAACCACGCCGGTTGACTCAATGACAGGCTTTATGATACAGCGCACACGTGCTAAACATTCGGCCATCCAACCCCCCTATATCGCTAATATTTGGGACCTAGAAATTGACGCAAATTGGTAGCAATGCATATAATAATGTAATATGAATATATATAGCATGATTTATAATCAATCCTTTCTCTTTTTACTCTAATTGCTAATCAGTTTTATTTTATGATCAGTAGTGGAATACCGCGTTTTATCAGTGAAATAAAAGTGTTATTCCACTGGCTAGCAGTAGTCCATGTTGTTTTTATCTAAAATGATTGTAAAATCATAAAATAAATAGAACATTTGTCGTTTTGTCGTGAATAACATATTTTATTTCATCTCTAAGCAAGAAAACTTTATATTTTCACTCATGCTACGCATTCGTGAAAATATAAGTTTTCTTGCTTCTCGATGAAATAAAACATGTTATTCACTCTAAAAAGACAAATCTCCTCTATATATTCGGCGAAATACGCCAGAAATATAATCGAATGGCAATCTCTAGCTTCTGGTTATTTCAATCTACACCGATAGAATTTCTTGCACTTGCTCTCCAGATAAGAATATAGTGTCACCGTTTAACATGACTTGTCGAATATGTCTAGCTTCGTTCTTACAAATGGCGCTGAAATGCATTATGGCGTACACGTTAATAAAAACCCTTAACAGTTAAATTGCCTTTCGAAATAAAAGTAGGCCATAGTACCACTATCCGGGCGCATGCCCGTCGTCATCAGTTCACTAGGAGCAGTACAGTAGGACGTTAAACTCCATTTTATTTCATTGTTTTCATTTCTCTGTCAGGTGATATTATTGTTGACGTCTGCTAGTCTGGTGTGTTTCAGATGTCTTGGGGTGGTTGTGTCGCATGTCAAAGGAACTAATTTCCGTTGTGCTCACGTGACATATGGAACATGTGTATTGTTTGTCAAGGCAACGCCACGTGCTATTGTTTGTTGTAGAGTTTTAGATTCTATTATATACATATGGCTTATATTACATGCGGCGTTCTGTTTATTTTATAAAATTACTGTAGATTTTGTGCAACGGGGCTGGTACTATGGAGCGCAGATCAGGCCATATTCCAACTATTTCAACTATGGCGGGAAGAGGGGCCCCGTAGTCTAACTATGGAGAGAAGATGGGGTCATATTCTAATTATTCTGATATGGTTTATTTTAATGATATGGTTTACCTGAATAATATTCGAGTAATATTTGAGCAGTATTTGAGTAGTATTTGACTAATATTTGAGAAAAATTTATTTCATAATAAATTTGGTCAGCTTTTTGATTGCCGTTCTTAAGTGGTCTGTAATAAACTCCAATAAAAGTTGAAATTGCTTCAGTGAATGTTCAGTGTGATTACATGCTCCGGTTAAACATACATTATGCAAGAGCTAAATTTGCCTATTGCAGGTCTTTCATTAGGCATGAAATTATTAAAAATTAGACATTAATTAACTTATCCAGGCCATAATCAACTCTCGATGGCATCGCTATTGGATTACGTTCCGATTTGCTGTTCGACTTCCATTCATAATTAAATAAAAAAATGGATAATCGAGACTATGTTTTATATCCTACCGACATTAGTAATGATGGTCGAGTCTAGCCCCAATATTCAATCGCTAAAATCTCGGTTCAGAGTGGATCAATTTGACTGAAACTTTCAGCAAATTCCCTTTACATTATGTAGTTTTTAACTATTAAAGTGCGAACTGTCAGCTCTTTATCTAATCTCCCATAATGTATGTTATCACTCATTAGGATTAAAACCTACAGGAATACCGCTCTTAGTAACGTTTACAGAAATTATATTATCTCTCTCTCTCCCTCTTTCCATCTCTCTCTCTCTCTCTCTCTCTCTCCCTCTTTCCATCTCTCTCTCATCTTTAATCTAACTGTATAAAGAGAGAGAGAGAGAGAGAGAGAGAGAGAGAGAGAGAGAGAGAGAGAGAGATGGGGTTTAACGTCCACTCGACACAAACTAGGTTATTTCGGGACTAACATATGGTTTAATTTTATTTCAATAATTCGCTTGCGCATAGGGGTCTTTAGCAGTGGGAAGAAACCGGAGGACCCGGAGAAAACCCACGAGGTTGGATAACTGTATAAAGGATGAAATGAAATGTATCGCCGAAACCAGATTGTAGGTTACTGTTAACAGATGATAATATATATCTTACGTAATACGATTTGTAATAAACACCACCAATGAATTGTTTATGTCGCTGTTACCAGAGACAACATTTTTATTTCAGAGAGGAAATTAAAAAGTTAACTTTCTGCAGATAGTTTTGATTTATTGGTTAAAAACTTGTAACGTTTAAATTGTTAATCAATTACACCAAGATGGTTGTACAAATTACTCGGGTAAACAAATTCCCTACAGATGTTTCTTGGTGTTGACGTAATACAAACCAGACGCGTGTTAAATCGTTTTATTATTAGCATCCGCAAAAAAAAAAAAGAATTTGATGAAATTGATTTTATGAGACATTTGGGACTAACTATAATTCAGTTTTTCTAGATGATTAGTTTTCCGCGGTTACGAAATTTGTAATTTTCATACAAGTCAATCAAGGTCGCATTTTATAGGTTAAAAAACCCCAGCTTCTCGACAGATGTATCCCGTCCGGGATTAATCGGTAAACGAATTGTACACGCGCGCTTAAGGCAGCACGGAAAGGTGAAAGGGAGGGGGGGGGGGGCAACACAGATTGTTTTTTCAGTGCTGGATTTACCATGTAGCAACCGAACCAAAGTTTATAAACGTGTATTGTAATAAATGATAAATTAAAGATATATAATGTAAGATTTCGATAAAGAGCTGATAGTTCTCCATATAATAGTTAAAATTGGATAGTGAAAAGGAAATATGTTGAAAATTTCAGTCAAATTACTTCATTCTGAGCGAAGTTATCTAGATCTTTAGGAAAAGAAACGAAAATGAAATAAAATGGGGTTTAATGTCCTACTGTTCTGCTCTGACTGGGCTAATGAAGACGGGCATATGCCATACAGTGTGCAATGAGGGGGATTTTGCCTGTACAGCTACGGATGAGTAGTATGATTTAGAAGAGCAAAATCCGAACATAAAAGTGACCCTGAGTTGACCAAGTGCTTTCACATCTTTAGTAATGAATGAACACAAATAGTTATTGCGTGCTAATGGCGTTAAAAATCGCATTGAAACCACGTGATTTTTTCCATTTTAGCGGGGACGCAACAACTCAAGGCGACGCAGAAATTCTAAATCCATGACGTAAAGCGTGCCATTTCGTCAACTTTATTTAGCCGCCTGGTTGACAACTATTTCTAAACTATTCAATATATACTCTTAGGGGATATTCAGAAACAATACAAAACTGCAGAAATGCACTGCTGTTTTTATTAGAGGTAACCAGTGTATGTTAATAACAGGCCAATTGCCTACACATGAACATAAACAGTTCATATGGGCGGCTTATCTGGCGGCCCCATTTCACTCGCAAAGAGATACGCCGTCAAAAGTGAAAATGGACGTTTTTGATTTTTGTCTTAATAATGAGTAATTGCTTCACCAATCCTCAGACTCAGCAATTCGTCGTGGCATGCTCCTAATCAATCGTCCAATCACGAGTTGGGGCAATCTGACCCACTCCCCTTGCAGTGCCACAGCCAATTCTTATAGTGTTGTCGGTTGACGTCAACGTCGATGAACACATGATCTCCCGATGAAAATAAACGTAACACACCAAAGCAAAAGTACGCTAAACAGTAAATCTTATGCAAGAACCGATAGGAATAATAACATAGATAAATAAAACAGCACGCGGCAGTTTTCATCCACCCTTCCTTGAAGTGTCAAATTTGACAATGAATCCCTCCTACGTGTATGGCGCTATTGCGTCTCGCACATGCAGCTCAGTGATTCCGTTGGGGGGATAAGTTCTTCATCTGTGAATATACTCTCAAAGTATGTCAAGTGTCCATGACTATTTATCATCTCACAACCTGCATAGGTAATTGCATTTCAATATCCCCTACTTTTTTTGAGGAGTATATATAGGTCTGATCGTTCAAAAATGGTAAAGAAGGGGTCGGGCGAATGGTTAACGCAAGGTCTGTCATTGAGTCCAGTGACGTGGTTTCAATTCTCCGCTTGTTCGTGACAAGAAGTAAGGTCGCCTGTCCGATCACGTGGGTTGTCTCTGGGTCCTCCCGTTTCCTCCCACTGCTAAAGATCCCTAAGCACAAGCGGTTGATTAAAATAAAATTGAACCATATGTTAGTCCCGAAATGACCTGGTTTGTGTCGTGTGAACGTTAAACCCCCATTTCTCTCCCTCTCTCAGACATGGTAAATATTGGTATTTCATGTGTACACTTAAATGAACTCATTTTTTAATTAATGTACTCCAGGTCATTACAATTTGTAGCAGAAAAAATTCCCCACTCTGATCTTTCAGAACTGACTCCTTTCATCACTGATATTAATGTACTATAACACATACTTATGGAAGAACAATTATTGATTTATTTAGCCGACTTTCGAAGAGTATTGTTGTTCAATCTAACTATATAAAGGATGAAATGAAATGTATCGCCAAAACCAGACTTTAAGCTACTGTTAAAGGGACAATAACACTCTTGCTGGCTTGACAGCTCCAGAAAATAAATAATAGCCTTATTCTAAGTACTAGATGTTTAACTGTCCTACCTGTTGTGTAAATTATCTATTAAATCCTATTTTACTTGTCCAGAGGGTTCGAAAATATTTTTAAATCCAAGTCACATTTGAAAAGGTTTACGTTAGGCTTTTCAAATCATTGAGTTGATTTTTTCCAATTTTTTAAATTAGGTGTGTTAAGATGAAATTTGTATCATCAATTAATTGGAATATTGTAAAATAGTACAATTTGTTGACCAGGATAAAGATTGGGACATATTATTCAGTTACAACAAGAGTGGTATTGAGCCTTTAACAGATCAATCATATATAATATAGAGCGAAGCTCTAAATTCGCGCGGTGCTTGAGCAAAGCTCTTTTCCGGTAACACAGGAGCGTAATTGAAAATGTCACCCACAGACTGTTGATTAAAAAAAAAATTCAGCCGGAACAGGATACACTGGGCAAAACAGGCAATGCGCATGTCAACTTACCAAATCTCGCCCAAGCGAGATCACGTAACTAACAAAAATAATTCTATCCACCAAATCTCGCCCAAGCGAGATTACGCGCCTCATAGAACTATTTCTATGACGCGTCTAATCAATGACGTCACATATTTTTTACGTCAATGAAAATAATTCTCACACTTTTTTGTTCTTTTTTTAAAAACAAAATTAATGTATAAAATTTTTATCTCAATAAAAACTAAAGTATTTAATATTTTTTGTATCACTTGAGAAAATTAATGATGAATGAAGGTTTTATATTTAACAATAATCAGCTTCGCTCTACTCAGGCAATGCCTGTTACATATTATAGAGCAAAGCTCTTTTCCGGTAACACAGGAGCGAAACTAAAACTGTCACTACAGACTGTTGATTAAAACGAAATTCAGACCGGAACCGGATACACTGGACAAAAATGGCAATGCGCATGCCAACTTACCAAATCTCGCCCAAGCGAGATTACGCGTCTCACAGAAATATTTTTATGACGTCACATATTTCTGACGAGAATGAAAGTAATTCTCACAATTATATGTTCTTTTTTTTAAACAAAATTAATCATACAATTTAGATCTAAATTAAAATCAATTCAGAAAAACGAGATTATTTAACATTACTTGTATCGTTACGTGAGAGCTTGTTTATTTTATTCTGATTTTTTAAGTAGATCGAGGCATTTGTCATCGAAGCTTCAACTACAGGGATACTTGCGAACTAAACTTATTAAAACCTTTAAAAAGTTTTATGGCCGTCATATTGACTTGATTGGTAAATATAACATGTCTCTCTCGGCTATTATTCTAGATATATTTAATTGACTCGTATACTATCTCCCTGATAATGTCTGTCTACTACATCGTTAACACTGTTCATCACGTGCATTTTGCATACCGATAGTACATTGGCCAATCACGCTATTTTACCGAGATTTCGCCTAATAGTTTGGATGCAGCTATGGCGGGTGTGGCGCCAGGCAGGGTAAGCTTACTCTTCTGGACACCTGTTACCACTGTTTGTCGTGTATTTTGTACACGGTGAACAGTCCATATGCTGATTACACTATTTTGCCTTATTACACTATTTTGCCTATACCGTTTTTTTAGGACTTCGAATTTTGTCTAATGGTTTGGATTGTTCGTACTTGGTTTCATTTTATTGAGAAACTTAATTATGAAGGTTTTATATTTAACAACAATCATATCACCTTCGCTCTACTCAGGCAATGCCTGTTACATATTATTCAGTAATATGTCGTCATCAGTACATGTTTCGTCATCAGTACATGTCGTCATCAATGCATGTTGGCATCAATGCATGCACTCGGCAATCCCAGCAGATTCCAGTACCCTACTACTTTCAAGTTCTCGGATTACCAACGGCGTTGCCCCTGACGACGCCTTTGAAGAATGTTTATCATACAAATATTTCAAAGTCTGAAGCAAATTTTTCTTTCAAGTTTATCCGATTTTCTTCAAACAAGGACAACTTTGCACTGAAAATTTTACACAAGCATCGAACCGCGCAATTTCGATTACTTCTTTCTAAAAGCGGCAAGTTTTCCTAATAAGTAAACCGGTGCCGCATCGCAATTGTATAGGCGTAGGCACATATCACTTACCGTAATACAGCCGAGGCTAGAAGTAGAGTAACGGAATCTGCCGAGGATTGCCGAGTGCAATGCATGTCGTCATCGGTACATATCGTCATCAATATATGCCGTTATCAATACATGCTGTCATCAGTATATGTCGTCATCAATACATGTTGCGATCAGTACATGTCGTCATCGGTACATGTTGTCAACAATACATAACGTCAGCAGTACATGTCGCCAGCAATACATGTCGCCAGCAGTACATGTCGTTATCGGTACAAGTTGTCATCAATACATGTGGTCATTGGTACAAGTTGTCATCAATACATGTGGTCATCATTACATACTGTCATCAATGCAAATTATAAATTTAGAATACAATAGAAGTTATGAGTTATCTATTATAAAAATATAAAATAAATTTACAATAAAATATTATAATCAGTTAATTATAAGAAAGTAGAACAGTATATAGTAATATTATGGAATAAACTTCTACAACAGATCAAGAATCAACAGACTTTTAATCAATTTAAATCCACACTAAAGACTTTCTTGTTTCGACAGTAGAGCCATAATACTAAAAGTGTTATGAGCATGTGTCAACATGGAGAAGACGCTATATTATTATTAATAATATTATAATAAAGCAGGGGGGGGGGGGCAGATCTAGGAATTTTTGCAGGAGGGGGTTTGCCAGGTTCCTGAGAAAATGTATCCCCTCCCCCCTCGGCTTGAAATTTATTTGAGAAATACATGGTCTCTATCGCCATTTTGATGTATATACATACACATTGATCTTTTTAAACAGAGAAATTCAACACTTCGTTTGACGTCAATTTTTATTATGAATTAATACGATGACATTGTTATTCAATTTTATTGATGCAAAGCATTAATTGTGATATCACATATGTCTATATCATTATCTCACGCTTTGAGTGCCCATCCTGTCGCACCATCTGACTATGACACTTTTCTCATAAAAAAAGGTTGTTCTACAAAATTTTTATGTAGCTGATCGGGTGGGGGGTGGATTGCCCCCCCCCCCCTCCCTCCTGGATCCGCGCCTGAAAAGTTATAAAATGTCATTTATAATAAAAGTTACAATCAGGGATTTATAATAAAGATAAAGAAAGCTGCATGAGAAAGTTTCAATCTGTTAGTGATAATAACACAATATAAACTGACAATAGAAATTGATAAAGTATATAATGATATATTAGATGAAGACAATAAAAGGATTAATATGACTACACATATCGATTATTGGTTTATTGTGGTAGATTAATCACGTGTTTATCTTACAATCAGACACACGTGAAAAATAAACACTGTAGATAAATATAAAATATTAACAGAACACAGTTTTTATGGGAAACAATCGCTATTTTTATTCTAAAAGCACGACGTTTCGACAAGTATCCTCTTATCGTTATCAAGCACAATAAGGGGATACTTGTCGAAACGTCGTGCTTTTAGAATAAAACCAGTGGTTGTTTCCCATAAAAAAACGTGCTTTTAGAATAAACCAGTGATTGTTTCCCATAAAAACTGTGTTCTGTTAATGTGTTTCCCAATCACAGATTATATATAAGATAGTATATTAAATAATAACATCGAAAGTATTAATGAAATGAAATGGGGTTTAACGTCCTATTGTTCTGCTCCGACTAGGCTAATGAAGACTGGCAAACGCCATACATTGTGCCATTTGGGGAATATCTGCCCGGACAGCGAGGCTATGGTCTTCTCTTATACCGAATTCCAACTGCCAAGGGATCTTTTACGTCCACGCTAATGTTTGCACGGGAGCTTAGTTTTCCGTACCATCGGAACGACTAGACAGCTGTCCTTGTCAGGCCCTCCGTCCTGCATCACTGACAAGGGGGAACCACGCCGGAAAATCGGGATGAACTTTCTCTTCTCGGCCAATGCATGGATCGAACACCCGACCTCCAGACTATAAGTTGTCCCGTATCAGGCCCTCGGCCATGCTCTATAGTTTAATGACGTGCAGTCCAGTTTATATCACTCTCAGACAAACCGGAAAAATAAACACAATGAATACAATTCCAATACCACCCAATCACCAGATCTACCGAACTTGAATTATATTTAACAACTGACTAATAATAATGACACGGATACAATCATTTCGATAACAATCACTGTAACTGTGTAATAAACGTAATAATTTTATTCCTACCATTTTCAGGGCCTTAACTAGCTCAGAGCAACGAGGAGGGGGGGGGGGGGCAAGTATTCTCATGGGTGCTGTAAAATTGACGGACAATGTATAACTATTGTTTTTATGGTGGACAATTTTTTTACAGGAGGTGGGGCGGCGAAACTTTTTGCAGGGCGGGGGGGGGGGGGCTGACCATTTTAATGCTAGGTTCCCACTGTCGTGCGATGCGTTACGATAGGATTATACCTGTTGAGTCCGCTCTGGTACGTCCAGGTACGTTCGGATACCTTTCGATACGATCAACACGATTGCTACGATTTACCACAATATATGATAAGATCTGATAGGATCACCACGATTACTCCACGATTAAAACCACGATTTCAATCGCAGCACGAATCACGATGGAGGGAACATAGCATTAGGAGATTGGGTTGGTGGTATGGGACGGAGAACATGACAAGGGGTTGGTGGTACGGGACGAAGGACATGCCAAGGGGTTGGTGGTACATCCAATCGTTTAGACAAACTGAGATTCCGTGTACACATTGGCGTACACTTATAATATCCCATTACAGTTAAAACCGCATTCATTTCATTTGTCGCGCCAATTAGAGCAAGAGATTTGTTTGACGTCCACTAAATGTCGTGACTACCTAATTCGCTTGTACGTACCGGAGAAAACTCAGATACCTACCATTATACATTAAACCGTAATGTATAATTTTCAGTAATTCGTTTGGCGTATAGTAGTGAACCCTTGACAATTGCAATGAATTTGCTGATCCGACAAAATTTCCCTCATACGACGCCATATTGCGTAACCCGTTTACATTATACAGCTAATGGTGCAGAACAGTAGGGCGGTAAACCACATTTTCATTTCATACATGTATGGTTTTTTCCATCTAAGTGATATAACACACGTTGTAGTCTATATCTACCATATGTATCAAACACGGCTAAATCTATTTGTTAAGGCCAGCTCAATTTTTGTCAAGGTCGTTGAGATGTAAATAAGGTTAGGGCAGGTGATTGTTGGCGAGATTGTAGGTTAGGGTTAGGGTAAGCATTGGGACTAGGTCCAAGGTTAGGGTTAGGGTTGGGATTAGCGCTAACCCTGTTTACATCACGTGACTTATGACGAAAAATTAAGCTGGCCTTATCATTTAGCAGTAACCATGAAACACAGTTAGTCTACATTTTAAACAAGGGAACTTTCTCGATCAACACCAGGATCGTACACATGATCCTGTGCCTTATTCACTGAGCCGCCGTGGCTCTGTTTACCAAGTCTGGAGGTCGGGTGTTCGATCCCTGCATTGGCCGAGAAAGTTCATCCAGATTTTCCGGCGTGGTTCCCCCTTGTCAGTGATGCAGGACGGAGGGCCTGACAAGGACAGCTGTCTAGTCATTCGGATGAGACGAAAAACCGAGGTCCCATGTACACATTGGCGTGCACGTAAAAGATCCCTTGACATTTGGAATTCGATATAAGAGTAGGCCGTAGTGCCACTGTCCGGGCAAAATTTCCCTCAGAACACACTTTATGGCGTTGGCCAGTCTTCATTAACCAAGTTCGGAGCAAAACAGTAGGACGTTAAACCCCATTTCATTTCTTTCATTTCATTTCATTTCTCTGTTCACTATGCGATATTGGTATATTCCATATCTAAGTGATATACCACACTTTATATCTATATACAAGAGCTATAGCCTACATGATAAACAGGTGGTTTTTACTCTTTATATAGCATGTGTGAATGTTGATCGACAGATATACATGTATATTTCATGATGGTTTTCTGTGTGATTTGGTTTGTATAACTTTGGGTTTTTATTGATGAAGTACGTGTTCGTTCTTGGTGAACTTATATTAAGTTCAATACCTGCATTAGTTTATGGAACGAAAGCAGAACTGATACATTTGGTGAACCGATTTATAGTTCAATACTTGCATTAGTTTATGGAACAAAAGCATAACTGATACATTTGACAATATACAAACATATCAAGCGATTAAAGCCACTCCCGGGAATATCTATTGACTTTAAACGAAATAATTACTGTTTTTAGTTAATATACATTTGGAATCACTCTAGGGACAACGTTATTGAATTTATCGGTACGGACAGATTTTTTATTGGATTTACTGCTACAGAAAATAAAGCTTTTGGATTGATTGGTACGGACAAGCATTTTATTAAATTTATGTACAAAAGATTTATGTTATTTTAGGACATGTGTATGTGTTGAGTCTAAATTCAATTACAGACGTTTTAAGTTAATTTAAGACCTGTGTATGTGTTGGAGTCTAAATTCAAGTACAGAAGTTTCATATTATTTTAGGATATCCTGTATATGTGTTGAGTCTAAATTCAAGTACTAAAGTTTTATAGGAATTAAAGACACCCTGATTGTTTTCAGTGGAAATATCTAATGGTTGTTAACACAATCCAGATATTTGACATCACTTCATCCAGTATGTAATTGGTTGATTTAAAAAGACATTTGATTCTTATTGTTGGTCAACCCATCTGTGATCAAGTACATTTGTACGTACTAATGAAACATCGATAATATAATAACCCATAGAATTAGAGTCTCTTCTGGAAAATACAGTCTATACATTTGGAGTTACTCTCGAAACATCGCTAATTTAAGTGCAACCCATAGAATTAGAGTCTCTTCTGGAAAATACAGTCTATACATTTGGAGTTACTCTCGAAACATCGCTAATTTAAGTACAACCCATAGAATTAGAGTCTCTTCTGGAAAATACAGTCTATATATTTGGAGTTACTACTGAAACATCGCTAATATAAGTACAACCCATTGAATTAGAGTCTCTTCTGGAAAATACAGACTATACATTTGGAGTTACTCTCGAAACATCGCTAATATTAGTGCAACCCATAGAATTAGAGTCTCTTCTGGAACATACAGACTATACATTAGGAGTTACCCTCGAAACATCGCTAATATAAGTAATTTCCAGCGTCTTCTAGAAATAAGTAAAAGAAACGAAGATCTGTCTATTCCTGGATATAAAGTATATATTTAAGTACTGAAACCACTCTTATAGTTAATCCACTATTACAATCTAGACATTAGGATTAAATCTGGTAAAATTCCGTATCAAGGGATAGCCCATAGATTTAGAACTTCTTCTAGAAATAAATAAAAGAAACACAGATGTGTCCATTACTGGAGATAAATACTATGTAAATACTGAAATCATTACAATCTATATATTAGGGTTAAATCTTGGAAAATCGCGGATCTAAGCACCACCCATAGTTTTACATCTTCTTCATGGAATTAGTGAACTGAACACATACCACATATTGGAGGTTAATCTATACATTTGGAGTGAATTTGGAAACATTTCTGATTTAAAGACGTCACTTTGTTTTAGATCTACACAATAACATTAAATCTTGGAAAATCTCTGATCTAAGCAGCGCCCATAGTTTTACATCTTCTGGAGATAATTGAACTGAACACCTACCCCTTATTTGAAATATACTAGATTGGATCTATACATTTATTATTATTATTATTATTATTATTACAGCATATTTATAGTGCACCCTTTCATATACAGAGTGACAATGTAAATCATACATAAACAACAAGATTATGGACATGTTAACGATTGTATACAGAGTCGGTTAAAAGTCGGATTAAATAAATGTGTTTTAAGTTGTTTTTTAAAAGAATATAGAGATCTACAGCATCTTAAACTAAATGGTAGATTATTCCATAAAACAGGTGCTTGATAACTAAAAGAGCGCTGACCATAAGAGACTAGTTGAACAGTTTTGGGCTTTAAAAGTAGTTTATCTGATGTAGGTAATGTTCGGCCAGGTGTATAAAGTTCTAAAAGATCTGAGAGGTAAACAGGAGCTAAATTATTTAAACATTTAAAAGTAAGTAATAAAATCTTAAAAGCTAGACAATAGGAAAATTGCGGATCTACGCACCACCCATAGATTTAGACCTTCTTGATCTAAACACATCTCCCTTATTGGATAGGACTTGGATTTAATCTATTGGAAATAAACTGGATTTAATCTATATACATTTGGAATAAATGTGGAAAAATCGATGATTTAAAGACATCCCGTTGTTTTAGATCTACTTCAGGAATTAAGTGAACTGGAAGTGAACTGGAAGGAAGGAGAACCTGTATCTTACAACACAACACGGTTACTATTTGATTAAAATACAGATCTATATTTCGTTTCGTTTTTTTTTTATACTTTCGATGGTCTACACTACATGAAGATCTGACAAGTTATAGCGATAGGTCACGTCAGGGGTCAAAAGACCGACTTATGAACCTATGACGTCAGACATTTGATTAACCAATCAGCATTGATGTTACTAGGGGATTACCCACAGTTCCGTGAAAAACACGCCTAAAGCTCGCCGTAACAGACCGTTTCATTGGCTTATCCCTGACACCATTCAGAACACGAGTTAAATAACAACTCTTACAGATCCAAGTGTAGTAAAGACGATTGAACACGGTTACTATCTAACTGAAAATAAAACCCTGGATTTAATCCACCCTTACTCTTTGTTATACATTTAGAGTTTATCTTGAGAAATCGTGGATTTATGAGCGAACTTATCTATTTAGAGCATTGGAAACGGATTCTACACAGCCAGATACACAGAGCGAAAACCTGTTGATTCAGAGCAGTAGTAGCGGGCGTGAAACCATCAGATATTTAAAGCGAAAAATAAGACCTAAAAGTAAATACAGTGGTTTAATCGTATGTTGTATAGAACATTGATTAATAACATCGCCTGTCATATAGAACATTAATAACTTAGTATACATTTGGAGTTACTCTTCAAACAATCGCGGATATATTTAAATTCCTTAACTGAAATAAAGTGGTCTCGAATAAAGCGTGTTACACGTGTATCGCTTCTTGCATGGTATATCATTTACTAACAATATAATATACGTTATCCATCAAACATCGCGGATACATTTAGACCAGTAGAAACAGACGTTAAACAATGAGATATTCACAGAGAAGACCTGTAGGTTTAAAGTCCTTAAAGGAAATTAATTGTACTTATTAAATACAGCGTATTACATATGCATAGTAAATTAAATGACGGTTGGAGTTATTCTTCAGAAGTCGCAGATACATTTGAAGTCCTTCAAATCTAAACAAATTGTGGATTTATGGACAACATAGAGATTTAGAAAAGTTTAATTGAGAGCGAAAGCCTATATATTTTAAAAGTCTTAAAGGGGAAAAATAGACTTAAACACCGTGTGTTAAATGTGTATCGCATTTTGTAGAGTATATCATTTCTGACACTATGTACATTAAAGTCCTTAAAATCTGGACAAATTGTGGATTTACGGATAACCCATAGAGCAGTAGAAACACGCGTGAAATCGCCAGATATTTAAAGTAACAACCTATAGATTTAGAACAGTAGAAACAGGCGTGAAACCACCACAAAGATATTGAGAGAAATAGTCTAGATTTAAAATCCTTAATTGAAATAAAGTGTATGATACATATGTAACACATCTTATATAATCGATATAGATTTAGAGTTATACTTCAAAACGCGAAGATACACTAAAGTGGACTTTATACAACGTGTTACATGTGTATCGCATCTTGTATAGAGCATTTCTATATACATGTATATATTTGACGTCCTTCAAATCTGAAAAATTTGTGAATTTATGTACAACATATGGATTTAAAGCAGTGGAATTGAGATATTTATAAAGATTTAAGATTTAAAAGTCCTTCAAGTAAATAAGTTGGATTTAAACGCCGCGTGTTACATATGTATCGCATCTTGTATAGTGATAGTATTTTATACACATTTGACGTCCTTAAAATTTGAACAAATTGTGAATTTATATAGATTTAGAGCAGTTGGATATTTATAGCGATTTAAGATTTAAAAGTCCAATGGATTTAAACACCGCGTGTTACATGTGTACCACATCTTGTATATTGATAGTAATTATTGATTGAAAGTTGAGAGTTTAGTGCCAACACATCGATAAGAATCTTACTAAAGTCGACTAGCTCCATACCTCATGTATACTGTGTTACTAAGTCAGCCTTCGTGTTGTGTAGTGTTCCATATCAGTTCAACAGGAATCGTTGAGCCAGTTTAACTCGCTAGTAATTTATATTTTAATAAGGCGTGATATACAGAGTTAACGGGTACACTTTCTACGTATACCACAGTTTCTACATATATACCACAGTTTTTGCATATATATACCACAGTTTCGACACATATACCACAGTTTTTAAGTATATATCACAGTTTTTAAGCATATATACCACAGTTTTTAAGCATATTAGATTTAAAAATCTTCCTGATTTTAATCTTAGTTATTAAATATACGGAGAATGGAATTCCATATTTAAAAGTTTAACGGTTCGGATTATAGTGAAGAACACAGATTAGAAATAAAGGTGAGTTTCAATTCAAATTAAATTTATTTAGCTACACATTGACTTGTAATAAAATAAGCTTCAGTGGGGGCTTCCTATGGAATTGGGGGGGGGGGGGGGTGTCGCGGTGGATGGCCGAATGGTTAGCAGGTGCGCGCTGCGCTGTATCATACGGTCTATCATTGACTCGACTGGCGTGGTTTCGATTCTCCGGTTGTACGTGACAAGGAGTAGGGTCGCCTGTCCAACCCCGTGGGTTTTCTCCGGGTCCTCCGGTTTCCTCCCACTGCTAAAGACCCCTACGCGCAAGCGGATTATTGAAATAAAATTAACCCATATGTTAGTCCCGAAATGACCTAGTTTGTGTCGAGTGGACGTTAAACCCCTTTTCTCCCTCTCTCTCTATAATTGAAATTAAATTCATGGTTCAGCAATTTATTTAGCTATAAATTGGTTTGAAATAAAATAATCTTCGGTGAGCTTCCTAGGGGATAATATATACGCAATTCAATTTGACAGTATGAGGCATTTTGAAACATACAGTACTCGCTATCGAGTTGATCGACATTGTGTGAATTGTTTAAAGACCAAATTAAATAAGAGAGAGATAGAGAGAGAGAGAGAGAGAGAGAGAGTGTGTGTGAGAGAGAGAGCAGAGAGAGAGAAGAGAGAGAGAGAAGAGGGAGAGAGAGAGTTTAACGTCCACTCGACACAAACTAGGTCTTTAGCAGTAGCAGGGAACCGGAGGACCCAGAGAAAACCCACGAGGTTGGACAGGCGACTTTACTCCTTGTCACGTACAACCGGGGAATCGAAACCGTATGATACAACGCGCACACGGTAACCATTCGGCTACCCCTCCCCCCTCCCCATATTAAATAAAAACTTTCCATTGATTTACACACGCTACAATAATCAGTAATTGCTTTATTTTGAAATTTTGTTTATTTTTTTATTTATTTGTACAGAATTTAAAATATGATAATAGTTCTTTGTGTATATTACAAATTACTTTAAATTCTATATTTTTTTTAGCATCAACCGGGCTAATTAAGACCGGATTAATGCCTTTATATTGCACGATATCTTTCAAATAAATACTTTTAAATAACCGACATTATGACACATTAGATAAAGAGCTGGCAGTTACCACTATGTCCACACTATAAATGGATTGGTTGTCTTGTCGCTGCCCAAAAGTTGGATGTTAAGCCCTCATTTCTTTTTATATCATGACTGGACATATTGTTATTTTTTTCATTTGGTATACTATGTTAAAAGGGGCATTATGGGAGATTAGATAAAGAGCTGGCAGTTCTCACTATAATAGTTAAAAACTAGATAATGTAAAGGGAATTTGCTGAAAATTTCAGTCAAATTGATCCACACTGAACCGAAAATTTAGCGATTGAATTTTAGGCCTAGCCTTGATCATCATTACTTATGTCGGTACGATAAAAAAACATCGTCTCGATTATCCATTTTTTTGATTTAATCATTTGTTTTAGACATAAACTACAGCTCGTAAGCAGCTCGTGATTAGCAGGGGCTGATAAAGCGAGAGAGAGAGAGAGAGAGAGAGAGAGAGAGATGGGGTTTAACATCCACTCGACACAAACTAGGTCATTTCGGGACTAACATATGGTTTAATTTTATTTCAATAATTCGCTAGCGCGTAGGGGTCTTTAGCAGTGGGAGGAAACCAGAGGACCCGGAGAAACCCCACGAGGTTGGACAGGCGAACCTACTCCTTGTCACGTACAACCGGGGAATCGAAACCCCGCCAGTTGACTCAATGACAGACCGTGTGATACAGCGCGCGCGTGCTAACCATTCGGCCATACAACCCCCCGGCCGATAAAGATTTTAGTGCTTTATAGAGCCAGTCCCATAACAAATTGCGGGGTTTGGTGGTCGACTTATCTTCGCGTGCACTTCGGATCACAGTATGGGTTTGTGGTTTCGATCCAAACTTATACTTGGTCACCGGACGACTACAATAAGCTGTGTGAGTAAACTATTGGAATAGGGATATAAAGTAGTTTAATCTCTCTCTCTCTCTCTCTCTCTCTCTCTCTCATAATCGTGTGACTCCTCGCCTAATTGAAAGTTTATAATATATATATTTCCCTCCCTCCTATTGTTGATTGACATTTGGACACCTACTCCAACTATAAATGTTGAACATATCAGTAATACATTTATTCACTTCCATAGTCAAGTTGTATGATAACATCTGAAGCAGTTTAACATTTAAAATAATATTAATATGTAGGCTATTTGACTCTAGGCTTTTTTTAATATTGAATGTTCAGGAAATTGACATTCCTGCCAACTTGCCAGCCGACCTGTATTCGTAATACCGTTCAGCTATTGTTCTTAAACACTTCGGTTCTTGTAATGTAAGTTTTCAAACGAGTACATAAAATGGACTATATTTTGTTTTCGATTGTTGATTGTTGTTAGCACGTGCGCACTGTATCATAAGGTCTGTCATTGAGTCAACTGGTGGGGTTTCGATTCCCCGGTTGTACGTCGCCTGTCAAACCTTGTGGGTTTCCTCCGGGTCCTCCGGTTTCCTCCCACTGATAAAGATACCTACGCCCAAGCGAATTATTGAAATAAAGTTGAACTATGTATTAGTACCGAAATGACCTGGTTTGTGTCAAGTGGACGTTAAACCCATCTCTCTCTCTCCCTCCCCCCCCCCCCCTCTCTGTTTCTCTGTTTATATTTCGTCGATAAAGTACTACAGACCTTAAGACTATTGTATCTAGGATAAAGTCCCGTATGGTCTTTTCACACAGAATCTACCAGTTTTAGTAATTTGAAATATTCCTGTATCTACAATAAAGTCCCGTATGGTCTTTGAACACAGAATCAACCAGTATTATTATATTGAAATATCCCTGTATCTAGGATAAAGTTTCGTATTATCTTTTACATAGAATCAGCCAGTATTATTAAATTGAATAGGATAAAGTTTCGTATTGTCCAGAATCAACTAGTATTATTAAATTGAAATATTCCTATAGGAATTATCAAACAGTAAATTGGATCTCAACATACAAAGACAACACTCATCATATGTTTGATATACGAGAAACCGCGGGGAAATTATAACACGTGTATTGTTTGTCAACTATGTATTGATAAAGTCCCACATGTAACATTAAAACCAGGCCATGAACAAGTAATGCCGGGGCAAATTCGGAAAGCAATATTAAACATACATTATGCCAGAGCTAAATCTGCCTATTGCAGGTCTTTCTTTAGGCCTGAAATGTTATCTAAATTATTAATTAGACATTAATCAACTTATCCAGACCATAATAAACTCTCGATGTCATCACTAGCCTGCGATATTTACCTGATTAGGATCCGATTTGCTGCTCAACTTTCATTCATGATTTAATCATAAAATGAATAATCGAGATTCGAGACTATGTTTTTGTTTTATCGTACCGACTTTAGTAATGATGATCGAGGCTAGGACGAAAATTGAAACGCTAAATGTTTGGTTCTGAATGGATCAATATGACTGAAATTTTTAACAAATTCCCTTTACATTGTGTAGTTTTTAACTATTATAGTGAGAACTGCCAGCTCTTTATCTAATCTCCCATAATGTATCTTTAAAAGTTGGGTGTTATTAGGCCGAAGTCATCGTGTGCATAAAATAGTTTAAATATTTAACAAATATTCACGTTTATGATTCATTACTTCATTTACAAAACAATATACCCCCCCCCCCCCCCCAAAAAAAAAAAAAAAAAAAAAAAAAAAACCAAACAAACAAACCAAAAAACAAAAACAAAAATGTTAATCTTGAAAAGAAAAATTAGATTAAAATCAAAATTAAACTGAAAATACAAATTGATATTATTATGGGGTTATTAGTTGATTGATATCACCCTAGGTATTGTTATGGGTTATTAGTTGTGATATCACCCTAGGTGATTATTAATTGATTGATATTACCCTAGGTATTATTATGGGTTATTAGTTGATTGATATCACCCTAGGTATTATTATTGGGTTATTAATTGAGTGATATTACCCTGGGTATTATTATTGGGTTATTAATTGAGTGATATTACCCTAAGTATTATTATTGGGTTATTAATTGAGTGATATTACTGGGTATTATTATTGGGTTATTAGTTGAGTGATATTACCTTAAGTATTATTATGTGTTATTAATTGAGTGATATTACCCTAGGTATTATTTTGGGTTATTAGTCCCCATGTATTATTTTGGGTTATTAGTTGAGGGATATCACTCTAGGTATTACTATGAGTTATAAATTGTGCTATATTGCCCTAGGATGTATTGTTATAAGTTGAGTGATATTACCTTAGGAAGTATTATGGGTTATTTACGACCATACATAATACAATTACGCTGTTGATATACATCTCAAAGGTAGATAGTAGTATCAATATTGGTCCAAAATGACTCATTTACAAAAGTAATATCAAAGATTCGAGTCAAAACATTTTCGTTCCAAGCACGTTTTATCGACGGTCAAATTTACCGATGCAAGTATTGACGTTTGTTCCCAATACATCCAAGGGTAAACTTTACTTGATGTCAGCACTAACTAATATTGAGATTTTATTAAGAGGCCACCCTCGTTAAGCGGTCAGTCACGAAAATTCCCTGGAGTGGTTGCTTAATACAGATTCTACTGTATATCACAACCAAAGATAACGCCATCATTACGCTGTTTGATTTTCAAATATATTACAACCAAACATAATAGAGTTATTACGTCACTCGTTGTTTGATGCACGTATGAATAATATACAATCATTTAGACATTCTAAAGAGAGAATATTTGATTAAATCAGTTGAATAGATATGTGCACATTAATATCACCGTTTGATTAATCCATCTATTCAGTAGACCTGTGCATGGTAGTTGATTAGTTCTAATTCCCTGCACAACAGTATTATTACAATGGGTGCAGCGTTTGTCTTTGATAACTACTTACCGAGGCATGTACCCCCTCCCCACCGAATATAGAGAGATACTATTAATTAGTTCCAGTACTCTGTATAATGGCATTATTACGTCTGATGATTTCTGGTCTTGCATCAAATATCTCCATTTTTGAATTTAAAGAGAGAGGGAGATGGAGAACTTGGGTTTAACGTCCACTCGACATATACTAGGCCATTTCAGGACTAACACATGATTAGCCTTACATCAAATATCTTAATTTTTGCATTTAAAGGGAGAGAAAGTAAAATGGGGTTTAGCGTCCACTCGACACAAACTAGGTCATTTCGGGACTAACATATGATTCAATTTTATTTCAATAATTCTCTTGCGCGTAGCAGTGGGTGGAAACCGGAGGACCCGGAGAAACCCACGAGGTTGGACAGGCGCCCCTACTCCTTGTCACATACAACTGGGGAATCGAAACAACGCCAGTTGACTCAATGACAGACCGTATGATACAACACGCACGTGCTAACCATTCGGCCATCCAAACCCCTGAATTTATAGGGGCTGAACCACTAACACAATATTATTTATAATCTTTTAAATTAAATGCTCCATTTCAATCAATATTGATGTTCTTATCTTGCCGTGAAAATATATGATCCTATTATCCAACACTGTACACGCAATCAACGTAATGAACAAAGAAAAATATACCCTACAAGGCAATACCAAAGTAATTAGTAATGACTAATTCCTAAACGACAAAATAATGATAAACATGGACTAAGCAGACGTAAATGACCGTCGTTCAATTTGAACTGTTCAGGTATTTCACCGTCGTTCAATTTGAATTACAATCTTATTAAAATACAGATCTATATTTCGTTTCGTTTTTTATACTTTCTATGGCCTACACTACATGAAGATATGACATGTTATAGCGATAGGTCACGCCAGGGGTCAAAAGACCGACTTATGACCCTATGACGTCAGACATTTGATTAACCAATCAGCATTGATGTTACTAGTGGATTACCCACAGTTCCGTGAAAAACACGCCTAAAGCTCGCCGTCACAGACCGTTTCATTGGCTTATCCCTGACACCATTCAGAACACGAGTTAAATAATAACTCTTCCAGATCCAAGTGTAGTAAAGACAAGTAAAACGAAATTTTGAACTATAAAAACGAAACGCAATAGGATCTGTGTTTTAACCAGATTGATTTGAAAATATTGACTAGAATCAATGTGTTATACAGACACATGTTTATCTGTTATATGCTTGATAACGACTTGTGAAATCTTGTTGAAACGTATCAGTGAAATAAACCATAGTAATTGTTATCCATAAATAGTGTCTTATTTGATTATGTTCCAATTACTAAATGCCATTCAAAGAATATAATTGATTAGAAATTACAATAAATTATTTAAAAATAAATATAAATCACTTTACATACATTCATATTACATTAATATGTGCTTTTAGAACCATTTTGGTATATTGTAAGGTTCGATGTGCACGTAAGACAAATACCGTAACAATTGAATTTCGAAATAAGACTAGGTTGCACTCGACAAACATCGGCAGATTCCGTTACTCTACATCTTGCCTCGCCTATACAATTGCGATGCGGGAACGGCAGCGGCTTACTTATTATGAAAACTTGCCGCTTTTAAAAAGAAGTTATCAAAGTTGAAACGCGTGTAGAATTTTGAGTGCAAAGTTATCCTTGTTTGAAGAAAATCGGACAAACTTGAAAGATAAACAGCTTCAGACTTTGAAATATTTGTATGATAAAACATTCTTCAAAGGCGTCGTCATGGACAACGCCGTTGGTAATCCGGGAACTTGACGGTAGTTCCAATGGCGGACTTCGTCATACATCCGAGACTAGATGTAGGGTACTGGAATCTGCTGAGGTTTGCAGAGTGGACTAGGTTGTAGCTCCACTGTCCGGGCAAAATTTTCACCATAGCACACTGCATGGCGCATATCCGTCTTCATTGGCTCAGTCGGCGCAGAAGAGTAGGAATTAAACTCTATTTCAATTCATTTCATCTTACCCTTATGAACGTCATGAATCTAGATTGCATTTCCTCTGTTCAAGGGGGGTTGGATGGCTGAATGGTTAGCGTGCGCGCGCTGTATCATAAAGTCTGTCATTGAGTCGACTGGCGTGGTTTCGAATCCCCGGTTGTACGTGGCAAGGAGTAGGATCCTCCGGTTTCCCCCCACTGCTAAAGAACCCTACGCGCAAGCAAATTATGTAAATAAAATTAAACTATATGTTAGTCCCGAAATGACCTAGTTTGTGTCGAGTGGACGTTAAACCCCATTTCTCTCTCTCTCTCCCTCTGTTCAAAATTTCAGTATCCCCTTTGGAAATTATAGACAAAAAGTAATTTAACAATGTAGTTGAATTTCGAAATAAGACTAGGTTGTAGCTCTGCTGTTCGGACAAAACTTTCATGGTAGTACGCCAAGAATCTAGAGTGCATGCCCTCTATTAAAAATTTTTGTACCTCGTCTGGGAATTATAGACAGAGATTTAACAATGTAGTCATGATCGTCATTATAGTCTAAATTCTATTTATATCCTGTTCAACTATTCAAAGAAATCACTGACGTGAACATGTTTTAAATCTATTAGAAACAATGTTAATTAATAATTTAACGTAAATTGTTATCAATAAATCTATTAGGAGATATGTCATAATAATTTAATGTGAATTGTTATCAATAAATCTATTAGGATATGTCACCAAAGCCCAGATTAACCGGAGCGGGGCCCTGGGCAAGATTAAACGGTCTGTTATACAAGAATAATCACAGAGACCGTTGAGGGATTGCAGACTCGCCCAGTCTCCGCCCATCGCACAGCTAGAAGTTTAGACCGATCATTGAGTGGAACTTCGCAGAGAAGGTTGAGGGATTGCAGACTCACCCAGTCTCCACCCATCGCACAGCTAGAAGTTTAGACCGATCACCGAGTGGAACTTCGCAGAGAAGGTTGAGGGACTGCAGACTCAACCAGTCTCCACCCATCGCACAGCTAGAAGTTTAGAACGATCACCGAGTGGAACTTCGCAGAGAAGGTTGAGGGATTGCAGACTCACCCTGTCTCTGCCCATCGGGCCGCTAGAAGCCTAGACCGATCATTGAGTGGAACTTCACAGAGAAGGTTGAGGGATAGCTCGGTCACCGCCCTCCCGCCGCTAGATCGATTACCGTGAAACTTTCATCTGGAATTTGAATTTTTTCACGTTTTGCCATGAACCGCGGGGGCCCATGTCTATAATAATAACAGTTATATCAATTAGAAACAGTACAATGTTAATTAATAATTTAATGTGAATTGTTATCAATAGATCTAATAGGATATGTCATAATAATAGCAGTTCTATACCAGGCCTGTAAATTGTTATCCATCAATCTATTAGGAGATATAATAATTATATTAATTGTATCGAGAGCTGTGTAAATAAATATCACTGGTATAATCTATTTTACATGGTTATAACCGGATAGAACTATAAAGGTCATTATGAGTGATAACTATACAAAACATCGTACGTAGCAACCGTAGAATTGGTAAGGTTTTGTAAGTGACACAAACTGGGGGAGGGTGGGGTGGGGGAGAAATGGAGTTTAACGTCCACTCGAACCAAACTAGTCTACTTCGGGACTAACATATGGTTCAATTTTAATTCAATAATTCAAAACATCATATCATGCAAGCGTATTATGAAATGGTAAGGCATTGTAAGTGACACAAACCTACGAGGCTGGACAGGCGATCCTACTCCTGGTCACGTACAACCGGGGAATCGAAACCAGGCCAGTTGACCCAGTGACAGACATTATGAAACAACACGCACGCGATAACCCTTCAGCCCCCCCCCACCCCTGTGTTATGCTGAAAAATAAGAAACTATTTAATGCCCGCGTTCGACCATTCGGTCACCAAACCCCTACAGACATATAGAAAGCGTACTTGACCGTGGCCGCAATTTAAAGGGACAATAACACTCTTGCTGGCTTGAAAGCTCCAGAAAATAAATAATATCTCTATCTAAGTACTAGATGTTTAAGTGTCCTACCTGTTGTGTAAATTATCCATTACATCCTATTTTACTTGTCCAGAGGGTTCGAAAATATTTTTAAATCGAAGTTTCATTTGAAAAGGTTTACGTTAGACGTTTCAAACCATTATGTTGAATTTGTCAAAATTTTTAAATAAGGTGTGTTAAGATGAAATTTGTATCATCAATTAATTGAAATATTCTAAAATAGTACAATTTGTTGACCAGAATAAAGATTGGGACATATTATTCAGTTACAACAAGAGTGGTATTGCGCCTTTAAATATATCTCATTATTAGTAGGAGACACGATGGCTAAGCGGGTAAGACGCTGTCTCGCTAGCCTGGACGTCGGGTGTTCAATCCCTGCATTGGCCGAGAAAGTTCATCCAGATTTTCCGGCGTGGTTTCCCTTGTCAGTGATGCAGGACGGAGGGCCTGACAAGGACAGCTGTCTAGTTGTTCGGGTGGGACGAAAACCGAGGTCCCGTGTATACATTGGCATGAACGCAAAAGATCCCTTGACAGTTGGAGAGAGAGAGAAATGAGATTTAACGTCCACTCGACACAAACTAGGTCATTTCGATTTCGGGACTAACATATGGTTTAATTTTATTTCAATAATTCGCTTGCGCATAGGGTTTAGCGTCCACTCGAAACAAACTAGGTCATTTCGGGACTAACATATGGTTTAATTTTATTTCAATAATTCGCTTGCGCATAGGGGTCTTTAGCAGTGGGAGGAAACCGGAGGACCCGGAGAAAACCCACGAGGTTGGACAGGCAACCCTACTCCTTGTCAGGTACAACCGGGGATTCGAAACTACGCCAGTCGACTCAATGACAGACTTTATGATACAGCGCGCACGCTAACCATTCACCCCCTCCCCCTCCCCTTAACAGTTGGAAGTCGATAAAAGAGTAGGCCATAGTGCCGCTGTCCGGGCAAATTTCCCTTATAGCACAATGTATAGTGTATGCCTGTCTTCAGTAGCCGAGTTCGGAGCAGAACAGTAGGACGTTAAACCCCATTTCATTTCATTTCATATAATATAATAGTGAAACATATGATATAACGGTAATGATCAATTGATTATTGCAATATTATCAAATGAAACCTATCGACCACTATAAACTATAATAATAAAATCTAATTATTTATATGTGTGAGTAGATTATATAATAATCACACCATTATGAAATATAATCTTATATTATATGAATATCATTTGTTAGTGGGATATAATAGTAATTGATCGTCTAAATATCCCCAGCGTCACTTTAAATTACTAGTGTTGAACAGGTGTCTGAAAGACCTTATATTATGGTATTGTAATCAGCATATATTTTATGTAATAGCGTGAAAGTTGTAATTGCTCTTTAGTCGTCTGTTGTATAATAATGAAGGCGGGAGGGGGGAGGCGGGAGGGGGTATCATTAGGTCTGTCTTTGAGTCAACTGGGGTGGTTTCGATTCCCCAGTTGTCTCGACAAGGAGTAGGATCGCCTGTCCAACTTCGTGGGTTTTTATCCGGGTTCCCCGTTTTCTTCCCCCCACTACTAAAGACCCCTACGCTCACTGGAATTATTGAAATAGGATTTAACTATATGTTAGTCACGAAATGACCTAGTTTGTGTCGAGTGGACGTCTCTCTCTCCCTCTCTCTCTTTCTCTCTCTCTCTCTTTCTCTCTCCCCCTCTCTCTCTCTCTCTCTCTCTTTGTATAAAAATGGCGGGAAATATCACTAGGTCACGAAAGACATTAACCAGGGGTTATCATAATTATATAATTTGTTAAACAGAAGAGAGAGCGAGAACGAGGGAGAGAGAGAGAGAGAGAGAGAGAGAGAGAGAGAGAGAGTACGAGACTTTATTCTAGATACAGGAATATTTCAATGTAATAATACTGGTTTATTCCGTGTGAAAAGACCATACGAGACTTAATTCTAGATACAGGAATATTTTAAATTACTAAAACTGGTTGATTCTGTTTGAAAGACTACACGAAACTTTATTCTAGATACAATAGTTTAAGTACTTTATCGAAGAAATATAAACAGAGAGAGAGAGAGATGGGGAGAGAGAGAGAGTAACGCCAACTCAACAAAACTAGGTCATTTCCGGACTAACATATGGTAATCTTTATTTCAACAATTCACTATCGCGTGTAAGTGAAATGAAATGAAATGGGGTTTAATATCCTACTGTTCTGTCTCGACTGGGCTAATGAAGAAGAGCATACGCCATATAGTGTGCTATGAGGGACATTTTGCATGGACAGTGGCGCTATATACGGCCTACCCTTATATAAAATTCCAACTTCAAGGAACATACTACGTATACGCCAATGTTTACACGGGACTCCGGATTTTTCGACCCACCCGAACGACTATAATCGCAGATGGGTCTTTAGCGACCGCAGGATACCCGAGACTCAGGACAAAACCACGAGGTTAGGCAAACAAATCTACTCATTGTTGCGTGATCGGGTGTTCAATCCCTGCATTGGCCGAGAAAGTTCATCCAGATTTTCCAGTGTGTCTCCCCCTTGACAGTGATGCAGGACGAGGGGGGGGGGCTGACAAGGACAGCTGTCTAGTCGTTCGGATGGCACGAAAAACCGAGGTCCCGTGTACACATTGACGTGCACGTAAAGATTCCTTGACAGTTGGAATTTGATATAAGAGTAGGCCGTAGTGCAACTGTCGGTGCAAAAATTCCCTCATAGCACACTGTATGGCGTATGCCCCTCTTCATTAGCCCAGTTCGGAGCAGAACAGTAGGACGGTAAACCTCATTTCATTTCATTGTTGCATACAAGCTTGAATTCCAAACCACCACAGACCTTATGATCTAAAGCACGCGCGTTAGGCTATTTATAGCACCTTCATTTAGTCGCGCACAGATATCTGAGTATGTGTGGTAATTTGTCAGATACCAAGGGGCAGTTTTAATTAGATTGTCGACACATTCAAACACTGACAGCTGCTGTATTGGTACGTGAATCAACTTGTCTATCAACTTGTATTCGTGGTGTAACGTTTATAAGGTCACATGATAGACAAACCACAATAGTCGTCGTTCCATCACCATTATTAATGAGGCAAGGACTCGACATTCATGATTTAAGCTACATAGACAAAACACAATAGTTGTCGTTCCGTCACCATTCTTAAAGAGACATGAACTAGACATTCGAGATCTGAACCAGTCAATTTTCAGCGCGTGCGCATTGCATCATAAGGTCTGTCATTGAGTCAACTGGCGTGATATCGATTCCCCGGTTGTACGTGACAAGGTTAAGGATCGCCTGTCCAACCTCGTGAGTTTTGTCTGGATTCTCCGTTTCCCCCCTACTGCTAAATTAATGAATTAAAATTGAACCATATGTTAGTCCCGAAATGACCTAGTTTGTTTCGAGTGTACGTTAAGCCACAAAAAAATACAGTTTGAACTAAAGCAAGTACGTTTAGCGGCTTTAAAATGAACTGGAGGTGGAGACTATGGATAAACTTTCTCGGATAATGCAGGGATCGAACACGCGACCTCCAGGCTAGCGAGTCAGCTTCTTAACCACTTAGCCAACGTGATTTAGTGATATAAAGAAATCATTAAACGGTAATAATGAGAACCAACTGATAAATGACGTATTGATTTCCTACCCGCGAGGGAATATTTATTTTTGTTTAATCTTTGAAAATCTATTATCAATAAATATAATGAGAAACAAAAAGCTAGAATCAGGACTGAAACCAGTTAACTTGTTAAGAATAATTTTCTTTTCACTCTGCAATAGGTTGGGTACGAAAATGACCATGTTTTACGAACTTCGATAATTAAACTAGTTAAGGATACATTATGCAAGAGCTAAATCGTCTCTAAATTTATTAAAATTCAAATATATCTATTGACGTATAACAGGTATCTTGTATTATTAATATAGCATGATATGGTGATCAATCAGAGAAAGATTTAGATAAAGAGCTGACAGTTCTCGCAATAATAGTTTAAATAAACATTATGCAAGAGCTAAATCTGCCTATTGCAGGTCTTTCTTTAGCCCTGTAATTTTATATAAACTATTAATTAGACATTTATTAACAACACGAGACCATAATCAACTCTCGATGGCATCGGATACTTAAGATTTTAACTAGATTAGAACGGTTCGCCTTTTAAAAATTTAATTTAAAAATGGGAAAGCGAGGCTAAGTCTCGAATATACCAATGCCCTGGTTACCACAATGCACACGTCTTGTCCAAACAACAGTGATAACATGGCTCAGAATGAAGTAAATTGAATGGCAAGAAGTGAAATTAAATGGGGTTTAACGCCCTACTTATCTGCACCGACTGGGATAATGAGGACGGGTATACGCCACGCAGTGCTCGGGCAGTGGCGCGAGGGCCTACTCTTATTTTGAATTCCTTTACGTGCATGCCAATATATACAAGGACCTCGGCTTTTCATTCCATCCGAAGGACTAGACACTGACCTTGCCAGGCCCTCCGTCCTGCAACACTGACAAAGAGTAACCCTGGGGCCTGTTTCACGAAATTTTAACTATAAGATAAAATCCAAATTTTAGTAAATTGATTGGATAATAATAGATTGATTTTAGTGCTTAGCCAATCAAAATTGAAGTATCTACTAAAAATTGGATTTTATCTTTAGTTAAGATTTTGTGGAACAGGGCCCAGATCTATATTTCGTTTTTTTATATATATACATTCGAACATTCGAATGTTCTTAGTTGTAGTTGCTACATGTACATGTAGTTTGTATCGGTGAAGTGAGAGAGAGAGAGAGAGAAATGGGGTTTAACGTCCACTTAACACAAACTAGGTCATTCCGGGACTAACACATGGTTCAGCGTCTTATTCACTAGCAAGAAATAGCGTCTAGTCCATGTAACAGTTTGGTGTGCACGTAACCGAACCCTTGGCACTTGGAATCGGACATAGAGTTGACGGTATTGCAAATGTCTGGACAAAACTTCCCCCATGGCAGGGGGTGGATGGCCGAATGGTTAGCTCGAGCGCGCTGTATCATAAGGTCTGTCACATTGAGTCAACCGGTTGGGTTTCGATTACTTGGTTGTACGTGACAAGGAATATGGTCGCCTGTCCAACCTCGTAGTTTTTCTCCGAGTCCTCCGGCTTCCTCCCACTGTTAAAGACCCCGACGTGCAAGCGACTTATTGAAATAAAATTGAACCATATGTTAGTCCCGAAATTACCTGGTTTGTGTCGGGTGGACGTTAAACCCTATTTCTGTCTGTCTCCCTCTGTCCCTCTGTCTCTGTCTCTGTATCTATCTCTCGCTCTATCTCTCTCTCCCATGGCGTACGTACTGTTACATGTCTGGGCAAAACTTCCCTCATGGCGTACGTAGTGTTACATGTCGATGGTTTAGCTGATTACACAATCGACAAAACACTAGAAACCTTGAAACTTGAAAGCTTTGTTCATTAAACCGCTTGCTGATATTTTATTATTAATGAATTACAGACTATTCTGTATCATGTCATCTGATATCGCCAACCATTCATACAGTCATCATCTGATATCTTATACCATTCATACAGCCATCACAATGACCTATATTTAAACAAAACCCAGCTAGAAACACACATGTATAATTAACGACTTGCAGGTTTTACAATAGAATAGAGTGTAATGACTCGTCACCAGAGAGAGAGAGAGAGAGAGAGAGAGAGAAAGAGAGAGAGAGCCCGGAGAAAACCCACGAGTTTAGATAGGCGACCACACCACTTGACTCATGTGTTTTCTCCGGGTCCTCCGGTTTCCTTCCACTGCTAAAGACCCCTACGCGCAAGCCATTTCTTGAAACACAATTTAACAATGTGTGAGTTCCGAAATGACCTGCTTTGTGTCGAGTCGTACGAGCGGCTTTTGACCCTATGACGTCAGATATTGATTAATTAATCAGCTTTGACGTTTCTAGTGGTTTACCCACAGTTCCGTGCATGACACGCCAAGATGGTTTCATTGGCTAATCCCTCACATCTAGAACACATGTTATACAACAACTCTTCCAGATCCCAGTGTAGTACAGAAATTTTGAACTATAAAAACCGAAACGAAATAGTATCTGTGTTTTAATCAGATTGCGTGTAAATGGATCTATAGTCGCCTGCTAGATAAAGAATGGCGGGGACAAGAGAGCGAGAGAGAGAAAGAGAGAGAGAGAGAGAGAGGGAGAGAGGGAGAGATGGGTTTAACGTCCACTCGACACAAACTGGGTCATTTCGGGACTAACATATGGTTTAATTTTTATTTCAATAATTCGCTTGCGCGTAGGGGTCTTTAGCAGTGGGAGGAAACCGAAGGACCCGGAGAAAACCCACGAGGTTGGACAGGCGAACCTACTCCATGTCACGAAAAACCGGTGGAGGGAAATAGTCTAGCATGTAAGAGAAGTATAATTGACAATCTAGTTATTTGTTTATGGATCCAGCACGTGACAGAATTATTCACCGACTGTAATTTGTTTATGAGATCATAAATTATTATTACATAGTTTAATAGTCACTTTTATTGCAAACTTCTTTCCGTGTATCGTCCGTTTATTGCAAATTACTTCGAGGCCTGTCTATGTTATTGGATCGCACTGTAACCCAGGTATCATTTAATCTTGTGTATCTAGCACTAAATTCAGGAAATTCGTTTAATATCTAATCTTTGTTTAAAAATTCGTAAAAATCGTTTAAAATCACCAAAAATTTTGAACGAATGTCAAAGAAATAAGTGCTAGATGCACAAGATTAAATAATACCTGGGCCCTTATTCACGAAAACTTAAACTAAGATATAATCGAAATTTTAAGAAATACTGCAATTCGATTGGCTGACCAGTAAAATCAATTTGCATATATCCAATGAAGTTGCAGTATTTCTTAAAATTTCGGTTTTAACTTAGTTTAAGTTTTCGTGAATAAGAGCCCAGAGTTACAGTGTCGGGAGATGGTAATTGTATAGGCCCTGTTGAGGAGGTTCGGGAATGGCCGCTTTATATAAATGAGTATTTTGGGGAATACTAGCCCTAACCCTCACCCTAACCCTTTTAAGAGGAGTAGAAGGTAAATTGGATTAAAGTACAGTCTTCTAAAAAGAATTAAGTTCAGGGTTGGTAGGGATTTGGAGAAACATTTTGATAGATAAAGTTTTAAATAAGTTTTTAATTTAAGTGTATCATCCAATCACACAGTTTATACGCATTCAATATACACAATATCTTAAAAGGTGTTCACCACCGAGAAAAGGTGTTCACCACCGAGAAAAGGTGTTCACCACAGAGAAAAGGTTTCTACCACCGAGAAAATGTGTTCATCGCCGAGAAAAGGTGTTCACCACCGAGAAAATGTGTTCACCACCGAGAAAAGTTGTTCACCACCGAGAAAAGGCGTTCACCACCAAGAAAATGTGTTCACCGAGAAAAGGTTTCTACCGCCGGGAAAAGGTTTATACCGCGGAGAAAAGGTGTTCACCACCGAGAAAAGGTTTCTACCGCCGCGAAAAGGTTTATACCGCGGAGTAAAGGTGTTCACCACCGAGAAAAGGTGTTCACCACAGAGAAAAGGTTTCTACCGCCGCGAAAAGGTTTATACCGCGGAGAAAAGGTTTACACAGTGGAGAAAAAGTTGTTCATGTTTTTTTTTTATTTACCACAGTTTTCATTGGGAAACACTGGTTCATTGTATTGCAGAGTGAATCTATCTCATGTGTGGTAAATTACAAGAAAAATGTATAAATTAAAGATGCATTATGGGAGATTCGATAACGAGTTGTCCGTTCTCACTATAATAGTTAAAAACTAGATAATGTAAAGGCAATTTGTGGAAAATTTCATTCAAATTGATCCACTATGAACCGAAGCTAAGCGATTGAAATTTCCGCCTAGCTACTAAAGTCAGTACGATAACAGCATAGTCTCGATTATCCAGTTAATCGTTAATTAATGTCTAATTAATAATTCAGATAACCTTTCAGGCCTACAAAACCCCTGCAATAGACAGATTTAGCTCTTGCATAATGTATGTTTAACGAATTGCACCAATAGGCAACCGTATTATTAATGACAGCCGATTATTCTGACTTACTGCCGCTTTAAATACAACAATATCAAATATTTTGCCGATATGGTGATCCATTCCATTAATCAGCAAAGCATATAAAATATCTGGCAACTATGACCGTCAAAAAGAAATGAAATGAAAATGAAATGGGGTTTAACGTCCTACTGTTCTGCTCCTATACTGGGCTAATGAAGACGGGCATACGCCATACAGTGTGCTATGAGGGAAATTTTGCCCGGGCAGCGGCACTACCGCCTACTCTTATATCGAATTCCAACTGCCAAGGGATCTTTTACATGCATTCTAATGTATACACGGGACCTCGGTTTTTCGTCTCATCCGAAGGACTAGACAGCTGTCCTTGCCAGGCCCTCCGTTCTGCACCACTGACAAGGGGAAACCACGTCGGAAAATCAGGATGAACTTTCTCGGCAGGGATCGAACACCCGACCTCCAGGCTAGAGAGCCAGCGTCTTAACCACCTAGCCACCGTGACTCCCCCGTCAAAAAGAACTCACATGGCAAACAGTACCAAATATTTGTTTGCCATATAATATGATCATCCATATGATCAAATGCTACTCATATCAAACATTTGGCGGCTGTGGTCGTCCGTAAATCTAAATTTGAAATAATCTGTGATAGAGTGATTCATTAAAATTCTTACCGCGCATGTCCCTTGTGACCTCATCATCATTGGAATCTGTCAGCAGATACTTCACAATAATGCTTATAATATCCCACGAGATTTGGCGATGATAATGATGTCATTAGCTGGAAAAAACGATTAAAATGATGACGTCATATTTGTTATTTGCTTTACGATTTTTTTTATTTATATGCGAGAGAGAGAGAGAGAGAGAGAGAGAGAGAGGGGGGGAGATAGAGAGAGAGATAACCGAGGTTTAACGTCCACTCGACACAAACTAGGTCATTTCGGGACTAACATTTGGTTAAATTTATATCATAATGATTTACTTGCGCGTATGGGTCTTTAGAAGTGGGAGGAAACCGGGGACCCGGAGAAAACCCACGAGGTTGGACAGGCGACCCTACCCCTTGTCACGTACAACCGGGGAATCGAAACCACACCAGTTGCGTCAATGACAGGCTTTATGATACAGCGCGCACGTGCTAACCATACAGCTAGTCAATCCCCAGATTATCGAGCCAGGGTTTTTCTCACTGAGCCACCGTGGCTCCACCTTTTTTACTGAAACAACTTTCTCGAATGACGACCAGACACTTTAATTCATATATCACAGCCATTTCTTCATTTGTTTACAAAAGACATGGCTTCTACTACAAATAGGCAAATTTTCCCTGGATGACAATTAACATGTCTTCCATTACAAATATAGACAAATTCTTCCATGTTGTATGTCTTCTTGTATCCAGAAACCATAGACGTGCAACATTCATCTTACTTTGTTGGGTTCGCGTTATATTTCTATTTTGATATTCAGAAAAACGGGTATTTACGGCGCGATTCGTTTGGTATTTGGTAGCTGTTTGCCGTTTTCTCGGAGGAGGGTGTTAACTGTTTTCTGGGAGGAGAAGGGGTTAGCTGTTTTTGGGAGGTAGGGGTTAGCTGATTTCTGGGAGGAGGGGTGGTTAGCTGTTTTCTAGGAGGTGGGAGGGTGTATTAGCTGTTTTCTGGGAGGAGAGGGTTAGCTGTTTTTTAGCTGTTTTTTGGGAGGTGGGGGTGGCTGTTTTCTGAGAGGAGGGGTGGTTAGCCTTTTTCTGGGAGGAGGGGGTGGGCTGTTTTCTGAGAGGAATGGGGTAGCTGTTTCCTGGGAGGAGCGGTGGCTTAATTCTACGTTCAGTGACTTAGCTAGTATGGCGTTAGCCCACTAACCAGGATGTTCCTGGATGTTCCAACGTGGTAACCCAATGTCAGTGTTGCAGGATACGGGGACGGGCAAGGAACATTGGACGTAAAACCGAGACGTGTCTGCGCACGTAAAAGAATCTTTGACCGTTGGGCAGAAACGGAGCTCTCGTTCCCTCGTTACACACAGCATTAGCTTGGATGGTGCCGAAAAATAGGCCGTTACATCTCATTTCATTTCATATTTTTTGAATACACAGACGATGTAGCGGCTCATGATGACTACAATACATATGAATCACACTAAAGATGCTATCACCATTATACAGGAGGTCAACTAGTTAATCCCTGGTAATACTGCTAGCTTTATATGGATCTAACACATGGAATTGGAATATTAATGAGTTCTTTAAAGTGGCGATATGTACTTATAACATCAAGATTTCACATATCGAAAGAAGCGGTGTTATCGATAAGAAACAAAAACCTCTCGTCGGATGGAGCGAAAAATGAAAGGTTATTGCTCTGGCAAAATTCATGCCCACCACCATCGTACAATACGAGTCTCAAAGATGTCATTTATAAACACGTGGATTCATCGCAAGCTGATACCAGTATTCTTTACCGTAGACTCATACCAGGATTCTTCAGCGGGCTTACGCCATTTATCGTCAACATAGTAGTATCAGAGTTCTTGAGCAGAAAGAGGCCCATTAAGAAAAGGGGACATAAGGGTTCATTAACAGAGGAACATCGGGGTTCGCTCACAGAGGAGCATCCGGGTTCGCTAACAGAAACACCAGGGCTCGTTAACAGAGAAACCCCAGGGCTCGTTAACAGAGAAACCCCAGGATCTTATTCCATGCCCATCAATGTTACTTATCAGGTTGACTTGACCTGACTTGACGTGGGGCTTAACACCCGCTTCGCAGACAATCGCCGCAGGTTCGCAGTACCAAGTTTTAAGCCAACCACAACGGTGGAACACCCCATGATGACCGGTGTCATGTTAATGATAGAGGTCGTTAGCAGGCCACATTTACTCCTCAAGTTGACTCGACTTCACGCCGGGCTTAACGTCCGCTTACACATAGGGTGGTATCGCAGACTGTCACCTCAGGTTCCCCAGTACCAAGCTTTAAACCAACCAGAACGGTGGAACACCCTAGACTATAAATTGTTATCTGATGGTCATTGTTATGTTAATGATATAGAGGTCGTTAGATGGAATTGATCTGATATTAGTAGGAGTTTCACAGGCTACATTATAAATCTAATAGGGTAATTAACTCTTTGTGTAGGAATCTCATCTCTTTAACATGGCGTTGATAGTAAACCCCTGGCACATATTAATAGGAACCATTTGTTTTTCTTGTATATATAGAGAATGGTTTGACATAGGCTAAATCTGTTGCACAATCTCGTTTTAGACAGAAACGTACATCTCGTGTCCAGCTCGTGATTAGCAGGACCAGTTTAGTGATTAAAAATACATTATGACGTCACATTAATAATGACGTCATTGCATTAATCATATTAAACATACATTATGCGAGAGCTAAATCTGCCTATTGCAGGTCTTTCTTTAGGCCTGAAATGTTATCTAAATTATTAATTAGACATGAATTAACTTATCCAGACCATAATCAACTCTAGATATCATCGCTAGCCTGTGATAATTACTGGATTAGGATCCCATTTGCTGCTCAACTTTCTTCCCTGATTTAATCATGAAATTGATAATCGAGACTATGTTTTTTTATCGTACAGACTTTAGTACTGCTGTTTACAGTATCTAGTTTTTAACAATTAGAGTGCGAACTGCCAGCTCTTTATCTAATCTCCCAAAATGTATCTTTAATAGAGCCCGTCCCATAACTATCGCGGGATTTGGTGGTCGACTTGTCTAAGCGTACACTTTTGATCATAAGATCTGTAATTGAGTCAAGTATGGGTTTGTGGTTTCGATCCAAACTTATACTTGATCACCGACGACTACAATAAGCTGTGTGAGTAAACTATTGGAGTAGGGATATAAAGTAGTTTAATCTCTCTCTCTCTCTCTCTCTCTCTCTCTCTCTCTCTGTATATCACTCGCTAAACTGGAGGGGGTATCTCTCTCTCTCTCTCTCTACGCCCCTCTCTCTCGCTCTCTCTCTCTCTCTACGCCCCTCTCGCTCTCTCTCTACGCCCCTCTCTCTCGCTCTCTCTCTCTCTACGCCCCTCTCTCTCTCTCTACGCCCCTCTCTCTCGCTCTCTCTACGCCCCCTCTCTCTCTCTACGCCCCTCTCTCTCTCTCTACGCCCCTCTCTCTCGCTCTCTCTACGCCCCCTCTCTCTCTCTACGCCCCTCTCTCTTTCTCTCGCTCTCTCTCTCTCTCTTGTGTAACCCATTTCAAACACCTTCAACTCTTTTGCCGCTTTTTTAAAAAAAAGAAAATAAGTGGACAAGTTAATACACGCGTAGCTCCATTCGACATCTTAACACTTACCACGTGTGTTTGATATTACTGTATAAAATACTACAGTAAAGAAATCTGTCTAACTCGGAATCATTAATTGAAGCCTCATTGCTATTGTATTGTGAGCGAACACTATGATTATATCAGGTTTCGAGTTCCACATTTCTTATTCCGTGTCACGTTATAAATGACTTGTCATAAACTCGCCATTTTCTTCGCTCATTATATCTCGCTGGATGTTAAAGGGACACTGCCCTTTATAAACTCGCCATTTTCTTCGATCATTATATCTCACTGGATGTTAAAGGGACACTGCCGTGTATAAACTCGCCATTTTCTTCACTCATTATAAATCACTGGATGTTAAAGGGGCACTGCCGTGAATAAAGCAATTTATTTCTTCAGATATTGCGCGATTTGGGTATGTTGTGTGTGACTTAGTTTTATTTTACGTTCACCTCCACCGAAGTTATATCACTGACATGTTGAGTATGTCTTTGCATCGACACTTTTGTGGTGGGGTTTCTGTTCGTGGAATGTCGCCTTATGCCTAAGGTTTCCTATATATATATATTTTCGTCGCTTACCGTGGAAGAACGACGCGTAGCATTACGGTTGTGCTAATTGTTTTGAACACGATTTGGTAGTAAATTGCCAAAACGTTGCTTTTTTTTCAGAATATTCTGTTGATTTGGAAAATATATGATTTATTCAACAACAAGTATAATATAGCAGCAACTGTAGACTTTTCTTGCGAACATTTTGAGCCATATTCTATAACCATAGGTCAATCTGGTCAGAAAGTTATGAAGGTTTCCCTGACGCGCTCAATTTCAATGAAATAACGGCGTCCAATTCTAAAGATAGCCGCCGAAATGGCATTTAGCAAATTAAATCGGAAGTCCATCAACCAAACACCAGGTTAACTGAAAATCATGGTTGAATTTATTCATCATATTGGTCATGATACTACTCTGTTTCACAGATTATTTGATAAAAAAAACTGACGTATAGATTCTGTTGTGGTTTTTCTAGTCTCGGTCGCCAAGAACCTCTAAGGCTTCAACGTACGCTGCCAATATTTGACAAAAAGTTCCATTGGCCATAGGTAACCAGGAGTTTTTATGTGGTTGATTATCCAGTATCTTTGGCCAAGTCAAGTAAGAGTTGCACCAATTCGCGCAATAAATCCCATAATTCTTGCATTAATATAAACAAACATGTATAGTGATCACGAATTAGGATTAATTTTTTAAAAAAAACCCATGGATATGGTCCATGAAAAGAGAAATTTTTACAAAAAATAAGAAATTAAGAGTGTTGGATATTTAGCTGGCAATGCAATCAAACGGATTTTCTGAAATGGCATTCTTAAATTAATTTCATCGGCGTAAACGTCTTGTTTTAGGACTAGTTACCTCCCCTAAACTTTGTCTATGATACTGTAAAAGACCGGATACTTTAGCCAATGGCCTATTATTCTCAAATGTTGACAAGGCATCCAGACAGGATGATAGAGACTATGATTTTTCAGGACTAAGATTATCACAAATTAGATATATTAAATACAACGTACCGGAAATCCTCGTATTTAATCCCTGCCGTTATTAAGCCCATGGGCTAAATAACGAGTTTAAATTTCGATTTAGAGTGGTCTCCCTTTTAAATTTTCAAACCACATGTGAACTACAGGCTAAGAGATGTTCTCCAGTCACATTCCGGTATTGTACTGCCAGGAGAGGACCAACTCAGTGACGACCCGTTCGAGGATTCCAGTTCAGACGAGGACATTGATGGGTAACTGATGCTCACCATACTAGTAAAAGCTAGCCTTGAGATTTGATTTGTTCAAAAAACTTTGAAATTTAAAGTTTATGGACAGTTTCTTTTTGTATTTGGGGGGTTGGGTGGCCGAATGGTTAGCACGTGCGCGCGTGCTGTATCATAAGGCCTGTCATTGAGACAACTGGCGTGGTTTCGAATCCCCGGTTATACGTGACAAGGAGTAGGGTCGCCTGTCCAGCGTCGTGGGTTTTTTCCGGGTCCTCCGGTTTCCTCCCACTGCTAAAGACCCCTACGCGCAAGCGAATTATTGAAATGAAATTAAACCATATGTTAGTCCCGAAATGACCTAGTTTGTGTCGAGTGGACGTTAAACCCCATTTCTCTCTCTCTCTTTTTGTATTTCAGAACATTTATGTGACGGTGTATCACAATTGTCTTTTAAAAGCCATTTTTATTGATGAATTTGGTTCGTTCCATTTAAAATTATAAAAAGAACCCAAATGTTTGTCGTTTTTTCCTCTTTTCGAATTCAAGCCCTGGGCTTAATTTCAGAAGAAATGTTTCATCACTGACATGATCAAATTCGAAATTAAGCCCAGGGCTTAAATACGAGAATTCCCGGTATTTGTAAATTGATAGAAACCCTCTTACACAAGCCATTAAAACAAAGACATACCATATTTAAATACGAAATTCACCCATCATATCTATGGTGGATTCTAAATCATCTCTCTCCTTGTAATATGAGTAATTATTTCTAGTATATACGAGACAGTCCGCATGAATCTCTATCATTATATACGTCCATTATGTATAATTTTCTCTATCTATTAACTGTAGGTCGCTGTATCATTATTTAACATTAACTGTAGATTATCGTTAGGTAACTTTGTGTTATGAAGAGGGGGGGGGGCAAGTTTAAACGACGGGATGAGGCATGTGGAAGGGTTGTCTAACGCTAAGATCTTTCATTGAGTCTAGTGTCCAACGGTATGTTTAACTCGAGACAGTTCGCACGAATCTCTATCATTATATACGTCCATTATGTATAATTTTCTCTAGCTATTAACTGTAGGTAGCTGTATCATTATTTAACATCAACTGGGGTGATTGAAAACTTTAGAGTAAAATTAGGTGACTTCGTGAATCTACTTTAATTACCCTTCCGAGAATTCTACTTATGAAGGGGAGGAAATGAAATGGGGTTTAACGTCTCACTGTTCTGCTCCGACTGTGCTAATGAAGACTGGCGAAGGGGAGCGGGTGACCGGACAAGTCTAAACGAGGAGGTGGGGCATGTGGAAGGGTGGTCTAACGCTAAGGCCTTTCTTTGAGTCTAGTGCCGTGGATTTGATCTCAAGCTAGTAAGTAGCGCCACCTGCCAAACGTCGTGGGTTTGATCTCAAGCCGGATATTATGGTCCCCTGTCTAAGGTCGTGGGTGTACTGTGGTTAAGAGCGATACGCACAAGAAAAACACTTGTCTCTCCCCCTCTCTATCCCTCGCTACCCCCCTCTCCCTCTCTGCATCTCCACCCCTCTCTACCCCTCTCACTCGCCCCAACCCACCCAAGAGATTAACACCCAGATAAAAGCTGTCCCATCCCAAGAATTTCGTCTTTTGTAAAACTCTCGATCGGCGATCGACGAAACCTAAACTACTTAATCAACAATAAATAATCCTTTAGGCTATCGATTTATAACTAGCTTTTAATATTAAAATGATTTGTAGCGAAATTTATACTGATAAAACATTGACAATCTCCTGGTGGCTTGACATACTCTATCTAGGTCAAGTCTTGTCTTAAATACGTCGGAGGATAAGAAAATTACACAGCGAATTCACAGTAAATCTTTACCCTGCTGTGTCGCTATCAACTCGTTAACATGAAAGTCTAATATTATTTTATGGACACTTTGTTAGTATCGTGCTGGGAATTTGATTAAAAAAGCCATTTAACCTATTTCATCGATTGATCGTGATATAAAGTACAGCGTAATTTGACAAAAAGTAGTGGCGGATGTACGAGGCAGGTATGCTAACTCTCACGTCACATAATGATAGCTATAATTAGCAACATTTGTCGTATACGCGACAGGCTATGCGTACTATTTCTAGAGTTTAAAGATCAATAACAAGATAACCTTTAACGAAATGACTAACGACTTATCGTTCGTCACCTAAAGGGCATAAGCCGTGCAATATGGAAGACCAAATGGGACAATATTCATTTATTCTTGTTTCTAAATTCCAGTTTGAATATTTTAGACATGAACGCAGCATTCTGAATTAATGATTCGTGTTTCTACATTCTTATGTCAACATTTCATGCACAAAATCAACATTTTAAACGAAAAATTGACTTTATGCTTCATTTTCGGCGCTTTATCGGTAACTTTTATATATCATTAAATATTAAAATTAAAAAATAATTTCTTAATTTTACACGACAAAGAAATCAATTCATTGGTTCTGAAAGTATCTAAAAAAAATCTGGAATTTGAACTATAATTATAAGCCGTGCAAAGCGAGGTCATATCGGGACTTGCGATATGTTCGTGTTACCTGAATTGTGAACTATTCCGGGCGTTCTTCCAGATCTGAAATCATTTGTTTATGCCAAAGATGAACTGTATGTTTCTGATGGCATTCATTTTAGAGGAGATCGATCCCTGCATTGGCCGAAAACGTTCATCCAGATTTTCCAGCGTGGTTCCCCCTTGTCAGTGATACAGGACGGAGGGCCTAGCAAGGACAGCTGTCTAGTCGTTCAGATGTTACGAAAAACCGAGGTCCCGCGTACACATTGGCGCGCACCTAAAAGATCCCTTGACAGTTGGAATTCGATATAAAAGTAGGTCGCAGTGCCTCTGTCCGGGCAAAATATCCCTTATAGCAGACTGTATGGCGTATGGCCGTCTTCATCAGCCTAGTTCGGAGCAGAACAGTAGGACGTTAAACCCCATTTCATTTCTTAGAGGAGATTGTATTGTCATACCCGCTACTTCAACGCCGCAATTGATCACATCAAGGCATAGTTAAAACCAAGCAACTTCTTAAAGATATTTATTGGTGGCCAAAGATGGATGCTCAAGTTGAAGCTTTTATTAAAGTTTGCGTCTCCTGCCAAATGAGTGATCGATGAAGTTACCAGAATTAAACCAGTTCCTCTACATCCAGTCCCATATCCTTCAGAACCATGGGTACAGCTTGGCCTAGATATTGTTGGTCCAAGAGAAAGAGCTTCTGACCGTCGGTTTATGGTTCAATTTCATTTCAATAATTTGCTTGCGCGTAGGGGTCTTTAGCAGTGAGAGGAAACCGGAAGGTTCGGAGAAAACCCACGAGGTTAGACAGGCGACCCTACTCCTTGTCACGTACAACTGGAAATCACTCCAAAGAGGAAACGAGGTTGGAACATTCCGAGGAGCAGTCTCAACCGATACCGGTATCGAACGCGATACTTTCCTCAATCTGATTAAAACACAGATCCTATTTCGTTTCGTTTTTATAGTTCAAAATTTCGTTTTACCTGTCTTTACTACACTAGGACCTGGAAGGGTTGTTATCATTGACGTGTTCTGAATTTTGTGAGGAATCAGCCAATGAAACGGTCTGTTACAGCGAGCTTTAGGCGTGTTTTGCTCGGAACTGTGGGTTATCCACTAGTAACATCAATGCTGATTGGTTAATCAAATGTCTGACGCCATAAGGTCAGATGGCTGCTCGTATGACGTCTGACGCGACCTATCGCTACAACTTGTCAGATTTTCATGTAGTGTAGGCCATCGAACGTATAAAAAAAAACCGAAACGAAATATAGATCTGTATTTTAATCAGATTGTCGGGGATCACGTGGCTAAGTGGGTAAGACACTGGCTCGCTAGCCTGGAGGTCGGGTGTTCGATCCCTGCATTGGCCGAGAAAGTTCATCCAGATTTTCCGGCGTGGTTCCCACTTGTCAGTGATGCAGGACGGAGGGGCTGACAAGGAAAAGCTGTCTAGTCGTTCAGATGGGACGGAAAACCGAGGTTCCGTGTACACATTGACGTGCACGTAAAAGATCCCTTGGCAGTTGGAATTCGATATAAGAGTAGGCCGTAGTGCCGCTGTCCGGGCAAAATATCCCTCATAGCACACTGTATGGCGTATGCCCGTCTTCATTAGCCCAGTTCGGAGCAAAACAGTAGGACGTTAAACCCCATTTCATTTCATTTCATTTCATTTCATTTCACTTTCTCCGATGACTCCCTATAGAAAATTCCCATTTACGTCTAGTCCCATTTCTTTAATGTATCTGAAATAAAAATTAATTTAGAAATTGAAGAGCTGTCTGTCTTTATCAATAATTTAACTTGCTAACCGAGTTTTTATTATCGACATTTTGTGTCCATGGCCTGCTGTGATTTAGATAAGATTACAGAAAACTTTCAAATATTTTATCAGACATGGATGAAAATTAGATTTATCACCGTGATTTTATTCATAACACATAAAAAGTTGAACTTAAGAGAGAGAGAGAGAGAGAGAGAGAGGTTTAACGTCCACTCGACACAAACTAGGCCATTTCGGGACTAACATATGGTCCAACTTTATTTCCATAATTCGCGTGCGCGTAGGGGTCTTTAGCAGTGGGAGGAAACCGGAGGACCCGGAGAAAACCCACGAGGTTGGACAGGCGACCCTAGCGGGGATTCGAAACCACGCCAGTTGACTCAATGATACAGCGCACACGTTCTAACCACTAAGCCATCCAACCCCCCCAGTTGAACTTATATATAAATGCTTGTTTAATGGCGATAAATTACATGGAAGTAAGTTACAAGGGTTTTAATTAATTTGTTTACGTTTTTATCAATATTAAAAGGCCCCCTGCATGGCCTGATTTTCAACCCTTTGAAAATAAAGTTATTATTATTATTATGAATATGGTACACTGAACCACTGGAACTGGTGTAGTTTGATATTACCTTTTTAATCTACCTAGACTGATATTAGTATCCAGATGTCAGTAACCAGTCAACGTGTATAAACAGACGATCAGTTTAAACTATTAACTCAGGTGATAATTATAAACAAAAAGAATTAGTTAACAGGTATGTTTCATCTGGTTTTATATTAAAGGAGATGTACCATCTGTTTCTATATTAAAGGGGTGTGCCCCATCTATTTCTATATTAAAGGAGATGTACCATCTGTTTCTATATTAAAGGGGTGTGCCCCATCTGTTTCTATATTAAAGGAGATGTACCATCTCTTTCTGTATTAAAGGGGTGTGCCCCATCTGTTTCTATATTAAAGGAGATGTCCCATCTGTTTCTATATTAAAGGAGATGTACCATATGTTTCAATATTAAAGGAGATGTACCATATGTTTCTATATTAAAGAGGATGATCCGTCTGTTTCTATATTAAAGGAGCTGTTTCATGTGTTTCTATATTAAAGGAGATGTTTCATCTGTTTCTATATTAAAGGAGATGTACCATCTGTTTCTATATTAATGGAGATGTCTCATCTGTTTCTATATTAAAGAAGATGTACCATCTGTTTCTATATTAAAGGGGTGTGTCAGGGGATGATCCGTCTGTTTCTATATTAAAGGGCGGGTCCCATCTGTTTCTATTTTAAAGCGGTGTCCCATCTGTTTCTATATTAAAGGAGATGTCCTATATGTTCCTATATTAACGAGGGTGTCCCATCTGTTTCTATATTAAAGAGGGTGTCCCATCTGTTTCTATATTAAAGGGTGTGTCCAATCTGTTTCTCTATTAAAGGGGGTGCCCCATCTGTTTCTATATTAAAGGAGATGTCCCATCTGTTTCTATATTAACGAGGGTGTCCCATCTGTTTCTATATTAAAGGGGATGTCCCATCTGTTTCTATATTAAGGGGTGGGGGTCCCATCTGTTTCTATATTATAGAGGGGGGGGTGTCACATCTGTTTCTATATTAAAGGGAATATTTATCCGTATTAAAGGTGGTGATTCAACCGTTTCGTTAATAATGGAGTTGTTCTATAATTTCCTCTAACGGACCAATTTTGAGAATGCAAAAGCCATATGTGTTACATCATGAGAAAATACACATTTTTAAAACCCTGCTATAAACACTCAACTCTCTACATGCATATTTGAAGAAACACATGTACTATTTATCTTGACATGCTATAAGGTCTAATGACTAATACTGTATACCACAGGAAACCAATTTCCTTTTTCTAAAAACTGTGAAAATTCTTAAATTTGATTTTGTCAGAACGATGTTATTAAGTGGTTTTGACACCCAGCCGTCGATGAAAAATGATAAATACAGACGAAGACAAGCTCGATTAAATAAATATAAAAAGAGTTGTCTGAAGCACGTGCCTAGAAAATGACGTAAATATTTAAACTTACTTACATCTGACAGTGTTTCCTCTTATTTATTCTAATCGACCGTAGAATTGGGAATAAATCAACTATGTTAAAGGAGCTACCTCTCTAACTCAGTGGTTCTCAACCTTTTTGTCAATGGCACACCTTGGACCATATGAAAAAATAGCGGCACACCTGGCTAAATATATACAAAAAATATTTGAATTTTGTAATATAAAAACATGGCAAGTCATAGACGACACAAACTATAGCCATAGACAAAAACACAGCTATGAACTTATTTCATTGCGGTGTTTCGAATTTCATCAGTCAAATAGCTGGCTTCTTTAGTGAGAAATTTTCTTAGTGTGCCGTTCAAAATTTCGCGGCACACTTAGGAAGATCTCGCGGCACACCTGTGTACAACGGCACACTGGTTGAGAATCACTGCTCTAACTCAATATTTTTCATAATATTCGAAATTAAAAAAAACAAAAACAAATTAGAATTCAATACCGGTATTAGTGTTTTTATGTTGCCATGAAAATGCGGGATCCTAATATCCAGTATTTACGACACAATGAACGTTTTAAAATATGGTACACAGGTCGTGTACCATATTATTTCGGGCGCAAAACCAATGAACAAAGAAACACATATCCTAAATTACAATGCGACAGTAAATAGTAATGGCTGATTCACAAATAATAATAATAATATTAAAAAAATAAACGTGAAGTATAGGCTAATTAGACGTAAACGACTGCCGTTCAGTATGGACTGTTCGCGTATTTCACCGAACATAATTGATTAGAAATTACAATTTTTTTAAAAAAAAACATTGAATATAAATCACTTTATATACACTCATATTACATTAATATGTGCTTTAACACCTATTTATGGTTAAAAAAAAAATAGAGCCATACGCCCTTTAATTCGGTTTCTTACAAATATAGGTCAATTGGAACGCAATGTGTGATTTTATACGCCACTTACAGTCTGCTCATAGGAGTCCCCCATTCTACACACCGACAACTATCTACTTCGAGATTTGATCTCTGCCCTAAATGACCGCCATATCCAACAATTTGTATTCTATTTTGTAATGCGGTTTTACTCCGTTTATTATGTGCCAAACATACAAGGACTAAATAAACCTTTTCAATGATATCACATTGAAGCGGAATAAATATTTCTCAAAATTATCCAATTATGGTTAGAATTTTCAATTAAACTCGTCGATTTTGGAATTAAAATGTCGGTCAACCAATTTAGTGTCAGTCTGGTCTCAAGCGGAGCTAATTGTAGGCAGACCGTGTACGTTCAGTATGAGGTTTCTCTTCACCGGTGACGTAGTGTTGATGGCCTAGTCGTTCGGAAGGTGCGAAAAACCAAGGTTTCGTGTACACGTTGGTGTGCGTAAAATAACCCTTGACAGTTGGAATAACAATAAGTAAATGTCCGATTCTAGAAGCATACTCTGCTTCGTACACGACACCCATCACTATTGAGCAATATTGGAAAGCAACAACATTTGTAATATCATAAACTTTCGCCACTTGATAATTCCAGATTTTTTTCTTTAAAACAACACATAAAAAAAAAGATGTGAGAGAGAAATGGTTTAACGTCCACTCGATACAAACTAGGTCATTTCGGGACTAACATATGGTTTAATTTTATTTCAATAATTCGCTTGCGTGTAGGAGTCTTTAGCAGTGGGAGGAAACCGGAGTACCCGGAGAAAACCCTTGATGTTGGACAGGCGACCCTACTCCTTGTCACGTTCAACCGAGGAATGGAAACCACGCCAGTTCACTCAATGATACAGCGCGCACGTGCTAACCATTCGGCCATCCAACCCCCCGAAAAAAGACGTAATTGACAAACTAAAAAAGAAGAAAAAGAAATTACTAAAAGAAGAATGATGGCGTCGTCGATCTTAATTCTATCAATTTTAAAAGGATTTATATTGACCGGGATGCAATTGAGAAATTAGATTTTTTAAAGATCAATTACGATAATGCGGAAAGAACTGATTTTTTGTCTGAACTGCATCAAGTTCAGCCATTTATTAACCACATGTAGAACTCCAGCTGGTGTTTCTTTTAAAGCTAAGGAGCCGTGGTGACTCGGTGGGTAGGACGTTATTTTGCTAACCTGGAGCGGGGATGGATGGCCGAATGGTTAACGCGTGTCCGTTGTATCATAAGGTCTTCATTTAGTCAGCTGGCGTGGTTTCGCTTCCCCGGTTGTACGTGACAAGGAGTAGGGTCGCCTGCCCAACCTTATTGGTTTTCTTCCCGTCCTCCGCCCCCACCCCCACACACTGCTAAAAGATTCCTATGATGTGAAAGCGAATTATTGAAATAAAATTGAACCATATGTTAGTCCCGAAATAAAATTGAACCATATGTTAGTCCCGAATTGACCTAGTTTGTGTCGAGCGGACTTTAAACTCCATTTCTCCCCACCCCACCCTCCCCCAGTTTGTGTCACTTACAAAACCTTACCAATTGTTCGGGTGGGACAACAGTAGCCCCGATTATCAAGAATACTTAATGTTCATTTATGTCTTTTTCACCCGGGAACCAATAACCCTGATTATGACGAATATTCAGTGTTCATTTAGAGCTTATCGCAAGTGAAACGATAGTCTTGATTATCACTAATACTCAATTTTCATTTATGTCTTATAACTAGGGATACAGTAGCCTTGAATATCACTAATACATAATGTGCTGTTGTGTCTTTTCACCAGGACAACAGTAGCCTTGATTATCACAAATACTTAATGTGCTTTTATGTCTTTTCACAAGGACAAGATTAGCCTTGATTATCACTAATACTTAATGTGCGTTTATGTCTATTCATAATGTAGCCTTGAATATCACTAATACTTAATGTGCTTTTATGTCTTTCCACAAGGACAACGTTAGCCTTGATTATCACTAATACTTAATGTGCTGTTAGGTCTTTTGACAATGATAACAGTAGCCTTGATTATCACTAATACTTAATGTGCTGTTAGGTCTTTTGACAATGATAACACTAGCCTTGAATATCGTTAATACATAATGTGCTTTTATGTCTTTTCACAAGGACAACAGTAGCCTTGATTATCACAAATACTTATTGTGCTTTTATGTCTTTTCAGTATAGAAGACTGGAATTCGAGATGGATACCTCTGACGTCATCTGTGATCACCCTTTATTCACCGACGACAATAATCATACAATAGAGGAAGTAAAACTACGCTTGAGTGAATTAGAGGACAGGGAAGCCATTATGAAATTACCCGCCATCTTGTTTATCGGGATATTGTTGCTCATTGGACTTATGGGTAATTTCCTAGTGTGCGCAGTTTATCATCTTAAATTCCCGCCAAGTACCTCAAAGTATTTCATCATGACTCTCGCCATTTTTGATCTTTTGAACTGTACCATCGCCATTCCTGCAGAAATGGCCGATCTCCGTTTTGATTATCATTTCAATTCTCCGGATGTATGCCGAGTCATGCGCCTGACGATTAGCTTCAGTACTTCCGCCTCGGCCGGAATTCTACTTGCCATAGCAACGGATAGATACCGAAAGATATGTCATCCGTTTGAAAGACAAATGAACTCACGCGAGACAAAACTTGGAATATTCCTCGCCATATTTGGCGCGTTAATGGTGTCGTGGCCAGCAACTCTACTCTACGGTCGCAGTACGCGAATAATCGAAGGTGTCCGAGTGGCAGATTGTGCGTTTGACGATAGTGTGCGCAATACGTGTTATCCTCAAATCTATATAGCTATATTAACCGCCATGTGTCTGACGTCAATGGGAGTGCTGATTGTTCTCTACACGCTGATTATTTTACGTGTTTGGAAGCAGAAGAAACTCCGGGCGCGGTTCCAATCACCTGTGGTCAACGAACCCGTCAACAACGTCCGATGTGATTGTTTCAAAAAGTTGAATTGTTTTGACAGCCTGGATTCTAGAAGCGCGAGCACGGAAGTCGATATTTATAACGTGGATCAAAGCATGATGGAAGAAAAACGGAAGTCGAATTCAAGCCAGAATCACAGTGTTCGGACCACTCTAATGTTGTTATTGGTTACAGCGGTTTTCATCATCAGTTTCATTCCCTATTTCGCGCTACAGATTTTGAAAAACGCAGTGACGAACTTTGAACAAAATCTCCATTGTAATCACGTTGCCATGGTAGCATATAAATTTTTTCTTCGTTCGTTCTTCATAAACAGCGCGGTTAATCCGATCATCTATTCATTCTTCAATACGCAGTTCCGTTTGGAGTGTAAGGAGTTCCTGAAACGCGTCTTCTGTTCTCGTGGGTCAAACTGTTCCCGATCATCAGACTTAAACGAACCAATAGACAACGCAAATGTACCGGAAGTTACGAAATACCAAAAGGCCGAATCAACTGTGTTTTAATGCTAGTACGTCTAATGCTGAGGATTGTTTTTTCATCAAATAATAGGCCTAATTTTCAAACAATATCATCGTGACCTGGTAAAATAAAAAGTTGGTGTGGTGTGCTGTGTGTTCTACATTGCAAGTTGTAGACCTGTACCATTCGATTTCATTACAATCTGATAAAAACACAGATCCTATTTCGTTTCGTTTGTTTGTACAGTTCAAAATTTACTACACTAGGATCTGGAAGAGTTGTTATATAACATGTGTCTGGATGATGTGAGGGATTGGCCAATGAAACGGTTTGTTATGGCGAGTTTTTGGCGTGAGGTGCACGGAACTGTGAGTAACCCACTAGAAACATCAACGCTGATTGGTCAATCAAATGTCTGACGTCGTAGGGTCAATAGCCGCTTGTATGACCTCTGACGCGACCTTGCACTACAAACCGGTCAGATCTTCATCGAAAGTATAATAAACACGAAACGAAATATATATCTGTATTTAAATCATCTTCAATAGAAGGCTTGATCTCGCTTTAACTACGTACATCTTATCGAGGCCTTCACGTAATACCCTGCATATTCGGTACTAATTTCGACTTGGTATTCACCCAGCTTCTGAGTCTATCAGATTCCTCGATCATCGCGAATACCAAGTCTCGCCCTTTCCGGCTAAAATGTCTACCTGTGATAATCGAGTTGCAAAGTTCAAGGTTCGTTCAATGTCAAGGTTTCCGTGGAGGTCGCTATGCCACAACCTCCTCTGATTGGACACTACTGTTCACGTGTCTGCAGCTAACCTAGCTATAAGTTGGGGAATTGTAAAACTCGCAGTCGTTATCCCAGGAACATGTATTTTAATGTTGCTCCAGGAACATGTATTTTAATGTTGCTCCAGGAACATGTATTTTAATCAGATTGGTTTTATTACTAAATTCAATGTTTTAGACACACAGTTATAAACCATCGCTTTGTACCAGACAAATGCATTTGTTTAGACTTTAATAAAATGCCAGAAGGGCAAAGTTGACGATGTCCATAAAAGTTATATTTCAGCGCAACCCTTTGTGACATATGTCACGTCGTAATCAATCACGTAACTAGTTCCCACAATCAACTCCAGTCCATAATGCCCTACAAAATAGAACATTTTCTAGCTGGTCGGTCACCTCTGGCTTGTGCTTGTGGTTTCGATCCCTGGTGTGAGCGTATGTGGCTTGGAGAAAGGGACGCCTTCTCAACCTCGTGGGTTTACACCGGGTACTCCGGTTTCCTCCCACAGGAAAGATCCATGTGCGTGCCATGAGATAATAAAATTTAAAAAGAAACTTGACTGCAAAATCACCTTCGATGGAAGCAGGCGTTCAATCTACGAACAACGCGTTCTATTTCTAAAACCCACCGGAGATTCACAAGTTGAAAACAAAGAGAGAGAGAGAGAGAGAGAGAGAGAGAGAGAGAGAGAGAGATGGGGTTTAACGTCCACTCGACACAAACTATGTCATTTTGGGACTAACACATGATTCAATTTTATTTCATTAATTCGCCTGTGCGTAGGTATTTAGCAGTTTAAGAAAACCGGAGGACCCGGGGAAAACCCACAAGGTTTGACAGGCGACCCTACTCCTTGTCACATACAACCGGTGAATCGAAACCCCACCAGTTGACTCAATGACAGACATTTTGAAACAACGCGCACCTGAAATATAAGATACTGTTTAATGCACAGGGCCTGGTTTGGACAGCTGTCTAGTCGTTCGGAGGAGACGAAAAATCGAGGTCCCGTGTACACATTGGCGTGCATGTAAAAGATCCCCTGACAACTGCAATTCGATATAAGAGTAGGTCGTAGTGCCGCTGTCCGGCGTATGCCCGTCTTCATTAGCTCAGTTCGGAGCAGAACAGTAGGACGTTAAACCCCATTTCATTTCATTTCATTTCATTTTGTTTCATGCACGCGTTCATCCATTCAATCACCAAACCCCTACAGACATAGCATAAGCGTAGTTAGGTATACTGCGGGAGGGGAAGGGCAGGGGGCAGGGGGTGGGGGGTAGGGGACACTGGGACTGTATATTAAAAAGATTCAAACACCAAACCTTTACAGACATTGTATAAGCGTATTTAGGTATACTGGGGGGGGGGGCGAGGCCACTGGTGCCGGATATTAAAAAGATTCAATCATTTACATTATATGATTAAAATTTTAATCAAGGAAAATGATTTTCCGAACAGATAAAAATAAAAAACTAGACTAATTTCATTTGACTTTATACTGATTGGTCACCATAAACTTTGGTTAATTCTTCTAACATCGTCTTCTTCTCCTTATCAGTAGAAAAACTTGATCTAGCAGCATTAAATATCTGGGGAAAAATACATAAAATAATATGTCAGGGCTAGTGGGAAACTTGACCTAGCAGCATTAAATATCTAGGGAAAAATATAAATGAAACAGAAATAAAATACTAAGCAGCAAAAGAAACGTCAGGTTGGTATGTTACTCTGAATAGATGCATTGCGTAAAACTTGCCAAATGTTTTTATTGTATATTTGTGACCACATCTCCAACTTTACATGAGCAATAAGGCTCCTTCCCAAACACAGAATTGAAACTAGGAAATGTTTTCAAAAACACAACCTGACTTCTGAGATGGTAATGTGTTCTCCGTGATTTTCATGTAACTCATGCTGCACGTGATGAAATAAATCACTAATGTGTCAACATTTGCTCCATTTAGTAAATCGTTTTCTAGAATGATTTGATTAAAGTGCCTCTCTGATTTTGAAATCGTACAGACGTTTTTTGGGGTTTTATTTTGCTGTTTAGTACACAATAGGGCTGATGGAAAACATGTTCTTGTAGCATACGCCATACAGTGTGCTATGAGGGAAACGTTTGCCCGGCCAGCGGCACCATGGCCTATACTCTTATATCGAATTCCAACTGTCAAGGGATCTTTTACGACTAGACAGCTGTCCTTGTCAGACCGTCCGCCTTACCCCAGTGACAAGGGGAAACCACGTCGGAAAATCCCTATGAACTTTCTCGGTCAATGCAGGGATCGAACACGCAACCTCTAGGCTAGTGGGCCAGCGTCTTACCCACTTAAGTCACCGTAGCTCCCAGACGAGACAATAAGAAGTGTTATAGAATGTTCTAGAAGGAGTGGTCATGCGTTTAAGATAGTAGTATACCTGATCATTTTGACCAATATCTGTAATGTTATTACATTTACATGTAAGAGGCAGAGTATGTACAGTCTTTCTAGAACACTCGAAATAATTTCTCACTTGAGTTCAAAATGTGATCAGGGGCTCAGTAAGTAGGTGGATGGCTCGTTAACCTGTGGTACAGGAATGTGGTCCTGGTAAGGGATAGTGTATAGGTGTTCGAATGGAACAAAAAAAACCACGCCCCTTGTGCACATTGCCGTGCACGTAAAAGATCACACCAACTACACTGACATTGCAAGCAACACACATTAAATGGCTTGATTTAAGGTGGGGTGGAGTGGGGGTGGGGTGGGGTGGGGTGGGGTTTGTGAGCTAGACTTTAGTATGGATACAATCAGTTATACATTAGGTATTTGCTTGATAGCGACGTGTGAAAATCTTGCTGAAACGTTTCAGTATAATAAACCAAGTTATTTTATCCATACTAAGTGTTCTATCAATAGAGGAATCAATTAGTACTTACAGATTGTATAATTTGTTGTCTGGTGAGACCCATCTCCATGGCAACATTATAATCATCTAGTATATTATTATCTAATACATTAGGATCGTCTGTACTGATGGAAAAGTTGACGCCATCTTGAGCAAGCCTACAATTATATAAAGTGCCGTCTCGGAGTAACATAAATGGCGGTCCTGGGAGGCTCACACTAATAGCAAATGGCAGTCCTCAGATATTGGGGCGGGACACACACTAATGACAAATGGCGGCATTGCGGGTGGGGGAGGGGTCTCAAACCAATAGCAAATGGCGGCCCTGCGGGTGGAGGTGGGGGGTCTCATACTAATAGCATTTCAGTATCAAACAGGTGAAGTAACTGGTTAAACATATTCCAAATATGATTTTAACACAGCGACTGTGCCTACGTTGGATACGTAACAACGAAATTAAGGACACCTGCAGATTTCGTCAAGATCACGAGATTGAAATAGGGTTAAGGCACGTGATTGTTGACCATATTGCGGGCTAGGTTACGGGTTAGGGCTATAATTAGGGGTAGAGTTAGCGCTAGCTCTGTTTACGTCTCGTGACCTTGACGAAATCTACAGGTGGCCTTAATATTTAGACCTAGCCGTGCAATGTGTGAGCAGATGAAATGGAGGTCGTTGGAGGCTCAAACGTAAAAGCATCTGTTCTGGGTGGGCGCTATCTTTAAAGGACAATATTAGTGTCCACTCATATTACATAACTGGCGGTTGACCCGGCGTAGCACAGGTATAACCATAAAACGGAAGTAGCATAGCTCGGAAACCGGAAGTGCTATGCCATCCCCAGTACGAGCTACAAACGACGGTCACCCATATTTGAACGGATAGATGTGACAGAACTGATTAAACACAATACAAATATAATTCTAACATAGAGATCATTAGTACGGTTGGTAAGTAACAACATTTTAAAGATTCGAGAAGCGACAAAAAAAAAAAAGAATGGTAACAGAAACGTAGCCTATCTGAGATCTTAACCTCCTCTGAGGAAGCACATCCTATTGTTCTGCCCCTACTGGGCTAATGGATGACGGGCGTACGCCATACGCCATAACATATGGTTACATTTTATTTCAATAATTCGCATGCACGTAGGGGTCATTTAGCAATGGGAGGAAACGGGAGGACACGGAGAAAACCCACGAGGTTGGACAGGCTACCCTACTCCTTATCACTTACAAGCGGGGAATCGAAACCACGCAACTTGACTCAATGAAAGACCTTACGATACACGGCGCAGGCTATAACCATTCGGCCATAATGTATTTTTGACGTCACACACACACATTACGTAGGCTATGATAATAGACAGTTATTAAACCGGCAATGTGCGTTAAATGTACAGGAAATGGACGTTATAGGGATGGTTATTTGTGATAGCTATTTTAAAGACTTTTGTAATTAGTATTATTAACATGGAAATATTCCTGTCTGGTCCAAAATTACTGTTTATATACAGTCAATTGTTGTCGACCTGAGTTAGCTTCCGTTTACAAATTAATAGGGGCGTGTAAAATCATCTTCATGATCATTCTGCACGCACACAAAGATCTGCCCTGAATGGCCGCCATATACAAAAATTAGCATACGATTTTGTAATGCGGTCCTACTCCGTTTCACACCTGTCATACACACAAAGAACAAATAATGGATGCGGAATAAATATTTCTCAAAAATCTCGAAGTATACATAGCGTTTTCGACTAAAACCGTCGAATTAGGACTTTTAATGTCGGTCAACTAGCTAAGTGTCTGTTCTCAACCGGAGCTAATTGTAGACAAACAGTCTAAGTTTAGTATTCTTCACGATGTCTATGTTTGTTTACCTACTCAACGGTAAATTGGATGTCAGCGATAAATTGGATCCAAGTTGAGTCCAACATGGCCGCCGTATATAATCATTATTATTATTATTATTTCTTAAAATATTTTGTTCATAAATTGAAAGGGATTGGGGAATAGACATAGCCCATCTGACCCCTCTCCTCTTTCCTAAACCTAACCTACAAATAGACTTATTAATATGCGGGGCGGCCATTATAGGGCTCAACATGGGTTCAATTTACTTTTTAACTATCTTGATATTCTTCTTTGGATTGGTGGCGCCAACTGATGTGAATAAATGTCCAAATAATACTTTGTATAACATGCAATAGGAAGATTTAGCTCTTGAATAATGCATCTTTCATCAGATTCCAATACAAATTCAAACAGATTATTATTACATTTGCCTAAGTGAGATAGAAATGTAAATTTTGAATGACCATCATTCAAGTTACAACTGGTCGATTTGAGTTATTTTTGCACCAGATAGGGAAAGTTTGGCTTTAAACTTGATTTTTAACCATTATTCCGACATGTTGGAACAACAATAAAATGAGCAGTAATATGAGAGACAGAGAGAGAGAGAGAGAGAGGGAGAGAGGGAGAGAGAGAGAGTATTTCAATAATTCACTTGCGCGTAGGGCCCTTTAGCAGTGCCGGACTGGTGGGCCAAAGGCCCACCTGTCAGGTCATTGACCAAGGCCCACACAGGTACGTACTGAAGGAGCGTCACGAGCGCGCGAACGTCCGAGGGGGGTCTGGGAGGGGGAGGGGGTTCTCCCCCTAGGTAAATTTTGAAAAATGACAACCCCTAACCCATTTTCCAAGCATTTCAGACCAAAGCAGAAGAAGGCAAATTTTTGATTTCCTGATACAATTAGATAACAGAATGACCTAAGAACACTATCATTAGATGAATTTGAGAACTCTCTTCAGTGTCAAAAACAAAAACCTTTTATTCTCCGTGATGAAAATAATGCAAATTATGATATACATACAGTACACGTATTTGACAGTTCTGTTGACGCACATCACAGAATATAGCGAGAATCTTCGAACTCACAGAAGTAAACGAATATCATCATCTGGTAAGTTTTTGGCGATTATTTCGGCGATAATGACTTATGAAGAACTAAGTAGAAGTTAAAAGATGAATTAAACGGTTCTCGGTATAATGAGGTCAAACTCATAAAGTTCTTTACTTGTAGTACACTTCTTTTTTGTGTTGTTTGTCAGTCATTTTTTTCCTATCTTTTCTTTCTCCTGTCCAGTGTCCTGTCCTCTCATTCCTTCTTTTCTTTCCTCCCCCTCTCCTTTCTTTCTCTTTTCTTTTTTCTTTCTCTTTTTTCTTTTTTCTTTATAGGCTTAGGCCCACTTTTTTTTTAATGAGCTTAGACCCACCTGTCACGGACAGGTGGACAGGTGGGCCCAGTCCGGCACCGCATTTTAGCAGTAGGAGGAAACCGGAGGACCCGGAGAAAATCCAGGAGGTTGGACAGGCGACCCTACTCATTGTCACGTACAACAGGGGAATCGAAACCACGCCAGTTGACTCAATGACAGACCTTATGATACAAAGCGGACGCGTTAACCATTCGGCCATCCAGCCCCACCCCACCCAGCAATATTAGATAATTACTATACCTTGTTATAGGATGATTGATTTTGCCATTCGGAGCACCTCCGGTCAGTAAACTGGAAATGGGACAAGTTTCTAGATGAATTCTCTCCCCTATCACTCGGCTGTACAAGTCTGGATTGTTTATACAGCTGTATCCGTGACCAATTCTTTCAGCATGCATATCATCAAGTGCCTAATATGGTAATATAAACATTCAATTAACTGATACCAAGTGCCTTTTATGGTAATATAAACATTCAATAACTGATACCCAATGCCTCATATGGTAATAACTGATACCCAGTGCCTTATATGGGAATATAGACATTTAATTAACTGATATCTAGTGTCTAATATGGTAATATAATTATTCAATAACTGATACCTAATGCCTTATATGGTAATAACTGATACCTCGTGCCTCAGTCAGTTACTGATACCTACTGCCCTATATGGTAATATAAATACCCAATAACTGATACTTGGTGCCTTATATGGTAATAGTAAACATTGTATTAGCTGATTTCTATAGTGACTTATAAGGTAACAGTAAACATTGTAATAGCTGATTTCTATAGTGACTTATAAATAATACCTTCTGCTCCGACGGGGCTAATGGAATGAAATAAAATGAAATGGGGTTTTACATCCTATTGTTCTGCTCGGACTGAGCTAATGAAGACGGGCAGCGGCACTATGGCCTACTCTTATATATCAAATTCCATCTGCCAAGGGATCTTTTACGTGCACATCAATGTATACACGGGACCTTGGTTTTTGATCCCATCCTAACGACTAGACAGCTGCCCTTGTCAGGCCAGGGCTAATGAATATAAGCATTAGCCATTCAGTGTGCTATGAGATGAACTTTGCCCAGACAGCGGCGTATCTGTCTACTCTTCATCAAATTACAACTGCCATGGGATCTTTAATATACAAACCGAGGTGTATACAGGTTTTTTGTCTCTACCGATAAACTAGAGAGTTATCTCCTCCTATCAGTGAGTCACCCGTATGATGCACTCGGCAACCCTCAGCAGATTCCAGTACCCTACATCTAGCCTTGGCTGTATGACGAAATCCACCATTGGAATTACATTCCAGTTCACGGATTAACAACGGCGTTGCCCATGACTACGCCTTTGAAGAATGTTTTATCATACAAATATTTCAAAGATTGAAGCTGTTTTTCTTTCAAGTTTATCCAATTTTCTTCAAACAAGGACAACTTTGCACTAAAAAATATACACATGCTTCGAACGACGCAATTTTGATAACTTATTTTTATACGCGGGAAGTTTTCCTAATAAGTAAACCGGTGCCGCATCGCAATTGTATAGGCGTACACATCACTTATCGTCATACAGCCGAGGCTAGATGTCGAGTAACGGAATCTGCCGAGGTTTGCCGAGTACTGTATGATGGCGGTGAGCAAAATTAAAATCCGCACATCTTAATCCAGCATTAAATCATTTTGTATTCTAAACAGATATCAAAAGAAAACAACCAACATAGTCACCTCGTATATTGTTTCTGCAGGAGTTACTTCCCCTGCATGGGCTGTTCGGTGTATCCCGTTTCTTTCAGCATCCTGTATTCGACCAACAAAACATAATTTCAAAACTTTCAGATTTTGTTTCTATGACGATATATTGAACAAAATAATACATAGATAAATGATCTCGATCAGTTTGCACAATCTTGGTGAAAACATCAATAATAAGGAGAGTTTCCATAGTTACGTTGACACTCTAAATTTAGTGGGCATTAACCCCATACTAAACTTACAGTAACTGTAGCTACCTTTGAAAACAGACACTAAGCTACTTGATCGACATTTTGATTTCAAAATCGACGGTTTTAGTCGAAATCATTAAGTATACTTTGAAAATTTTGACAAGTATTTATTCCCCTTCCAGTTAATAATATTAAAAAGGTTTATACATGCTTTGTGTGTGTAACAGATGTGAATCGGTGTGGAACGTCATTACAAAACAGTATAATAATTGTATAGATATGGCGGCCATTCAGGGCAGAGATCTATTCTCTAGTCTAAATAAAACCGGGATAATCAAGATGGGTATATACCATGCAATGAACTTTTAGAGACATTTTGCCCGGACAGCAACGTTTACGCGTACTTTTCTTCGAATTCCAGCTGCCAACCGCGATCATTCCTCTCATCTGAACGACTAAACACTGTCCCTTGCGAGGACCTCCGTCTTGCACCACTGACAAGTTTAAACCAGACTGGAAAATTCCGAGATATTTTATAGACCCGAGATACCCTGGCTAGTACGCCAGTACCTTATTCGCTGCGCCTTAGCCACCGTCGCTTCCCTTTGTCCATATACGAAAATGAAAGTAAACGTACCAAATAAGCCATGATATGTGGTGAATCTTTACCACATAAATGTTCTGGTCCGGCTACATCAATACCTACAACTCCATCGGATTTAAAATCTCTACATAACTCAGCTACTTCTAATGACCATTCTACAAATAAATATAAAACATACACCACGTGACATTTTATGACCAATAGATATCAATATAAATATAAAGCATAGATCATACACCGTACATAGAAATGAAATGAATTGGGCTAATGAAGACGGACATACACCATACAGTGTTCTATGGGGGAATTGTTGCCGGACAGTGGCGCTACGGCCTACTCTTATATCGAATTCCGTCTGCCAAGGGATCTATTACGTGCACGTCAATGTGTACACAGGACCTCGGTTTTTCGTCCCATCCGAAATGGCTAGACAGCTGTCCTTGTCAGATCCTCCGTCTTGCACCAGTGACAAGGGGAAACCACGGCCTCCAGACTAGCGAGCCAGCGTTTTACTCAGTTAACTATCGTGGCTCCAAACCATAAATAGTTAAAAAACAAAACAAACCAAAACACACAATTCAGATTAGCAATAGACAACGATAAATATAAAAAAAACCATAAAGAGCATAAAGTTGCGTTTCGTTTATCATTTTTCTGATTTTTACACTAAAAACAAAGTTCTATCACCACTGTGTTCTTCAGAGAGTGTTCCGAGTCGCACCCCAAATGGTTGTATCTATTTATATACGTTAAACAATCAGAATCGTTCTCATTATGTTATACTGCTAACATAAAATAGAACCATATGATAGTCCCGAAATGACCTAGTTTATGTCAAGTGGACGTTAAACCCCATTTCTCTCGCTCATTGGTTATAAAATGTCCATATTTCATCATTAGGGAGAGAGGGAGAGAAATGTTTGGGGTTTTTTTATAAATAGTTTTTTATTCAGGTTATCTGAATGGGATTGGTAACAGGTTTATGTAAAACGCCGCTGGGGTTTAACGTCCACTTGACGCAAACTAGGTCAATTCGGGACTAACATATAGTTCAATTTTATTTCAATAATTCGCTTGTGCGTAGGGGTCTTTAGCAGTGGGATGGAACTACACGATCACACTAATTGACGTAATGACAGACCTCATTATATAAAGTGTATACCTTAGCCCCACTCCGCCCCCGTTATCATTTATTTATTTATTTATTTTTTCAAGAGGCATATCAAACATGACAATAGAGATGATAATATAAAGTTACATGATAATAAAGTTTGGATGAGAGAAAAAATAATGATGTCATGGATGACCAGCCTCTTGGGGATAACCCATAAAAACCTGCTTAAATTCAAACTAGGTTTTTTTTCAAATGGGGTCATGTGTCATTCTGTCCATTACCTGGCGTGTCCCTATAGCAACATAAAATACTCTTCACATTGACGTTAAAATCTCTACAACCATTGACTAAAGCCTCGTTTACAGTTGTAACTACATCACGTGGAGAATAACTTCCGGTTTCCAGCGCATAATAAGGTTTAGCGAATGTATTGGCCATTAAATGTGGAGAATAGCGAGTCTCGGCGTATTTAATGTTATATTTAGAACAGGTTTCACAGAACTCATAGGCCATCTGATAAACAGCATCTCTATCACCACTGAAACAATACAAAACAACAATACAAAACGAAACATGTTTATATGGAAAACAATCATTTGTTTGTAGACAAAGACAGCATGACGTTTCTACAAGTTTAGTGTTCGCTTATCATATGAGTTCAAAAACACAACGATGTGTTGCTCAATCGCATGATTGATATGGAAAATAATCACTTGTTTGTACACAACACGACGTTTCCACAAGTTAGTGTTCTCTTATCGAATGAGCTCGGAAACGTCGTGTTGTACGTGTCTAATAATTCTAGAATATGGTAACTTGAGTAATTACGCTAGAACCGACATAAAAGTTCCAGAGTATGTAACTTATGCCACAACTGATATAAAACGTCGCCCAAATAAATCAGTAATTGTTCTTCCATAAGTATGTGTTATAGTTTATTGATATAAAAGTTGTAGAATATGATAACTTGAGCTACAATCGATATAAAAGTTCTTAGAATATGATAACTTACGCTACAATCGATATAAAAGCTCTAGAATATGATAACTTGAGCTACAACTGATATAAAAGTTCTAGAATATGATAACTTACGCTACAATGGGCATAAAAGTTCTAAAGGAGCGTAATAGTCTCTCTAAATCATGTGTTTGTTTCAGCAGTAAATAATCGTGAAGTTCAGCCACAGTTTTTGTTGGTAGTTGAATACCACGTCGCCTAAACATAACATAAAACAACAAATTAGATCAGTTCTCTCTCTCTCTCTCTCTCTCTCTCTCTCTCTCTCTCCACAGCCTTTCATATACTATGTCATCTGATTTTCGATCCTCTCATGTGCTTAGAAAGCTGCATTCAGTCAATGCTCGTTGTATTCAAACAGGTATGCTAGTAGAATATGGACAAGAAACCTAGTATGACGTCATGTCCGTCATCTTTGACGCTGGCTCTCGATCGCTAGCCATGAGGTCTCGGGTTCGCTCCCGCTGTTGTCAGTAGTGCAGGCGAGTGTCTAGTCTTTCGGAAGGGACGAAAAACCGAGGTGTCGTATACAAATAGGTGTGCATGAACTTATTGGCGGTTCAGGGACCCTTTTTGTGAGCTACATTTGGTAGTTGCTTTTATCCGAGTCATCCCTTGGGACGAATCATAGAGTTCGCCCCTATTTCCGATATGGACTGGATCCGTTCTCAAAACATTTCTTTTTACAAACTGGGCAATGGAAGACGGGTATACGCCATACAGTGTGCAATGGGCGACACTATGGCCGACACTTATATCGAATTCCAATTGCCAAGAGATATTTTACGTGCACGCCAAGGTATACACGGGACCTTGGCTTTCCATCCCATCTGAACGGCTAGACAGCTGTCCGTGTCAGAACCTCCGTTCTGCATCACTGACAAGGGGAAACCACGCCGGAAAATCCCGATGAACTTTCTCCGCCAATGCAGGGATCGAACACATGACCTCCAGGCTAGCGAACAAGCGTTTTACCCACTTAATAGCCACCGTGGCTCCCACAGAATTTTGAAACGGTTGCATTAAATTGTTATATTTTGTCATTACATAGGTATTTATTATTAGTATTTATTCTAAATATTTGTTAGACATGCGATATAAATAAGTACTACTATGAATATGTCTTAGGTCAAACAGTGATAGTTCATGGCCTGATGCTCTAACATATGCGCTTTAGATCATAAGAACTGTTAATAAGTCAACTTTATGTCGGATCTCTAAATGTCCTATTATTTTGAGCGGACGTCAAACCCCAATACTCTCTCCGCTAACTACAGGAGGACCACGCAAACTAAACCCATAAGACAAACATGCGGACATGTTAGCTCCAGTTGTATGTAATAGTAAGCATAGGAGGACCACATCACACATAAACTAAACCCATATGACAAACCTGCGGACATGTTAGCTCCAATTGCATGTAATTCTAACTACAGAAGGACCATGCAAACTAAACCCATAAGACATGTTAGCTGAAGTTGTATGTACTAAGACAAACCCGCGGGCATGTTAACCCCAGTTGTATGTAATAATAAGCACAGGATCACACACAATCTAAACCCATACGACAAAATTGTGGACATGCCACACAATCTACACATATATTACAAGCAAATAAGCAAAATATTGAAGAAGAGTACATTACTTTGCTGTTTCAAATATGGTCTGTGGTCGTATTGTACCATCAAGATGAACATGCAGCTCAACCTGTCAAAATAATACATTATTTGATATTAACATATGGTAATTTTACCATCAAGAATTTTACCATCAAGGATTGTTTTATATTAACATGTGGTAATTTTACTATCAATGATTATTTATATTAACGTGTGGTAATTTTACCATCAAGGATTATGTATATTAACATGTGGTAATTTTACCATCAAGGATTATTTATATCAACAAGTGGTAATTTTATTTATATTAACATGTGGTAATTTTACCACCAAGGATTATTTATATCAACATGTGATAATTTTACCATCAAGGGCTATTTTATATTAACATGTGGTAATTATACCATCAAGGATTATTTATATTAACATGAGGTAATTTTACCACCAAGGATTATTTATATTAACATGTGGTAATTTTACCATCAACATAAACATGCTGCTAAACCTGTTGATATTATATGAGAAACAAAATGAAATGGAGTTAATGTTATACTGATGTGCTCCGGCGGAGTTAATGAAGAAGGACATACGCGATACAGTGACGTTTTGCCCGGATGGATATACGTGATATGGTCTACTCTTACATCGAATTCCAACTGCCAAGGGGTCTTTTACGCGCACGCCAATGTCAATGTGTACACGTGACTATGCGTTTTCCATTGCCAGTCCCTATGTCCTACACATATTATCTGAGACTAACATGCGGTAATATAATATAGCTCAGCTGCCTATAAGATACATTATACCACCACATACTGTAGCCCATCTGCCGATTAAAGCTGCATTATATGACTGCATAATGTAGTGCAGCAATCTCAACATAGAACAAACAGGAAAAGTATTAAACACAGGCTAAATCTAGGGCAATACGATATTCTCGATATAGTCATTTATCGCGATATGGTATTTTCAGACCCAACTACGATATCATGTGGCCAAAAATCGTCAATATAGTGGTTTATCGAATATCATAAAAATAGATAATAAATACACTATACAGCAGTGGAAATTAGCCGACGGCAATGAATAAACTATAATAAAACTAATGTTTTGAGAATTGTTAAATGTTGAAAACACCTGCACAGTGTCCGCAGCCGTTTTTCACTGCATCGTGTATGCGTTACTTTTACTTTGTTTTTAGTCCACAATAAATTGTCAGTTGTTACTACATGTAAAGCTTAGGCCTACTAAACGCCTGAAATTTCCCACTACCGCGGCTAATTACCAGGCTATAAATAGGTTGTCATATTTTTAAAAAACGAATATTTTTAGAAAACTCTACAAAACTTTATTTCTGAAAGCAAGAAAAAAACGACCTATAAATAGATTACTGTCACTGTTAGGCCACAAATACCACAGCCAATCGAATGCTTGAATGGAAGATAGTCCAGATCATTTAGTATTTGTTAAACTGTTTGAACTTATAATACAAGACTTGAATTGAAGACCACACCTACGAATTTTCTTATACAAGGTCACAAGCAGACGCTTTTTAAACATCAGCGGTTGTATTTAATTTTTATTCAAAAAGGATGTTGTTTTGTTCATTTTAATAAATCTATATTATAAAAAAAGCAAAGTTTCAAGTGTATGAATAAAGCAATTCTTACCCACAATTCTTACTCACACTGTAGTCAGCTTTAACGAATTTATATTTAATTTATTTAATAGGAAAGTGACATTATTATTAAATATCGCGATATTTAACTATATCGTTGAAAAAAATGTCAATATCGATATCATCCCTTTTTGCAATATCGTACAGCCCTAGCTAAATCACAATAAGATAAAATGAAATGAAATGGGGTATAAGATCCTACTGTTCTTATTCGACTGGGCTAATGAAGACGGGCATACACCATACAGTGTGCTATGAGAGAAATTTTGCCAGGGCAGCGGCGCTACGACCTACTCTTATATCGAATTCCAACTGCCAATGGATCTTTCACGTGCACACCTTTTTGTACACAGAACTTCGATTTTTGGTCCCATCCGAACGATTAAACAGCTGTCCCTGTCAGGCCCTCCATCCTGCATCACTGACAAGGGGAAATCACACGGAAAATCTGGATGAATTTTCTCGGCCAACACTGGGACCTCCAGACTAGCGAGCCAGCGTCTTACTCACTTAGTCACCGTGCCCCCACCCCCAATAAGATAATAAAACATTGTCTAGTTATTCGGATGGGAGGAAAGACGAAGATCTACACGTTCACGTGCGCGCCTTTAACCGAAACCTGGAGATTTGGAATTTAACAGGCGAAAATGTCCTTTTCTAACCAAAATATAACAGCATTAAGATATTCATATTTATAACCGTGTGTCAGTATCATTAACAGTTAAAAAAGCATCCAAAGTCGATCCAATGTGCAAACGATCCTTCACTGTCACCGGCACCTGTAATGTTCGTACTTTAGCTGGTGGTGGACATACGTCAACAATACAAAACTTTTGAAACACAAATCGAAAATAGTCGATAATCATAATGATATCTAATAAGTTTCCCTATACAATCTTGCCACTTGGCAGATCCACACAAGGCCACAAAGTATTTTCTTTCAAAGCCAGGCTTTCAGATTATTTATCCAGAGGCACGTTCGTGCATAGGGTCGCTAAATAGGCCCCGATGGAAAGTGCCCATCGTGAGTAGCCCTGTTGACGTGGAAATATTAAAGCCTATTTCCTTTGGCTATTGTCAGTAATATCACCTAGTGGGGGGTCGGTCGCTAAGCTCGACAACAACAGGAAGTTTTGAATCTATTCGACAATCAAGGTACTTAGAGAGAGAGAGAGAGAGAGAGAGAGAGAGAGAGGTGGGGTTTAACGTCTACTCGACAAAACTAGGTCATTTCGGGACTAACACATGGTTCAGTTTTATTTGGCTTGCGCGTAGGGGTCTTTATCAGTGGGAGGAAACCGGAGGACCCGGAGAAAACCCACGAGGTTGGACAGACGACCCTACTCCTTGTCACGTACAACCGGGGATTCGAAACCACGCCAGTTGACTCAATGACAGACCTTATGATACAGCACGCACGTGCTACCCCCCCCCCCCTCCCCAAGGTACTTATAAATCATAGCTTACCTTATAAGGAAAGTCATCATCTCCTGTAAATTTCTTGAACATTTTACCACCCTGTCTCAAAATGTGGGCTAACTGGAAACGAAAGAGTCGTGTTGATCTAGGATACGATTACACTGTATGACATAATATTTAAGTTGCTAATCGTACGCTATCTTTCGGTGTGAATCTGAAAGAACAGTTATATAGATTCCAAATATTTGTCTAATTGACGGGTAATGGTCTACACCATAACACAATATCTTTGTTGCTAATCAGTGATTGCCTACTCGGGAGACGTCGGTCTATAATAGTAATATATGTTATTGAGTGAGCGGGAAGTAGGTCTCAATGTTTTGCTTTACTTAAGGCACGTTAACACTGTGTCAATATTTTGACAGTGTATCGTGACGGTTCTCAACTGGTCCGATTTGTTGAATAAGAAATACAATGAAAAGAAATGGGGTTTAATGTCCTACTATTCTGCCTGGGCTAATGAAGACGGGCATATGCTATACAGTGTGCTATGAGGAAATTTTGCTCAGGCAACAGCATTATGGCGTACACTTATATCGAATTCCAACTGCAAAGATATCAATATAAATATAAAGCATAGGTCATACACCGTACATAGAAATGAAATGAATTGGGCTAATGAAGACGGACATACGCCATACAGTGTGCGATGGGGGAATTGTTGCCGAACAGCGGCGCTACGGCCTACTCTTATATCGAATTCCAACTGCCAAGGGATATTTTACGTGCATGTCTATGTAAAATAAAAACACGGCAAGTCATAGACGGCATACAACCATAGACACAGACCAGTCATAGACACATAGAATGACTCAAACTAAACTAAATAAAGAAAAACACAGCTATGAACTTATCAGTAGACACCAGTGAATACTCAATTGGGATCACGTGGTTTTTCACATTTTCTTAGTGTGCCGTTAAAAATTTCGCGGCTAAGTTAGGAAGATCTCGCGGCACACTGGTTGAGAATCACTGCACTAGACCACTAGATACCCCCTCCACATACTCACCGAGACAAGTTAAAAATTTCGCGGCTAAGTTAGGAAGATCTCGCGGCACACTGGTTGAGAATCACTGCACTAGACCACTAGATACCCCCTCCACATACTCACCGAGACAAGTTTAAATTCAATTCACTGACCGACTGACAATCGATGGTGTAGACAGCTTTATAGCTTAGAAACGGGCATTTATATATTCAACAGGATATCAATATATGGCGTGTCTGTAGTCACTCCTATAGTCGTGTGATTCGTGGTAATACATTAGATAATATAATAGACAAATAGGCCACTGTGACATGACGCGCGTGACTTTAATAAATAGGGAATTCCTCTAATTGCCACGCTAGAGTTATGTCCCTTTCATTGAGAGAAAATGAATGAATAAATGGTGTAACGTTCATACGATGAAAGGCGGACGCCATGCAGCGTTCTTTAAGGGTAATTTTGAGTAGATAGCAACTGCATTCCAACTCATTCACTCGCACTCGATTTCGCATGCACCCAACCACACACCCCACAACACCAGTACTAAGTGGGTCAGATAATCTCTTCGGTGCAGTGTAACTGTAAGTGGGAGAAATTGGAGTAGGCCAACTCAAACACAAAAAACAAAAATAGGAAGGTGACCCTACTCATTGTCACGTGAAGGTCAGTGGTGCAGGAAGGAGGGCCTGACAAGGACAGCTACCTAATGATTCGGATGGTACGAAAACCCGAAGGCTTGTGTACACATTGAGTGGACGTTAACGATCCCCTGGCAGTAGGCCATAGCGCCGCTGTCCGGGCAAAATTTCCCTCATACTTGTCATAGCTCACTGTGTGGCGTATACCCGTCTTCGTTAGCCCAGTTGGAACAGATCAGTTTGACGTTAAACCACATTTCATTTCATTTCACGTAGGCGGCCAACTAACAATTCATAGAACCAAGAGCTGTATATATCTAAGCCCTGTGACTCTCCAGTCCACCGACCAACTAACTCGATTGCTAATGCTGGAAATATTGTATTTAAAGAATAAGAAAAAAGCAAATAGGCCTACTCCCAAAACAAAACAAATCAAGGCCTAGTTCAGTAGTTGTTTACATGTCGTCATGACAACGCCAAACGACGAATGTGTTAAACAGCCATACTAACGACTTCAAAGGCCGATCATACTACGTATAATGCAAATAATTGCTAAAACCAAAATAAATAACGTTGATTTAACCGAACAACATGGGCCTATAGAAAAGCAAACAAAATCGAGTTGTAAACATTTGATTGTCAGAGCAGTTACCTCCCCTTAAATTTGGCTTCGAACATCCAGACTATGTCTATCGCCGAGACGTATAATTTTAAAAGTAAATTAAAGCGCGTGGGAAATGGAAGGTTAACGATTGTGTTAAATGATTAACAAAAAGTGCACGTTAGGTTCCATAAATGCCACTAAATGAGTATGCGATGATCATTATTTGGAAGCATTCAGCAAACCCCGGACCCCGGCAGACTCCGGTACCCTATATCTAACGTCGGCTGTCTGCCGTATTCCAACATTGGGACTACTTTCAAGTTCTGGGATAAAAATGAAGACACCCGTGAAAAGTGTTGTATATTGCTTGTTATGTACTTCTCGGATGTACTTCTCAAGCCCATTGCTTGACTAAGTTCAAAAACTCTACACACTCTTCGAACGACGCCAGTTTGAGAACTTCTTTCTAAAAGCGGCAAGTTTTCCAAATAAGTAAACCAGTAGTAGCATCACAATTGTGGAGTAGCTACATATCACTTACCGTCATACGACCGAGGTTAGATGTAGGGTACCGAGGTTTGCCGAGTGTATTTGTATAGGTGTAGCTACATATCACGTACCGTCATACGACCGAGGTTAGATGTAGGGTATCGAGGTTTGCCGAGTGTATTTGGAAGAGATGACGTCGAAGAGAGAGAGAGAGAGAGAGAGAGAGAGACATATGGTTTAACGTCCACTCGACACAAGCCAGGTCATTTCGGGACTAACATATGGTTTAATTTATTTCCATAATTCGCTTGCGTGTAGGGGTCTTTAGCAGTGGGAGGAAACCGGAGGACCCGGAGAAAACCCACGAAGTTGGACAGGCGAGTGGGCGACCCTACTCCTTGTCACGTACAACCGGGGATTCGAAACCACGCCAGTTGACTCAATGACAGACTTTATGATACAACACGCACGTGCTAACCATTCAGCCATCCAACCCCCCCAGAAGGCGTTGGAGATTGCTCCTTTAAAATTTCGAGCGGTATTATTTTAATTTTGTCATTTTATATCGTCACTCCCTCACTTTTACTTTACTTCCATAGATTATATGATGATCATTATTTTAAATAGACTGGCAAAGGGAAGACAGTGCCTTTAAAATTTTGTGCATCACATTTTGGATTCAGTCCTTTTATGTGTTGACTCCCTGACTTTCAGTTTAAATATATAGAAAATACAATGAGCTGGGGTTGTCACCTATCCAACCTCGTGCGTTTTCTTCGCGTCGCCCGGTTTCCTCCAACTGCTAAAGACACATACGCGCAAGCGAATTATTGAAATAAAATTGAACCATATATTAGTCCCAAAATGACACTCCCTCTCTCTCTAGAATATTATACCTCTCTCTCTCTCTCTCTCTCTCTCTCTGTATTTGGTAACACGTGATCACAGATTCTAATCTCTCTATCATATTATGAATAAAGTGTATGTAAAATAGGTCACATATCTTACTATAAATAGATTAGATTGCTGCTGTACAATCTACCATTGAGAAAGTTTTTACTATGATTATATTATATCTATACGACTGTCGTGTACAATACACAGAGAGAGAGAGAGAGAGAGAGAGAGAGAGGTCCACTCGACACCAAGTACCAACTAGGTCATTTCGGGACTAACACATGGTTCAGTTTTATTTCAATAATTCGCTTGCGCGTAGGGAGTCTTTAGCAATATGAGGAAACCGGAGGCCCCGGAGAAAACCCACGAAGTTGTACAGGCGACCCTACTCTTTGTCACTTACAACCAGGGAATCGAAACCACGCCAGTTGACTCAATGACAGACCTTGTAATACAGCTTGCACGTGCTAAACATTCGATCATCCAATCCACCTAGCATACAATGCAGCATTGAGAATGATATTTAACACATGTAAATGAAATGAAATTTGGGTTAACCGAGGTCTCGTGTACATATTGGCGTGCACGTAAAATATCCATTGGCAGTTGGAATTCGATATAAGAGTAGGACTCTCGTATCCTTCCGCCTCAAAATCACCAAAAACTGGCAGAGAGAGAGAGAGTAAAATAGGTGAATAGAATTTGTCTATGAAATGAAATGTTCTGCTCCGACTGAGCTAATGAAGACGGGCATACGCCATATAGTGTGCTATGAGGGAAATGTTGCCTATTCCAACTGCCAAGGGATCTTTTACGTGCACGCCAATGTATACACGGGACCTATTTTTTTTTTGTTCCATTAGAACGACTAGACAGCTGTTCTTGGCCGACTCTACATCCTGCACCAAGTCGGAAAATCTCGATGAACTATCTTGGCCAATGCAGGGATCGAACACCCGACCTCCAGGCTAGCGATCCAGCGTCTTACCCACTTAGCCACCGTGGCTCCACAATCACTGAGAGGGGTGACATCGGTGCAGTTTAATGAGCTAGCGATACTTATTTGCATCTGCAAATTAAATTCTAAAGTATTTTTTTTAAGCATTAGAAAAATAAAGGTTTTGAAGTATATGTAGGTAAACCATATTTCCTATTTAGTGTAAATTGGTATGTAAAATGAGTAAAAGGCACCATTCTGCCCGTACCAGTAACGTCTTATGTAAACAATGCATGCGCCATTGAGCCAGTGGTTGATGCCGCGTGATGTGACGTCATATGTTGAAAGCAGTCATCTTTTACGGAGTTATTAGAAGACTTTCGTATAGTTTTAATTGGATCATAATTTGTGTAGAGTGGCGTGGTGTCGATCACACACTTGGAAGTAATACGAAGTAGGGTCGCCTGGTTAACTTCGTGGCTTTTCTCTGGGTTCTCCGGTTCCACTGCTAGTCTCTCTCTACCCTCTCCCTCCCTCCCCCTCCCCGTCCCCGTCCCCCCTCCCCCTCCCCCCTCTCTTTTCACCGCTTTCTCTCTCCCTTTCTCGATAGAGCATGATCGTCTGCCTACTTCCGTGGGTTTTTTCCAGGACCTTCAGTATCTTCTTAACACCAAAGATATTGGTACACATGCGCATTATTTAAAAAAGATATAACATTTAAACTGCTATATATTCTTTTAAATTTACGCCGATGTGTATATTCGGGGTTTTCGTCCCATCCAAACGACTAGACGTTGCTCATTAACAGATCCCCCGTCATGCACCACTGACATGTGAGAAATGGGTTGTAGAAACGTTCATAGTAAACACCTCATCGATCAAGGGACCACCTCGATTGGGAGCCAGCGCCTTAACCGCTGAGCCACCGTCTCTCAATAAGTGAAATGAAATGAAGTAGGGTTTAAAGTCATACTGTTCTGCTCCGAATTGGGCTAATGAAAACTGCTATGAGGGAAATTTTGCCCGGACAGCGGCACTACGGTATACTATTATGTCGAATTCCAACTGTCAAGTGATCAAAACTGACACAGTTATATGGGACAACAATCACTGGTTTATTATACACAAGTACAACGTTTCGATAAGTATTCTGTTATCGTTATAACGATAAGAGAATACTTATCGAAACGTTGTGCTTGTGTATAATAAACCAGTGATTGTTGTCCCATATAACTGTGTCAGTTTTGTTATGTTTCCAATTGCTATATGCCACTAAAGGATTATGTCAAGTGATCTTTTACGTGCACGCCAATGTGTTTTTCGTCCCATTCGAACGACTAGACAGCTATGATTGTCAGGCCCTCTGGCCTGCATAGCTGACAAGGGTGAACCACGCCGGAAAATCTGGGTGAATTTTCTCGGCCAATGCAGAGATCGAACACCCGACCTCCAGGCTAGTGAGCCAGCGTTTTACCCACTTAGCCACCGTGACCCCCTGTCTCTCACTAAAATAAATATCAAATTATGTAGATTAAGTTTAATGTTTATTTATATTTGAATAAATATGAAAATAAAAATGAAATATCAATCTATATTTTGAAATAAAATGTGCAAATATAATTTACAAAAATCTAGCAATTCATTGTTCGCTTCGTTCTGAACACATTGCACTGCCTTCATCCGAGAACTGCGCATAAAAAACATGATGTCATCACTCTGACGCTTTTGACCTCCACATAAAAACATGACGACATGCCTAAGGAAAACATAAACATACGAAAGATAAGTTATCCTGCCAAACCCCGTTTATAAAGGCGATATAGTACTTAGTTTTAACACGAATAAATGAAATGAATTGGTGTTTAGAGTCCCACTTTTTTTTGCATCGGCTGAAGCCGGTTGTAAATGGTTCAGTTTTATTTCAATGATTCGCTTGCGAGTAGGGGTCTTTAGTAGTGGGAGGAAACCGGAGGGCCCGAAGAAAACCACGAGGGTGGTGTTGTAAATTGGGAAAATAACTACTTTTCATTAGGACATGCATCGTATAAATTACATCCGAAGCAGACAATTTATTGAGACGAATGATCATTTATTATTTCCATTTGTTAAATTTTCTCTACACTTGCGTCACATATATCTTTAAATTAGTTTGAGCTCCGTCAAGGTACTGAATCCAGTCATGAAAGACAGAATCCGGTCATGAACGTTTAATTATGGTGACCAGAAGAGAAGAAGCGAACGCGAGTGGTACATAAACTCAGTATGTTACAGGGTTTAAATATTTAAACATAAACAAACGACCTGTGGCTAATTATAGTACCCATTACTATTGAATACACAAACCCAACGGGGGGGGGGGGGGTGGATGGCCGAATGGTTAGCACGTGCACGCTGTATCATAAAGTCTGTCAAATGGCGTGGTTTTACGTGACAAGGAGTAGGGTGGCCTGTCCAACCTCGTGGGTTTTCTCCGGGTCCTCCGGTTTCCTCCCACTGTTAAAGACCCCTACGCGTAAGCGAATTATTGAAATAAAATTGTACCATATGTTGGTCCCGAAATGACCTAGTTTGTGTCGAATGGACGTTAAACCACGTCATTTCTAAAGTCGGTACGACAAAACATAGTCTCAATTATCCATTTTTGGATTTAATCATCAATGACCGTGAGCAGCAGATCGAAACCAGTGAAAATCCGGCACATAAGATGCCATCGAGAGTTGATTAATGTCTTCTGATGTTAATAAATGTCTAATTAATAATTTATATAACATTTCAAGCCTAAAGAACGACCTGCAATAGGCAGATTCAGCTCTTGCATAATGTATGTATGTTTAATGAGTACAGCCTGATTACTAACAATTTTAACTCACTAATAAAAACTGTGTCTATAAAATGACCATTTCATCATTGATAAAAGTTTTTGTTCTCTTGTCAAGGGTATCAATATTACTGTAAGATTGTTGTTCAATAGTCAATAATATGAAGTTTACAGTATCTTATTGGGGTTTGTATCCAGTTCTGGCATATTTCATAAGCTTAATGGCTTCATAACCCTTCATCTGGAAATCATCTTTGAGAATCTCTTCCGACAGATCCAACAGAAGATCCCCACTCATCTGAGCTTCTTCAAACGCGTCAGCATATTTACTTAACTTCAGTGTCTCGAGACTCTCGGTTAGCTGTTTGATGGTGAAACCTTTCACGTGCTCAGTCACAGATTGTGGCTGCGGAACTTCCGTCTCTTCCGGGGCCTGCTGAGACGACTGTGATGGTGATTTCTCTAACGGTTTGACCATAGCTCGTGGATTATTAGAGTTGACATACGTAATATTATCTCTCGAGATTTTGGGTTTCGGATTTTCAGTAATCGAAGGGATGTTTCGGACAGGAATGGGAGGAGGTGTCATATCGTCCACGGCAGGAACGATAACTCTAGAATAAACAGTGCCATCAGACATTTCGTACGTATCGCCATCTGTTGGTTGTTTCTTCTCAAGCTGGGTCAGAAGATCTTTGACGTTTGGCATCGGAGCCGAGCATTTCCGTTTTTGATTAGTTGGGCGGTATTTGATAAAGTGGGTGGGTTCGATGTAATCATAGACATTTTCGGTCGATCTTGACAAAAGGTCCGGTGAATACACAGCAATATCTGAAAAATATTTTATTTGGAAATGTAACTGAAATGAAATGGGGTCTGTAATGTCCTACTGTTCTACAGGGACTGGCCTAATGAAGGCGGGTATACATCAAGCTGTATGCAATGGGTGGGATTTTGCCAGGACAGCAGGGAATCGAAATCACACCAGTACAAACAATGACAGTCAACAAGGTATCGAGCACGAGACCTCTAGGTTAGATAGCCAACGCCCAACGCACTGAGTCACCGTGACACCCCATAGGCGTGACACCCCATGGGCGTGGCTCTCATCCATAAATTATTTCGTGGGCGTGGTATAAACGAATCTTTGATTACCTGTATTACCGCCGGCTACTTCATAAGAAATATCGTTCACCGCTTCATCCATTTCTCGTTGAAACGTGGAAAATACTGACCGCGGTTGGCCTTCAATGCCTGATACAACCGCCACGACCAGGTTCTGGAGATAGATGGGGACGTATAGAATCTCTCTATCTAACTGACCTAAAATAAAATGAAATGAAATGGGGTTTAACGTCCTACTCTTCTGCACCTAACCTGGGCTAATTGAAGACGGGCATACGCCATACAGTGTGCTATGAGGGAAATTTTGCCCGGGCAGGGGCGCTACGGCCTACTCATATCGAATTCCAACTGCCAAGGGATCTTTTACGTGCACGCCAATGTGTACACGGGACCTCGGTTTTTCTTCCCATCCGAACGACTAGGCAGCTGTCCTTGTCAGGCCCTCCTTTCTGCATCACTGACAAGGGGAAACCACGCCGGAAAATCGAGATGAACTTTCTCGGCCAATGCAGGGATCGAACACCCGACCTCCAGGCTAGCGAGCCAGCGCCTTACCCACTTAGCCACGTGATCCCCGACCTAAAATAAAACCAAAGATCTCACTCTATCTCTCCCGTCAAAAGGCAACACCTAGTAACTCACATTCTTTCTTATTTTGAGAAAACAAAGGAAAATGTAATGAATGAATATTAAACCCCAGCTTATGCATTCATTTGACTATTTAGTTACTAGGTTTTTCTGTGGCATACTAGGCAAATGAAGGAAGTTGCTAGGTTGTGTCATGGGTGTAACTGCTTACAAAATCAAAAGATTGGAATATCAAGTACAACAACAGGAAGCACATACCCCAGTAACTACAAATTTGGTCCTATCTCAATTTTGATAAAAAAAAGTGAGTTACTAGGTTTTGACTTTTGACGGGAGATTATTCTGGAGATAGATAGGGAAGTACAGAATCTCTCTATCTAATTGACCTAAAATAAAACCAAACAATTTATCTCACTCTGTCAAATCTGATTAATACAAATCTATATTTCATTTTTATGTACTTTCGATGGCCTCTACTACACGAAGATCTGACAGGTTGTAGTGAAAGGTCGCGTCAGAGGTCATACGAGCGGCTTTTGACTTTATGTCGTCAGACATTTGATTAGCCAATCAGTGTTGATGTGTCTAGTGGGTTACCCACAGTTCCGTGCACTTCACGTCAAACACTCGCCGTAACAGATCGTTTCGGTGGCTAATCCCTCCCATCATCAAGAACTCTTCCAGGTCCCAGTGTAGTAAAGACAAGTAAAACTATAAAAAACGAAACGAAATAGGGTTCGTTTTTTTTTAATCAGACTGAACTTTATCAAATCCCGAGGGAACATCGGAAATAAATGAAATAAATTAGGATTTGACTTTTTTGCACCATCCATGACATGGGAAATGGACAGTGGCGTTTTTCGCTTGCTTCTTATCGAATTCTAAATTTCAGTGATTCATTTCTGTGCAAACCAAGGTTTACAAGGGATCTCCACCATACATGACTTACAAATGGAAATGAAATGGAATTGGGTTTAGCGTCCTAATGTTCTGCACAGATCCCCCGTCCACTTACAAATGGACAACACAGTGAAAGTTGTCAAGGTACTTGTACTTGTTTCCCTAACATGAAATGAAATGAAATGAAATGGGGTTTAACGTCCTACTGTTTTGCTCCTAACTGGGCTAATGAAGACGGGCATACGCCATACAGTGTGCTATGAGGGAAATTTTGCCCGGACAGCGGCACTATGGCCTACTCTTATATCGAATTCCAACTGTCAAGGGATCTTTTACGTGCACGCCAATGTGTACACGGGACCTCGGTTTTTCGTCTCATCCGAATGACTAGACAGCTGTCCTTGTCAGGCCCTCCGTGTTTCCCTAACAAGCGCTTTACTCACTGGAACATGGTGGATACTGAAATCTGGTACAAGTGATATGCGATGTGGATCAGGACAAAAATAGAAAATGGATTGAAATATGCCAATAGGGTCGGAGAACTATTTTCCCAAATCTCTGAATGCCCTAATCGGGCCCGGAGCCACGGGGTTGGGGGGGGGGGTCTTAGCCCCCACAAAAATCGAATTAGCCCCCCCGAAATATTTTGCCAACAATAATGATTTCTTAGGAGCGTTCTTAGCCGGCCATATTCTCAGCCCCTCCAAAAAATTCCGTAGCCCCACCAAATTTTAAGAGCTGGCTACAGGCCCGCCCCTGACCCAAGAAAAGAAAGGCATGTGACCTCATTGTCGTCACGAAACTGGCATACCACGAGCGGTAGGATTAAAATGGTAGCTTTTTTGATTTCTCAAATAAATGGGGAATGGTGTTCTAGAAAGCTACTGACCTTCATTGATACTATTAGCTAGTAGATATACTGATCTTCATTGATACTATTAGCTAATAGATATACTGACCTTCATTGATACTATTAACTAGTAGATATACTGACCTTCATTGATATTATTAGCTAATAGATATACTGACCTTCATTGATACTATTAACAAATAGATAGACTGACCTTCATTGATACTATTAGCTAGTAGATATACTGACCTTCATTGATACTGTTAGCTAATAGATATACCGACTTTCATTGATACTGTTAGCTAGTAGATATACTGACCTTCATTGATACTATTAGCTAGTAGATATGTTTCATCGTAAAAATTTGTAAGATGTAAAGTACCAATGGTCTCTATCTGTTTTATGGACTCGCCAATATGTAGCGAATATCCTGGTGGTGGTAAACATAACTCTATCCTGACAGGCAGGGTGTTCTGGTCTATAATATCACGTAGGCTCTGTTCTCGGCCAGCTGAAATGACACGACTCTGTTACAAATCATGATATTAGAACTAAATGAAGAGAGTCTTAAGAGCGGTTTCAAGATGAAGAATTATAAAGCTGCTTAACTGATGAAATTTGCCAGAACAGGACACGTACGGCAAGAGAGAGAGAGAAAGAGAGGGAGAGAGGGAGAGAGAGAGAAAGAGAGGGAGAGAGACAGGGAGAGAGAGAGAGGGGGTTTAACGTCCAATCGACCTATTATACTATTCGTTTCTCTTACCTTTCTTTTGAGTTCTAGCAACCCGGAATTTAATTGGATAGTTCACAGGGAAACTAAGATGGCGCCCATGTGTATCCCTAGCAACCACTCGACGTTGCTTAGAATAGGAGTGGATTCTCATTACCTTAAAGGAAAAATAACGGCACTTTTAATGTGGCTATAACAGATTTATTGATGAATTCAAAGCTCATATACAGTGGTGTAATTTTAGGTGCACACTGTATGGCGTATGAGCGTCTTCATTGGGCCCGTCGGAGTAGAACAGTAGGACGTTAAACCCCATTTCATTTCATTTCATTTCTATGATGAATAATTGGCTTGTCACGTGATAAGGCCAGTCAGAGTAGAACAGCAGGACGTTAATCACGATGTCATTTCATTTCTATGATGAATAATTGCTTGTCACGTGATTAGATTTATCTATTAAAGTAGAAATGACGTCACTGAGAAAGATGTCCAACCAATTCTATCATAGTCTGTGGTCTGTGATAATAATTATTTTCAAGCCTTGATGTCCGACATTTTTTTCAAACAGACATTCTTAATGTTTCCTGGATAAGCAGGTCTATAAACTTATATAATTATTGTAGTCACGTAGAGCAGGTCACGTGCCACAAGTTACTATAACGTCTATCAAACATGCACTACGGTGTATCTGGGAGGCTAGATATATTTTTTAAGGCCAACTCAAGATTTCGTCAAGGTCGCTGTGATGTAAATAAGATAAGGGCACGTGATTGTTGGCGAGATTGTGGTGACCTTTGAACAAACTTGAAGTTGGCCTTATGAAGTAGATCTAACCGTATCTGGAACGCTTCTTTTAATATAAAGATAATAAAGTTAGTACTCACGTGACCAGTAGAATATGTATCTATATCAATATCACCATAGTGACCCTGCTTCACCTGTATTATAACAGGCAGACGATGGGCAAATTTCTCATAAACATTTCGTATTGACAACGCTTCACTGTTTAATTCAAATTTTATTTCAGTCGCCATCTTGGTTATTCAGTCATCAACTTCCTGTATCGTTGTGGTTGAATCCTGGGAATTGAAATGTAATGAATGAATGCAATAGGGAGCGTTCCTTTAAAACGTAGACGGAGGGCCTGACAAGGACAGCTGTCTAGTCTTTCGGATGGTACGAAAAAGTGAGGTCACGTGTACACATTGCCGTGCACGTAAAAGATCCCTTTGCAGTTGGAGTTCGATATGAATAGGCCGTAGTGCCGCTGTCCGGACAAAATTCCCCTCATAGCACACTGTATAGCATATGCCCGTCTTCATTAGCCCAGTATAGGAGCAGAACGGTACAACGTTAAAACCCATTCCATTTCATTTCATTTAAAACTCAGCGGAAACAGAGGACGTTGTCATGCCAACTATTCACCCATATTATATTATAGATTATAAAGATACATTATGTAAGATTTAGATAGATAACTGTTCGAAAATAGATAAAATGAATAATTTGAAAATTTCATTCAAATTACTCTATTGATTATGTCCTGGATAAGTTAATTAATGTCTAATTAATAATTTAGATAATATTTCAGGCCTAAAACAGACCTGCAATTGGCAGATTTAGCTCTTGCATAATGGTATGTTTAATACAGAAATAACGCCTGCTTAGCGAGTCGAAATAATTTGGACTGCCCCCCCCCCCCCACAAAGCCCCCCCCCCCCTGTCCCTTTAATATTAGTCCTTATATAGATTTTAATACTGAAAATAATCCAGATTATCCAGATTCTAGCATTTTTAACACGAAAACTATCAAAAAAATCCCGATAATACTAAACGGATGTGAAACTTTCTTTTTCGGAAAAACGAAAAGCACTGAATATTAGGAGGGGGATTGGATGGCCGAATGGTTAGCGCATGCGCGTAGTATCATAAGGTCTGTCATTGAGTCAACTGGCGTGGTGTCGATTCGCCGATTGTACGTGACAAGGAGTGACGTCCAACCTCGTGGGTTTCCTCCAACTGCTAAAGACCGCTACGCGCAAGCGAATTATTGAAGTAGTTTGTGTCGAGTGGACGTTAAACCCCATCTCTCTCTCTCTCTCTCTCTCTCTCTCTCTCCCCGAATATTAGGAAAGAATTATTAAAATGTACTTCCTTAACACGTTTATACTTAATAAGATCACTGAAACTTCCTTGTTAGTTATTAGGAGTGGAGTATGAGAGGAACGTCATTTTATGTTGCTTTTGGGGGCCACAGTGACTCAGTGAGTAATACGTTGGTTCGCTAACCCGGAGGACCCGTGTTCGATCCCTGTGTTCACTGAGAAAAGTTAATTGGGATTTTCTGGCGAGGTTTTCATCTCGTGACCTTGGGAAAATCTGCAATGGCCTTCGTAAATAGATCTGACCGTTCGATGAAGATTAGAAGGAACACCGCTGTCCTAGCAAAATCCCCCTCAGCACATTGCATGACGTATGTCCATCTTCAATAGCCCAATTATTGTACATTTTCCAAAACGTGATAAGGGGTTGGCCGAATGGTTAACGCGTGCGCGTTGAATCAGAAAGTCTATCATTAAGTTAAGTGGAGTGGTTTCAATTACCCGGTTGTACGTGTGATAAGGAGCAGGGTCACCTGTTCAACCTCGTGGGTTTTCTCTGGGTCTCCCGGAGTACTCCCATTATCAAATTGAAAGAAAAAAATTAACCATATGTTAGTCCCGAAAGGACCTGTTTTGGTGTTGAGTTAAGTGGATGTTAACCCATTCTCTCTCTCTTTCTCTCTCTCTCTCTCTCTCTGCCCACAACCCCTACGCGCTACTATAATATTAGAAGGTATTGGTTAATATCGCCTCGTTGTAATATAGGCTGGATTAAACAACGAGACTATTATTAGATCGTGACCCACGCTTTCTTATAACGAAATTGTATTCGCATTACAAATACTGAATGCTTTCTTGTGTAACTTCAAATCGGTTTGAATGAAAACATATATAATATAATAGACGTCCAGAATAGATCATTCATTATGTATCGCACAATACAAGTGTGTACATTAGCCATTATATAAGTGTTAACGAATACGCATAATTGTCGTAGAAAATATATATATATATATAGAGAGAGAGAGAAATGGAGTTTAACGTCCACTAGACACAAACTAGGTCATTTCGGGAATAACAATGGTTTAATCTTATTTCAATAATTCGCTTGCGTGTAGGGGTCTTTAGCAGTGGGAGGAAACCGGAGGACCCGGAGAAAACCCACGAGGTTGGACAAGCGACCCTACTCCTTGTCACGTACAAAAGGGGTTCGAAACCACGCCAGTTGACTCAATGACAGGCTTAATGATACAGCGCGCACTTGCTAACCAATCGGCCATCCAACCCCCCTCCATGTAAAGCGATATCTCCTTAGATTATGAAATTTATCACACAAGTGATATCTACTGTAGAATGTATTATTGGGTGATAAATATATTTCTATACATCATAACAAATTAGATAACCTACATCTAGTGCATCGCTATAAAAGTGTAATATTGTCGTGTATAAAACGACTATATATACATACCATCACTCGTCATAGAATATAAGTTTATATAGGCCTATAAGGATATATACAAAGTTTAGTATATTGTTGTGTATTAAACGACTATATACATACCATAGAATATAACTTACTATAGGCCTATAAGGATATAAACCAAATTTAGTATATTGTGTATTAAACGTAGTGTATGGTACGCCCGTCTTCATTAGGTCGGTTCAGTTCATTCATTCTTGTATAAATATAATCCCTTATGAGCTACAGCGCACCTGTTGACACCCTCGCACTTCTGCCCATAAACTTTATAACGTATTGAGGAGGTGGGGTGGGGCGGCCGGGTGTTGGGGGGGGGGATATATCAGGGAGACTATTATAAATCTAAAGCAGATGATAACGTACGAGTAAGGCATTGGACAAATAAATCTACACAGTAAACAAGATGTCACAGTTGAATTAAGACGATATTAATGTATATTTATCCTAAGCGAGAGAGAGACACAGAGAGAGAGAGAGAGAGACAGAGAGGGAACTTAATGTCCATTCGACACAAACTAGGCCATTTCGGGAGTAACATATTGCTCAATCTGATTTCGTCCGGGGGGCGGGGGGCAAAATTGGATGGCCTAAAACATCCACGGGGGTATTACTGATATCACATACTATGGGGGGGGGGGGGTTGCGCGGCGACGAAGCGTGATTTGCCCGGGACCCAGGTTTAATTCACCCGGTTGGGCAGGCAACCCTACTCCTTGTCAGGGCGGGGCAATATAAACCACGCCACTGGACTCAATGACAGACCATGTGATCTATCGCACACGCATTCAACTATTCAGTCAACCCTCGCCGGAAACTAACCCCCACTTCTGATCTGTGCTATGCTGTTTTTAACTTAACGAAAAGAAGTATCAAGCATACTCACAATATGTTGAATCTAATATTGGTTTAAATAATATACGCGGCTACCTGAATACATCCATATTTAACTCAATACGCATGACAAACAGGGTTTTAAACCCACATTTCTGATTATCGAAAAGAAAACTAAAACATACTCACAATATGTTGAGTTTAGTGTCTGTTAAAATTAATCCTTGTAAGACATGCCGCTACCTGAATACGTCCATATTCAACCATACGTATAACAGGTAAAGTGTCGGGTTTAATATCATTTTATAATGATATACTTCCTCTTTGCTTGAATACCTGAACTTTAAACAACAATAATATCACAGGTGAAGGATCTAGTTTAAAGCGACAACGCGTCTGATATCACAGGTGAAGTCTTTAGCTTAAAGCGACAACGCGTCTAATATCTCAGGTGAATACTTTTGCTTAAAGCGACAACGCGTTTAATATCTCAAGTGAAGTCTTTAGCTGAAAGCCACAACGCGTCTAGTCTATACAAATGAAATGGAATGGGGTTTAACGTCCTAGTGTTTTGCCTCGACTGGGCTAATGAAGACGGGCATACGCCATACAGTTTGCTATGAGGGAAATTTTGCCCGGTCAGCGGCGCTACGGCCCACTCTTATATCAAATTCATACTGTCAAGTGATCTTTTAGGTGCACTCCAATGTGTACACGGGGCGAATTAGGGCCGGGCGAAGTTGGGTTCCTGGCGAATTTGGGCTTCGTGGTATCGAATTAACTGTTGCTCTCCCTACTTTTCTGCACCTACCGGGATAAACAAGACGGGTATTCGTCATACAGTATTATATGAGGGACATTGTGCCCAGGCAGCAATTGAATTCCAACTAATTTAAAGCGGCAATACGTCTATATATATATATATATACTGAATAAAATGGGGTTTAACGTCCTAGTGTTCTGTACCGACATCCTAGTTAGTCAGCCACCTCCTTCCTCATTGAGTCGGGGGTTGGGTGGCCGAATGGTTAACGCGTGCACGTTGCATCAGAAAGGCTGTCATTGAGCCAAGTGGCGTGGTTCCGATTCCTCGCATGTACGTGGCAAGGAGTAACATCGCCTTTCCAACCCCTTGGGTTTTCGCAGGATACTCCGGTTTCCTCCCACTGCTAAAGATCCCTACGCACAAGCGAATTAATTAAATAAAATTGAATCGCATGTTACTCTCTCTCTCTCTCTCTCTCTCTCTCTCTCTCTCTCCCTCTCTCTTTATTAGCCCGGGAGCAGAGCAGTGAGACTTTAAACCCCTTTTCATTTCATTATTATTTTATTCTATCACAATATGGGTACTTTAAGTTACATACAAATACCGGACGTAGATGTTTTATAAAAATAGTAATAAAAAATATGGCTACTTTAAGTTACATACAAAACCCGGACGTAGATGTTTTATATTTAAATTAATGGCTACAGAAATATGGCTACAGTAAGTTACATAGAAAAACTGGACGTGGATGTTTGTATCTTTGTTTTATAAATCCAAAAACATTATTGCTACTTTAAGATTTGAAACTTCCCCTTTGCTCGCGTTCTACCTGTCCCGTGAGATATTAAAAAAAACTGTAATACAACACCACATTAGAGGTCGTTACGGATTCAGTTCACACGACAGTGACAATAACTGAGATGAAATGTAGTGTAACGCTATACTCACTGTTCTGAAGTAGCTGGGCTAATGCAGAAGTGCATACGCCATACAGTGCGCTATGAGGATGGTTTTTGACTAGACAGGGGCGCTACGGTCTACTCTTACAACTGCCATGTGTAAACGGGATCTCGGTGTTTCGTCCCACCCACTGCACCATTGACAATGCAAAATAAAAAAAATCCAATTCGTAGTAGGAAACACAATAATGTGGCTCGTCTTCAGAAACAAAAATACCAGAAGTACCACCCAAGGAAGACCATCAGCGCCACCAACACCAAAAAACACTGAAATCGCTTTTGTATATAAATCTAATGTATTGTATGTATTTTTAATAAAACTAGGAAATATCACGAACTAACTTTTCATCATTCTAGGTCAGTGCTTATGCGAGATTTAACCTCTCCCCCAAATTCTTAAACCTAACCCTAACCCTTTTTAGAAGACTGAACTTGGATCTAATTTAACGTTTACCCCTCTTAAAACGGTTAGGGTTAGGGTTCGGGTAAGTATTCCCCAAAATACTCATTTATAAAAAGTAGTTATTTCCAATAAAATTTCGTCTTTTTGGTATATAGAGTTTAGTGGTATATATATTACTTTTCGGCGAGATACGATCAGTGAAAAACGTCATAGGCAATACGATATATGTTCTATGAGGGGCACTCAGTGTTATTCTTTACATTTTATTACATATTTTGTTGACATTCATTGTTGGGTTGGGTAACATTCATTGTTACTCCGAAACGAGCCGATTGGTGACTTGGTTGCAGCACGCCCCTCCCCACCCCCACACACTTTCTGAATAACCTGGATCCGCCCCTGTCTTAGTTCACTTAACACGTTTATTTTAATTATTATGCCCATTGTGAATGATCCATGTTAAATTACCCCCATTGTTTTCTGGGATATGTGTTTGTTGGGTTGTAAACTTATCCTTATATATTGATATTGGTTACGTTTGATCTTCTTTTAAATTTTATATGGTACGAACTTGCCAAAAGGGAGCTAACCGTTAGTACCACTTCCTGTAATTTTCCTTCATTAATAAGCAGATGATTTGTCGTGTCTTATCTTTACTGTATATATTTAATCCCTATCCATCGCCAAAGTAAAATGGCAAAACAACAACAACCGGTAACACAGAATTCAACAGGTTATGAACCCAGGAGGAGAATTCCAGGGACGGTGATAAACGAAAATATGAATTGTGGGAAGTCAAATTTCGTGGGTGTAAGCGTCTCAGAAATCTCCCTTAAAGATAATACCAAGGTGAAAGACAAAATGAAGAAGCGTTTGCTGAATGTGTACATGTACTAATTGTACATGACACAATTATATGGAATACAAGTTACTTGAAAAGTTTATTTCAGCAACGTTCGACGAGGGTTCTCTCGTCTTAATCAAGCACCCTCGTCGAAAGGTCGCTGAAATAAGGCTCATGGTAGAAAAGTACTAAGAATATTACCCCATCTACCCACGGGCAAACCTAAAATAATAACCCTGTACACTGAATGGACCACACCAGTCAAGCGAGGCTCTGGATCTGTTACAGATTATAGTATTAGAGCAGAAGCTGCTCTTTGAACACGATTCCAGTCACAGCTTTGCATTTGTTGTTGCATTTCTACTCTTAAAAAATAACAAAGCTGACAATTTACTTATTGACAGTGGTGCGTCAACTCAAAGTTCTATATGTTTTAAGAAGAATTTCTCATCAGAGAAAAATGTTTTTGAATTAGCCAATGCTACTACAGCTGAAGGTGCTGTATTAGCACGAGGTGATGCCGTGGTAACACTCCATAATGTCATCAGAAACCCAATGAGGTAACCCTTCCACATGCCTTATATGTACGAACTTCCAGCCAAAATATATTTCCTGTCCGGGCTGCTACCCGAGAAGGAGCTCGTGTTGAATTTAGTGGAGATTCAGGTATTATTACTTTCGAAGAGTATGAAAATGACAATTAGATTATTCAAATAAGTTGTATTTTATCAATGAATTTAATAGTATTAGTAGTAGTACACTCAAAGAATGGCACCAAATCCTAGGACATTGTAATGCAAAGAACATTTTTGACTTACAAAATGTAATAACTGGCATTTCGATGACAAATCCAGATTCAAATATGGTCCTTAGGCAAAATGACACAAACTCGTTCTAGAATTCCAGATGTCGACGCAAAACGACCTTTTGATGTTGTAAATATTGACCTTGCATGTCCCGTCGACCCTGTACCTAGAGACGACTATAAATATGCCCTTAAGGAATATCTTGCAGATATTGGCCTTGTAGGTAATAATAAATTTGTGAGAAGTGACCAAGGTGGGGAATTTATTACAGTTTATGTCTGAGCAAAGAATGGTTCGCTGTCTCGTTATTCTAATACATATCTTTAAGTAGTACTCCCTCAAACAAATTTTTGCTCATTCTTATCGTTTAGAGTTTATCCCATCGACAATATACAAAATAAAGATTTTAGTAGTTTTATCATTCTTTAATTACTATAATATTATTATTTTTTATTATTATTATGACTATTAGATTTTAACATTTCCCCAAGACGCTTTATTCCTACTCCCAAAAGCAATACGAAAGCATGCAGTAAATAAAAAAAATTAGGAATTTTTATCATTATTACTATTAAATTTTACGTAACGTCTTTTCGCCATTTCTACGTATAGTGAGTGCACCAAAACGCATTATTCCCACTTCCAAGAGCAATACGAAAGCATGCAGTAAAAGAAAATAAAGAAAATAGGAATTTTAAAAATAGCTACTGACACATGATATTTTGCCACAAGACGCACAATTGGCTATACTGTAATATTCCAAATAATATGTCTCTACTATTAAACATATCTACATACCAGAAACAAAAGAATTAAGCGTGTTAAGTTGATCAATTAGTTATCGTTTGTGGATTAATAAACGCACATGTATTTTCATATAAAGCAAAGTACATTGATAATTATAACTTGAACGTATTGGATATACGTAAATTATTAAATTAAAATGTTTATCATATAGATTTTAAATATATAAGACAACTGCTTATATATATAGTCTTGGAACTTCCAGGTTATGTTCCAGTTGAAGATCTGTAGAACGAGCAATCTGATTAAAACACGGATCCAATTTCGTTTCGTTTTTATAGTTCAAAATTTCGATTTTACTTGTCTTTACTTCGCTTGGGTCTGGAAGACTTGTTATTTAACTCGTGTTCTGCTTGAAATGAGGGGTCAGCCAATCAAATGGTCTGTCGAATCGAGTGTTTGACCTTTTTTGCGCGGAACTGTGGGTAGACATTAGCGGCAATAGAAATCAAAACAAAGGAAAAATAGATAAAAAAAACATGGCGGTCGCTAATTGGTTAATCGAATGACTGACGTAATCGGGTCGATTGTCGGGTGCTTGGTACCTGACGTCATAGAACGTGAACTCCCACTATAACTTGTTAGATCTACATGTGGTGTAGGCCATCGAAAGTATAAAAAACGAAACGAAATATAGATCTATATTTTAATTAGATTGTAGAACCAGCAATCTGTTTCACGTTGCGTAAACCAATAATTCCAAATTAAATTAAGCTTGGTTATATAGGTTATACATACATTTTTAAAAGGAATTACATATGAGATAGCTGTCGCCGCTGCTAGCCAGACTAAAAGATTATAAAACACATATATTAGATTAGTAGCCTTCAGTAAAAGGACAATCATATTATCTAATAATATTCACCTGATGTCTAAGTAACTAACTAACTTAATTAATACCTGTCCATAACATTGTTTTACACGGTTGCCTTACGGGACTATTACATATTAAGCCTTAAAGATACATTTTCAAGAAAGTGTTTATCGAGTAGTTATTTCCAATAAAATTTTGGCAATTTTGGTATATACAGTTTGGTCGTTTATATAATCAATCAGGAATATATATATGTAACTAATTACAACAACAGTTACAGTTCAGTCGGATATATATTCTGAAAGGAATATACGTGTAACTAATTGCAACCGCAGTTACAGTTTGTTGTATTATTTGTTAAACGCGATATTTGTAGTTTCAGTTTTTCTTGCTCTAACTTGATTCGTTCTATGTCGGCAAGTAGCCATCTTTTCTTGATGTCATCAGTGGTTTCAACTGGAAAATAAAAAAGGCAATAATTAGAATATTTAAACCGAGATATTAAACGTTGTTTTATTTCAACACAGCCAATCTGATTAAAACACAGATCCTATTTAGTTTCGTTTTTATAGTTCAAAAAATCGTTTTACTTGTCTTTACTGCACTAGGATCTGGAAAAGTTGTTATATAGAGAGAAAGAGAGAGAAATGGGGTTTAACGTCCACTCGACACAAACTAGGTCATTTCGGGACTAACATATGGTTCAATTTTATTCCCGGGGGATCACGTGGCTAAGTGGGTAAGACGCTAGCTCGCTAGCCTGGAGGTTGGGTGTTCGATCCCTGCATTGGCCGAGATAGTTCATCCAGATTTTCCGGCGTGGTTCTCCCTTGTCAGTGATGCAGGACACGGGACCTCGGTTTATCGTCCCATCCGAACGACTAGACAGCTGTCCTTGTCAGGCCCTCCGTCCTGCATCCCTGACAAGGGGAAACCACGCCGGAAAATCTGGATGAACTTTCTCGGCCAATGCAGGGATCGAACACCCTCGACCTCCAGGCTAGCGAGCCAGCGTCTTACCCAATTAGCCACCGTGATCCCCCAGTTGTATATTAAAACCAGAGTAATCGGAAGTGATACAGGTTTCATCAATGTTCAACACAAATACATTCAGTTAGCATGAAATATACACATAATAATATTATTAGAGAAAAATAATGACAAAAGGGATAGGGGCCTACACAACCATCATTCACAATGACAGTGTATCAATCAATTTAATTTAATTTGTGTTTGAAAGAAGAAAATAAAAATAAAAAAAAGATAAAGAAATAATGCCATGTATTATTTCTATAAATGTTTTAATTTGTTTTAATTGTGTTGTTCTGTGTTGCTGTTGGCTCTTTTTTTTCTTTTCAGGTAATTTTTATCTGAGGAGAGTCATACGCAAGAAAAACACGAAAGAATGTCTATAACACTAAAGCGCTGAATTTGTGAACGGCATTAAAGAACTTTTTACTAACTTTTAACTATGTGGAACTTTTTGGACGAATAGTTTTTTACACACGGGTCCAGCTATGTCGTTTATACTGCTAAAAATTCCTAGCACTTCACTTTTCCACATCAAGCAAGCGGATTCTTTTTCCCCATGGTTTTTTTTCTATCTACACTGATGACGCCAAACATCCGTCAGCTGGACACCCTGTTTTAATTTGTTTTTATTATGACAAAGAGAGAAGATGACTCGCCCTCTCTTCTCACAACAGCGATTTTATAAGGTGACTTTTTGATTTATAAAGACTTTTTTTGTGTTTTTACCAATTTTTCAACCTTTTAAGTCTAAATAATTTAATTAAATCAACCTGTCCATAATATCATATTTATTGTATTGGACGTTAAATCTGTAATCAACAACAATAACATGAAATATGTATTGGTCTTAGACAGTTAGGTTTGGTTTTAAAGAAAATTAAGTATATTTAAAAGAAACGTACCCACGCCAGTAGTTGTACCTTGAGTTTTGCCATTACCAGAATCACCATCTAAAATAAAAGAAAATTCTACATCAATTTTCTGCTTGGCTCTATAATTGTAAAGGAATATAATATTGTGTAATTAATTTCGTTTTTGTATTACTTTGTAGTTAGATGTCTTGGATATCTTTAAAATATATAATGCATTACAGTTTTTGTATAGTATATACTTATTATAGAGTTCGATCAAAATATACAAGGAAGACAGATTTAAATCACACGCATTTAAATGTGGTACATGATGGAAAGGATATTTTTAAGGCAGTGTGAAGTTAGCTCGATTTTCGTTTTTCGATATTGGCGAATAACGAAAAACGAGCTACTCGTTTTTCGACATTCGCCAAAATGAAAAAACAAGGATAGCTTTTTTTATGTGAATCCACTGCTCAGGCATCCTCATTTATGATATCTTTAGTTCGTTTTGGAAAACGTATTTAATCAAATGTGTTTTGGAGACATTCTGTAGATATACATCCATCAAATTTGCTTTTTTGAGATTCAAGTTTGAATATCGAAAAACGAGTCGCCAATATTGAAAAACGAGCTAGTTGTTTTTCGTTATTCGCCAATATCGAAAAACGAGAAGCTCGTTTTTCGATATTCACCAATATCGAAAAACGAAAAACGGAAATCGAGCTAACCTCACACTGCCATTATTAATGCCAATTGTGGTTGAAAAGGGAAATTGTTGGTCGGTCGATAGCGTAACTGGTAATCATTTCTCATTTGTCTCAATGTAAGTGTTGAAATGTTAAGCTATGGAGGCAGGTAGAATATGATTTGTCTCAGTATAAGTGTTGAAATGTTAAGCTATGGAGGCAGGTAGAATATGATTTCTATTAATAACACTTCTCATGGTTTATCTGAAATCTATAAGAATCGATAAAGCATCAATCAAACTTGTTCAATTCTAGAAGAAGACGTCAAAATACAAAGTCTATTCAAATAACGACAGCAAATAAACACCCAACGTCATCAACTGACGACAGCAAGTTAACACACCACGTCGTCAAAATCAACTGAAGTAAACACACTACGTCATCACAATTGAGAATAACCAGTTCTACCAGGAGTAAATATAATAAGTTATAGTATTGTAACATACCTGTTAAGTAGATAGTTGTACTGACACTATACATTTCATTGAGATTAACCATACATCTGATTTCCAGGCCATTATAATCTTTACCAACGTAATAACTGAATGTGCTTCTGGAATAATATCCACATCGAGTTGATGTTGGAGGTTCAACCTGGCCATTTGTTATATTGGTATAAAAAAGGTCACAATGACCAGTTGTATTGGAACACCAGTTCCAGTCGTGTTCAGGATATCCAACATCTCCTTGACAAATTATATCAATCTTTTCACCAACATCATATTTCATTTTCTCTGGATATCGGGTTATTTCTATTGAACCCGGATTAACTGTACAAATTAAATTTAAGTATATAGCTTTCTTTATAATATAATACATTATATTATATCTAATGTAAATCTCAAACCCGTGTGACAAAATGCCTCGTAACTTGTATCATGTTAGAACTATGTTTTATAGATATAAAATATTTAGATGCGATGAGCCCACGAAAACCCACGTGTTACTGTCCACTTATATGTTTATTATATGGAATTCACACAGTCAGCTATACGAAGGTATAAAAGCCCCTGTGTTGTCTGTAGTTAAGAGGGGGGATCACGTGGCTAAGTGGGTAAGACGCTGGTTCGCTAGCCTGGAGTTCGGGTGTTTGATCCCTGCATTAGCCGAGAAAGTTCATCCCGATTTTCCAGCGCGGTTTCCCCTTGTCAGTGATGCAGGACGGAGAGCCTGACAAGGACAGCTGTCTAGTCGTTCGGATGGGACGAAAACCCGAGGTCCCGTGTACACATTGGCGTGTATGTAATAGATGCCTTGGCACTTGGAATTCGATATAAGAGTAGGTCGTAGTGCCGCTGTCCTGGCTAAATTTCCCTCATATGGCGTATGCCCGTCTTTATTAGCCCAGTTTAGGAGCAGAACAGTAGGCCGTTAAACCCCATTTCATTTCATTTCTGTAGTTAAGAGAGACTTGGGTAGGAGAGCGTAGATGGGCGTATGAACTCACTCGAGTTCAGCCCTTGCCGTGGCAGAGGGGAGAAATGATTGTCGTACAGATCCTATTTCGTTTCGTTTTTATAGTTCAAAATTTCGTTTTACTTGTCTTTACTACACTTGGATCTGGAAGAGTTGTTATTTAACTCGTGTTCTGAATGGTTTCAGGGATAAGCCAATAAAAGGGTCTGTTACGACGAGCTTTAGGCGTGTTTTGCACGGAACTGTGGGTAATCCACTAGTAACATCAACGCTGATTGGTTAATCAAATGTCTGACGTCATAGGTGATACGTCGATCTTTTGACCCCTGACATGACCTAACGCTATAACTTGTCAGATCTTCATGTAGTGTAGGTCATCGAAAGTATAAAAAAAAACGAAGCGAAATATAGATCTGTATTGTAATCAGATTGATTGTCGTAATAATACGGTGGTAATGTCATTGTTTATGTTCCTGATATATTTAAGTTCCTGTTTAGTTGATGAGCATAATATCCCGTGTGTAAATAAGTACTATATTTACTGATCTTTTGTAATCAATAACAGTGTTACACCCGTCTCTATATAAGTATTATATCTATTATTTCGGCTGACATAAATGCTATAAAGGGACTTTACATTGACACAATAATAGATTTTATCAATTTGAATGTCAGTGTTGCAAACAGAGGCGTATATTGATAAATGGTGCCAGTGCCAAGTGGTTCAATTGAGACGAATACCCAACAGTTTGTAGTTGGAGAAGGTTTTTCAGAAACGGGTTTGTCCAGGCAAAATGGTCATACCCCGAATTTCAGGTATGTATTGTGCTGAAGAAATATTCTACCCGATTCCATGTTTATTAACGGATCTAATACAGTACTTTATATTAAAAACGTTTAGTTATTCAGCAGACACAATAACCATATATACATGAAAAACTACCTTTTTGCCTTGTAATAACCCGGACCCTAATACGTTATCACAGTGCAATACTACGTAGATATGTTCATGGGCGTCACACATGGGGGGGTCCGACCCCCCTAATTGTTTTTCTGGGGGGGGGGGGAGGTGAATATACTTGGACCCCCCCCCCCCAAATTTCCATAGTAGGCCCTAACTCCTATTTATTTACAACAATTATTAGGATTAATTAAGATTCTATCTGTATAAAACATGTACATATCCCAATATGGTTTACATTGCGAAAATAAAACACGGAGAAAATCATCCTGGTAACATGTGTCAAGTGAAAAGTAACACTGTGGTCCATAAAATTGTGTCTAATAGCCTGTCAGTAATATTTTGTTAATTTTTTTCTGCCATGATAATCGCATGTAGGTACCCAAAAACATTATCGCCCGCTCAGCCAGCCGCGTAACCATAATGCTTTGTTTATATTTTTTAGGGATTTTAAAAAAGGGTTAGGGTTAGGGGTTAGGGTTGCGGACCCCCCCCCCCCCCCAATATATATTTCACGGCTACGCCTCTGGATATGTTAGCATCCATAATATTACAAATTTCAGCAATGTAACACAATACGCGTGAATTAATTATTTTGAACTGTCCCATTTCATCTAATCATGGGATACTGTAACATTATACACATAAAATACTTACTTCCAACTGTCACACTTTCATTGTATTGTAGCAACGCTGGATTAGTAGATATAGTAGGAGAACCACTTATTATACACTGATATTCAGTTTCAAGACGATCAGGACAATCAAGATTATTTATAATAACTTCCAAGAAGCTTTCGGTTGGTTGTTGATTTATATCATAATTACCAGTGACTGTATATTTCGGTGATATTATTCCGCTTCCAGGTCTAATCCCTCTGCCATCTATTTCTGCCATGACCGTTGGTAGTGAATTCTGTTCAAGGGAATGTTTTAGTATCCGTATATCGTATAGTGTAGTATAATAAGAGTTAGAACCAGGAGAACATCGTATGGTTAAAGATGTATAACCTATTTGTTGATAATTGGATGGTGTTATTGTGAGCCTGCCATCTGAAAGTATATATTAACTAACCAATTAGGCTTACAAAAGCCCCTCTCCTGGCTTATTCCCTATATTACTAATATAATTCTATATCTGGTGAATAACGAACAAACCGGTCCGTTGTTCATTATTCGCCAATATTAAACATCTTATTATTCAGTTAGAAAGACAGCTTGTTAAAATATATTTACCAAGACTGTGAAGTGTTATAAACCAATTAGGCTCATAAAAATCCCACTTCGGGCTTATTCTCTATAAAAATGCCTAATTATATATCTTGTAACAAAAATTAGATGATTTCTGGACTAACATTTTTTTCATTTTATTTCAGTGAGAGGAAACTGGGGACCTCGATAAAACTCACGAGATGGGAATCGTCACCACGCAACTTGACAGACCTTGTGATCTACAACACATAAACACACCACCGCATCATAAACACACCACTCTTCAAAATCTGCTGACGACAATGTGTAAACAGGCCACCAAAAAACAAGTACACCTACGACGTCATCAAATTCAGGTACAAATGGCAAGTAAACACTGATAATACGTGTTCATGAAAGAGTAAATTGTTTTGAAATATCCACTTACCTGCTAAATAGATAGTTGTACTGACACTGTCCACTTCTGAGTTATCAACTTTACATCTTATTTGCAAACCATTATCATCTTTACCAACATAATAATATTGGTAGATACTATCAGTAAAATATTCACATCCAGGTGATCTTGGTGGAATGCCCGATAGTGTTATATTTTCTGTTATTGGGTCAAAAAATAAATCACCGGATGACTTAGATTCCCAGGACACTAATTTTTCAGAATATCCAACATATCCATAACAACTAAGTTCAACCCTATCACCAACACCATACTTCATACGTTCTGGAGATCGGTCCATGTCTAGTGAACTCGATTTACCTGTACAAGTATTAGATTAAATTTTAATACATTCAGGGCCGTATGTAGGATTTATAAAGTGGGGGTGCAGCAGAGTGGTGGGGCGCCATAGCCACCACGTAAGTGATATAAGAAAGTTTGGATCAGGGCAAACGAACCCATTGGCGTGTGGGCGCCCTTAAAACCGATCGACTGATCAGTGCCTTAAGAGCATTACTGTGTGATCATAATCAAGTCTATTATTTTATAATTGAAAGATTGTCAAATTATTTTTGGGGGGATGGGGATGGGGCGCCATTTCTCGGAGCACCTTAATTTTCTAGGGGTGCAATGTACCTCACCTCCGCTAATGCAATCACACCAAAATCAAAACGTATGTGTTATTCTTGTTTCTTCTTTTATGGAAAACCAAAGAGCTCTTTATTCAGTGTTCTTAATTCTTATTTCTTCATTTAGGTTAAGTCGTATTTTGACATTTGTACACTAAAATTAACATTTGTCTCTTAAAATCAATATTTGTTTTACAAATCAGACATTTGTCGTATCAGATTTGTAAATTGTATTATTGCGTAATTTAATTGTATTTTATTATAAAGATATATAAGACTTATTTTAGAAAAAACAAATCTCGAGAAACAAATGACTAATACTCGTATATTCAGGAGCGATAGAAATTTACTTCCCGGTGGTTATACGATAACTGGAATTTCGTATTAAGACCCTTCCCTTCACTAAATAAAGTCCAACTTATATCTTCGTTAACAAGGTGCATAAATATGAATGTGCCAGAAAATATTTTAGTATTTTGTTTTATGATTCGTATTTTGACGTTGAATACCCCCACCCCATACACACACACACCAATTTAATACAGATTAACGTCATCTATATTTGATCTTTTATCAAGGTATGTAAATATAAATGTGGCAGAAAATAATTTACATTTTTGTATCAAACAATACACATACTTTCCAGCAGTATATGAACAGATACATTGAATTTTATTTTAAGATCCACATTTTGACTTTAAATATCCCCACCCCACCCTCACTTTATAAAGTTTGGCACCGTGCAACTTTGATGATCTTTTTTCCAAGGTATTTTAATATAAATGTGCCAGCAAATAGCTTGAAAGGTTTATTTACAGTTTTAGAAATGTAAATTATATTCTGACTACTTTCAATTTATTTTCATTATCGAAGGCCTGGATTAGCGATGCAGGTGATTTCTCTACTGTCAATGTGTGGGCGCTCAAAACATTTCCTATTATTGTATGGTGACTTATGTATGCCATGTTGTTTTCCACTCACCACCAGCGTCCTCTGTCGTTATAATGTTCAGGTTAGAGGAATTTGCCGAAATGCTCCTTGACATATGTTTTGTAAGATTCGTATTTGGAGATTTATATATTTCAGAATTTGTTGTTCGAGATTTGTTTTTCGTTGTATGTTTCTGATGAAATGTAAATGTATTTGTTTTGGCTTCAGAATCTTTTGTCCAGGCAAATTGTACATACCTCGAATTTTAGGCATACCCATAGAAATAAATCATTAGCGTATTGTGCTGAAGAAATGTTATACTTCATTTCATGTTTATTTAAAGAGTACTTCATAATTCATATCACAAATCTACATTCCGTTACTCAGCAGCCACAAAAACCATTGTACTGTCACGTTTTTATTTTCTTGTAATAACTCTCCGTGCAGTCTCCATGTAAAACATAAATGTTAGGATACATATAAATGTGATATTACAAATTTCAACAAAGTAAAGTTACTTTATTCAACAGGTCAAAATACTTACTTTGATATACTGTGACATTTTTATCTTCTTGTAGCAACGTTGGATCATTAGCTATAGTAGGAGATCCATGTGTTATGCACTGATATTCAGCACTATCGTCACAATTAGGATCATTTATAATAACTTGTAGGAAGCTTTCGGTTGGTTGTTGGTTTCTATCATAATTACCAGTCACTATATGGTTGTATGGTCCTAAACCCCTCCCAGGTTTAATTCCGTTCCCATCTATTTCTGCTATGGGTGTTGGTAGTGAATTCTGTACAAGGGAACGTTTTAGTATCCGTATATCGTATAGAGTAGTATACGAGTTAGAAGCAGGTGAACACCGTAATGTTAAATTTCGAGCACCAGGCTGTAGACTTTGGGATGGTGTTATTGTGAAATGAGCAGCCTTGACATCTGAAAATATATATTAACTACAGTATTGTGTGTATAATAGGTTATATCACCCAATAATACATTCTACAGTAGATATCGCTTGTGTGATATATTTCATAATCTACTGCGATATCTCCTTAGATATCGCTTTACATGAATTTGATTGGCCAGTGAAAAAGGAACTAGTGCGATAACTCGTTAGATATCGCTTTACATGAATTTGATTGTTAAGTAAAAAAGGAACTACTGCGATATCTCGTTAGATATCGCTTTACATGAATTTGATTGGTAAGTGAAAAAGGAACTACTTTTTTCATTTTAAAAAAACAGAGCATTTTTTATTACAAGTAACTTATTTCTTATTAAAAATTCGGGATTCGCCCTAACCCAGAATGATCTATCTTGCATCCGACCATTTCCTCGTTGGGTGACTCAATAACTCTTTCTAATTGAGAGAGAGAGAGAGAAATGGGGTTTAACGTCCAATCGACACAAACTAGGTCATTTCGGGACTAACAAATGGTTCAATTTTTTTATTTCAATAATTCGCTTGCGCGTAGGGGTCTTTAGCAGTGGGAGGAAACCGGAAGACCCGGAGAAAACCCACGAGGTTGGATAGGCGACCCTACTCCTTGCCACGTACAACCGGGGATTCGAAACCACGCCAGTCGACTCAATGACAGACTTTATGATACAGCGCACGCACGCTAACCATTCAGCCATCCACCCCCCTTTCTAATAGAGCTAGAATGTTCAAACTTGGTGTGAGTGCTGAGAAGAATGTACCACCAACCATGTGGAGTAAGGGGAGTTACGGTCAGACGGACTCGGGACCTAAACACTTAGAGTGGGATTGTTGAGTAAGGGGAGGTCACGATAAGACGGACCTGGCACCTAAACACTAATCCCACAACGAAGACATCTACCAATCCAGAAGCAGAAGAAAACATCTACCAAACAATATGTTTTTTACTAAATAAAGGGAAAAACTTCCCACAAAACCCAATCCATGCCCTAAGCCCGAAAATGGAAAGATTGCAAAATCATATTCTAAAAACAGGAAGCAGCTTCGGCTCTCCTATTTCTTGTCTGTGATATCACTTATGTGGAAGCAGACGTTAAAACACCACGATACTACTACTACTACTGCTCACATCATTGCTCCTTGAAACTTATGTCAGTCATTATTTCAACTTTATTCATTACAAAATATCGCATTCGTTAATTATACTGGTATGAGGCTATTTGATATTGGGTTACAATTCGATAATACTCGATAGTATTTTTTGTCATGCAAACATATTTTAAATACTCTCGTCATTGGTCTGATCAGGGTCCGAATCAGCCAAGAATCTGATCCCAATCAGTTAAGAATATGAAGCATCTTCTCTGTGATTTAGCTCATTTGCATTGAATCCGTCAATCACTAATTACACTATTCATTGTGACTAATTACACTATTTATTGTGACTAATTACACTATTTATTGTGACTAATTACACTATTTACACTATTTATTGTGACTAATTACACTATTTATTGTCTTTTTATTAAATATATGCAAACATATTTTAAACACTCGCGTCATTTAAATAATGGTCCGAATGAGCCTTGTGATCCGAATCAGCCAAAATCTAGTCCCAATCAGCCACAAATCTGGTCCCAATCAGCCAGGTCCCAATCAGCCATGGTCCCAATCAGTCGATTACCCGATGACGAACATTGTCTGCTTAGAGCAGGCAGAGATAAGCAATCTGATTGGTTGATGCTTTAGGGGCACGATAACTTTGGTAATAATGAAGTGAGAGCGATGAAACTCTGAATATAGATTCATTATATCATAACCTTGACTAAGTTCGATTGTGCGAATTTTCTGCCTTTGCTAAGGAGCGATAAGCAATTTGATTGGTCAGGACATTGGAACATAAAACCTCTTATTTTAATTGAGGTAGAATGTTTAAACCTGATGTAGATGTTCATTAGGTGAATGTCTTGACTGACTTCAATGATTAACATTTCAAGCTAAAGCTAAGCAGAGCTAATCAATTTCATTGGTCGATGCTTTGGGACAAGATAATCTTGATTCTATCTGATAGAGAGTGATGAAACTTAGTGTGTATTTTGATTGCTCGATACTTTTGAAAAAAATAAATGTGCAATTAATTGGGATTTCGGCAGGGGGACATCAAATATCAACACAAGTCGATAAATTAAAAAAAGAACAAAACTATTCTCTATATGGATTTGTTTGTAAATATGTCTAATTCAATGAGGTCTAATAAGATTGTGTTCACATTATTGCCACTTGGCCACTTGGACGCTTTTACAGCCTACACAACATTATTTTGTGAAATGTTGTATATTTCGATCGAGAGAGAGAGAGAGAGGAGAGAGAGAGAGAGATGGGATTAAATGTCCACTTGACACAAACTAGGTCATTTCGGGACTAACATATGTTCAATTTTATTTCCATAATTCGCTTGCGCGTAGGGGTCTTTAGCAGTGGGAGGAAACCGGAGGACCCGGAGAAAACCCACGAGGTTGGACAGGTGACCCTACTCCTTGACACCTTCAACCGCGGATTGGAAACCACACCAGTTCACTAAATGACAGCCTTTATGATACAGCGCGCACGTGCTAACCATTCAGCCATCCACCTCCCCTGTATATTGCGGGGTGTCATATCAAGACAAGCTGATTTTATATTTGTATAAACAACAAAAATTAATTTAACTATTCCCAGCCCATGTTATAATCCAGAAATGTTATAATTGCAGTCCCATTAACCTTAAATTGATGAGTTACGAGGGTCTAACTGATTATAGACAATGGGTCGTAGTTGAAAATTGTGATAAAGTGCCTCATGGATTTGTTGAAGGGTATATCTCTATTTGATAATTAAATTTGGTATAATGTAAGGCCCTCAAAATCAAATTATCTTCCAAAAGTAATGGTATGATAATTAGTAATTATCATTTAAAATGAAATGAAATGAAATGGGGTTTAACGTCCTACTGTTCCGCTCCTATACTGGGCTAATGAAAACGGGCATGCGCCATACAGTGTGCTATGAGGGAAATTTTGCCCGGGCAGCGGCACTATCGCCTACTCTTATATCGAATTCCAACTGCCAAGGGATCTAATACGTGCATTCTAATGTATACACGGGACCTCGGTTTTTCGTCTCATCCGAAGGACTAGACAGCTGTCCTTGTCAGACCCTCCGTTCTGCACCACTGACAAGGGGAAACCACGTCGGAAAATCAGGATGAACTTTCTCGGCCAATGCAGGGATCGAATCATTTAAAAATGTCATCTTTTTTTTATTTTGGCAAAGGTAACAGCTATTTATTTTTAGACAATCAAATTTCACTTTTGCCGTAACCCCTTTAAATCAAGATGACCGCTCCTGTGGCTTGCTGTGATTGTCATTTTGTAGAAATTGAAAATATCATTTTCTGATATATCTTGGAAGAAAGTTCATCCAGATTTTCCGGCGTGCCCCCCCCCCCCTTGTCAGTGATGCAGGACGGAGGGCCTGACAAGGACAGCTGTCTAGTCCTTCGGATGAGACGAAAAACCGAGGTCCAGTGTATACATTGGAATGCACGTAAAGGATCCCTTGGCAGTTGGAATTCGATATAAGAGTAGGCGATAGTGCCACTGCCCGGGAAAAATTTCCCTCATAGCACTCTGTATGGCGTATGCCCGTCTTCATTAGCGCAGTATAGGAGCAGAACAGTAGGACGTTAAACCCCATTTCATTTCATTTCTGTTATCTCTCGCGGTGTTTATAATGGGTATCACATTTGCCGAGAAATTTCATCGGATTTCCGACGTGGTTTCCCTTTGTCAGTGGCGCTGAACTGAGGGCCTGACAAGGACAACTGTCTAGTCGTTCGGATGAGACGAAAAACCGAGTTCCCGTGTATACATTGGAATGCACGTAAAAGATCCCTTGGCAGTTGGAATTCGATGTAAGAGTAGGCGATTGTGCCGTTGCCCGGGCAAAATTTCCATCATAGCACACTATATGGCGTATGCCCGTCTTCATTAGCCCATTGGCGTGCACGTAAAAAAGCCCTTGGCAGATGGAATTCGATATAAGAGTAGATCGTAGCAGCAATGTGCGTGTAAAATTTCCCTGATAGCACACGGCATGGCGTCTGCCCAGTCGGAGCAGAACAGAGGTACGTTAAACTCCATTTCTTTTTATTTTAATTATTTCAATGAAATGATATATGGTTTAACCTCCTACTTTTCTGCAGGATAGCTGTCAAGGGTTCGTTTTACGTGCGCGCTAACGTGTACACATCTCAATTACAAAAGGGGAACCACACTTAATAGAACATATGCGGAAGCCATATTTGTGCCACATTTGAAGCCACATTTTAAGTGCCTCATTATTTTTGGTGAATACATAAATCAACTAAAAATGCAATGTTTTCCTTCCTATGTTCACTGGACAATCATAGAACCTTAAAGAAGGTTGCCGTCATTGAGCGTCAGTGTCATACATACGTCAAGATTGGATAATATCCCAAAATTGTGGTTTACTACATTAATCTCATTAGTTATTAATACTAATTACTTTAAATCATGAATATTTATATATATTTTTTTCATCAAATTTGGTTTTAAAATAATTATTTTACGACTTGTAAGACTTAGGGGGAAATTTTCCCCAACTGCTGAAACACTGTGGGGGAATTAATTTTAGTGAATAAATTTAATGCCAAGATCAATCCTGAAATCGTTACATTTTTGCAACTATTCAATCAAAATCTGCGAAACCTGGGGGGATATATGGTTATACACCACAATTGCTACAAATGCAAAAACAAAAACTTTGTAATTTGAACCATTTTATCCAGGTAAATGCTGGTGTGACTCCGGTAAAAATTGCAAACCAAATAATTAAACAATTAAACACTAATCTAATAGTAACGACCTTACCTTGAATCACTGAAATATAAATCAGTACAAATAATACAATAATATTCCTGCTCATTATGTTCTTTGTCCACTGTTACACGTATCGTCTTATAGTCTATATGATACAGTTTACTTCATGCATGTACGGCATATACACCATCAAGTTTCTGCAGGTATCTCGATCTGTTAGCAAGGTAGCAGCTTTGGTACCGTCTAGATAAAGCGCGCAAGTGTTGTCTACCCAATGACGCTATTGAAACCTCATCTACGCATGCCCTTAACCCGTTTACGAACATCGTGATTGCAGAAGATATTAAAGTTTATTTATGGACTGCACAACTTCCTTGTCAGTAATGATAAGCAACAGACTATACTGATAACGGCGAAATGCAGGTAAAAGAGGGGAATTTAAAGGAGCTAAGCCACTTTAAGGTACGTTAACCAAGGGGTATGCAAGGTTCCCACTATCACGGTTCGTGCTACGATTTAAATCGTGGAGTAATCGTGGTGATCCTATCAGGTCGTTTCATATATTGTGGTCAGTCGTATTAATCGTCTTGGTCGTAGCGGAACGTACATGCACGTACCAGACCGTGGACTCAGTAGGGATAATCCTATCTTTACGCATCCCATCGTAGAGGAATTTCAAGGAGCTAAACCACTTTAATGTACGTTAACCATGGAATATACTGATTATTTATAACATTGTTTCAATGTTATGCTAGAGCTAAATAGATCTATTGCAGGGTAATCTTTCAGGCTTCAAAGGCTATACAAATTATCGTATATCAACTCGCATGGCCATTAGTGTTACATGTTCGAAAATTTTCAAAAAAGACTCATAAATGCGATATACTTTGCTTTCTATTCTTATATATCAAAAACATTATGTCGATTAAAAGTCGAGGGGTTGGGTGGCTAAATGGTTAGCGTGCGCGCGCTGTATCATAAAGTCTGTCATTGAGTCGACTGGTGTGTTTTCGAATCCCCGGTTGTACGTGACAAGGAGTAGGGTCGCCTGTCCAACCTCGTGGGTTTTCTCCGGGTCCTCCGGTTTCCTCCCACTGCTAAAGACCCCTACGCACAAGCGAATTATTAAAATAAAATTAAACCATATGACCTAGTTTGTGTCGAGTGGACGTTAAACCCCATCTCTCTCTCTCTCTCGATCTCGATTAAAAGTAATACAAATTCAACAGAAATTTAATTGCCTTCGGTTTCTAAACCCCGATACAAATTGTGATTTTTAATCAAAGGTTTATCTTAATCTCGTATAATGCATGTTAAATTTTAAATCATATCTTGACTTAAGGTGCTAAAAGTGGAACACACAATCTGCTAGTTCCCGCACTAGATCTACAGATGCACAATGTTCCACGAACACAGATTGCCATAGCACACAACAAATCAACATATCAAATTAAATGGGCAATTTTATTTTTGTCAAATTTAAAAGTTTAATAAACTACCATTATATGTGCCTAAGTTCCAACAATTTAATGTCCCTGCGCCACAAGACGACGCGAGCAATGCAAAAACAAAGTTTGTGTTTAACCAGAACGAAACAAAGTTTGTGCTTAACCAGAATGACACAAAGTCAACAAATAAACCCGGCCCTAACAGATTTACACTGAATTCCAGTTAAACAAATGGTCGTTTTTAAAATATCTGTTTTAACTTACAACTGTAATATTGCTCCAGGTTACTTAAACATACATTATGCAAGAGCCAAATCTGGCTATTGGGGTTTAACGTCCTACTTTTCAGATCCTATACAGGGCTACTGAAGACGGGCATACGTCAAACAGTGGGCAGTGGCACTATGACCTACTCTTATATTGAATTCCAACTGCCAAGGAATCTTTTACATGCACGCCAATGTATACACCGTACTCGGTTTGCCGTCCCATCCGAACAACTTGACAGTTCTCCGTTTCAGGCACTCCGTCCTACACCACGTCGTTCTTATTTGTAATGTAGCGGTAGATAGCAGACGATCAATACACGTATTGATACTATCTCTTCCAAACTGTGGGGCCCACAGGGAAAGTGTCCCTTGTTTAAAGGAACAGGCGAAAACCCGGATTTTTTTATTTGTACACAGGGCATTTTCAAGGGATTTAAATTGGTGGTGCTGTGAGTGAAAGGTGGGCCTTGTTAGGGGATGCTTGCTCTCTCCTATGAAAAATAGTTTTGGGTGCACAGATTGGCCTGAGAGAGAAAGAGAAATGAATGGGGTTTAACGTCCACTCGACACAAACTAGGTCATTTCAGGACTAACATATGGCTCAATTTTATTTCAATACTTCGCTTGCGTGCAGGGGTCTTTAGCGGTGGAAGGAAACCCACGAGGTAGGAAGGCGACCATACTCTTGGCAAGTACAACTGGGATATCGAAACAACGACAGATGACTCATTGACATACCTTATGATACAACGCGCTAAGCACTCGGCCATACACCCCCCTCCCTCCCAATAAAATAAAACCAAGTACGAACAATCCAAACGGTTAGACAACATTCGAAGTCCTAAAAAAAAACGTTACAGGTAAAATAGTGTAATCAGGAAATGGACTGTTCACCGTGGTAATACAGGTGTTTAATACCATAGAATGAATTCAACTGCAAGTTTTTCTCATTCACAACTTATGCATTAATAATCAAGAGATAGAGAGAGAGAAATGTGGTTTAACGTCCACTCGACACAAACTAGGTCATTTCGGGACTAACATATGGTTTTATTTTGTTTACATAATTCGCTTGCGCGTAGGGGTCTTTAGCAGTGGGAGGAAACCGGAGGTCCCGGAGAAAACCCACGAGGTTGGACAGGTGACATTAATAATCAAATATCCATACATAAACAACAGGGGGAGTTAGTTACCATCTTTTTGATCTTTACCATCTTTAATATCTGCGTATATGGAATGTTTCCGATAGCAATTAACTAAACATACAGCTACCCATAGAGATGAAGAAGTCAGTACGTCATTTTCACTCCAGATCATGGTGTAATCACATGTGTGACAACGTGATCTATACCTTTCATCAAATTTAACGATCATTTAGGTGCATAGAACTTTATGACCTCTGCTGGGCTTTGATAATATATGCTATTGACGTTTCAACTCTGTATAAACTTATGTTAATGCACGAACTTGCTATGATTTAATTAAACATGTAATTAATTCAATATGCCCTTTATAAGCTACACGTGATCGGTGTATAACACTCGGCAGAACCTCAAAGAGAATGTAGTAGTGGTCAGTGCATCATACCATGACATGATAATGACTTCAAAGGGAATGCGCAGTGCAGTTACCATAATCTATTAAACAATACCATATATGATGATCACTTTTGTCCCATTTTCCCTAATTGTTGGACGTTATATAAGCAGGAGTTTACTGACAGTAAGTCAGACTTGGAATAGAGCTCCCCTCTAATTATGTCTATTTCATGTTCTTAATAAAGGTCTTATCAATTATGCTGATCTTCTGTTATCTGTAGTGTTACACATGTCTGGCCATGCATGTGCAGATAGTGACTATATAGTATATCTACAGTATGTAATATTCATATTCCATGCAAATTTAGTAGTATTCAATCTTCCTGAACTATGGCGAAAGTACCTCGTCTCAAATAGGTTTTTTTTTTGGTTAAAAACAAATCTTTCATATTCGCTTGATAGCCTTAAAGATACATTATGGGAGATAAGATAAAGAGATGGCATTTCTCGCTATAATAGTTAAAAACTAAATAGTGTAAAGGTAGTTTGCTGAAAATTTCAGTCCAAATTGACCCACTATGAGCCGAGAAAGAAGCCGTTGAAATTTTTGCATAGTCTCGGTTATCATTACTAAAATCATTAATATAAACAGCATAGTCTCGATAATCCACTTTTTCTGATTTAATTATCTTTGGCCGTTAGCGGCATATAGGAATCTAATCCAGCCTACATCGAAGGCTAGCCTTGACATCGAGAGTTTATTATGGTGTGGATAAGTTAATTAATGTCTAATTGATAATTTAGATAACATTTCAGGCCTAAAGAAAGACTTGTAATAAGCAGATTTTGCTATTGCATAATGTATGTTTAAGTCGTGTATAATTTTGCAGGTATCAGACCACGGTTATTAAGATCTTTATTTAGGAGCAGATCATCTTTCAGTTTATTGACTGACATGACTATCGTATAGATTTATTGACTGACATTACTATTATAAACTTGATACATCTATTGTTCACCTGCTCATTTAAAGAAGAACCACCAGAAGAGACATTAAAGTCTCCATGTATCATGGCAGGATAATAAAACTGTTGAAGTGTAGGGTGTAGAATTATTGAAAAATTCAAAAAATGTGATATTTGTTCCAACTATAATCCAGCAAAGGTCAGTGCTATATTTACGATGGGGTTATTCGCCAAGCAGACATCAAAGATGTTGATATTGCCACCAAAACATATACTTCTAAATTTGTTAACTTCCATTCCCTCGGTGGACTTGCCAACTTACACCATTATCTCATGCTATGATCAGTAATTTTCTTTAGCTTACTGAGACTATACTGGTAACGATAACAGAAATGAAGTGAAATGGGGTTTAACGTCCTACTTTTCTGCTCCTAAACTGGACTAATGAAGACGAACATACGCCATACAGTGTGCTATATGGGAAATTTTGCCCAGGCAGTGGCGCTACGGCCTACTCTTATATTGAATTCCAACTGCCAAGGGATCTTTTACGTTCACGCCTATGTGTACGTACACGGGACCTCGGTTTTTCGCCCCATCCGAACGACTAGACAGCCAGTTCCTATCCCTTCCTATATAGCTGCAATATGAAAATATCGATCATCCCCACCTCTGGTCTACGGTTATTTTGGAATCATTAGCGACTATTTTTCACCGTGATTCTTCTTTATTTGCCACGGGAATCATTTCTTGCCACGGCTGACACACTTTTATAATAATTCAACAACGGATTGGACGAAAAACCAAGGACCTGTTTACACATTGGTCCGTCTTCATTAGCCCAGTCGGAGCAGAACAGTAGGACGGCAAACCGCATTTCATTTAATTAATGTTGCTGATTAATTTCTTCACCAAGCCTTCTCATTGTAAATAGCATCCGAGATAACAGGGAAGACGATATCGCGAAATATTCCAGGAAATACTCCGACTCAAAAACTGCTTGCTATTTCTTCCAATTTTTAATTTATTTGGTGAAAACTTTGTGACATACCTGAAATTGTCATCCTGTTCCTTTCTTTTTAGAGTCGTAACGCCTAGTTCAGTAGAATTATTCTTTTGTAAATGTCACATATTTCGACATTGTCCAAATCTCGGAACATACACATTACGACTCGGTCTGCCGAAAATTGAAGACATGCATATCGCGGAAAGGGTAGACAGGGATCTACCAATCGGGTGCTTTCGATTAGAAATATTGAGTGGGCTAATTTACCTGTTGGTTTTGCTTTACGGCAAAAATACTTATTAGGGTTTCAAACCGTGAAGCTTTTGTAAAATAACAATTGTTTTTGTTCGGATTAATATTATTATAGGTTTTGTTTCCACTTTTCTTATTGAACTACTCTATTTTTGAGATCAAAGTTACTGATCACCTGTAAATAGGTATCACATCAACAGGTGCTTCCTCATTTACCCAACTTTAAAGGCACTATCATTATAATAGTAAGTACAGTATTAAAGATACAGTATATAAGTATTGATGAGTCCAGGGGAAGAACGATCCAGTCACATTTTTGGTCTTTTCGCATAAAAGGCAAAACAGACTTTTGGACGAGAATGCTTGACGCGAACAGAACAACGAGTGGGTTTAATTACAACTTCAAAATGATGTTTAAAATGAATCATAATTACCAGTACAACAACTAACTTCCACTTTTCAGTCAAATTAAGATCAAATAAAGGGTACGATGGACGTATTTGTCTGGGAGGCCATTTCAGAAGGGCCTTGGTTCGATGTGACTCCGATCGTTTTTACCTGAAATTAATTGTTTCACAGAAAGCTCATGCAATTTGCTACAAGAAGGTGCTCTTAATATATAAAAAAATTCTCTCCCTTTGGCGATAATGTTTAGCGTGTAAACTGATCGAATAATAATTATCCGATTGACACAGAATTAACTGCTATGATACAGAACAACATTATTGATACTAAAATCCATATATAATTGTGAATGTCTGCCATTTCCGAGAAATAGGCAATCTTGTGGGAGTCACTTTTCAAAAGAATAAAATAGTGGTCGATGTTTCAGTAGTAAGGGAAGTGACGTCAGTTAAGGGTACTGGGCACCGGTGAAACCCGTTATGACTGTATCGCAGTGATGGTTTTTATTATTTTCTGAGCTGTTTCTAAACATTTCTTGCACAATAAATACATAGCAATATATATATATATATTGGTGAAAGGTATTCTAATATTTCTCACGGTTTATTGACTCATAAATATTCATGGTAATGCACTGCCCACATAACACTTGGCATGGTAACCTTTGGGGTACACTATGAATTCTGTACAATATATTATCCTACATTTTTGCTTGGCTGACAAGGGAACTAATTTTCTCGGCCAACACAGGGATCGAACTACATATGTAATAAGTTTGACAATTAAATATTCCCCTCGGTCGGGCAAACTGTGATCTGAGAACCCGCTTCATTACGGACTGGATATGCAAGATCAAGATATGACATATAAATACTCCGTCGCCAGCTTATCACGTTCTAGTATATTGTCTACAAGTTAAGAAGTAAGTTTTAATTTATCATCGCCTCTGAGTTGGACTCATCAGTCATCCCGAATTGTATAGTTATATTGCCTCGTGCCACTTTATATCGATTTAAGATAACGTTGTATTCTTCTGGGCTGAAAACAACCACTTTAACATCAAAGCACGCTGAAACAAATCAAAGCGAAACCAACATCCACGGTCCTCTTGGGCTTTTCCGGAGAGGTAAATGAAATGAAATGAAATGAAATGGGGTTTAACGTCCTACTGTTCTGCTCCTAACCTGGGCTAATGAAGACGGGCATACGCCATACAGTGTGCTATGAGGGAAATTTTGCCCGGACAGCGGCACTACGGCCTACTCTTATATCGAATTCCAACTGCCAAGGGATCTTTTACGTGCACGCCAATGTGTACACGGGACCTCGGTTTTTCGCCCCATCCAAACGACTAGACAGCTTTCCTTGTCAGCCCCTCCGTCCTGCATCACTGACAAGGGAGAACCACGCCGGAAAATCTGGATGAACTTTCTCGGCCAATGCAGTGCGCGAAATAAGTAAAGGGATGCCCACGCATGTTTTAGGCATTTTATTATTAGTATTATTACTACAGCATATTTATAGTGCGGCCTTTGACATCACGTGTTTAGGGGCACTTTACAAAGTGACAATATAATCTTAAAACCAAAATTATGGACATGTTAAAAAAAGTTGTAGATACAGAGTCAGTTAAAAGTTTGTTTAAATAAATGTGTTTTAAGTTGTTTTTTAAAAGAATTTAGAGATGTACGTACAACATCTTAAACTAAAGGAGAGAGGGAGAGAGAGAGATAGAGAGAGAGAGAGAGAGAGAGAGAGAGAGAAATGGGGCTTAACGCCCACTCGACACAAACCAGGTCATTTCAGGACTAACATATGATTCAATTTTATTTCCATAATTCGCTTGCGCGTAGGGGTCGTTAGCAGTGGGAGGAAACCGGAGGGCCCGGAGAAAACCCACGAGGTTGGACAGGCAACCCTACTCCTTGTCACGTACAACCGGGGACTCGAAACCACGCCAGTTGACTCAATGACAGACTTTATGATACAGCGAGAACGTGCTAACCATTCAGCCATCCAACCCCCCAAAAACTAAAAGGTAGTTTATTCCATAAAACAGGGGCTTGAAAACTAAAGGAGCACTGGCCAGAAGAAACTAGGCTTTAAATGTAGTTTATCTGATGTAAGTAATGTTCGATCAGGTGTATAAAGTTCTAAAAGATCTGAGAGGTAAACAGGAGCTAAATTTTTAAACATTTAAAAGTATGCAATAAGATCTTAGAATCAATTCGATATTTTTATTCAAAAGAAATTCGAGAATAAATTTGCGAGTTCAGCATTATGACCCAATAATGAATTTACAACTTAATACAGATCTTTGTGTCTGTTCTCACCAATTTCTAATTTATCAGAGTAAAATTTAATTAAGCGTCTTCAATTAATTTATTCACATTGTTTTTTAAAGATTTATAAATCTGTTTATGGCCATGTTCAGCCTTGTTAGGTTCCCTTTTTGCTTCTAAAATAGCGTCATTAAACCACTGCGTGTTGGGATGAATAGTAAATGTTTTCGTATTATGGGGCAAAAGTGAGTCCAAAATTTCAGCAAGTTTAGAGTGATGCCGGGTTGCTTTCTCTTGTATGTCTTAAATACGTTGAACCTCATTGGAATCTTGAGTTGATGATTTGTGTTTTATTTTATTAATGTCAAGTGATTTAAACCCTCTTATATATTTTACAGTCTTTCTTTTCGGTTGTTATTTCTGGATATTAAGATTAAAACTATCCGAAAAATGATCCGATATTAATTTGTCCAAGGCACACAGATTATCCCATTGAAGATCACATAAATTAGTTATTTCAAAAATGACAAGACCGAGAATATGTCAACCGTTACGAGGTGAAGAGGAAACATGTTGTATGAAAGATATTTTATTCAACATTTCACAAAAATCAACCGCGGTAGAGTCACTGGAATCATCAACATGAAAATTAAAATCCCCCACATAAAAATGCAGCACTTTGTCATAAACAACTTATCCAGACATAATCCAATTTCTTCCATAAATTTTTGACACAATTTGCTACTGGCCGGCTGTTAAATTACTAGTATAATAATCCTAGTTTCCTTGAAAGAAAACTGCCAAAATTTTGAAAGAATAAAAACGTTCATGGCGGATTTTCTTAGACTTAAAAGATGACTTAAATATAAGTGCTACACCTCCGCCACGTGAACCTCTAGAATATCCATCGGGTACTAAAGCTACGATTTTTAATGAATCCGAACATTCATTATTCAGCCACGTTTCAGTTATCCCACAAACATCAATCATATAATATGCGTGTGTACTTTCCACAAATACCTCTGGGATTCTATTAACTGTTGCTGCATGGTGTGGGTCTCCTGCACTTGCTATTATAGGGTCATGTAACTAGTTCCTTGTTGAAACACGTATCAGTATCTTACTGAGACACGTATCAGTATCTTATTGAGGCACATGCCCTGTTCTGGCAAATTTCATCAGTTTAGCAGCCTCATAATTCTTCATGTTGAAATCGCTCTTAAGACTCTCTTCGTCTAGTTCCAATAACAAATCCCCGTCCATTTGAACTTCTTTAAAACATTTAGCATATTTACCCAGTTTTAATGTTTCTAGATTTTCCGCTAGATCCTGGATGCTGAAGCCTTTAACGTAATCCGATCTTTGTAAAAACGGGATTTGGGACGATTTGACGGCATCTTGACCTCTTTTGTCTACCTGGCCACCATTGTTATTGGGTTGGGTAGGGTAAGACACACCCGGTCGATATGTTCGCGCAGGAAGGGGAGGAGGGGATGTTGCGACATCCTCTTGTTGTGGGGTAAGTTTTGAATACACCTGTCTGTCACCTGTCGCGTTAAGCTGCGCGTATGTTGACTGTATCTGCTTCTGTTCAATACGATCACGAAGCTCTTTGACGCATGACATTGTTGTGGGATCTGTTCGTTTCTCGTTAGTAGCACGGTATTTGATGAAATGATTCGGTTCGATGTAGTCGTAGACATTTTCTGTTGATTTCGAGATAATGTCAGGTGAATAAACAGCAATATCTGAAAAATAAACATATTAATAATGTAATGATAAAATCTGAAATGCGGAAATGAAATGAAATGAAATTTGGTTTAACGTTCGACTTGTCATTGAAAATCAATTCCAAGGCTTCTGTTTACGTGCAAGTCAACGGGTAGGCTACATGGGACTCCAGGAATGCGACTAACAAGATGAATGAACGCTGGAAAATTCTGAGGAACGTTCACAACCGACACCAGGGGCCTGTTGCACGAAATTTTAACTAAGATAAAATCTAAAGTTTAGTAATTTGATTGGATAATATTAGACTGATTGTAGTGCTTAGCCAATCAAAATTGAAGTATCTACTAAAATTTGGATTTTATCTTTAGTTAAAATTTCGTGAAACAGGACACCAGGATCGCACTCTGGACTTTCGTGTTATTGATCCAGTGCCTTGCTGGGCTACTCACACACCCGACTGGACCTCGAAACTCTAGACCTCCATACTAGTGATCCAGTGCCCTGCTGTTCTCCACCAACTGACCTACTCACACACCCAACTGAGCGTCGAAATTCTGAACTTGCATGTTAGTGATGCACTGTCAAAACAGAACTAAAACCGGATTTAACATCCCACTGTTCTGCACCGACTGGGCTAATGAAGACGGGCATTTGCCCCGTCAGCGGCAACACGAACTACTCTTGAATTCAAACTGGCAAGAGTTCTTTTTATTTGCACGTCAATGTGTACACGAGACTTTGGTTCTTTGTACCATCCGTACGACTATACGTTGTCCCTTATCAGGTCACCCACCCCGTGTAGGAACCGCGCTGTAAAGTCAGATGAATTTTTTTGCTCATGACAAGGATGGCACATGGGGAAACTCGGAAATGAAGAAAAGAAATTCCATTTACCTGGATTTCCACCAGTCAAATCGTACATAATACCGTTCGCTACCTTGTTCATGTTCCGTTGAATAGCTGTGAATACAGACCGCGGTTGACCTTTTATACCAGATACCACAGACACGTTAACAGTCCGTAAGTAGATCGGGACAAATAGTAGCCTTTCATCTAAATGACCTATAATACAATCAAACACGGATAAGGTAGATCGTGCTTATCCATCTATAATATAATCTAACAATGTATAGGCGGGTCGTGTTTCATCTAATTCACCTATAATATAATCTAACACTGTATAGGTACCTGCTTCATCTAATCCACCTATGATATAATCTAAAACGGTCTAGGTAGGTACTGCTTCAACTAGTCCACCAATAATATATTCTAACACTGTCTTAGAGCTCGTGCTTCGTCTAATCTACATTAATATAATCTAACACTGTATAGATATATCGTACTATAATATTAGCTAACACTGTATAGGTAGGTACTGCTTCATCTAGTCCACCTATAATATAATCTAACACTGTATAGGTAGGTACCGCTTTATTATATCCACCTATAATATAATCTAACACTGTATAGGTACTGCTTCATCTAATAACCCTATAATAAAATCTAGCACTGTCTAGGTAGGTCGTGCTTCATATAATGCATGCGAGAGATTTCTGTAAAATTTGAAAACATTAACTGACTTGCATTGATACTATTAGCTAATAGATATACTGACCTTCATTGATGCTATTAGCTAATAGATATACTGACCTTCATTGATACTATTAGCTAGTAGATATACTGACCTTCATTGATATTATTAGCTAATAGATATACTGACCTTCATTGATACTGTTAGCTAGTAGATATACTGACCTTCATTGATACTATTAGCTAATAGATATACTGACCTTCATTGATACTATTAGCTAATAGATATACTGACCTTCATTGATACTGTTGGCTAATAGATATACTGACCTTCATTGATACTGTTAGCTAATAGATATACTGACCTTCATTGATACTGTTAGCTAATAGATATACTGACCTTTATTGATACTGTTAGCTAATAGATATACTGACCTTCATTGATACTGTTAGCTAATAGATATACTGACCTTCATTGATACTGTTAGCTAGTAGATATGTTTCATCGTAGATGTCTGTAAGATTCAATTTACCGAACACGTCTATCCCTTGTATTGCCTTGCCAATCTGTAACGAGTATCCATCAGGTGGTGTACAAAGTTCTATGCTAATCGGCAAGTTGTTCGTCTCGACTATTTTACGTAGACTCTCTCCTCGACCAGCTGAAACATACAGATCATGCGCCTTTCAATCTGATTAAAATACAGTTCTATATTTCGTTTCGTTTTTTTTTTATACTTTTGATGGCCGACAAGTAAAACTAAATTTTGAACTATAAAATACTTTAAGATACTTTTATAGGGAATTCGCATGGAGTGGGGTTCCTATGAGCCTTATCGGTTATAACACTTCTAACAAGCTGTCTTTCTACCTGAATAACGAACTGTCCCTATTGGTGAATAACGAACTGTTCCTATTGGTGAATAACGAACTGTTTCCTATTGGTCAATAACGAACAACAAACTTGATTGTATGATTTTAAATAATAATATTCATTGATTTTACCTTTCTTTTTCATTTTTGCAGTAACTGGATAATCTACAGGAATACTAAGATGGCGCCCGTGTGTATCCTTAGCAACCACTCGGCGTTGTTTAGAATAGGAATGAATCCTCATCGTCTTAGAAAAGAAATAATCGTGTTGAAAGTTGAAAGATCTTAAGTATATTTATCTATTTTTGAAATTATATCGAGATTTGTCGTCTCTTTAACAAAACCGTACATTAATACATCTTCAAATGATCAGTCTTAGAAAAGAAATAATCGTGATCAAAGTTGAACGATCTTAAGCATATTTATCTATTTTTGAACTATTATAGCGAGATTTGTCGTCTCTTTAAAGTTACAATTTCATATTTTCTAAGAAAGTCAAAACATAATTATTTCTATGTCTTTTGCTCAATAGGTTGTCAACTCACTATTATACGATCATAGGTGTCATTCTCACACTTAAAACTCATTTACACCGGAAATAATAACACAATTACCTCCCAATTACCTCCCATGTTTTCTATTCTCCACCATGGAGTAGTTATCTTCAAACGTTGGAATTTGAAGATGAAAATGATATTTTTGCCAATTTCTCAACTGGCAATAGTGAATTATAGGATTAATAGAATTATTCTTTAACAAGGTAGGACGATTTATAGATACCATCTATTTTAAGGCTTTATTTCAATAAATTTTAAAAATATAACTTAAAAATATGAAATTGCAATTTTAACAAAATCCTACATAATGCATCTTTAAATTATCAGAGTGCAAAGTTGACAGATCTTAAAGGGACAATAACACTCTTGCTGGCTTGACAGCTCCAAAAAATAAAAAAATAGTCTTATTCTAAGTACTAGATGTGTTAGTGTCCTACCTGTTGTGTAAATTATCCATTAAATCCTATTTTACTTGTCCAGAGGGTTCAAAAATATTTTTAAATCCAAATCACACTCGAAAAGCTTTACGTCAGGCTTTTCAAATCATTTAGTTGAATTTTTTCAATTTTTTTAAATTAGGTGTGTTAAGATGAAATTTGTATCATCAATTAATTGGAATATTGTAAAATAGTGCGATTTGTTGACCAGAATAAAGATTGGGACATATTATTCAGTTACAACAAGAGTGGTATTGAGCCTTTAAGCACATATCGTCGGTGAAGTGTCAAAAGGGTGTAACTCGGGAAATTAGTCAAATACACCTTTTGCATTTTTAAAATCTCCCGATTAATATGCACATTTCTTTCTAAGCTGTGTATAATCAGAACTGTTCTGGTTATCATGTGTCCAAATTTTGTATCTTGATTTTGAAATTCAAGAGGTTCTATTTCTTAATCTTTAGAAATTCTTAGATACACCCGTTTGACACTTCACACCCTATGATGACCAGACAAGACATAACCATGTTCAGAGTTGAGAGATCTTAAAGTAGCTAAGTCTCTAACTCAATATCATCCAAAATCTTTAACTTTCAAAACACGAATTATTAGTCAATTTAAATCAAGGTTGATGCTGTGATCTTATCGGAAAAAGATGGGCCTCTGATATCCAATATTTAAGACAAAATAAACATTTTACCATTGGTACACGATGCGTTTCAGCCCCTGTTGTAACAAGAGACTCGAGGAACGAGGCTAGACACATTGCACCAAATCAAACGGCGTCGCCATATTCTTATCTGGAGACCATGCGCAATAAATACTATGTAGACTGGAAAATAACCAGACGCTAGAAATTTGCATTCGATTGAGACTGCTGGCTTATTTCGCCGAACATAACTGATTTATGTTAAGAGTAAAAACGGAAACCATTGAATGTAAATCAGTTTATATACATCCATATTACAGTATTATATGCGTTGCGACCCAATTGTGTCAATTTCTAGGTCCCAAATGTTAGCGATTTAGCTCCGTTAAGCATATTTAGCAAAATCACAGACCGGGCAGCTTTCTAAGAGAGTACAATAATTGTAAAGTGATACGCGGCACTAGCCGTAAGTAATATTTCCACACCGTTTTCAACATAATTGTTCTTCTATTTATCTCAACTCTTTATCTAAATCTTAAATAATGGATCTTTAAATTATCAATCATAATCAATCTGAGTGCAGATGGAGTAAAATATAAGTGACTATTTTCTCCTTGCTGTTGAATTACATATGTGAATAATACTCACGTGACCAGTAGAATACGTATCTATATCAACATCACCATAGTAACCCTGTGTCACCTGTATTATAACAGGCAAACGCTGGCCAAATTGCTCATAAACATTTCGTATTGACAACGAGGCGCTGTTTAATTCAAATTCTATTTCAGTCGCCATCTCGGTTATTCCGTGTTTGGATAAATGACCCCTTTGTCACTGCTGTTGAATCCTGGGAATTAAAATGCAATGTAGGAATGAAAGAATAAATTGAAAATCAACGGCCAAATAAATCCAATTTCATGAACCAGACTTATTTCAGATTTTAATTTCCTACTCCGGGGAAGCTGTAATAATAAAGGTATCATCATAAAATATGATTGGACGATTTACCCAATACTACCCAATAATACCCAATACCGCCCCAATACCGCCCCAATATCATCACATGCTACCCATTACTACAACATTATGATGCAAAATAGACATATCATTTGTTTTGTTTTTTTCAAAAATAGAGAGTTAAATCGCGGGAAATGTACATTAAATGCGATTATCGATGTCTGTTTGCCCAATTGATCTCCCAATATCACACAAAACAAGCAAATGATAACCCAATACTACCAAAAAGAAACCCAATATCGTCAAAATCTCGATGAACTTTCTCGGCCAATGCAGGGATCGAACACGCGACTTTCAGGCTAGTGAGCCAACGTCTTACCCACTAAGCCACCGTGGCTCCCTTTATTTGGAATCAATCCCCCGTGTCCATATAGTTCATATCAAAAACGAATTCAAAATTACTGTGCGTTTTGTTTCTATTCTATATTGGGGGGTTGGATTGCTGAATGGTTAGCACGTGCGCGCTGTATCATAAGGTCTGTCATTGAGTCGACTGGCGTGGTTTCGAATCCCCGGTTGTACGTGACAAGGAGTAGGGTCGCCTGCTCAACCTCGTGGGTTTTCTCCGTGTCCTCCGGTTTCCTCCCACTGCTAAAGACCCCTACACGCAAGCGAATCATTGAAATAAAATTAAACCATATGTTATTCCCGAAATGACCTAGTTTGTGTCGAGTGGACGTTAACCACCCTCTCTCTCTCTCTCTCTCTTTCCCCCTCTCTCTCTTTTTTCTCTCCCCCTCTCTCTCTTCCTCTCCCTCTCTCTCTCTCCCCCCTCTCTCTCTGTATTATATCCTTCGGATGAGACTAAAAACCGAGGTCCCGTGTATACATTGGAATGCACGTAAAAGATCCCTTGGCAGTTGGAATTCGATATAAGAGTAGGCGATAGCGCCGCTGCCCGGGCAAAATTTCCCTCATAGCACACTGTATGGCGTATGCCCGTCTTCATTAGCCCAGTATAGGAGCAGAACAGTAGGACGTTAAACCCCATTTCATTTCATTTCATTTTCTCTGTATTATACGCTGCTGTATGTTAATTATCTGTGCGTTTTGTGTCTATTCTATATGTTTGTATTATATACGTTCCTGTATGTGTACTAGGCATATATCTGTTTTATTTGTATCGTTTGTTAATTATCTGTTTTATTTGTATCTGTATGTGTACTAGGCATATATCTGTTTTATCGTTTGTTTTGTTGTTAATTATCTGCTTGGCATGTGTATTGATGGTAAGTGATCTATATGTGTACTAGGCATCTAACTGTTTTATCGTTTGTTTTGTTGTTAATTATCTGCTTGGCATGTGTATAGTTGGTAAGTGATCTATACAGCTGGAGAGCCGCGGTGGCTCAGTGAGCAAAACGCGTGCTCGATAACAGCAATCTCTATTTTGGCCGAGATGCTCGTAGTTTCGTATTGACGTGCACGTAGAAGAACAGTTAACAGTTGGAATTTGAAATAATGGTCAATGGTGCATGACAGCTGTCTAGTCGTCGGATGGGACGAAAAATCGAGGGTTAGTGTGCAGGTAAGAGAACCATTGACAGTTGGAATTTGAAATGAGAGTAGGTTGTGGAGTGGCTGTCCGGGTAACGTTTCTCCTCATAGCACATTGTATGCTATAATGCCCGTCTTCATTTCCCTCATAGCACATTGTATGCTATAATGCCTGTCCTCATTTCTGTCATAGCACATTGTATGCTATAATGCCTGTCCTCATTTCCCTCATAGCACATTGTATGCTATAATGCCCGTCTTCATTTCCCTCATAGCACATTGTATGCTATAATGACGATCTTCATGAGAAAAGTAGGACGTTCAACTCAATTTGATTTCATTTCATTTGTTACACAGCTCGGGACCTCAAAACCCACTTTCAAAAGAAGGACGGAGGCCACAGTGGCTCAGTGAGTAAGACATTAGCTTGCTAACCCGGAGGTCCTGTGCTCGAGCCCTAGCCGAAAAAGTTCATCATCAACTTCGTTTTTTTAAACAGAAAGACTGTTTTTTTCTCACAAGAATATAATACAACAATAGAATAACATCAATATTGCTTGGAGTAGGGTCACCTGTCCAACCTCGTGGGTTTTCTCCGGGTCCTCCGACTGCTAAAGATCCCTAAGCACAAGCGAATTATTGAAATAAATTGTGTCGAGTGGACGTTAAACCCCATTTCTCTCTCTCTCTCCAATATTGCTTGTGTATTGGAAATGAAATGAAATGTTCTGCTCCGAACTGTTCTAATGAAGACGGGCATACACCATACAGTGTGCTATGAGGGAAATTTTGCCCGGACAGCGGCACTATGGTCATGGAGTCCTCCATCTCAGACGATGCCGACGTTAGTGTCTTCTGCGACGAAGAACCCGTAGTGGTGTATACGCAGGTAGAAGCTGGTTCCTCCCGTGGCAAGTCCAAGTTGTTTGACAACCAAGGGTTTAGTTATACAATTAAGGTAGGGTGATTTATTTTACCTAGTTAACTACCTTGTATAGAAATGTATTTCAGCTACAAAATGTAAAGATAATTAACTCTAGTTAACCTAGTTAACTCTATAATAATAAATGAATTTAATAAATTTTAGACAGAGAAGAAAACTACGATTTGGAGGTGTTCCAAAAGAAGCGGACCAACACGATGTCCGGCAACAGTAATCCAAGATGGTGATACATACCAACCAGGCTTAAAGAACCATCTTCACCCAGCAGAACCCGGTATACACACGGCTACCAAGATAAAAGTTAGAGTAGGTTTAAAAATTATATATCAATTAAATTAAAAATTTATATATGTGTGTAAATAAATAAAATATAAATAAACCAATAATATATTTGTAGTTTAATATGTTTTATCTTATCATTACAGGCAAAGCATGAAGCCAAAGGAAATGTTTTTACCAAGTCATGTTCCTCAATAGCGGAGAGAGTTTTATCCAGTGTCGGTTCTGCAGAAGAACCCATTCATAGCAGACCACCCATGGCAGCACTTGTAAGGTCGCTACAAAGAACCCGACAGACTCTGCGACCAAAAGATCCCACTGACGTGTCGTCAAGCGTAAGTATTCATGCAATTAAATACCCATGTATATAAGAATTTATTAACATGTAATTAAATGTACAATTTTATTTATTTATTAACATGTAATTAAATGTACTTTTTTATTTATTTTTTGTTTTAGCTTGACGAAGATTTCATCGATCATAGTGCACCGGGATTTTATCAAAAAAGAGTAAAAGTTGGGGAAAGGCGCCATCACATTTTTTGTACTCTTAGACAGATGCAACTACTCGCACGCGCAAAAACTTGGTATATGGATGCAACTTTTCGGGTGGTGAACAAGCCATGGTCTCAGCTGTTTACCATCCACGCCTTCATTAAGACTGGAGAGACCACCCGACAGTTACCATTGGTGTTTTGTGTAATGTCGGGTAAAAGCCAAGACGACTATTATAAGGTAAATAGCACTTACTGATTGAATTACTATTAATAGTAAAAAAAGGACTATTATTTGGGACCTTGAAATTGTCACAAATGGGTCGCACTAACAGCGACATTTGTTTCAGGCATATTTGTTTCATCGGTGACACGTCTGGTGTCATGTGAATGCAACGACAACAGCCTGGTTAATTGATTTGTTGATTGGAGTTCAGATGTCTACATTAAAATCGACCACGGCCAGGCAAGACCGACTTGAAATTTCTAGAAATTTTTCTGGGGGAGACAGGCCCAACAAATCCCCCGACGGTGCGTTTCACGACTTTGGCGCAAGACGGTGACCTTGAAGAGACGTCGAAAACCATTTAATAGACATAGTAAAAGTCATATCTTACGAGATTATCGCTGGTCTTGTCAGAAAATGCTATTTTATATATGAACCAGTTTGTGTTTGAAAAGTTTAAAAAGAAATTATTTATTCTCCCACCATTAAAGCACACTAATTACGAAATGTCGCTCTCAGAAACTTCATGGTTTCTTTTGCAATTTGTTTGGGGTAAGACGTTATATAAATAATATCAATCTGTTTACCACACAAATTTAACAGATACAAATGCATGTTATTCCACAGGTAGACAGACAGGGCCTCCTTTGAAGGGACTCAGTAAAGGGAACGCGGTTGGTTTAGAGTTTGTCTGACCCCTTTGAATATTTGCGTCTCATCTCCAATGAAAACATTCATGTTGCTCTCATGCTGTTCTCAACCAGAATCAAACATATATCGTACCCGAGATTTGTTAGCATGTTCCACACAACCCAACATTTATCGGCACCGGGATTAAGGGTGTATATCTTTGTTTCTAACGCTTATTGGGAATACGCCACGGAAACTACAAAAACATTCTAAAGAGTGAAAACTGACATATTTCAAGCTTTACTGTATTTAAAGAAATAATTTAAATCAGCCGGCTGAAACCCCGTCTCCGCTATTTGTTCAGTCATTCTTTAGGTATAGTGCCAGTTTCCACCGACAATGATATTGCAAACAAGTGTCCAATCTATAAAAGCATACATTCCTACAAAATGTTTCTTTAGTCAAGATGGCGACTGGAGAAAGTCGTTTTCATCAGCGCTCCGCCTAAAGTTTCAAAACCCCAGAAATACTGCAACGTAATCAAATAAATGAATATAAAGTGAATGTAATGTATTAACCAGTGTGTATTCTTACGAAAAGGATGTATATTTAGTGACCTTTTGTTGGATTTTGTAACACTTTAAGAATGGATATCGATGAATTGGATCAAGAAACTACTCAGGTGAACACCATCTCAGGTGATGTGGAAAGTCCTTTGTTTGACGTTGTTAAAATAAACTCTATAGTCGACAAGGCAGTGAAAGCGGCTGTAAATGAACTTAAAATTGGTCTTACTGCAATCATCAACGAACGACTATCGAAAATAGAAGAAAGAGTAACAGAAGTTGAAATGACCCTTGTAAATGTAGGCAGCGATGTTGATAGCTTCCATGAACGATTCGAGAAGATTGAATCCAGTATAAAAATTAACGACGAAGAGGTAATGTTACTTAAAAATAAAATTAACAATCTTGAACAATATACTCGTAAATCGCATCTAAGAGTTTTTGGCGTCAAGGAGACCGCTGGAGAGAGTTGCATAGAGCTAGTCAACAAAATAATTAAAGAACGATTAAAGATTGATCAGCCGATATCCATAGATGCCGCTCATAGAGTCGGACCCAAATCGAAAACAAACCAGGCTGTTGTAGGACAAGTGCATCCAACACAAATACATCATAGAGGCATCATTGTGCGTTTTATGAGACGCGATGAAAGACAACTAGTGCTGTCTAACAGGAAAAAACTAAAACAATCTGGCATATCTATATCAGAAGACATGACACAAGTCAATGTGAAACTTCTAGCAGCTGTACAAAAACACCCCCTTGTGAAATCAGCGTGGTTTTCAAATGGTAAGGTTCGAGCAGAGGGTCATAATGGCAAAACTTGCCGTGTTGAATTATACCCTGATATGGATGATCAACTTATAAAGTATTTATCTGACTGAAGAAATCTGAATGTGTAATCTAATAAATATATGCGAAAATCCGATTGTGTTTCTCAAAAGATAATATGTATACAGATATCTTCTTCCACAGTCGATAAACTTAACATCAAACACAGTTCAACTGCAGAACACACTTCGATGTCAATAATTGGCCACCATACTTTTTGTCGTCTACTCGCTTGTTTGAAGTACATGTAAAATCCATGGTAGTTATGATAGATGTGCGAATACTGTTATAAAAATGTATGTCGCTGTGTCCTCAAGCACTAAACAATACAGATGATGTGTTCCACCCCTTTATCTCATTTCCTTGTTATCTTATAATGGTGTTTATAGATTAGATCCTGGATATAAAGTATTTATTACATAATCGTATTTATATAACATAGCTCAACCTATATATTCTTATAAAATATTGTTACAAATGTATAAGCACAAATTATTTATAACTGGAAGTATGCTGACATACATTTGTCTTTAAGATAACTATCCCCATTTCTTTCCTTGTTCACAACAAGTGGATTTAATGAGTAAAATTGTATAGTAGCAGACATATTTCTTTTTTTTTTTTTTTTTTTTTTTTCTGAAAGAGCTCTAAAATATATATGATAAATCTAATCTGTAAAATTTCAAAGAGCATATTTCAAACACATTTTATCATACATATACGAACATATACTTCTAGCTAAATTTGTTCACATTTAAATAATTCTGTGCATATACATAAGTATATTGTATATTCATAAACCTTCTACCTCCTTTATATGTGCCTTTGTATACCTTACATCATTCCACCTAAACTGATGAGAGAGCACACTTGAGTTTGGGACAAACCTGTTTTCTAATGTACATCATGAAAACCTTGTAAAATTGTTTGATAAGATAAGTATAATCTTAAATCCAGGTTAAAAATGTTAATCAATCAATCAAAGCATCGTATACTGGCCATTGTAGTATAATTTAAAATGTACAGCCACTGAAGCTCGCAAATTGGCCCTTCCAACTTTGAATGTATGTAGTACCAGCTTGTCTCCCTAAATTGCTATCAACTTTCGATTTTCGGCTCCACTTCGTTTAAAGATATATGAATTTAGACGCAACGTCATGTGTAGCACCCGATAGCTTTTAAAAAGGAAAGATAACGCTGTATCCATCAAAATTTGATTTGTAAACAATTCCAATGAAAGTCCAAAAAAGTCCCTTGCTCTTTCGATACACGTGCTCACTCCGTGACCTCTATCACCGTCAAAATTACCGTTATAACGTTGTCTTAACTTAAAACCAACAGCAAAATCCCACACCCGAAAAAGTAGCACAAAAAGTATAATTGCTGTGACATGATATAGGTAACACTATCTTGTAAATAAACCCAGATATCCGAATATTATAACTATTATCACCATCAACATTATTCTATTATATGCATTTATAAATAATATACAATATATAATGTCTTGATATATTAAGCAGTATTATAATCCGATTAACTATCTTTACCCTGATCTCCCCACACCCTGACCGCCCCCCCCCCCCCCCCACACACACCCTGACCCCCCCCCCCATCCTGACCACACCTTGAGATATATTAGTTACATATCCCATGAACGTGACCATTACTCGCTTTGTCACTTACAAAAGCTTTACTATCTGTTGACACTAACTTAGTCCATCCTATCAATATCAATTTTCACCCTTATATTGATCAATAGTTGCTTTCTGTTTAAAGTACTCCATATGTCTGTTGTGACCCCCCTACACTCTTGTAAATATTTGTTAACATTTTTTGTCTTGTACCTTTATTTTGTATATTTTTCTTCTAAATGTAAAACACATTGTATACTTTTGATCACATTTTTCCTGGAGGTAATACATCCCTTGGTAAAGTTTTATTTCATCTTAACTTATTGTCATCGTATTATTGATTATTTCTTATATTATTATCGGTGTCGATGCCAGGCCTACATCACACATTGTAAATTTATATTATCTGCAGGAAATACAACTATGTCGATAACCAGTTATTTTAATCCAAACACTATCACTTAATATTTAAATATATAACGCTAAACGATATAGTTTGTACTTCTTACAGATACTTAATAACTTTTAGTCTTACGAAGACCTGCTTATCTTTTAATATTAAACTTTTAACATTGTGCGGGGATATCCACCCAAATCCGGGACCTGATAAATTTTCGATTCTGCATTTAAATGTGCGAAGCATTAAACACAAAATTGACGAAATAACGGTAGAATTAAAAGATTTCGATATACTAACTTTTTCTGAGACATGGCTAAATAATAACACACCTTTAGATATTTTGAGCATACACGGTTATCATCGACCCGTATTATTGAATCGCGAAGACGGTAGGGGTGGCGGGGTTGCAATTTATATTAAATCAAACCTATATTTTAAACCACGTTATGAACTTATCATTAAAAAACTCGAGGCGATTTGGGTAGAGGTGCATTTCAGAAACAAAAAGTTTTTAATAGGTTCATTTTATCGTCAACCTTCAGCTTCCATTGATTATTGGGACCTCGTAGAAGAAAGTTTTAATGCAACTCGTGATTTTGTTGACTATAATATTATTATTTTAGGAGATTTTAACGTTGATTTTCTTGCTATTAAAAATAGCAGACTACATAATTTGATAAACACTTTTAACTTCTCTCAAGTTGTAAAACACCCAACACGTGTTCAGCCGAACTCTAAATCATTGATCGACCTTGCTATCGTGAGTTGTCCTGATTACGTGAGTAGTGTTGATGTGAGGGATTCTGGCTTAAGTGACCATAGCCCGATGGTTTTACATTTCAATTTTAACAAGCTAAAACCCCATTGTTTTAATAGGACCATTTGGAATTACAAGAATATGAACGTTATAGGGCTAAACGAATTTATAAATAACTTTGACTGGGATAGTACTTTTAACTCTATTGCTTGTCCACATGAATTAACTTTAAATGTTTCAAAAATTTTATTAAGTGGTATTAAATCATTTGTTCCAAATAAGGTTATAGTATGTCGACCCAAGGATCCCTTATGGATAAATGCGCATCTTAGAAAACTGATAAGGCAAAGAAATAGAATTCATAAAAAGGCTAAACTTTCAAACGATTCGAACCATTGGTACTTATTTAGACAAAAACGAAATTTAGTAACAAACGAAATCCGAAAATCCAAAAAAGCCTACTTAGATAAAATTGATAGATTAATAGACGAAAATAACTTTAATGAATCAAAATGGTGGTCTTTGATAAAAAACGTTTCTTTAAATAATGGAAATTCTGAATACAAACTACCGCCACTTAAATCGAAAGATACTGTCTATTTCGAAAATGTTGATAAGGCAAATCTCATGAACGATTACTTTGTATCCCAGTCAGTAACAGACTCTAAATCGTCCAATGATCTCCCTTTTGTTACAACGTACAACACGATTATAAACGACCTCTCTGTAAATCCATATGACGTTAAACTTACACTACTCTCTCTAAAAATGAAAACATCCTGTGGTCCTGACAACATCAATAATATTATTCTGAAAACCGTAGCCAATTCTTTTAGTGATCCCCTATCCAAACTTTTTAACATTTTAATAGAAAATTGTATTTTCCCAAACTGCTGGAAAGAAGCTAATATAGTTCCGATATATAAGAAAGGCGATATTCATGATTGTTCTAATTATAGGCCTATATCTCTTCTCAGCTCGATTGGAAAAGTATTTGAAAAAATTGTATACAAACATATTTTTAATTTTACTCTACGCCACAATCTTATAACCCCTTTACAGTCGGGCTTTCAACCAAATAATTCTTCCGTTTACCAATTGATTGAAATGTATGATTATATATGTAGAGCCATCGACAATGGACATGAAGTCAAATCCATCTTTTTTGATATAAGTAAAGCATTTGATCGTGTTTGGCACGAGGGCCTTTTGCATAAACTAAATTCGGTAGGTATCAGAAATAATACTCTTAAATTAATCGAAAATTATTTATCTAATCAAAACAAAAGGTGCTAATTGGTGGCCAGAGTTCTTCTCTTCAAAATATTACCTCTGGGGTACCCCAGGGTTCCATTTTAGGTCCGTTACTATTCCTTATTTACATAAATGATATTGTAAATGACATTGAATCTAATATACGCTTGTTCGCTGACGACACTTCTCTTTTTTTAATAATAAATAACCCTAAAGATGCACAAGCCATTCTAAATAGAGATATTGAAAAGATATTTCAATGGTCAATTAAATGGAAGGTGGATTTTAACCCATCAAAAACTGTAAGTTTAACCTTTTCAAGAAAATTATCACCCTCAATCTTTAAATTATCGCTAAACAACTCAGATATAAACGATGAAATAAGCCATAAACATTTAGGCCTTCTTTTCAGTAAGTCGTGTAACTGGGATATGCATATAGATTACCTTACGTCGAAAATAAGCAAACTGATAAATTATCTGCGAAGTTTTAAATACCGTCTAAAACGAAAAACATTAGAAACTATATATAAGTCATTCATTCTTCCAATTTTCGATTATGCAGATTGTGTATGGAATAACTGTTCTAAAGACAAATCAACCCAACTTGAAAAACTCCAACTCGACGCCTTGCGTACTATAACCGGTCTTCCACGTGGTACCTCTCATAATATACTTTATACGGAAACCGGAATATGCCAGCTTCAACTAAGACGCTATCAACATAAAATGATACTTTTCTACAAAATTTTAAATGGACTAGTTCCTAAATATCTAACCGATATAATCCCACCTCTTGTATCCGCCGACCAACCCTACCGTCTTCGTAACTCAAACCAAATTAAGCAAATAAACTGTAGAACATTACTATACCAGAATTCTTTTTTTCCTTCCTCTGTTAAACAGTGGAATGATCTAAGTCATCAAATAAAAAATTCCAAAACTATTTCTGAATTCAAAACTAAATTAAAATCAGGCATGCGCTTAATCGAAACAAATGCTCACTACTATATAGGCGAAAGACATCTACAGATAATACATTGTAAACTACGAAACTCAAAGAGCGACTTAAACCTTCATAAGTGTTTGATGCACATATCGGAAAATCCCTCATGTTTTTGTGGTCAAGGTGTCGAAGACTGTGAACATTATTTCTTACACTGTCCACTATACAATTCTCAGCGAAAAATCACAATAAATAAATTAGGTTTTGATCATAGGAATATTCAAACAATACTTTTTGGAAACACCACTATTTCTTTTGATGAAAATTCTTTAATCGTTGAAATCGTACATAATTTTATCAAACTAACTAAACGCTTTAAAACTGCCTAGATCATTACTGAAATTCCCCACCCCCTCCAGTTAGCAGATGAACTCATAAAATTCATAAAACTTGATGAACTAATTTTGGGCCTCGGCATCGTCATCGTCTTATTGAATATCTATCGTTATAATCTACTTGTATATGTACTGTTTATTTCCTTTCTAAGGGATCTTTACCTTCTTTACCTTCTTTTCCTTCACCTTCTGCACTCTGTAAAATATGTTAATCAAATACATCCAGTCGTCCACTTCTGAATGATCACTATTTATGGAAGCGATTTTACATAAGCAGCAATGCTTGTTATTGTATCCATATATTGTATGTTAAATATATCTGTGATTCACTAAGAAATAAAATATTGTTTAAACCAAACAATAAATTCATAACTATGCGAGTTTGTGGTGAGTAAATTCGTGGTGACAAGTCTGAAAAGGCTAATGTGACATAGAACAAGGTCACATTGATGTTGACAAATACGTAAGACGATATGAACATCAACTAAAAAGATATGTAATGTGATTCAGCTGTAAGGTGATATATGCATATATATGCATATATTCAAGTTAAACCAACTGTATCTATTTATTTAAGTCTTACGTCGAGCTGAATACATTTTATGATTTATTGTCATCTATTGGTGGTTAACAGTGTGTAACTAAAAACTAAAATTGGATCTTATTATTGCCAATGATATAATGTACATCTAATAGCAAGTGTATATATATTTTTTGTTCAGTCTGTACACAGTAACATATCTGAGAACCATATTATTATCATTTCTGCCCAAGGCTCCCTGTGCCTTATAGTTAGCAGTGATACAAGGCAATTACCAATTTTCCATGTTCTTGGCCTGAAGAAATAAAATAATAAAAGTCAAGTTTTTATTATTATGCAAGTGGAAAAATACAATTATTCATAGTATGATTTTAATAAATACAACTGATTTGAAGTTGGAATTATTATTTGTCTAAGATGACTGGGCATTTACAAATTGAAATAGCTACTCTTCATCAAGAAAATACATGAATATTTTTCCCAATTCACCTGGATTTTATTGTAGGTCTTTGTACGTGAAATAGCTTTATTTAACGTCCGCTACCACCGAAGTGATATTGCAGAAAATTAACAAATTCGGATTCCCTTTTAAAGGAAATTGACTGCACTATCGCTGGATTGTATTATATAGGTCATGTCAGTTTTTTTCAAAATGGCGCCCAGAACACAAAACCAACATTGCAATTCAAGGCGGGCTGGTGTCGAGGCTGTATCCTAAGAATGATTTTTTGAATATTTAATCACACAGAAACACAAGTATGCACATGCAGTTATGATATAATATTAAATTAGCTTACCTCAAATACCTCGAAATATACTGTTTGGTCAGTTTGTCCGCCCGCCATATTTCTATTAGTCGCACATCCTTCGGCCAATTAAAATGGACGTATATTTTGTTTTAACCGAAACGAAAAATTTGCGTTATAAATAGTAAACGAGCTTGATTGACCGACCACTGCTAATGTTTTTTCGTGAAACGGTATAACTGCAATCAACACACGGCCGCCATTCTCGATGATTGACAACTCACGTTTTTCCTCATCCACCAAAGAACCGTTAGGTTTCTTTGAACATACTGTAATAACATTGGGATTATCAGTTAATCAGCTTTAATTATCCCGCTTTGTTCGTTGCCATTTCTTATATTTTCCACAAAAAAACTTTGCCTTGTACGCACTAATTTATCAATTGGTATTGCCGTCTACGACAAGCATGTCAACGTGCAGCTCACGGATTATCGTTAACAATTTCTAGGGGCTTGTAAAAAAAGATTGCATGTCGTGTAAATATTTATTTTGTTTTTTGTGTAGGTCATTTTCAAATAAATTCATCAGCATATTATTCGTTTTAAATAAATATAAAACTTTTATGAGAAACGATGATTATCAAAGAACCGTAAGTGCAACTAATGTTTTATCGTTTGGTTGAGCCTTTTACTAACCACGTGTTTCGTGTTAATAAATATTTTCTTTCGTGTTTTGAATTGGCCTATTTCTAATAAATTATCCCGAGTCCCAAACGTCGTTAACCCGAGTCCCAAACGACGTATACCAAAGTCCCAAACGACGTATACCAAAGTCCCAAACGTCGTATACCCGAGTCCCAAATGTCGTGGTCATATTTTTTTGAGTCCCAAATGACGCGAGTCCCAAATGACATGTAATCCGTTGTTCAACCTCTGTGAGTCTGTGTAATATTTAATATTAGGCCCCATTTTTGCCTGATTCAGTCACAGTTAATAAATAATGGAACTAGAATCAGCCTGTGGAAGTTTCTCTATAGTTTTATTATTTTTTCCAGTCAATGATGATATGTGACTCTTTCCACCTTCCAGCAATAATTATTGAGAATTTACCAAGGACTCCATTGGCATTGAATCGAAGACAAACAGGTAAAAATTTCAATTAATTTTTATATTTTCTATTTTTTTTTTACCAATGTCCTACAATGATTAGTGTATGTGAACATACAATCCAAAATAAAGTATTTATATGGCACTTACATGCAACAGAGAGAGAGAGAGAGAAATGACATAAACAAGGCCTTACATGTACTTGTATTTGAAGAATCAAGTAGTCCATGCTGTGCCTATATGCATACCGGTAATCAACTACGACGAGGATTAGCCTACTTCCGTTTCCACCCTTTCCCTGCACACTGTCTCATTCTACATGTATTAAAAATTGGTATGTTACTGTAATATTAATTATGCACGAACCTACATGTAGAGTTGTTGCAAGATGGGTCCTTATATCTACTTAGCCTACAGACGCTAGGTCGTTTCGGGAAAAAGGACAGGTAAGGTTAAATTTAATATGAATAATTCGCTTGCGGGTATGGGTATTTAGCAAAAGGAGGAAACAAAAGGACCCAGAGATTAGAGAAGGTATGCTTCAATTTAATATGAATAATTCGCTTGGCGTAGGGGTACATGTATTTAGAAAACGGAGGAAACCGAATGACCCAGCGAAAAAACTCAAGAGATTGGACAGGCGACTCTACTCCTTGAAATTGAAACCATGCCACTTAACACAATGACAGACCCTGTGATTTCATGCGCATGCATTACCTACTAGACCATTCCCCCCAGCCCCACCCCATATCGAATAAAAGTATGACTTATTTCAAATATGATATTTACATATAAAGAAAGTAGAGAGACTTCAATCTTACTAGAAAACTACTAGATTACCTGAAATGAAATGGGGTTTAAAGACAACGTCCTACTGGTCAGCTCCGACTACTCTAATGCATTGTGCTAAGTGAAAATGTTTGTCTGGGCAGCGACACTATGGCCTACTCTCATACCGAATTCAAACTGCCAAGAGAACTTTTATGTGTACGCCAATGTGTACATTGGATCTCAGGGGAAACCACTCTGCAAAATCAAGATGAGCTTTCTCGCTCAACCCCAAGAGATAACCTGTGGCCTCCATGCTAGTGTGCCAGCACCTAATTTACCCAGTCACCATGGCCGTCTTCTAATTACTGCGACAGTTAAACCATGTGACAAACAAGGATTATTAAGATAGACTTTTACGGCTTAGGTAGTTCCTTGGGATTAAAACTTTTGATACATATAGATACATTAGTTTCAATTTCATATCACATAGTTTGTATATATGGTAAGGTAGCTTTAATCGTAAATTACATATCATGTATTTATTTTTTCAGTTTCAATATTGGATGTATATGCAAATCACCCAGAAAAAGATCATGTAATAACAAAAGAAATTATAAAAGAAAAAAATGGAAGAAGAAATGGCTGGAAAAAATGATGATAGAGCAGCTTTTTCTTGGTGGGTAACTATTCAATTCTAATAGAAAAGATTGTTATGCTATTTTGAAATCTAAAATTCAGTTTAGTATAGTAAAACTGTACATGTCATGTATGAGCAGAGACAGAATCTTAGTTATATGTAGATATCACAGTCTCATCTGTGGCAAAGCAAACCAACACATGAAACAAAACAAATGTAATTAAATTAACATTTTTTTAATTAATCAAAACTGTCTAGTCAATTTAAGCCAACTAATACATTGCCATTTTTTTTTTCAGTTACCCACCTCGGAAGATCAAGTTGGAAAGGGCTATTGATATTGTGGAGACGTTTTCTCACAGATCTTGCTTATCAGACAAAGACTATGTAAGTACCATGCATATTTGCTTTTTAAATCAGGAACTGGTTCTATACACTTGGTGGGAGGGTTGGATGGACGTTAAACCCCATTTCTCTCTCTCTCTCTCTCTCCTAAATATTGAGATTTTTGTTTACTTTTAAACTGCATATATTCAAGGTATCAGGAGCTTTTTATGGCTCCCGTACAATTTTATAAACATGAAGGACTGTACCTTTTGAATATTAAGCCATCAAATTATTTTATAATTTTGAAAATGAAATGAAATGGGGTTTAACATCCTACTGTTTTGCTCATAAATTGGGCTAATGAAGACGGGCATACGCCATACAGTGTGCTATGAAGGGAATTTTGCCCGGGCAGCGGCGCTACAGCCTACTCTTATATCGAATTCCAATTGCCAAGGAATCTTTTACGTGCACGCCAATGTGTACACGGGACCTCGGTTTTTCGTCCCATCCGAACGACTAGACAGCTGTCCTTGTCAGGCCCTCCGTCCTGTATCACTGACAAGGGGAAAACACGCAAAATGTAATTAACATATATATTTGTATTTTTAATCAGGAAGTACTTCTATACACTTGCTTGGTAATCTAGTTATTCTTCTTGGGGCAATGCCTAGGACTCTGCTGTTTCAAGTACTTGGCATGCTTGATTTTTGCCAATCACATCCATTGATTTCCTTCAAGTTGCGATAGGCCCTACATGTATGTGTATTTTTACAGTAAATAGCAGTAAAATAATGATGGACAGTATTTTACTTTCAAATAGATTTCAATAGATTTTAAAGGGTAATATCCAATTTGTTGTCAATTGAAATAAAATAAGAATGGGTCCAAAAATAATTAGACATTGCCAAGTAAAAAGGTGCTGCCATGATGTAGTAGGGAATCTGGATTTGCAGACAATACATGTATGAAAGGGTGAATAGTTGACCTATTATGAGACTTCAGTCCCAAATCTCAAGACTTTTTTCTGACTTCTAACTCATTTGATTTGAGCATAATAATCTGCCTGGGTCTGTAACTGGACAAGACACAATAAGCGTTAAGCAAAGTTGAAACCAAATAGAGACTCGGTCTCGATGTGGCAAAATAAATTGTTTATTTAAACGTTGTGAACCATAGAAAGTATTCTTATTGCCTACTTTTTATTTTTTAGGCTGGAACACCATTGAAAGAGTATTTGCTGTATGATAACAACAAGAAAACCCAAGCATCAATTTATTTTATACTTCTGGGAAAGAATGCATTTGACCCAATTTTTAAATATTTATTTTTTGTTATTAATGTTAAATTTTCTTCCAAAACACAATTAGATTTTAATTCTCTTCAGAAATGTATGTATAATATAGCAAGTAAAGTGACATATAAATCACTTAGAATTTGGTCAGAAATCATAAAGTATTTAATAGGCATTACTAGAAACCAAATGTAGATCAAATACACCCAGAATTACAAAAAATCTTGACCTACATAAAGGTGACTTTCCCTTGCTTATGAAATGAAATACGGTTTAGTATCCTACTTTTCTGTGTTCTTAGAGTGATTCTGCCCTACACCCTACTCTTATATCAAATATTTCAACTGTCAAGGGTTCTTTAACGGGAACCCGGGGGGGGGGGGGCAATGATTAACACGCACACATTTGATCAGGAAGTCTGTCATTGAGTCAAATAATTCAATTGTCAAGGGTTCTTCTAAGTGAACGCAGTGGGGATGGTTTCGATTCCGGGAATGGGGGAGGGGGGGTGGATGGCCGAATGGTAAGCACGTGCGTGCGGTATCATACGGCCTGTCATTGAGTCAACTGGCGTGGTTTCGAATCCCCGGTTGTACGTGACAAGGAGTAGGGTCGCCTGTCCAATCTTGTGGGTTTTCTCCGGGACCTCCGGTTTCCTCCCACTGCTAAAGACCCCTATGCGCAACGAATTATTGAAATAAAATTAAACCATATGTTAATCCCGAAATGACCTAGTTTGTGTCAAGTGGACGTTAAACCCCATTTCTCTCTCTCTCTCTTTCGATTCCGGGCTTGTACCCAATTATCCCTTGCCATATCAAACACTACTGACAAGTGGGAACTGTGCCGGAAAATCCAGTTGAAATTTCTCGGCCAACACCTTTTACTCACTGAACCACTGTGGCTTATGACTTGTGATTGTATATAAATGTTTTGTACATATGATATTTTTTTATTTCAATCCTGTAATCTTGATGCTTTGCTTCTTTTATTTACAAAATATTCATTTTGTTTGGGTTTTTTTTAATGAGGAAAAGGTTTTACATCATTTTATTACTCCTGCAAAATAGTGCATTTTTCATTTGTTAGTTTTCTGTGTATATTAGTTATTTCTATATGTCTCACAAATCACTTGTAGTGTGATTTTGTAGCACTTTTCAGTTTTTGAAATTGTTTCAATTTAGTGCATAATTAATCTTAGTGCTTGGTTTGGATGTTATTAAATTTAGATATTATTTGAATTATATATTTTGGAGTATGGGGTAGGGATACTGTGTACATATCTTTATATTCTCAGTTCTTGTTTTGGGGTAAAGAACAATTTATATAGCTATTTTATATTTTGTGATAGGTAAAGTGTGTGGGGTTAAGAACAATTTAAATAGCTATGTTATATTTTGTGATGGGTAAAGTGGGGTGTGTGTGTGTGTGAGGGGGGGGGGGGGTCATTATATATAACACAATATAATTAGTATTAGAATTCTCTGTTTTTCTGTTAACATTTCAAATATCTATTTAGTTTTGATGTATTAATTTACTTTTTCCTATGATTTTATGAATAAATAATAATCTTACAAAATTTTTTTTTGTTTCCTTCTTTTATCAAACTTTACAGGTCTAACAGAGCAAAGAGATGGGTCCTGCATAAAAAGGTTGCTATACTGTATATAAATTGGGGAAAAACACAACACAAGTTTTTGTGGATGGTTATACACAAGTTTGTATGAAACCACACAAGTTTCAGAAATTTCAACACAAGTTTCAGAAATTTTAACACAAGTTTCAGAAATTTCAACACAAGTTTCAAAAATTTCAACACAAGTTTCAAAAATTTCAACACAAGTATTGTGTAGATTTTCACTTAAGTTTCAACACAAGTTTGTGTTGTTTGATAAATTTTAACACAAGTTTTGTGTTGTTTCAACATTTAACACAAGTTTTGTGTTGTTTCAACACAAGTTTGTGTTGTTAAATAGAGACACCTTACTTGTGTTGAAAACAACACAAGTTTGTGTTGTTTCAACACAAGTTTTTTACAGTGTATAACATATATCAACATAGTTACAAACACGTAGTCTTGCTGTAATTTAGACTTTAACCCGCCGTCGCATTCATTACATTACGTTATATTTTGTATTATGATGACACGGCCCGATAAACATATCACAATAATACCTGGCCACGTCGTGCTCATTTTAAAGGCGCTAAACATATTTGCTTTAGTTCAAACTGTATCAACGTTATGCTTATCGTAGCCACGTTGGCGAAGTGGGTAAGAGAAAGTTCATCAGGATTTTCCGACGTGGGTTCCCCTTGTCAGTGGCGCAGGACGGAGGGTCGGACAAGGACAGCTGTCTAGTCGTTCGGACGATATGAAAAGGCGTGCACGTAAAAGATCTCTTAGCAGTTGGGGTTCGATATAGAGTAGGCCATTGTGCCGCTGCCCGGGCAAAATTTCCCTTATTATAGAACACTATGGCGTATACCCGTCGTAATTAGCGCAGTATAGGAGCAGAACAGTAGGACGTTAAACCCCATTTTATTTCATTTCGTGACAAGGAGTAGGTTCGCCTGCCAACCTCGTGGGTTTTCTCCGGGTCCACCGGCTTCCCTCCACTACCAAAGACTCCTACGCGCAAGCGATCTAGTACAATGCAAAAGGATTAAACATAAGTTCTAACAACTTATAAACGTCTTCTCCTTATATAGAATATTAAATGATGAGAATATTTTAAATGATAGATACGAAGTTATATTCCTTTCATTGAAATAATTATTAATATAGTGCATTATAAGGTCCATGCATAAACAGTTTATTAGTTCAATTCAAAAGAATAATGACTGTATTAAGATATGTGCCCGTCATGCCTTAGATACGATTTATAAAGGCCTAATATAAAAGTAAATAAACTTTTAAACATAATAAAGATCTGGTTAAATTGTAGATCTGATAAATATGCGTGAGTCGCACGAAACTTACTCACATAGAAAAGATCTTAATGAAATAATGACTTATATATGCATTGACTAAATGTATTTATATATATTGTAAATATTGTAAAGAAGTGTACATTAATGTACGAATAAATGTGAAATAAATCAACAGAATATTTCAAAAATGATACATTTAAATATTGTGGAATATGAACTAAACATGTAATTGATTCAGGGGATTTGGATGGCTGAATGGTTAGCACGTGCGCGCTGTATCATAAGGTCTGTCATTGAGTCAACTGGCGTGGTTTCGAATCCCCGGTTGTACGTGACAAGGAGTAGGGTCGTCTGTCCATCCTCATTAGTTTTCTCCGGTCCTCCGGTTTCCTCCAACTGCTAAAGACCCTACGCGCAAATGAATTATTGAAATAAAATTAAACCATATGTTAGTCCCGAAATGACCTATATAGTTTGTGTCGCGTGGACGTTACCCCCCCCCCCCTCTCTCTCTCTCTCTCTCTCTCTGTAATTGATTCAAGTGTCTCCGCCCCCCCCCCCCTCTAGCACGTGGCTATGAGTAGGGTCCACCAACTGCTATGTACACGGGCACATTATTGAAATAAAACTGTGCCATTATGATAATCACAAAACGGCCTAGTTTGTCTGAAGTGGTCGTCACACTCCATTGCTCTCGAACAGGTTGTTAAAATGTATAATATTATATACACTATAGAAATAACATGCGCCCTTCCTGTTTGATCATATCTATAGTTTATATAATATTATATATGCTATATAGGTCTACAAAAAAACGTTAACACATTTTAAAAACATTAAATAAACGGCGCTGAGATACTCGTAGCGTGAGTCAACAGCAAAATATACACGCATTCATGAAATAGGATACGCTTTGTATATATACATGCATTTATGATATAAGTATAAAATAGAGAGAGAGAGAGAGAGAGAGAGAGAGAGAGAGAGAGAGAGAGAGATGGGGTTTAACGTCCACTCGACACAAACTAGGTCATTTCGGGACTAACATATGGTTTCATTTTATTTCAATAATTCGCTTGCGCGTATGGGTCTTTAGCAGTGGGAGGAAACCGGAGGACCCGGAGAAAACCCACGAGATTGGACAGGCAACCCCACTCCTTGCCACGTACAACCGGGGATTAAGTATAAGAAACCTGCGTGATTATGACTTATAGTCCTGGGGCTAGGTTGGGGCTAAATAAACAGTGCTGAGATACTCTTAGCATAAAAATGTACATTTATAAGATAAGATAAGCTTTGTATAACACATACATGCATTTATGATATAAGATATAAGTCTAAAATAAACGGTGATTAGGACTTCTCCCGTCAAAAGTTAAAACCTAGTAACTCACTTCTTTTTATCAAAATTGAGTTAGGACCAAATTTGTAGTTACTAGGGTATGTGCTTCCTGTTGTTGTACTAGATATTCCAATCTTTTGATTTTGTAAGCAGTTACACCCATGACACAACCTAGCAACTTCCTTCATTTGCCTAGTATGCCACAGAAAAACCTAGTAACTCAATAGTCAAATCAATGCATAAGCTGGGGTTTAATATTCATTCATTACGTTTTCCTTTGATTTATCAAATAACAATAAAAAAATATTTAACAATAATAAAAATATAACAATAATAAAAAATATAACAATAATGTAATATAACATTATTGTTATAATTCATTCTATTATTGTTATATTACATTATTGTTATATTCCATTCCTTTATTGTTATATTCCATTATTGTTACAATCCATTATTTGTATTGAATTAACGTATACATTTATATCTTTATGTTAATAAAACACGCTGACCTCGTCTGGGCTATCGACAAAACGCGATTTTGTGTTTTGTTGAGACAAAATTAGATAGTAAAGTATGTACCAAGTTTTACTATCTAATGTATATCCATCTGGATCATATACAGTTAGATCATTAACACTATCTATATTTTATCTGTATATATATATATATATATATATATATATATATATATATATATATATATATATATCTTTAGATGTGTAAGACACCTACACGTCAAATTTCAAATTTTCCCTTTTATAAACTGAAAGTCGATGACAGGGCGAAAAGAAAATTAATGGAAACCCATTTTATTAAGAAATACTTTCCTCCACTTAATAGTCGATAAGTAATAATTTCATTAAATATGCATTATGCAAGAGCTAAATTTGATTATTGCAAGTCTTAATTTAGGCTTCAGATGTTATAGAAATTATAAATTAGATCTTTATTTAGACCAAAATCAACTCTGTAGACCCACGGATGGCTCGGTTACAGCTCGGATTAAAATACGATTTCACTAATTCTTCTTTCATAATCTACTTTGGAGCTGTTATAGCAAGAATGGCCAACTCTCTATAATAATCTCCCATAATGTATCTTTAACTAATTTTCTTTATCTACCCCTTATTATCGTTTACTGTGAAACAAACAGTAGTGCAGCTTTTACCTAGTTTCATGATTTACAACGTACTCACATGATCTATATATAGAGAATTGGGAGTTTAACGTCCAATAGTTTAATTTTATATAGCGTTGGGAGGAAACCGGAGATAGCGGACGGAACCCACGAGGTTGGACAGGCGACACTACTCCTTGTCATGTAAAAGCGTAGAATCGAAAAGAAATTTAAAACATACTCACAATATCTTGAGTTTAGTTGTTAAAATTATATCTGTGACACCTGTGACACCTGTCCTTACCTAAGTACGTACACATATTTAAATAGATACGTATAACAAGTAGAGCTTCAGGTTGAATATACTTCCTCTTTGGGTTTATATCTGAACATTAAACTATAATATTATCACAGGTGAAATAACGAATACGCTGGGGTCACACGTTTATGAAATAAAATGAAATGTATTTTAAGGCCCTACTGTTCTGGTCCGACTGGGCTAATGAAGACGGCCATACGCCATAGTGTGCTATGAGGGAGATTTTGCTCGGGCAGCGGCAATATGACCTACACTTATATCGAATTCCCACAGCCAAGGGATCTTTTACGTGCACCCTAATGTGTAAACGGGACTTCGGTTTTTCTTACCATCCGAACGACTAGACAGCTTTCCTTGTCAATCGGTCTGTCCTGCACCACTGACAGGGGGGGGGGGGGGGGGAACCACGTCGAAAAAACCCGATGAACTTTCTCGGCCAATGCAGGGATCGAACGTGCGACTTCCAGGCTAGCGAGCCAACGTCTTACAAACTTAGCCATCGTGACCCCCCCCCCCCCTGCTTTTCTGCGCCAACCAGGATAAACAAGACGGGTTTTCGTCATACAGTGTTATATGAGGGACATTGTACCCAGACAGCAATTAAATTCCAACTGGTAAGCCTCGTAGTTTAAAGCGGCAATACCTCTTTATACCGAACAAAATGGGTTTTATCTTTTCTGCATCAACCGGCATATCGAAGTCCCGCAGCCGCTATACTCTCATCTTCAATAGAAGGCTTGATCTCGCTTTAACTACGTACATCTTATAAAGGCCTTCACGTAATACCCTACATATTTCACCGAATGCCAAGTCTCGCGCTTTCCAGTTAAAATGTCTACCTGTGATAATCGAGTTGCAAAGTTCAAGGTTCATTCAATGTCACGTGTCTGTAGATAACATAGCTATAAGTTAGGGAATTGTGAAGTAAACAAGCAACGGCCAGATGTTGTGCAACTCGCAGTCGTTGCTTCAGGAACATGCTATACTCTGGGCTATAAGGGGTATTGTGATATTGTGATATTGAATTCCATAACTGGTCAGCTTCGTGGGTTACCCCCCCCCCCCCCCCCGCTCACCCCCCCCCACTCTATCAAAGACCCATACGTGCATGCGAATTTTAGAAATAAAATTGTACCATATGTTAGTCCTGAAATTACCCATTATGGGAGATTAGATAAAGAGCTGACAGCTCTCGTTATATTAGCTAAAAAATAGATAATACATGTATGCGGAAAATTACAGTCAAGTTGCTCCACTTTGGACTAAGATATTAGCGACTGAATTTTAGGCCTAGCCTCGATCATCATTAAAGTCGCTACGATAAAAAACAAAGTCCCGATTATCCATAATATCACAGGCTAGCGATGCCATCGTGAGTTGATTATGGTCTGGATAAGCTTATAAATGTCTAATTAATAATTTATATAACATTTCATGCCCAAAGAAACAAATGCAATCGGTAGATTTAGCTCTTACATAATGCATGTTTCTCTTTCTCTCGAATTTTCGTCCCACCCGAACGACTAAACTCGAAATAATAATTACCCTATGCATGTCTCAACTGTATTCAGTTGACAAGACATTAAACCTCGTCCCATTCCATCTACTGAAGAATTACAGTGCTTATTTCTTTGGTACCCCCTCTCCCAACCAAAGCGCTCCTTGAATGGAATCTCCATGCTAACTACATAACGCACCCATACCCTAAGTAAACGGATTCCCCATGCCAACTACATAACGCACCCATCCCCTAAGTAAACGGACTCCCCATGCAAACTCCAAAGGCACCCATCTCATAAATTTATAAACGGACTCCTCATGTCAAATACCCCGCCCCCCTCTCCTTCCCTTCCTGTGAGAAAGGAATCTCAATGCTGCATAAGACACAAGTCATTTTCATGTTTTCAAGGAAATTTACTTTTAAAAAAATAAATTAGTATAATTAAAACTGTTATTCAAATACATTGTGTAAATTAGTATAATTAAAACTGTTATTCAAATACATTGTGTAAATTAGTATCATTAAAACTGTTATTAAAATACATTGTGTAAATTAGTATAATTAAAACTGTTATTCAAATACATTGTGTAAATTAGTATAATTAAAACTGTTATTCAAATACATTGTGTAAATTAGTATCATTAAAACTGTTATTCAAATACATTGTGTAAATTAGTATCATTAAAACTGTTATTCAAATACATTGTGTAAATTAGTATAATTAAAACTGTTATTCAAATACATTGTGTAAATTAGTATCATTAAAACTGTTATTCAAATACATTGTGTAAATTAGTATCATTAAAACTGTTATTCAAATACATGTTTAAATTTTTTGTTATTTTTATACTTTTGATGGCTGCATCTCCATAGAGAGAAAATACTAAATACATCTACATAGAGAGAAAATATTAAATAAATCAAACTTAAATCAATTATTGTAATTGGTATTGTAATTGGTATTGTATTGTATGTTGTATGTTGTATATTGTATGGGTATTGTATGTTGTATGTTGTATTGGGTATTGTATTGAGTATTGTATTGTATGTTGTATATTGTATTGGGTATTGTATTGGGTATTGTATTGTATTGTATGTTGTATTGGGTATTGTATTGGGTATTGTATTGTATGTTGTATGTTGTATTGGGTATTGTATTGGGTATTGTATTGTGTGTGTAAACATCAACACGTTTCATTTAGTTCTATTAAGGCTGGGGGGAGGGGAGGGGTGGATGGCCGAATGGTCAGCACGTGCGCGCTGCGCTGTATCATACGGTCTGTCATTGAGTTAACTGGCGGGGTTTCGATTCCCCGGTTGTACGTGACAAGGAGTAGGGTCGCCTGTCCAACCTCGTGGGTTTTCTCCGGGTCCTCCGGTTTCCTCCCACTGCTAAAGACCCCTACGCGCAAGCGAATTATTTAAATAAAATTGAACCATGTGTTAGTCCCGAAATGACCTAGTTTGTGTCGAGTGCACGTTAAACCCCATTTCTCTCTCACTCTCTCTGTAAGTTCACCCTATTTGGCTGATTATTTTTCTCACTTTTATGTGAATGATATAGTCAGCTATGCTCACTGTGCTATTTGAAAATCCGATGACCTCATAATAATTGCCGTTTAAAGAGATCATTGTAGATGGTGTAAATGAAATGGGGTTTAACGTCCTACTGGGCTAATAAAGACAGCCATGCAGTGTGCTATGAGGGAAATTTTGCCCGGGCCCTTATATCGAATTCTAACTGCCAAGGTATCTTTTACGTGCACGCCAATGTATACACAGGACCTCGGGTTTTCGTCTCATCCGATCGACTAGACAGCCCTCATTGCCAGGCCCTCCGTCCTGCAACACTGACAAGGGGAACCGCGCCGGAAAATCCCGATGAACTTTCTCGACCAATGCAGGGAACGAGCGCGCGACCTCTAGCGTCTTACCCACTTAGCCACCCCCCCCCCCTCCTCCCGCTTTACAGCGATAATTGTAGATGGTGTAGATTTCAGTATAAATAAAGTACAACCAGATTTGGAATACAATAACAATTACACTTACAATAGATTTATAACTCGCAGATAAAGCATACTTTACATACACAATAAGTTATTTAAGCTCCCTACATAATTCTGTTATTATATCAGAAGCCCCTGGGAAGAACCGTCTAAGTCACTTTTTTTCAACGAACCCCAGTTAATGGCGTTATCTGGTAGCAAATTGTATAAGCTTTCTGTGCAACAATCAATTTCAGGTAAAAACGATCGGAGTCACATCGAACCAAGGCCATAGGTGTAGGAGCCGGGGGAGGGGGGGGCAGGGGGGGGGGGCAATGAAAAATTCGACGACCTTTTTTTTTCTATTAACGTTTAGAGAAAAAATATAACTAACTAATTTCTATGAGATCGTCTTTTTCTTGTCCACTGCATATGCCCGAAAATATGCCCGAAGCTCTCTTATGATAGGTATGCCCGAAAAAACGGTATTGCCCGAAAAACGGGCATCGGGCCGGAAAGCGGCAGAGGAAACTAGCAGTAAAACGCGTTTGCGACCGTCAAATATTCCAAAATTTTCTTGGCGGATCATTCGCCTCTCAAAGAAAACCGGCGCCGCTGTCTATATAAATCCGAAATTTTTCGGGCATTTCTAGTTTTGCTTCCCTAACTGTCATCGAGCCCTAATAAAACACTAATTTTACTTTTCTTGTAATTGAATATCACGAATTTGTACTAAGTTGACTATGGATTAAAACATTTTGTCTGGAGCCACTCTACTTTGTGCGACATTTTTCAGGCATCGATTATTATTTGTGAATGCAGATGCAACAGTCTGATTGGATGGTTAGAATTCAGAGTGGGATTTCAGTTACAAAACCATTGGATACTTTTGGAGTTGCTTACACGGGCTAGAATAGCAGAAAACGCATTTACGGTGATTAATTTTTCAAATTTTTCTCCGGGAGGGTGAGGCCTCCATATACCGCGCGACGATTGATTGGTTGTTTGGAATTCGGGTCAGCCAGGTAGGCTATATATATTGGACCAAATTGAAGTTGCTGTATTCACAGACTGGAATAACAGGAAAACGCGTTTGCGGCAGTTACATTTTCAAACTTTTCTCCCAACGGTCCCGTCTTCGTTGACTGTAAACGATTGATTGGAATTCGAGTCAGCCACCTTAATAAGGCTATAATATATATTCGACCACTTTGAAGTTGCTTTGTTCACCGGCTGAAATAGCAGGAAAACGCGTTTGCGACAGTTAAATTTTCAAAATTTTCTCCTAACGGTCCCGTCTTCGAGGACTGTAAACGATTGATTGGAATTCGAGTCAGCCACCTTAATTAGGCTATATAAGACCGCTTGAAGTTGCTTTGTTCACTGGCTGAAGTATCGGGAAAACGCGTTTGCGGCAGTTAAATTTTCAAAATTTACTCCTAACGGTCCCGTCTTCGAGGACTGTAAACGATTGATTGGATTTCCGAGTCAGCCACCTTAATTAGGCTATATTAGACCACTTTGAAGTTGCTTTGTTCAACGGCTGCAATAGCAGGAAAACGTGTTTGCAGCCGTCAAATATTCCAAAATTGTCTTCGGGGGGGGGGGGGGGGTATACAAGGTCGCTGCTGTCTGTAAACCCGAAATTTTTTCGGGCATTTCGGGTTCTGCCCCCCTAACTGTCATCGAGCCCCTACGCCTATGACCAAGGCCCTTCTGAAATGGCCTCCCGGACAAATACGTCCATATCGTACTCTTTATTTAACCTTAATTTTGCTGAAAAGTTGAAGTCAGCTGTTGTACTTGTAATAATGATTCGTATTATACATCATTTTGATGTTGTAATTAAACCCACTCGGCTCGTTGTTCTGTTTGCGTCAATCATTCTCGTCCAAAAGTCTGTTTTGCCTTTTATGCGAAAAGACAAAAATGTGACTTAGATCGTTCTTCCCCACAAAGCATTCCCAGACTTAAGTTAAGAATTTACTCAAAATGTTTCACCTTATTTGATCTAAAATATAGCCCTTTATAAAATTTATTTTGTTTTAATGTATTAAATACATCTATAAGAAACTATGAGCAAAGTTTTGTGTTTCTGGATTAAAGATACTTCCCATAAAGAGTGACTGAAAGTTGAGTAAATTCTTAACTTAAGTCTGAGAATGCTTTTTGAACTTGGGCCCCGGACTCTTCATCTGCTATTAAACCCTTAATTAAAGCTGATAGCACTCACACATAAATACGTCACATAGACAATAGGTTATTTAAGCTCCCTACATAATTATGCTACTATATCTGTTATTTGCCTTTGATTAAAGGCACCCACTCATAATAAAATTACTTTACATAGACAATAAGTTATTTAAGCTTCCTATATAATTTTGTTTATATATCTGCTATTTATCCTTGATTAAAGCTGATAGCACCCACTCATAAAAATACTTTACATAAACAATAAGTTATTTAAAGCTACAATTTCATATTTTTAAGTTATATTTTTAAAATTTTCTTACAATAAAGCCTTAAAATAGATGGTATTCATAAACCGTCCTACCTTGTTAAAGAATAATCCTATTAATCCTATAATTCGAACTACTGTCAGTTGAGAAATTGGCAAAAATATCATTTTCAATTTCAAATTCCAACGTTTGAAGATAACTACTCCATGGTGGAGAATAGAAAACATGGGAGGTAATTGTGTTATTATTTCCGGTGTAAATGAGTTTAAGTGTGAGAATGACACCTATGATCGTATAATAGTGAGTTGACAACCTATTGAGCAAAAGACATAGAAATAATTATGTTTTGACTTTCTTAGAAAATATGAAATTGTAACTTTAATATATCTGCTATTTTCCTTTAATTAAAGGTGATAGGACCCACACATAAAAATACTTTACAAAAACAATAAGTTATTTAAATTCCTATATTATTATAATACATACACATCTAGTATTTAGCATAACAAACTGGTGCAGTTTTCCATGGGATAATAGTGCTTTTTGTCTTGCCCAAATAAAGCTTTAGAATATTTGAAAGGATGTATAACTATGGACCAGAGCCTCTTCCACCTAAGGTTAACTTAATATAAACACTACAAACTATGAAGTGATTGAATAACGATCTTATTGCACAGTAAGTAATATATATATATACTAGAAACTATGAAGTAATTGAATAACGATCTAATTTCGCAGTAAGTAATATATATATATACTAGAAACTATGAAGTAATTGAATAACGATCTAATTTCACAGTAAGTAATATTTATACCACAAACTATGAAGTGATTCAATAACGATCTAATTTCACAGTAAGTAATATATACAATACATGAAGTAATTTAATAACGACCTAATTTTACAGTAAGTAATATATACAATATATGATCTAATTTCACGGCAAGTAATACATACACTGCAATAATTCATGTCCCGCGTGTAACGGCGTTAACTTGGAATATGTCCTGTATGGGCAAACAACATCAACTTTTTCGCTTCGAATCCTTTCATACCAAAATCTTCTTTGAGGTTTCCTGAATCCAGTTCTAATAGACATGCGCCATCTATATGAGCATCGCGTAGCTGTTTGATATATTTAGACAAATGGAGTTTCTCCAAACTTTCCCCAATTTCACGTATTGAATAACCTCGTACAAAATCTCCCTCGTCCGTTAAACTCATAATACTGCCTCCTGACCCAGTTTCTGTCGACGTCATAGATTTCTGCTGATTGACGTAGGGTGGTGTGGTCGGCGACAAAATTGGTGACGTCAAGGACGTTGCTGATGTTTTTCTTGGTATCATATTTCGACCAGGTAGAGTTGGTGGCTTCTCGGAAGCCTTCTTCTTCTTTTTAGATTTGTCTTCCGTTGTTTCGACCGTTATGTCCACGTACTCTCCGTCATCCGGTATTTTGGATTTTTTTGATTTTTTGGATACAGATACGAAACTCTTTGGGTCTATGAAATCATATATATTGTCCGACGTCACTACTGCACATTCCTCGGGAAGAAGGGCAACATCTGCAAGAAAAAATGAAATGAATTGAAATGGGGTTTAACGTCCCACTTTTCTGCTCATGACTGGGCTAAGAAGACGGGCACACATCATGCAGTGTGGTATGGGGAAAGGAGGGTTGGATGGCTGAATGATTAGCGTGTGCACTCTGTATCATAAGGTCTGTCACTAAATCAACTGGCGTGGTTTCGATTCCCCGGTTGTACGTGACAAGGAGTAGGATCGCCTGTCCAACCTAGTGGGTTTTCTCCGGGTCCTCGGTTTTCCTCCCACTGCTAAAGATCCCTACTCGCAAGCCAATTATTGAAAAAAATTGAACCATAGTTTGTGTCGAGTGGGCGGTAAAGGAGGCTGACACACAGTGAGGTATGAGGGACATTTCCGCCTACTCTCACATCTGTCAAGTGTTCTTTTATATGGGACATTTTTGTTCGTGCCATCCAAAGGACCAGACTCTGGTCCTTGCCAGACTTTTCATCCTGCACCACTTCCAAGGGGATCGACATCAGGAATTAACTGGTTGTTGAAAAGGTTATCTGTCCGCTTTCAAAATGTACGACCCAAAGGACCAGGCGGTGTTCATTGTCAAACGCTCCGTCCTGAACCACTACCGTGGGGATCGACATCAAGACTCCCTAGTTGGTGAACCAGTGCTTAACTCACTAATCCACCGCGGCTCCCCATCTAAACTGACTAGGCCTTTTCTATTTGAGTAAACCTACTTTTGGGTGCCTTGATTTGATTGATGAAGTATGCATCTGTCCACTTTCAAGAAAGATAAAATGTTGATATATACCTTATTTTGTGTTACATTGTCAAGGGGTTAAGCCAAAAACAGGTATTATACAGATATCATTTAAAATCTGACCTTTATTGTTGCCATAATATCATATCGAAGATATTACCTTTATTGCTATTCGTAATATCATATTTAAAATCTTACCTTTATTTCCGTCCGTAATATCATATTTAAAATTTTCTGCTGCTTTATCTAAACCAATCAGTAAATTCTTCCAATCTTGTTTCGTTCCATCTCGGACCTTCGTTACTCGAGCAAAACTCACTTCTTTCAAATAAACCGGTATCAACATATAGGTGTGATACAAAACAGCTGCAAACAATCAAATATCATTATATTGGTGTGATACAAAACAGTTGAAAATAAGCAGATATCACGGATAAGCATAATGATGTGATACAAAACAGCTGCAAATAAACAGATATCATGGATCAACATTATTGTTGTGATACAAAACAGCTGCAAAACAATATGCATCATCATATAGGCGTGATACAAAACAGCTACAAATAAATAGGTTTTAACAAAGCAGATGTGATACAAAACAGCTGCAAATAAACAGATATCATGGTAAAACATTATTGTTGTGATACAAAACAGCTGCAAAACAATATGCATCATCATATAGGCGTGATACAAAACAGCTACAAATAAATAGGTTTTAACAAAGCAGATGCGATACAAAACAGCTGCAAATAAACAGATATCATGGATCAACATTATTGTTGTGATACAAAACAGCTGCAGATAATCAAATATCAATAATATATTGGTGTAATACAAAACAGTTGTAAATAATTAAATATATTAGTGTGACACAAAACAGCTACAAATAAACAGGTATCAACAAAACAGACGTGATACAAAATTGCTACAAATAATCAAGTATCAACAAAACAGACGTGATACAAAATTGCTACAAATAATCAGGTATCAACAAAACAGACGTGATACAAAACAGCTACAAATAATCAAGTATCAACAAAACAGACATGATACAAAATTGCTACAAATAATCAGGTATCAACAAAACAGCTACAAATAAACAGCTACAAATAAACAGCTACAAATTAAACATATATTAAAGTTACATTATGTAAGAGTTAAATCCGACTTCAAATCTTATGTAAAAGCTAAATCGCCCTATTACAGGTCTTTATTTTGGCTTAAAATGTTATATAAACTATTATTTAGACATTTATTCATATAATAAGCCTATAATCAACTCTTTCGACCATCAGATGGCGGATAATTAAATTGTTTAAAATATGGTCGCCATTTAAAAAAATTTAATCTAAAAATGTCGATTCGAGGACAAGTCTCGAATAACACGTACCCTGTTACGATAATAAACAATTTGTGCCACATCTTGTCAAAACTTCAAATAGTGATAACTTTGCTCAAAATAGAGTACATGTAATTTGAATAAATTTCCAATTCATTTTGTATTATGGCGGATAATTAAATTGTTTAAAATATGGTCGCCATTTAAAAAAATTTAATCTAAAAATGGCGATTCGAGGACAAGTCTCGAATAACACGTACCCTGTTACGATAATAAACAATTTGTGCCACATCTTGTCAAAACTTCAAATAGTGATAACTTTGCTCAAAATAGAGTACATGTAATTTGAATAAATTTCCAATTCATTTTGTATTATCTCTCTTTAAATTGTTGTAGCGAGAACAACAAGCTCTTTATCTAAATCTTACATGATGCATTTTTAATAGAAGGTATGAATCAAAAATCAAATTATATTTTGTATGTATTTATATAACCCTATCTGAATTGTCACTCGTTAATTTGTTACCCTATATAATATTAAATTATTAATAAAAAAAATTGAAAGTAGTAACTGGTTAATATGTTACCCTATATAATGTTTAAATTATTAATAAACAAACTGAAAATAGTCACTGGTTCATTTGTAACCCTATATAATGTATAAGTTATTAATAAACAAGCTATAATAAAAAAAAAGTATACGAACCACAATTCAACGTGTTTGCTAGAAAGTATTTCTCGTCGTAGACTTCTGTTATAACAATGTTACCAAACGTGTAGAGCGATGTGTCTGACGATCCTATTCGAAACGAATGGTGCTTAGCATCGAGGGCAAATTGGACTTGAATGGGTGTGTTGTTTTCCTCGATAATCTCCTTTAGTGTTTGTATTTCTCCAACTAAAATATACAATTGTGGATTCATTAATTAGAGAGCTCACCATGAGGCGGAGGGGGGGGGGTAGTAGCTTAATGGCGTGCGCGTGAAATCACAAGGTCTGTCATTGAGTCAAGCTAAAGACCCCTACGCGTAAGCGAATACTGAAATAAAATTGAACTACATGTATATATTAGTCTCGAAATGACCTTGTTTGTGTCGAGTGGACTTTAAAACCCATTTCTCTCGCTCACTACGAGTTAACCCTACCCTGTCACAGGTATCGAACCCACGGCTTGCATATATGAAACGCCCTTTGATCTACAGCGCACACGTTTGACCATTCGGCCACCAGAAACTCCCATTTGTCATATTTTGTCTTTAACCTTTTAACTCATATTTCACGATAAGTTGATGTCACGCAATCTTAACGTTTTCATATAATTATTAAATTAAACATACATTATGCAAGAGCAAATTCTGCCTACTGAAGCCTTAAATGTTATCCAATCTATTAATTAGACATTAATTACCTTATCCAGACCATAATCAACTCTCGATGGCATCGCTAGCCTATGATATTAACTGGATTAGGACCCGATTTGCTGCTATACTTTCATTCCTGATTTAATCATGAAATGGATAATCGAGACTGTGTTTTTGTTATCATACCGACTTTAGTTATAATGATCGAGGCTACGCCGAAAATTCAATCGCTAAAATCTCGATTCAGAGTGGATCAACATGACTGAAAATTTTAGCAAATTTCCTTTACATTATCTAGTTTTTAACTATTATAGTGCGAACTGCCAACTCGTTATCGAATCTCCCATAATGTATCTTTAACCTATCCAGATCATAATCAACTCTAGATATCAACGCTAGCCTATGATATTGACTGGATTAGGACCCGATTTGGTGCTATACTTTCATTCACGATTTAAGCATGATATGGATAATCGAGACTATGTAATGATGATCGAGACTAGGCGGAAATTCAATCGACAAAATCTCGGTGCAGAGTGGATCAACTTGACTGTAATTTTCAGCAAATTCCCTAGTTTTTAATTATTATAGTGAGAACTGCCAACTCTTTGTCTAATCTATTGAAATAAAATTGAACCATATGTTAGTCCCGAATTGACCTAGCCTGTGTCGAGTGGACGTTAAACCCCATCTCTCTCTCTCTCTCTCTCTCTCTCTCTCTCTCTCTGCAAAAATAGCATTCGAAACGTCACCCAAATAAATTACTAGCCCTTCGTCCAAAATAGATGTTAGTGTTTATTGCTCTATCCAGTTACTATATGCCTCTAAAAAATTAGGGTAGTATAGTCGTTTAACGCGTGCGCGTGAAATCATAATGTGAATTATTAAAATGAAATTAAGCCATATGTTAGTCCCGAAATTACCTAGTTTGTCTCGACTAGACATTAGTCTCTCTCTCTCTCTCTCTCTCTCTCTCTCTCTCCTCTAGAATATTATAATCATCACTTGCTACTTACCTTTTTTGTAACCCTTAACCAGGCGGAATTTAATGGCAATATTAACAGGTAGAGTAAGGTAACGCCCTTCTTTATCTCTGGCTATTACACGTCGTTGACGAGACACTTTCGCTAATCGGAACATCTGGATATATGAAAAATAATACACTCTAGTTTATATATAGCATTTGATTGTTCGAGTTCGAGATTCCCTGAATTGAATCTCAAAACGTATACAAGATGTTAAATTCGTTGTGATGAAATGAAATGGGGTTTAACGTCCTACTGTTTTGCTCCGAAACGGGCATACATACGCCATACAGTGTGCTATGAGGGAAATTTTGCCCGGCCAAGGGATCTTTTACGTGCGCGCCAATGTATACACGGGACATCTGCCAAAGTATCGATTGAAAACTTTGCCAGTTCATTAACTTCTCTGTATAGGCAAATTTGTCAATCGATATTTTGAGAGGTGTACAACAAATCAAGCAGAATATTACATTTGAGCACGTTCTACAAAACATATGAGACAACAAACACATTCGTTTGTAAACCTACGTAAATCCAACTCCATACGCGTAACGTTTTTCACTGGCCGAACACTCATTACGGGTTGACCTCACAAGTACACACGAATCGATGAAGTTTTTGTTTTCGTATTCGTTTTCGTACTTATGCGAAATGTCCCTAATATCTATGAACAACTGTTCCTGTAACCAATGTCATCTATTTTAATCGGGGGGGGGGGGGCTGGATGGCTGAATGGTTAGCGTGCGCGCGCGCTGTATCATAAAGTCTGTCATTGAGTCAACTGGCGTGGTTTCGAATCCCCGGTTGTACGTGGCAAGGAGTAGGGTCGCCTGTCCAACCTCGTGGGTTTTCTCCGGGTCCTCCGGTTTCCTCCCACTGCTAAAGACCCCTACGCGCAAGCGAATTATTGAAATAAAATTAAACCATATGTTAGTCCCGAAATGACCTAGTTTGTGTCGAGTGGACGTTAAACCCCATCTCTCTCTCTCTCTCTCTCTCTCTCTCTCTCTCTCTATTTTAATCTGATAGTAGTATAACTGTTCCAGCAAGTTGCCTTTACATCATCTAGTTTTTAACTATTATAGTGAGAACTGTCACAATCTGATTAAAATATAGATCTATATTTCGTTTCGTTTTTTTATACTTTCGATGACCTACACTACATGAAGATCTGACAAGTTATAGCCATAGGTCACGTCTGGGGTCAAAAGACCGACTTATGATCTATGACGTCAGACATTTGATTAACCAATCAACATTGATGTTTCTAGTGGATTACCCACAGTTCCGTGCAAAAACACGCCTAAAGCTCGCCGTAACAGACCGTTTCATTGGCTTATCCCTGACACCATTCAGAACACGAGTTAAATAACAGCTCTTCCAGATCCAAGTGTAGTAAAGACAAGTAAAACGAAATTTTGAACTATAAAAACGAAACGAAATAGGATCTGTGTTTATCTAATCTCCCGTAATGTCCCTTTAAATATTGTATTTATTTAATATCTATGAACAACTGTTCCTGGTCGTCTATTTTAATTTGATATCAGTACGTGGGGGGGGGGGGGGCGAATGGTTAGCACGTGCGCGCTGAATCATAAGGCCTGTCATTGAGTCAACTGGTGTGGTTTCGAATCCCCGGTTGTACGTGACAAGGAGTAGGGTCGCCTGTCCAACGTCGTGGTTTTTTCTCCGGGTTCTCCGGTTTCCCCCCAGTGCTAAAGACCCCTACGCGCAAGCGAATTATGAAAATAAAATTGAACCATATAATAGTCCCGAAATGACCTAGTTTGTGTCGAGTGGACGTTAAACCCCATTTTTCTCTCTCTTCCCCCTAAGGTATGTTTTAATTCCAGGCCATGTTTTAGTATAGTGAGTAGTGGGGAAATGCCCACATACTGACTAAAATTGCTTTGCAGAGAAATAAAGAAATAGCGGTACTATATATTTCCCGTCAAAAGTCTAAACCTAGTAACTCACTTTTTTTTTTATCAAAATTGAGTTAGGGCCAAATTCGTAGTTACTAGGGTATGTGCTTTCTGTTGTTGTACTAGATATTCCAATCTCTTGATTTTGTAAGCAGTTACACCCATGACACAATCTAGCAACTTCCTTCATTTGCCTAGTATGCCACAGAAAAACCTAATAACTCAATAGTCAAATCAATGGATAAGCTGGAGTTTAATATTCATTCATTACGTTTTCCTTTGTTTTCTCAAAATAAGAAAAGCGTGAGTTACTAGTTGTTGCCTTTTGACGGCAGACATGTGATGTGATGGTGACGTTTTCGGGTCAATTTGAGAGAGAAAAACCACCATAGCTAATTATTACAAATTTAACACAAAGAACAGGGAATTTACATTCCAAAACACCGGTATGTCGAAATTCAAATATTTTCTCGGGCTCGGCGGTAAACCACTGCCCCCGATCCCTATGCCGCAATGACCAGGAAAATATGTGTAGTTGCAAGAGATAGAGCTAACAATTGCTCTTGTCTTATCACGACTAGACTACTGCAATGGACTTCTGGCAAATTCAAATCAGGAACAACTTAAACGGCTTCAAAATATTCAGAATACGGCAGCAAGAATTGTCACCAGGACTAAAAAGTTTGATCATATTACACCGATATTAAGAGAGCTACACTGGCTACCAGTATCCGCCCGAATAAATTTCAAAATTTTGACTACTGCTTACAAGTGTTTTCATGGAACCTCTCCAATATATCTTCAGAAACTACTCACGCTCTACAACCCAAAACGCCAACTTCGATCACAAAATTTGAGGCTTTTTACAGTTCCTCAGTTTTACTCCAAGACATATGGGATGCGATCCTTCCAATATGCTGCAGCCACCAAATGGAATGAGTTACCTATTGACATTAAATCATCTTCAAGTCTCAACATATTCAAAACTAAATTGAAAACTTTTCTTTTTCTAATCTGCTATTAGTATTGAACAACCAGCGCACAGAGCAGTGAATGTCAGCGCGATATAAATGCATATATTATTATTATTATTATTATTAGCCACCCGGCCACTCCCCCCCCCCCCCCCCACGTTAAATAGATTTTTGTTTACCTGTTCTGAGCCGAAAGTTTCGATATCAATCTCTGCATAGTTTCCAATCGTGACGACCACGACTATAGGAAGTTTGTCATGGTACCGTTCATACAGTTCCATAGCTGATAGATTCTCGTCTTCATGGTCCAGCTTTATATGGTTCTGGTAGTCCGTGTACGGTTCGGTAGAGATATTCATCTAAAATAAAACAGGTTTAAAGCAGACTTCAAACTTGAGATAAAGTGAAATGAAATTAGGTTTACCATATTACCCCGACTGGGCTAATGAAGACGAACATACGCTATACAGTGTGCTATGAATTAGAGAAAGTTTGTCTAAGTGGGTAAGACGCTGGCTCGCTAGCGTGGAGGTCGGGTGTTCGATCCCTGCATTGGCCGAGAGAGTTCATCCAGATTTTCCGGCGTGGTTCCCCCTTGTCAGTGATGCAGGACGGAGGGCCTGACAAGGACAGCTTCTAGTCCTTCGGATGAGACGAAAAACCATGGTCCCGTGTATACATTGGAATGCACGTAAAAGATCCCTTGGCAGCTGGAATTCGATATAAGAGTAGGCGATAGTTCCGCTGCCCGGGCAAAATTCCCTCATAGCACACTGTATGGTGTATGCCCGTCTTCATTAGCCCAGTATAGTAGCAGAACAGTAGGACGTTAAACCCCATTTCATTTCATTTCTGTATTTAAGATAAATAACGTTTATTGCTTTGAAGAAAACTATAAAAGTAATATGACGGTTTGTCAGATGACTGTGATATAATATAATATGATTAACACCATACAAAGACCTGACTGATGTCTTTTATAAATGAAATAAATATTGTAACATTATGCAGTGACGATATGAATGTGCGCATTGTATACTTTATATTCAACTATGAACTTGCCATGATCGAATATCATATGTCTATCATATATCAAGAGAGAGATAGTGAGAGAGAGAGAAAGAGAGAGAGAGAGAGAGATGGGGTTTAACGTCCACTCGACACAAACTAGGTCATTTCGGGACTAACATATGGTTCAACCTTATTTCAATAATTCGCTTGCGCGTAGGGTCTTTAGCAGTGGGAGGAAACCGGAGGACCCGGAGAAAACCCACGAGGTTAGACAGGCGACCTTACTCCTTGTCACGTACAACCGGGGATTCGAAACCACGCAGAGAGAGAAAGAGATAGAGATAGAGGGAGGGGGGGTTAACGTCCACTCGACACAAACTAGGTCATTTCGGGACCAACACATGGTTCAATTCTATTTCAATAATTCGCTTGCGCGTAGGGGTCTTTAGCAGTGGGAGGAAACCGGAGGACCCGGAGAAACCCCACGAGGTTGGACAGGCGACTCTACTCCTTGTCACGTACAACCGATGATTCGAAACCACGCCAGTTGACTCAATGACACAGCGCGCACGTGCTAACCATTCGGCCATCCAATACCCCCCCCCCCCCATGCCAGATATCAATAAAGATCGAGAGAGGGATATGGTTCAACGTCCACACGAAACAAACTAGGCTGTTTCGAGACAAACAACCTACAGTTTGTATTGCAAGAATTGAGATTACAACCACAACCACTTGATTCAGTAATAGACCTTATGATCCAAACCGCAGGCTTCAGACCACTATCGACCACCCCAGAAGCAGAGGGCTAACAATGGTAGTTACGTGGTACCTTGTACCTTTTTAGCACAGGAAAAGAACACAGATATATAAAGTTATACTTACTATTTTAGTGATTTTCTTGTAGTAGATGTCCTTGTATGTAATTGCTGTATAGATAGATAGGCCTATATGTATATATAGTTATCTTGTGTAACGTACTACTTCCCGGTTTGGATCACGTGATCTGAATGACACCCATTTAAAGGGAAATTGTTTAATGTATAAAAATGAGATTTTCCATTGAATTTTCGGAATTTCTTTTACAAAGAATAGCTATTTTGTACATTTGCCACCCACGCTTACAGCGTTTTTGTCATCATTCGTAAAATGAGAGAGAGAGAGAGAGAGAGAGAGAGAGAGAGATGGGGTTTAACGTCCACTCGACACAAAAACTAGGTCATTTCGGGACTAACACATAGTTAAATTTTATTTCAATAATTCGCTTGCGCGTAGGGGTCTTTAGCAGTGGGAGGAAACCGGAGGACCCGGAGAAAACCCACGGGGTTGGAAGGCGACCCTACTCATTGTCACGTACAACCGGGAAATCGAAACCCCTCCAGTTGACTCAATGACAGACCGTATGATACAGCGCGCTTGCTAACCATTCGGCCATCAAATCCCCCAAAATGAAAAAGAATATGCCAGCCAGGCTTAAAAATATATAATGTAAGATTTAGATAAAGGACTGACTGGTTTTGCTATTAAAAGTTCATAACTGAAATGAAATAAAATGGGGTTTAACGTCTTACTGTTCTGCTCCTAACCTGGGCTAATGAAGACGGGCATACGCCTTACAGTGTGCTATGGCCTACTCTTATATCGATTTCCAACTGCCAAGGGATCTTTTACGTGCATTCCAATGTATACACGGGACCTCGGTTTTTCGTCTCATCCGAAGGACTATACAGCTGTCATTTTCAGGCCCTCAGTTCTGCAACACTGACAAGGAGGAACCACGTCGGAAAATCCAGATGAACTTTCTCGGCCAATGCAGGGGATCGAACACCAAAAGTTCATAACTAGATAATGCAAAATGAATATATTGAACATTTCATTTAAATTACTTTTTTCAGAGCCAAGTTAGCACTGTCTGTAGTTTTTACAAAATGTGTGCATTGAGTGTTTATTATCGGAACCAGGTTACCGGTATATTCCAGGCTTAGCCTCGCTTCGCCATTTTAAAATTAAATCATTAAATAGCCGAACTGTTCTAATCTAGTTAAAATTTCGAGTATCCGGTGGCATCGAGAGTTGATAATGTTCTTGTCTAATTAATAATTTATATAACATTTAAGGTCTAAAGAAAGACCTGCAATGGGCAAATTTAGCTCTTGAAAAATGTATCTTGAATAATGTATCTTGACTTATGTATCTTGAATAAGGTATCTTGAATAATGTATCTTGAATAAGGTATCTTGAATAATGTATCAATCTTTAACGGCACCAACAGGCAGATGCATTCGCACCTATGTTTCTTCTTTTTCGTGTACAGCGATCTTCCAAACTACCAGTGACTGATCTGGCCAGGGTCTTCATTCTGCAACACTGACAAGAATGAAACCACGCTGGAAAATACAGAGGAACTTATTCGGCCATCATTGAAAAATGTCCTGGCTATTGAGCTAACGACTTACACAACTGTCTTGTTTGTGTTTTGAGAGAGAGAGAGAGAGAGAGAGAGAGAGAGAGAGAGATTAACGTCCACTCGACACAAACTAGGTCATTTCGGGACTAACATATAGTTTAATTTTATTTCAATAATTCGCGTGCGCGTAGGGCTCTTTAGCAGTGGGAGGAAACCGGTTGTGTTTTTGAACTGGTTATATATAGGTAATGGAATAAAATGAAATGAAATGGGGTTTTATTGTCCTACTGGGCTAATGAAGACGGGCACACGCTATACAGTATGTTATGAATGATGTTATGAAATGAAATGGGTTTAACGTCCTACTATTCTGCTCCGACTGGGCTAAAGAAGACGTGTATACGCCATACAGTGGGCTATGGGTGACAGTTTCCCCGGACAGTGACAATACGGCCTATTCTTATATCGATTTCCAAGTCAAGGGTTCTTCTCCGAACGACTATTCGTTGTCGCTTGCCAGGCCCTTCGTCCTACACCTCTGACAAGAGCGGGGGGGGGGGGGCACGCCGGATATTACCGATAAACGTTCTCGGCCACCGTACAATGTCCTTACACAAAACTAGTTTATTGATGAGCGGACGTTAAGACACAGAAACTTTAATGACGTGGAGGCAGCACGACGCCATATTGGTTAACCCAAAAACAGTTTTTGTCCCCCGCCTTTCGAAGAAAGCAGGGGACTATTAAAATGGGTTCGTCCGTCCGTCTGTCTGTCTTTCACACTTTTGGGACACAATAACCCTCTTTTTAATTGAGCTAGAATGTTCAAACTTGGTGTGGGTGTTTATTAGGTCAATGCCTTGATGGAGTTCCAAGATTAGCATTTTCTGCTTAGGTTAAGCAGAGATAAGCAATTTGATTGGTTGATGCTTTGGGACACAATAACTTAGTTCTATTTAAGCGAGAGTGGTGAAACTTGGTGTATAGTTTTATTACATCAATACCTTGACTAAGTTCGACAATGAGCATTTTCTGCTCAGGGTAAGCAGAGCGATAAGTAATTGCATTGGCCGAGACTCTGGAACACAATAACTCTCTTTCTAATTGAGCTAGAATGTTCAAACTTGGTATAGGTGTTTATTAGGTCAATGCCTTGATGGAGTTCGTAGATGAGCATTTTCTGCGTAGGGTAAGCAGAGACAAGCAATTCGATTGGTTGATGCTTTGGGACACGATAACTTTAGTTCTAATTAAGTGAGAGTGATGAAACTTGGTGTATAGTTTCATTACATGAATACCTTGACTAAGTTCGATCATGAGCATTTTTTGCTGAGGGTAAGCAGAGTGATAAGCAATTTGATTGGTCGAGACTATGGAACACAATAACCCTCCTTCTAATTGAGGTAGAATGTTCAAACTTGGCGTGGGTGTCTATTAGGTGAATGTTTAAACTTGGTGTAGATGTTCATTAGGTGAATGTCTTGACTGAGTTCAATAATTAACATTTCGAGCTGAAGCTAAGCAGAGCTAATCGATTTCATTTGTCGATGGTTTGGGACAAGATAATCTTGATTCTATCTGATAGAGAGTGATGAAACTTAGTGAAAAAAATAAATGTGCGATTAATTAATATGTGTCATCTATTTATTTTGCAATGTCGGCGGGGGACATCAGCCTCACTGTTGGCTTGTTTTTTTTTCAATCTGACGTTATGGTGGTCTGCTCCAGGTAAACGTCAAACCACATTTATCTTTAGCTTGTAAAACCTCTAGCAGACGACGCTTTTATTTATGTGAGACCTGCGTGCATTACTTCATATCCTTGTGTAATGTCGTTTGTTGACGGCTGTGTGAGTATAAATCAATACCCACACACACACGCTGTGACTAGTATTGCATATATCACTGTTCCGCTCAACTGCATTATGATAACTGTACTAAACTTAGCGACATGCGTCATAATACCTACTATACGAAACTAAGGAAGATATTATATTGAAGCTCGCCATTACAGATGAGTCAAAGGTCAAGGACGTCTTTACCGTTTATTTTGATTATTACAAAGGCAGGTGAATCTGCTGTCTGACGACTTGTACAAGTCTTGATGTCGTACTCGTTAGACTAATCCGTTGTAGCTGTGATGCGTTGAGACTTCTCCTACGACTGGGGTATTTCTTTGCTTCAGACGGGCATATTTCTCTCTCAAAAGTTACTCTTTAAATGGAAACTACAAACAGGAAGTTTTTATCATTAATCACGTGTTATTGTAATATGAAGTAAGATTTCTACACATGTATTACATGTTTGAATTACATCTCCATCATCAAACTTTAAACATTAGTTACCCTTGAAATGGAAACTACAAACAGGAGGTTATTATCATTAATCAAATGTTATTGTATAGTGTAATATGAGGTATGAGGTAAGATTTCTACACATGTATTACATGTTTGAATTACATCTCCATCATCAAACTTTAACTCTAGTTGCTGATATATAAAACATTAACCAGTAATAACGATGATTGTTCATACGAATATAAGGGAGAAAATCAAAGTGAATGAAAGAGATATCGAAAGACACGGGATGGGAGAGAGAGGGGAGAGAGAGAGAGGGGGGGGGGCGCTAGTCAACACGTGGTGGGTATGCTTTGTTCTCTATAACAGTCAGCCAGATTTTCTTGGTGAAATAATGGTTATAATTGTAATTATACTAAAAACACGCCAGTCGACTCAATGACAGACCTTATGATACAACGTGACTGCGTTAACCCCCCCCCCCACACACACACACACACACACACACAAAAATAATGTTGTGACAGTCAATTATAATATTTCACTTTGTTCTAGCTACAAGCTACATCTGATAAAATGTATGACAGTCAATTAACTGTAGTTTTTTTTAAATTTTATTCTAGCTATGCGTGTTAAAAGAGTTTCGAACTGCCCTTAAAGCATTTGGTATGGAGAATCTAGAAAAGGGTCCAATGACTGGTAAGGACAGGGTTCGTATGAAGATATGCAAACCACGTCTTATAGCGGGTATCGGTTCCCCACAAACTCTACTCGACCATTTAGACAGTCATGATGTATTTCTACGTGAAGAGAAACAAATGATTGACATGGAGAGGCTACCAAGTGATAAAGTTAGAAAGATGATCGACATATTGATAGATAATTGTCGTGGTGGGTTTTCAGCATTTGTTGAGTGTTTACGAGAAACCCGCCATTATAGCTTGGCTGATATGTTAGAAAGTAAGTTAGTATTTGTTCATCTGTGCTTGAAAGGCACCCGTAAGGCCAGAATGTGTATACAAAAGCTGCGAACCCTAAACTGTGCTGCATTAGGTGCCATATTCCGTACCTTAGGACCATAAAAAATGAACTGTATGCCATTTTAATAGTAGATGATTATAACATGTATTAATAGACATAGATATATCATTATTACACACATTAATAGATCTAGCAATGATATATATTTATTACATGTATTAAAGATACATTATATAAGATTTAGATAAAGAGCTAGCCATTCTTGCTATAATAATCTTTTAGAGGCATTTAGTAACTGATAGAGCAATACACAAAAACACATACTTATGGAAAAACAGCTACTTATTTATTTGGTCGACGTTTCCAAGAGTATTCTCTCAACGTTATCAAGCTGATTATAAATTATAGATATTAGTCTTTGAAGGTTTGGCAAGACGTGTGCAAAAAAAAATAATAACAACCATCAAAACTAAGTCTCGCTCCTCCATTTTTAGCTTAAATCAAAATATGACTGAGCTGTTCTAATCTATTTAATATCGGAGAAATCCGATGCCATCGAGAGTTGATTATGGCCTGGATAAGTTAATTAATGGCTAATTAATAATTTATATAACATTTCGGGCCTAAAGAAAGACCTGCAATAGACAGATTTAGCTCTTGCATAATGTATGTTTAATTTAATTAAAGACCAATATTATTTATATTGAAAACACGAATAATTATAATGTAATGTAAATACATCATCATACAGGCTTAGGCTAAGGAACTCACTTCCGGAAACATCCATACTGCCACTCCCCCAACTTCATGCATTACGGTTCTGTTTAATTACATGATCTTACAGGGTTAGACCCGGGGACCCACTTCCGGATACATCCATACTGCAACTGTTTAATTAAGTGGGATTAACGCCATATTGCACTTCTCCTACTGAGCTAATGAAGATCGACATACGCCTTGTAGTGTGCTGTGAGGAAAATTTGTCCTGACACCGGCGCTACGGCCTACTCATATTTCGAATTCCGACTGTCAAGGGTCCTTTTACGTTCACACCAATTACATATCAGGGGCCTGTTTCACGAAATTTTAACTAAGATAAAATCCAAATTTTATTAATTTGATTGGATAATATTAGATTGATTTTAGTGCTTAGCCAATCAAAAATTGAAGTATCTACTAAAATTTAAATTTTATCTTTAGTTAAAATTTCGTGAAACAGGACCCTGGCCCCGAGTTCACAAAGCATTCTCAGACTTAAGTTAAGAATTTACTCAACTTTCAATCAACTTCTATCAGAAATGTTTTTGATCCAGAAACACAAAACTTTGAACATAGTTTATTATTTATGTATTTGATACATTAAAAAACAAAAGTTTTTATAAAGCGCTATATTTTAGATAAAATAAGGCAAACAATTTTGTGTAAATTCTTAACTTAAGCCTGGGAATGCTTTGTGAACTCGGGGTGAGATATCATTAATTAACATATCTTAAAACTTTAGAGTAGTCAACAAGTTACAGGAAACTACGGTCTGATTAACATTACATATTACAACAGGTATATCCAGGCTAAGTACATCAAATCTAATGTCATCACATGTATCTGGCACGTGCTTGATAAAAGTTATATCTGAATGAACAGACAGGTAAATATACTAATGTCCAAAAGAAAGTATACACTAAGGTTGCAGCGATACCCCGGGGATGCCGCATTATCGCGATTATTTTTTTTCAAGTGATATCGTATCGGCCAAAGTTGAATAATCGCAATCCCCGGTATTTTAGGATTTTTTTGGGCGGAGGTCGGTGCAATAAATCCAAAGTTCATTTTCACCGGTGCGGGGGCCGGATCGAATTCGAAATAATAGTTTAATTACTACTTGTAAAATTATACAATAAAAATCGGTGAGAGAAAGTTCCCGAAACACATTTTGTAAACAAAGCCGCACGCGACATCGGTGTACCGTAGCAACGGTGCGGCGAATCCCCGGTTAACAAGACTGAAAATATTATGTTTATTTCAATGTTAAGTTAGTACTGTACGTCTGGTTGTTTAACCCGCCAAAACAAAGCAACCAAGTAACTCGACTTAGTCATCCAGCCGCTTTTTTCAAGTTATGAATCCGCACTCAGGTTCATCGATATGATTTTTTAAAACATACTTTGGGTGGTTTTTAATATTTTAGAAGTAATTAGAACATATATTTAAAACCATACGACTAAACTTTAATTAATGAGATATTTACAAACTAATAAATTTGTATATTTTTTATTGTTGAAAAACATACACTAACACAGCGGTTATACCATATTCAAGACTGGTCAATCGAGTCGGTGGTTTTTCCATTTCTCGTCTTTTACTCGGTCACAGTGCGTCGGCTGCTACAGAATAGAATTTAAACTGTAATTAATGATTAAAATGTCGAACGTCCAAAAAACACCTACCGATGCTATTAGACAATAGGCCTACAACAAGTGACTGCTTATAATGATCTTGATCAAGTTGATGTCGTTGATTTGTCGGCAAAGGCAAACACATCGTCTGTTGTGTGGAATTATTTTCATTTGGGATAAAGCCAAACGATGTTGGTGGTGAGAAAAATATCATGATAAAGAGAATTATCGTGATAAAATTGATAATCGTAGACTTTTATTTATCGCGATAATTCCAAAAGCAGTTATCATGATTAATGGCGATATCAGAATTTGATATCGTTGCAACCTTAGTATACACTGTGCATTTTGTGCTGCATCAACCAAAGTCGTTTTTCCATAGTATACGGTATTTGAGTAGAATGTCAATTTGTTTCACATTTTTATTTTGCTTAGAAATGTTGAGTTTGGACAGAAGAGACACACTTAGTAATGCTTTATCAAATGTTATTAAACTAAACAAAACTTAGTCATACTTTTAGTGTGTGTACTTTCTTTTGGGCATCAGTATATATCAGAGATAGTTTTGCCTCCTATATATCTAGTACTAGTACCGATTAGTTTTGTTTTCATTATAATTCCAATGACGTCTGTCTTTATTTTGAAGACTGTTTAGAGCGCCAAACCTCTGTACAGATACCAAATGATAGAACCAATTTACAAGCAGGCATAGATGAACCTATACAGAGACCAAATGATAGCACTTATCTAAAAACTTACCCAGATCAACCATTAGCTGCAGCCCCTCCACCTGCAACAGTCCGTCTTGTAAAAGGTAAGAAGGAACATGACTTTCAATAATGCATGAATGAATGAAATGTTGTTTAATGACACGTCAGCTCCAACTGGGCTGTATTTGTGCTGTTTCTCGACACAAACTAGAAAACAAAAATCACAATATCATTTATATATCAGTAAATATCTTTCATGTTTTAAATATATATCACAAACTTTATGTTTATATATTTAAAACATGAAAGAGAAAATCAGATATATACAATTGAAATTTTCGATAAAAATGTGTCTCTTTATAAAGTCTAGCGCTTTACAATATAGACTCGATTGGGCAAACGACTGATGTAGTGATTGGCAACGATAGACTTTTAATAAAATACCCATTTAAAACCTATCCTTAATATACCTGCTAGTGAAGGTTTCTACGAGTCCCCTATATAGTACTTAAATATATCCATTTCAGGTTTTCAGTAATAGATTGACAGCTTTCTTTGAACATAACAGCCGATGCTGTTGTCCATAAGTCACCTATATACTACTTATATATCCATTTCAGATTTTCAATAATAAATGGACAGTTTTCTTTGAAAACATCAGCTGATAAAGTTATGCACCAGTGTTGTTTAGAAATAATATTTCATTTATAATTTGTCAAACTAATGTTGTTTTATTAATCAGAAGTAACACCTGGACTGCGATTATTGCAGAAAGAGCGTTTTAAATACTGGGTATGTTCCAGCGAGATAAATTTAGGCCCACGCCCCCAAGAACTTATCACACATCCACATTTGATGCATATTCCATTTGAGTTGGTTTGAACTCATGGTGAAACTTCCGATGCCAAAAGGAGGACAACCAACGACACCTGTCGGAACAACAGGGAGTAGGCGACCATACTCTTTACTATGTCATGTGTTTCCCTTTAACAAAAACGTAGGGGCAATAAACGTTTGCATGTCGGTTTTCGGATTTGGAGATATCTAACTTGAATTAATTGTAACATATTGTATTGTATTAATTGTATTATTAAACTTGCATTATGCAAGAGCAAAATCTGCTTATTACAAGTTTTTCTTTAGGCCTGAAATGTTATCTAAATTATCAATTAGACATTAATTAACTTATCCAGGCCATAATAAACTCTCGATGTCAAGGCTAGGCTTCGATGTTGGCTGGATTAGATTCCTATATGCCGCTAACGGCCAGTGATAATTAAATCAATAAAAGTGGATAATCGAGACTATGCTGTTTATGTTAATGATTTTAGTAATGATGACCGAGACTATGCAAAAATTTCACCCGCTTCTTTCTCGGCTCATAGTGAATCAATTTGACTGAAATTTTCAGCAAATTACCTTTACACTATCTAGTTTTTAACTATTATAGCGAGAACTGCCATCTCTTTATCTTATCTCCCATAATGTATCTTTAATTAATTAATTAATTAATTAATTAATTAATTATGTATTAATAATAAATTATTATTATTATTATTGTTCCAGATTTTTATCCTAAAGAATGTGGTCGTATGCCAGAGCACGAATATCAAAAGATCCAGAGTAATTTTCACTTTTTGTTAAAAAATTTAAATCCGGGTCCTCTGTGTATAAAACTTTTTGAAATGGGTGTGTTTGATGAAGATGACAAGGATAAAATAGAGCGAGCACAGGGTCGTACAGAGAAGTGTGATAAGCTACTGATGATTCTGCTCGAATGTGGCATAAACGCTTTTAGCAAGTTCTTAACTGCCCTATCTGATACGGGGCATGGGCAAGCGAGGGCAGTACTAGAACTAACAGATATACGAGTAACACAAGTGTAGTAGAACGCTGCTACATTCTGCATACTATCTGCTACGGGGCATGAACGAGAGAGGACATTATTAGAACTAACAGAAATACGTGCAACAAAAGTGTCGTAGCATGCATCAGCAGTATCAGTCTACATTCTTCACACTACATGTATCTGCTACGGGGCATGAACAAGAGAGGACTTTATTAGAACTAACAGAAATATGTGCAACACAAGCGTCATAGCAAGCATGAGCAGCATTAGTCTACATTCTGCACACAGAGAACTAAGTACTCTACTTTGAGAATAAATCTCTGCCCTAAATGACCGCCATATCCAACAATTAGTATACTGTTTTAGGTCCTACTCCGGTTCACATCTGTTATACACAAAAAGACTAATTAAACCTTTTCAATTTCATTCAATGAAAGCAGAATATATACTTATCAAACTTCTCGAAATATATTTAGTGTTTTCGACTAAAATCTTCAAATTTAGGACTTAAATTGTCGTTCAACTAGCTTAGTCTCTATTCTTATGGGGAGGTAATTGTAGAGGGTAGGGAGTTATCCATCTACGGGTTGGGGAGTTATCGGATTAAAATTTTAACAGTCGAAATGCGATGAATTTAAATATGTAACACCAGATGAAATAAATTATATTCATTTCAACTACGTCATGTTCGCTGCCATTTTTATTATTATTATTACAGCATATTTGTCATGAAAAATACAAGATTATGGACATGTTAACAGTTGCATACAGAATCAGTTAAAATCTTGTTTAAATAAATATTTTAAGTTGTTTTGTAAAAGAATATAGAAACGTGCAACATCTTAAACTAAATGGTAAATTATTCCATAAAACAGGTGCTTGAAAACTGCACGAGACTAGTTGAACAGTTTTAGGGTTTAAAAGTTGTTTATCTGATGTATGTAATGTTCGACCAGGTGTATAAAGTTCTAAAAGACCTGGGGTAACACAGGGGCTAAATTATTGACAGTAAGTAATAAATAATAAAACCAATTCGATATTTAACGAAAATGTCAACATATACACTGGACCTCGCTTACCATCCGAACGACTACATAATGCTCATCGTGGACCAACTTCTAGACTTCGGCTACCATCTGAACGACTACATAATGCTCATCCTGGACCACCATCTGAACGACTACATAAAGTTCATCCTGGACCAACATGTAGACCTCGGTTACCATTTGATAGTTCAGCTCTGAACGTAGGTCTCATTACACTTGCCTTGTACGTTTAGGAACTGCCCTATTGAATCCATGTCGAAAAAGTTTCGGCCCCTAGTCAATTTTACTGGGCAACTGTTTACTGCTAAACGATCGCCTGTCAGTCCCTGTGAACGCATGGATAATGTAAAGGAAAATAAGACTTTGCCTACCTCGCTAGAGTCAGTATGTGCGACACAACATGCTGTTAAAAATACGTCCCCTTCTGCCAAAGGCTTGGCAGAAACCATTAATAACTAAATATATGGTAACGTACAAATTTACGTAACTCGGTCATATATGACGAAACGAATTTTAGGTAAGCGGGGGGGGGGGACAAATTGGAATCTTTGAAAAGTTGAGAATCTTCAGTCATTTATTGCTTTGCCTAAACAAATTACAATCGAATGTTTTCAAAAATTCCAATTTTGTTTCACATATACAGATATAAATATACATAAAACGTACAACATTTATTTACCATTGTTCTTCTTAGCGTTTAACGTCCGATTCCGCCAAAGGTTATATCGCAGACAAGTCTAATTTTTTTTTTATTATCTTAGCGAACGCGCAGGGGTCTTTTAGCCGCAAGCTAGAGGTCGAAGCGCGGCACTCTAGAGCGCTAGCCCCCCCCCCCCTCCTCATTATTTGACATTCCGATCATCTAAATATTTACAGCAACAAAGAACGAAATGTGTCACAATCATCTGATAAAAATATTGAATTGGAATTCAAACACTCTGCTTCGAGTCTAGACCAATTAATACGTCAACAAAAAACGCTAAGCAAAAGGGGAACAAATTCCCGCTGTCAAAACTATTTTTAAATATATATTTAAATCCGTTATCTGTGTGTATCGAAGCCATGAATATTTACCGAACCCAAACAGAAAATAGCAATTCAAACATTCTTCTGCTAAAAAGACCATGGAAACGCGGAGGAAGAAAATGGGAGAGGGGGAGAGAATTGTTATAATATTTCGACGCACTGGAAATTCATGGTGGTCTGCATCCTATATGTAAACAAGTAATTATCTCCCTTGTATGTAAACACCTAATTATATCCCGAGTATGTAGAAAATATTTTCCATCGACTTTCGTCTTGATTTCTTGCGATAGCTGGGTAGGAACGTATCGTGGTATTTAAACTCTGTAACACCAAGGTGCACAGTGTGGCATTTTATCAAGATCCAAATGACTACACTGGTAATGTTACAAATAACAAAATTATTGGGAATTCCCCAATCTACGCCTGTTTACACACCAATCCTTTCGCCTCAAATTCCTTAATATCAATCCACTGAAAACAAAAAGATATACTGTCCATTTCATCAATTCGAGATCCCACGTCAGGCAAAAAATTGTTGCATAAATGGGAAAAGAAGGAGAAAGGATTTATGTTTAGTAAATAGCAATTATTACTGGAACTACAGTATGTCAACGTTAGTTAGCTCCCTTGAACATATAGTTCAATACTGATGCGTAATACATGAATATATAAACAGGTATAGTATGTTTATTGTGTATTATATTTTGATATTTCTGACAAAATGAGTCTAAATGTGCTACAGGCAAAACAATTTGAAGAATATGGATTTTGGTCGAAATAGATTTTCACATAAATATACCGTCCAGCAATCCCAAAGATCAGTATAGCACTACAACATCTTAAATTGCCTGTGTTTGGTAGCTTTGTAAGAGTTTTGTATTCATAAATCTGTATTTTGTCTGAAAAGTCTTTGTGTAATAGTGAAATTGTACACAAAACAATGTTTCGTAATAATATGCGAATTCTACACTTTATTCGATCCAACGATTTATTTTGTTGAAGTTAAGAGGCACCTATTACATTAATACTATATAATATCTTCCTGTTTATAGTTTCGGTTGATAAAAATAGATATACGTACAATGACACGCCACGCAATGCAATGACAAAGGGTATTTCACTAACCAAACTACTTTATATTGTGATGAAACGTAATATCATGGAAGATTTTCGAGCGAATATACCTTGTAGTTTGTAAGATACGAGTCCAATATTAATAAGAAGAAAACTGTGTGAATAGGGTAATATTTTAATAGCAAAGTTGGCCCATAATCCATAAACATCTTATGGGATATAACTCTAAATCAACGCCTTTATTTTGTTCCCTAACAAAATGGCTTAACCCTTGTGCGTATACAAGTGGTATTTCCGGACCCCACGACCATATCCTTAACGTTTGTGAGGAACTGGGTCATAATTGGCTAGAGAGAATTTTATATTGTCAGCTATTTAATGTCGAGTATTATGCTGTAAATAGAATGTACGCGAGGATGTTGCAATATTCATCATTTGACAAGAAACTACGAGTATTACATTATCGTACACAAGGGGTCTTGTGGACCCCCCTCTACGGTGGCTGATAAGGGACATGAAAAATAATATAATTTGTTTTTTTATAATTTTCACCCAAATCAATTTTAATTTTCACCCAAGTCAATTTTAATATAATTTGTTTTTTATAATTTTCACCCAAGTCAATTTTAATTTTCACCCAAGTCATTTGTAATTTAATTTCAATTCTGTTGAAGTTCCACCCAGCGCGTGACGTCATCTCAATTAGCCTCGTTTCCAATGTAATGTATTGTGTTTTATCTTATATGGTTCTTATACTGTAATTAGCAGATTGCAATGTATTATGTTTTACCTTATATCAAATAGATATTTTTATACGCCCACATTTTCATATGGGCGTATATTGTCGTCACCCCTGTCCGTCCGGACGTCCATCCATAATTTGTTTGTGGACACTATACAGGTCACAATTCTTATCCGATTTTTACGAGACTTGAAATATAGGTTTATCTCCAAAAGATCTAGGTTCCATTCGATATTGGCATGATTGTACGAAAAGTCACTTTTTTTAGCGTGTGGACACTCTAGAGGTCACAATTATCATCTGGTTTCTTTCGATATTCGCGCTTATTGGATCTTAAATTTCTGAATTACGTACGTCCCTTGATTGTACGAAAAATCTCGTTCTTAGCTTGTGGTCCCTCTAGAGGTCACAATTTGTATCCGACTTAAAAAACGTTTGAATATATCACCGTTACGCCCTAGTGATGATTGAGTTCGAATTTTCTGAAAATCTGATCGAAACTGCCGGACAAAATGGTCGCCCCTCGTACGCAAACTTTGAGAGAGAGAGAGAGAGAGAGAGAGAGAGAGAGGTGGGTTTAACGTCCACTCGACACAAACTAGGTCATTTCGGGGCTAACATATGATTTAATTTTATTTCAATAATTCGCTTGCGCGTCGGTGTCTTTAGCAATGGGAGGAAACCGGAGGACCCGGAGAAACCCCACGAGGCTGGACGCAAACTTTGATGAAACTTAAAATATATATCCCAAATATCTCAGTCCATGTCGATATTCGCGCATTTCAGACCATAACTTCATGGATTATGGCCCCTGATTGTATGAAAAATAGCTTTTTTATTGCTTGTTCTCAATCCCACTCTTGCAGAATATGGGCATATCTTGCCTGACAACCGCTGGTTCTCATACTGTAATTAGCAGATTGTAATGTATTATGTTTTACCTTTATATTAAAGAGATATTTTTCTCATTCTGTAATTACATGTATCAGATTGTAATAGATTATGATTTACCTTATATCAAATATTACTATCAAAAAGCCATTACTAGTGTAATAAAGATTTTTGATATTATCACATGATGACTTTTTGGGGGAACACAAGCAGGCCTGTCAACGTCTCAGAGCCAGAAATGAGGCCTGTAATTACATTTGATTTATACTTTATGGACTGAAATTATCACAAGATCTCTAAATCAAAGGGAAGAAATCTTGACTTTCATTAAATGTTCAGAATTGAAAGGGGGGGGGGCGAATAGTTAACGTGTGTGCATTGCATCATAATTCAAGTGGCGTGGTTTCGATTTTTTCCCGCTCGTACGTGGCAAGGAGTAGGGTTGTTCGTCCAGTACTCCAGTTTCCTTCCATTACTAAAGACCACTACACACAAACTGACTACTGAAATGAATGAGTTATAGTCCTGAAATGACCTAATTTGTGTCGAGTGGATGTTACGCACCAAAATATCGATTCAAGTATCTTGCGAGAACCTCCCTGGGGAGATTTGCTGTATAAATAGGCCTATATTGGAAAGTGTAATAAACTTTTTTTTTGAAAATATCCAAAAATTAAACTGAAAGGAAACACCAAATCCAGTTGAAGTGCCCTAAGTCCAAGAAAAGAGACCCTCTGTGTCTTGTAAGAAAAGAGGCCCTCTGACTTCATGGCAAAGCTATCTGGTTTTTTTCCAGTAGTAAGGCCAAGAGCCATGCGTGTGACCCATCATTCATTAGTGCATACTGTATTCAGTAACCCAGTCGAAGTTTGACGTTAAACCGCCATTTCATTTTATTTCAATACATATCACTGTCAGATCCCGACTAAGATTGTGTCGACCCCTGCACGTTTATTTTCCCAATGGCGTTCGAAAATTAGTGTTTTGGAAACGAGGCTAATTGAGATGACATCACGCGCTGGGTGAAAATTCAACAGAATTGAAATTATATTACAAATGACTTGGGTGAAAATTAAAATTGACTTGGGTGAAAATTATAAAAAACAAATTAAATTACAAATGACTTGGGTGGAAATTAAAATTGACTTGGGTGAAAATTATAAAAAACAAATTATATTAAAATTGACTTGGGTGAAAATTATAAAAATAAAATTATATTAAAATTGACTTGGGTGAAAATTGTAAAAAACAAATTATATTAAAATTGACTTGGGTGAAAATTATAAAAAAAAAATTATATTTAAATTGACTTGGGTGAATATTCAAAAAAACAAATTATATTATTTTTCATGTCCCTTATCAGCTACCGTACCCCTGCCCTTTCCTTTCATTTACTTTCTGGTTACAAGTGTCTAATCTATTCTGCGCTCGGTGCTAGCTTTTATTTGGAATCTTTCTTACTGGTGATATTGTTTTGGCCATTCTAGTAATCTAGATTTGAAAGCAAATCTACGTACTCTACTAACCCCATCAAAAGACGGATTCTACATGGAAATGTGTATGTGTAGATTTGTATGGTTTCAAAAATACCTTATAATTAATATCGTCACTGTTAATGCCTAAAATATTTTTTGTTCACCCTGATTGATTATTATTCAGTCTTGATATGAAGCTGTAATTTGATCGTATTAGAATAAAATTATGCACCAAAAAACCTATTTTTGTCTGGGGTCTTAGATTATCCCTTGTTGCCGACAACGTTTTTCGTGCACAAGGCTTAAGCCATAGAGATGTCTTGTGGTTTTAGCGAAATATTGGTCAAGGGGTCTTAAATTGGGTGGAAATGTGCTAAGGTTGTTGGTCATTTTATAAGTATATAGGATGGTCTTTCATAACTGTTTTGTTTGCCTTGGGGGATGGGGCTGTAGGGAGGCGGTTTGATGTCTAAAATTGGTGGGAAATGTGATAATGTTTATGAAAATCTTTTAGTTTATTATTGTTAAAACATTAATTTAGAGCTATATTTATAAGTGTATACGGTGCCTCTTGGACAACCGTTACCTCCGTAACGTTGTTTTGTTAAATTGTATCTTTACAAAATTGTATTCTGTTGTATTTCGTAATATACTTAACAAATAAATAAATATCTTAAGAATGCTTATTTGCATTTCTTTACTTGCTTAACAAGGAATTCATTTAAATTATCGAATTTTATTTCGTAACTTGTTTAGAATTCAAATGATTCTGCAAAATATTCGTACTAGGGGATCCCAAACCCCCACCCCCTTGAGAATAAATTAGCTTAATATATACTTAGATTTTTGTGTATTTCATCAGTGGTAATAACGCCTGGTTGTATGTGAAGCAGTGACTGTTTGAGTAGTCTTTTTAATCAGTATTTAATAATTTATTGAACCAGTGTGTCATACTTAGTTTTCATACTTTCTGTGGGTCACATGTTTTTATAGGCTCGTCTTCTTCCGCTCCTCAAACCCACATTGAAGATTTCAACCAAATATATCAACTGAATAAATATTTTTCAAGCTTATGAGGGATACAATCCACTTATTTTGTAGAAATGAGACAAGAATCGTAGCTATACAGAATTAATAAATGGCATTAGCGATGACTTTTTACTTGGTTCCCCCCATCTGTATATACAATGTATACTGATGTCCAAAAGAAAGTATACACACTAAAAGTATGACCAAGTTTTGTTTAGATTAAAAACATTTGATAAAGCATTACTGAGTTTGTCTCTTGCGTCCAAACTCAACATTTCTAAGCAAAATAAAAATGTGAAACAAATTGACATTCTACCCAAATACCGTATACCATGGAAAAACGACTTTGGTTGATGCAGCACAAACAGCTCAGTGTATACTTTCTTTTGGACATTAGTATATATGTGTGTATGTTTCTTTTAATTACTTTATTGCAGGCGACATGGCAATCCCACCACCTGATAAACAAATAAGAGTAGTAATGGTTGGTAAGACAGGGTGTGGCAAAAGCGCGATGGGCAATTCGTTGCTTAACCATTCAGTGTTTCTGTCCGAGACAAAGGTACTAGATAATAGAGCAGCAATTGAAGTCATTGATGCGCCAGGACTGTTTGATACCAAGAAAACCATTACGCACAGATCAGAAGAATTTTATTCTTCATTTTGTCTAACACCACCAGGCCCGCATGTATTTGTCTACGTTATTAAAATAGATGATAGGATTACTGATGAATGCATACGTTCCTTCAACCTGCTTAAGGATATATTTGGTCCACAAATCATCCAGTACCTTGTTATAGTTTTCAATTGGGAACCTAAAGATCGGGACACAACATTAACGATACAAGAATCAGAATATTTGAAGGAAATCATAAAGGAATGTCAAGACAGATATGTATGTTTGGACGATGTTGAAAAGCCAAGTTATGGAAACTGTGGAAATCTTCTTAACATGATCCTTGACACTGTTAGGCGCAATGGCGGAAGTCACTATACACGTGATATGTATAGCAGGGCTGTAGAACAATATAATGCTAAACTGAAACTAGTGGAAGATAACCGGAAACTGGCACAGCAAGTGCAAGTGTTAAAAGGTTTAATTGCAAAAGAGGAATTGAAGAATAAACAAACAGGTATTTCCATTAACCTAACTAAGGAATGTAGTTTAAGAACACCATGCTCACGAGATTTAGAGTCCGGGGTCAAACACATAGAATACTCGATAGCGTCAATGAGCTATGGTTAGGTTTACGGTTAGTTCATCAATGCTTGAAAAGTAGGGGGTCACGGTGGCTAAATGGGTAAGACGCTGGCTCGCTAGCCTGGAGGTCGGGTGTTCGATCCCTGCATTGGGCGAGAAAATTCATCCAAATTTTCCGGCGTGGTTCCCCCTTGTCAATGATCCAGAACGGAGGGATTGACAAGGACAGCTGTCTAGTCGTTCGGATGGGACGAAAAACCGAAGTCCCGTGTACACATTAGCGTAGAAGATCCCTTGACAGTTGGAATTCGATATACGAGTAGGCCGTGGTGCCGCTGTCCGGGCAAAATTTTCCTCATAGCACGCTGTATGGCGTATGCTCGTCTTCATTAGCCCAGTATGGTTAGGTTCACGGTTAGGTCACCAATGCTTGAAAAATATTTACATTATTCATGAGGCAATCTTTATACTTATGAAAAACCTTGTCCCTATGGTAATAACATACCCAGCCATTAATCATTTTGCACTCTTCTTTACAGGTTTCGTGGAAAGGGGACGAATGCCGACGGCCCAGTTTAACAAAATACAGGCAAATTACATAGCTTTACAGAAACACATAGAAAATCCCCGTGATCTTTGCGGATTATTGTTTTCTGCTTCTGTATTTGACGAAGAGTACAAAAGAATAATAGAGTCCAAAAAAGATCGAATTGAGCTGACAGATAAATTATTAATGACCTTGACAGAGTGTGGTCAAAGCGCCTATGATAAATTTTTACTGGCACTTTCTGCTACGGGCCACTACAAGGCAAGACAAATACTAGAACAAGGTAGATATAAATGCACTTTTTAAGGTACCCCTTTAAACACACTTCTTATAGTTATTTAACACATTAATAATGTTTTTATGTACATGCTCCTAATGTTCCTATTCAATATCAAATTTGGTAATTTATTAATTCCTGGTCTTGTGCTATTTTGTACATTAAAGAAGTATAAAAATTGATGATGTTCCTTTATAGATACACCGTCGTCATTAGCCCAGTTAGAAGCAGAACAGTAAGACGTTAAATTCAATTTCATTTCATTTCTTTATAGATGCATGTGAAGATGTTGCGGCTGTCAAAGATAATAGTAAGTCTCATTTTACATTAAATGTTGCACGACACATCGGATGGAAATACAATGAAAAAGTTTCCTTCGATATCGAATCTGTTACAGAAAGCTGTTACCATGGACTACCGATAATACCTACCTACAAACTTGATTCAGCGAAAAGACAAGATCCTATTCGGGAAGAGCATCACTTATAGTAATATACAAACCATATAAGATGTGGTCTACTTGAGGATAGTTGACATCCTAACCTTTTCAAGACACCATAGTGGTCACTTATTAAATAGGTTTTCGTCGTACGTGAATAATCAAAATCGTTGAATGGTCGGATACTGCTGACTTACATTGAGGTGTTCCTAGATGTTATCCACGTGATCCACGCGCATCAAATGTCCCCAAACTTTTTCGATTTTTTTTTTTTTATTGTAGTTAATGTTATACGAACCCACAGTTGATATAAAAATCACCAGCAGAATCTCCAGATTTTGATCCAAAAAAGCGACAAATGTAAAGACTTATTTAAAATATGAAACTTTGTTTCAAACATGAAACACAAATCCTACAGATCCAGATAGTCAAACTATATACTCCTGGCCATTTAGCGCATCTGATTACGGCCTATCAGGATACATGATTCTGTTGCCCGCTAAGCATGCATACTTACAAAGTGTCTTTATTTACATTAATCATTTTTGTTCTTTTATTAGGGTACTTGGGTATGAACATAAAGTTTCCAGATCTAAAATACCATTCTGAATATAGTGATCCAAATAGCGACAAATATAAAGAATTGAAAGATGAACTAGAAACGTTAATTAGAGAGTATGGGTGTGACGCAACGGTAATAAGCCTCAGGTATGTTTTTTGGTTTATTTTGTATTGTGGCAGAAATCAGATATTTCCTCGATTGATCGAAAAGTGTGGTCGAATGGACAATAAACCCCCTCTAAATTATCATGGCGAATTACTGCGTAAAATATTACAGTGTTTTTGTTTGTGCTCAATGATCTTCCTCAACTAAAATCTTTATTGAGAAAATTCTTCTCGAAAATCTGCACACATGACTATCACACCGTTTTTCATCATCCTCATTTATGAAAACAAATTCCTAAAATACTTAAAACAGTTGAAAATTTGTCATAAATTAATTGATATCGTTCTGAGGTATCTTAAATTCACGCTTTGATCACTAGCATGATCTGACTGATAATAATGAAGGAGTCGGAAATAGCTGTTGAAATAGGCCTAGGAAACAGGAACTATACCAAAAAATTGACATTTGCTGACATGACGTCAGAACAGTACACATAGCAAGCGCAAGAATCATAGAGATCACATAGTTTTTATAGGGTATTTTTTGAGGATGTAAGCACAAACTACAATTGTCCAAACAAGAACTAGCTACAAAATTATGATAACGGTCTGCAATTTAAAAAATAAATGGCCGAGAAAGTCCATCCAGATTTTCCGGCGTGGTTCCGCTTTGTCAGTGATGCAGGACGGAGAGCCTGACAAGGACAGCTGTCTAGTCGTTCGGATGCGACGAAAAACCGAGGTTCCATGTACACATTGGCGTGCACGTAAAAGATCTCTTGGCAGTTGGAATTCGATATAAGAGTAGGCGTATGCCCGTCTTCATTAGCCCAGTTTAGGAGCAGAACAGTAGGACGTTAAACCCCATTTTATTTCATTTCATTTCTATTGTCTTACATAAAATTAGGATGATTAGTTCTTTTACGCGTGAATATTAAAGATACATTATGTAAGATTTAAATAAAGAGCTTGCTATTCTTGCTATAACAGTTCCAAAGTAGACAATGTAAAATGAATAATTTGAAAATTTCATTCCATTTACTCTATTTCGAGCGAAGATATTAGCCTTTGAAGGTTTGACAAGTCGTGTGCAATAATGTCAACCACCGTACTGGTTGTTCAAAGCTAAGTCTCGCTCCTCCATTTTTATAGCTTAAATCAAAATATGGCTGAACTGTTCTAATCTATTTAATATCGGAGAAACCCGATGCCACCGAGAGTTGATTATGGCCTGGATAAGTTAATTAATGTCTAATTAATAATTAAGAAAACATTTCAGTCCTTAAGAAAGAACTGCAATAGGCAGATTTAGCTCTTGCATATTGTATGTTTAAGTTTTAATGGAATTACAAAGGTGGAAGATATGTTTTTTGGAATTAATGGCCGGATTCCATTTGGCCCTGGGTACTTTGAGGAGTTGAATATTTTTAATTGATCTTCAACCTCTCGTTCAGCTATGAACAAATCAATCATTTTGATACCAAGGGGGATAATTCTTGCGAGGTATCTATTAGTGATTTTAGATATAAAATCACCTTTCACCTTTTGTGTGAGTGAAATTACCTACTTTATAATTTTACGGAAGATTACCCAATGGTTTATGTTACTTGACTTTTCGGCACGCTTATGAGCTCGGTTTCTATGTCGACATTTCGGATAGATGCCGATGTTCATGAAAGGTTTATCATTAAGTCTTATTTAGTATGAATATAAACTGAAGTATTTTCGTCAAGGATTATGTATATATTTTTACTTTTGAATAGTAGGCGTACAAGGCGAATACTTGATGGAAACAGAATTTTCAATAATAATCGAAACTATACAGACAGTGATGTTTTATTTTGTCAGGTGATTGTCAATAATACTCTAAATTATAGAGTAGAGACAGTGATGTTTTATTTTGTCTAGTGAAATCTACAAACACGCTCTACTTGCTCGGCGGTAGTTCCACGTTCCAATGGTCGGGTATTCCAAAACAAGCATTTTGATCAAACTCTAAACTTACTGGTAGAAATCTAACTACCCAGAAAAAAAGTGCAAGCTACAGCGTTTCTAGCTTTCTGCTTTGTATTGTGGAAGATAACACGCTATAAATGTTTTTATTACAGTCAATTTGTTTTCATTTGACCTTTTCATTTGATTAATTATATGATGAATACTATTGACAAATTAAAAGTAACTATCACAGTACATTAATATGTTAAATGAAATGAAAATGTGTTTAATGTTCTATTCTTTTGCATGAGGTTCGAAATAGGATTTCAGAGACACATCTGATAATTTTGAATACCTAAGAATAGTGGAATATGTGGCTAACCAAAGCTTGTATCAGTTCGTGGTATAAGTGATACTATATAATGACACACTACATGTATATGTATATACTTGTATTTCGGATAAATCCTACCATTAACTATTTGATTTTATTTCTAGCCATGACCCCGTTGTTGTAAGTTTTGTTTTTACTACGTCTTCTACGACAGATGACGACAATGTATTAGAAATCTTACACAAGGCTCTGAAGCCTGGCTACTTAGGTCACTACAAAGTATCAACAGATGATTTTCTATTTTGTCGAATTGGAGGTTAGTACTTAACATAATATATATATATATATATATACACAATAATATATACGAAAACTGATATTGCATCATATCACCTAAAATTCTACTACTACAAATTATTTCAAATTCTATTAATAGGACTAACTGAAAATATTAGTGATATATTATATTTTGTACACCAACATTTAATATAGTTAAACATAAAACGTTATTCATTTTGTCTTAATATACTAAACCATGGGATCTACCTTCTGATTTACAGCATGGTTAACTAACAGGAACACCGATGACACAGAAGAAGTAACTCCAGTAATTGGAGATGAAAATACAGTTAGCTCAACTGAGCAGTACGTATATGGAATGTTTTACCCTTAACTAGCATCTATCACTGAACTGTTTGGAATTGTATGGGGATGTAATGGGGTGGTTTATCTGATTGTTTTAGTGTGCCACCAGTTCATTTGCTAGTCACGTTTTAATGAGTGTATTTCATGATTCCTTGATGTGTATCGAGAGAGAGAGGGAGAAATGGGGTTTAACGTCCACTCAACACAAACTAGGTCATTTCGGGACCAACATATGGTTCAACTTTATTTCAATAATTCGCTTGCGTATAGGGGTCTTTTTAGCAGTGGGAGGAAACCAGAGGACCCGGAGAAAACCCATGAGGTTGGACAGGTGACCCTACTCCTTGTCACGTACAACCGGGGATTCGAAACCACCCCAGTTGACTCAATGACAGGCTTTACGATACAGCGCGCACGCGTTTACCATTCGGCCATCCAACCCCCCATGATGTGTATGAATATTATGTTTTATATTATAGACAAAGTGGTGGTGTTATTGTTGAATGCGTTTTAACTACTTCGAAGTCTGAATTAAATAACTTACACCCAATCCTAGAAACAGCCGTAAAATCTGGCAGCTTTGGCCCATACAAGGTTTCAACAGACCAATTCTCTTTTCATCAAATTGGAGGTAAGTTTTATACTTCTTTGGAATCAGATATTACGTGGTCATATATTTTTTTTATCTAGTTGTGGTAATTCTAAGCGAATAAAAACTTTTTTTTATACAAATATATTGTTGCTCAAGTCCTTTGGACAAGATACCAATATTAAGAGTCCAAATTGCAGATTTCATGAAACACATGTTTAACAGAAACAAAAAGTAACCAATTTTGTTTATGATTAATTTTGAAATTATTGTGGCGAAGCTACCGTGGGATATCTATAAGGCTTAGGTGGCTGAAGGTGAAAATATTTACAAGGGGCTTACGATCACATCATATGCCTTGCCATCAAACAGATTGCGAAATAGGCTTTCATGGCGACTTTTAGGAGCATGTTCCCAACTCTCAATATCCGATGAATTGCCAAGAATGCTCATAAACATCTATGAATGCTTCGCGATCCCATTGCGTATTAGGCACTGTGAGAACAGTATACGTGACAATTAAAAGCAGAAGTAAGGGTAAATGATTACCCTTAAAGTACACCAGCAATTTAAACAATGTCTTACTACACATCATATTTTTTAGTTCCACACCCCCCACATTTATTTTCGGTGATTTATTCGGGAATATTATTGACGTGAACTTCCACGTCAGTATGTGAATTTGATATGAAAAATTTTCTGAACGGTGCACTGTTTGTCGTTATTTTTGTATATTATAATTATACAAGATTCTCCACAACAAGTTACCAAGAATTATTTTTGTTGAGAAGTCTGTTTTTATCAAAGGGAATGGAATGGAAGCTTGCAATTACCCTATTCCCTGTCCCGTTTGTTTCAAATTGGATTAATAACCCTGTTTTGCACTTTAATACAAACGTTGTAATGTCAGAGTCCTTTAGTACACCACATACTGATCCTTGATTAAGTCAGTTATAAAGAAAAACACATTTTTGCCTCGGTGTGCTGCTGCTGAAAACTTTTTTGGCCTTGATGCCCCAATCATTGGCCTTGGTGCCCCTAAATTTGGCCAAAAACCCGAGGCCAAACTGACAGTGCCCTAAAAAGATTAGAATTTGAGGCCTGGTAACGGTGATATAATAATACGTTTTTTTAAATCGGATAAAAATTATTACCTCTATAGGTTCCCAAAGCTAAGAACGTGATTTTTTGTCCATTCAAGGGCCATAATTCAGGAAGTTACGGTCCGATATGCGCGAATATCAAAAGGAACCGAGATCTTTGGATTAAAAACTTACATTTTAAGTTTCAGAAAAATTGGATTAAAATTGTGACCTCTATGGGGTCCACAACCTTGATATACCATAATATTTACTTGAGAACGAACGGCAGCCATTTTGTTAGTCAATTTTGGGCCGACTTTAACAAAATTCGAACTCAGCCGTCCATAGGGCGTAACGGTGATCTAATAATACGTTTTTTTTAAATCGGAGAGGGTCCACAAGCTAAATACGCGATTTTTCATACAATCAGAGGCCATAATTTAAGAAGTTAAGGTCAGATATGCGCGAATATCGAAACAAACCGCGATCTTTGGGTTATAAACTTACATTTCAAGTTTCAACCAAATCGGTTAAAAATTGTGACCTCTATAGGGTTCAAAAGCTAAAAAAGTGATTTTTCGTACAAAAAGGGGCCATAATCAATGAAGTTTCGATCTGATACATGCCAATATCGAAACAGCCGAGATCTTTTGGAGATAAACCTATATTTCAAGTTTCGTCAAAATCGGATAAGAATTTTGGCCTGTAGAGAGTCCACAAACAAATTGTGGACGGACGGACAGGGGCGACGACAATATACGTCCACATGAAAACGCGGGCGTATAAAAATTGTGACCTGTAGACTGTTTAGAAACAATTGTGGAAGGACGGCCAGGACAGGACAGGACAGGACAGGAGTGACGACAATACACGTTCACATGAAAATGTGGGCGTATAAAAATTGTGACCTGTAGAGTTGTCCACAAAAAATTAATATTCATATACTCAAGGACAGGTGTATTGTAATTTGGATAGGGCCAGACTATAAACCCTTACAGTTTACACATTTCATGTGTTTTCTTCCATCTTTTGTACCATTCAACCCACCGAGGTGACTAATACAAGTGGATATTCAATGTTGCTATCAATCACCACCACACCTTATTCGGCCACATTCATAGGTGATGGTATTCTGGTTTGATTAACCTAAAAATAAAACAACAAAAAAATGTTCAGGTAAAGATTCATCCTGAAAAAAAGTAATCAAGGGGGTTATTTCCAATAAAAAAAAGTATTGCAAGTTTGGATATGGGGTCTAACAATAACATCCACTCGTTACAAACTAGGTCATTTTGGGAGCAACAACATATGGTTCTATTTTTATTTCAATAATTCGCTTGCGGTAAGGTCTTTAGCAGTGGAAGGACACCGTAGAAACTGGAGAAAAACAATGAGGTTTGATAGGCGCCCTTACTCCTCATGTACAGCCGAGAAATTGAAACCACGTAATTACTTTCCTGAAGAAGTTAATGTCGAGTTTGGAATGTGTCATGTTTTTTTTGTTCAAGCAACAATCCCAAGGATAATAATTTACATAATCAAATTGTGTTTAATGTCTACTTTTATGCTGAGCGGTACCTTTTGCTATAGGACATCTGGACAACTTAACCAAATTTAGGACTTAACAGTGTTTGGACATGTTTATTACCCCCCCCCCCCCCAAAAAAAAAACCACCTGTATTTTGTTTTAAACACAGTTTTGAGAGTTTGCCTACTAATATTAAAATTCCCCAATGGGCCAAATATTATTCTTTTTTTTTAATAAAAATACATATCGGACCAGTTAAATAAACGGAAGATAAAAGCAAGAAGGACAAATCCTATTGATATCATTGTAATTAGCCTAGATCTAATTATTCTAATGTTAATTATATCTTTACTTTAGTTACGGTACAGGAATTCCAATTTCTCTCTGCAATATTTTCTTATTTAAAGATACATGTACATAATGGGAGATTTTTTATAAGGAGTTAGCCATTCTTGCTATAACAGTTCAAAAATAGATGATAAAAGAAGAATATATTGAAAATTTCAGTCAAATTACTTTATTCTGAACATAGTTTAGGGCCTAGTTATCACCACTCCCACCAGTGTAATTTTAGACTAGAAATGGGATTGAATTCCATCTTCACTGATTCTTAGTATGGCCGATCGTTTGATTGACAGGCGTTAACTCCACCTACATAATCTCTGCTGTCTTTTGTCTGCTGTCATCATATTCGAATTTGTGTTTTACCTTTTTGGATTTTTATAACAATTGGACAAAATGAGTGGGTAAATTTTCATTCTTACTTTTATTTCGGACATGCATTAAATCATTGGAGAAATAAAAATATTTTTATTGATATTATTAAGACAGAAGACCTGTCCATCTGTATTAGTCATCACACGGTCTCCAGGAATTGTAAAATTTGTCATTATCTGTGTTTAGTTTATTGCACTTTAAATAGTATAGATGTCATTTGTTAATGCATCGCCCAACAGCCGCCTCGCTCTGTACACTCTATCATTTAGCCTCGATCCGGGAGTATGACGTCAACGTAACGGATCTCCGCTCACGAGATTTAACATTAAATCGGTCAACGAAATCCCGTTTAAATCCAAGCTGAGTCCAAGCCATCCGTGGGTCTACAGAGTTGATTTTGTGCTTGTTGTGTAAATAAAGATCTAATTTATAACTGGCAGTGGATAAACGACCGGTTACCGGTTCTTTAACGAAAAATTTACTACGAAACCGGATATTGTGAATTACGGTTCCCAACCCTAACGCATTTTCTAATGTCTGCGTATCTCTTCGCCAATATGTCACTTTATTCTTAAATTCAAATTGTTTCATCGCCTCTAAAAGTGAATTTAGAGTCGTAAAGCCTGTAGAGGCTGCCATATTGGAAAATAACCACATGTTAAAATTGGCCAATCAGAGACGATATATCGGAAGCCGTTAGCCGGTCGTTTATCCACTTTCTTTATAATTTCTATGACATCTGAAGCCTAAATAAAAAAGACTTGCAATATAATCAGATTTAGCTCTTGCATGTTTAATATTCATTCTTGTTTTACTGCTAATTTCACAAAATAATATATACTGAAATTAATAATTCTATAGGACGTAATAAATTAAGGTTATGTAAGATTTTTAAAAGAATAGCAATAGCAATACGCTGTGGCTTAAAGAGTAAGATGCAGGCTCAATGACCAGGCTCCCAGTTGCCCGAGACAGGTCATTAGAATTTTCTGACATGGTTTCTCTTTGTCAGCGGTGTAGGACGGAGGGCCTGTCAAGAATTTGCTTCTATTTGGTGTAGTTTGGACCAAAGGCAAAATTGAGGTGCCATGTACACATTGGTGTGCACGTAAAAGAGCCTGAGGTCCTGTGTACTCATGTGTGTGCATGTAAAAGAACCCATAGCAGTTGTAATTTGATATAAGAGTAGGTCATACGATATATGTCAATGTAAAATTACCCTCATATCACACTGCACATTCTGTGTTTGTATATAGTCCGATCAACACAAACCAGGTCACTTCCAAGGTAACATTTGGTTCTATGCTTGTGTCTCTTTTTTTCAGTGCAGGGGTTGGATGCATGGTCTAGTGGTTAACGTGTGCACATGAAATCACAAGGTCTGTCGTTGAGTCACGTGACATGGTTTCGATTTCATACTTAGGTTTGCCTGTCCAACCTCGTGGGTTTTCTTTGGGCCCTCCGGTTTCCTTCCCTGCTAAAGACCCTTAAGCACAAGCGAATTATTGAACAGTAAACCCCAGTAATCTCCCTTCTCTCTTTAGCGGTGGACACACTAGCCAAATCATTTGGCCGAATCAATCTGTGCCAAATCACAGCCAAATTAATTCGACCCAATGTGTGGTCACACTTGCCGAATCCTTCACCCGATTCACCAGTCAATTGCATCACCTTGGTCTTAAAACAATCACATGACTTTTCGATATATGATTGGTGATTGGCTAATGAATTCTACAATCTTGTGATTGTTTCGGCGAAGCGGACACACTAGGCGAATATAATTCGGCCGAATACTCAAAACGTGTGATTTGGGCGAATATTCGGCGGAATGACAGTGGACACTATAGGGGAATATCAGCACCAATTGATTCGACTAGTTTGTCCACCGCTTTTTCAAAACAAAGGAATGTGCACTTACTCATTTGAACAACAATAAAATGTTAGAAGCATAAAATATTGTAAACATAGGATATACAAATTTAATAGCTATCATTTTCACATGCAAAATTGTATATATATTTTATGGCCAACTTGAATTTTTATTTGACAAAAATGTATGATGGAAAATTGAAACACAGGTAAAAATTTTAATTCTCAGCAAACCATATAGCCTGTAATATAACTTACAAAATCTTACTTCGCTTTACATTAGTCCATTTTTTTTTTTGATGTTCTACTTTATTTTTTGTAAAGTAATTGATATCCAATTTTATAGGGATTGGTTATTTTAATAAAGTTTTTCTTACAAAATCTTCTCTGACAAACTAGTTAAACATCACAGCATAGGCTATAGTACAAAATTAAATGAGAGCAAACCCTTTTTTCAGTCAGATGTAAAACTATTGCCTATTCGTGGCTTTGGTCTTTTAAAATATCGTATTGAATGAAATGTTTAAAATGTGTACCGTACTGACTATACACATCAAATCTCATCCAAGGATTACCAAATTTCCAGCAAATTTACTCTTACCGTGTAGCCTAGACCCCATGATGGCGTGTTGTTATTTTTAGGTACCTGAATGACCGAATCATTGATAGAAATTCCAAGTTTATTGAGCTTCTTGAAGGCGGTAGCCTAATGAAAGAAATGTCGACTGTGTCCGTTATCTCTTTCGAGAATCCCCAACCGGGTATATACAGTAAAGCGCTAGATTTTTTAAAAGAGACAAATTTTTATCGAAAATTTTAATTGTATATATTTGATTTTCACCTTCATGTTTTAAATATATATACATAAAGTTTATATTTAGTTTTATTTGATATTTACTGTGATATTTGTTTTTATTTATGTATATATAGATAATGTGATTATTTGTTTCTAGTTTGTCTCGTAACATCATCATATGTTTGGCGCAGTATAGCCCGGTTGGAGCTGACGTGCCATTAAACAACATTTCATTCATTCATTCTTTCGAGAATCACCGCTAATCGCTATATTATATACGACTCGTTAGTTACGATTACGTTTCTGCCATGGCGACAGTATAATTTGAAATAATATAATGTCAAATAAGGCATGCTTGTATATATTACATATCGTGTGAAGCCACATTAGGCTCTAATGAAATTCAACTATCAAAAAAACATTCAATTGTCGTCGGCCATTTTGATTATGCCAATGGCTGTTCCCTCATTTTTTAAAGACGGAACGAAACAGCAAATAACCACCAATTGGATTAATTATTATGTGTAATTACTGACTACAGGATTAAATTTCCCGCAACAGAAAGGGGGATACCGAAATAATAAACTGTGTATTTAGTATTTGGACTTCCTGGAGAGCGAACCCCGCTAATGACATATTTTTAGACAGACGCAATTTTTCTACATTTACTTCAGTTGATTCAGCGTACCGTTAAAGCAAAGACAGGGCTAAATGATTTTTCGACTCACGAATAAAGTAAAATAAATAAAAGAATATAATATTTTATTTATTATTTTTTTTTTCTAGTCGGCAAAATAAAGTGGACTAAAATACCGAGCGATGTCATTTTGGTCTGTATAGTTGTAGCCACTCTGCGGTGGTGCGAAAGTATTTCGGTATCGATATTCCCATTATTCGTTCCATCAATTTTTGGGGCACCGAAATGTCTTTAAATTGAGTAATGGCTATGGATTTAAAACAGTTCAGGCGGTATATATAACAAAACGGTGACTCCGAAACATTTTTTTTAATTGAGCGGGCGGAGTGGTGTGCACTGTGCGCCACATTTTATTTCATTATTTGTTTCATTATTTTTTTCAAGATTTGGAATAGTCTTTCAAAAGTGCAGTTGTATATAGACTAACTTTCAGAAGTGTTAATGTCATCCAGATACATTATATGCTATCTTTCAGAAGTGTTAATGACACGCAGTTCTATATAGACTATCTTTCAGAAGTGACGATGAAATGATCGTTTTTTAAAACAGTCTTTCAGAAGTGACGATGAAATGATCATCTATATCCACTATCTCCGAGAAGTGTCAACGGCATGCAATTGTATATCGACTGTCTTTCAGAAGTGACGATAAAATGCTGTAAAAACAGACCATCTTTTGGAAGTGTCGCTGAAATTAGCATTTCGATGGAGTTTTTATAACACTTGAAAGGAAGTGTCTTTGGAAATGTTTTTAAAGTGAATACCTCGCTTGAGGTGTTTCTAGAAGTATGTTGGGGGGTTGGGTGGCTGAATGGTTAGCGTGAGCGCGCTGTATCATAAAGTCTGTCATTGAGTCGACTGGCGTGGTTTCGAATCCCCGGTTGTACGTGGCAAGGAGTAGGGTCGCCTGTCCAACCTCGTGGGTTTTCACCGGGTCCTCCGGTTTCCTCCCACTGCTAAAGACCCCTACGCGCAAGCGAATTATGTAAATAAAATTAAACCATATGTTAGTCCCGAAATGACCTAGTTTGTGTCGAGTGGACGTTAAACCCCATTTCTCTCTCTCTCCCTCCTAGAAGTATGTTAGAAATGAACATTCCGGTTGAGTTTTTTAAACACTTCAGGGGAAGCGTTTCTAGAAGTTTGTCAGAAATGAACACTTCGTCGGAAGTGTTCCTAGAAGTGTGTCAGAAATGAACACTTCATAGGAAGTGAACACTTCATTTCGGTACGAAATCTGAATTCAGATACACGAATCTGCAAAAAAGGCCTGGTGCTGTAAAGTCTTCGGCTGTAAAATGGTCGTTATTTATAGATCAGCAATATGATGTGTTTGTGGCTCGAATATGAGAAGAACAACTTGAATTGTTTGTTGACTTTCAATGTCGACTATGTGATAACCCATTCGCAAGTATCTCTGTCGATCTGCAACAACCCCGGTGATTGGTGTACGTGTGTGGTTAATGTTTTTCCCCGCGTTTATTTTTCAGGGTGGTTAAATGAGAAAGCAGAGAAATCTGATGAACTGGGAGCTGGTGCAAGTAGTGTTATGTTAAATGAACAGTAAGCTTATTTATAATATATTGGGTTCTAGTTATGTCAATATACTACCAATTCCCTTCCTATAGCTAATCACTCCATATAATAAGCAAAAAAAAAAAAAAAAAAAATCCTGGCAGGTTGCAGGTGTGATTTAGGAGCCTTCCGGATTATCATGTTAGGTTTGATGGGTTAATTAATGTCCGAAATAGTGAAGGAATAAATTAGGTGAGGTCAATAGTAGTGTTAGTGTATCTATGTTTGATGTGATGTAACAATAGGCTAATACATGTTCATACGTGCGATTGTCTCTTTATCACGTCATGGCATGCTTACTGACCAGTGTATATTACTTTGAAGTCATGTGGAGCTTGTACACAGGGCATATGTAGTTTGTAAATGACATGGGATTAATTACATGATTAATTAAATCATAATCAGTTCGTGCCTTAACAGAAGTTTATACGAGTTGAAAAGTTAATATAATATATTATCAAAAGGAGCGTAGGTCAATAAGTTCTATACACCTAAATGATTATTCAGTTTAATGAAAGTTATAGAGTACTTTGTCACACAACGAAACATTTATATTTTTCATAGGGCTACCCTGCCCGACAAGATGAAAACCGACAAGTCGAATTTTAAAAGCACATCTTCGAGTAGAAACATTAGAAAGCGAGATGCAGAGCCGCTTACACATTCTAGTAGCAGAATGGATACTTCAAGTACTTCGGACGTATCAGTGACACCCCAAACAGAACCAGTCATGTCTGGTACTGATTATAAGGCAGAACAGCACCCCAAAGGTACAGTATATACACACTACATAAAATGCCCTCAAAATCGTTATTATTTTGCCGTGGGTAACGATGAAAACAAATTGGTCAATATTAATTAATAAAGAGTTACTTAATATTGATGTTATTTGTCATAAATATTGGTACTTTGGACTCCCCGCTAAATACTATTTTGATTTTTGTTTTATATTAGTTGATAAGGTGCTAAAATATGAGGGACTTTCAATAATTTGTGGAAGCAGCTACCAAATTCTGTCAGTAGATATCGGATCGGCATGATGTTTTGGTATTACATAATAGTAAAAATAACCTAACTGTCGTACCAGTCATGCGTTTGGTAGCGCTTATTGCTTGAACAATAAACAATCTCATTGGAATAGGATTTATACAGAATGATACTCTTCTTTTTGTCTAAATCTAGAACATGCAAATTTTGGGCGCACTTTAGATCCGTATTCTTGTCTCAGATCACTGGAAATGGCATTTCCAGGCTTCTAGATCGAAATTTTCCTGTGTGTGTTCTCTGGACCCACCTATCACACGGCCGTAATAAACTCTCTAGGCCATGTGAGCCTTTGAAACAACACTTATATCCCGTCTGATAATAACTATAAATATATGAACTTTTATTTCAGTGTCACGACAGACGACGGCTACTAGTGACCGTGAAGGTAAGTTCACTTATATATGTATTATATCAATAGAAGTGAAATGAAGTGAAATGGGGTTGAACGTCCTACTGTTCTGCTCCTAAACTGGGCTAATGAAGACGGACATATGCCATACAGTGTGCTATGAGGGAAATTTTGCCCGGGCAGCGGCGCTACGGTCTACTCTTATATCGAATTCCAACTGCCAAGGGATCTTTTACGTGCACGGCAATATTTACACGGGACCTCAATTTATGTTTCGTCCCATCCGAACGACTAGACAGCTGTCCTTGTCAGGCTCTGCGTCCTGCATCACTGACAAGGGGAGACCACGCCGGAAAATCTGGATGAACTTTCTCGGCCAATGCAGGGATCGAACACCCGACCTCCAGGCTAGCGAGCCAGCGTCTCACCCACTTAGCCACCGTGATCCCCCTATATCAATAGATGTATAAAGTCGACTTAAAGCTGCATTATTCAAGAGCTAAATCGGTCTATTGGAGGTCTTTCTTTAGGCCTTAAATACTATATGAATTCTTATTTAGACATTTATTTACCCAACAAGACCATATTCAGCTCTCTAGGTCATCGGATGCTCTTGATTGGGAACGGATCCAAAAACGGTTATCTTATTTAAAAAATAGATAATCGAGAAGACTTTAGTTACTATCGGAACAGCGATAGCAATTACAATCGAGACAATTCTATTCTTCAAACAACCAAATCTTACCAAACAATGAAGAAATTTGACTGCCATTTTCAACATAATCCCCTTGCATTATCTATTTTTTAACTATGATAACGAGAACTGTCAGCTCTTTATCTAAATCTCACATAATGCACCTTTAACATAGAAAAAGAAGCTTAAACATACATTATGCAAAAGCTAAATCTCCGTATTGCAGGTCTTTCTTTAGACCCGAAATGTTATCTAAATTGTTAATTAGACATTAATTAAAGATACATTATGGGAGATTAGATAAAGAGTTGACAGTTCTCACTATAATAGTTAAAAACTAGATAATGTAAAGACAATTTGTTGAAAATTTCAGTCAAATTGATACACTATGAACCGAGAATTAAGCGGTTGAATGTTCCGCCTAGCCTTGATCACCATTACTAAAGTCGGTACGATTATCCAGTTAATCATTAAATCGTGAAGGAAAGTTCTGCAGCAAATTGGATCATGATCCAACAAATATCGCAGGCTAGCGTTGACATCGAGAGTTGATTATGATCAATATTGGTGTTGTTATCTTACCGTGAAAATACGGGTGCCACATTGGCTAAGTGGATAATGTGCTGGCTCGCTAGTCGCGGGTTTTCACTTGTCAGTGGTGCAGGACAGCGCTCAGATGGACCCGTGTAGACATCGGAATGCACGTAAAAGATACCCTGGCAGTTGGAAGTCGATATAAGTGTAGGCCTTTGCGCCGCTGTCCGGGCAAAATTGGCCTCATACTGTATGGCGTATGCATGCCCGTCTTCATTAGCCACGAAGAAGCATAGTAGGGCGTTAAACCCTATTTCATTTCCGTGAAAATACGGGATAAAGATATAAACTATTTAAGAAACAATACAAATTTCAAAAATTAGTACTCTATGGATATAATGGTTTCGAAAGCTATTTGTAATAAACAAAAATTAACATATCCCAGAAGACAATGGGGAAGTAATTAAAATGGCTGATTCACAAACTATAAGATAATAATTTTTTTTTAAAAAGTGAAGAATAAACTAAGCAGGCACGTCAACTGTCGTGCAGTTTTGGACTGTTTGCATATTTCACGGTACATAATTGATTAGAAACTACAATAAATGTTTTAAAAACTCAATATAAATCATTTTATTTAAATTCATATTTATAAGTGTTTTATTTTAAAGTTCCAATTAATACAGCTATACGCCCTTTAACTTGACAAAAATGTAGAACAAGAATACGACTATTACTGGGATGAACAAAAAAAGAATGCGGGACATTATAGATATATTTAAAAAATAAGACTCAAAGATTACATCTCTAAACGAATTTTCATTTCTACATGGTATGCCTACTCATTCTAGAACATCTCATACCATGTCTCTTTTGAGGAGTTCACATAGTATGCTTATATACTCTTTCTAGAACAACTAGCACAATTTCTGAGAAGAGAGGAGTTCACATAGTTTGCTTACTCTTTATATAACATCTGATACTACTTCCGATTGAATGAGTTCACATAGTTTGTTTACTCTTTATATAAAATTTGATAACACTTCCCATTGAAAGAGTTCACATAGTATATACTTACTCTTTCCAGAACACCTTACACAATTTCTGAGCAGGGAGGAGTTCACATAGTATACATATTCTTTATATAACATCTAATACCACTTGCCATTTGAGGAGTTCACACAGTATGCTTACTCTTTCTACACCACCTAACAAATTTCTGTTGCACCTTTGCATCTTCGGATTGTAGTCTAGATTTACTAGAGAGTTATGACAGGTTCGTTCTATTTTTCAGAATTGAGGGTGGTTTTGGTCGGGAAAACTGGTCGAGGTAAAAGTGCACTAGGAAACAGTTTACTGCGGTCAGTTTTTGGGTCATCAGCTTCGAGTAATTCGGTTACAAGCAACTGTACAGCCGGTTACCTGGATATTCAGGGTGACAAGAGGTTGGTTGTAGTTGACACACCGGGTTTATTCGATACCCGGGATACCAATGACGAAATTTCAAAAGAATTGGTTCGCTGTATTGCTCTTGCATGCCCTGGCCCACACGCGTTCTTGTTTGTTCTGAGTATTGACAGATTTACTCAGGAAGAACTGGATACGGTAGACCATCTACGGGAATTATTTGGAGAAGAGGTAATGCGTCACGTCATCTGTGTCTTTAGTTGTAAAGACTCACTAGAGACTAAGGGAATAACACTTGAAGAGTATATACAAAAATCACCACCACAACTTCGATCACTGATCGACAGATGTGGCGGGCGAGTGGCAACGATTAATAACCGTGCGCCAACTGGATCAATTGAGGGCGATGTTAATATAATTCTGAGTTTGGTAGAACAGACCATACTTTCTAACTGTGGTAAACACTACACGGATGCTATGTTTGTAGAAGCAGAGAAGGTTTACCAAAGCAGAGTAAAAGAACGGAAAGAAGAACTTGCCAAACAAGGTCAACGACTAATGGAGTATGAATTGAGAGAGCACTTTCGAAGGCAGGTTGAAGAAAATGATGGTATTCTACTAACGTTTGCCAAAGGTATTCACAATGTATTAACGAAAACAGGAACTGTAATTCGTCAAACAATCGGATCAACTTGGCTTGAGCTGAAAGGTTGTCTTTAATAACCAAACATTGTTCTAGCCTAACGCCTATTATTCGTTGTCAATCTAATTGAAATACAAATCTGTTGTTGTTCTAAGTGTTTAACGTCCGCTTCCGCCGAAGGTGATATCGCAGACAAGTCTTATTTTTCATTATCATTGTCTCAGTGCACGCGCAGGGGTCTTTCCTATGGGAGGAAACCGGAATGCCACGAGGTTGAGAAGGCACCCCATGGCCATCCCAACCCCTCATACAAATCTATATTTCGGTTCGCTTTTATACTTTAGACATCCTTACAAAACTACAGAAATGATTAAACAAAAAAAAGTTAACGCCCTAAACAATCGTCGTACTTGTTTCCAATTTGTAGAACACACACGGCCGATTGCTTACAGCGTACAAAAACAGAGTCAGGCCACGCCGACATCCGGTATATGCCTTGTCAAGCACAGTGTCCACATCCGGCTGGCAATATTTCAACTACCAATTACCTCCTGACTGATTGACGTTTTATCATTGTCAGCTAACTGAAAAAATTATTGCTACACAATTATTATATCTGATCATGTACGTATTATTTTACTAATTAGACGAAATAAGTCAACCACGATGTACTTTTACCCTATAAATAAGAGAAAACTGCCTTATCCCAAACATCTACCAACACCAACCAATTCTATGTTGTTAACATAACTACTTATGTCCCATGATCGTCATAAATAACAACAGGGTGGTGTCTATTTTGAAGTGAAAGTATACTTATTTGATGGAGAGGACAACAGTTTTATTGCTGCTTTGGGTAAATTTTGGAACGATAATACTAAACATTTCACGAAATAAGAAAATTGGCTTGTGTTAGTAGATTTGTTATTGTTTGGGGTAAGGCAGTTTCGTGATTGACTTATTTTGTCTAATTAGTAAAATAATATGTACGTCAATCAGTCAGGAGGTAATTGGTAGTTAAAATATTTCTAGTCGAGTGTGGATATTGTTCTCGGCAATTCATATACTGGATGTGAATGTGGCCTACCTCTATTTTTATACGCCGTAAGCAATCGGCCATGTTTGTTCTACAAAATGAAATCAAGTATGTCGATTGTTTAGAGCGTTAACTTTTTTTAATTTAATTATTTCTGTAGTTTTGAAATTGGAGTTCAGCTTTAATGCACTTTTCAAAGTGAATGGTACAAATTTCAATCTATTGTGATAGTCATATGTCAACTGTATATTTATAACACGTTTACTTAACATTTTGAATTGAAAGTTTATTTATAACACGTTTAATTAACATTTTGAATTGGAATTTTATTGTGCTGACACTACTGTTTGTGTGAATACAACCCCACATAACTTAAACATAAATATCTTTTATAACCCTATTACGATATGATCAAGGGGCATAAATACTTTATTTAATAATGCTTTCGGTAGTTCGATGTAAAGATCGTAATAAAACTGCGTAAATATGTTTTTTGGAGAATGTATAGTTTACTTGCACTTGCATTAAGCAACGGGCTAATCTTAAATCCCAGAGAATAAAGTGTTTATTTAAAGTAACTCAAGACAGAGATTAGTTTAGAACTGTTTTGTTTTTAATTTATAGTTCGGGTATTCCCTTGCTGTGTCTTCGTTTCGATTATTCCTCACAATAACACTAAAAATGTACGATCCATCGTTAACCAATAAAAACAGTAATTAGTTGTATTTTGGGGGTTAATTGTGAGTATCAAAATTACAGCTGTTGCGCCATCCTCTGATGTTGACCTACCATTATTTGGGTTTTATAGCGGCGGGGTGTGAAAAATTAAGTAAACAAAGAAATATCGAAAACAAAGAAATATCGAAAACAATGGATTATAGACTGTATCATTATTAGTACTGTTTATCTAGTTAACGGTTAACTATGTTAATGATTAAAATATATGTGATAATTTCATATGTCATCGGTTATCAAGTACCTTAAATATTATTCATTTATCTTGAATTCAAAATTTACTCATGAATTAATCAAATATATGATTAGAAACTCACTAACACTGTATACGCATATTTAGCACTCCAATTACTACATTTTTTTCTAAATATTATTGCGGAAATACTGAAGTGTTAACACGGTTTTAGTGATCGAACTGGTGATGTGAGTAAAAAGTGCTACTGATTATGCCACGCTATTTCATAATTTATGGGTTTATGATTTGTTTTTAATACATTTTTGTCTATTTCATGTAGATTGTGGTATATGTAATAAACTATATATAAAAGTGATTTTTGTTGAGTTTTCTTTTTTACCTAAACCACATTTCTGTGAAGCGGACTATCGTTTTAATAATTTTGTATTGATAATGTCCATGGTTGACTGCTCCTACAATGAGAACAGATAAAGGGAACAACGGGTGACCACCATTAGTTCAAATAATGTATAGTATGGGGCTGCCATCTTCGATAGAAGGCTTGATCTCGCTTTAACTACGTACATCTTATCAAGGCCTTCACGTAATACCCTGCATATTTCGGCACTAATTTTGATTGGGTACAAGCCGAGCTTGTGAGTCTATCAGATTCCTAGATCGTCGCGAATACTCAGTCGAGCGCTTTTAAGCTAAAATGTCTACCTGTGATAATCGAATTGCAATGTTAAAGGTTCGTTCAATGTCAAGGTTTCCGTGGAGGTCGCTGTGTCACAACCTCTGATTGGGCGCTATTGTTCACGTGTATGTAGATAACGTAGCTATACGTTTGGAAATGTAAAGTAACATAGCAACGTCCAGATGTTGTAAAACTCGCGGTCGTTGCTTCAGGAACATGGGGCGGGGGGAGGGGGGTTGCATTCATTTCTTTTCATTCCTAGCTAAACTTACTTTGGATTTTTTCTGTTTTATACATTGAGCCCCTTAGAAAAAGTCTGGGTAACACTCCCTGACCAGGTACATTTCATTTTCTTTTCTCTGCACAGCCAAATTAATGATAATGGCATGGCACCAATCGTCCAAAATAGTAAAATCAGTTTTCTTGGAATGATTCAAGAGTTGGTATAAGCATTTGAATTAAATGGAACATGGTTCCACGACATAAACTATCATTTTCAACCTCAAAATACACTATTTAGCCAAATTGTCTTAAAACAGCACTTTATATACAGTGTGGTATATACAGAGAATTACAATTTAATTTAGCCTAGTCACTATTATATATACATTCGGATATATACAACAATATCGAAAGTATTAAATATATATAAGGATATTGTTCTATCTTTACCAAATAATTTCTGTTATTTAATGGTCTGCCTCTCTATAGCACACAAGGATCTGAGTTTTATCATCAGCAATAAGCGTCTGGGTAATTAAGAGAGAGGCAAATAGAATTGGTAATATGAGATGGTTGAAGATGTTGGAAGCAAAGGGATGTATTCGGTTAGACCATATGATCCAGAGGTACAGATATATATTATATATGTTATCCTCGTGTAAATGCAATGTGCTATTTATATGAAAGCGTTTTGTGGAATATATATCGTTTATAAGTGTAGTAACGAAGGATTTACAGTGATGCCATTTAGGTCAGCGTTAAACAAGAAATGGCTGTAGATTTCATTAGTTTTTTTTGGCAAAATGGACATTTATAGTTATATCTACGTAAATATTTCGTGTGTGGAGAATATCTTTTGTACATTAATTCTTTTTTCCATTTCAGATAGTATAACACATTGATGTAAATTATGCCAAACTGTTTCAAATTTTATATGAGGTAGGTGTTTGTTTATTTTTGGTTGTACATTCTTACTATCAATGAGTGACCAGTCTATTTCAGCTTAATTTTGTTAGAGAATTTCATGTTTCATTTTAAATAAATGTAGGTGGTTTTAATCTCTTTATATTCAGAGTGAATGTATTTAATTGTGTGGTAGATTTTCTCTTGTGATGGGTTTAAATAAAAATATAGATTATGTTTTGTTGGTGCATGGCTTTAGTTTTTAAATCAACCTTTGGAATTTTTAACCCACCTGCTGTGTATACGAGATTCAGGGTGTTCCTTCTAATTATTTTCACACGAGTTTGACCAAATAAAATTGTATATTAGTTTATGTTTGTAATATTATAAGGAGAAGGAAGAATGATTCGAGCAACAAACTAGAGTTTGCTTAATGTGTATTTGATTAGAATGCAAACATTTTCTTAAATGGATAGGTTCTAAGTAGACCAGCGACTAATATATAGTTGATGTTATTGTTATGATGAGTGGTAGGCTAACCAGTGTTTCCATTTTATTAATCCTAAGCCAATTGCCCAATAAGTTAATTGCGTCCGTTTTAATGTTTATATTTTCAGGACACGAGTCTTGGGATGGTTTACCAACACAGAGGATTTCGGTTTTATCATGATTGAGTTGAGAGCCAGATATGGTGCCAAAATTGTTCAAGAAGTTAACTGTCCTCTGCATGTTGAACGAGCTTAATCTCTGATGGGTTGTTATGGATTCTGATGCCTTTTATAAAGATGTTTCTGTTTATTCACGAAGCAAGGGGATTTATACATAAGGAATTTAATTAAGGATCATGGATAATGGACATCCTTGATGAATCAAACTGGCAATTTTAATATTTTATGAAAATGATCCATTTACTTGAACTTTACTATCCAAGTTTTTAAACAGTATTGTAACCCAATTAAAGCTATAATTTGGAAAATTCTTATATTTTAGTGAATGTTTAAATAATTGTGTTCAATACGATCAAAAACAAGCTATCGAAAATGCTTTTATTTGGTCCGGGTCCAGTTTGTGTTTTAGAGATTAATTTGTTAATAACTGTGTTCATCTTAAAATTGGTAGTTTTATGATTTTATAGTCGACACTTGACAGATTTATCAATATGTAGTTCTGAAGTAGTCGGTGATCGCCTGCATTCTTATAATTAATTGTTATTATACCAGTTCTCATTGTGTTAGCTAATACACCCTGTAAATAGATGCCAGTTTTTACTTTTGTTATATTGGTTCCTATGGTGTCAAAGAATTTAATGTAAAATTTAATGTAGAAATCTCCTGGAATGCCGGCTATACCGGGACTACGGTTTGCTCTGAAACTTTTCAAGGCCTTTAGAACTTCATCTATTTCCAGTTGTTGACAAATGTTTCTGAGGACATGTTTGTTTTGGAATGTTAAAGCTTGACAAATTTTTTGTGAAATATTTTTAATAGCTGCTTTACGTTTTTGCCACCATTGTATGTTTTCCAAAATCAATTACCCCATTTATTCATATTCTGGTTGATATTAAGTTACACTACTTGATGATCAGTGAAAGGGAAAGGAATATGCTATCTAATCTTCAAGCCTGTCCCTGTGTGTTTAGAAAGGTAAAAATGGATATCAGGGGAGATAATTCTGTAGACATCAGAGATATTAGGTTGAGTTGAATATGGCCTTGGTATTTTATTGCTTATTTTGGATAGCTGTTCATGTTGCCAAGTTTATTATCTTTATTGGATTCAATCAGATTGAAATCACCTCTTATAATTTATGAATGTTGTGGACAATACAGAGTTTTGAAATATTAAAGAAGTTTCTTGTATTTGGTTTTAAATTCTCTCTTGCAGGGACCTTATATATTACACAATTGGATATTTGCATTATTAGCATTTACTTCTAGTTCTTCAGGTATATTGTAACGCTTTTGTATAATATTTGGGTTTCGTTATATGCAGTGTACAACTTATAACCAATTTCATTTTCAACATTTTTTATATTATGATTGACATCTAATTTTAAAATGTCTTATATACATACAATATATCTAATCTGTTAAATATGTTGCTAAATTGTTTAATCTTTTGACGATTTCTTTGTTGAACATTAATTGAATAAATTAACATAATAATTAGAAAAATAACAGGGCTAACAGTCTCCAAAGTCTGCTTTCTAAAATAATTTTCAAATCTGAATATATTAATGTGTAAATTGTGTGATCTCTAAACTTATGTTTCAGTAAGCGGGGATTCCCCTCTCGACCTTTGATCATCTATTACTGTTTCTGATAAACTATCAAGACTTCTATTTCTTTCATTGTCTTTATCACACCCTAGGAGCGGATCCATTTTTTTTGCGGTGGCGAACAATTTTTGACCCATATATTCTCGCGGTAAAGAACAAAAATGATCACCTCTCAGCTGGTAGGTAGGTACCGAAACTCATGTTGCTAAACAGTCAGATTAATTGGAAATCGTAATTTACTACAAAACGAGCCGGTTGGTGGCTTGGTTGATTGCCCGTCACTCCCAAGTGGAGACAGCTCGCCCCACCCTTTCTGAAAATCCTAACAATAAGGCATTGGTGTCACAATTAACATTTGACTGTGATGTTTCAGGGATGTCATTTAATGGATTGTCAATACTACTTTTAGCGTGTAAAAACCTTTGACCTACTGAAGGTAGGGTATTAATGGGGGTGGAAGAAACATAACTACTAGATGTATTATCATTAGACTCGTTACCTCCATTCTTAGCATGGCTCTCAGGATTTAGGATAATACTTGTTGAGCCCTTAACACTGATGTTGTTATTGTTGACTATAGCTTGTATAATGGTAATAGAAATTGACAATTCGTTGGTCAGACTTTGTAAGTTTTCGGAATAGAACTGACCAGATATTTTATCATTAGTTTCTGTAGTAAACATAAACAAAGTACAACATGACTGGACAATGTCTTTACTTCTAATCAATTCAGTGGGATCAATTATGGTAATTTGGTTCATTTAACAGCAACAGCTAACACAGTAATTTAATACACATTAAAACTAGAGAACTCAAAGATGAAAATTCAATATCTTCTTTTCGGTTGTTAAATGCTAGATCTGTGAGAAATAAAACAACATGCTTGTCAGATTTTATCATCGAGAAATTTTCTGGATGTATGCAGCATTACTGAAACGTGGCTAAATGATGACATTTTGGACTCATCGACTCTTGCTGCACTGGTTCCTAACGGTTATTCTATCAAACACCGCCCACGGGGCTCGCGTGGTAGTGGAGTTGCACTTATATACAAGCCATAGTTTAAATACAAGAACAGAAGCACAAGTTAATCACACATCTAAAGTTTGTTATTTTAATATTCACAATATTGAAAAAATACAGAACTATTTTATCAAGAGATGCAAAAAAAAAAACCTTGCGAGGTCAAGATTTGATAATTTTAACCCTCTATTAGGTGACTTAACCTTACCACAAAGCAAATGTACCACCCCCACACCCTAAACCGATCATAATTCCAATGTAATTGCACGTTGGATCCTAAGGTCTCCTTCCCAACCTCTTAGGTTTGCTTTGGATACACCATAGAAAATATAATCAATATTATTTACATCTGAAAGAGGAATTAAAGAATAGAGTTAAAACATAAAAAGGGTTCTTTTAAAAGCGGTGTTAAATTTCGCTGTCCTTCGAGAAGAGAGGAGAGTCATCTCCGCCTTGGTCATAATAAAACAGAAGGTCCAGGATGGTTGGTATCACCAATGCCGAAAGAAAAAAAAGGTCAAAAGGGAAAAAGAATCATCTTGCTTTATGTGGAAAAGGTAAGCTCTCGCAGTAAAAACCACATAGCTGGACCCGTGGATTATTTACAAATTGAAAACTGTTCGTTAAATAATTTCCAATAATAATAATAATAACGAATATTTATATTGCAAGGATGCTCATGGCGCAGGTTTGTTTAGCACTTCAGTTTTATGGTTCACACCTTAGAATAGGATTGATATAGATGAGATTTTAGTTTTTATTTAAAAGTTTCCTAATTATATAACATTGCGAAGTTTCGAGAAAGACGCCTGGTGGAAGTCTGATATTAATACTCAAAGCCATTGTAGGAAGAAGCACATCTGAAATTTGAATTACAAGAGATGTGGGAACAACTAGTTGGCTTAGGTGAACGGATAATGCTCAAGACACCAGCTTCAGAAAACACACGAAATTCCCCGATTGCCCAATAAGAATATTTAAATATAGAACTAATTGAGATTGAATTATCCGATGATTAAAAAAAACAGGTTCTGATTCCATTGAATACATCATCATGCTCACCGACGAAGAATTAACGAGTAAAAAATAATTCCTGGTTCTGAAAGCGTACGCCATACCCTGTTCGTCTGATGCAATCGCTTTGATTGTCTAAGCAAAACACCCTTCTTCGATTGTAGACCCATACGTCAACTCCGTTATACGTCCATAATAATAATGTACATTTGTAGAGCGCTAAATCCATCCAAAAGCATGCTCATATCATTACCATGAATATTTACCAAAACCAGGCAAAAACATAGCAATTCAAACCCTCTTCAAACATCGGCTAAACTGGCCATGCAAAAGCGGAGGAAGACAATAAATGGTGGCCTGTGTCCTATATGAAAACTAGTAATTATTTCCCTTGTATATAAAAAGGTAATTTTTCATTGGGAATTCCCACAAATGGATGCGCCTCTTCACCCCCGATCATTCCACCTCAAATTCCTTAGTGGTAACCAATTGAAAATAAAAATACATGGTCTATTTCATCAATTCGAGATCTCACGTCAAGCGAAAAGTGTGGTGCAGAAATGTGAAAAGAAGGGGAAAGGATATATGTATTTACTGGAACTACACTCTGTCGACGTTAGTTAGCTCCCTTGAACATATAGTTCAATACTGGTGCGTAATACATGAATATATAAACAGGTATAGTATGTTCATTATGAATAATATTTTGATATGTCTGACAAAATGAGTCTAAATGTGCTACAGGCAAAACAATTTGAAGACTATGGATTTTGGTCGAAATAGATTTTTACATAAATATACCGTCCAGCAATCCCAAAGATCAGTATAGCACTACAACATCTTAAATTGCCTGTGTGTGGAAGCTTTGTAAGAGTTTAGTGTTAATAAATCTGTATTTTTTCTGAAAAGTCTTTGTGTAATAGTAAAATTGTACACACAACAATGTTCCATAATAATATGCGAATTCTACATTGTATTCGACCCAACGATTTATATTGTTGAAGATAAGATGCACCTATTACCTTAATACTATATAATATCTTCCTGTTTATGGTTTCGGTTGATAAAAATAGATATACGTACAATTACACGCCAATTAATGCAGTGACAAAAGTTATTTCACTAACCAAACTACTTAAAATTGTCAAGAAACATAACACCATTGAAGATTTCCGAGCGAATACACCTTAAGATACGAGTCCAATATTCATAAGAAGAAAACTGGGGGACTAGGGTAATATTTTAATTGCAAAGTTGTCCTATAACCCATAAACACCTTATGGGATATAACTCATGGATCAACGTCTATATTTTGTTCCCTAACAAAATGGCTTAAGCCATAGAGATGTCTTGTGGTTTTAGCGGAATATTTGTCAAGGGGTCTAAAATTGGGTGGACATGTGCTAATGCTGTTAATCATTTTATAAACATCATATGGGATATAACTCTAAATCAAGGCCTATATTTTGGTTCCTAACAACATGGCAAAAGCCTATAATCCTTCAGTGGTATTTAACGATTGAGCACATTAAAAAACATAACACAATTTATATGGAAAACAATCACTGGTTTATACAAATATGGCACGACGTTTCGACAAGTAGTTTCTTATCTTTTTCAGTTAACACATCTAACTGCCTCATCTTCATGTGGTGTTAAAATTGGTCTTGACAAAATAGTATTCTGTTCTATTTTTCAATATAATTAAAGGATAATTAATGTCTTAAGAGTGCTTATGTAACACGATGTCTTATGGGTCGCATGTGAAAAGACACTCCAACAAAGCTCATCACATCCAACGTGTGACGCATACTCTCTCCTCTGCTACATATTATAATAGCCCTGTGATCTAATCGTCTTGTATTGTCTCTGGGTTTTTTTTTGTAATTCTTTACTCTAGGACTCCACTTAATTTAGCCCAATCGTCAAAACGTTTATTTAACTCCGATTATTCAGTTTATGGTTACCACAATTCGTTTCTACATTTTTATGTCAAGCACTGGATACATAAATTACAAGCATACATTACCATTAACATCATTCTCTCTACCAAACGTTTTCGTAGGACATGTTTACTGAAAGAACCCCACAGCATCATATGGCTCTCCTACGATTTAACGGTGCGTTCTAATCCAAGTGGTGTCTAAATGATGTCCGAATGATACTCGAATGATGTCTATTTCCCAGCCTCTTATCCGAGGAGGCTGTGAGTATGATGTTCCCCTGGGAACCGAATGATGTCTGTTTCCCAGCCTCTTATCCGAGGAGGCTGTGAGTATGATGTTCCCCTGGGAACCGAATGATGTCTGTTTCTCAGCCTAGAAGGTTGTGGATATGATGTTCCCCTGTGAATGGTGTCTATTTCCCAGTTTCTCAACTGAGGAGGCTTTGGGTATGATGTTCCTCTGGGAACTCCAAATGATATCTTGTCTAGGATTTCTCAATGATGTCTTCTTTACGATCTCCTCATGATGTCTGAGTGGAAAATTAACCCCGTTCTTCTTATATAAAGAGGATACGTGCATAGGTCGTGTATTGAGCCCCGGGAAATTGACCAAGTACTTCCTTTATCGGATTGGTCAGCTGCACATACCCATTGTAATAATATGGGCACAAGGAGGACAGTTGCCCGTGTGTCTAAAGCATGTGATTACTATATTTGGATCATCAGACTATGATGCCATTGCCCAATTTTAAACTTCCATATTTATCCTTGTTAGCCTAGTTCTCGTTTGTCACTGATACTAGCTAAAAAACTTCAATACATTAACCAGAGCATCTTTTTAGAGAACTCAGATAATCTCTACTGTATATAAGCCCTATAGTATTTTACGTATTTGCATTTGGGATTCATTTAAATTATCGAATTTACACGCGTCAAGTTTACGCTACTTACGTAAAAAAAACGTATAAATATATCACCGTAGCCCCATAATGTCGGTTGAGGTCGAATTTCGTGAAAATTGGAACAAAATTGTCGGACAAAATGGCCGCCTCTTGTACCCCACATAACATCATGACGTTATATTTACGTAAAAATGGTAAGTCAGTTTACCATCATTTTGCTCATTTTTTAACGTTAATTTAACATCAGGAAATGACGTTAATCTACCGGAAAGTTTACGTCATGTTCTGGTGTAAATCTAACGTAAATTTTACATAAAGTTTACATTACTTACGTTATCTCACCATTATTAAATAGAACAAAATTGGAAGTTTCAGTGAAACTATTCAGTTTATCTCCAGCATTATCATTAAAGGCAGAGTCCAAATGGAGTGGTGACTGTTAAAATCTCCACATAAAAAAATATTATTAGTTTTTACTTGATCATATATTTTTTATACGCTTCTTCATCAATAATTTTACACGGATTATAAATGTTAACTACGGTCATTCTTTGTTTGTCGGTTGTAGCCAATTCTAATCCCATTACCTCGAATTCAGCAGAGTCTACTGTAATAAACGTATGAGAGTTGGAACACCCCCGGAACCCCCTTTGTCAGGTTAGGACGATCTTTCCGCAAAAATGTGTATCCAGTCAGTTTTGGGTCCTCCTGCTTTGGACCTATTTTTTTTTCCTATATCCATTTTATGTCAATTTTGCTAACAAAGTGGTTAAATTCTGCCATACGTGATGTGAGACCATTGGTATTAATTTGCATTATGTTTAACTTATTGGATATACCGATGTAAATTATTGGATTAGTTTGATTTCAGGGTTTAATTCTTATTAATTAGCCAGTTATAGCATTCGTTAGTATTAGTCTTATTTATTTTGGATGGACGGACACAACCGTTGTCCTTTCGGAAATTTCCTTTTCAAGGGAGATTTGCTCCCCCTTCGTTCGACGGGGTCGGCGGTTGAGCCATTATTATATATTTTCTATATTTAGCCGCATGTGAGATGTAATCATGTGAGTGGTCAGATAACACCCCATCATCACAAACCTTAATATCCGATTCAGCTTTCTGAGTATTGTTTATCGCTGGAATAAGGACTGTGCTATTTATTTCCAGTTGGTTCTCAATAATAAACTTTTTGGCATTTTGTTTTATGACGTTAATTACAAAGTCCTTGCTCGTTTGGTTGTTTTTACGAGTGATCACCCGAAGTGCTGTTTCTAATAAAAACTCATAAAAAGAGTTTCTGTCTTTGAATGTTGCGATGTAATGATTATTTGATTAAATGGTTTATTCTTATCTAAATTTGATTTAGCATATAATGTTTGCCTTTCAACGTTCGTTTCTTGTGTATACATGAATGACATTAAACAAAGCCCCCCCCCCCCACCTAAACGAAATGTTCTTAGCATATTTAATTCTAAGAATTTCCTTTGTTGCAATGAATTTGGTGCAAGTTTTGTCAGTTGACTTGTGACTTTCGCTCCAGCACATTTGTTTTAAAAGCTTTATTATATCAGAACAGAACAGTAGAACGTTCAACCCCATTTGATTTCGTTGTATACATACATATGTATAGAGATACGACTTAGTCATTAGCACACTTTAATACCTCAGATGAACAGGTATTACTGCTGTGCGAGTATGAACATTTTTCGCACACTGATTTACCTTTACGGTGAGCTTGGTCATGACCGGTTTCTACACATTTTGACACGGGGAATACACCTGTATACTGTTCTTCTCTGATAGCCTAATTTTATTTTTACCGGGACCTGTCCCTTTTTAATCGTGACTTATATGTTTTCTGATGTTTTGCCATCTGGGGTGCTGTACCTGTATACACTTACTACTTCATAACCATTGGTTTGGTGATTTTTTAAGAGTTCCTCGTTTGAGTATTCACATGGGACAACATGAATAACACCTTGCTTCTGGGTTACAGATAGGGGTGGGGCAATTACCACTTCTACTCCGCCATTTCACCATTGCAGGCATTTTCACCATCGTACGTTCCCATTTGTCAATATTTTAGTTTCGGAGTGCCTTTGATTCCCTATTTGGTTTTGATTTCGTCGGCAATAGTTTTAGTTTTATAGCTATAGATTTTGTGTGACTTAACCACGTCCACTTCGCTATATTCTATTTTATTATTTCTACTACTCCTGTTTATCGATTTAAATGACTTAGGTAGTGGTGTGTTTAACAGACATTCAACATAGATTGAACATAGTTGCTACGCCTGGATGAAATGAGAGCTGTGACAATACAATAAGTCCGTTCAGTTCAGTGATAGCTTGGTAATGAGAGAGACAATACAGAGAGAATATCTAGATGAATATCTAATACAATATCTAATAGATATTTGTTAATTGGTGAACCCACTTAACTAAGAAGAAGAGTTAACACTAGATGAATGTATAATTTACTATAACCAATCTAAAATATATAAGTAAAGCTATTTAATTGACGGGAACCGTTGAGCCTTGTGTAGTTATATCATAAGCCGTATTTATTTATATGATATCAATCAGATCAGTAAGTTGGAATGTAAATATATACACGTGTGCAATAGTTTAACATTTCTTATTAGATGTCGGGACAGTGACGTAGATTAGTCCTGCAATCGCCAGTAAAATCATCAGCAGCATAAGATATTCCACTAAACGATCAGTCAGACTTTTTAATTTCACTTATCGATATATCGATGATGTTTTATCACTAAAAAATCAGGGGAGGGGGGTTGAATGGCTGATGGTTAGCGTGCGCGCGCTGTATCATAAAGTCTGTCATTGAGTCGACTGACGTGGTTTCGAATCCCCGGTTGTACGTGACAAGGAGTAGGGTCGCCTGTCCAACCTCGTGGGTTTTCTCCGGGTCCTCCGGTTTCCTCCCACTGCTAAAGACCCCTACGCGCAAGCAAATTATTGAAATAAAATTAAACCATATGTTAGTTCCGAAATTACCTAGTTTGTGTCGAGTGGACGTTAAAACCCCATTTCTCTCTCTCTCACTTAATAATCCTAAATTTAGTGATTATGTAGAATTCATATATCATGATGAACTCGAAATTAAAAACACCACTGACAGTGACAATTACGCTTCCTACTTGGATCTGCGTCTCGATTTTGACAATTGCCATAAACTGAGTGTTAAATTGTACGATAAACGTGATGACTCTGACTTTCCGATTGTTAACTTTCCATTTATTAGTAGTTACATTCCAATACCACCAGCTTATGAAGTGTTTGTGTCTCAGCTAACTCGTTACGCGAGAGCTTGTTCCTTTTATTCTGATTTTTTAAGTAGATCGAGGCATTTGTCATCTAAGCTTCAACTACAAGGATACTTGCGCACTAAACTTATTAAAACCTTTAAAAAGTTTTATGGCCGTCATATTGATTTGATTGGTAAATATAACGTGTCTCTCTCGGCTATTATTCTAGATATATTTAATTGCTATCTCTCTGACAATGTCTACTACATCGTTAACACAGTTCATCGCGTGCATTTTGCATACCGATAGTTCATTGGCCAATCACGCTATTTTACCGACATTTCGCCTAATAGTTTGGATGCAGCTATGGCGGGTGTGGCGTCAGGCAGGGTAAGCTTACTCTTCCGGACACCTGTTACCACTGTTTGTCGTGTATTTTGTACACGAGGAGCAGTCCATTTGCTGATTACACTATTTTGCTTGAATACATTTCGCCTAATAGTTTGGATGCAGCTATGGCGGGTGTGGCGTCAGGCAGGGTAAGCTTACTCTTCCGGACACCTGTTACCACTGTTTGTCGTTTATTTTGTACACGAGGAGCAGTCCATTTGCTGATTACACTATTTTGCTTGAATACACTATTTTGCCTATAACGTTTTTTAGGACTTCGAATTCTGTCTTATGGTTTGGATTGTTCGTACTTGGTTTTATTTTATTTTTACTTAAAGCTAGTAAATGTTATGTACGAGAAAGAATACACCAATACAGAAATGAAAAAAATATCGTCTATATGCAAAATCAGTGATAGAACTGGTTCACCAATTAATCAATTTAATGGCTTATTTTTTTTAAAATCTGTTTATTGAACCAACGTGTCAAACATACTTTCTGTTGGCCACGTTTTTATAATTTCGTCTACTCCTCTAACCAACATTAAAGATTTCAAGCAAATTTATTAAAACTTGGAATATTATCTGAACATATTATTACTCAAACTTACAAGGTAGAAAACATTTTTCACCTATTTTGTTGAAATGCGACAAAAGTAATAAATGGCATTTACATTACCTTTCAGAGTCCTTTTTACCATCTATCTGTATAATGTATGTTTCTCTTTTAATTTGTTTATTGCAGGCGACATGTCCGCACAACCAGTTTATTCACACAATTCGTGTGAATCCATGCCAATTATTCACTCTATCACTTGTAAACATGAGACAAGGGTACTAGATAATTGTAAATCAACTGAAGTAGAACATGATAGTGGTTTACTAAAACTTAAGAAAGAAAACCTGGAATTGAAACAAACAGTTGAAGAGTTAAGATCTTCACTTGCAAAACAGAAATTGAAGAATAAACAGGAATTCAAGAATAAACGCAGAGGTATTTCAATTATTGTGGTTTAGCTCACAATGTTCACCGGAGGTCCACACAGGGTTGTCACTTAGCAGTTTGCATTTCTCTACGCGAACAACAGCAACTATGAACAACTTGTTCCTCCGTAAATTACGTATTTGTGTCGACGGGGGCTCGCACGTCTACTAGTTACCATTCCTTCACGCGCAATTATCGTAAATATTAAAAACGTGCTCGTTCGAGAAAAACGAATTTGTGTTGACTTCAGGATCCATAATCCTAGTTGTCCATACTGCCGACACAGTGGCATTAAAGCCCGTGACAAATATTTAGCATCTTAATTGTTACTGTTTTTGTGTAATCTAACAAGGAATAATGGAATATAAATGAAATAAATTGACATTGGATGGAATGTCCTACTGTCCAGCCGGTTTATTCGAGATGGGGGTATACGACATGCAATATATTATCGGGACAATATTGCCTAGACAGGGACGATACTACTCTATACTCCTATTTCGATAGCTTCAATGAGCTATATGGTTAGGCTTAAGATTTGGGTAGGAGGGATAGGGTAATTTTTATGAATAACTTAGTCCCCATAGTATTAACATAAGGAGCCATTACTAATTTCATCCTATGTCTATATTTTATTCTTTGCTACAGGTTATGTGGAATATGGACGAATGCCGGATGTCCAGTATAGCAAAATACAGGCCAATTACACAACTCTACTGAAAGAGATAGTAAAACCCACTCCACTTTGCAGACAATTATTCTCTGCTTTTGTATTTGACGAAGATGACAAAAGAACAATAGAGTCCGAAAAAGATCGAATAGAACAGACTGATCAATTGTTAATGACTTTGGTGGAGCGTGGTCCAAGGGCCTTTGATGAATTTTTACAGGCACTTTCTGCTACATTCCACCACCAGGCAAAAAGAATACTAGAACAAGGTAGATATACATACGCTTTTTAAGGGACCCCCTTTACACGCACTCCTTATTTAACACATAAATAATATTTTTCTGTAGATGCTCCCAATATTCCCATTTAATATCAAATTTGGTAATTTAAGAATAGAATAATTCCTCCTCCTCCCATATATATATGCTTCGGGAAATTCTGAATCTACTGGCCATGTAAATGTTTTGCACATTATAAAAGTGTAGAATTTGACGATGTTCCTTTGCAGATGAATGTGAAGACGTTGCGGCTATCAAAGATAATAGTAAGTATCATTTTACATTAAATGTTGCACGACACATCGGATCCAGATTCAGTTTTAAAATTTCAAATTTTCGTTCGATATCGAATCTATTACAGAAAGCTGTTACCATAGACTCTCGATAATACCTACCTACAAACTTGACTCTGCGAAAAGACAAGATTCTATTCGGGAAGAGCATCACTTTGTGAAGTTATAGTAATGTACACACTATATAAGATGTGTTCTACTTGAGGATAGTTGACATCCTTACTTGTTCACTTTCTAAATAGGTTTTCGTTGTAGATTAATAATCAAAATCATTGAATGGTCGGATAAAGCCGAGTTACAATGGGGAGTTCCTAGTTTTTATCCACGTGATTAACACGCATCAAAATGCCCCAAACCTTTTCGATCTTTTGTGCTATGAAGGTTATACAAACATATAACTGATATAAAATTACCCAGAATCTCCTCTGCGGGAACATATCTCCCTTGTTTCAATCCCAAATCCTGTAAATCGAGATAATTAAACTATATACCCCTGGACATTCAAAATTATATTAAAAGCATCTTGATTACGGCTTATCCTAGCACCTGATTGTGTAGCGCATACATACAAACTATCTGTAGATCCCGACCATTACCTTCTGCGATGTTCCTTACATTCAAATACACAACAGAAACCATAGACAAATTACAACATGATTTTAAAAATTTAAACAGTCTTTTTTTATTCGGTTCCACAATCTACCATCTGGACGTTAACACTAATATTTTTAACCAGGTCCATAAGTTTATAGATATGTCAAACAGATTTTAAACTCGATCAAATAATATTTTATCGTCTACTTTATGTATACTTTTTGGCTAGTCACTCTAATGTTGCTTATTATTAAAAATGCTTACTATGGTTGTATATGTATAATTATTAACTACTATATATACTGTACATTTTCACCCATTTTATTATATCTATACAATATGTATGTGTTTGCCATTATAACTGTACGTATATATTATCAATTATTTATTATCTTTTACTAGGTTACTTTAGTATGAAAATAATGATAAAAAATCCTAATAGAGACAGCTTGGACGACATGAAAGATACAATAGAAAGATCAATTAAAAGTAATTATGGATGTGACGCAACGATAACAAGTCTCAGGTATATGTTTGGTATATTTGGTATTGTTTTTGGTATGCCAGTTGTATGAATGTTGTTTTTGTTTAATAACTGTTTCGTACCTTTGACGAATGATTATGTTTAAACAATATTTTATTCATTTGTAAGGATTGAACAACACACAAGACCTAGCCCAGAATACAGAAAATAGTAACCAATATAATATAAACTTATACATACTAGTAAGATCAAGCATAACAAATTGTAAAATCGAACATGTCCAGACGTGGCAATGATATATATACATGCGATGCAATTATTTGATATACAGTATACAACAATATGTAAAGGAGAATCAAAATAGTTTGGTATTCTTTACGATATTATGGACTGCTTAAAGCGAAAATTTCATATTTTTAAGTTATATTTTTAAAATGTATTAAAATAAAACCTTAAATGAGATGGTATCTTTAAACAGTTCTACCTTGTTAAAGAATAATCCTATTAATTCTATAATTCACTATTGCCAAAATATTGGCAAAAATATCATTTTCAACTTCAAATTCAAACGTTTGAAGATAGCAATTCCATGGGGGGATAGAAAAACAAGGGATGTAATTGTGTTATTATTTCCGGGGTGAATGATTTTTAAGTGTGGGAATGATACCTATGATCGCATAATAGCGAGTTGACAACCTATTGAGCAAAAGACTTAGAAATAATTATGTTGTAACTTTCTTAGAAAATATGAAATTCTCGCTTTAATATCGATCTTTCTAAAGACTTTAAATATTGGGTAGATCTCACCCATATTAACTCTGTGACATGTATAAGGTCTTAATCAACGTGGATTTTTTGGGGGACGCCCTTCGTTTAATTCAAGAAAAAAAGCTGACGTTTCAAGAAAAACAAAAAAATTCACCATACTCTAGGGTCTTGTCTCGAATCACAAGACTGTATGCAAAAAAGACCAGAGAAAGACCTCGCATTTCAGCACACAAATTTCTTCCATAAAATATGACAACTTTAAATATCTGAATATTATAATTTATTTTTAGCAGTGGTAAGGATTAATAGAACATGCTTCTCGGTGTTGGTAGGAGACATTCAGATGCAGAGATGGTGTTTGTAACATTTCTTTGTGAACCATGCAATAATATTAAGACACAACTTGCATCTAATCAACTTATTAAAGAAGGGTACATCGCTTTTCTACATTCTACATAAAACTTTTAGGCTAGGTGTTACATAGTGTGAGAGACAGTGATAGGTAAAAGATTATAATTATCCTATGACCGCATGTGTAATAAACTCTCCACTGTTCTCTAATTGACCACACTATTGTTCATTTAATAAAGAACCAGATGCTGCCATATGTATAATGGTCAAGTTAGATAATCCGCTGATCACTAATGACGTTTACTAGCGTTAGCTGTCACACATCAATTGTTCTGAAGCCTGCCATATGCTTATAGTGAGATAATCTATCAATGACAAATGATTTAATTATGTAGTCTTTACATAAGTCCTTTTGTTCCATATTATTAATTACCCGTGTTATCAAAGTGAATTTAGTATAAATTGGCTTTGGTTTTTCATGTAAAACAGAACAGCTTTGGCGGCTGACCAGATACGACTTTATAGTATATCTAGTATGCTAGAATAAAATGTTGCATCCAGATCATGTTTTATTTCTATTAACTCAAACTATGTTATATAGGCCTGTGACGCTGATACAAATATAAAATAGTAAGAACACCTATAGCTGATTTCATTATGAAGTGTGCCAGTTGTTCCCACAATATAGTAAAAACATAAAATTAAAAAAAAAAAAGATACGACTTTATAGTATATCTAGTATGCTAGAATAAAATGTTGCATCCAGATCATGTTTTATTTCTATTAACTCAAACTATGTTATAATCATAATTTGGTGACCGTGTCCAGCGAACAACTGTGGTTGTATGGAAAGATACAGAATAGAGTAGTGGCAGCCGAATTCTCTCCAGTTTGAACCAAATACAGAACCAGTCAAAGTCAGAAAGGTACGTTAGCTTTGTTATTTTTCGTAAAAATGGCTGAACAAGGAGATGTTTCTGCGCTATTTCAAGGTTTAACTGGGGAGTTAAAAGGCTTGTCAACTACTTTAAAACACCATGGCGTTTCTCAGTTAGTCGAAACATATTCAGGGGAAAGACAAAATTTTGAAACTTGGATAAAAAGCATAGAGAAATATGCAATTTTAGCTGAAATTGCCATTGAAAAAGTGAAATTAATCGCTTATCAATCTAGTAAAGGTTCTGTTAGTGACTTTTTAAGTAGACATTGTCGGAAATCGGGTTGTAAAATTTTGTCCTATTAAAAGTCCTCTTTATCCAATAAATTTAAGTAAATTATGTATTATAGCTTTGTTTATGCAAAATTCTAAATTAGTAAAACAAGTTTGTAATGTTAATATTAGACCTCGAATAATTCTACCATTGGCTGAATATTTAACGGATGGTTATTGGGCTATATCAACTACAGAAATTTTAAGGTTTTCTCTTCTTTGTTTTTATGGTAAACATTCGAATTCTGGACACAAATTAGTTGCACATCCTCCCATAGATATTATAAAATTGAATATGTCATGCTCTGCATCTAATGAATATCTCTCGTTACTACCATATTATACGAAGGAAAGTAAATATGTCATTAAAAATTCTATTCGAAATATACATATGCATTTCAATATTTCAAACATTAAATTATGGAAACCATTAACAGTAGCCTTTCCAAACGTCACAATTCCACAGATTCCCTCTAAACTTAAAAACATTAAAAATATTCGTATTAAAGATTTAGTAAATCAACTGAGAAGTGTAAATAAGATAAGTGTTGACAAGCCATGGCCTCATTTAAGTTTTGTTGTAAGCGGTTTTGGAATACTTTTGGGAATAATTACTGGTATTTACTTACTAGTAAAATGTATTAAAAAAAGAAATGAGAAATCAGCCAAATTATACGAAAATAACAAAGAAGTCAGAGCAATGTATTCTGCTCTGACCGAGATGGTGTCGGCGAAGACCGAGGGCGAAATTACGCTACAAGGAGAAGATATTAGCTCCACACCACCAAAAGAAAAGTTAATTTATCCTACGTTAACTTTGTCGTAAGAGGAAGAAAATTGATACAAATGATATACGGAACAAACTGGCTGTTCCAGTTATAGGAAATATAAATAGTTCCTGTTGAATCAACGTTGAACGGGCCTGTATATAGAAGATCTGAATAGATGTGCCGATAATTTTGTGGATCCTGTTGTTGCTGTTGTGTGTGTTTTATTTTATTCCGTGGATAATTAGTGTACACTGTGAACTATTAATGTGTTAAAATTGGATCATCATTATAACAATTTTTCAGAGGAACTTTTCAAATAATTTTATATATATATATATATTACTTTTTTATATCCATTAAGGATAGGGTGATTATATTTTGTTTGTTTGTTTCACAAACTGTTGGCAATGGAGGTATTGTTACATAGTGTGAGAGACAGTGATAGGTAAAAGATTATAATTATCCTATGACCGCATGTGTAATAAACTCTCCACTGTTCTCTAATTGACCACACTATTGTTCATTTAATAAAGAACCAGATGCTGCCATATGTATAATGGTCAAGTTAGATAATCCGCTGATCACTAATGACGTTTACTAGCGTTAGCTGTCACACATCAATTGTTCTGAAGCCTGCCATATGCTTATAGTGAGATAATCTATCAATGACAAATGATTTAATTATGTAGTCTTTACATAAGTCCTTTTGTTCCATATTATTAATTACCCGTGTTATCAAAGTGAATTTAGTATAAATTGGCTTTGGTTTTTCATGTAAAACAGAACAGCTTTGGCGGCTGACCAGATACGACTTTATAGTATATCTAGTATGCTAGAATAAAATGTTGCATCCAGATCATGTTTTATTTCTATTAACTCAAACTATGTTATATAGGCCTGTGACGCTGATACAAATATAAAATAGTAAGAACACCTATAGCTGATTTCATTATGAAGTGTGCCAGTTGTTCCCACAATATAGTAAAAACATAAAATATGGGAAAAAAACATATATTTGGTGTTAAACTAGAATACAATATTCTGTCTTTGATTCAGCGGAAAAGACATGGGTATAAAATAAAATATGGGAAAATAAAATATTTGGAGTTAACCTAGAATACAATATTCTGTCTTTGATTCAGCGGAAAGGACATGGGTATTGGCATTTTGATTTCACACATCTCTGAAAATGATTATAATGCACAATTTTTATTTTAAACAGTTTGATATTTATTTTTATGTTATAATAACAATTGAATTTAAAACCTGAAATTTCTGATAGTTTTGGAGAAGACGGACACACATACACAGTAAATAATATCTATGTATTTTTACCGTAAATTGACTGGCAGAAAGTTGTCAGTAAATTGACTGTATTTTAACACCTAAGCGGTAGATTTAGATTTACAAACAGCATGTGGATTTACAGTAATAGTAAAATTACTATTTCAAATAGCATTTCAGTTAATATACAGCTAACATAATGTAAACTGACATGTTTGTATTTCTACATTACGTTTGAGGTAATCTTACATTTGACCAAAGAGGGAATAACCGATGTGGCCACTATTTGACATATAATTTACAATTTGCTGTAGAAATAATAATTCAAATGACATTTCTGTATGTAAACTGACATATGGTTGTCTTTCTACATTACGTTTGATGTAATCTTACATAAGCTTTATATTCATATGCATTTACATCGCTTTAAATGTAAGTTAACAAACTATGTGATATTACAAATCGGACACTGTATTTAAAGTATACTTATAACTGTAAATATACATAAAACTTTAACAGTTTAATAGGGATCTTTTACGTGCACACCAACGTGTACACGGGACAGCTATCCTTGTTTGATCCTCCGTCCTGCATTACTGACAAGGGGGAAACCACGCCGGAAAATCTGGATGAACTTTCTCGGCCAATAACAGAGATCGAACACTTGACCTCCAGGCTAGCGAGCCAGCGTCTTACCCACCGTGACCCCCTCATATGTGAACTATAGTATAGACAATGTTAAAGTTTTAAAGAGATGTACAATTACAGGTTTCCTGTAAATTGTACACACATCACGTATTTAAACTTGTTTGAATAGTAGAATTACCCATAAAAACAGTCAAAGTACAACAAACATGTACTTTTAACCAACATAGTTGTATCAGTACAGATAAAAAAAACCGTTCTAACTTGTAAAACTAAACTTTTATTGTTAATTTACCAATTTTTTTTTTCAGTAATCCATATCACCTCACTAATACATTAAATTTATAGTATAAAAACATGCAGTGGTATTTTTACAGGGTTATGTTAAAGAAATTACATATTTTCACTGTAATTTTACATTTATATTTAACAATGTATAGTTCATGCTTGTTAATTTCATGTAGTAAGTAAATAAGAATGTACATTATTCTTGATAAAATTATGAAATAAAATTATAGCAGGGATATACATGTAATAACATTAAATGTATGAATGAATGTAAATGTAATAAAGTTACAGAAGGGATATAAATGTATGAATAAATGTAAATGTAATAAAGTTATAGCAGAGATATAAATGTATGAATGAATGTAAATGTAATAAAGTTATAGAAGAGATATAAATGTAATAACATTAAATGTATGAATGAATGTAAATGTAATAAAGTTATAGAAGGGATATAAATGTATGAATGAATGTAAATGTAATAAAGTTATAGCAGAGATATAAATGTATGAATGAATGTAAATGTAATAAAGTTTTAGAAGGGATATAAATGTAATAACATTAAATGTATGAATGAATGTAAATGTAATAACATTAAATGTATTAATGAATGTAAATGTAATAAAGTTATAGCAGGGATATAAATGTAATAACATTAAATGGCCGATAATGGTCTGCTACTTTGTAGATGAAAAATTTGTTAATTGCAAAATTTTAGAAGTGTAGAATATTCATCTGACAATTAATATGATATTTTAGATTTTTGACTTAATACCAATCTACAAACGACAATAAGTATTCTCCAAAAGATAGCTGATTTATGAATGAGCATTCTTCGTGTTGTAGCGCATGTAACATTCGGACGGAATTGGTTTACAATGCAACTGCTCATAACTTATATTACACAGAATTATGCAAACCCAAACTAATATTTCAAACGTTATGTGGCCTAAATAGCTACATTCTAATATTTTCATTTTTTGTGTATCCTACATAATTCATATTTTCGTAGGAACAATTATTTGGTGAATTTATCCTTATTTAATCTTGTTTTGTAGTTAATTTGGAATCATTACCAATGTAAATTCTATATGTGCCTAATTATGCTTAATGTTGTCCGTATTTTGTTATAGTTGAGGCAGGCGTTCATTGTTTTATTTATGTATGTTGTTTGATATCACTTTTATTTTTAGTTTCATGCAAATATATAGAACTTCGCATACCGTTGAATTAATCTGGTCTGACATAGAAGACTTGTATGTTCTGAAGGTATTATGATTTGATTGTTTGAGACTATTTACGTGTTTGTACCTGATTAAAGTGAATTATTGTAGACGTTGTTTTTATACATTCGTTACGAATTACCCGAATTGCTGCTGGCCAATCCCCTACCGAATGAATATTTAATATTCACAGTATAATTTCTTAAAACTGACGGCGTGTGGGTAATAAAAGTAAAAGTAACAGTGAACATGGTATAAAATTAACAAAGCCTACAAAATAAGTTAGGAACAGATTGAGATACATAATCAGAACTTTAGATGACATCAATTGACGGTCATAGCATAAATTATTTGGAGTGGGGTTGGATGGCTGAATGGTTAGCGTGTGCACGCTGTATCATAAAGTCTGTCATTGAGTCAACTGGCGTGGTTTCGAATCCCCGGTTGTAGGTGACAAGGAGTAGGGTCGCCTGTCCAACCTCGTGGGTTTTCTCCGGGTCCTCCGGTTTCCTCCCACTGCTAAAGAAACCCTACGCGCAATCGAATTATTGAAATAAAAAATTAAACCATATGTTAGTCCCAAAATGACCTAGTTTGTGTCGAGTGGACGTTAAACTCCATTTCCCTCTCTATAAATTATTTGGTGATTTTATGCTAATATCAGAACATAGCTAGTAAACCTCTTTTCATGTTTCGTACCTAAGGTCACAGTTACCCACAATCTTTCAACGTTTAGGGCCCAGGGTAAATGGTGTTACACCTTTGACGATTTCGTGTTATAAAGAGCTTGGTCCCCGGGGAGACATTCCTCACGGGGTCAATCACTTTGAATTTCACATGACGTTAGAATTTTTGGACCAAACCCAACCGTAACCCTAACCCTAGCACGCGGTGCGTGTCGGCGTCGCTAAAAATAAACCATCATCTCGTTTATCAACTCGAGATTTCGTCAATTCACCATGGCCAGTGTTGTGAGGAATGTCCCCCTTATGCCAAATTTGTTATAAAGATATATTTGCTAAAATTTTGATAATTGTGGCACATCAATACCCAATGATGTCACACATGTCAGTAATCTAATTTTTTCATAATACTCTTACATCTTTTATCAATAATATTTCCCTAGAGACTAAGGTCGAGGTTACCTTAATGTTATAAACGTTTAGAATTATTGTCCAGTTAAAATATTTTTAAAAAATATATATATATATATATATTTCAGAAACCATTCGCTTTAGATGACACCAGAACAGGGCCAGCTGCTCGTCAAAGGGCAATGATCGTGCATTTGTCAGGTGTAGGCCTTCCCAATCTTGACGCATTATTCCAATTTCCATCAACAACAAACACCCTGCACATGCACTGAATATGATTAAAGGTTTCACAGAATTGTGCTCAAATTCTCAAATGGCTTTTATTTGATATCAGTGATCAAATGAAAGGTTATTTCACATTGGCAACACGTTAAAACAGTACCCCATAGCGCTGTCGCCAGGGCAAAATTTCTCTTATAGCACACTGCTTGGACAAAGCACGAATTTGTCTCTTTCTCCATTATGTACAAGAAAGTAGCGCTACTGTATATTATACGATATCCATAATGTCAGCCATGTTCCGTCTTGCCACGTCATGTCAAGAGTTGTCACGTCAGACCACGTCAACACCATAGTAACATCAAATATATTTCAATCTCCAGGGACCCAAATTTGATGGCCTAAAACAGTCACGGGATCATGCTTGTTAATTTTATACCACATATGTTGGGGTGGAGCGCAGCAACGAAGCGTGATGGGCCAACATACACGCACACATCTTTGATTTTATTTATATAAATAACTAGCAGGGTACCCGGCTCTCGCCCATGGCCCAATTCGCCCGAGGCTCAATTCGCCGAGCGCCCAAATTCGCCCGGGGCCCAAATGTGACAAAGTGGCTGATCTTATTGACCCCCGGCTGGTTTTGATACTATATGATATTGTATGTAATTAATCCCGTGTGATACCCAGGGCCCTAATTCGAAAGGGGCCCGATTCGCCCAAGGCTCATTTCGCCGAGCGCCCAAATGTGACAAAGTGCCTGCACTTGATCCCCAGCTGGTTTTGATACTATATGCTATTGTATGTAAATAAGGCCTTAATCATCCCATGCGATCTGTGTACACCTAGTTACCAGCTTTTCTAAACAACTCCGTATATAACAATGACTTTGTGTTGTAAGACTCAATTCCTTAAAAGACGTTTATATCAACAATTCCTGTTGGATATATATAACCATGAAATTACTGACAGTTAGCGAGAGGAGTGAGACGGGGAGACGGTTGGAGATAGACTTGGTTAGAGAAGCAGAGGAGAACGTATGGACTCACAGAATTAAGCCGCTGCCGTGGCAGAAGGACGGAATGGTTGTCTATCACAGTTCATCGCGTGCATTTTGCATACCGATAGTTCATTGGCCAATCACGCTATTTTACTGACATTTCGCCTAATAGTTTGGATGCAGCTATGGCCGGTGTGGCGCCAGGCAGGGTAAGCTTACTCTTCCGGACACCTGTTACCACTGTTTGTCGTGTATTTTGTACACGAGGAGCAGTCCATTTGCTGATTACACTATTTTGCTTGAATACACTATTTTGCCTATAACGTTTTTTAGGACTTCGAATTCTGTCTTATGGTTTGGATTGTTCGTACCTGGTTTTATTTTATTTAATTGTACCGTGTTGATGTTATTGTTCCCTGGTGTAGTTTAGTTTCTGTTGTATTTATGTCCCTGTTTTATATTCTGTTCCCGGTGTAAATAGTAGTTATTAGCACACTTTCCGAGGTGTATCGGTGAATATCAGGACAGTTTTGGTCGAGGGGCCCAGACCAAAACTGTCCTGATATTCACCGATACACCGAGGAAAGGTGCTAATAAGTTACTTACATCACATTTCTATCGAGTATTGTGAAGCAAAATGTGAAAAATAGTATTTATTATCGAGTCGTTTCAACCGAAAAGTGACAAATACTTTCATTTATCCCTTTCTGAGCCTCACGTTACATTTCATGGTAGAATGATTTCGCAGTGGAGAGACGACCTGAGTAGTATTTACACGTGCGTCTTGCTATGACTTTCTGAGCGTAAAACAATCACGTGTTTGTTTAGACCACATCGTCTATGGCATAGAGGACTGCGATATTATTAAATGTAGTGTAAAGGAAATTTGAAACGTGGGTCATTCCTGGTGAAAGTATGCATCGGTAGATGGTTCTTCCGTTGAAATTTATTTGTAATAAAGTTTATGACTTTCTAGGCGTTTTTTTTTATCCTGCTTATTTTCAATGCCTGTGAAGTGTCCAGCAAGAGAACTGCGCCTTCTATCATCACAATTAATTAAAATAATTATTCAATATTCTAATTTATATATTTTGAATATTAATATAAATCAAACCAAATTATGAAATAGATGCCAATTGATATGTATAATAATTGATTTTTGTAATATGTTGTTATGTTAATTTAATGTCATTGTATATGTTTTTGAACTGCCATGTAGTTCCTCCCGGTTTGTTTTGTTACTATGATTTTGACTAGTTGTTTCATGTACATTATCCTTGTGCACTGTATAGAGCCATCGTTATCAATTGAGATCTGGATCGGACTAAACGTCCGCTACTTATTGCTTGATAGGTATAGGGTGACCCACCATAAATAAATATCTCCATATATCTCGACAATTACGCCACAATATTTATATATATGCCAAGCCTCAAATCAGTTTCACACAATTATAGTCACTAAATAAACGATCATGTTGTACTTAATAAGCTATGACCATTAATCATGTATAAATAATAGACTGAAAACTGGTTCCAAGAGTCGTCCATAACATCCAGACACTTTTGAGTAAAAGATAGATTACGTGCCCTTGTTTTGAAATTAGTCTCGCTTAACCAGTCTATCGACCATTCTACGTCTGATTGACAGGTCGGGATAATCAAGACTACTTTTTTACGAAACATAACAGAAAGCTAGAACAAGAAATTGAATTTAGAAATAAGCACGTTAGGTAGCTCAACAATCGTTTTAAGAAGCTTGTAAAAGTAAAATGAAACTACTGCTAGTATCATGTTCCTGTCTAACCCGAGTGATTCAGAGATATTATTTGTACTAAACCAAAAGATGCCGCTCTTAACGGTACAGTTAATGATAAAGCGATTTAAAAAATGAAACGAACGTAATTTCTAAATCTGCTGTAATAACCAAGAAGATTAATTTTACTGCTATTCAAAATCGTCAACAATAAATTTTTTACGGCTGTAATAGTTGATAGATTTGTAGAGGATTGCACGTGCCATGGCTATTTATAGTATCATACTGTCAGAAAGTTGGTCTCTGCACGGCGAATGTGCACGCTTCAGTGGTAGTCTCGAACTATCAGCGGTGGACTGTATTTCTGTGAGTACATGGGTCACCCTAATAGGTATCTAAAACAGTATAAATGTATCCGTGTATCAGAAATGAACAGTACTCTTTCTGCATATTTCTGATACACGGATACTTTTAAGCATGTATTGAAAATAAACAGGACAGTTTTATCAAAGGTTGCCAGTGGCAACGAGTAGAAGTGGGTGGTAAATAAATCCTACATGTACGAAACGTATCACTGTTATCACTAGAATAGTGTTACAGTTGTCTGTTATGGTGCCATCGACCAATAAGACCCTTTTGTGTGTTCCTGTGATAATGAAGAAAATCACGCGTGGCAGTCAAAAGAGTTTTCATCGCTAGACACCTGGGCACTATTTCACAAAAACTTATATCTCCTTGAAATCGTTTAAACTAAAATTTCATCCTAACTTTAAATAGATGAGTTTCACAAAACAATTTTAAGCATTTTAGGTAAAATCCACTAAATAATATTTTATCTTGACCTAAAATAATTAAGGAACAATTTTAAGTCAAGTCAATTTTAACTTAGGACAGCCGTCATCCTCTCCTAACTTAAAATCACGACATTAACAAACATTGATTAGGGCTACGTTGTTAGATCTATTGCGACATATAGATATATTTGGAATAATGATAATATTGCCAATGGCCCGGGTCGCATAATGTTAACATCCCATCATTCACAACAACAGTTCTCATTCAATTTTCTTTGCATAGCATGGGAAATACAGCTACGGTCTACACGTTTATTTTATTGTAAGGCAATTTAAGAATGACGCCCCAAATTAGAACCCGAAGAAAAACAAAACCCTCAGTAAATAAAACTCTTTGTTACTGTTTTAAATATTACCATGTGATTTAAATATAAATTATACTATTTTCAAATAATTAAAAGACACAAAAACCCCAGAAAATCACTTTTTATCTACAAAGTAGCTATTGTTACGAAGAGTCTGAGCCAAGTTTAAAACGAATTCCAAAATGGCGGCCAATCTACCCAACGCCAGCTTTGAAAAAGGAGCAGTATTTTCAACGTTTTCAAAACTGAAGGCAGCAATTGAGAGATGGGAAGGGTTAGCGTTAGGGTAAGGACTATTTTTACGACTATTTAGTTTTTAACTTCGCCGATGGAGGGCTGTGAAAGCATCGTCGTAACAATAACCTGAGGACTATTTTTACGACTCGTCCTAGCAATAGCCACTGCCTTTTATCTAATGTCATGGGAAGAAGAGCACTCTTATACATAAAGAAAATGGCCAATTTCTTGGTATTAGAAGGCTTAATGGCCTATAATACCAGACATGCCATATGCATAGTATTTACTCAAATGTTTTGGGGGGTTTTATGATTTGTAAAAAGATAAATCAATAATCTTAAATGCGTTTACTCAAAAATGTTATAGGCCTATTTGAAATTTCAACTTTTATATCATAAATTAATTATTATTTCTGAATGCAGGCTTACGTTAATAACACAACATATAGTAGAGAAGTTTTAGGAGCCAAAACTTTTTTAATTGAATAAGATAGATATGCACTTGGGCATTTCAAAGTATCGTTGAGAGGGTCTATGAGGATGACATTTTAAATGTAGGCATCAAAACATTGGCTATTTGGTGTAGTAGTTTCAAAATTGTTAAATATTTTTAAAATTCGACAATAACTTACAGCCTAGACCAGTCATCTGAGTCACAAATACATTGACCTAATGAACGCCAACACCAAGTTTGAACATTCTATCTCAATTGGAAGGAGAGTTACGGTGTTCCAAAGTCTCGGCCAATCAAATTGCTTATCGCTCTGCTTACCCTGAGCGGAAAGTGCTCATTTTCGAACTTAGTCAAGGTATTGATTTGATAAAACTATACACCAAGTGTCCCCACTCTCACTAAAATAGAACTAAAGTTATCGTATCCCAAAGCACCAATCAATTAAATTGCTTATCTCTGCTTACCCTAAGCAGAAAATTCTCAACTCAATCAAATTTCTTATCGTTCTGCTTACCCCGAGCAGAAAATGGTCATTATCTAACTTAGTCAAGGTATTGGTGTAATAAAACTATACACCAAATTTAATCACTCTCACTAATTTAGAACAAAGTTATCGTGTCCCAAGGCATCGGTTAATCAAATTGCTTATCTCTGCTTACCCTAAGCAGCAAATGCTCATCTCCGGACTCCATCAAGGCATTGACCTAATAAACACCTACACCAAGTTTGAAAAGTGTAGCTCCATTAGGAGAGTTATGGTGTCCCAAAAAGTGTGACGGACAAACACACAGGCAGAAGGACGGACGGACCGACGAACCCATTTTAATAGTCCCCTGCTTCCTTCGAAAGGCGGGGAACAATAAATTGAACCACATGTTAGTACCGAATCCTCTGGATTGTGTCGAATGGACGTTAAACCCCGTTATGTATTGCGCAAGTTTTCTGCAGATACCTCGATTCCATCCATTGTTAAAAAAAATTCAGCCCGCCAGCGAATAATTAACATGACGTATATAACAATACTAGTCCTAAAACATACTAGTTATTTTATGAGCGGACGTTAAACCACAGAAGCTTAAATGACGTAGAGGCGACATGACGTCATTTTAGTGAAGTCATCGACGCCATATTGGTTAAGGCAAAACATGGTCTTTTCTAATTTGATCATATACTCGCCTGCTCCGGTTTAACGTTAAACCACATTTATCTCTGCTTTGTAAAACTCGAGCAGACGACGCTTGTGAGACCTGCGTGCATGTCATTAGTTCATATCATTGTGTAATACTGTTTGTTGACTGCTGTACTTCAATATGGACTTTCGGTATATATCAATAAACACACACGCTGTGACTGCATATATCACCGTCTCGCTCCACTGCGTTATAATAACTTCACTATACTATGTAGCTACCTCTCTAACTCAATATCATCTAAAGTCTTCGACATTGAAAGAGAGAGAGAAATGAGGTTTAACGTCCACTCGACACAAACTGGGTCATTTCGGGACTAACATATGGTTTTAATTTTATTTAAAGAATTCGCTTGTGTGTAGGGGTCTTTAACAGTGGGAGGAAACCGGAGGACCCGGAGAAAACCCACGAGGTTGGACAGGCGACCCTACTCCTTGACACGTACTACCGGGAAATCGAAACCACGCCAGTTGACTCAATGACAGACTTCATGATACAGCGCGCACACGCTAACCATTCAGCCATCCGACCCTCTTCGACATTGAAAACACGAATTATTTGTCAATTTAAATCAACATTGAAGTTGTGATCTTACCGGGAAAAGATGGGCTTCTGATATCAAATATTTAAGAAAAAATAAACACATTTTACCATTGGTACTCGAATCGTGTACCATAATGCGTTTCAGTGCGATTTGTAACAAGGTACTCGATGTCAAACGGTGAGTCCATATTCTTATCTGGAGAGCCATGCGCAATAAATACTATCGTACTATTCATATTGTGAAAGATGAATCTCTATTAGGATGGAATATCAGATGCAAATCCGTTCAGTATTTACCAAGATATGTGGAGAATTTAATGATGGGCCTTTTATAAAAACTCCTATTATAATAGCAACACTTACAGCTCCCTTCGTAAGTGATCCCTATTGTTTATGATGCTGCATCCGGGTTTTAAGTGTTGCCATGCCAATGGGATATATTTTGGAGTATTGATGCGATGAAAACTGGGACCAGGATCATACGACATGATATGGACCCGCGGTAATGTAGCTGTAAGGACAATGGATTCTTGACTATAATCTCTGGGTTTAAATCCTTGCTAGAGCCGAGAAAAACCTTGATGATATTTCTAGCATAAAATCGGTGTAAAAAGGGTTTTAATTTCTTAAGCTAGTTCGTGTATAGCAATAGAGTCGTCCTTCTAATGTAAACTCGTTGACATAGATGGCGAAGAAAATGTCTTGTTAGAAAATGGGTTACTTGATATTTCTAATGATTTATCATCTGAAAATTGATTTCTGTAATTGTTTAAAATCGATATAAATTGTACACATAGTTTTGTATTTATTTCAAAAATTGGGTTTAAATTGGACATTTTTGTATTTGGGGTGGATGTGACAGTTATTTTAACCAATTTGATGCCCTACACAATCCAGGCTAATGAAGAAGGGCATGCGCCATCCAGGGACAGTTTACCAGGACAACTACATTTAGCAAATGTCTTTTACACTCATACCGATTTATACACGGGCTCTCAGTTTTCGTCCCATCCGAACGATTGTACGTTGTTCCTTGCCAGAACCTTCGTCCTACACCACTTCCAAGGGAGAATCGGGGGGTTGCATGGCCGAATGGTTAGCACGCGTGCGCTGTATCATACGGTCTGTCATTGAATCAACTGGCGTGGTTTCGAATCTCCGGTTGTACGTGACAAAGAATATGGTCGGCTGTCCAACTTCGTGGGTTTTCTCCGGGTCCTCGGGTTTCCTCCCACTGCTAAAACCCCTACGCGCAAGCGAATTATGGAAATAAAACTGAACCATATGTTAGTCCCGAAATAAACTAGTTTGTGTAGAGTGAACGTTAAACCACATTTCTCTCTCTCCAAGGGAGAATCACGCCGGAAAATCCAAATGATCTTCCTCGGCCAATGCAGGGATCGAATGCAGGACCCAAGAAATGAAATGAAATGGGGTTTAACGTCCTACTGTTCTGCTTCTATACTGGGCTAATGAAGACGGGCATACGCCATACAGTGTGCTATGAGAGAAATTCTTCCCGGGCAGCGGCACTATCACCTACTCTTATATCGAATTCCAACTGCCAGGGGATCTTTTACGTGCATTCCAATATATACACACGACCTCGGTTTTTCGTCTCATCCGAAGGACTAGACAGCTGTTTTTGTCAGGCCCTCCGTTCTGCACCACGTCGGAAAATCTGGGTGAACTTTCTCGGCCAATGCAGGAATCGAACATCCGACTTCCAGGCTAGCGAGCCAGCGTCTTAACCACCTAGCCACCGTGGCTCCCAGGACCCATGAAGTAATTATTAAGGATACCCATGATATTTAAGCGAGTGAAGATAATCCCTGGTCCTAAAAGTGTGCGCCATACCCTGTTCGTCTGATGCCTGGGCAAAACTGAGGCAATAGGAGGAAAAAAACATAGAAACTCAGAAAATGGGACATGCGCCTACTCATCAGCCGAACCCGACCAAAGCCCATTGACCAGAGTGGGCACTCTGACCTCCCCTCCCCGGAACTTGGTGAATTGTGGGTCGAAACAATTTGTTGCAGAGAAAGGGCTCGCAAGACCAGACTTCACTCAATCATCAGGATTCCACTCACTCCAATGACACCGGTTACAATACACGGTTACACGCTAAAGGGTCCCTTTCATCGTTTTTTTAAGTCGCACACGTGGGGTATATTCTAATCACCCCTTACATCTCAAGAGGGGGGGGGGGGGGTAAAAACGCAGAAACCGAATGATGGTGCAAACGACTATAAATTATCCCGTTTAATGAGAATTCAGATCAAATTATCAAAGGTGTTGATATCTATCCATTGAAAACAATGTTAAATCTATTCCATTCCTTGACTTATAATATTTAATTAACAAGTTTCAACCATTCGATAAATATTTTGAATGGGAATTCAAACACTCTTCTCTGATTCTAGACCAATACGTCAACAAACATTGAAAAGCAAAAGGAGAAAAATTTAATTTCCCTCTTACAAAAAAATGCTCTGCTTGTGTTACAGGGTGGATTATTTCTAAATATACATATTTAACTGCGTTATCTGTCCGTCTTGAAACTACGAATATTTACCAAAACCAGACAGAAAATAATTCAAATTCTCTTCCTCGATTTTACATATAAAAAATTCAGCTAAAAACACCATGTAAAAGCGGAGGTAGAAAAATAGGGTGGTCTGTATCCTATATGTAAACTAGGAATTACCTCCCGTGTATAAACGTGTAATTATATCCCGTGTATGCAGCAATGATATGTTGATTTCATGATGCGATATCTGGGCCAAAACAATCCGTGGCATATAAACTCTATACCACCAACGCGCAAAGTATGACATGATCATCTGATCAAGATGTATATGTCTCGACTTTTCACTAAAGTGCAATGTTATTTGTCATAGGGGATTTCCCCCAAATCCATGCCTGTTTACTCCCCCGATCACTCCGCCTCAAAATCCTTAATTATAAAACAATTAATAATAATAATAACAGGTTCTTTCAAGCAATTCGAGATCCCACATTAAGTAAAAAGGGTGATGCAAAACATGCGAAAAGAATGTTAAGGATTTATGAAAAGTAATAGCAACTGTTACTGGAACTACTACAGTGTTTCGGCGTTAGTTAGCTACCTTGAATATCTCTTTCAATACTGACGCGTAAATACGGATATATTCACAGGCACAGCACGTTTATGTGCATTATTTTGATATTTGTGACATTATGTTTCTGAATTCGCACCGGCTAATAATGAACTACAGACAAAACAATTGAAATTATTTTAGCCGCAATCGAGATCTTCACATAAACATAACGTCTAGTGATCCCAAAGATCAAAAGGGTAATACAACACCTTAAAGTATTTTTATTAAGAAGTTTCGTAAGAGTTATGTTTTCATAAATCTTTATTTTGTCTTAATATTCTTTGTGTAGTAGTGAAATAGTACACACAACAATGTTTCTTAATGTGTGATTTCTACATTGTATTTGATACAACGATTTATTTTGTTGATGACAAGTTGCACCTTGTACATTAATACTATACAATATCTTCCTGTTTATGGTTTCGGTTGATATAAATAGATATACGTACGATGACACGCCGCGTAATGAAATAACAAAAGCTAGGTCACCAACCAAACTATTTTATATTGTGATGAAACTAAATACATGGGGGATTTTCTAGGAAATAAATGAAATGAAATAGGGTTTAACGTCCTACTGTTCTGCTCCGAACTGGGCTAATGAAGACGGGGATACGCCAAACAGTGAGCTATGAGGGAAATATTTGATCGGACAGCGGCACTACGGCTAACTCTTATATCGAATTCCAAGTGTCAATGTGTACACGGGAACTCGGTTTTTCGTCCCCTCCGTCCTGCATCACTGACAAGGGAGAATCACGCCGGAAAATCTGGATGCACTTTCTCGGCCAATGCAGGGATCGAACACCCGACCAGCAAGCCAGCGGCTTACCCACTTAGCCATCGTGACCCTCTTCTAGGATATAGATCATGTAGTTTCTAAGATATGAGTTCAATATTCATAAAGAAGAAAACTAGGAATCGGATAGTTTTTTAATATCAATTAAAGTTGTCCCATAGTCCATAAACATTTTATGGGATATAACTCTCAATCAACGCCCACATAGAGAAGTAATATAGTTGTAACGAAGTATTTGTCAAGGGTTCTAAAATTGGGTGGAAATGTGCTAGGGTCGGTGTTATACCACATAATGCATTAATGTGTATATTATAGTGTCGGTGTTATACCACATAATGGATTTGGATTAAGGTGTATATTATAGTGTCGGTGTTATACACATAGAGAATTAAGGTGTATATTATAGAGATCATGTTATACCACATAGTGAATTAAGGTGTCATAGTGAATTAAGCTGTATCTTATAGGGACCGTGTTATACCGCATAAAACATATTTTTATGTGCTGTCTGTTTTTCGCCCCACCCAAAAAAACTAGAAAAACCTAAAACATAGTATTGATTTTCAAAATAGTAAGGTTTTTTTTTTTTGGGGGGGGGGGGTATGAATGATGATCGAAGAGAAATCAGACTAATGGCCTGACTAAGGACCATTTCACCTGTCAGACTTTTTGGGATTTCCCGCTGTCCGTTTCTATGAATGTGTATATTTTTAGTTAATTGTTGTCTGCACCTGAGCCTATATATTCACTGGGATTTCCAGGTCATACATTTCTCAGTGAACCATAGTCTCATGTAGGCCTGCCTAAGAATCAGTTCAGATTTTGGCGGTTTTCATGTTGTACGTATGCTGTCTGCATCTTTGCATGTTAAAGGTCAACTGAACATTGATCATCAATAGAATCGAATTCGATTTATTCACCAAAAGGCTGTGTTGATGATTTGAATAAACATTAATTTATTATGATACTGAGTGGAAATGTGTCTGACTGGCTGATTTCAAGCCAATAAGACCACACCCTGGTCACATGACAGAACACATGGGAAGCATATAAAAAGGCCTCTTGGTGATACCTGAAGTTTCACCCCTATATAGGACACAGCTCACCAAATATTCCTACGCCGTCACCACGATACAAGGGCCAAAGCTATTTTTAGTTTTTATCCCCTTTTCCCCTTTGCATGGCGATTTTTTTGACTTTTTGGTGTAGATTCGAAGAAAAGGGTTTGAAAATACATTTTCTGCCAGGTTTTAATGAATATTTATGATTTTGAGGCGGACGGATACAAGAGTTCAGAGGTTGGTTAGGTTGAAATGTAGGGCCGAAAATTGCATGTTTACTTCTCTCTACTTCCAGCTAGTGTATCTCAATTTTTTCACGAAGAACCTCATACGTGCTTTTGGGCAAGAGGTTGCCACATGTTGCTCCATCTATGGTAGAAAGCCTTCTACTCAACGAAAATTTGGTAAAAAGTAACAGCCAGTCTAACAGACGAGAATTAACATATAACAATATTTGGTCTTCGAAGGAATTATTAGTCAGCTGATATTCGCCCCTGTATCTGTTATCGCTAGTTACTTCAGTCAGTTATATAGAAGGATAATTTCGTCGTTCCAATCCCATTCTCCCAAAGAATAAATAAATCACATAAAATGAATTTTAACTATCAATGCTGACTAGGATGTTTATTTTAAACATACGAGTCTGATTAACCAAGACTACGAAATATATATTTCGTTCAGGTAATGTCCAGTGCCATTTTTTTCCAGGTATTTAGAGCAAGTAAAAAGGTACCCGATAAACTAACCACAAGGTTCTACGATTAAATAAATGTAAATTTAACAATCTTGCAGTGTCCGCAAGTTGCCGAAAGCGCGTGTTTAAAAAATAGAAGGACGAAACCACTTGAGGTAACTCGGAACTGACAACCGTTACAATAAACTAAATAAAAAATAGAATCGCCGATTCGTGGTTTTAATTTCGTTTTTCAGTTTTCAATTGTGATTGTTTTTTTTTTTGTGTCTTCGTGATTTGTTATTAATGGTTATGTTGTTGAAAATGTTGGCCATCGGTGTTTAGAATACTGCTTTGTTTTGGTGTGTCCCTGCGTTTATCATGGTGGTCACAGTGTGGAAAAACAGATATTCCTTGAAGGGAATTAAATTTCCTTCGTTGGTGAGACGAATTAAAGATGGGACAGCTGTTGTAGGCGACTTAGCCAGACTTCAATATGAGTGCAGAACAGAAGATGCCGATTTTCAAGTTAGTTCATTTGTGTAGCATTTGTTTCACCTCCTATGTTATAGCCCTTTTTCAAGATGACTTAAGAGTTGTTTCTTTTTGTGTGAATAATTGTATTCTTAATAAGACGGTTTCGTAATTTTGTAGAAAATAAAGAAAGGTTTCAAGATGGTAACTGGCGAAAAGTTACCTCGGATTCTTAGAATGGCAGAAAAGGAGTTAGACGTGTCATCAGCTAGGCTGGCTCTGCATCACGCCATTATATATGCCAATGAAGTTACTCAAGCAAAGGTGCAGTCTCTGAACGAACCTCAGGTAGGTTTGCTACTGTTATTGCATTGTGCGCCTCTTTATTAGATGCCTGCTCGTTGTGTAACTCTTGGTTTGTGTGTTTTTAACACATAATTATTGTTTGTGGTTTTTACTTTCAGGATAATACAACTAGTTCTCGTAAGCGGGCCACAGAAGACCACGAAGAGCATACAGAACCCAAGAGGAGGTTGTTGGATGAGGTGGAAAAGTTGGAAATTGCTAGTATCGATCGACGAAAAACTAAAGTAAGGTTATTGCCCCCCCCCCCCCAATAAACCCTCGGAGTCCCTAATTCTGCTGACTCTGGATGAGCTCACAAGCCTTGCTAGACCTCATTGACATGCGGATATGGTCGTTTTTGAGGAGCTTGCCGGGCACGCATCGATACGATTAACCCTGTGTCTTTCAGCTTTAGGAAGTGCGACGGGAGACAAAGTCTCTAAAGCATCAGCGAAGTATATAAAAGAGAAATCTAGTGATCGGACAAAATTGAATGAGGGTGAACGAAAGAAGTCGAACACAGGTCCCAGTCCCCATTTGCCCAATCGTTACCCATCTCACTCTTGGTTTTATCCCTTCCTTTCAAGGTTTTGGGCTATAGCAAGATTTCTTATGTTATATATTCAGGTTATTTTAGTTGCAATATGGCTACCCTACTCTGTACACCGGGGATACTGATTCCCCAGTGGATTATCGACGCGGGTTAGGGGTGGGAATTCCTTGATATTTTCACTCTGATTGGTTCTTCAGGAAGACAGTTTCGACCAAATTGGTGTATATGGCAATTGATCCATCAAAGCTAAAGAAAACACGCCAACTTATTTGGGTCAAGCCCCCTGTCAGACCAAAGCTCGTTCTGATTCAGATCTAAAATGTTTGGCGATCCAAGGAGACTCAAATTTCTAGCAGGTTGCGCATAATCGCGATACAAATTACTTCAACCGGTCTCCGGGACCTACAGACTCGATAACTACACGATATCGATACGATCAAACAAGACCCCAACATGCTCTCAACATGACCAACCCAATTCATGAAGACCTTAACACGTCCGTACGCGATTTCGAAGCAACAAGACAAGATGTTAACTCTTGAATATCCAAACTCTGCGGAGGTCGTGATGGATCTGGACAGGAACTGTATAGTATCTGGACTGAAGCGAGTTTATCGTGTTGGGGTCGAGTTGGTCTTATCAAGATCTTGTTGGATCTGGGATGGCGAATTGGTCCTGCACGACCTGGACCATCACGTCATTCGTCGGAAACAGGTCGAGTTGAGTCACGTTAGATCGTGCTTTAGTGTGTTGGGAGATTTATGGTTTCGGGAAAGAATCCAAGATATAACTCGCTATTTTGTAAAACATCCAGAGACGGAACAGTTTTTGTACAACGAGGTAGCATTGATGGTGCCCTTTGACGAGAATCAGGTTATGATTGTGGATTACGTCGTACACTACATTACCTTTCGAATGAAAAGCCTCTGCGTTTATACACCAATCTGTGGGTATGGCCGTTAGAACTACTGAATATTATTGAAGACCGGTTAGACGCATCAGGGGATGAAAGTTTAGTGGGTAGTCAGGAATCGCAGGCGAGTAGCACACTCAATTGTTAAGTTAATGACAAGGTTGGGTCATACGTTTTCAAGCCCGTTCAATGCATGGGATTTGCTCTTAATTTGGTGAAAGTAGCTTAATTATTTTGCCAGTTGAGAAATGAAATTTGTTTATCGAGCTTAGAGAGTTTATACCCAATACTTTGAATCGTGATATCTGGTATAGTTAAAACATGCTTTTGATATCTTTGATTAATAGGTTAATTCTGCCATGTTACTGTGTAACATTTTAAGCGCTTTTCCTACTTCTTTTGTATGATTGGTAAGTTAATGTGTAAAATAATTAATGCCTAATATACTTTAATGTTTCAATTTTTTCTGTTTATAGCGACGATGAGTCAGCTTGACATACGTGTTGGGGATGATGAGTATTGGGAAATGTAGATTGCAGGTGACATTGACTATGTAGATCATGTCCACTATTTTACCCTCAAAACTCATAAGGCGAAAACTGCGTGCTTGAACGATAAATCAGTGAGGATGGTGATATATTCAATTTACAGAAATGAGACAAGGAGTTTAGCTATACATTCAAACGAATTTTTACCTGGTTCTCCCCCATCTATATGTATATATGCGCATGTTTCTTTTAATTTGTGTTTTACAGGCCGACATGTCCTTTCAAACAGATTACTCATCCGGTGCTTATGATAATAAAGATAATGAATGTAATTCACTATTCACAGACAGCGAACAGCCAAGTACAATCCCACGAACTAACGATAGCTCACATATAAATATAGTATTGTCTGGTAAGACCGGAGCTGGCAAAAGCTATACTGGCAATTACTTGATAGGAAAACCAGTGTTTCAGTCCAAACAAAGTCCTAATTCTATCACTTCTAAATGCGAAACTGCGACAAGGGAACTAGGTGATGGAAAAACAATTAAAGTCATTGACACGCCGGGATTGTTTGATACCCGGCATACTATTGCGGAAACATTAAAAGAACTTTATTCTTTATTTTGTATATCAACACCAGGCCCGCACGTGTTTCTCTACGTTATGAGCCTAGATGCTAGGATTACTGAGGAATGTAAATGTGCCTTTAAACTTTTTAAGGAAACATTTGGTCAAAATATCACCAATCACCTTATTTTAGTCTTAAATCGAATATCTAACGATCCGAACTCAATATCAATGATAAAAGAATCAGAATTTTTGATGGACACCATTAAACAATGCAATAGTAGATATATATGTTTGGACTATGTTGACACGCTGCGTGATACAGATTGTAATGGAAATTTTCTTGATCTGATCCTTAAAACTGTAAGCGACAATGCCGGAAGTCATTATACAAGTGATATGTATAGCAGAGTTGTAGAACCGTATAATGATAAACTGAAACTAGAGGAAGATATTCGAAAACTAACACAGCAAGTTCAAGCGTTGACTGGTTTACTTGAAAAACAGGAATTAGGGAACAAAAAAACAGGTATTTCCAAGATTAACCTAAATAAAGAATGTAGTTTAGATGACCATGACTACCAGAGGTCTACATATGTTTGTCACCTAGCAGTTAGCATTTCTTCACACGCATCCATAGTCATTATAAATAACGCCCATAAATTACGTATTTGTGAGGGGGTTGTGGTGGACTAGCGTGTCTTTTGGCTTGCGGTTGTTGTTTCGCTCCCTGATGTGAGCGTATGTAGCTTGGCGATAAGAGTTTACTCCGGGTACTCCAGTTTCCTCCCACAGGAAAGAACCCTGCGCGTGAGCTAAGAAAATAGAAATTAAAATAAGACAACTTGTCTCCGATATCACCTTTGGTGGAAGCGGACGTTTAACACTAAGAGCAACAACGTATTAGTGTAGACAAATGTTCAATCGAATATCGATGGATTTGTCCCCTACCAGTTACCATTTTCTCACACACAACTATAGTCAATATTAACCCGTCTCCATTAGCCCTGTTGGCGCAGAACAATAACACGTTCAATACCATTTCATTTCAGTAAATATGTACAAGCGGTTGCCATGTAATTTACGCCCAGCCCACATTTTGCATGATATGGACAGTGAACAAGCCCAAAATGTGATTCTTCGTCCAATATGCAACAATATCAAAAGAAACTATGACCCTGAAGATATAAATATACATTTTAAGTTTCATCAAAATCGGATAAAAATTAAAATAAGTTTCGGGGTAATCAGTACCTTCTACGGTGATTAAATCCCACTCAGTCATAGACTTACATGTTGTAGAGTCCGAAACAATAACACTTGAACCAGTTGAAACGTGCTTTTTACGATCCTCAAAGTTTTGGGGTATAGGTTCGACGCAGGGAAAATATTTATTCACTTTGATTCTCACACTCCGTTTCTTTGACACCTCCCTCTCTGGACGGATAAGCTAGTAATTTGGCAACAGGCGGTATCTGGTCAGCTCAATTTATCTCGAAGATCAGTGCCTCAAATATTGCCAGGCTTCATTTCCGTGGCGAAAATATTCATATACAATCACTTTGATTCTCTCAGGTCGGATAAGCTAGTGATTTTGCGACTGGCGGTATATGGTCAACTGCATTTCCGACAGCCCCACTTCGATACACCCCCCCCCCCCCGTCTGATTTTCACGACATTCGGACTATTTTTTTTAAATCGGATACAAATTTTGACCTCTGTGGGACCACAAAATAAATACGCGATTTTTCGTTCAATCAGGGGCAATAATCAAGGAAGTTGTGGTCCGATATGCGCAAATATAGAAATTAAAAACGCGATTTTTCGTTCAATCAGGGGCAATAATCAAGGAAGTTGTGGTCCGATATGCGCAAATATCGAAAGGAACTGAGATTTTTGGGTTATAAACATACGTTGTAAGTTCGAAGTTTGATCATTTCAAGATTAGTCAAAATCGGATAAACATTGCGACCTGTAGAGTGTCCAAAAACATTATGGACTGACTTCAGGACGGACAGGGGCGACATTTTCATTTGGACGTATACAAACATGCTCGTCCGGACATAACGAATTTGTGATGACTAAATCCTCATTCATAGTTGCCCATACTGCTCACGCAGTGGTATTAAAGCCCTCGACAAATATTTTACATCTTGTAATTGTTTTTGTGTAATATCACTATGAATAATGGAATAAATATTTAACGTCGCACAGTGCTACACCAACCTGCCCAATCAAAACAGGCATACGACATGCAATGTGTTATCAGGTCAATATTGCCCTGATTGCAGCCCAACTGCTTGCTCTTATTTCGAATTCCAACTGTCAATAGTACTTATACGGCATACGTGGACGCCAACGTGTACACCGGGCCTCGTGGTTTTGCTCCCATTTGAACATTCAGACGCGGTTCCATTTCACCACTAACAACGGGAAACTACACCGGACAAACCGATCCATGCGAGCGTGGTTCCAATATATAAGTTAAATTACAATGGTATTTCAGTGAAGGGTTATTCCTTACGACAGTATATAAGGTTAAGGACAGACAACTTTTTTATTTGGGCACAAGCACAAGGAAAACTTGGTAGCTTCAATGAGCTGTGGTTAGGAATACGGTAAGGTCACAAATGTTTTAAAAATGTATTTGTCAGGCAATTACTAAATACAGTATTCGCGAGGTAATATTTATTCGCATGAATACCCTCATCCCTATGATAACATAATATGCAAAAATACCAAGAAATTAATAATTTCAGTCTATGTTTTACTCTTTTTCAGATTGTGTGGAAAAGGGACGAATGTCGGATGCCCAATATACGAAAATTCAGACGAATTACACGGCTTTATTGGAAGAAATAGCAAAACCCCTTGATCTTTGCATAGAATTATATAGCACCTGTGTTTTTGACGAAAACGACAAAATTAAAATAGAGTCCGAAAAAGTTCCCAAGAAACAGACCGATAAACTGTTAATGACCTTAGTGAATCGTGGTCAGAGCGCCTTTGATAAATTTTTACAGGCACTTACTGCTACAGGCCACGACCAGGCAAGAAACATACTAGAACAAGGTAGATATAAATGCACTGTATCAGTGCAATATTTGACTGGGCCCCTAATTACACCCCCTCCAGTTATTGTCCCCCGCCTTTCGAAGAAAGCAGGGGACTATTAAAATGGGTTCGTCCGTCTGTCTGTCCGTCTGTCTGTCCGTCACACTTTTTGGGACACAATAACTCTCTTCCTAATTGAGCTAGAATGTTCAAACTTGGTGTATGTGTTTATTAGGTCAATGCCTTGATGGAGTTCGAAGATGAGCATTTTCCGCTTAGGGTAAGCAGAGATAAGCAATTTGATTGGTTGATGCTTTGGGACACGATAACTCTCTTCCTAATTGGGCTAGAATGTTCAAACTTGGTGTATGTGTTTATTAGGTCAATGCCTTGATGGAGTTCGAAGATGAGCATTTTCCGCTTAGGGTAAGCAGAGATAAGCAATTTGATTGGTTGATGCTTTGGGACACGATAACTTTTAATTGAGCTAGAATGTTCAAACTTGGTGTATGTGTTTATTAGGTCAATGCCTTGATGGAGTTCGAAGATGAGCATTTTCCGCTTAGGGTAAGCAGAGATAAGCAATTTGATTGGTTGATACTTTGGGGCACGATAACTCTCTTCCTAATTGAGCTAGAATGTTCAAACTTGGTGTATGTGTTGATTAGGTCAATGCCTTGATGGATTTCGAAGATGAGCATTTTCCGCTTAGGGTAAGCAATTTGATTGGTTGATGCTTTAGGACACGATAACTTTAGTTCTAATTAAGTGAGATTGATGAAACTTGGTGTATAGTTTCATTACAGTAATACCTTGACTAAGTTTGATAATGAGCATTTTCTGCTCAGGGTAAGCAGAGCGATACACAATTTGATTGGTCGAGACTTTAGAAAACAATAACTCTCCTACTTTGATTGTTAGACTATAAGTAAAGATATACTGTTTGATTGTTCAATACTTTGTAAAAGATAATTTGTGATAAATTTATATGTGTCCTCTAATTATTTTCCTATTTCGGCGGGGGACATCAGCCTCACTGTTGGCTTGTTTTGCTGAAAATTAATGTGTTTCAGTAGCTGCTCCCGAACATTGATGTTAATACCAAATTTGGTCATTTAAGAATTCATGCCCCCCCCCCCCCTTCACACGGAAACTACAGGAAATTTTGCATCTACTGGTCTTATAAATATTTTGAACATATTTAATATTAAAGCTGTATAAAAATTGACAATATCCCTTTGCAGATGAACGTCAAGATGCTCCAGCTGTCAAAGATAAAAGTAAGTATCATTTTTCATTAAATGTTTGCACGACCCTTTGGGTCCAAGTACAGATTCGTTCGGTATCTAATCTATTACAGGATGCCGTTACTCGTAGCACAGTGATCTGACCTTCTATTCGTATATATATGCATACACCATGTCGTACCAGAAAATATATAATAAAAACAACAGGAATGCAATGCCTGTTGAAAACTCGATCTTACCTGCTCTCGCTTCGGCTCGTTTTTTTTTCAACAATTCGTAATGTCAGGCAACCAAACTTCTGTCAATTCACTCAGATATGTTTTTCTTCAATCTAGTCGTTTTGATTTGAATAAATACTCCCACAAAACGATATCATCGCCACTTGTTTCCAATATTTACATCGTTTTCGTCCATTTTCATCTTGTCACGGCCGCCATGCGCTGACGTCACACAAATAGACGCATTCGACAGACCTCGTTTTTGTTGTTGCTGGGGTTGAGGGATTCTACCGATATTCGCCGAATATGTATAGACGTTTCACTGACGCATGAGACGACCCTACTCCTTATTATGTGTTACCCATTCGTCCATTAAAGAATAAAATTTGCCTAATTTTTTTAGTACCGTAGCTTTTCATGTAAGCAATTTTAAAATGGGAGCTATAGGATAAAATTTGCCTAATTTTTGTGATTTAAACAATGTTTTTTTTTTTGTTTTTTTTTAAATCAACTTCATAGGGCTTTGGCAGAGTAACACAAGCTGTGACAGGTCTTGTAATTGAAAAAAATATGTAAAAATACAATATTATGTGATATCAATATAATTTTTAGTTCATCTGATTTAACATTCCGTATTTTAGAAACAACTAAAACTAATGTAAAAATTTCAATTCTGCATAGGCTAAGTAGGCCTACTATTTAAGAAAAAAACAAAACAATTATAATAAATAAATCGTCCATTCAGTTTTGAAGGGCCTCAACAGAACCATTTGTAGTTTGTTGGATTTACCAAACAGCATTTTAAAATAAAAAAAAACTTTATATATAGGCCTATTCGAGTATTGACGCTTCATAAATTAAAATTTAAAAAAAAAATTTCAAAAATAAATTCATCTGATTTTCCACATGATGTTTTAGAAAATATAATAAATTTAATAGTCGGTTTAGGCTTGACAAAATGCCGAAGAGCAGTTATGAATTCCAGGAATATTAATTTTAAGGTATTTACCAAGAACGGTATCAAATATTTTTTCCATAATTGTTTCTAAAATACGAAATGTTAAATCAGATGAACTAAAAATTATATTGATATCACATTATATTGTATTTATAAATATTTTTTCAATTACAAGACCTGTCACGGCTTGTGTTACTCTGTCAAAGCCCTATGAAGTTGATTTTTTAAAATCACAAAAATTAGGCAAATTTTATCCTATAGCTCCCATTTTAAAATTGCTTACACGAAAAGCTACGGTACTAAAAAAAATTAGGCAAATTTTACTCTTTAGCTCCCATTTTAAAATTGCTTACATGAAAAGCTACTAAAATGGCAGAATGGTTAACACATAATAAGGAGTAGGGTCGTCTCATGCGTCAGTGAAACGTCTATACATATTCGGCGAATATCGGTAGAATCCCTCAACCCCAGCAACAACAAAAACGAGGTCTGTCGAATGCGTCTATTTGTGTGACGTCAGCGCATGGCGGCCGTGACAAAATGAAAATGGACGAAGACGATGTAAATATTGGAAACAAGTGGCGATGATATCGTTTTGTGGGAGTATTTATGCAAATCAAAACGACTAGATTGAAGAAAAAACATATCTGAGTGAATTGACAGAAGTTTGGTTGCCTGACATTACGAATTGTTGAAAAAAAACGAGCCGAAGCGAGAGCAGGTAAGATCGAGTTTTCAACAGGCATTGCATTCCTGTTGTTTTTTATTATATATTGTCTGGTACGACATGGTGTATGTATATATATACGGATAGAAGGTCAGATTCCTGTGCTCGTAGACCCCGATAATACCTACAGACAAATGTCACTGTGCGAAATGACAAGATCCTATACCGGAACAGCATTACTTTGGGCAGCTATAGTAATGTACAAACTATATAATGTGTGTTCTACCTGTAGGATAGTTGACATCATTACTTTTTCATGACACCAATGATCAGTCGTCTTTAGAAAACGGGTTTCAATGACTTTATCTAAAAAGGTTTTCGTCGTAGCTAAATAATCAAAATCATGAAGGTGATACGAACCCATAGCTGATATATAAATCATCAGTCGATTACCAAGAATTTCCTTAGCGGGAACATCCCTTCTTGATTCAAATATTAAACCTAAACCGATGTATGCATAGCGAATGTATTTACAACTGGGATTTAAAATTATATTAGAAGCAAATCTAATTACGGCCTAACATGGCATGTATTTTTGTAGCGCGCTAAGCATGCATACTTACAAATTGTCTTTATTTGTATCAATAAATTATATTCTTTTATTAGGGTATTTTGTTATTGAAATAAAGTTTCCAGAACTAAAGTACAAGTCAGGATATAATGATCCTAGTAGCGACAAATATAAAAAATTGAAAGATCAACTAGAACGAGTATTTAGAGAGAATGGACATGACGCAGCCAAAATAAGTTTCAGGTATATTAATTGGTTTACTTTGCAGTGTTCTTGGTACGCCAGTTGAATGAATGTAGATTGTGTTAAATGTCAAAGGAACATGACAGTGAACACATTCCGGTTGAGGATCTCGCTTCAAAATGAAAATGTGTGTTAAAAAGGTATGACCAATGCGAGAGCGACACAAAACAACTTCATCCCTCCTGTTGGTTCCATAGGAGTTGGGCCAGTCTCTTAGGAGAGGCTTAATGTGCCTGCAAGACCCCAAGACCGTTGCCAGCGGCCATATATAAAAGAATTAATGGGGGATTTAAAATCGGTGAATGCTAAAAGGAATCTTGATATGGGAAGATCTAAAGCAGACTTGGCAGCTAAGTCTGCCTGATCATTCCCTTTAATATCAACGTGACTGGGGAGCCAGCAAAGGACTGTGTCCTTGCCGATAAACTCGTGTGATAGTAGCAGACGATAAATGTCTGCTGTTTATTGTTTATTGCTTGTAAAGAAGACAGAGAATCAGTAAATATAACGTGTTTTAAAATAGAAAATGCTTGAATGAACTCCAAAGTAGTTTAAACAATATTTAATTCTCTTTAAAAGTATCGAACAACAGACATATTGAAGACCAAACAGCTTTTTATTCAGTGTTCTTAATTTATAGTCCTTAATTCTTATTTCTTAATCTGTTGGCGTATTTCGACATTTTCACACTAAAATTAAAATTTGTATCTTTAAATTCCGGCTCGAGGAATTTCGAGAAATGTTTGTGGAGAAATGTTTAGCAAGATTTGTATTTGAAGATTTGTTGTTCGAGATTTGTTTTCGTTTTATGTCTCTCATGAAATGTAAGTGTAGGCTGTGTTTTGATTTTCTAAAATAAACTTTATCGTTGTATTAAAATACAATTAAAGATACATTAGTTAAGAGTTTTATAAAGAGTTGTTCGTTCTTGCTATAATAATTCAAAAATAGATGATAAAAACAGAAGATATTGAAAGTTTCATTCAAATTACTTCATTCTCAGCCAAATTATCATTGTTTGTAATTTTGACACGATTTGTGCACAGTGGTAACAAAGGCAATGGTATAATCGGGACTTAGCCTCGCTTTCCCATTTTAAAATTAAATTTTTAAATGGCGAACCGTTTTAATCTACTTAATATCTCGAGTATCCGATGCCATCGAGAGTCGGTTATGCTCTTGTTTTGTTAATAAATGTCTAATTAATAGTTTATATAACATTTCAGGCCTAAAGAAAGATCCACAATAGACAGAGTTAGCTCTTGCATAATGTATGTTTAAATTAAACAAAAATACCATTTACAAATCTGCTGTGACAAATGTTCTAAAACAAATATTGATTTCAAATTTTAGTACACAAATTTCGAAATACAACAAATGAAGAAATAGGAATTAAGGACTAATAATTAAGAACACTGAATAAAGAGATGTTGGTCTTCCATACAGACGAGGTCTATATTAGTTCTTTCATAAGGACACAGAAAATAGAAAATGGTATACTGCAGACATAAACATAAGATCAAACATAACAAGATGGATAGTCATCAACATCCCGTACCCTTGCACTTGTTTAGAAAGCATAAGGAAAAAACAACTTCTTTATGTTATTAGTAAGCAATATAAAAATATTTCCGATTCATCTCATATTCCCACACATGGAATATCAATTGAACTTGTCAGAAGATCCATTCTCACAGTAGCTGGGCAAGGCAGGGTCGTTAATTCCTATAAGGATTGGACAACAACCTTTGCCTACCTCAATCAGCTACTGCATGTTAAACAATACGGTTACACATCAGAAAAAAATACTATAATAGTTTAATGTTTGTACAGAGTTTCAAAAAGATTTCTTGAACGGATAATGAAATATGCCCCGGAAACGAAATCGGGACGGAAGGACGGTCATCAGAAAATAAAATAATAGGTTGATGTTATAAAGGTATCTTGCACAGTTTCTGAGATATGGAGAGAGAGAGAGAGAGAAATGGGGTTTAACGTCCACTCGACACAAAGTAGGTCATTTCGGGACTAACATTTGATTTAATTTTATTTATATAATTCGCTTGCGCGTAGGGGTCTTTTAGCAGTGGGAGGAAATCGGAGGACCCGGAGAAAACCCACGAGGTTGGACAGGCGCCCCTACTCCTTGCCCTGAGATATGGACTAGAACAACAATTATATACCAAGGTCAAATGTGTTGTAGTAAAATAATTCAACAGAGAAATATTTTTCCATGGAAACACAACAGTTATTAAATCCGAGAAATTTCTAATTAGAAAAAAAGGCACAACTACTATCACAGGTTGATGTTTGTACAAAATGTCATGAAGATATCTTGAACAGTTTATAAGATATGCTCCGGAATAAAATTTGTGCATCAAAAACTAATTAAGTTAGATTTGTTTCCATACCATGAAAACACAAAAACTACTAAATCCCAGAAATTCCAAATTAGCAAAATGCACAACTACTATAATAGGTTGATGTTTGTACAAAGTTTCATGAACATATCTTAAATGGTTTATAAGATATGCTCCGGAAAAAAATTTTACACCAAAAACTAAGTCAAATTTGTTTGCAATGAATCACAAAAAAATATTAAATCCTGAGAAATACCTAAATAGCAAAAGGCACAACTACTATAATAGGTTGATGTGTGTACAAAGTTTCAAAAAGATATCTTGAACGGTTTATGAGACATGCTTCGGAAACGAAATCGGAACGGACTGACGGCCCAACGGAGCCCATTTCAATATCCCTCCAGAACATATATCCCTTCGGGATAATAAATTGTAAAACCTAACATACAGTTTCATGTACGAAAGAGATTGATAGGTTCACTAGACGGACGTTATTGGGTTGTCTTTCGTCATTCAGATAAGGGGTCTTCTTTTGGATTAACTGCATCATTGAAAAGGTTCAGTTTTCTTTATAATATAAACCTTGTTGGTCATACTTTTTGTAAATAAATTTCTTACAGACGAAAGAAGAATTTATATATGTTGAAATAATGGTGGTTTGGGTGGATTTGTGTATTACGATTTCCAACCTTGCTCAGAAATCTCATTTGGAGGGGGATTTGGACATATTATAATGTCTCCATATTCAATAACGAGACGTTAAATGACGTAAATATTGTACATACTGCAGCTCTATTTAATTAGAATTTTAATTGGAGTAGTATTTTGAGTATAAATAAGCTTTTGTTATGAATTTTCGAAATGTTCTGCCCACATTCCGTTTGGATGAAAAGTTAGTATTAGATGGCAATTTGAAGAAATATCAACCATTTTAAAATTAAAGTGATTCCATTATGCCACGACATGTGGGATTTGTAGAGTAGAATATCGTTCTTTGATCTTCCGCCTCTTGTTCCGTTACTAATAAATCTTTTCATTGTGATATCAAAGCGTGAATTGAATGCTTTAATTCTTGCGAGGTATCAAGATTTGAAACAGATGTAACGTATGAATTTAATATTGCTGCCTTATGAAAGGGATGAGAATAAATTTTCCCACTGAGGTTTATTGGGGTTTGAATATTATTATTTACGTTATCCATTTTCACAAGCGATTCCAACACTTGTCGTTTAAGTGAAATTACCTAATAACTAGTTTTAGCCAATCGTTAGGGTTATTTGAAGTTTTGGCGCGCTTATGAGCTCGGTTTCTCTGTCAATTTTTTAGGAGGATGCAGTTCTTCCTAGAATATCTGTCATTGGGTCTAATTCAGACTACCTTAGTCGATACTGAAGTGTTTTCGCCAAGTATTATGTAAATGCTTCCTTTTTTGTACTTTTGTAAATACCAATTTGATTAGGAGATTTATAAGATTAATACTGAAATGAAAACAACATTGTCAATAATAATATAAACTATAGAGACAGCGATGTTTATTCTGTCTAATGAAATTTGCAATAGGCTCGATTTGCTTGTTACATATATAGGAGGTAAATTCTATTGTCCATTTGTCCAATTGTCAGCTATTCAAAAACAAGCATTTTGATCAAAATCTAAATCTTGTTGGTGGCAAATAACATCTTTTAATACCCAGACTAGAATAATTCGACAATACAATACAGTTAATATTTCATTTTTCGTAATACAAAACAGTTAATTTTTCGTAAATCTATTTGGAATCTGAACAAACGTGACATTAGAATCTGTTCATCACTGACGATTCCTGTATCCCACATGTGGTTAACACCTTTACCCTTATCTCATGTGGGGGGTTGGATGGCTGAATGGTTAGCGTGCGCGCGCTGTATCATAAAGTCTGTCATTGAGTCGACTGGCGTGGTTTCCAATCCCCGGTTGTACGTGACAAGGAGTAGGGTCGCCTGTCCAACCTCGTGGGTTTTCTCCGGGTCCTCCGGTTTCCTCCCACTGCTAAAGACCCCTACGTGCAAGCGAATTATGTAAATAAAATTAAACCATACGTTAGTCCCGAAATGACCTAGTTTGTGTCGAGTGGACGTTAAACCCCATCTCTCTCTCTTATCTCATGTGTAGTAAACAACTTTACCTGTATCCCACGTGTAGTAGACACCTTTACCTGCATCTTACCTGTATCCCACGTGTAGTAGACAAAGTTACATGTATCCCACGTGAAGTAAACACATTTACCGGTATCCCACCTTTACCTGTATCTCACGTATAGTAAAAACTTTACCTGCACCTCACGTGTAGTAAACAAGTTACCTTTCATATGAAAGCTTATTGTTTTTGTTAATGTTATTTCGTCAGGGAAGTTGAGACGAATTTGACAATTTCTTTAATATTAGCATGCTTTTCATGAAATTTGGCATGTAAGTAGATCTGATTGATCCAACTTCAACGAGGTCATCAACATTTTTAACTTATCTAGCCTCAAATGGTTTCGGAAAAAATTAATAGTCATATATTATATTGAAGTATCTTAGTAGACAAGAACATTCATAATAAATACTTTGAAACAAAATAAATATCAATAGGCAATTTATGGGAAATATTTGAATTTATGGAATTATCTTTTTTAAAAATAACGTTTTTATTATTTCATGTGGGGTATATGGGGTACCCAAAGATCAAATCTGTAAAGTTTGTTCAAAATCGCCCGACACCGCCTGTGCCGTTTTTTTTTTAATTTTGCATGATTTTCTCGCGAACTTATTCTTAAAACTATTTCGAAATTTGTACGCATACCGGAAGTGGAGTTTAATACGAAAACCGAAAACTGGGCGTAATTCTAACCGATTTATTGAGCAGAAAAATGGGCGTCTGTGCGCAAAATGCGATGTATCAATTGGTTGTTTACCGATTACTTAAAGTATATCGTTTGATGGCGAAGTGAATTGTCTACTAGGTATTCTATTACAAACTTAAAAAGTTATGGAACTTTGAAAAGTAAGTTTCTTTACGATTTTGAGCATGTTCAGTATGGTGGCTGATTGGTATCATGTCGTAATGTCGTGATGTCGCCTTTCATAACGCGACAACCCGACATTTCTACCCGACAACACGACAACCCGACATCACGACATTTTTACCCGACATTACGACACTAAAAATGTCGTCATTAGCTCAGTCGGAGCAGAACAGTAGGACGTTAAACCCCATTTCATCAACCATCGACCCTACTCTTTGTCATGTACAAGCTTGGGCTGGAAACCACACCACTTGACTCAATGACAGACACACAGACAAGGGCGGCTTCATGATATGTTCACATTATGAAATGAAATGGGGTTTAACGTCCTACTGTTCTGCTCCGACTGAGCTATTGAAGACGTTTCACATTATGAATGTGGACGTATACAAATGGATACGAATGCAACTCAAACTGCAATGTGAGCGTGAATCTACTTCCACTTGATCAGCCATTTTCTTAATTGCCAGTTTTTTGTTATGAATAACATTGATCATGAAAGTCGACAACCCGACATCCCGACAACCCGACATTTTTACCCGACATCACGACATATATATGTACATGCTATGTAGGATATTATTCAGGGCAATGATGCCAATATTGGCCACTTTTATTCTCTTTATATTTTGTTCGAACTGTTTATTTTGTTTGAAGATATTAATTATATAGTCTCAACACAAATCTTTTATCCTCGGATTTTAAACAAAATTATTTTGTTTTGTTTTTTGCCGGCGTGGATGTTATGTATTCATCTTCGGAAGATAACTCTGGAGTGAGAGTCCTTCCCGGGGTCGTTGTTGAATCGCGCTAGTAATATTTGATTGTTATTTGCTGTAAATACTTGTGTCATTATTTGTTTCTTAATAATGTGCGACGATTTTGTGCATTAACTTGGTTATTGCCATCTTTGTGTTACACCCCCCAAGTACACATAAATGGTTTTTTTATTACGGTCAATTCGTTTTTTTTATTTGACTTTTTCAAATAATTAGAATGGTCTTATATATATTATGAATACAATTGGCTAATTAAATATAACCAAAACGTCTGTTTTACAGTGCAGTAATATGTTAAGTGAGATGAAAAGGGGTTTTACATGTAGTAACATGTGTTGTAATTAGTGATGCCATATACTGACACACTATAAATGCACTTTCATTTTTTTATAAATCAAATTATTAACTATTTGATTTTATTTCTAGAGATGGGTCCGTTATTGTAACTTTTGTTTTTGTTACTACTGCAACCACAGATGTAGACAATTTATTAGCAATCTTACACAAGGTTCTGACGTCTGGATATTTAGGCCAATACAAAGTATCGAAAGATTATTTTTTATTTTGTCGAATTGGAGGTTAGTACTTAGCATGGAAAACTGATATTGCATCATATCTCTGAAAATTCTACTACATGTACTACAAATTATTTCAAATTCTATTAATGGAACTTACTGAAAATATTACTGTTATAAATTATTTATACACCAACCTTTTATATAGTTAAACATAAAACGTTATTCATTTTGTCTTAATATACTGACCACTAAGGCCCATCTTCTGATTTACAGCATGGTTAACTAACAGGAACACCGATGAAACAGAAGAAGTAACTCCAGTAATTGGAGATGAAAATACAGTTAGCTTAACTGAACAGTGCGTATGCAGAATTTTGTACCTTAGCAACTATTACATTTCATTAGTCCGACATAAATACTAAAAAGTAGTTGATCACTTAACTGTATTGTTTGTGCCCAATGGTGTTTGTTTGAAATTGTGTGGGGATCTGAAGTAGAAATTGTATTTCATTGTGTCAGTGCACCACAAGTCAATTTACTGATCTCGTTTTAATGAGTGTATTTCACGATGTATCTCACTATTATGTTTTATGCTATAGATACGGGGGTGGTCAATATCAATATTATATTTTATGTTGTAGATGCGGTGATGGTGTTATTGTTAATTGTGTTTTAACGACCTCGTCGACGTCCGAATTAAACAATTTACACCCAATCCTAGAAACAATATTGAAATCTGACAGATTTGACCAATATAAGGTTTCAACAGACCAATTCTCTTTTCGTCAAATTGGAGGTATAATAACTGTTTGGTTATTAAGTTTTCTGCTTCTTCAGAATCAGAATTTCCGTACTCGTCTTTTCATTTGGTTGTAGTTATTGTTATCCATAAAAGTCTTTAAAAGATATTATCACAAAATGTCCAGAACGGTGCGTCACAAAGGTCCAATTTCCAGGTTTCCTTGAAACAAATCTACTTTATTGTGGTGTCATAAAGAATTATAACAACACCAATTAGTGTTGTTTATGCTTCACTTTGTATTTTTTGAATTTATTGAGGCGTCTCTACCGCGAGATGTCTGTAAAGCTCAGTCGACTGAAGGTGAATATATAATTACAAATGTCTTAACGATCACTACAAATCCATTGCTGTCTTAATGTTTCGTAAGTAATTCGCAAGCATTGAAAAACATGTGTCAGGTCTCACTTATTTTAGTATTTCTCCAGGTCAATCTTGCCATTTTTTCCGCTAATTTCATATTAATTTTCATATTCGCAAGTATACTCTCCACTGTGTGAGAGAGTAGCATTAGGAAATTATCGGAAAAAAAAGATTGCCAGGGGCTGTTATGATTTTGATCGCTAAAAATCCTACTTTAGTTTACCTTCAGGTTCTTAATCTGCTGAAAAGTTTCAAATCCAAATTTAGAAACAGGGAATTCTTCGGATGTAAAATGACAATTATTCATAAATCAGAAATATATGACTGTTTTTGAGGCTCGAATCTGGAAAGACTGTCTCTTTGTTGGCTGATGTTTTTCTCCGCGTTTATTTTTTCAGGTTGGTTAAATGAGAATGTGGAAACAACTGATAAACAGGAAGCTAGTGCAAGTAGTGTTATATTAAATGAACAGTAAGCTTATTTATAATATATTAGGTTTTAGTTATGTCAAGATACTGACAATTCACTCCAAATTATAAGCAAAACCGTGGTAGTTTACAAATGCTATTTAGGAGCTTTGGAGATCATCAAGCGAGATTTGCCAAATTAATTAATGCCCGAAATAGTGCATTAATAAATTGGGTGAGATCAAAAGTAGTATTAGTGTAACTATGGCTGACCTGATATAACGATAGACACTGTGACCCATATGAAAGGGTCTGAAATGAATTACTTTAATGAAATAAATAATTAAAATAACTCATGTATTAACTGAAATCAATCTCAAAATGGTTTCATGTTATATAGATATTGTTTGTGTCCAACAGTGTCTAATGAGCTGGGGGATCGCGTGGCTAAGTGGGTAAGACGCTGGCTCGCTAGCCTGGAGGTCGGGTGTTCAATCCCTGCATTGGCCGAGAAAGTTCATCCAGATTTCCCGGCGTGATTTCCCCTTGTCAGTTATGCAGGACAGAGAGCCTGACAAGGACAGCTGTCTAGTCGTTCGGATGGGACAAAGATCCCTCATAGCACACTGTATGGCGTATGCCCGTCTCCATTAGCCCAGTTTACGAGCAGAACAGTAGGACGTTAAACCCCATTTCATTTCATTTCTAATGAGCTGAGATTAGAAAACATTACAACATCACTTGGGTAATTACAAGGTAAATGTGCACATGTGTTCCATAGAATTCTGTCCTATATAAATAATTGTCTGGAAAACAAATATGCTTCTCACATACACAGTTCATGGCAGTATTGTCAATAATAATATATTGGAATTTTAGCTTGATGTTTTAACATATTTAAATGGTACCTTAATGTCATTTTTCTATCAAACCTCAAACAAAACTGGTTGTCAAAATATATTTAGAAACGGCAAATGTGTGATTAAGACAGTGATAGCCAACCGTATCAGATACAGATAACCAGCGGCTGCCAGGCAGGATACGCCCACATTGTTCGATAGAGAACAAGCTAAAAATGAGATTATTCCTACAATCAATCGCCATAATTCAGGAAATTACAATTCGATATGCGCAAATATCGAAAGGAACTGAGATCTTTGTGTTATAAACTTACATTTAAAGTTTAAACAAAATCGGATAAAAATTGTGACCTCTATAGGTTCCACAACCTTGATATACCATATTTTACGCTATTTGAGAACGAAGGGCGGCCATTTTGTCTGTCAGTGTTGGGCCGATTTTCACAAAATTCGAACTCAGCCGTCCTTAGGGTGTAACGGTGATATAATAATACAGTTTTGTTAAATCGGGTAAAAATTATGACCTCTATAGGGTCCACAAGGTAAAAACGCGATTTTTCGTAAAATCAGGGCCCATAATTCACGAAGTTACGATCCGATATGCGCAAATGTCGAACGGAACCGAGATCTTTGGGTTATAAACTTACATTTAAAGTTTCACTAAAATCGGATAAAAATTGTGACCTCTATAGGGTCCACAACCTTGATATACCATATTTTTACGCTATTTGAGAACGAAGGGCGGCTATTTTGTCTGTCAGTTTTAGGCCCATTTTCACGAAATTCGAACTCAGCCGACCTTAGGGTGTAACGGTGATATAATAATACGTTTTTTTAAATCGGATAAAAATTATGACCTCAATAGTGTCCACAAGCTAAAAACGCGATTTTTCGTACAATCAGGGGCCATAATTCAGGAAGTAATGGTCTAATATGCGCGAATATCGAAAGGAACCGAGACCTTTGGGTATAAACTTACATTTCAAGTTTCAACAAAATAGGATAAAAATTGTGACCTCTAAAGGGCCCACAAGCTATAAACGTGATTTTTCGTACACACAGGGGCCATAATTCAGGAAGTTACGGTCCGATATGCGCGAATGGCGGTCATTTTGTCTGTCAGTTTTGGGCCGATGTTCACGAAATTCGAACTCAGTCGGCCTTAGGGTGTAACGGTGATATCATAATACGTTTTTTTAAATCGGATAACAATTATGACCTCTATAGTGTCCACAAGCTAAAAACGCGATTTTTCGTACAATCAGGGGTCATAATTCGGTGAGTTACGGTCCGATATGCGCGAATATCGAAAGGAACCGAGACTTTTGGGTTATTAACTTACACTTCAAGTTTCAATAACATCGGATAAAAATTGTGACCTCTATAGGGTCCACAAGCTAAAAACGTGATTTTTCGTACAAACAGGAGCCATAATCCAAGAAGTTTCAATCCGATACATGCCAATATCGACAGTAACCGAGATCTTTTGGAGATAAACCTATATTTCATGTTTCGTTAAAATAGAATAAGAATTGTGACCTGTAGAGTGTCCACAAACAAATTGCGGACGCCCGGACCGGACGGACAGGGGCGACGACAATATACGTCCACATGAAAATGTGGGCGTATAAAAATTCAAGGGGGATCACGTGGCGAAGTGGCTTGGAGGTCGGGGGTTCGATCCCTGCATTGCCCGAGAAAGTTCATCCAAATTTTCCGGCGTGGTTTCCCCTTGTCAGTGATGCAGGACGGAGAGCCTGAAAAGGACAGCTGTCTAGTCGTTCGGATGGGACGAAAAACCGAGGTCCCGTGTACACATTGGCGTGCACGTAAAATATCCCTTGGCAGTTGGAATTCGATATAAGAGTAGGCCGTAGCCCGGGCAAAATTTCCCTCATAGCACACTGTATGGCGTATGCCCGTCTTCATTAGCCCAGGTTAGAAGCAGAACAGTAGGACGTTAAACCCCTTTTCATTTCATTTCATTTCATTTAAAAATTCAAAATATTTTGTATATTCAGCAACTTGTATTACGATTCGTGCTGAATCTGTAAACGTTATTTGTTGATTTCTTGAAACAGTTCTGTTTAAAGTTGTATTTATCTCCTCAACATTCCTGATACTAAATACCATTGATACAAAACGTCAATTTTTCATACACCCGGGGGGGGGGGGGGGGTATGGAAAGACGAGGGCTGAGATTACCGGGAAACGGAACTTCAAGTGTAAACATATGAACAGTGGATATTATGAGTTAAACTGATGCAACATTTGCTACATTTGCTAGTTATTTTCTTGAAACATTAATAGTTTATCTCATCATCTTGTAAAATGTAAGATGGAATCAAAGTACATTCCACGCGATTTTACTCTGTGATGTTTTTAACCAAGAAATCTCCTTTCGGTTCTTTTATCTCTTCGTGTGGTTCCGAAATTCCACTAGATTCCCCACTTGGAATAATAACAAAATCTGATTCCGTAGTGGTTTTAACCGGAAGATTACAATAAGATCTCTTCTCTTTTCTTACAAATCTGAGCTGATAAATGTCTGATTTGTAAAACAAATATTGATTTTAAGATACAAATGTTAATTTTAGTATACAAATGTCTAAATACTACGTCAAATGAAGAAATCAGGATTAAGGAATAAGAATAAAGACTAATTCAGAACACCGACAAAAGAGTTGTTGGTCTATATATGTTGGTGGTCGTTTATTCCTTGCCTGGTAGCGATACGTTAATATTTTTCATAGAGCTACCTTGCCAGACGAGATGAAAACCGACAAGATGAAACTTCAAAACACAAGTTCAAGTAGCAAAATTAAGAAGGCGGAATCTGGACTAATAACAAAAACAGAACCTGTCGTGCCTTGTACTGTTAAGAAGGAAGTACTAGACGACAAAGGTACAGTATATACACTTTACATAAATATTCTATCAAAATAGTCATTATTCGACCGTGATTAATGACAAAAACGAATGGGAAAGTTTAAGAGAGAGTTACTTACTGTCTGAACCGTGGTAAATTATAAACGAATTGCGTCGATTGTGAGCAAGCTACTGAATAATTGTTATTAAAAACTTGCCTATGTTTTTGAAATTGAATATCCAAATGCAAAAAAGAAGTTCTGTCTTGAAACGTCAATGTTTTTGCTTGTATTTTCGACTAAGTTCACCACAACATAGGGGATAGGGGACAAAGTAGGGGATATTCAGAAACAACACAAAACTGCGGAAATGCATTACTGTTTTTATTAGAGGTAACCAGTGTACGTTAATAACAGGCCCATTGCCTACGCATGAACATAAACAGTTTATATGGGCGGCTTATCTGACGGCCCTATTTCACTCTCAAAGAGATGCACCTTCAACAGTGAAAATTGACGTTTTTGATTTTTGTCTTGATAATGAGTAATTGCTCCACCAATCCTCAGACATTTAGCAATTCGGCGTGGCATGCTCCTAATCAACCGTCCAATCACTATTTGGGGCAATCTGACCCACTCCTCTTGTAGTGCCACGGCGAATTCTTGCAGTGTTGTCAAATTAAACGTAACACACTAAAGCAAAGATACGCTAAACAGTAAATCTTATGCAAGAATCGATAGGAAAGCGAACATGGATAGATATGCCAGCACGTGGCAGATTTCATCAACCCTTTCTTGAAGTGTCAAATTTGAAAATGAACCCCTCCCACGTGTATGGCACTATATTGCGTGTCGCATGTGCAGCTCAGTGGTTTGTTGGGGAGAAAGTTATTCATCTGTGAACATACTCTCAAAGCATGTCAAGTGTCCATGACTATTTATCATATCACAACCTGCATAGGTATTTGCATTTCAATATCCCCTCCTTTTTTGAAGAGTATATGTTGAAGGGAGCAATGGTTGACAAATTTTGACAATCAGGTGTGTTGCAATCACAACAACGCGCAACCTTTCCGATCGTTTGAGTTTGGGCAACACAAATGGCAACTGAAGACAATAAAAATAATTTGGAAACAATTGAATGTCAGTCTACTAAATTTTATTCACAATGAATATATCACTGATTACACGTAAATATTGTTTTTCACATCATCATCATCACCCCATCCTGTATATTATATATATTTTAATAAAATATATTTGGCCCTACATCCCTGTCAGTTATATGTAACCCTGTGGCTAATATTTATAAATAAACCCACTTTATTTCATAATTTTAATTGATAATATTTCATAACGCGGGATCTAATCCCAATGCTCTGTGGTTATTTGTCCATTTTCAAAGTTTTATGATTACCCAAAAAACTGTGAAAAAGGGCCACCGCTTCTCAATAATTTCCATATTTAATTGACCTTCCGACTGTTCACGTCAATACTATTCCTGATTTCTAATTAAATTACTTTTTTTGTTTAACCGACAGATACTAAAATCTTAACATTGTTGATAAGAATAGTTCGGGATGTCTAAACATTGTTTATCGTCTTTATAAAAATGTATTTAAAACAAAAAATCACTTGTCAAAAGGGGGTATCGCAGATTGCTTGTATTATTGGGTCTTCTATGTTAATTATGCAGACCGTGGGAAAAACTCGTGCAAGTTTCGCGCTAAATTTAACCATTTTCACTGCATCTTTGTAGCATACAATGACTCATATTGCATGGTACCTTTTACGGTAATGGAATTCAAAGCGTTGATTGGCTGAAGCATGATCGCGATCTACGAAATGCCATCTGAAAATTCTATTCTCTGTGGATTTCAAAATGGAGTTGTACTTGTGATTATACCCATACTTTTTCTCGACTCTTTGGTGAAAATGGGAGGGTATACACCGATACACGGCCACTTTTCAAGGCCACTTTTGAAAAGTGGCCGTGTATCAGTTCAAAAGTGGCCGTGTATCAGTTGAAAAGGGACAAAAATAACAAAATCGTGATTTACATATTTATTTGAACATCTACAACCCGTTTTGAACATGTTACGGTAAAAGAGTCATCATTTTCAACTGTCTCAGCACGTTTCGAATGTGCGTCACTCTCAGTCATATTCTTACATTTTGTCTCACATTTCTTTACACTTTGATATCTAGTCGCACTTTCACATTTTGTAGCACTTTCACATTTTGTCGCGGCTTATGCTCATCAGCAGCACATAATCAATATATTTTACTATTATAAATTAATCTCTTGGCATTTTCAACACTAAAAACTTTCACATTTTGTCGCGGTTTATGCTCATCCGCAGCACGTAATTCAGATATATTACTAGAATAAATTAAGCCATTGGCATTTTCTACACTACAAACTTGAGAACTCTACAATTTCAACTCGTCTTCATTTAATGGCTGTTCTTGGTTTTGTCTGTCACTGGGTGTCAATACCTCGCGAAGTTAATGAATTGATCTGTGCGGAAATTAGCAAATGTACCTTGCTTATCAAAAAAGTTAAAATCCAATCTTTTGTACTGATCTCGAAGTGTCACCATATTCCTAGGCAATTGGTATTTTTCCTCGTGTTTGGCAGAATTCGACTCATCTGCATGGCTTTAATTTCTTGTTCTGTGAAGGATCGGGCTTCTAAATTTTCGCGATCATTGAAATCTCTTGCAGAACTGATATTCTCGGTCTTAGAAATACATATCTGTGACATTATAAAGTAGGATTCTTCGACGAAATCCCGCATTCATTTCTGCCATCCACTACAATCGACGCAGCCAGGATGTTGGCAAAACAAGAAGAAATGGCTATTGTACAAAATGATTGGATGACGTTTGCTTTTCTCAACCAATCAATATCCCTGTTATGAACATTTTCCCTGACCTGTTTAAACCGTGAAATGCACGTGCGGTGTACTGACATCATTTACCTGAGTAGAAATAAGCGTTTGCGATGAGATAATTGGGGGCTCTAAATGGGAAACTTTGATAAATTTGTGAAATGAAAAATGCTTTTGAAATTGGGAAAAATAGAAAAAATCTCTATTTCTCGAAAAAGTATTTAGTATAAGTCAGTTATATACCTTGTTTTCTCGGTGAAAACAAGGTATATAACTATTACTTAATATAGGCCTATAGTTAATAACTGAGAGTACAATCGCGTAGATACATTGCCCTGTGAATTTCAAAACGAAGCCGGGATTTTCGAAAATTGTGTTACCGAGACGCAAAATTCTTAACAGTTTTTGCACAACGGAAATAATATTCTAAGAGAAATAGAAAGACATGGAACTATCTGCCGTTAATAAAACCGGTGTGCGGTATGATTTGTGATTTGTTGTTGATAATAATTTTTGATATTTATATAAAAAGAATAATAACATTATATATACCTATTCAATGATTCAATGGCCTCGGCTATTAGTTCTGCCGAGGCAAATGTAAAATACATCGGCATCTACGGATTTACCCCGGCTACAGCAGATTGCCGAGGTTTATTGACAGGGCTGCTTAAGTTCATCAGGAAATATACTATTCAAAAAAAGTAGGGGATATTTGATTTTTAAGTGTTATTAAAGTCACCTAATGAAACTGACGAAGAAACAAATGACAAAATGAAATGAAGTTCACATTCATCGATTTATTCCAAATGATCGTTAGACTAAGTAAGGCACAGACTGACCATTATAAGGGTAAAATGATACCCGGGGTCAAACAGCAAAGTTACCACAGCATCACAACCAAGTCAGTAACGGGTAAATCCTCCTCTGTTTGCCAAACAAGCATTGATCCGACGTGGCATACTCCTAATGAGACGTCTAAGGTCATTTTGGTCCAGATTGTCCCATTCCTGTTGCAACGCAGCAGCAAGTTCTTGGACATTGGCAGGACGTTGTTGACGTTGACGTAACCTCTCTCCAAGCATGTCCCAGACATGCTCGATGGGGGAGAGGTCGGGACTCAGTGCTGGCCAAGGTAATGTGGTGATGTTCTGTTGTTGGAGGTAACCTGTAACGATCCTGGCCCTGTGACATCTTGCGTTGTCATCCTGGAAGATGAAACGGCGGCCATGACGTCGTGCGAACGGCACAACATGGACTGCCAAGATGTTGTCCCGGTAGTACTGGCCTGTAACACGCCCTGCAACAACATGTAAAGCCGTTCTTCCAGCAACAGTGATGCCTCCCCACACCATAACAGAACCACCCCCAAATCGATCATGTCTGATGACGTTAACGTCTTGGAAGCGCTCGTTTCGACGACGCCACACCCTCCTACGTCTGTCCAAAAAATCAACAGTGAACCTTGACTCATCTGAAAACATCACATTGCTCCAGCGTCGATTATCCCAGTGTTGACGATCCCTACACCAACGACGTCTTGCCTGAATGTGATGATCTCTCATCACGCGAGGACGTCGGGCGCGAAGGTGACCCCTATGCAGTCGATTCCGAATCGTCTGGCCACTCACTCTCACACCAGTGTCTGTTTGAAGACGAGCGCTGATCTGATTTGCTGTGATGACACGATTTCTCAAGACCAAGGTACGGATAAATCGATCCTGGGCTTGAGTTGTCGCCCTTGGTCGACCTGAGCGTGGTCTGTCCTGTACAGATTGTGTATCACGGTATCTGGACCATAGCCTCCTTATGACAGACTGAGAAACATTCATCGTCCGCGCCACAACCGCCTGTGTTGTGCCGATCTGTAGCATGGCAAGGGCACGTAACCTTTCATTTTGGGTAAGCCGACGCATATCAAAATTTGTTTTCTGGTCACTAAAACAATTAAACTGATGTTTCCACCCTGGAATTCAATGCCACAATGACTGTAACATTCAAAGTCAGAGTCGTGCAAATCTTGGGTTGGACCCCATGATGATCCCAAGCATCACCTGCATTCCATGCGGTAGCTATTGGTGCGTTTGGGCGTCACATGTAACTGGAAATGTTTCTTCTGTTAGGTTCTATAGTGACTTTTTTCGTAGTCATTTGCATATTTTAGTATTATGCCCCCAAAATCAATTATCCCCTACTTTTTTTGAATAGTATATTAAACGAATGTCGTTCTTTTTGTTCTGCACCTGTGTTCAAAAGAAATAATCTCACCCAACTCTCTAACCAAATAATTAATACAAGACGGAAACAAAATAACAGACTACGGGCGTATTTATGTTTGTAAACGCCCAAACTCATTACTGGGTCCGAGAGCAATAGCTTATTGTCGTAAAAGAGCCAAACGCCGTTCCGATAGACAAGCCTTGCTTAGACCCCCTTATATGAAATGATCTGTCCCGATAAGTGACGTAATTAGCTTCCATTTTTGTATTTTTCGATGTCTAGTTTGTGAGTTCAATTTTACAAGAGATAACTTTTTTATTCGCTGGGATATTTAGTTGTACAATGGATTTTATTTAACCGGAGGTAATTTCAAACACACAGGTGAGTTTATAATAATAAAGTCAAGTAGTTTGTTCATAATCGAAGAAATCCGTTATTTGTTACAACTGTGGGTGCTTTAGATGCTACCGCAAAATAATATTTTGACTTTTATTTTGTATTGGTTGATAATGTGATGGAATATTAGGTTCTGTCAATAATTTGTAGAAGCAGTTACCCGATTACGAAAAAAATATACCGGAATTACTAGGAATTGACATACCCGTGTTCGATCCTTGTGTTGACCGACAAAGTGCAGGACAGGGGACGACAAACCGAGGTCCTGTTTACACATTGGCGTGCGACAATTATTTCAAAAAGTGTATTGGGTTTAAAGTTTTTCCCGTGCTTATCACATACTGCAACACTATAACAAGAACCCGAGAGAATCGTTTATTTCTATAGTGCTATGTTAACAAGCCATCTGTAACATTCCGTTAACTACTTGACTTTGCAACTTTTAAAATAACTTAACAGCCCATCTGAATTCGTTCTCTGTGTGCGTTAGGCCATAAGGTCTGCCATTATATCAAGTGGCGTGGTTTAGATCCCCCTCTCGTACGTGATAATGAGTAGGGTCCTCTGTCCACCCTCGTGTGTTTCTCTGAGTCCTCCGCTTTGCACGTGCACGCGAACTATTAAAAACATACTGAACCATATTTTAGACCCAAAATGACAAAAGTTTGTGTCGAGTGGGTGTTCAATCCCATTTCTCTCACTTTCTCTCCTCTGATATTTTTTCCTAGGTAAACTCTGATTGCCAATCTAGATCTTAGATTAAAAATATTGTGTTTTGTATGAGAACCAATTAGTGTCTATGTTAAATATCCTACAGTATATAGTGTGCCCATTCACATCAGTGTTGAGGGCACTTTACAAAGTGGCAATATACTCAAAATACTCATATTTTAAAACTTAATAATCAATGCCGGCATGGAATTATGAAAATAGTATTTTCTACTCGACACGTTGACCTGACCATGTTTATCACATTAATTTTTCATTCATTTTTTTATATGTTTTGGTGGGTTGGATAGCCGAATGGTTAGCACGTGCGTGTTGTATCATAAAGCCTGTCATTGAGTCAACTGGCGTGGTTTCGAATTATTGAAATAAAATTAAACTATATGTTAGTCCCGAAATGACCTAGTTTGTGTCGTGTGGACGTTAAACCTCTCTTCTCTCTCTTTCTTTTATATGGTTGTCATCACAGTGAAGTAAGTAAGTGATCGGGTTGGATGGCCGAATGGTTAGCACGTGGGCGATGTATCATAAGGTCTGTCATTGAGTCAACCGGCGTGGTTTCCATTCCTCGGTTGTAAGTGACAAGGAGTAGGGTCGCCTGTCCAATTTCGTGGGTTTTCTCCGTGTCCTCCCACTGCAAATGATCCCTACGCGCAAGTGGATTATTGAAATAAAATTGAACCATATGTAGTCCCGAAATGAACTATTTTGTTACCCCCCCCCTCTCTCTCTCTCTTTCTCTACGGTCTATGTATATAAAACGATGTTAAATATAGTAATCAAGTCCTAGAGTAAATGAATTGTAATTATAGATTTTGCTTGATGCTTTCCAGAAATGTATTTCTTTATTATATGACTTTGAAGCATCAGCTATTTTCTCTTGTAAGAACATCATTATTAAACGATTGTCAATGGTGACCGTCATTTTAACGGCTGATAATCTCTGCAACCATAATTAGTTGAACTTTGTCAATGGTGATCATCATTATTTTAACGTCTTGTAAACAAAAGTTGTTGCTATAATATTATTGGTAATCATACAAATTATTATTATAGACACAGGTATAATTTTGTGGTGTTTATTTTATCAGTAGAATACCGAGAGAGTTCACCCGATGCTAAGAGCAGAGTGGTTATATCTAGAAGAGAGAAAGGGAAGATGTCACCTGAAGATGAAAGTAGGATAATATCTAACTATGTGTATTTAACCGAGAATCTGAATCCTCTAGAACCTCTATTAGATAGTTTGTATGAAAAACAAGTACTAAATGAGAATGACTTGGAAATAATCAGAAGAGTAGAATCTAGCGGTACAAAAGCAATGATACGTCAATTGTTAGATGTTCTTCGAACTTGTGGTATAAATGCATATCCTAAATTCATTGATTGTTTAACTAAATCAGAATATAGAGCAGTAGTCGAACAATTAACATCGGGTAAGTAAAATACCACAACTTATATTCGATACCATTATTTTAGTTTGTCAGTGATATTGATGAACAAAATGTTATTATAGACAGAATTAAAGAAGAATTGGAACATGATGATAATGGACAAGGTAAACCAGGATAAACTGTAGTATTTAATAACCAGTAGTGGTTCTTGGCCGACTGTATATATTTAATATTTTGATGTAAAACAGTTATAATGTTCAGCGCCGACCCGGTGTCCACTCTTCTCTTGTGGGCTAATTGCTGTTAAGTTAGTTGAATAATTTGAATAATTCTTTAAACGAAACCGTTTACACTATCTGAATTTAATACAATCCCGTTAATGGAATTATTTCTACAATTCTTTATCTAAGTGACAAATAGCATACCTGATCTTATAACAGTAAGGTTTTGTGGTTTGTTTTGATTTCAATCATCTTAAACTAATATCACGTATTTATATCCATTTAGTTTACATCTGTCTTTTTTTATTTAGTATCGCAATATTTCAGATGTAGGGATAAATGAATCCGATTATTCGCCAGTTGATATTCAAGCAACAGATGGGAAACTACTGGTAAAACAAGAACCTCTAGATGTACATCAGACTGATGATAGAGACTGTAGTATACCGATATATGATCCACGGCAGTTTAAACCAGAGTCACCGGATAGAGTAGTAGACGGTATTGCAAAAGGTTGTCAGCTTAATATAAAATATGATATATTCCTGCTTAGGCAGTTCATTTACTGTAAATTTTGTTGTCTTGCGCCATTACTAATTTTGCATCTGATTCCCATTAAGCATCTGTTACTTAGCGGGCTTTATAAGATCACACTTTGTATTGGTGAAATGACTACCGTGAACAACTTACTTTATCACCCAATAATACATTCTACAGTAGATATCGAGTGCACGAAGAACCAAGGTCCCGTATACACATTGTCGTGAACGTAAAAGAACCCTTGACAGTTGGAATTGGACGTTATAAGAGTAGGCCGTAGTCCCGCTGTCAGGGAACAATTGCCCTCATAGAACGCTGCATGACGTATGTCTGTCTTCATTGTCCTAGTAGGAGCAGAACAGTAGTGCGTTAAATCCCATTTCATTTCATGTCTTTTTAAAATTCTAGCGTCTTACAATATAGACCTGGTTGGCAAATACATGTTGTAAAGACTGACAATAGTAATAGTTTGATCGTGTATACTTGAGATGCTTGCACCCAATCAAAATGTGCATGACAGTGGTCACCATCTTGCTGTGGGCTCTCGCTCTACGATGAAGATGTGACTGCAACTAGTATGACCAATGCTAGAGCGATGTACAAAATAACTCCATCCCTCTGTTTGACCTATAGGAGTGTGTCTGCAAGATCCCAAGACCGTTGCCAGCGGTCAGGTATAAATTGATTTATACATGACTTAAAATCTTTGTATGATATTAAAAATTGGGATATGGGCAGATCTAAAGCAGACTTCACGGTCCTCCGCCATGGTCAGTTTTGAGAAACATAAATTCTTTTGCAAAATGTGGGCGTATCTTGCATGTATCATTTAGCTGATCTAATATTTCATGACATGCTTGGTGCAATATAACCCCGGGGAGTAGCTGTGATTCTATGCCGAAATTGGGTCCCGTGTTAGTTCCCTGCATTGGCCTAGAAAGTTCATCTGGATTTTTTTCGGCGTGTTGTCCCCTTGGGACGAAAAACCGAGGTAACGGGGACATATTGATTTCTCTCATAGCACACTGTATGCCCGTCTTCATTAAATGCATTTTGATATTTGGATGGGGTGTAGCCCAGTTAAATTTATTCTCAATCTGGCATTGTAGTTATGCGCTATTGTACTTTTAAAACCTTGGACGTCTCCAGTTGTCTAATGTTTTGTTGTTTTTTTTTCATTTACAGAACTTCGAGTATGCATTATTGGAATGACAGGGGTTGGCAAGAGCGCATTAAGAAATGCGCTGTTACAACAAGATACCTTTAAATCACTACAACAGACTACTTCAGTAACTTCAGAATGTGTTTCATTACAACGACATCTTCAATTAGATGATGTAGATACCATACTAAAAGTAGTGGATACACCAGGTTTGTTTGACACGGGTAGAGTAGCTGAGAAAATAGTTAAATGTATTAATCTTTTATCGCCAGGGCCACATTTATTTATATTTGTTTTAAGAATTGACTACAGACTCTCAGAAGAAGATATAAAAGTTCTTGAATATTTTAAAAATAGTTTCGGTGAATTAATTGATAAATTTACCGTTGTGGTGTTTACTGGGAAAGATCAACTGGTTGATCAAAGTGAAGAGGATGCTATACGTGAATTGCATACTCAGCTGTCAACATTTAGTGATGTTTTTAAACACCGTCGATTCGCAACGATCAATAACAAAGATAAAACAGAAGGCAAGACGAAGGATGTTGAGAGAATCTTAAAATTACTTCAGACAACTATACAGAATAATGGTGGAAACTTCTATAAAAACGAAATACTCGAAGAGGCGAAGAAATTATTTGAAGCGAGAATCCGGGACGAAAATGAAATTAAAGAAAAGGCATTGGCTGAGTTAGATACACTTAAGATAGAACGAAACAAAATGGAAGAGGAACAAAAACGTTGGGAGCTGCAACTAAAACGAAGAGAGGATATGATGCAGAGGTTGAGTTTACCATGTGGAAAGACTTCCACGGAACAAGCCACCGTGTCAGCATATCAACACGGTACGTTATTTACCATCATCATCATCATGAAAGATATTAACATGGTACATTGTACATCATCAGTATGTTAATCAGTGCGGGTATGAAAGGATGAAAATATTATTTTCTACTCGGTACCGTGACCTGATCTCATTTGATTTCTTTATTATATATCACATGGCAATGAATTGCAATTATGTATTTTGTCTGGTACCTTCCAGAAATGTATTATATTATGTGACTTTGAATCATAAGCGATAATCTCTTGTAAGAAGATCATTTTCGACAGTAGACATTACACTGCAAACATAATTAGTTGAACTTTGTCAATGGTGATCATCATTATTTTAACGCCTTGTAAACAAAGGTTGTTGCTATAATATTATTGGTAATCATACAAATTATTATTATAGACACAGGTATAATTTTTTGGGTGTTTATTGTTACAGTCGAATACCAAGAGAGCTTACCCGATGCTAAGAGGAGAGGGGTTATATCTAGAGGAGAGAAAGGGAAGATGTTACCTGAAGATGACAGTAGGATATTATCTAACTATGTGTATTTAACCGAGAATCTGGATCCTCTAGAACCTCTATTAGATAGTTTGTATGAAAAACAAGTACTAAATGAGAATGACTTGGAAATAATCAGAAGAGTAGAATCTAGCGGTACAAAAGCAATGATACGTCAATTGTTAGATGTTCTTCGAACTTGTGGTATAAATGCATATCCTAAATTCATTGATTGTTTAACTAAATCAGGATATAGAGCAGTAGTCGAACAATTAACATCGGGTAAGTAAAATACCACAACTTATATTCGATACCATTATTTTAGTTTGTCAGTGATATTCATTTAAATATTTTCCCTTTAGGGATTCACCCATCAATCTTAAATTAAAAGGGCGACGGGACTCAATTGCTGAAAATGTAGCATAACGTTATTCTGTTTAATTTCAGATATTGATGGAATCGTTGAAATGGAACGAAAACAATTACAGATTGAGAAAAAATATTTCCATTTACAGAAAAGACTTCAGCAAATAAAGCAGGAGAGTGAACGGGCCCTTCACATATCTGCCAAAGAGAACCGAAGGATAAAAACGACGTTGAACTCATGGAGGATAGCTTTAAAAACAAAAACCAATATCTTGGTTCGATTTAAGTCCGAAATGAGAACGAAAACAAAGCTACTTGACCGACTAAAAGAGGAAAGGGACACAAGAAATGAAGATCTACAAATGACCAAAGTGAGAAACAGTATTTTGTGCGATGAACTGGACCGTATTTATGAACAAAATGTTATTATAGACAGAATTAAAGAAGAATTGGAACATGATGATAATGGACAAGGTAAACCAGGATAAACTGTAGTATTTAATAACCAGTAGTGTTTCTTGGCCGACTGTATATTCAATATTTTGATGTAAAACAGTTATAATGTTCAGCGCCGACCCGGTGTCCACTCTTCTCTTGTGGGCTAATTGCTGTTAAGTTAGTTGAATAATTTGAATAATTCTTTAAACGAAACCGTTTACACAATCTGGATTTAATACAATCCCGTTAATGGAATTATTTCTACAATTCTTTATCTAAGTGACAAATAGCATACCTGATCTTATAACAGTAAGGTTTTGTGGTTTGTTTTGATTTCTATCATCTTAAACTAATATCACGTATTTATATCCATTTAGTTTACATCTGTCTTTTTTTTATTTAGTATCGCAATATTTCAGATGTAGGGATAAATGAATCCGATTATTCGCCAGTTGATATTCAAGCAACAGATGGGAAACTACTGGTAAAACAAGAACCTCTAGATGTACATCAGACTGATGATAGAGACTGTAGTATACCGATATATGATCCACGGCAGTTTAAACCAGAGTCGCCGGATAGAGTAGTAGACGGTATTGCAAAAGGTTGTCAGCTTAATATAAAATATGATATATTCCTGCTTAGGCAGTTCATTTACTGTAAATTTTGTTGTCTTGCGCCATTACTAATTTTGCATCTCATTCCCATTAAGCATCTGTTACTTAGCGGGCTTTATAAGATCACACTTTGTATTGGTGAAATTACTACCGTGAACAACTTACTTTATCACCCAATAATACATTCTACAGTAGATATCGCTTGTGCGATATCTTTCATAATCTTAGGAGTGCACGAAGAACCAAGGTCCCGTATACACATTGTCGTATACACATTGTCGTGAACGTAAAAGAACCCTTGACAGTTGGAATTGGACGTTATAAGAGTAGGCCGTAGTCCCGCTGTCAGGGAACAATTGCCCTCATAGAACGCTGCATGACGTATGTCTGTCTTCATTGTCCTAGTAGGAGCAGAACAGTAGTGCGTTAAATCCCATTTCATTTCATGTCTTTTTAAAATTCTAGCGTCTTACAATATAGACCTGGTTGGCAAATACATGTTGTAAAGACTGACAATAGTAATAGTTTGATCGTGTATACTTGAGATGCTTGCACCCAATCAAAATGTGCATGACAGTGGTCACCATCTTGCTTTGGGCTCTCGCTCTACGATGAAGATGTGACTTCAACTAGTATGACCAATGCTAGAGCGATGTACAAAATAACTCCATCCCTCTGTTTGACCTATAGGAGTGTGTCTGCAAGATCCCAAGACCATTGCCAGCGGTCAGGTATAAATTGATTTATACATGACTTAAAATCTTTGTATGATATTAAAAATTGGGATATGGGCAGATCTAAAGCAGACTTCACGGTCCTCCGCCATGGTCAGTTTTGAGAAACATAAATTCTTTTGCAAAATGTGGGCGTATCTTGCATGTATCATTTAGCTGATCTAATATTTCATGAAATGCTTGGTGCAATATAACCCCGGGGAGTAGCTGTGATTCTATGCCGAAATTGGGTCCCGTGTTAGTTCCCTGCATTGGCCTAGAAAGTTCATCTGGATTTTTTTCGGCGTGTTGTCCCCTTGGGACGAAAAACCGAGGTAACGGGGACATATTGATTTCTCTCATAGCACACTGTATGCCCGTCTTCATTAAATCCATTTTGATATTTGGATGGGGTGTAGCCCAGTTAAATTTATTCTCAATCTGGCATTGTATTTGAAGCGAGAATCCGGGACGAAAATGAAATTAAAGAAAAGGCATTGGCTGAGTTAGATACACTTAAGATAGAACGAAACAAAATGGCAGAGCAAATTAGACATTTCAAACAACGGGAAGAGGAACAACAACAACGGGAAGAGGAACAAAAACGTCGGAAGCTGCAACTAAAACGAAGAGAGGATATGATGCAGAGGTTGAGTTTACCATGTGGAAAGACTTCCACGGAAGAAGCCACCGTGTCAGCATATCAACACGGTACGTTATTTACCATCATCATCATCATGAAAGATATTAACATGGTACATTGTACATCATCAGTATGTTAATCAGTGCGGGTATGAAAGGATGAAAATATTATTTTCTACTCGGTACCGTGACCTGATCTCATTTGATTTCTTTATTATATATCACATGGCAATGAATTGCAATTATGTATTTTGTCTGGTACCTTCCAGAAATGTATTATATTATGTGACTTTAAATCATAAGCGATAATCTCTTGTAAGAAGATCATTTTCGACAGTAGACATTACACTGCAAACATAATTAGTTGAACTTTGTCAATGGTGATCATCATTATTTTAACGCCTTGTAAACAAAGGTTGTTGCTATAATATTATTGGTAATCATACAAATTATTATTATAGACACAGGTATAATTTTTTGGGTGTTTATTGTTACAGTCGAATACCAAGAGAGCTTACCCGATGCTAAGAGGAGAGGGGTTATATCTAGAGGAGAGAAAGGGAAGATGTTACCTGAAGATGACAGTAGGATATTATCTAACTATGTGTATTTAACCGAGAATCTGGATCCTCTAGAACCTCTATTAGATAGTTTGTATGACATATCTGTACTAAATGAAGATGACTTGGACAAAATCAGAAGAGCAGAATCTAGCGGTTCAAAAGCAATGATACGTCAATTTTTAGATGTTCTTCGAACTTGTGGTATAAATGCATATCCCAAATTCATTGAATGTTTAATTAAATCAGGATATGGAGCAGTAGCTGAACAGGTAGACTCGAGTAAGTAAAATAGCACAACTTTATTAGCTTATTGGACCTACGTGTTATATTTTCTGTCGGTCGAGTTTTTACAAATTCCCGTAACCCACATGGAGGATTTCGACAAGAAGTTTCGCTATACAGAAATAAATGGCATTAGCATTTACCTGGTTCTCCGCATCTACATGTATAATATATATGTGTATGTTTCTTTTAATTTGTTTATTGCAGGGGGGGCCACTGTGGCTCAGTGAGTAGGATGTTGGCTCCCTAACCTGGAGGTGCCTTGCCAGGGACGGCTGTCAATTCGTTCGGATGGGACGAAAAACTGAGGTCCTGTGTACACACCGGCATGTACGCAAAAGATCCTTGGCAGTTGAAATTCCTTACAAGAGTAGTGACACTGTCCGGGCAAAATGTTCCCCCATAGCACACTGTTTTGCGTATGCCCGTCTTTATTAGCCCAGTCGGAGCAGAGCAGTAGGATGTTAAACTCTATTTCATTTTTGTTTATTGCAGGCGAAATGTCCTCACGAACAAATTACTCACCCGATGCTTGTGATAACAATGATACTGCCTATAATTCACTATTCACAGACACTGAAGAGCCAAGTACAATACCACGAACTGATGATAGCTCACATATAAATATAGTATTGACTGGCAGGACTGGGGATGGCAAAGGCTATACTGGCAATTACCTGATAGGAAAACCAGTAGCTGAACAGTTAGATTCGGGTAAGTTAAATAGCACAACTTATATTTGATATCATTATTTTAGTTTGCCAGTGATATTCATTTAAATATTTTTCTCTTCATGGATCCACTCAACGTAATGGCCAATCTGGTCAATCTAGGATAAGTACGATTAGTACATATAGTTAAATAAGACTGTAACACGAGCTAACCACAGGGCATACTGAAATAACCGATATTTTTCTTGATAAGTTTTGATCTAAATTTAGCAAAGAATGGGTATACAAATACAAAGTTATATTCATCTTCGATTATATCATTTTCACAAAGTGTACAAATTCCATTTTCTCTCGATAGTGACTCTTATCTTCCAGTTTCAATCCTCAATTTATGGCTAGCTAATCTTAACTTTGTTATCTCCTTGACGTTGGCAGGACAGAACTGCCAGAAGTGTTCTAATGTAATTCTAACATGTCATGGATAACACATGCTAGACTTTGTAGGAAATTTACTCCAGTTATTTGGATGGGTAGAAAGTAGAATGAAAGGCAGCTGTGCATCAGAGGAGATTTGACACTAATTTCTAAACTACCAATATCTAATAAAACCACATCGTCTTCTGAACTCTTGGCAAAAGATAATAATGCCCTGGATACACATTACAACCACGAAATTACCTTATACGGACAAAATGTGGTCTGAATTGTAAATAAATTTTGAAACTTAAAATATATGGTTAAATGGCTTCGTGGATTATTGTTCGTGATCATAGATTTTAGAACCTTTATAAGTCCAGGCAAGATAGCAAAAGTGCGGGCAGTTGCTGCAATAGAAATGCCGATCACGGTTTATGGTTGGTTTAAACGTATATTATGACCAAAAAAAAGTCCCAGTCCGAAATCCCTGCCCAAATGGGTCAAATTGGCCAAAATCCAAAATGGCCACCGCTTTTGGCTTGTAAATTCCAATTTCCACCCAATTGTCACAATATGATTGAGTTTGGTATCAACATATAAGTTTTCGGGGTAATTGAATCCATTTCCATACACATTTTTGTGATAAGTGTTACCACTGAGTCAATATTAGGGGTTATTCAAGATGGTGGTCAGTTTTGGCGGGAAAATTCGAATTTTACATAAGGATCAAGTTTGGTGTCAAAATATATGTTTTCGAGGTAGCTGAATCTATTTTTGTACATATTTTAGTGCTTAAATGATTCCCTGTGTCAATATAGAAGAAATTCCAATTTGGGATTTAGATTTCCGATTAGGGATTGGAGATTAATGATCTCCTACCTTAGACCTAATACAATGACTTTCATCCAGTATCAACTAAATTTCATTTGGAGTGTCTCCCAGTTCACTGCGGTAACGGCATAGGGGTATGTCGACTGGGGTCACTCTCGGGTCACTGCGGAAGCTGGTCGTGCCTTTTGAAGCACGTGGCTCAGATATGCAGTGAACCATTCAACAATGAACAACCCATAATTTTTGGTCAATTTTTTAAACATGCATTATGCAAGAGTAAAATCTGCTTATTACAAGTCTTTCTTTAGGCCTGAAATGTTATCTGATTTATCAATTAGACATTAATTAACTTATCCAGACCATAATAAACTCTTGATGTCAAGGCTAGCCTTCGATGTTGGCTGGATTAGATTCCTATATGCAGCTAACGGCCGTTGATAATTAAATCAGAAAAAGCGGATAATCGAGACTATGCTGTTTATATTAATGATTTTAGTAATGATGACCGAGACTATGCAAAAATTTCACACGCTTCTTTCTCGGCTCATAGTGGATCAATTTGACTGAAATTTTCAGCAAATTACCTTTACACTATCTAGTCTTTAACTATTATAGCGAGAACTGCCATCTCTTTATCTTATCTCCCATAATGTATCTTTAAGGTTAATGAAGTGGAGGAGTCTGTATATCAAGGTCTAGAGGGTCCGCGGTGCCAAAATTCATGTTCTGTAATAAAGACTAGCAGACGGTCCATTACAACATATATAATCGGTGACCGCTGTTACAACAGTAAACAGTAGAACTCGCAATGCCTATTTTTGGACAAGCCAAGACAGTTCAAATGACGACTTAAAATTAATCTAGTTGTATTTAATAAATCAGCATTGAGGCTGGTGTCCCTAAATAGATGACACTTATTAATTACTTGCACATCTAACTTATTTATAAAACATCTAGTACAGAAATTGTTCTTCACTCTGTGTAACCTAAGCAAAAAATCTAGTTGCAGAGGCATGCTGGCCACGTAGTCAACCGCCTACCGCCTACCCTGCCCTCATAAATTTAAAAACAAAAGAAACTCGAAATGGTTGATAACGCTCGAATCCGATGAGATTTCCTAACAAGGTATAATGGAAGGGAGCGGGGGTGGCTATGTGCCCTCTCTTCCGAAAATGTGCCATCGAATATTGTGCCCACTTTTTCTGCTGCAACGGGAACCATTATTGCCGGTTAGCATACTCAGGGCCAATACGCAAACCGTCACAACGAATGACATTTAATCTGTCACCAGTAACTTCCTTGGCCTGGCTTAAAGTGTATTTTGATCGTCGTCTCGTCCTTGGGGTTGTCAGTCTACTTTCAATTCTACCTCCCTTTGTAAGGGATACCAGTCCCTTTTGATGCTTGTTTTCTTTACTCACAAGTCGTTTAGTTCTTGATTGCAGCTAACTATGTTCATGTTCGGATCTTTGTGACTTAATCATAATCCCTTAACCAAGTGTCAATGTATGGTATGTCATAACATATACGTCAAATCGCTTCTACCATGTGCCACAGAACTCAAATTGTCCCCGATCCTACCCCCCCTCCTAAATTGCCCTAACTTTGGTCTGCCTACCCTCGGAGGCCCTAGAACGCCCTTGGCTTATTGTTGAACTTAGTCATGACTTTGCACCAAGTTTTATTGTCCTAAATTTTCTGCCATTGAAATTGGTATCTCCGCTCATTTTTGAACGTAAGCCATTATTGTCAGCTTCCAATACCCGTTATCTTTCCGTCATTTTGGGAATGACGATGGGCAGTTCACTGCATATCTGACAAACAGGCGATATTGTATCCATCTGTGTCTCAACATTTGAATCATTTTCTGTAATAAATTCGCCACGTGTTGGCTATCTTGGCTCAATTTTCGAGGTTGGTGATCGAAATCGGACACGCCCACGACACTGCGTCCACTGTGGGCTGAGAGTGACACCTTTCGTCATGCCTGCTACGCTGCTTCCGTAGTGGGCAGTGATCGACCCGAGAGTCTAAATGAAATTTAGTTGATGCTTGATGAATGCCATCGTATTAGATCTGAGGCAGACTCGACCACTCGTAATCCCCAAATCTCCAATGGGATGTCCCATTATTTTGACACAGGGGAACCAGTTAATTACCAAGATGGAAAAAATGTGTCGAAACTGAGATCAGCTGCCTCCAAAACATATATATATTGGCACCAAATGTGGTAATTTAGTAAAATTCGAATTTTCCCGCAAAAACTGGCCGCCATCTGGAATTATTTCCCTATATTGACCCCGCGGTATAACTAATCACCAAAATGTGTGTGGGAATGGATCCAGCTACCTCGAAAGGATATATTTTGATACCAGAATCAATCATATTATGGTAAGTGGATAAAAACTGGCATTTTCCAGTCAAAACCGGTGGCCATTTTGGATTTTTGCCAATTTGACCCATTTGGGCACGGATTTCGGACTGGGACTTTTTTTTGGGTGATAATATACGTCTAGACTGACCATAAAACGTGGTCGGCATTTCTATTGCAGCAACTGCCCGAAATGGTGCAAAATTGAGTTAAAATGCCTGGACTGTCATAATATGTATTCGATGTTGATAAACGTTCAAATATAAATGTTGATAAAACAACAATCGTTAAGTGGACCCCCCCCCCCTCCGGATTTACACAAATAGTAGAATGCTTGGTGGAATATAGTCCCGAGAGGTAGCTCTGATTCTAAGGCGAAATTACGTCTCGTGTTCGATCCCTGCATTTGCCGAGACAGTTCACTTGGATTTTCCGATGTGTTTCCCCCTTAGGATGACAAACTGAGGTCCCATGTACATTTTGGCATGACGTAAAAGAACAAAAGTATCCTCATAGCTCACTGTATGGTGTATGCCCGTCTTCATTAACCCAATCGGAGCATAACAGTAGGATGTTAAACCCATTTCATTTCATTTCCAAGGCGAAATAGCTCTCGCATGAACGGATGGGTGTGCTACAAATGTATGGGTAGTCATGTTTTGTGATTTGGTAATTTTATGTTGAAGATGATCCAGCAAGTGAAAGCAATGTATACATCAAGGACAGTGGTATTCGCCAAACAGAAGTCAACACTGGAGAAACGATGGTAACTGATATACAAGTGGAAGATAAACCTAAAGATGATGGTATGCACACTTGTTATTTTATTCTGATTTTGTAATATCATTTAGCCGAAATATGTCTCGTATGAACGGATTGAAGTTCCACAAATGTATAGGTAGGCATGTTTTGTGATTAGTAATTTTATATTGAAGATGATCCAGCAAGTGAAAGTAATGAATACATCAAGCCCAGCAGTACTAGCCAACCAGAAACAGACACTGGTAAAAAGTTGGTAACTGATATACAAGTGGAAGCTAAACGCAAAGAAGGTGGTATGTACACTTGTTATAATTGTCCGATTCCTTTCGAAGAAGACAGGGGAATATCAAAATGGATCCGTCCGCCTGTCTCTCTAGGTGAATGCCTTGATGACGTTCGAAGATGGGCGATTTCTGATTAGCTAAGCAGAGATAAGCAATTTGATTGGTTGAAGCTTTGGTTTTTTATGCAAAGGATACTGACTGATGAGATTAGACTTAAAAGTATTTAGAGACGGCGGTGACTGCACGTGCACAGGAAGACTATTCCATAGTTTTATTGTATTCGGGAAACAGGTTTTATATAAAAAAAAAAAGAAGGTTTACATTGTGGTATTCTCAAATTATGATTTCTAAGATTGTAATAATTCGTTTCGTGTTATATTTTCATTGGAATATCAGACAAATATCGGGCACTATAGCAATTAACGATTTTATAAAAGATAGACGAGTTTGTGCTTTAGTCGGTGTTTGAACAGTGGTCCCCACATTAGTTCCTCATAAACATATTTTCTTGAGGAATGTCCAAGATCTATTATGATTTGTCCTGATTCTAGTAATTCTAAATCTTTTGCATTACAATTATTCCATATAATTTCTCCATATTCAATAACAGGACGTATAAATGGAGTATGTATTTAACATAATACAGCTCTATGTAATTTGAATTTTAATTGTCGTAATTGGTTGAGGTCATATCATTTGTAATTGTAAATAAGGAGGCATCGACAGCAAATAGTCGTACTTTGTTATTAAAAATAGAAAAGGAAAACCCGGATTCACAATTTACGACCTTTTAAATAGTTATACACTGTTAAAAGGATTTTGTCGAATCGTCCTTAAAATATTGAGCAAATTTGACCCATAAATATAGGGTACATACATGACGGACTTAAAATATTTTTGGGGTAGCTTTGACCCATTGAGTTTGATTAGTAATGACTTAAAATTATTGGGTCGATGTGTGTGGTATTTTGGGGTCGGAATTGACATGTGTCTTTTGACTCGCCATACATGGAATATTTGGATCGGCCTTCCAAAGGACCTGAAATATTGGGTCGATTTGACCCATATCAACTGGGTGAAATGTATTAGGCCGAAATCAACGTGGATATTTGTGGGTTCCCCTTCGTTAAATTCAAGAAAAAAGCTGACGTTTCAAGAAAAGCAAAACATTCACCATACTCTAGGGTCGAATCTCGAATCACAAGACTGCGTGCAAAACAGACAAGCAAAGGACCCCGCATTTCAATACATAATGTTCTTCCATAAAAATATGACAACTTTATACATCTGAATATTATAATTTATTTTTAGAAATGGTAAAAGATAAATAGAACGTGCTTCTCGATGCTGATAGGGCACATTCAGACGCAGAGATGGTGATAGTAACGATTATAGTGAAGCAGTCAAGCGCCAGGATGTTCGCGACTACTTTGTTTTATTTATATTTACTGATACTATCATATTTGATTATTTGTTAGCGTAGGACATTGCCTTCATTTATATAGATATTAAACATGTATTATATGTCTTATCATAGAAGTCTATAGTTTTATGTTCTCTCGTAATCATTTCGTTAAATACCTTAATTGTCCATACCTTTCTAACCAGGGTAATTATTTTTAGATTAGGGGTAAAAGATAAATCCTACTTGTTAAAATGATTTATATAATTAGTAAATAATTATTGTCATCGAATGATTGATGTTTTGTCATATATATAGTGTAACCAATATATACATTATACTGTTATAATCAATATGATACTGTTTATTAGTCGTGTTTATGTTCTTATGATTTGATTTTTAAATGCAATATTTGTGAACCGCCAGTAGGAATAAATGTCTCTTATACATACATTATGCTGGCGGGAATTTGCACGGTAGGCTAGCCATTGGTACTGCGGTTTAAGGTCAGTGATTCACTCGCTGATATCGACAAGCTACGTTCCGATGGCATAGAACATCCCCTCGTGAAATAGGTCCTTGTCCCTTTTGTTTCAGACAAGTTGCAGATTCAAGACAAAATTGCAGAATCATGAATAAATACGGCGAAAGCTCTTTGCCCGAAAAAGTAAAGACGAACTGGCAGATTCAAGAACCAGTATGGCGAATGCTATTCGCCCAAAAAAGTAAAGACACTTTTAGAGTATTGATATATATATATTTTGAAAGTTTTTGTTACATAAAGGTTTGAAAACTGAACGAGTCTGTCTTATTCCTACGTTGAAGCTTATTATAATTTTAGCAAAACACCGTTACTGACCACTTTTTAACTGGTCCTTACACACCCTTCCGAAGTTCCGTTTACCGGTGGCTCGTGATCAGCCAGAAATTGATCACTGGTGGCAGAGATACCAAGCTCCCCATACCCCAAACGTGGTTATCCCTTCAAGAAAACGTTACAATGGTTAACTCGTTTCATCTTCGCCTTTAGGAGCAGATCAGGCCTACTCTTCCTGGATGCCGTATACCTTAAGACTTTTTTAATTAAACAAAATCGGTGGCACCTCCGGATGGCCAGAGACTGATGTTAAAGACTGATGGTTAATGTCGTTAACTCCAGCATCTATTTCGCCATCTACAAAATGGCCGACGAGAATTGAATGTTTTGATAGTTGAATTTCATTAGGACCTAATGTGGCTTTGAACACACGGCATGCAAGCATGCCTGCCTTATTTGACATTATATTATTTCAGATTATACTGCCACCATGGGCCGTAGGCGTTATATAGCGATTAGCGACGATTCCTGAATGATCGAGATTTACGGTCGGCATTTCTTTTATCAGGCTACCGCTTCAAAATGTACACAAGTGAATGACGAGTCTTATGTAGGCTAATCTTACAAATAAACTTGCTATTTCTATCAATGATTCAGGTACCTATAATAACAGACCATCACGTGTAGGCTACACGGTAAAAGTAAAAGTAAATTTGCTGGAAATTTGGTTATCCTTGTAAGACTTGATGTGTTGTGTAGGCTGCACGGTGCCGGTACATATTTCATTCAATACCCGGTACGGTATTTTAAAAGACCAAAGCCACCAATAATACTCAATAGGCAATACATGTAGTTTTACATCTGACTGTCATAAAATTTTGTAAATGTATATGATAGCCTAATATTGCTGTGATATTTAAGCAAAACTTTATTAATATAACCAAATAATAAACTGGATCTTAGTAAAGCATCTAAAGAATGGGCTAATGTAAAGCAAATTAAGATTTGGCAAATAAAAATTCCACTTGGCCATAAAATATATAAACAAATGAAATGAAATGTTGTTTAATGGCACGTCAGCTCCAACCGGGCTATATTGCGCCAAACATATGGTGATTTATGCGAGACAAGTTAAATAAATATCACAGAAAAAGTATTATATGCATAAATAAAAACGATATCACAGTAACTAAAATTAAAAATGAAATAAACCTTTTATGCATATTAATATTTAAAATACAAAAATGAAGTGATAAATATTCAATTAAAATTTATGATAAAAACATGTCTCTTTTAAAAAGTCTAGTATGTTACAATAAAATATATAAACAATTTTGCATGTGAAAATGATAGCTATAAATTGCTATATCCTATGTTTACAACATTATGCTGCTGACATTTTATTGTTGTTGAAATGAGTTAGTGCATATTGCTTTAAGCGCTGGACGCAGTAGCCGAATGAATCCGCGCTTAATGATTCGCGAATCAAACATGTTTGATATATTCGCCCGAATTATACTTAATCACCAATCATATTGAGAAGTCACGTGATTGTTTGAAGACATGGTCGCTGCCATGTTTAATCATGCGATGTCAAAGGTGATGCAATCGACTAGTGAATCAGGTGGGAGTATGGCCACTTATTTGGCCGAATGATTCGGCTAGTGTATCCACGACAGACCTTGTGATTTCATGTGCACACATTAAGCACAAGACCATTCAACCCCCACATTGAAAAAATGAAATGAAATGGGATTTAACGTCCTACTGTTCTTCTCCTATGCTGGGCTAATGAAGACGGGCATACGCCATACAGTGTGTTATGAGGGAAATTTTGCCCGGGCAGCGGCACTATCGCCTACTCTTATATCGAATTCCAACTGCCAAGGGATCTTTTACGTGCATTCTAATGTATACACGGGACCTCGGTTTTTCGTCTCATCCGAAGGACTAGACAGCTTTCCTTGTCAGGCCCTCCGTCCTGCATCACTGGCAAGGGGGAACCACGCCGGAAAATCTCAATGAACTTTCTCGGCCAATGCAGGGATCGAACACCAGACCTCCAGGCTAGCGAGCCAGCGTCTTACCCACTTAGCCACGTGACCCCCTCCCACATTGAAAAGAAAAGACACAAGCAAAGAACTAAATGTTAGCCCAGAAGTTACCCGGAATAGGGTCGCCTGTCCAACCTCGTGGGTTTTCTCCGGGTCCTATGGTTTCCTCCCACTGCTAAAGACCCCTACACGCAAGCGAATTATTGAAATAAAATTATACCATATGAAAGGCCCCAAATGACCTAGTTTGTGTCGAGTGGACATTAAACCCCATTTCTCTCTCTCTCTCTCTCTCGGTCAGACAATTTGGGAGAATGCACACACAGCGGTGCTATATGAACAGTATGAACAACTAGATGCTGTTTCTTGCCAGGACCCTTGTCCGACACCACTGTCAATGGTAAATTATTCCGGAAATCCTGAGTAATTTTGTTGACATGCCGGGATCCAACCTGGGATAATTGAATTACTCATGCTCTTATTATCAAAAAACGTTCGAAAAAGACACCCATTACATATGCCATACAGTGTGCAATGAGGCACTAAGGCCTTACATGTATCTTATTTCAAAATCCACCTGTCCAACTTTTACATACACGCCAATGTGCATGTGTGATGTCGTTTTTTTTTTTGTTGTGCCATCCGCACGACTATACAACTGTTTCCTCCTGGTCCCTATGGTTTTCTCCCACTACAAAGGACCCCTACAGCCAAATAATTGAAAAAAAATTGATCCATGTGTTAGTCCTGCTATGGCGTAGTTTGTGTAGAGTGGACATTAAACTTCATTTCTCTCTCTTCTTGCCAGGCCCTATGTCCTGCACCACTGGAAAGGGGGAACCAAGGCGTAAAATCTAGAAGAGCTTTCCTGGGCAATGACAGGATCGAACACGGGATGACTCGGATAGTGTGCCAACGTCTCACTCACTGGGGGGGGGGGGGGATGACCGAATGGGTAGCACGTGCTCGCTGTATTATAAAGTCTGTCATTGAGTCAACTGGCGTGGTTTCGATTCCCCGGTTGTACGTGACAAGGAGTAGGGTCGCCTGTCCAACCTTGTGGGTTTTCTCCGGGTCCTCCGGTTTCCTCCCACTTCTAAAGACCCCTAAGCGGAAGCCAATTATTGAAATAAAATTGAACCATATGTTAGTATGAAATGACCTAGTTTGTGTCGAGTGGACATTAAACCCCATTTCTCTCTCTCTCACTGAGGCACAGTGTCTCCCAATATCAAGCAAGAATTTTCTTTGATCTGACAAGCTGGATTATATTCAATATACATGTAAGAACCAGAATTGTTTTAATTTGAGACAATTTTTTTAGATGTCGTTTAACATTATATTACATTCATTAAAGTGAAAAGAAATTGTACGACATGTACTTGTAAAGTTGTTTGATATATACAGCTTCAAAACAAATTTGGTTTTGTAAAATAAAAAGTTACTGTAGGCCCTATTGAAATTTTCTCTTTCAGTATTTGACCAAATTTGATGCCGACAAAATTTGGTTTTGATACCATAAATTAACCTTCCAATACACCTATGTATACTTTTGATAATATCGGGGGTGGGTTTTGGATGGTGAATGGTTATCGTAAGGTCTGTTATTGAGTCAACTGGCATGGTTTTGATTCCCCTGTTACGTGACTAGGAGTAGTCGCCTGTCCAACCTTGTGGGTTTTCTCCGGGTCCTCCGGTTTCCTCCCACTGCTAAAGACCCCTACGTGCATGCGCAAATTATTGAAATAAAATTGAACCATAGTCTCTAAAAGACATTAAGTAGGTCTGTAGTCTATATTGAAATTACGAGAATCTGTCATTTAAAAAAAAAACGGTCCTAGGCCTACGTAGGCCCTGAAATGAAACGAAATGGGGTTTAACGTCCTACTGTTCTGCTCCTGGTTTTGATTCCCCAGTTACGTGACTAGGAGTAGTCGCCTGTCCAACCTTGACGGTTTTCTCCGGGTCCTCCGGTTTCCTCCCACTGCTAAAGACCCCTACGTTCATGCGCAAATTATTGAAATAAAATTGAACCATAGTCTCAAAAAGACATTAAGTAGGTCTGTAGTCTATTTTGAAATTGCGAGAATCTGTCATTTAAAAAAAAAGGGTCCTAGGCCTACGTAGGCCCTGAAATGAAATGAAATGAAATGGGGTTTAACGTCCTACTGTTCTGCTCCTAACCTGGGCTAATGAAGACGGGCATACGCCATACAGTGTGCTATGAGGGAAATTTTGCCCGGGCAGCGGCGCTACGGGACCTCGTTTTTTTTGTCCCACCCGAACAACTAGACAGCTGTCCTTGTCAGGCCCTCCATCCTGAATCACTGACAAGGGGAAACCACGCCGGAAAATCTGAATGAACTTTCTCTGCCAATGCAGGGATCGAACACCCGACCTCCAGGCTAGCGAGCCAGCATCTTACCCACTTAGCCACGTGATCCCCGCGTAGGCCTTACACCTATCATATTTTCAATGATATCGAAATTTCAGAAACTATAATTCATGAAAAGTTAAAATATTGAACAACAATGTTTTGATACAATAACTTCAACTTCAACTTTTTATTTGCATATTACGTCCATTAAGAACATATTTGCTTTGGAAATGTTTTGATACAATAATTAACATTTGCTTTGGAAGAAATGTAAAAAGATTACAAAAAATGTTGACATTTAGACATTGCTAAAATTTGCTTATTATTATTATTTCTGTTTCTTAATATTATACTATTATTATTATTACAGCATATTTATAGTGCTCAGGGGAACTTACAGAGTGACAATACAAAAAAACACAATGTTAACAGTTGTATTATAAGTTCCATGGTAATAATATACTAAAATACAACAGGGTCAGATAGAATCCTGTTTAAATTAAATATGTGTTTTTAAGTTGTTTTTTTTAAATAAATATATAGAGATGTAGGCCTACAACATCTTAAACTAATTTAATTAGCCTATTAGTATTATCAAAATGGCGATCAAGTACCGGTATTTAAAAATATTGTTGACCTATTTTTTTTGTGGGTGTGTGGGTGTTACTGTGACCCAGATGTGAGATAATTAATACATCACAAGTCTCAAGCGAAATAGGCCTATAGCCCAGTTCATGAAAGTTGTTAAGATATTGGAAAACAATGTTTTGATACATAATTCAACATTTTTTTAGGAAATAGATTTATAACCAAACACAAACAAAAGAATTTCTGTTAATGTTAATGATACCGGTAGTAAAAAATGATTTTTAACTTTCTAATTTTTTTTTACTCGTATTTTCTAAAGATCGCTAGGATTGGTCAATAATGACGTACTTAAGTGAAATTTAATCCAATCGTAGCCTTCGTCTCATGTTATGGGCGCCATTTTTCTTTTCGCTAACTTGATTGATACTATTTAAAACAATTTAAGGTAAGTTATTATAATATTTCTCAAAGTTTTAATTGTTGTAAAGACCAGGTTTTTGTTATAGCTAGCCAATTTAATGATTAGTTACGATTTATCACTAACAACATTTCTAAGTTGCTGAAAATCGCGTAAAAATAAGTTTAGTGTGATTATGACTCATGACTCGCAAACAATTTGGATTTGGTATTATGCATTGCGTCGAAATGCCAACTTCATTGATTGATGAAGTACACCGAATTATTTATAATTTGACGAGTTGTCCCAGAAAATTCTTCAGTTTAATTTGAACTAGATCTATGCAGAGAATTGATTTATTCATTTCATTTTCATGGCATATCATTGCCATTGTGATTGTCGAATTGGGGCGCCATGGGTGTGTGGACGAGTTGACCAATGTCGTGTCAACGACTAACCAGTGTACATGTATTTTGATATTTGTGGACTACATAACTAGACTTTTTGTGTGGACGAGTTAACTGGCATTCATTTTGAATGATTACAGTTGTTTTCGGTAAATTTAAACTGCGGTACACTATATTGGTACTTGAAAAAAGGTGAATTTATTTCGTCTTTATTTTTTTTTCAGAGGAGGTAAATTAATAATCCACCAGTGCAGTATGTGAAAAATGTGTCTAGACAAGATGGTAAATTGAAGTAAACTTATTCTGTCACCCTACATGTCTGTTATTCCATACTTGGGCCGATGATCTGAAATCCGTTAGTTCAATGGTTCTTGAGGTTGATACCGGTACATGGTTGGGCGGCCTGAGAATCTGAAAGTCAGATATAGAGATTACCCCTCAGTACTGCTGTCCAATAATCATACGTTCCCTACCTAATTCCCTGTAGTTTAAAGGCAGCTAATGGCCCGTAAATTTAAATCTTTCAACCTTTTATTCCGATGGTCCCAATATTGAATAATTTCTCAAAGTATCATAAAGTCTGTCATTGAGTCGACTGCCGTGGTTTCGAATCCCCGGTTGTACGTGCAAGGAGTAGGGTCGCCTGTCCAACCTCGTGGGTTTTCTGCGGGTCCTCCGGTTTCCTCCCACTGCTAAAGACCCCTACGCGCAAGTGAATTATGTAAATAAAATTAAACCATATGTTAGTCCCGAAATGACCTAGTTTGTGTCGAGTGGACGTTAAACCCCGTTTCTCTCTCTCTCCCTTGTTGCTGGAAAATAAAACATGACACATTCCTAACTCAACATTAACTTCTTAGGGCAAGTAGTTCAATGATTTCACTTGCCTGAAAATGAAACTGATTGCCCAAATGTACAAATTGCATCAATTTTGCTTTGTAGGATAATTAAGTCATATAGGTGGGATTGTTTATGTAGTCTGATAAAAAATCTCCAGTTAACTTTAAATGTCGCTCCCCAGTCCTTTTTATGTGGACGTATATTGTCGTCGCCCCTGTCCGTCCGTCCACAATTGCTTGTGAACACTTTACAGGTCACAATTCTTATCCAATTTCAACGAAACTTGAAATATAGGTTTATCTCCCCAAGATCTCGGTTCCTTTCGATATTAACATTAGCATGTATCGGACCGTAACTTCGTGGATTATGGCCCATGATTGTACGTAAAATCGCGTTTTTAGGTTGTGAACACTGTCGAGGTCACAATTTTTATCCGATGTGGTTTAAACTTTAAATGTATGTTTATAACCCACAGATCTCGGTTCCTTTCGATATTCGCGCATATCGGACCATAACTTCCTGAATTATGGCCCCTGATTGTACGAAAAATCACGTGTTTAGCTTGTGGACCCCATAGAGGACACAATTTTTATCAGATTTAAAAACAATGTGTGAATATATCACTGTTACACCCTAAGGATGGTTGAGTTCGAATTTTGTAAAAATCGAACTGAAACTGACGGACAAAATGGCCGCCCCTCGCTCGCAAATACATGTAATGTCAAAATATTGCGTATCAGGGTTGTGGACTGGAGGTCACAATTTTCATCTGATTTTGATAAAATTTGACATGCATGTTTATAACCCACAGATCTCAGTTCCTTTCGATATTCGCGCATATCGAACCATAACTTCCTGAATTATGGCCGAAAAATCACGTTTATAGCTTGTGGTCCCCCTAGAGGTCACAATTATTATCCGATTTAAAAAAACATTTGAATATATCACCGTTATACTCTAAGGATGGTTGATTTCGAATTTCGTAAAAATCTAACCAAAACTGACAGACAAAATGGCCACGCCTCATTGTCAAATGGCGTAAAAATATGGTATATCAATGTTGTGGACCCTGTAGAGACTTGAAATGCATATTTACAACGCAAAGATCTTTCGATATTCGTGCATATTGGATCATAACTTCCTGAATTATGGCCCTTGATTATATGAAAAGTCGCGTTTTTAGGATGTGATCCCTCAAGATGTCACAATTTTTATCCGATTTAAAAAAACGTTTGAATATATCACTGTTACACCCTTATGATGGTTGAGTACGAAGTTTCGTACAAATTGGACCAAAACTGCCGGACAAAATGGCTGCTCCTCGTACGCAAATATTGTAAATATATGGTATATCAAGGTTTTGGACACTCTGGAGAGGGGACACAAATTTGATCAGATTTTGATGAAACTTGAAATACATGTTTATAACCCAAAGATCTTGGTTCCTTTCAATATTCATGCATATCGGATCGTAACTTCCTGAATTATGGCCCTTGATTGTACGAAAAATCACTTTTTTTGAGCTTGTTCTCTGTCCATCTCTTGCAAAATGTCGGCAAATCATGCATGGCAACCGCTTGTTAAAAAAATGTATGGGGATTGTTCATAAATTGCTGCAATTAAATTGTATCTTTTTCTCACTATACATGTAACTCATACCCTCGTATGTAGAACGGAGGGGCTGACAAGGAAAGCTGTCTAGTCGTTCGGATGGGACGAAAACCCGAGGTCCAGTGTAAACATTGGCGTGCACGTAAAAGATCCCTTGGCAGTTGGAATTCGATATAAGAGTAGGCCGTAGTGCCGCTGTCCGGGCAAAATTTCCCTCATAGCACACTGTATGGCGTATGCCCGCCTTCATTAGCCCAGGTTAGGAGCAGAACAGTAGGACGTTAACCTCCATTTCATTTCATTTCATTTCATACCCTCATCTTTGAGAAGAATCATCCCATCTGATCTAAAAAGATAATTTTATGTTTTCAGATGGTGAGCTTGTGACCCGGATGGATGAATGATGGAAAGACAAATAATAAGTGCTGTATACAGTATTTGGTATAAATCAGTCATTGAAAGTCATTACAGCTGAAGATTTTAATGACGCTCTGTACCGGTACTAACAATGTTGGTTACAGTCAATGGAAGGTAATCCTTTGTATGCATTCACATTTCAATACAGTCATATATTTCCGTCATCCACTCCTGTGGTCTGTCATCCGTATTTGTCTTAGCACAATACAGGCCTTAGTCTTAGTTAATCCCCTTTCCTTCATGGATTATAGCACCTGATTGTATTGAAAAAATCACATTTTGAGCTTGTGAAACCTCCAGGAATCACAATTTTTATCTGATTTTAAAAAACAAAGGTTCAACTATATCACCGTTACATCTTAATAACAGTTGAGCTCAAATTTCGTGAAAATCAGACTGAAATTGCCCAACAAAATAGCCAAGGTTTTGGACCCATCTAGAGGTCGCAATTTTGAACTTAAAATGTATGTATATAACCCAAAGATCCCAGATCCTTTCAATATTCGCGCATATTGGGTCGTAACTCCCTGGATCTCATTTCCTTTCAATATTCATGCATATCAGACCATAACTTATAGATTATGGCCCCTGATCGTATGAAAAATTGCATTTTTAGCTTGTGGACCCTTTAGAGTGACAATTTTTATGATAAAACTTGAAATGTATGTTTATATCCCAAAGATCTCGGTTCATTAGAATATTCAGGCATATCGGACCAAAACTTATGGATTATGGCGACTGATTGTACAAATCACATTATAGAGATCACAATTGTTATCCAATTTTGCTGAAACTTAAATCGCTTTTTGGGCTTGTTCTCTGTCCACCTCTTACAAAATGTGGGTGTATCCTGCATGGCATCTGCTTGTTTTCACTGTGTCTCTTAGTGTTTCCATGGGAATCTGGGGGGTTGGATGGCCGACTGGTTAGCTCATGTCTGTCATTGAGTTAACTGGCATGGTTTCGATTCCTCAGTTGTATGTGATGAGGAGTGGGGTCAACTGTCCAATCTCATGGGTTTTCTCCAGTTTCCTCCCACTGCTAAAGACTGCTACGCGCTATCGAATTATTGAAATAAAATGGAACCATATATTAGTCCCGAAATGACCTAGATTGTATCGAGTGGACGTTAAACCTCATTTCTCTCTCTCTCCGCAGGAATTTAGTATTTTCTAGTAAGATTGGGTGTCCCTACTTTCCATATCCAAACTTACCATATTTTATTCGAAATAATCTCCCTATAATTACTTTTTTCGGAATGCATCTTTAACTGAACATTTTTTTTTGTTTTAATTTCAGGTTAATCAAACCTATGAATGTGGTCGAATAAGGTGTGGAGTTGATTTATAGCAACATTGAATGTGGGTTAAATATGGTGTGTTAAAGATGCAAGAAAACACACGAAATGTGTAAACTGTAATGGATTATAGCCTGACGCTATCCAAATTACAAAACACCTGCCCTTGAGTCTATGAATATTTATTTTTTATGGCACCCACATTTTCATGTCGCTGCCTCTTTCCGTCCAGATGTACCTCCGGTGAAATTTGTTTGTGTTCACAATTATCCGATTTTAATGAAATTTAAATGTATATTTATATTCAAATCATCTGGGATCGGATTCATTTTGAACTCTAACCTCATGGATTATGGCCCCTTATATTGTGGAAAAATTGGGTTTTTAGCATGTGGGCCCATCCAGAGGATTTTGGCATAGAATATTACACCTGATTGTACGATCCATTGTTTTTAACTTCTGGATCCTCTAGAATTCTCAGTTTCATATGCCAACATTTCCCATGCTCGAATTAACCCCTCTTTGCTGAAGATTTGGCTTTGGAGTTCAGAGTTATGCCCCATAGCCAAAAACTTTGAATTTGATAGGAGTTACAGTTTTTAACCGATCCTTTTCAGATTTGGTGTGAAGCATTGGATTCATGAGATCACAAACCCCAACGATATGCAGCGATTCGAAGATAACCTTTTCAAAAAAGCTTGTGAATGTGATGAGGCTACAATGTTTTAATTTGCCGTGTAGCATTGGGACCATGAGAGGACAAATCCAATAAATTTCAGCAATCCACACTTAACCCACTTTTTGGGAAATCATGTGAACGTGATAAGGCTACAATTTTTTTAACAGATTTTTTTCTAATTCTATATGAAACATTGGGACAATGGGTGATTAGCCTTATTTATATTCCTTATTCTCTTTTGCAATATGTGGGTGTATCTTAGATGGCAACCACTTGTTAATTGTATCAATTGTGTTGTAATATTTTGAAAACAATAATAAATAATAAATATCAAAGTGGTGTTTTGTTTCATATTTGCTGTTTTTCAGCACAACTAGGATTATTTAGTGTGCTATGAGGGAAATTTAGCCCAGATGTGGCTTCTCTGAATTGTCCTCTTTTAATTACACAGGTTTCTTTTTTTTACATGAACGACAATTTCTACATGGAACTTTGGCTTTTCAGCCCCATCACTATCACAACCAAACACCATCCTTTGCCAGGCCCTAGATCTACTGATCAGGCGAACGGTGCAGAAAATCCTGGGAGGGTGGAGTAACTTTCATGACTGACACTGGGATCAAATACAGCCCCCCCCCCCACCTGGTTTGTGAGCTAGGCCTCACACTGTTGAAGTCTGCAACCTTACTGTGTAGAAGTGATAATAACAACCAATAAGCACTGGGTTAAAGTGAGAAAGACACCCGATAAGCACTGGGTTGAAGTGAGAAAAACACCCGATAAGCACCGGGTTGAAGTGAGAAAAACATCCGATAAGCACCGATTTGAAGTGAGAAAAACACTCCATAAGCCCTGGGTTGAAGTGAGAAAAACACCTGATAACCACTGGGTTGAAGTGAGAAAAGCACCGGTTTGAAGTGAGCAAAACACTCGATAAGCACTTGAGTTGAAGTGAATAAAACACTCAATAAGCGCTGGATTGAAGTGAGCAATACACTCGATAAGCACTGAGTTGAAGTGAGAAAAACACCCGATAAGCACTGAGTTGAAGTGAGAATAACACCCGATAAGCACTTGGTTGAAGTGAACACTTCGTTGAAGCCTAATTTGCATATTTGGCATGGCTTCTTCCTCACTTCAACATCATTTCTGCCTTCTTTATTTCATTGAAAATTTGAAGTATCGTTACGGAAGTGTGGTAGAAATGAACACTTCAGATATCAAATTTTTCACTTCGAGCACGTCTCGGTTTAGTGTCACCTACACTTCATATGGGTGGCGTCATCACTTCATTTGCGTGAGGGTGGGACGTTAATCCCTATTTCATTTCATTTCATATTTCGATATAAGAGCAGGCCGTAGTGCCGCTGCCCTGGCAAAATTTCCCTCATAGCACACTGTATGGCGCATGCTCGTCTTCATTAGCCCAGTTTAGGAGCAGAACAGTAGGACGTTCAACCCCATTTCATTTCATTTTATATTTGAAACATGATAACTCGTGTTTTATTAAAGTTTTAACTACGGTTAATGAACTGAAAATACTAGATGTGTTCAATAACCAAAGAATCGTATAGTTATTTGAATCGTCGAGCTTTAATTACAAATGAATATCACCTTTTGTTTACACAGGCGGGTCACGGTGGCTAAGTGGGTAGGACGCTGGCTCGCTAGCCTGGAAGTCGGGTGTTCGATCCCTGCATTGGCCGAGAAAGTTCATCCAGATTTTCCGGCGTGGTTCCCCCTTGTTGGTAATGTAGGACGGAGGCCCTCACAAGGACAGCTGTCTAGTCATTCGGATGAGACGAAAAACCGAGGTCCCGTGTACACATTGGCTGTGTACGTAAAAAATCCCTTGACAGTTGGAATTCAATATAAGAAGTAGGCCGTAGTGCCGCTGTCCGGGCAAAACAGTAGGACGTTAAACCCCATTTCATTTCATTTCATTTGTTTACACAGACGTCCTTATAAATCTACTGTTATAACGTCACATGATCATTACAAAATGAATTGTTTTTCGTTTTTTAATCAAAACACAAATATTACTACCGTTGCCATCATTAAATCAATTATTTACCCAAACGGGTCTATATTGCAAGATTATAGATATTATAAAAGAGACAAATTGTTAAAGAGGATTTTAATTGTAAATATTACATATCACCATGTTTTTCATTTTTAAATATTGATTATTTAACATTCTGTTATAATTGCTTTTGTTTATGTACGTAAATAGTTTATGTGAAACTGAAAGCATATAGTTTTCTTTTGTCTTATATAAATCACCATAATGTTTGGCGCAGTATAGTCCGGTGACTGACGTGCCATTTAACCACATTTCATTCATTCATTCATTCCAAAACCAATTAAACAGAATACGCTAAAATAGAAGTTGATGAATATATAAGTATAATAAGGAATATAATGACCGATGTCCGATCCATAGTCCACGGCAAGTTAAAACGAAAAGTGATTATCATATGAAATAGTATTACTAACAGGCCAGCACTCGTTCTTTAGCAATTGTACACTTAGTATGGCTGTGCGATACGTAACGAACAGCAGCTCTTTTGATTTTATATACATTAAAAAAAAGCTAAATTTTCAACTATAAAATTTTTTCATCGATTTATCTATTCACTCCCCTGTTCACTCTCCTGCAGCTGTCCCCCTTTCCCCTCGTTTTCTTCTTCTCCCATTCCTATGCCCAACCCTAGTGAACCAATTTTTAACAGCATTATCGAAAATGTACAATTTAACCCAAAATTTTACTTCATTATATCAAGCATGGCCTAGGTGTCTGGCAATGCAAGTGTCACCGCGTTAAGCCGGATAATTCTTATTTTGGTAAAAATACAGTTGGCCCATGATTTCTTCAAATATAGTTGCAAATGATTTCTTCTAATATAGTTGGCCCATGATTTCTTCTTATCTAATACAGTTGGCTCATGATTTCCTCTGATTTGATAAACTGATTTTTTTTTCCTCTCGGTGGATCAATTTTAATTTTGTTGATGATTCAGCAGTAGCCACCGTACGCCAAGTTTTCGTCTTGGTATAACTGAAATATAATTAAATGAACTTATTTAAATAACAAAATCACATAAATTTGATCTAATCTAATATTAATGTAGAGAAAGTAATACAATGTATTATTTATATGTTTGTCTGTAACTACGTTCTATGAACAGTTGTATACCACTCCAATGTCTTCAGTTTCTTGTTAATATATTTCTATTAAGTTGTTTGAACACAGAATTTAAATTTCAGCCAATGCGCAAACAGATTTCAAGATAGTAAATTGGTTGTTAATTATGATTGGCCGGCAAGTGAACACGGTTGAACTGATGGCTTCAACAAATTACATAACTTATGTCCAGAATCAGCTCTAGTCATTTAAATTTAGAATTTAGCATGATACCCAACAACCAGACTGTGTTCAAATAAACTTTGTCTTTTTCTTTATTTCATTGACTCCTTTTAAGAAAAATTTACATATGCTGCCATTTGTTCGAAGGGTGGGGTGGGTGGATTTCATTCCTATTATATAAATTGAAAAAATATTTTTCATTTGTGGTACAACTAATATAGAACGTCAGGACAGCACCCGGAAAAATTCTGCTGGAAACTAGATGTCATATACTGAGCCGAGATTTATTGGGTAGATATATAAATTAATATTCAACCGAGTCATTTAAAACGTACATAATCCTATACTTACTAACTACTATTCAACCTAACTGTGGGTAATAATAGATTTTCAAATTAACATCAATACAGAAAGTAAACATTTTGGTTTTCCTAGAAATCTATTTTTAGCCTCAGATTAATTTCTTAGAAAAACACGTAGACACTAGTAATTGTCAGTGATATTTATTGTAATTAACAAGGTAGGTAGACTATATGTTAAACGTTACATTTTAAAATCAGCTTTGGGTGTCGCCATGTAGTTACCTGTGTAACACGAATACTGGCATCGTCGACAACACGAAGAGCGTAAATAGGCCAGCTGTTAATTCATTTGCTCTGAAACGCCCCATCGCTGTATATAGAGATTTGTATTTGGGGATATTATGGGTAGCGAATGATGGCCGCACATAAAATTTCAGTCGATTGGATCAATAGCTTCTCATTTTACATATCTTTTACTTTCGATGGCAGTAAAGATTCCCCCCTTCAACGCCATTTGGCTTTTTTTTTTACTATTTAGCCTCGATGATCAAGACACTCATCATACTGGGCTATCTCGAAATTACACTGTCTCTAGTTCATAAAAATTACAATGATTTTGGTAGGGGTTTCCGATCGGTGCTTTACTACCCCCGCCATTTATTTTACTCATGGCCTAATATTCTGTTTATTCGATGATCGTCGGACTGGATAGGTTGCGTGGCCCAAAAACCTGACAACCGCATAAAAAACACCTTCGTAGTTCAACCACTTCAGCATGTCCCATTGATACAGTCGAGTCACATCAACCATCTAGTCTTTTCTGTGATGGAACCACGGGAGATTTTCACAAAGCGGTGATTGGGTCGTGTTCATACAGGCCTTTTCTTCCAGCTTCCTGGCTCTCTCCACATTTGCTGTATTACACAGGACGTAACAACTTTTATGCCATCTAGCTTTATGGTTTACCATCGTTTTTTCCATGTTATCACCATCATCTAGTCGGGATATGTAGTCACTTTGTTCAATTCATGAAAGGCAGTTAAATTAGTGGCCAGAGACAAGTAACCTGTTGCTGATGGGTTGATGAGTGATCCACCATGTTCTTGATACAGAGCACAAATTTCCCAGTTGGTCTTGGACATGGTAGGCGATTGACTAGATGACTATCACTTGTATCTGAAACATAAAATGATATTGATACCTTGTTAAATGTATCTTCACTGAATATACAATGTATCAGATTTATGAAGAAAGTTCAGACGTTTATTGAATATATTTACAACACCATCGTGTGCATATATAACATGGTGATTGACATGAAATGCGGACTGTTTGTGTTTCATGAGTAATAGCTAGTTTCCACTGAAATGGAACATAATGAAATTTTGATATCCGTTTATCAAAGAACAAGGTGCAAATAAAAAATACATCTGTTCAATTTGAATTATGATAACGTTTAGAAAACACTATGAAGGAGAACATTATGAGTCTTCGTATGTGTTTTACTAGATTCCTTGACCTCAAAAACATAGGGAGAGAGAGAGAAATGAGGTTTAACGTCCACTCGACACAAACTAGGTCATTTCAGGACTAACATATGGTTTAATTTCATTTCAATAATTCGCTTGCGCGTAATGGTCTTTAGCAGTGAGAGGAAACCGGAGGACCCGGAGAAAACCCACGAGATTGGACAGGCGACCCTACTCCTTGTCAGGTACAACCGGGGATTCGAAACCACGCCAGTTGACTCAATGACAGGTCGTATGATACAGCACGCACGTGCTAACCATTCGCGCCCCCCCCCCCCCGAAAAAGCCCCAAAAAAACCCCCAAAAACATAGGAATAGACATCAAGATCATTGAAATCGGTGCACTTACAGACATTTTATGGACGAGAACGTGTTTTGTGGCGGCCATTTTGAATTTCTCAATTTTTGGCGGGAACGGCTGGAGTGACGTCGTGGTTCCCGCAATTTTTGAAATCTGCATACCCAAAAACCCCCTGGGCCAAAATTTCATGCTTCTTTCTGGAAGTGCACACCCATTTCACATATCCGCCCCACTATACCCCTTATTCTTGAGACAGACACCCGCATCTGACAACCCGTTATTCCGAATGTCCGTTGGTGTGACAGTCGATTATTCCTAGTGTCAGTTCGTGTGATAGTCCGTTATTCAAAGAGTCCGTTGGTGTGACAGTCCGTATTCCGATGTCTTTTTAGATCACGTTTAGTCCCAGTCCCAAATATTAGCAGGCTGTCATACTAGATTTAGCAGATGGGTGGTGTTAACGGATCAACTTAGTATGCAGAAGGCCGTCTTAGTGTCTTGATGATGGAGTATACGAACACAATAAGCAAGATGGCGTGATCTAGGACATCGTATGTATAGACTATGAACATAAAATGGCTGTAGAATAAAAAAGTTGTTGAGCAAATTGACTGAAATTTGAGGTGCAACCACCTTAAAGCCCAACCCGGAACATATTAAATCGTCCGTACGACCACAATGCAAAGATTCCATTATTTGTCATACTGAAATATTTCCATTATGTTCCCTTTTATACTGAAAAAAGTGTGGGGTGTAGGAAACTGTTCAATCTGATATTTGTTTTATATTTCACGTTATGTTTTTTTATATATTTAACATGAATATGAGGTGGCTAGGGAACTTTTTTAGGTTTTAATTTTTATATTAATCTGAGTGACTGGGAAACGTTTCATTATTTATTGTTTTTTCTTTAACTGAAATATGGGATTGATCATTTTGCATTATTTTTGTGTTTAATGGAAACATAGGGTGGCTAGGAAAATGTCACCACCCTATGCGCCTGTCCATAGCTATTCCTACTTCAAAGTTCTACGAGTCTCCTGAAGTAAGATAATGTCAAATTTCATAACATGCAGTCAAATTGTTTTAATTTTTTTTTATTTTTCTCTGATTCCACGAATAAGTAGGTAAACATTTGACCAATCTGGTTAAAACACAGATCATATTTTTTTTCGTTTTTATAAGTCAAAATTTCGTTTTACATGTCTTTACTACACTTGGATCTGGAAGAGTTGTTATTTAACTCGTGTTCTGAATGGTGGCAGGGATAAGCCAATGAAACGGTCTGTTACGGCGAGCTTTAGGCGTGTTTTTCACTGAACTGTGGGTAGTCCACTAGTAACATCAATGCTGATTGGTTAATCAAATGTCTGACGTCATAGGGTCATAAGTCGGGCTTTTGACCCCTGACGCGACCTATCGCTACAACTTGTCAGATCTTCATGTAGTGTAGGCCATCGAAAGTATAAATAAACGAAACGAAATATAGATCTGTATTGTAATCAGATTGACATTTTACAACCATAGTTACAGATTTATACAGTTAGCAAATAGAGATATTGTAAACACTTCATACATTACCAGTACAATGTAGCATTTAATACATAATTAGCAAGTTCTTTAGTTCACTTTGCTTTAAGGGATATATCATTACGTCACCCGCCTTTCGAAGAAAAAAAAAACAACAACATGATACTATTATGCTCCTGACCGTCCCTCTGTCTGTGGGGGGTTGAATGGCCGAATGGTTAGCACGTGCGTGTTGTGTCATACGGTCTGTCATTGAGTCAACTGGCGAGGTTTCGATTCCTAGGTTGTACGTGACAAGGAGTAGGGTCGCCTGTCTAACCTCGTGGGTGTTTATAAGGTCAATGCCCTGATGGAGTTCTTTGGTTATGATTAAGTGAAAGTGATGAAACTTGGTGTATAGTATCATTATATCAGTACAGTGACCAAGTTCGATAATGAGCATTTGCTGCCCAGCGTTAGCAGAGCACTTGAGTGGGGGTCGTGAAACGTCGTGTATTTGTTTCATTACATCAATTTGACTAGTTCCCGTGTATAATTATTATAAAATTGTTATGAATCATAAGTATTTGTAATCCCTGGATCTATGATCCCTGTTATTGCTAATAAAATTAATAAAATCATAATTATTTGTAATCCCTGTGTCTGTGGTTCTTGTTATTGCTGATAAAATTATTATAAAATTATAAATCATAATCAGTTGTAATCATTGAGTCAGGGCCTCCGCCCCCCCCCCCCCATTATTACTGATCAAATTATTACTGATCAAATTAAATAAATACAAAAACATAATATGGAATACAATTACTGCTGAAAATGTTGAGAGAACCCTCAACGAAACGTCGCTTTAAATAAAATAGTAATTGTGTTCCAAATTATGTTTTTGTATTACGTATGTCAATTGCTAAATGCCGCTCAAAGAAGATCAAATTAAATTATTACTGATCAAATTATTACTGATCAAATTATTCTGTAAAGAGATATTAATATATACATTAATCACACGGAGATTTTAGAGCAATTAATTGACACACGTTGTCTCTGACGGGGTCGGAGTAAGGCCCATAGAACACCTAGGCACTTTAAAGAATATGGTTCCCCCCATATACATAAACCATTATAAATCACAAAATAAATTTGCATTTGTCAAAATGAGGTTTATATACGTCATTATTAATTGAGACAAGGCAGGTAACAAACTAATTAAAAATTCTTAATTGATTTTTAAATTAGATATTTTACATGTGTCATCTAACAATGAAATTCTGCGGTGTTCCCCTGATGCCCTAAGCACGTACTTAGATTGCTTCGGGGTTAATCCAGCCCCGGTCTCTGATTTCATCACATTATTAGTATTTAAAATACAGATGTGACGTCACCCCTTGATGTTGGCGTTCCATTATTGTTTTTACAATATGTTACTTAATGTCTCGCTCTCGACCATTAAACGGGGTGTTCCCACTTAGCCGGCAGGCTTTGATGTCAAATTTTGCCGCTAATCCAGAGTTAATCCTAGAACAATGGTGTTATAAACTATAGTCCATATCTTTTTTAAGACTAAAACTGTATTGATTTTAACAAATTTAACTTTTATTAAATAACATTAAATAGCTTACAGATATAAAAATATATTGATTTTAACAAATTTAATATTTATTAAATAACATTAAATGATTTACACATATAAAAATGCATTACAATTTACACATTTAACTTTTATTAAATAGCATTATATAATTTATAAATAAATGCCTTACAACATAACAATAATTTTACAGCCCCACTAAATAGGAAATATTTGTTCCATACCGATTTACAATTAAAGAGCCATTTAATAACTGTGTTTTCAAATGTTCAATTCTTGTATCAAGTTGTCGATATTTCTTAACTCGAGGCCTTTTGGTACCACCAAATAATATCTGTGAAATGGTGATTTCGACATAGGATTGTTCTTATTTCATGTTTGAAATCATAACGCCGGCATGAACTGTGTTCAAAATGTCATTAATTAGTTCGTTAATAAATTTTATTAAGAGGGATTAAGAACTCATTAACGCTGAACACTAGTGAACAGTTCTTGAGTGACTACTTTTAAACAGACTATAGTTTTAAGATCAATCAAAGGATTAACAGTCTGCCGGCTAAGTGGGAACACACCCCATTAAACAGTACATAGTCAGTTCGTTGTAATTGGACTAACGTTAAAAATCAATATAGAAATTTAACAGTGTGGTTTTCCCAGAAATCTATTTTAAGTTTCAGTTTAATTTCTTAAAACTACACGTAGACGCCAGTAATTGTCAGTGATATTTAACGTAATTGACAAGGTAGGTTGACTATATACGTTAAAATCAGCTTTGAGTGCCGCAATGTATCGACGCGTGTAATACGAATACGGGTATAGTCGACAACAAGAAAAGGGTGAATAGGCCAGTTCTTGGCTGTTAATTCCTTCTCTTTGCCACGTCCCATTGTTGTATATATAGATTTGTATTTTGGGATATTATGGGTGGCGAATGATGGCCGCACACCAGATTTCAGTTGATTGGATCAATAGCTTCTCATTTTACGTATCTTTTACTTTAGATAGGTAGTAAAGACTCCCACGACGACGCCACTTTGCTTATTTACTATTTAGACTTGATTATCAAGACACTCGTCATACTGGGCTATCTTGAAATTACACTGTCTCTAGTTCATAAAAATTACAATGATTTTGGTAGGGGTTTCCGATCGGTGCTTTACTACCCCCGCCATTTATTTTACTCATGTTCTGTTTATTCGATGATCGTCTGGCTGGATAGATTACGTGGCCCAAAAACCTGACAATCGATTATTCCGATCATACTGTATATTAGTACGACAGTTCTATAATCAAACGTACTCCTTTTTCTTGAGACAGACACCCGCATCTGACAACCCGTTATTCCGAATGTCTGTTGGTGTGACAGTCCGTTATACCTAATGTCAGTTGGTGTGACAGTCCGTTATTCAAAGAGTCCGTTGGTATGACAGTCCGTTATTGCGATGTCTTTTTAGATCACGTTTAGTCCGTTTCCAAAATGTTTTCAGACTGTCATACTAGAAATGAAATCAGATGGGTGGTGTTAACGGATCAACTTAGTATGCGGGAAGCAGTCTTAGTGTCTTGATAATCGAGTATACGAATACAATAAGCAAGATGACGTGATCTGGGACATCGTATGTACAGACGATCAAACATAAAATAGCTGTAAATTAAAAATAAAAAGTTGTTAAGCAAATTGACTGACATTTGGTGTGCAGCCACCTTAAAACCCGCCCCTGGAAAATATCAAATCGTCCGAACGACCACCATGCAAAGATTCCATTATTTGTCATACTGAAATAGTTCCATTATGTTCCCTTTTGTAATAAAAAAGGGGTGGGGCGGGGGTGTAGGAAACTGTTCAATCTGATAACTGGGAAACGTTTCATTATTTATTGTTTTTTCTTTAACTGAAATATGGGATTAATCATTTTGCATTATTTTTTATGTTTAAATGACACATAGGGTGGCTAGGACATTATTGTTATGTTTTCATATTTAATGGAAATATGAGATGGCTACGAAATTCTTCAGGGTACTGTATTTTCTTTATATTAAGATGAAATATGGGTTGCTTACGAAACTTTTCAGGGTATTATTTTTATATGAAGCGGAATATGAGGTGGTTAGGAAACTTATCATGTATTATTTTTATATTAATCTGAAATATGAGGTGGCTACGAAAATTTTCAGTGTATTATTTGTATATTTTAATAGCTGGGGTGTTGACGTTTCAAGATATGACCCATGACGTTCCCTTCCCACTACAACCAGTCAATTCTTATGATCCCTGACGCCCCCGCTTCTACTACAACCAGTCAAATCTTATAGTCCCTGACGTCCCTATCTCCCTCCACTACAACCAGTCAGATCTTATGACCCCTGACATCGCCCCCCCCCCATCGATAGTATAAAAACAAAACGAATGAGAGATCTGTAATTTATTCAGATTGTCGGAACACTTATTAATTTGGTATAAATTTCTATATTTAGATGATTAGTTACCTGCGAGGTTATGAACGAGGAGAAAGTTTGGAGAAGTTTATAGATAGAAAGATCCGGCCAACAAATGATTTTAAAGATCGTGTTAATCAAACGCTCGATGAATTAGTTCGATATTTACACAAGATGCCTGGTTATAGTATTCGGGAAGTCGTCAAGGTAAATATAATGAAAATAATACAAGTATTGTTAGTAGTCTTAACTGTTCATCCACCCGATCACGAGTCTATCTAATTAATGACATTATGGTTCTATACAAGTATATGAAGGGACACAACTCTATTTTGTTTGGATACAGACCAGTCATTTCTAGGTAGTCCATGTTAAAGTCATGATTATATGTAGTCGAGCCACTAAACATTTAGGTAGAATTAAATACACTCCCATTCTTCTCAGTACGTGATCAAGTGGTTGTAAAATGTAATAATGATGTCTTCGGTAACAGTAGTAATTTTAATCGGAATGCTAGTGTATTGATTATCTCCCTTGATTTAGACATATCTCAAGTAATTGTATCTCTGATCATTTTAAGAAATCAGCTTAAATGTTTTATTTGCTTGTAGAGTGGTTCGTTGGGTAAGGAAACATCTGTTCAGAGTGATGCTGATGCTGATATGGTAGTTTTCTTCAATGGTTATAAGGATATTGAGAGTTTGATTGCAGATAAACCTCAAATTATTAGTGATATATTGAAATATATGTGTAATCCCAACCCAGGATGGTTCAGTTGGCCATTTTCGTCCAAACCCGAATGGATTGACACCATAAAGGTGTTAAAATGTAACGAACATTTCATCAAGTTTAATGTATACGTCCAGTACTAGGGTAGAAGTGAGCCCGTTGAAGTGGACGTTCTACCTGCAATAGATGTAGTCGCCAGACATGGTAAGACAAAGAGCTGACTTACTCGTAATTCCTAATGCCAGAAAGTAGGTTAGATGTTATAATATGCCAGTCGCTAGATTTTTTTATGTGATGCCACGATTCTATTTCTTCGATAACATTACATATAGGTAGCTAGGCAAACAAACATAGGTCCACAGCAGAACAGAACATTGCATAGGTAGCTAGGCAAACAAACATACGTCCACAGCTAAGTCCACATTTCATTTATATGAACAGTTAATATCATTGTTGACATCTATTGTTATTGGAGTGTTCAAAAGATTCTACAAAGTGAAACAAGCGTCATAACTCAAAAGGTATTTTTTTAGAAAGTGCTGAAATTTTAGGCTTCTTTGTTTTACTAATCAACAAATGACATATCAATGACAGATCGGATTGTAAATTTTGTTGTTAGGGCGTTCACAGAATTCTATAATGTGAAACAAGGGTAATAACTCTAGCGTCTTCATTCCACTAATTTTAATAATGCATATCAATTCGATACACATCGGATGATAGCTATTGTTGTATGAGTATTCACAAGGGCCATAACTCTACAAGTAATCATCGTCGTCATTTCACTAATTCTAATAATGCATATCAATTCCATACACATCGCATGATAGCTATTGTTGTTCGAGTATTTACAATAGTTTACAATGTGAAAAAAGGGCCATAACTCATACGTAACTGGAATTATTGATTTTTAATAGACTTCATCGTTTTGTTTCTTTAAAGAATACATACAAAATTATACCATGTCCGATTATAAATATTTTCACCAGGGCGTTCACAAGGTTCTGCAAAATGGAACAAGGGCAATAACTCTAGACGATATAGACATCTTCATGTCACTAATTTAAATAAGGCCTATCACTTTCATTATAAACTTTTGTAGTTCGAGTCCCCATAAGTTCTGTACAATAAAACAATTAACAGAAACTGTAACATATATATAAAGATCTGATGATAAATGTACATTGTGGATTCTTAATAAAAAATTGTGAACGACGGACGGACGAAGGTAACACCAATATACGACATAATTTCCATGTGGGAATATCTAAAGAAGATATGAGTTATCGATGCTTCAAACGTTTTTAATTAAACCTGTATTCACATATTACACCCATAATCAACTCTCTAGACATTTATTAACATGATAAGCATATTATCAACTAGCTAGGCCACCGGATGTTCGCGATTAAAATGGATTATCAAGTACCGTTGCTACGATAATGAACTATCTACGCTGTATCTTCAACCAGTCATAACTTCTCTCAGAGTAAAGGAATGTGAATGAATATCTTGGATATCTAGTATATTGACCGAGTATCGCTCACCTTTATTCTATACAATGTTTTATATTACAACAAATGAAAATAGAGGACATCGTTATTATATATTTATTTATATTACAACAGGTGGGAATATGTTGGCTGTATGCCAAGAAGTGAAAAATAAATCAAGTGATGTCTGGAGCCACTACTCCGTTTGTTTCTGTAAAGAACAACTGGCAATGATTCGACCAAAACCAGCTAAAGTTAAAGACTTGATTCGTTTACTTAAATACTGGTACAAGGTAATGCTAATACTTTATATATAATACTGTATATATTACTTTATATACTACTTGATATAATACTCTTATATATTACTTTTATATATAATACTTGATACATACTTTATATAATACTCTATATATAGCTCTATACAATACTTTATATATAATACTTGATACATACTTTATATAATACTCTATATATAGCTCTATACAATACTTTATATATAATACTTGATACATACTTTATATAATACTTGGGGGGTTGTATGGCTGAATGGTAAGCGTGCGCGCGCTGTATCATAAAGTCTGTCACTGAGTCGACTGGCGTGGTTTCGAATCCCCGGTTGTACGTGACAAGGAGTAGGGTCGCCTGTCCAACCTCGTGGGTTTTCTCCGGGTCCTCCGGTTTCCTCCCACTGCTAAAGACCCCTACGCGCAAGCGAATTATGTAAATAAAATTAAACCATATGTTAGTCCCGAAATGACCTAGTTTGTGTCGAGTGGACGTTAAACCCCATTTCTCTCTCTATAAATATATAATACTTTATATATAGCTTTATATAATACTTTACTTTATATGATACACACACTGAGCATAACATTACTTTATATGATACACATACTGAGCATAACATTACTTTATATGATACACATACTGAGCATAACATTACTTTATATAATACAAATTATATAATACACATAAATACTCTATATCATAAATAATTTATATAGTACATTTGCTATGTATAATAAATACTTTACCGTGGAAGTAATAATGACTTCCGCAACACGCTAGAGTTTATATACGTAGCTGCTGTCATTTGGTAGTGTTTATGGAAGTAACAGTGACGTCCACAACTCGCGCGAGTTCATATAAGTAACAATGACGTCCTCAACACGCTAGAGTTTATATAAGTAACAATGACTCTCACGGCTCGCTAGAGTTTTTTTATAAGTAACATGTATTCTTTTAATACTCCTGGTATCAGTTCATAATTTCACATAGGTACATAAACAATAGTAACATGGAATATTTGACAATTATTTCAGACTAATAGGCTAAACATGGCGTCGTATTGTTGTGAGGTAATGGGGCTGTATATTTATGACGAACATCTGAATAGTACAACTGACTTTTATATGAAAACTGGTTTTTATAAAGCTATGGAGTTGTTTAAGTCCTATGGAGAACTGCAGAACACAATACCTGGAATCTATAACACGGATAATAATTGGTAAGCTGAATTATAATTAACACGTTATAGTATCATCTTAACAGAGACGTTTTATCATCTGATATTCTCCAGGGGCTATAAGTGAATAAGAAGCTGGCTCTCTATCCGGGACGCACGGATATGCTCCCGGTGTAAACCGAGAAATTTCACAGAGATTTGCCGGCGTGGTTTGCCCTTGCAGTGGTCGAATGGAACGAAAAATCGAGGTAACGCGTACACATTGGCGTGCACTATAAAGATCCCTTTGCAACTGGAATTTGATATAAGAGTAGGCCATAGCAGCGCTGTCCGGAAAAAATATCCCCTTTTAATAATAGAGACTTTTGGCAGGCGGAATTTTTACATCCGTATCACGTATCCGTATAGTATACGTGATACGTTGCGTCAATGCAGTTTTTTGAGTTTTGGCAGATTTTCGCGTCGCGTACGTTTGTATCGCTAAGCTGGGCTTAGTTCTATTACAGTATGATGACAGATATCAACCAAGATCACCATCAGTACTAGTCTTGTGTCTAGCCTACAATTTCTCGGTGCGAGTGAAGTCGCTCGATAGTCACTGAGCTATAAAAAAAATTATTTTCGACTTTGGTTTCACTTATGTATCATTTCAGAAAGTTTAGATTTGTCCCACCTCCCTATATTTAGCACGTAGATCAACCAGCATGCAGACAGACAGGAAAAGTATGAAAATCCCGACAAAACCCCATCAAAACCAATGATTAAATTCCAGTCTTTATCATTGTTAAATCACATCAAATATACACCTTCGTGTTCTAGGATACACAGAGATTCATAAAAACGCTATGATACAACGTTTCAGCGTCTAAAAGTAGCAAAAAAGACAGTAAAAAGACAACAATGTTATACGGACCTTTTTCGTATGAAAGCTGTTCGATACGTGCTGCCGTATCCCGTATCACGCATGAGAAATACACACACACATTGATGACGTCACACGCAAAATCCATACGGATACGCGATACGGACCAAGAATTTACGCTTGCCAAAAGTCTCTAATATCATCATTAACAACCTCCACCACAACTACCCCACCCCTCTTACTATTATCTTATTAAGAGCTACCTCAAGATACAGGTAACAGTTTTGTACCTTTGCATACTGAAGAATAATATGCTCCTTTGTATCTGTTTAGGTCAAAACAACGTTTGCCCTAGATCCAGTTAATCCTTTCACCACAGAACGGCTATCGTTTAATTAGGGCTAGAAATAATTACATGCGTTTCTTTGCATCTGTTCAGGTCACGTGACGTCTCTAAAACAAGGTATGTTCTTGATCCCGATAATCCCTTCACTGACACATCTTCACTTGACGCCCACAATATAGAAATGTGTGCTTTGGCCACCTTGAATTGGTTACAAAATGTACCTTTGAAATCCGAGGTATTTATATTTTTTTCATTAAAAATGCATACTATAAATGAGATTTCGATAAACAGCTGGCTGTTCTTGCTATAATAGATAGTTGATTATGGACTTGTCTAATTAATAATTTATGAAACATGTGAAGGCAGATTTAGTTCTTACACAATGCATAATATTTAAACCTAAAGGAAGTCCGTTTTTGTTTTTGTTTAGCCTAAACTTTCCTATTCTCTATAGAGGAAAGGTAACATCCATCATCTCAGAAGTATGATGACAACAAGACTGGCCTTTCTGTATATTTAATATAACTTGTGTTTTTCAGCGTTATGGTTTGTTATGGTTTTTAATCGGAGCTGTTGTAACTTGTTTTACTTTACTACGGTATTTTGGCTCTCTCTAATTGTGTATTCTGTTCTCAAATTCTGTACTATCCACGAAACTACTAATCATACAATAGACATTAGAAAATACGATATCTATTACAGAAAACAATCAGCTGTCTAAAATACCAATACCGATATCTAGTTTATTATAGAAAACAATCAGCTGTCTAAAATACAGAAGAATTAAGTAAATGTACATTTGTATCAATCAATCGTTCAAAAACAAAATCAATGCTGATTTCAGAAAACACAAAAAAAATCAGAAAAATCTAACTTTATCACTTCATGGTGAGACAATTGAGACGGTTACTACCGCAAAATTACATGGAATTCAAATTGACCAAGACCTTAATTGAAAAGGCAACGTGAAGTTGGCACGCTATTCGGGATTCGGGATTCGCGAATCACAAATACGGTGCTGGCTCGTTATTCGGGATCCGCCAATAACGAACAAAATAGGGCAGCAAGAATTACGCTTGATGCAACAATTGAAACTCCGTGCACCTTTTTATTTACTAAACTCGGTTGGCTTACCCTTACATAGAGGATTCTTGATAATAAAATTGCCTTATCATTCGAAATTATTACATTTAATACTCCACTGTATCTAAACTCCTATATCATTGACAAATCTCTTGTTTCCAAAACTGATATCTTGCTCCGTTCACAGACCAGTAAATCCCTACTCCTTCCGAAATGCAGACCGGAATCCATGAAACGCACTTTTCATTATTCTGCATTTCTTTTATGGAACAATCTGCCTTTTTATATAAAGATGTGTAAAAATGTTGAAAATTTTAAGATTAAACTGAAAACTCATTTATATTGAGCACTGCAGAAACCATAATATTCAACTGATGACATACTTATTATTTTTCGTGTATTTTTAATTTGCAACTGCATTCTATCTTATTTGGTGTGTACTTATAGTGTTCTTCCTATATTTTACTTGTATAGTATATATGTTTTGTAGTTTACGAGTGACTTCCCAAATTTCTCACTTTAAAATATTATTGCATTTCAAAATGATTTTGAATTTATCCTGATATTACATGTATATATGTCTTTGGAGCTTAGGAGGGACTCCTGGAAGATTGGGTTTTTTTGCAAACTAAATAAGTTGCCTCATTAAATAAAGTTTGTTTTTTTTTAATATTATTATTCTTATTATCATTATATGCACCTAACTTCTCACGTGTATTCGTCGTATGTGTATCCAGTGCTGTAATGCGACAGGTGTATACACATTAATGCACTGTATTCAATGTATTAAAATTCTAGTTACCCCCTATCCAGTGCAGTAAGTTGTAATGTGACAGGTGAATATACATTAATGCACTGTATTAATACTCTAGTTACCCCCTGCCCCCCCCCCCCCCATCCAGTGATTAATGCACTGTATTCACTGTATTAAAACTCTAGTCACCCCTCCACCATTCAGTGCAATACGTTGTAATAAAACAAGTATATACACATTAATACATGTATACACTGTATTGAATCGCTAGTCACGATTCCTCCGCCTCCACCCTTCAGTGCAATGCGGTGTAATGAAACAAGTGTATACACGTTAATGCACTGTATTCAATGTAGACACCCCTCGTCCCCAACTGCGACAAGTATATTATACACATTACTACATGTATACACTGTATAAAAAAGCTAGACCCCCCCCCCGTCCCTATTCAGTGCAATGCGCTGGAATGAGACAATGCATTAATATAAGATTTCAATTTTAATTTACAAACAATATTAATACATGCAGAAAACAAATAGCAGACTAATTATTTTGACTAATTTATCACACAAATAAACCAATTAAACACGAATCGAGACCCCCACCCAACTTATTCAGTGCCAACCAGTTGAATGTTAATTTACAAAGAATATTAATATAGACTAATTTATCACAAATAATTACAATGACTTTACAGAATAAAATTTGAAAGGAATATTAATATAGACTAATTTATCACAAATAATTACAATGACTTTACAGAATAAAATTTGTCTGTTTTAAGTCTGTCACATGTCTCAAATAGTATTTATCTGTTTTTCTTTTTCAAATTCTTTTTGGGGGTAATTCACCACCCCTCCCAATCCACAACTGCATCTAGTAGTGTACCCAGAAACCATGATACTTTACAACATAAAGAACTCACAATTCTCGCTAATAATAATTACAAAATGGAACATTTAAAGGGAATATTTTGAAATTTTCAGTCTAATTACATCATTCTGAGGAACAGTGTAGTCTCGATTGCCATTGCTAACGTTTTTACGATGATAAACAATGCCTCGATTATCCATTTTTTTTATTAAATCAGTAACTGGTAATCGTGTTTAAATCCACTGAAAATCAAAACCACCCGATGGTCTAGAGAGCAGGTAAATGTCTAATTAATGACGTATATAACATTTGAGGCCAAACGAAAGATCTGCATTAGGCAGATTTAGCTCTTGAATAATGTGTCCTTATCATCAATAAACCTTTAAAACACTGTAATGTATTCGCCCGTGTTACTAAGTGAGGTGTACTGGTGAGGGACATCACTCGGTACCCCGGCTGTACTTTCATAATGAACACTTGGTTCATTTTGGTCTGATGTGGAGATATTGGTATTTCTCTTTCGTCTTATAAACCTGATAATTAAAATATTGTATATTATTTGTATTGTACTTGGTCGGTAACATTTATAATTATATGAAACGGGATTACACGAGTCCAACTGCCAGCTAAAACATTGAATATTGGTGTTGTGTTTTCGTCGTCATGATTTGACTACCGTATAGACCAGGAGCCCAGGGAGCCAGCCTAGCTGACTAATGTACCAATTCTCTCCTATATAGTATCAATGCATGTATATCTGGTATCATCAGAATGTAAGTCTGTCGGGTTTCTGATGGTGGGTGTGGCTGTGAGGGTTTTGAATCCGGGCGTGAATTCTTGGACTAGATTAGCCCAACTGGCATGGTTTTGCTTCCCCGGTTGTCCGTGACAAGGAGAAGGATCGCCTGTCCAACCTCGTGGGTTTTCTCCAGGGCCCCCGGTTTCCACCCACTGCTACAGATCCCTACTCGCAAGCGAATTACTGAAATAAAGCAGAATCATATGTTAGACCCGAAATTACCTAGTTTGTGTCGAGTGGACGTTAAACCCCATTTCTCCCCCTTGTATTGGAGTTAAACACTAGTTTATTTTAAATATTTTGCATTTTTGCTTAGATCAAAACGTCGTGCTTGTGTATAATAAACCAGTGATTATTGTCCCATATAACTATGTTATTTCTGTTATATTGCCAATCTCTGATTGATTTAATGCCGTGCCGTTGGATAAAAACCCCAGTGAATAGTGTCCATATAACTGTGTTATTTCTGTCATGTTGCCAATCTCTGAATGATTAAATAAAGAAATTAAAGTAAGTTATTAAAGTATGTGTTCAAATAACGGTGCGCCTATCACCACCAAGTTTATATTTCTGTCAGTCCAATGAAATAGACTCCACGATACATCGAACCATGACTTAGCATAGTATGAAAGCGTATACGGGCCAATAGCACGATCAAAATGAAATGAAATGGAGTTTAACGTCTTCCCACTGTCTGCTCCGACTAGGCTAATAAAAACGGACATACGCAATACAGTTTGCTATGAGTGATATTTTGCCCGGACAACGGTGCTATGGCCTATTCTCGTGTCGAATATCAACTGTCAAGGGAACCATTAGGTGCACGCCAATGCGCACGTTTGCGTTATGATATTGCTATTCTGAAGTTTTGTCAACATTTTCCATTGATCGCCATGAGCTATGTCGACATATTACCGCAAAATGGAATATGTTGGCAATGCTTCTAAATAGCAATATCTTAACGCAAAATGAAATGAAATTGGGTTTAACGTCCCGCTGTTCTGCTCCGACTGGGATAATGAAAACGGGTATACGCCATACAGTGTCCTATGGGAAAATTTTACCCGGGTTTTCGTCCCATCCGAATGACTATACGTTGTCTCTACCCAGGCCCTCCGTCCAACATCACTGACAAGGGGGAACCGTGAAGGAAAATCCCGATGAACGGACACGGGACCGCAGGCTAGCGATCCAACGTCCTACTCACTGAACCATTGTGGCTCACCATACTTCAAGCAACTGTATAACTATATAATTCTTACCATATTATAAAAAATATAAGAATGATCACTACCACAAAACCAAATCCGATCCGCGTAAATAGCTGTCCGTAGTCAACTGTAAAATATATATTTGATTGATAACTCAAGAATATAGATAAAAGTATTGCTGTTGTCATTCGTTCAACATTTATTTGCCCAACCGGTTCTATATTACAAAATGTCAGACTTTTATCATTTTAAAATATCCATATGCATAGTTTTATTTATTTTTTATTTTTAAAACCCTATACAACAACAATTCAACAACTATACTACAGTAAAGTGAACAACTAAGTATACCACAAGAACACGCCGACAATTATACTTGAGAAAGGCAACAAGAAATTAGTTCAGTTTAGATTTGAAATCAAATTCCGTGACCACCGGTTCTCGAGATATCGGGGGAAAGGGGGCAGAAATGGCCGAAAATAAAACTAATTATACTCCAGCTAAGCGCGTCATCGGCGAATATATGGGACATATCTCTCCAGACAATATATGAAAGTTAACGCGTTTTCCTGCAATCCCTATCCGAGAATAAAGCAATAATGAAAGTACTTCAATATAGTCTCATTTGTGTGGCTTTGGTTCCGACGTCCCACTCTATACCTATAGACGGAGAGAAATAAAAAAACTACCGAGAACAAATTGCAAAAGAATTTCTTTCACTGGAATATGGTAAAGGGATGTCTAAAGGACTCCCAACTCAAAATTATCCGCTGAAACCCTGTAGCGTTTTTCATAATTAGCATAAATCCAAAATGGCCGCCAATTGGACTTTCTGGCCTCCATATCTTGGAAACGGCTCGTTTTAGAGCAATAAATGTATTATCATTAGATACAAAAATGATATCAACGAATCGGAAAATAAAATTATCACAACGCCAGCAGGTCATGGTGTGACGCCCTGACGCCACAATGACGTCATGACGTCAAAACACTGCTTTGATACTGAATAAGCGGGTTTGACGTGAGTTCTGATGTCTTAGAGAACTCAAAATAAGCGGGCTGTGACCTAGTTTGTTTTTGTGACACTGACTGACTGGACTGGAATCCAATCTGGTGATTGGCTTGGAATCCAGTCTGGGTTTCCCCATATATTTGAAACTTTCTTTTGCTAATTTTGTGAAAAGAGTCGTATTTCGCCATGGATACGTGCATAATTTGTGGCAATAACCTAAATAATGGTGGGGATGTTGTCAAGCTCACCACCAAGGGATGGAATGTAATCAATCAGGCTGCTCAGCTTCACCAGTTGGACATTTCGGTCACACCTAATGCTCATGTGCATGTACAGTGCAGGCCCCGAGTTCACAAAGCATTATCAGACTTAAGTTGAGAATTTACTCAAACTTGTTCACCTCATTTTAACTAATATAGCCCTTTATAAAACTTTTGTTGTTTTAATGTATCAGATACATCAATAAGAAACTGCTAAGTTTTGTGTTTCTGCATCAAAGATATTTCTCATAAACAGTGATTGAAAGTTGAGCAAATTCTCAACATAAGTCTGAGAATGCTTTGTGATCTCGGGGCCTGATAGAATTTCACTCGCCAGATTGGATTCCAGTCCAGTCAGTCAGTATTACAAAAACAAACTAGTTCTCAGCCCGCTTATTCTTAGTTCTCTAAGACGCCAGAACTCACATCAAACCCGCTTATTCGGTATCAAAGCAGTTAGTCCGGTCGTCAAACCTCAATATTTCGAGTGAATCTGGAAATTGTCTATAAAGTTTTTTTTTAGGATTGGTTTTAGTAGCCTATGGTGTCCTCTTTCAGAATCTGCCGGGTGAACTCCGGTCACCCTTGAGCGTTTTGCGAAATTCAAGATGGCGTCCAAGGCGACAACTGAGAGAGAGAATACAAGCTCTCACCACTTCCAAAGCTGTAGTAGCATGTAGCCGTGTCATATCGAGTAAGAGTATGGGCTGACAAGATTCCAATGATAAGCTGACATAAATACTATGGCCTGTGTAAGCACCGATTCTACTACTCCGACGAGTGAGAAAGAGAATACAATCAAGCTCTCACCACTTCCAAAGCTGTATTAGCATGCAACTGTGTCATATCGAGTAAGAGTATGGGCTGACAAGATTCCAATGATAATTGACATGTCAACAGTTGTTTCTTCTTTGATTGGTGATTCCAATGTCAACGGTTGTTTCTTCTTTGATTGGTGATTCCATTGTGGCGTGATTCTTGTCAGCTTGTTATGGACAGAGCTCTTGCAAATCGACGCCTGAAACACGCTGAAGGGTATAGGCATCCGAAACTGGAAAAATATCGTCATCATCCACACTTAAACCATGTTGTCTTGCTCCAACGAATGATGCATTCGTATGGAAAGTAAAACGATGTCACCACCATGCTATTGTGTGGCGTTCACTGGAAGATCGCAATCCACCGGAACTTTATCCAGAACTGTATTGCTGGGTTAAGGAGACTAAATTGAGAACATTACAATCGGTCAAATTGCTCCTGTGGCTCATTAAATGCGGATGCACGAGTGACGCCTCAAATAGTACGCTTGCTTGTAAATGCAATAGGGGTGGATTAGTATTTTGCACCTGTGCTGTCGCAGGTTGCAACCAGACACACGACTAAAGGATTAAACTGAATATTACCTAGTTTTATGGGGGTATTTTGCGGGTAGAATTTGTTTTTTTTAATGATTAAAACACATATTGTGCCCTTCTTTTTAGGACCGTCCCATGTGGCCCTGGACCTCCTGTTAGGCATATATGTAGTGTTATCATATCAATCATATGCTCCTATGTCCATAAAGTTTGGTTCGGTGAATTAATTATTGTCCAAACCGCCGCTATCGAGTTAAAGGGCCATATTGTCTGGCATTTTGCATTTTACTATCATCTAATCACCACACAAAATAATGAATGATTTCGATGTATTCCTTGGCCCCAAAACCATACGGTTAGACATCAAAATTATCATCCTAGACAAAATAGTATGGGTGTTATAGGTGATTATTTGAAATGACGGCCGTCTTGGACGCCATCTTGAATTTCTCAAAACGATCAAGGGAGACCCAGGTTCAACCGGCACATTCTTAAAGAGGACACCGTAGGCTACTAAAATCAATCATAAAAAAAATCTTTGTGAACAACTTCCAGGTTCAGCCATAGTTCTGCCGGAATAAGTGTTTTGACGTCAAAATAACGTCAGTGTGACGTCATTACGTCACAATGCCGTCATGACGTCACACCATGACCTGATGGCGTCTTGATAACCTTTTTTTCCGATTCGCTGGTATCACTTTTGTATCTAATGATACACATTTATATGCTCTAAAACGAGCCGTTTGCAAGATATGGAGGACAGAAAGTCCAATTGGCGGCCATCTTGGATTTATGCTAATTATAAAAAACGCTACAGGGTTTCAGCGGACAATTTTGAGTTGGGAGTCCTTTAGACATCCCTTTACCGTATTCTAGTGAAAGAAATTCTTTTGCAATTTGTTCTCGGTACTTGACAAACAGAAATTATATCTCTCCGTCTACTACCCGAATTCCAAATTTTGTGGAAGAGGACATAAATGACATTGTTGACAAACATACCAGAGCCACAGTCGACGGAGCTGGTGAACAGCTCGTGGGGCATGTAGGGCATATCTCTCCCAAAAAACTGATGACCGCAAACTTGTTTTCTTACAAATTCAGCTTGGGGACACAGCAACATGAATGTGGTCCTATATAGTTCATCTGAAACATATGTTTTTACCGTTGTATTCACAAGCCATTTGAAATGTCACTGACGAAATGAAATGGGGTCTAACGTCCTACTGTTCTGCTCCTAACCTGGGCTAATGAAGACGGGCATACGCCATATAGTGTGCTATGTGGGAAATTTTACCCGTGCAGCGGCGGTACGGTCTACACTCATATCGAATTCCAACTGCCAAGGGATCTTTTACGTGCACGCCAATATGTACACGGGACCTCGGTTTTTCGTCCCATCCGAACGACTAGACAGCTGTCCTTGTCAGGCCCTCCGTACTGCATCACTGACAAGGGGGGAACCACGCCGGAAAATCTGGATGAACTTTCTCGAACACCCGACCTCCAGACTAGCGAGTTCACTGACGAAACAAATGATGATGTCCGAAAAAGCAGAGTGCCTACACTAGATACTGTATATCACTCTGATCTTAACTTTTTTAGTATTGGAAGAACCGAAAACTATTGCACCATTATATACTTTTATCTTTCATTTTACCCATCCGACCGAAATTGTTTTTAATTTCATTTTGGAGGGTTGGGGGGATGCGGGCTAGATATACAGTCTAAGTATAGTCTGGGATAAATTTACAAACCGGGGCACTCTTCTGGTTGTTTACACGCACTGCTCTGTGTAGCTTTACCAATACAGTTACTTCCACCATGAGCTGGTGCAGGTTTATCACATTTCCTTCTCCTGGTAAAAATACCTTCACCACACGAAACAGAGCAAGCACTGTATTCAGACCAATTACTCCAACCACCATCCATCACTGTAAAAATACATTCAATAGCCAATTGTTAGACCGGTCACAGCATTTGATATTGTTAGACCTGTCACAGCATTTGATACTGTTAGACATGTCACAGCATTTGATACTGTTAGACATGTCACAGCATTTGTCACAGCATTTGATACTGTTAGAAATGTCACAGCATTTGATACTGTTAGACATGTCACAGCATTTGATACTGTTAGACATGTCACTGTATTTGATACTGTGAGACATGTCGCAGCATTTGATACTGTTAGACATGTCACAGTATTTGATACTGTTACCCACAAAATGCATTTACATGACATCCGTATTCAACAGTGCGAACACAGTATTTGACAGAGTTCTGTCCATACAGGCAACTCAAATTTGTGATGTGTTGTCCGAGATAAAGTATGATTTATTAAGATAGTACAGATATTAACGAGAGAGAGAGAGAGAGAGGTGGGGGGGGGGGGGGTAACGTCCACTCGACACAAACTAGGTAATTTCTGGAGCAACATATGGTTCAATTTTAATTCAAGAATCCGATTGAGCGTAGGTGTTTTTAGCAGTAGGAGGAAACCAGAGGACCGAGAGATAACCCATGAGGTTGAACAGGCGACTCAACTCTCTTCACGTACAACCGTGGAATCGAAACCACACCAGTTGACTCAATAACAGACCTTATGATACATCGCGCACACGCTAACCATTCTGTCACCAAGCCCTCTCAGCACATTTTATAACATAAGTTGTACAATAATTCATTGTTTATAAGCCCAACAGTCGCCCATTCATTCGAAATTATTCATTGTGGTCATTGTTTCATTTTCTGTACAAAAAATACATTTTAAGCAGAATGGAGAAGTGCAATGTACAAAATAAATATTGTACTGTATTTTGTGTTATTGAAAAGTGTATTATATATTTTAACACTGTGACATTGGTTTTGTGGAGCAATGGAAATTTTGTGTTATTGAAAAGTGTATTATATATTTTAACACTATGACATTGGTTTTGTGGAGCAATGGAAATTGCTAATTGTAAAACTAAAATACGTATGTTGTACTTCTGACATATGCAGTATTTTGACAACGATATCCTTCCATAACGATGTGCTTTGCTTGAAGGAAGCTCTTTACATCATTACACCATTATAACTTTCGCTTACCAATACACCAATCAGGTGCTTGAAAGAAGGTGTATCAAGATAAATACAATATAAACTCACCTGCTTTATTACAATCACATGACGCTGTCACTTTTTGTATTACAGGAGCTATAAAATACAACAAATGGTAAAAAGTTCAAATCCCCATTCTGTCTCATTTACCCATATATATGAGAGAGAGAGAGAGAGAGAGAGGGAGCAAGCGAGAAGAGAGAGAGAGAGGGGGGATGGAAGTGGAACTCGGTTCTCTTGCCAAATCCTCCGTCCTGACATTTCATTTTATTTTTCTCAATAGTTATTTGCAATATGCAATAGTTTTAAGTAAGCGGGCTGCTTTGATTTACAGTAAAATGGCAGAGTTATGGGAAACAGAGTTATCAGCCTTAGTAAAGTCGATTAGAACTATTTTATTATTTTAGTACTTCCGGTAGTAATTTTGATCCTGACACGAGAATATTGTTAATTGTAGTTAAAAATGATTGTTCTTTACTAAAACTCATGTCACCCATTGTAATTTCGGTTTATGGTAAAAGAGACAGGTCTTTTTCATCTGCAACATTTCATAATTTACAAAATAATTCCGGTAGGCCTATTGCATATTTGTGGCGACAAGCCAACATCGTGCGTAATTACCATTTCCAAACTGATCAGCAGGGAATATTCGCCATATAATCACTGAAAGGGATGACGTCGATGCAACATAGTCAGTTATACTCCCATTAGACAGGGGCGGCATCCTTACGGCGTTGCTACGGCGATGGAAAATGGTCTCAGAGCGCGTCAAGATCGCCATAAGCGTGGTAAAAGCGTGTTGGAAACGCCAGATATCGTGCTGTGGTCTCCATATTGCGCTGTTACGGCGATGGAAAGTGGTCTCAGAGCGCGTCAATATCGCCATAAGCGTAGCAAAAGCGTGATGGAAACGGCACATGTCTCCATGATCGCAAAAGATCGCCGAGTCACGGTGTTTGTTTTGAGCAAACAGTGTACACTCGATTGTCACTGCTACCGTTGTTACAAAGTCATGATAAACAATCTCCATTATCAAATCGTTTGAAAATCAGAGTCATCCCATGTTTTAGAGAATTGATTTTGGGATTGCCATGTGAATGATCCATATATCATTTGAGGCCAAAGAAAAATCTGCATTAGGCAGATTTAGCTCTTACATAATGCGTCATTAAGTATCCGCAATCTTTTGCAAAAGGATGGACGCCGTTTTATATCTCATCCTTGGGTGGACAATATGTTAGTTATCTATTAACTAAGTCTATAGAGTATATAAAATACATACCCATGTAGTACATTAATATTTCATCATCCTTATTGGAGGTCATGTTGTTAAACACTATCCTAGATCGGTAGTTGTTGCTGTTAATATTCTTGCTAAATCTAAATATACCATCATCTTTACAGGTGTCCCCAAGTTGTTCATCACGTGGTACAGTTACTCTGTTACACGATTCATTACTCAAGTACATATAACTAATCTGAACATACTCAGCATTAGTTATATTACAGGAACAGGATAAACCTTTAACTGGCGAATCTTTACCATTATAGGATAGCATTACCTCATTACCTGATATTCTACCAGTTGTCAGGATGTTATGGATAAGAGACTCTTTTAAAGATATAAATAAATCACTTAAAGGTAACTTTATTGAAGGCATAAATAGCACATACACCGGCCACAATTCTATGGAATATAATTGAACATAATATAATGACTCAAAGACAGATCTTCTGATAAAATGCTCTCTCGTTAATCATTCGCCACCCCACCCGCCTAATTCTATGGATTACATTTATTGTTTATTAATGACCAAGACGAGATAATCCTAATCGAAATAGTAATTAATTCCATAAAATTGTGCCATGTGTATTTCAGGTTCGGTTACTAAATGCCATTAGAATAAATTATAAAAATGGTCTACTTACCCTTTAAACACGCATATTCATATTCTATATAATTATAAGAAGTATTATGTTTGTTGGGAGAGGTGATGGAACATTTTTGTTGAAGAGAACAGGCTTTATAAACAGCCAAACTGTCTGGTTTACTCAATGCTCCGGTATATTGATCTCTAAACGTCTTCTTACAGCATGGACGAGGAGTATTACATTTAGCTTCATCTTGTAGAAGCGGGCAGGGGGTCATTGATGGAATTGAATAGTAGAACATATATCCTAATTTAATACGGGTCTTTTTAGGACATGTAAGAGTATGAATAGAACATGGTGAACCCTCTGGTTGATAGCAGTCATATGTATAATATCCATAGGTAGCTTCCATTACTAGAATAATACAATTAGAATATAAAACAAGTGATACCACCATCATTACCATATAGTATACAACACGTGATACCTCCACCATAACTATCATATACAACAAATGATACCACTGCCATTATTATAATAAAACAATGACCATATACAAATAGTGTAAAATCATTTACAACAATTTAATTCAAATTTATCTCTAATCCCATGTATAGGTCCGATGAGTCACGCACTAATTAAGTGGGTTAGAATAATACGAAGAAAAAGTAATCACTGAGTTATCTTAAAGATACATTATGGAAGATTAGATAAAGAGCTGGCAGTTATCTAATATAAAAGGAATATGCTGAAAACTTTAGTCAAATTTCTTTATTCTAAGCCGTGAAAGCTTAATTTTAACATGACTGTAGCCTCGATTATCATTGTTACCGCTGTCACGATAATTAACAAAGAGAGAGAGAGAGAGATGGGGTTTAACGTACACTCGACACAAACCAGTTCATTTCGGGACTAACTTATGGTTTAATTTTATTTCAATAATTCGCTTGCGCGTAGGGGTCTTTAGCAGTGGGAGGAAACCGGAAGACCCGGAGAAAACCCACGAGATTGGACAGGCGACCCAACTCCTTGTCACGTACAACAGGGGATTCGAAACTACGCCAGCTGACTCAATGACAGGCCGTATGATACAGTACACACGTGCTAACCATTCGGCCATCCAACCCCCCTACGATAATTAACAAAGTGAGCATTAAACCGCAGGTCGGATTCAAATCCAACGAAATCGGACACATTAGATGACATCGAGAGTTGATTATGGCCTTTTCATGTTAATAAATGTCTAATTAATTGTTAATACAACATTATTACGGTCGTACAATGGGCAGATATAGCTCGTGTGTAATGCATGTTTAATATTGGAATAGATGACTACAGTACGAGTTTATTATTATCTTTTAAGATAAAAATATTAAAATATTGAAATCAATACCTGAATGAATCACCGTTAACACAACAAGAAATGATTTCATTAACTTCAATATGTTGGCCATTATCTGAAAAGAAATACTTTGTTAGCATCTTTATATAATATATCACCTAATTATTACATGTTCATGGGGTTTGGATGGAAGATGGATTAGTAGTCTAGCGTGGTCTACAACGTCATGTGAAGATTAAGTAGGCTAGTATGATCTACAGTGTCAAATGTCGGTTTAGTAGGCTAGCGTGGTCCACGGTGTCATATGTCGATTTAGTAGACTAGCGTGGTTTACAGTGTCAAATATCGGTTTAGTAGCCTAGCGTGGTCCACGGTGTTTAGTAGCCATCGAAGTGAACGTCTACAGTTTGCCCAACAACACCAGAACTGGCGACACAGGCAATGGAGAACTGTTCTGTTCACAAATGAGAGTCGGTATTGCGTATCAACTACAGATGGAAGGACCAGAATATGACGTGGAAGTGGCCAGCGTTATTCTGACCAATGTATCATGGAACGAGACTCGTGGAGAGGTCCAAGCATAATGGTCCTGTGGTGTTCCAAAATCTTGGTCCAGGGAGACTCGGCGGCATCACAGCAGTGCGCTACATCGATCAAGCTCTCAGACCCCACCTCATGCCACATTTCGCACGTCATCAAAACAATGTTTATTAGCATGACAACGCTGTACAAAGTTTCCCGTGACTTTGTAGATCAGAACGGTGTCAACATTATGCCCTGGCCAGCCCTTAGTCCGGACTTCAACCCGATTGAACATCTTTGCGATGAAACTCAGAAGAGACTTAATAACGTCGTACCGAGGCAAAACACAGCCGATGGATTGCGCCAGACCTTTCTGAGAGTGTGGTGACAGGTACCAATGGCGTTCATCAATCGTCTGGTCCATTCCATGTACAGACGCTGCACTGCTATTATTGAAATTCGCGCCGGTTCTAGACTGATTTGATTAAAGCAACGCTCTGATTTTGAAATCGTGCTGACGTTTTCGGGGGTTTTATGTTTGCTGTTTAGTATAGATACGACTAATTATCATATATGGAATTGTCTTCTTATCACGTCATGGTATGATTACTGACCAGTGCATGTCTTTGAAGTCATGTAGAAATTGTACAGAGATCATATGTAGTTTGTAAATTACATATGGGATTAATTACATGTTTAATTAGATCATAGCCAATTCGTGCCTTAACATAAGTTTATACAGCGTTGAAAAGTCAGCTGAGGTCATAAAGTTCTAAACACCTAAATGATTGTTCAATTTGATGAAATTTATAGAGTACTTTGTCACATTAAGTCTGTTGAATTGTATTTTATCGTGTACAATTCAAAATATAATTATCGACTTAACGAGATGTTATGGTCAACTTAACGAGAAAGCGTGGCCGACTTAAAGAATTAATTTGATCGACTCTCTATGTGGCCAAGAAAATAAATCATGCCAGTGTTGTGTAATATCATATTTAGATCATTATCAATAAGATATATCACTCGAGGTTTCGTTAGAATCCCCTCTCCCTCCATACTGGTCAACCGATATTTGACATACCACAGATTTATCCTAATAAAGTACGGCTGAAATAATTAATATTTATTCTGACCAGTAGAAATATTAAAAGTTGTCGGGTACAGGATTATAAACTCAAGAAAACCCTGAGTTTCAATACAGGTTTATCTTAGTAATTCCAGCAACATTGAAACCATAGAATAATACTAACGCTGTTATAAACTATAATATTCAACACAGGCGTCGATTACAAGATTGACGGGCCTACTTGTATAGTCATACATTTCATTATTAGATATCATTTACTATATTATACTCTCTAATTAGCTGTATTACCTGGAATTGGTTTAAACACCAATTACTGTATCATACTCAACCGTCTCTAATTAGCTGTATTACCAGACCAGGAACTAGAGTTTAAACACCAATTAAAGAATAACTACATTATACTCAACCGTCTCTAATTAGCTGTATTATCAGGAGTTGGTTTAAACATCAATTACTACATTATACCTAACAGTCGCTAATTTATCCAGGAACTAGTTTAAACAACAATTACTATATAATACCCAACTGTCGCTAATTAGCTGTATTACCATAAAAAGTTTAAACATAAATTAAAGAATTAATTAATTATACTCAACCGTCTCCGTAAGCTTTATTAACAGGAACCAGTTTGTGTTGTTCTGACTGTGACATTATACAGAACCAATCAATGCCGCGTGTAGAATCATAATGTAGCCCCACATTAATAAACATACCTGGTGTTGATTGGTGAGGATTGTATGTCAGTAATTAGAGATTATTTATATCAACAATAGAGATATATGTCCTTCAATTTTACATTCGTTAACCCACAACCATGCCGATACGACGGTATTCTTATATATTGTCCTGGCAGTGTCCAAATATTGACAACAAAATGTACTTTTCAGTGTAGCCTTGCACACACTTAATATTCTTGAGATACAACTATAATATCACGGGTATTCAAACATTTGTGTCCAGGCATTGCATGTACCGTGATAGCGAGACATTACATGCACCGTGTTACCGAGACATTGCATTTACCGTATTAGCGAGACATTAAAGGACGTGTGGCTCTATGTTTTGGAGCCTTAAAAAAAACGAAAATGGGTCTGAGTCAATATAATATGAAGAGTGAATAAAGTGATTTGTAATGTAATTTCTAATCACGTATGTTCCATTCTTCCTGCATAGTCCATTCTATTATTTTTTAAAATCATGGTATCTTCTAATAAATTATGTTCGGTAATATTTGCGGATCGTTAATATTGTACGGCAATCAATTGCGCTTGCTTAATTCATTGTGCAATAATTATTTTGTTGGATGCGGAACTGCCATTTTATTTACTTCCACATTGGCTTCGTGTACTGATTCTGTCTTAAATAGTAGATGCCAGGATCCACGATTTTCACGTTAAGATAACAGTGTTTGTTTATTTCAATGGGTCAATTATTGAAATAATTGTGTTTTTAATTTCAAATGGGTTGGCACCTTTAAACCTATGTTTTACTGTTGGTATGCTTATATCTATAAATAATACGGGATATTATAACCTATGTTTTACTATTGTTAATGGGGTGTTGGGTGTTGGTATGATTATATGATTATGTACGAATTGCTCTGAAACTGATTCTTATTCCCTGGTTGTGTATGGTGTCGAGCTCTTTGAGGTAAGACTCGCGGGCAGACCCATACACAACACACCCATAATCGAGTTTTGATCGAATTAATGCTCGATATAATCGGAGCAAGACCTTACGGTCTGCTCCCCAGTCAGTATTTGATAAGACTCTCAATATGCCGAGGGCTTTCAGGCATTTCTTTTTAAATATGGGTGATAAATGATAATTGCTTATCAAATATCATCCCCAGAAATCTTGTTTTCATCCACAACTGGAAGGCAGTTGCCATCCAAGAAAAGTTCTGGGTCTGGATATAAACCTCGTTTCTGGCAGAAATGCATACAAACAGTCTTGGAATTCGAAAAACGAAATCCATTTTCGGTTGCCCATTGTTGAAGTGAATTCAAACAAAGCTGCAACTTACGTTCGATTATCCCCATGTCTGTAGAACCATAGGACATCTGAAAGTCATCAATTTAAAAGAGCGCCCTTTGTACCTGGTTTTGTGTTAATTTTTATCGCAAAAAGAGTTGGAGATCAAATACTTCCCTGTGCCCCCCCCCCCCCTTCGAGGTCAGTAATGAGGTTGTTGGACTCAAGGTACCAAACAAGCCTTCGATTGATCAATCTCCCAATGGTTTTGCAAATAAAGCTAGTTAAAGCGATCGGACGATAGTTGGTAGGATTCGTATGATCTTTACCAGGTTAAGGGATGGGAATTATTGTGGTTTCATGCCACAAAGGGGGGAATTTCCCATCAACACAAATCCGGTTAAATAGGTCCAATAAAATTAAGAGAGTGGAGAAAGGTAAATGTATTTCACCTGGACCAGTTGCAGTATACCGAGCTCGCTTCAGCGAATCCCGAAGCTCTGCAATGGAAAAAGAATCATTGTAGCATTGATCATTGCGGGACTTGAAATTAAGTCGCCTTTTCTCCTGTTGTTGTTTAATGCCTAGAAAGGCATTAGAGGTAAAATTGGATGATGAATTAAATGGAAATGTACTGGCCAGAGAATTAGCAATATCAGGAAATGTTGTTAAGGTGGTATTATCAACATTGAGATGGTTAACTGATAAAGCACTACTTTTACCTTTAATCCTATCCCATACTGACTTGGATGTTGTACGGGAATTGATCGGAGACATAACCTTGCCACAAAGATTTCTTTGCTTGAGGTATGGTTCTACCAGCCTTCGTCCGGACCATTTGGTATGCCGCAATATTACCCTTTGACTGCGATCCTGACCCAGCAGAACTGAAATCAAGGTTTACAGTTTCAAAGGTGATAGACAGTTTACCTTTATTTGACCCGGTTATATCCATCTGGACAGAGATGCTATTTGTAGATGTTTTTATTGCGCCTGCAAAAGACTTCCCTTGAGATGGAACGGGAAAGAGCGCAGTTAGGTCTACTTGCTTCCGAGCATCGAAATATGGTATTTTTCGCTCAGACATTACACCTGTTGAATTCTTTTCTCTTTTTGCCATATTGGACATTCGCGAGAATAAGCAAAGTGCTTACCCTTGCAATTGATACAGCACAAATCCGCCTGGCAGGTAGCGCTCTCGTGGTCATCATGACCACAGCGAGCGCAGGTGTCCTTACCTCTTCAGACGGTTTTGCTATGTCCAAATTTCTGACATTTGTAACATCGAAGTGGGTTACTGGTGTAAGAATCAACAGGTATGTTAAGATAACCAATGACCAAGCCTCTAGTTTTCTCTGGATGTTTTAAACATCCACCAATTGAATTCCTACAAAATAACCGAGCGCGTTATTCGGAAATTCAAGCCTTCAAATCCGCGGACAATCATTAAGTCGTCACTTGAATAAATTACACTTTTAACTTCAATATTGGAACTCTGATTTCTTTTCAAAGGGACAAAATCGCACGTTTATAATTGGTGGAGATGTCGGGTATGGTAAGATTCTAGCCTCTTACAAGCCAAAGAGAGTACCCCAAGAATCAAGAAGATGGAACAAATTATACCACGAAAATTAGAAGTAATAATCAAAGTGATGATTTGAATACAGCGGCGCATCAATGGTAAATCGAAAATGGAGGTAACAACATTTCTATAATTCTGACTTGGCGAAATGTCTCTGGTCAAAACGGAGTGAAGAAATCGACCAGCAGAAGAGCACGAGATGCCATGAGATCTCAAAAATTTAAAGAAAGATGTGCCGGTAATGAAAGCACTAAAATTCCGTATGCTGACACCGTATCTCCTGCAGTTAGTGAATTTGCCAAGACAGTTACCAAGCCATTAACAATGTCAAACCACCAAAACCTGCTCTCTTGACATGTCAGACAGTCGAACTAGTAAATTCAGTAACCAAAAATTAACATGCACCCACCAAATCGAACACGGATTCTCAGCGTACCAAGGAAGTTGTGCAGAAACGACTAAACAAGGCACAGCTAGAATACCAAGTAAAACAAAAGGAATGGATTCATGAAAGCAATTTGGATGAAACGGATATTTCGTATATAGGAATCCATAAAAACAAAATTCCTAGACCCGTATCCGAAGTGATTAGAAATGTAGTTCGCGAAAGCTATCCATTATTACCAGAGGAACAAGATCAAATGGCGTGTAGCAGACTTAGTAATTTTAAAGGTCACCGAGATGGAAGAAGATGGAAATTGTGCGCACACTTCCGTGATCCAAAAACCGATATAGAATATTATCTGTCAGAAAGACGTGTTTTTCTGGACGATTATAGTCTCCAGTATACGTATCAGTGGGAGTGGATTGATAAAATATTCAAGGAAGACCCAGATTTCTACGACTATTTTATCCCATTTCTTGACGATGTACCCAATAAAAATATGTGGTAATTAAAACTGTACAATTTTAGTTCAATGTTCAATGATCCAAGTTTCAGTTTATTAAATTTTATTTGTTGGTCAATATAATACGAGGACGTTTTAGAAATTAGCGAGCGAGGAGAATATATAACCGTACGGTTTATAGTAGTTATATGTTATAATTTAAATCTTGAATATTTAAGATAATGCATTATTAATTTCAAAAGTGAAAGCCTTCAAATTGAATTTAAACTCTCGGGACAATAACTATTCTATTCCTTTAAAACATTAATTGTATGTTTGCTATTAGGTGACTAGCCAAGGGTGAAATGTTACGTAATCCTAATGACACGTTATTTTATTATAATCCCTTTTTGGTTATAAAACTGTTATAGAAAGGTATTCCAGCACTTCTTCCTTACTGAGGGGATCACGTGGCTAAGTGGGTAAGGCGCTGGCTCGCTAGCCTGGAGGTCGGGTGTTCGATCCCTGCATTGGCCGAGAAAGTTCATCTCGATTTTCCGGCGTGGTTTCCCCTTGTCAGTGATGCAGAACGAAGGGCCTGACAAGGACAGCTGCCTAGTCGTTCGGATGGGACGAAAAACCGAGGTCCCGTGTACACATTGGCGTGCACGTAAAAGATCCCTTGGCAGTTGGAATTCGATATAAGAGTAGGCCGTAGCGCCGCTGCCCGGGCAAAATTTCCCTCATAGCACACTGTATGGCGTATGCCCGTCTTCAATTAGCCCAGGTTAGGTGCAGAAGAGTAGGACGTTAAACCCCATTTCATTTCATTTTATCTTCCTTACTGTTGCCTTCAAGATCCCGACAGCGAATTACACCTCTACTTGAATTTAATGACCTATGTGGAGACAACTTGAGAGGAACGTCTGCTAAGGGTTTTGATTTAAGCAGCATGGTAGCATGCTGTTGCTAAGCGCATTCTATTAAAAGAGTTCCGTTTTTAAGTTTTTTAATAGTTTCTTTTAATTAATTGGGGTGTGGGCGGGGGGATTGGGGAATCCATGAAATACGTTTTTTAGAAATCACCCCGTCGTCCCCGAGGTTACTTCCCTGCCTACCAGGGGAAGGACTAGCACCGACTACCATTGCATTGCCTCAGGGCTCGTCGAGGGGTATACTCAAGCCAGAAAGTATAAATACTTAGCCACCCTGATTGGCCCAAGCCGCCGCTCTGTAGAATGTATCCAGAACACAAAGGTAAACTTGCTAAGTAAAAACAACAAGGCAATGAAATTGGAAAAACATACATTCTACAGAGCTAAAAATACATTGCCCCATTACAGGGATCCTTTTAGTCGCCCTTTACGACATACGAAGGGTATATTCTTATCACTCCCTACACCCTGCCAATGCAGGGATCGAACATAAAACATCCAGGTTAGTGAGCATACGTCTTACTCACTGAGCCCCCGTGGCTTCCTGAATGACATGCAACAATATTGTGAAAGATGATTCGGAATATCGGTATGTTCAGTATTTGCAAAGTTATGTTGAACTGAAAATTCACCGATCTGTACCACTTGTTGTCCTTTGTTGCTGGTCAATCCAAATAATATGACTATTTAAATTCTCCTGAGTCCAAGCCCTAGGGTGGGGAGTGTAGAGCGTTGGTAGATTTTGTACTCTTTATTAAATGTAGAATAATCAGTCTGAGTAGAGTGGGTTAAGCAGAGAGCAATTTGATATTTTAGCGACAAAAGCAAATGCAGCATCATCACTTTTACAAGAGATATTATTTTATATCTGAAACATGATAACTCGTGTTTTATTAAAGTTTTAACTAAGGTTTTATGAACTGAAAAATACTAGATGTGTTCAATAAAGATAGTATAATATAGTTATTTGAATCGTCAAACTTTAAGAATATCACCTTTTTTATACACAGTTTTCATTATAAATCTATTGTTTATAACGTCACGTGATTATTTGAAATATAACACCCAACAAAATGAATTGCTTTTCCTTTTTAATGAAAACACAATTTTTTTCTCATAAAATTCGTCTAGAATGACGTTAAACACCATTTCAAAACAGATATTGGGTAAATATCTCGCTACACTAATGATGTTATAACAGATATCCCATTACTGGTCAATCCCCGAACATATTGGAGATGGGTAGACGCCTCTGGAAACATTCCCAAAATCAACATTTGAGGCTAGTGTATCAGCGAATACGTGTCTCTTCAGGGCTCCATTGTGTGCTATTCGATCTTTTTCAACATAAAAAAAGATAATAGCCCCACAGTGTTTATTAAGATTTAAGCAGATGATTCTAAAGATGGTGATCTGGTAGACTGTGCGTCTTCAATCTGCTGCTGCCATATTTACAGCTGAGCCCCAGGCCATTCTTCAAACTTTGGAGTTCATTCAGTCCCCATTAGATTTAAAACACATAATCTGGTCTGTTTAGTTGTCCTGTTTACAAGCAAGAAATAAAAAATGTTCTTCTACTGTCACGAGTTGATCGGAAAGGACATTGTCCTTTTCTGGATCCCCAGTTTTAACGGGAATGGTTAAGCAGACTCGCCTGTCAAGTCTGCTTTTGATCTCCCCATATCCGAACTTTTAACACCTTCATCCTACTGTTGGAGGTTTGGGCAGTCTCCTAAGGGAAGCTTGATGTGATTCCCAGATCGCATCGGTTTGAAAATCGTACAGGCACAAGCAATCACATCAAGCCTCCCTTTGGAGACTGCCCAAACTTCCAACAGGAAGATAAAGCTTTCTGTGTCGCTCTCGCATAGCTCAAACGTGTTTAACTAATATATTTAGCTTGAAGCGAGAGCTTCAACCAGAATGTGAACATTGGCATGTCCCTTTGACTAATCAACGCATCTTGACTGTATGTAGGTTTCTCAAGAACATTAGATCAATTACTGGCCCAACCAGGTCTATATTTCAAAATTATAGACATTATAAAAAAGACAAATTGTTATAGAAGATTTATTGTTATGGGTGATATTAATTGATATTTTCATTATTGCATTAATATTGTATAAATCCACATTATATTTCCATTATTGCAATATAATACTACGTCAAGAAAAGATGTGATAAACCCTTGAGAGATTATTCCGAGAAAAGCATGTAAATAATTGTACGATCAAACTTACATAATATTTCAATAACATCAGAGAATAGTAGTTGGAAAAGAGGGCCAAACGATATATTGCATTATTGCAATATTAAAAACAATTGTCAGTAAAATCTACATATTCTGATATATTGATTACCGGTATTGTCCATCACAAGTTTAAAATAAACATATTCCTTAATACAGCAGTGTTGAATGTGGGTTTATCACATAATCTGATTTATACAATAATCTTAGGGGGTTGGGGGTAGGGGATTAGTTCCTGCAGTGGCCTGATTTCGATTTCCCGTTTTCCGTGGCAAGGAGTGGGGTCTTCATTAGTCCAGTCAGAGCAGAACAATTGGACATTAATCCCTATTTCATTTCATTTCAAATTTGCAACATGATAACTCGGGTTTTATTTAAGTTTTAACTAAGGCTATATGAACTGAAAATACTAGATTTCTTCATAAATTTACTGTTTATAACGTCACGTGATCATCTAAAATGAACCTCACAACCAAATGAATTGTTTTTAATCAAAACACAATTAGATCACATTACTAACTTTGCCAGTCATTAAATCAATTATTTGCCCAAACGGGTCTATATTGCAAGATTATAGATATTATAAAAGAGAAAAATTGTTATAGAAGATTTTAATTGTAAATATTAGATATCACCATGTTTTTCCTCTTTAAATATTGAACTATTAATATTCTGTTATATTTGGTTTTGTTTATGTACGTAAATAGTTTATGTGATAGCATATAGTTTGTCTTATATAAATCACCATATGTTTGGAGCAGTATAGTGCGGTGGCTGACGTGCCATTTAACCACATTTCATTCATTCATTCATTCATTCCAAAACCAACAGAACACGCTAAAATAGAAGTTGATGAGTATATAAGTGTAATAAAATGACCGATGTGCGATCCATAGTCCACGGCATGTTAAAACGAAAAGTGATTATCATATGAAATAGTACTACTAACAGTCAAGCAGTCGTTCTTTATGCCCCGTCAGACCGGGGTGGCGCCCTTACTGCTCTGCTGCGACTGTACGGCGACCAGAAAATGCACAAGGTCGCCGGCAAACGTGAACACAACACGCGAAAATGTCCCAAACAATTAAAAACTCGAAAAAAGTCGTGTTCTCATAGCTTTCCAGTTCAGATCGCAGAACCTTGGCGTTTGTTTTGAACATGTATTATTTTTATATTAAGCTGGGGTGTTGATTTCATATACATTAACAAAAAAAAAAGCAATGTATTATTTTTATATTAATCTGAAATATGAGGTGGTTAGGAAACTTATCAGGGTATTATTTTTATATTAAGCTGGGGTGATGACTTTCAAGGTCTGAATTTTTGTATTTTCATTATGTGTTTTTTGTTTATGTTTATTAACTGATGTATGGGATGGTTAGGACATTTATATTATTGTTGTATTTAATGGAAATATAGTGGCTGGGACATTTTTCACTATGTGTTTTATATTTAACTGACACATGGATAGGCTAGGAGACTGCTCAATATGTTATTCTGCATATATAACTGACATACGGGGGTAGCTATAGGGAACTTTACGTGGTGTCATTCTTATATTTAAATGAAATGTGGAATATATAATACTATCCAATACCACCGAATCCTAACACATAAACATCCCCACCCACTATCCAATACAACCGGACACTACTGAATATTACCGAATACAACCGACTACTACCGGGTAACATTTCCCTCATAGCACACTGTATGGCGTATGCCCGTCTTCATTAGCCCAGGTAATGAGCAGAACAGTAGGACGTTAAACCCCATTTCATTTCACTACCCATCAATAGGATAGGAGTACAACCATTTGAATAGCAATACGTTTGATTGTGGTAAATACAATACGTCTTGTCGTGTCATTAATCATTGATACTATAAATAGAACATTGTTCTGAATACCCTAACATTTCATTCATTTCATTTCATTTTGAAAACTCAAGGTATCAATCGTGATTTGTGTTCTAATATTGCCAAAAGTCACTTGTATGATGACCCCTGCCCCCCCCCCCCAACTACAAACATTCATCTCTTATGACCCCTGACGTCCCCCACCCCACTACAACCAGTCAGTGCGCATGGCCACTGACATCCGCTTCCCACTACAACCAGTCAGTTCTTATGACCCCTGACGTCCCCCCTTCCACTACAACCAGTCAAATCTTATGACCCCTGACGTCCCCGCCCCCCCCCCCCCACTACAACCTGCCAGTTTTTTATGACCCCTGACGCCCCCGTCCACTACAACCAGTCAGATCTTATGACCCCTGACATCGCCCTCCCCATCGATAGTATAAAAACGAAACGAAGGAGAGATCTGTAATGTATTCAGATTGTCGAAACACTTATTAATTATGTATAAATTTCTATATTTAGATGATTAGTTACCTGCGAGGTTATGAACGAGGAGAAAGTTTGGAGAAGTTTATAGATAGAGAGATCCGGCCACCAAATGATTTTAAAGATCCTGTTATTCAAACGTTCGATCAGATAGTTCGATATTTACACAAGATGCCTGTTTACAGTATACAGGAAGTCGTCAAGGTAAAAATAATTATAATAAGACAAGTATTGTTAGTAGTCTTAACTGTCTATCCATCCGATCACGAGTCTAGCTCATTAATGACATAATGGTGTATATATATATATATATATATAAGTATAAGAAGGGACAGAACTCTGTTTTATTTGGATACAGACCAGTCATTTCTAGATAGTTCATGTTATAGTCATGATAATATAGAGTCGAGCCACTAACTGTTTAGGTAGACAAATACACCCGCATTCTTCTCAGTACGTGATCGAGTGGTTGTAAAATGAAATGGTGATGTCTTCGGTAACAGTAGTAATTTTAATCGGAATGCTGGTGTATTGATTATCTCCCCTGATTTAGACATATCTCAAATAATTGTATCTCTGATCATTTTAAGAAATCAGCTTTAATATTTTATATTTTGCTTGTAGAGTGGTTCGTTGGGAAAGAGAACATCTGTTCTGAGTGATACTGATGCTGATATGGTAGTTTTCTTCAATGGTTATATGGATATAGAGAGATGGATTGCAGATAAACCACAAATTATAAGTGATATGCAAATATATGAGTAATCCCCGCCAAGGATGGTATAGATAGTTGGGTATTTCCTTGAAAAACCGAATGGATGGACTCCGTACATGTGTTAAAATGTAACGAATATTTAGTTAAGTTTATTGTATACGTTCTATACCAGGGTAGAGGTGAGCCTGTTGAAGTGGACGTTCTACCTGCAATAGATGTAGTCGCCAAACATGGTAATACAAAGAACTGGATTACAAAGAACTGGTGTTCTAATATACCAGTCGTCAGATTCTTCTGTGTGATACAACAATTCTATTTCTTCGATAACATTACGTATAGGTAGCTAGGCAAACAAACATACGTCCACAGCAACCAAGTCCACATTTCATTTATTTGGACAGTTAATAAGGGTTTATAACTCTAGCGTCTTCAATCCACTATTTTTAATAATGCATATCAATTCCATACACATCGGATGATAGCTATTGTTGTTCGAGTATTCACAAGGGCCATAGACTAATTTATCACAAATACAACCTGTAGGCTGTAAGTAAATAAGTTCATAGGTAATTACAAAATTTACACAGAATAAAATTTGTCTATGAAATGTTTCAAATAGTATTTATCTGTTTTTCTTTTTCAAATTCTTTTGGGGCTTAATTCACCACCCCTCCCCATCCACAACTGCATCTGGTAGAAGTGCACCCAGAAACCATGATACTTTACAAGATAAAAATTTGACAGTTCTGGCTAATAATAGTTACAAAATAGAACATTTAAAAGTTTTCGCTAATAAAAGTTACAAAATAGAAAATCTAAAGGGAATATTTTGAAAATTTCAGTCCAATTACATTATTCTGAAGAACAAGATAAAGAGTTGAAGTTCTCGCTAATAATAGTTACAAAATAGAAAATTTAAAGGGAATATTATGAAAATTTCAGTCCAATTACATCATTCTGAGGAACAGTGTAGTCTCGACTGCCATTGCTACCGTTGTAACGATAATAAACAATGTCTCGATAATCCATTTTTTATTAAATCAATAACCGGTAATCGTGTTTAAATCCGCTGAAAATCAAAACCACCCGATGCTCTAGAGAGCAGGTAAATATCTAATTAATGACTTATATAACATTTGAGGCCAAACGAAAGATCTGCATTAGGCAGATTTAGTTCTTGAATAATATGTCTTTATCATCAATAAACCTTTAAAATACTGTAATGTATTCGCCCGTGTTACTAAGTGATGTGTACTGGTGAGGGACATCACTCGGCACCCCGGCTGTACTTTCATAATGAACACTTGGTTCATTTTGGTCTGATGTGGAGATATTGGTATTTCTCTTTCGTCTTATAAACCTGATAATTAAAATATTGTATATTATTTGTATTGTACTTGGTCGGTAACATTTATAATTATATGAAACGGGATTACACCAGTCCAACTACCAGCTAAAACATTGAATATTGGTGTTGTGTTTTCGTCGTCATGATTTGACCACCGTATAGACCAGGAGCCCAGGGGGCCAGCCTAGCTGACTAATGTACCAATTCTCTCCTATATGGTATCAATGCACGTGCATTCTTGGACTAGATTAGCCCAACTGGCATGGTTTTGATTCCCCGGTTGATCAAGACGTGCATAAGCAATACAGTGTATTCTGAGGGAAATTTAGCCCGGACAACGGCGCTACGGCCTATTCTTACATCGAATATCAATTTCCTGGGACAACGCAGGAATCAAATACGGGATCATCAGGCTAGCGATCCAACGTCCTACTCAATGAACCATTGTGGCTCACCATACTTCAAGCAAATGTATAACTATATAATTCTTACCATATTATAACAAATATAAGAATGATCACTACCACAAAACCAAATCCGATCCGCGTAAATATCTGTCCATAGTTCACTGTAAAATATATATATATATACAAGACAATCTGATTAAAACACAGATCCTATTTCGTTTCGTTTTTTATAGTTAACAATTTCGTTTTACTTGTCTTTACAACACTAGGATCTGAAAGACGTGAGATATTAGACAATGATACGATCTATTACGGCGATTTTTTTTTGTGTGGGGTGCACGGAACTGTGGGTAGCTCACTAGAACCATCAATCTGGCGTCATAAGGTCAAGAGTCGATCGTATGACCCCTGACGCGACCTCCCACTACAACCGGTCAGATCTTAATGTGGTGTAGGTCATCGAAAGAATAAAAACTCGAAACGATTTGTATTTTAATCAGATTATATATAACATTGATATTAATATTTCTCCGTGAACCACTGTAAAATATACATCAGATTATATATAACATTGATATTAATATTTCTCCGTGAACCACTGTAAAATATACATCAGATTATATATAACATTGATATTAATATTTCTCCGTGAACCACTGTAAAATATACATCAGATTATATATAACATTGATATTAATATTTCTCCGTGAACCACTGTAAAATATACATCAGATTATATATAACATTGATATTAATATTTCTCCGTGAACCACTGTAAAATATACATCAGATTATATATAACATTGATATCAATATTTCTCCGTGAACCACTGTAAAATATACATCAGATTATATATAACATTGATATTAATATTTCTCCGTGAACCACTGTAAAATATACATTAGATTGATATTAGTATGTACGAGGGTTTGTATTGTCTATTTTTTTATGTGTTGTCGTGCCGCCCAGCTGGATCAACCAGTATTTGACCACTGGTATGTTCCTTCGACAGTTATGCAAGCATTTCGAGAATTTGTCCAACCGGTTGTTTATCACAAAACCCCAGACTTTTTAAAAAGAGGTAGATTTTAATGGCAATATATATCTATCATTTCTTTATTATTTTAAAATGAGGATATGCATAGTTTTAAAGCCCTGTGATGTTTTTATATCCATATACATATTTGTTTATGACATAATTTGGCCCGTTCACCATATGTTTGGCATAATATAGCCCAGTTGGAGTTGTGTCATAAAACTCCATTTTATTCAAACTTTTATAATACAACAACAAGTCAATTAAACTATTACAACAAGCTAACTACAACAAGCCAATAAAAATGAAAGAAAACTATACTACAACAACTATACTACAACAAGCCAACAATAATACTACAAGCCAACAATTATACTACAACTATACTACAACAAGTCAACAACTATACTACAAGAAGCAAGCAACTATACTACAACTATACTACAACAAGTCAACAACTATACTACAAGAAGCAAGCAACTATACTACAACAGGCTAACAACAATATTACAAGTCAACGACTATACTACAAGAAGTCTGGTTATTAGTTATGAAAGTTTCGATTCCCCAAAACAGTATTATATGGTTTTATTATTCATTTTACCCGTCTGTCTGAATATTCTGATGGCCCGAATTTCTTTTGATTGTTTTTTTTTCGACGGGGGGGGGGGGGGGTGAGATGCGAGCTAGATGTACAGTCTAAGTATAGTCTGGGATAAATTTACAAACCGGGGCACTCTTCTGGCTGTTTACACGCAGTGCTCTGTGTAGCTTTACCAATACAGTTACTTCCACCATGAGCTGGTGCAGGTTGATCACATTTCCTTCTCCTGGTAGAAATACCTTCACCACATGAAACAGAGCAAGCACTGTATCCAGACCAATTATTCCAACCACCATCCATCACTGTAATAATACACAGCCATTTACCCAATTGTTAGGCAGGTCACAGCATTTGATACTGTTAGACCTGTCACAGCATTTGATACTGTTAGACATGTCACAGCATTTAATACTGTTACCCACACAATGCATTTAATACATGACATCCGTATTCAACAGTGCACATGCAGTATTTGAAATAGTTTTGTCCACACAGGTAACTCTGAATTATGATGTGTTGTCCGAGATAAAGAATGATTTATTAAGATAGTACAGATTTTAACTATATTTAATTATCAATAAACGATAGAGTGAAACTACACGTTAGAGAGAGAGAGAGAGAGAGAGAGAGAGATTAACGTCCACTCGACACAAACTAGGTCATTTCTGGAGCAACATATGGTTCAGTTTTAATTCAATAATTCGCTTGATTGTAGGGGTTTTTAGCAGTGGGAGGAAACCAGAGGACCCAGAGATAACCCACGAGGTTGGACAGGCGACTCAACTCTCTTCAAATACAACCGTGGAATCGAAACCACGCCAGTTGACTCAATAACAGACCTTATGATACATAGCGCACACGCTACCCATTCTGTCACCCAAGCCCTCTCAGCACATTTTATAACATAAGTTGTACAATAATTTATTGTTTATAAGCCCAACAGTCATCCATTCATTCGAAATTATTTATTGTGGTCATTGTTTCATTTTCTGTACAAAAAATACATTTTAAGCGGAATGGAGAAGTGCATTGTACAAAATAACCATTATACTGTATTTTGTATTATTGAAAAGTGTATTATATATTTAAACACTGTGACATTGGTTAGGTGGAGCAATGGAAATTGCTAATTGTAAAACTAAAATACGTATTTTGTACTTCTGACATATGCAGTATTTTGACAACGATATCCGTCCATAACGATGTGCTTTGCTTGAAGGAAGCTCTTTACATCATTACACCATTATAACTTTCGCTTACCAATACAACAAGCGGGTGCTTGAAAGAAGGTGTATCAAGATAAATACAATATAAACTCACCTGCTTTATTACAATCACATGACGCTCTCACTTTTTGGTTTACAGGAGCTATAAAATACAACAAATGGTAAAAAGTTCAAATCCCCATTCTGTCTCATTTACCCATATATATATGAGAGAGGGAGAGAGAGAGAGAGAGAGGGGGGAGCAAGCGAGAAGAGAGAGAGAGAGAGAGGGGGGATGGAAGTGGAACTCGGTTCTCTTGCCAAATCCTCCGTCCTGACATTTCATTATATTTTTCTCAATAGTTATTTGCAATATGCAATAGTTTTAAGTAAGCGGGCTGCTTTGATTTACAGTAAAATGGCAGAGTTATGGGAAACAGAGTTATCAGCCTTAGTAAAGTCGATTAGAACTATTTTATTATTTTAGTATTTCCGGTAGTAATTTTGATCCTGACACGAGCATATTGTTAATTGTAGTTAAAAATGATTGTTCTTTACTAAAACTCATGTCACCCATTGTAATTTCGGTTAATGGTAAAAGAGACAGGTCTTTTTCATCTGCAACATTTGATAATTTACAAAATAATTCCGGTAGGCCTATTGCATATTTATGGCGATAAGCCAACATCGTGCGTAATTACCATTTCCAAACTGATCAGCAGGGAATATTCGCCATATAATCACTGAAAGGGATGACGTCGATGCAACATAGTCAGTTATACTCCCATTATACAGGGGCGGCGTCCTTACGGCGTTGCTACGGCGATGGAAAATGGTCTCAGAGCGCGTCAAGATCGCCATAAGCGTGGCAAAAGCGTGATGGAAACGGCAGATGACCCCATGATCGCAAAAGATCGCCGAGTCACGGTGTTTGTTTTGAACAAACAGTGTACACTCGATTGTCACTGCTACCGTTGTTACAAAGTCATGATAAAAAAATTCCATTATCAAATCGTTTGAAAATCAGAGTCATCCCATGTTTAAGAGAATTGATTTTGGGATTGCCATGTGAATGATCCATATATCATTTGAGGCCAAAGACAAATCTGCATTAGGCAGATTTAGCTCTTACATATAGCGTCGTTAAGTATCCGCAATCTTTTGCAAAAGGATGTACGCCATTTTATATCTCATCCTTGGGTGGACAATATGTTAGTTATCTATTAACTAAGTCTATAGAGTATATAAAATACATACCCATGTGGTACATTAATATTCCGTCATCCTTATTGGAGGTCATGTTGTTAAACACTATCCGGTAGTTGTTGTCGTAAATATCCTCCTTAAATCTAAATATACCATCATCTTTACAGGTGTCCCCAGATTGGCCATCATGTCGTATAATTACTCTGTTACACGATTCATTACTCAAGTACATATAATTCATCTCACCAACCAAAGCATTAGTTATATTACAGGAACAGGATAAACCTTTAACTGGTGAATGTTCACCATTATAGGATAGCATTACCTCAGAACCTGATATTCTACCAGTTGTCAGAATGTTATGGAGAAAAGAATCTGTTAAAGATGACAATGATATAAATAGATAACATAATATGTTTAACTTTATTGAACGCACATACACGAGAGAGAGAGATAGAGAGAGAGAGAGAGAGAGAGAGAGAGAGTTAACGTCGACATAGGGCGTACGGTTCTTTTGTGAGTGGCAGGAAACCGGAAGGCCCGGAGTAAATCGCCTAGATTGAACAGAAAAGCGTACTCCTTGTCACGTACAAGCGGTTAATCGAAATCACGACACTTGACTCAATGATAGATCTTCTAATACAACACTCAAATTCTGTTTATTAATGATTATTGTTTATTAATGATTATTGTTTATTAATGATTATTGTTTATTAATGATCAAAACGAGAGAATCCTAGTCGAAAGAGTAAATTAATTCCATAGAATTGTGACATGTGTATGCTCAGTTCAATTATTAATTTCCATTAAAATAATTTGTAAAAATAAGCAAAATATAAAAATATGGATATGCTTAATTACCACGTACTCGAAGTGGGAAATTTGAACATCAGCCAAATGGGTTAATACTGTAGATACAATAATAACCATACTCTACACTCGTGAACCACGCTACTTAGTTTGCTTATCATCAATACAATTATGCTTACCATGACTACAATAATTACCGCGTTACTTAGATTGCTTACCATCAAAACGATAATATCCACGCTACTTACATTGCTTACCGTCCACGCTACTTAGATTGCTTACCATCAGTACACTAATAACCACGCTACTTAGATTGCTTTCCATCGATACAATAATAACCACGCTACATAGATTGCTTACCATCAAAACGATAATATCCACGCTATTTAGATTGCTTACCATCACTACACTAATAACCATGCTACTTAGATTGCTTACCATCGATACAATAATAACCACGCTACTTAGATTGCTTACCATCAAAGCGATAATAACCACGCTACTTAGATTGCTTACCATCGATACGATAGTATCCACGCTACATAGTTTGCTTACCATCAGTACACTAATAACCACGCTACTTAGATTGCTTTACATCACAGCGATAATAACCATACTCTACTTAACAATAACATACTGTACCCTACCTAGTGTGAATTTTCAAATAGTTCTCTGCAGTGCCCGCTCGTACAGTATATCGATATATGGACGTTATACAGGATGGGCCGAAAAACGTCACTCTTGTTAAATTCTTGCAGGTTCCTCAAAAACTAACAGACCTATTTCATCCAGGCACATTCTGAATGAAACCTTGGATTTTCATCCCAAAGTGTATCCAACCATCCGATACACTGTGCAATATTAAAGTATCCACATCTAAAAATATTTAGTACACAATCAGAATAGTAGACGATCTACTTACCCTGTATACACTCATATTCATATGAAATATAATTATTACCAGTGTTATGTTTGTAAGGGGAGGTGATGGAACATGATTGTTGAAGAGAACAGGCTTTATAAACAGCCAAACTGTCTGGTTTACTCAATGATCCGGTATATTGTTCTCGGATTGTCTTCCTACAGCATGGACTAGTATTACATTTAGCTACATCTTGTAGTAGCGGACAGGTGTTCATTGATGGAATTGCGTAGTACTCCATATATCCTAATTTAATACGGGTCTTTTCAGGACATGTAAGTGTATGAATAGAACATGGTGAGCTCCCTGGTTGATAGCAGCCATATGCATAAGATCCATAGGTAGCTTCCATTACTAGAATAATACAATTAGAATATAAAACACGTGATACCACCATCATTACCATATAGTATACAACGGGTGATACCAACCACCATACTATAATATACAACACATGATACCTCCACCATTATTATCATATACAATAAATGACACCACCACCATTATTATAATAAAACAATGACCATATACAAATAGTGTAAAATCAGTTATAGCTATTTAATTCAAATTTATCCCTGATTCCACGTGTAGGTCCTGTGAGTCACACACTAATCAAGTAGATTAGAATAATACGAAGAGCAGTATTCGGAGTAAAACCATTAATAAATGCTACTGAGTAGCACATATGTTTAGTATTATCTTAAAGATACATTACGGAAAATTAGATAAAGAGCTGCTGGCAGTTCTCAAAATAATAGTTAAAAATTAGATAATATAAAAGGAATATGCTGAGAATTTTAGTCAAATGGCTTCTCTCTAAGCCGTGAAAGTTTATGTTAAAATCACCGTAGCCTCGATTATCATTGTTACCGCTGTCACGATAATTAACTAAGTCTCGATTATCAATTTTTGCGTTTAGATCGGATTCAAATCCAACGAAATCGGACACATAAGATGACATCGAGAGTTGATTATAGCCTTTTCATGTTAATAAATGTCTAATTAATAGTTTATATAACACTTTAGACATGCAATAGGCAGATATAGCTCGTGTGTAATGTATGTTTAATATTGAAATAGATGATTATAATACGAGTTTATTATTAATATTGAAATAAATACCTGAATGAATCACCGTTAACACAACAAGAAATGGTTTCATTAACTTTAATATATCGGCCATTATCTGAAAAGAAATACTTCGTTTGCATCTTGATATAATATATCACCTAATTATAACATGATCATGGGGTTTGGACGGAAGATGGATTAGTAGGCTAGCGTGGTCTACAATGTCATGTGAAGAATAAGTAGGCTAGTATTATCTACAGTGTCAAATGTCCGTTTAGTAGGCCAGCGTGGTCCACGGTGTCATATGTCGATTTAGTAGACTAGCGTGGTTTACAGTGTCAAATATCGGTTTAGTGGCTTAGCGTGGTCCACAATTACATATGTCGGTTTAGTAGACTAGCGTGATCTACAGTGTTTAGCAGCCATCGATGTGAACGTCTACAGTTTGGCCAACAACACCAGAACTGGCGACACAGGTAATGGAGAACTGTTCTGTTCACAGATGAGAGTCGGTATTGCGTATCAACTGCAGATGGAAGGACCAGAATATGGCGTCGACGTGGCCAGCGTTATTCTGACCTTTGTGACATGGAACGAGACTCGTGGAGAGGTGGGGGGTTGGATGGCTGAATGGTTAGCGCGCTGTATCATAAAGTCTGTCATTGAGTCGACTGGCATGGTTTCGAATCCCCGGTTGTACGTGACAAGGAGTAGGGTCGCCTGTCCATCCTCGTGGGTTTTCTCCGAGTCCTCCGGTTTCCTCCCACTGCTAAAGAACCCTACGCGCAAGCGAATCACTGAACTGAAATTGAACCATATGTTAGTCCCGAAATGACCTGGTTTGTGTCGAGTGGACGTTAAACCCCATTTCTCTCTCTCTCACTCGTGGAGAGGCCCAAGCATAATGTTTTTGGATGGAATCGAACTGAACCAGAGAGTGGGTCCTGTGGCGTTCCAAAATCTTGGTACGGGGAGAGTAGGCGGCATCACAGCAGTGCGCTACATCGATCAAGTTCTCAGACCCCACCTCATGCCACATTCCGCACGTCATCGAAACAACGTATACCCTACCATGACAACGCCCGTGCCTTCGCCGTGACTTTCTACATCAGAACGGTGTCAACATATTATGCCCTGGCCAGCCCTTAGTCCGGACTTCCACCCGATTGAACATCTTTGCGATGAAATTCAGGGGAGACTTAATAACGTCGTACTGAGACAAAACACAGCCAATGGATTGCGCCAGACTTTTCTGAGAGTGTGGTTAAAGGTGCCAATGGCGTTCATCAATCGTCTGGTCCATTCCATGTACAGACGCTGCGCTGCTGTTATTGAAACTCGCGTTGGTCTAAAATGATATGATTAAAGCAACTCTCTGATTTTGAAATCATGCTGACGTTTTTTGGGGTTTTGTGTTTGCTGTTTAGTATAGATACGACTAATTATCATATAGGGAGTTATCTTCTTATCACGTCATGGTATGTTTACTGACCAGTGCATGTCTTTGAAGTCATGAGGAAATTTGTAGTTTGTAAATTACATATGGGATTAATTACATGTTTAATTAGATCATAGGCAATTCGTGCCTTAACATAAGTTTATACAGAGTTGAAAAGTCAGCTGAGGTCATAAAGTTCTAAACACCTAACTGATCGTTCAATTTGATGAAAGTTATAGAGTACTTTGTCACATTAAGTCTGTTGAGTTGTATTTTATCGTGTACAAATCAAAATATAATTATCGACTTAACGAGATGTTATGGTCAACTTAACGCGAAAGCATGGCCGACTTTACGAGATGTCGACCGTAAGAATTAATTTGATCGACGCTCCACGTGGCCAAGAAAATAAATCAAGCCAGCGTTGTGTAATATCATATTTAAAGCATTATCAATCAGATATATCACTCGGGGTTTCGTTAGAACCCCCCACCCTCTCCTCCATACTGGTGAACCGATATTTGACTTACCACATATTTATCCTAATAAAGTAAGGCTGGATAATTAATATTTATTCTGACCAGTAGAAATATTAAAAGTTGTCGGATACAGGATTATAAACTCAACAAAACCCTTGGAATAATATTAAAGCTGTTATAAACTATAATATTGCACAAGGCGTCGATTACAAGATTGACGGGCCTACTTGTACACACATACATTGTATTAGTAGATATCATCTATTAAAGATTAAGTATATTGTACTCTCTTATTAGCTGTATTACCAGAAACTCGTTTAAACATCAATGACTACATTATGCTCAACTGTCTCTAACCAACTGTATGACCAGTAACTAGTTTGTGTCATTCTAACTAGTTTAAACGCCAATTAAAGATTTAATATATTATACTCAACCGTCTCTAATTAGCTGTATGACCATGAATTGGTTTAAACATAAATTACTATACAATACACAATTGTCGCTAATCATCTGTATTACCATAAACCAGTTTAAACATAAATTAAAGAATTACTGTATTATACTCAGCTGTCTCTAATTAGCTGTATTACCAGGAACTGTGTTCTAACTGTGACATTATATAGATGACAGAACCAATCAATGCCGCGTGTAGAATCATAATGTAGCCCCACATTAATAAACATACCTGGTGTTGATAGGTGAGGATTGTATGTCAGTAATTAGAGATTATTTATATCAACAATAGAGATATTTCCTTCAATTTTATATTCGTTAACCCTCAGACATCCCTGTACGAGAGACAGACTAACACATGGTCAATTTCCTTTCAATAATTCGCTTGCGCGTAGGGGTCTTTAGCAGTGGGAGGAAAATGGAGAAAACCAACGAGGTTGGACAGGCGACCCTACTCTTTGTCACGCACAACCGGGAAATCAAAACCACGGCTTTTGATTCATTGACAGACCTCACGATATATCGCGCACGTGCTAATCATCCCCCCACCCAAACCCATCCCAGTACGGCAGTATTCTAATATATTCTCATGGTAGTATCCAACTTTTTCAGTGTAGCCTTGCAATTAACATTCTTGACGTACAACTATAATATGTCCAGGCATTGTATGTACCTTTTTATTTCATTCTACAAGTGATTTTTTAAAAAAAATATTTGTTATTTGTCGGATGCGAAACAGTCATTTTAATTATTTCCACATTGTCTTCTTGGGTATGTTTTTCTGTGTTCATAAATTACACGCCCTGTGTCTTAAATCCAAGATTTTTACATTAAGATGGCCACATCAATTTGATTTAAGGCTGAACTCCGATTACAAAACTACAGAAATAAACAAATAAAAAAATTAACACCCTAAATAATCGCCATACTTGTTTGCAAGTTGTAGAACAATCATGGACGATTGTACGGCATACAAAAACAAGAGGCAGGCCACGCCCACATCCAGTTCACGCCTCGTCAACCACACTGTCCACATCCGGCTAGCAATATTTCAACTACCAATTACCTCCTGACTGATTGGCGTTTTTTCACCAACAGTTTACTGAAAGTAGTATTGCTACCTAATTATTATATCTGATCAGGTACATATTATTTTACTAATTAGACGAAATAAGTAAACCACTGTGTACTTTTGCCCTAAAAATAAGAAACAACTGCCTTACCCTAAACAATAACAAATCTACCAACAACACCAACCAATTCTTTCTATGTTGTTGACATAACATCAAGGTACATAACTACTTCACAAGATGGTGAATATTTTGAAGTAAAAACATACTTCCTGTTGGAGAGAACAACAGTTTTATTGCTGTTTTGGATATATTTTGGAACGATAATACTAGACTTTATAATACTAAACATTTCCAGAAATAAGAAAAAAATTGTTTGTGTTGGTAGATTTGTTATTGTTTTGGGTAAGGCAGTTTTTCTCATATTTTTTAGAGCAAAAGTACACCGTGGTTTACTTATTTCGTCTAATTACTAAAATAATATGTACCTGATCAGACATAATAATTGTGTAGCAATAATATTTTCAGTAAACTGATAGTGAAAAAACCTCAATCAATCAGCTCAAATATTGCTAGCCGGAGGTGAACAGTGTGGTTGACGAGGCGTGAACTGGATGTGGGCGTGGCCTGCCTCTTATTTTTGTACGCCGTACAATCGTCCATGATTGTTCTACAACTTGAAAACAAGTATGGCGATTATTTAAGGTGTTAATTTTTTTTATCTAATTATTTCTGTACTTTTGTAATCGGAGTTCAGGTTTAAATGAGTCAAATATTGATTTCTAATTCGTGCTTTTAATTTCGATTATTATTGTTTAGCTCCTTTAAACCACACTCAAAAATATATTAATGGGTGATAGGGGATATAAGAACCTATATTTTATTGCAGTTAGTGGGTGTTGGTATACTTATATCTATAAGTGATGTGGATATAAGAACCTATATTTTACTGCAGTTAGTGGGGTGTTTGTATTATTATATCTATAAGTGATACGGGATATGAGAATCTATATTTTAATGCAGTTAGTGTGTGTTGGTATACTTATATCTATAAGGGATGTGGATATAAGAATCTATATTTTATTGCAGTTAGTGGGGTGTTTGTATTCTTATATCTATAAGTGATAGGGGATATGAGAACCTATATTTAGTGGGGTGTTGGTATTCTTATATCTATAAGTGATAGGGAATATAAGAACCTATGTTTTACTGTAGTTGGACTTATGTTATATATTGTATCAGGTTCTTGATAAGCTGACAACACTGGTTTAACTTCATAAGGTACTTTTATTCCTTTTTAAACATACCATGTACAAAACCTAAGACTCCGTTGTTAGCGTGCGTTTAAGGAGCCATGGTAATAGCTTGGCTTAACAGCCTGGGCTGCCAATTCCCAACTAACTTACATGGCCGCTGTCCGGTCTTAACTGAGACCTGCCTGGTCCCAAGTTAATTTCTAGACGCCCTCGCTTCCTCTCTCTGCCCATCTTGTCTCCATTCTGTGTTTGTAAAGCCTTCTAGACAAAGGGTCTCATTACATATATTAGATTTAACATTCAGAAGTTTGCTTATAAGACAAAGGCAATTAAATAAAAAAAAAAAAGGTCAACCGTCAGTTTATATATAAGAAATGACTAATGAATGCTATCAGGACTACCATGGGTGTCGATAGCCGACAGGTTGATATTAAAATCAGTTCCGCTTTCACGTGTCAAGTTGGCTCGAAGCGTCTATAACATCTGTCATTATGTAACAATAACTATAAGTGATAGGGGATATAAGAACCTATGTATTACTATAGTTAGTAGGGTGTTGGTATACTTATATCTGTGAATATACTTAGCTTGTAAGGTTTTGATCTGGGCCCGATTCCTAGAAAATTCTTAAGCTCGTTCTTGTGCTTAGATTTAAGTAGACTTTGCATTTAAGTAAACTTACCTTATCTTGTGTTCCCAGAAAATTCTTAAGAACGTTCTTGTCCTTAGATTTTAAGTAGACTTCATTGTAAGCACAAGAACGTTATGATGCGTTTCAAGAAAAAACTTAAGCACAACTTCGTTCTTAAACATAGTCAATGTAAGCACAAGTCCCAAGCAAGGTATACGGCTTGCTTACCAACCTTAGTCTGTTTCTGCTTCAAAAAGATGGCTGACCGTAGAGTTACTCGACGGCATTTCCGACACCTTTTGATACCAAAGAGACAATTACAAGACAGAGAAAATCCTTCTCCAGAAGAAATTTCAAATTAAGAATGCTATAGAAAATTTCGCTTCTACGCCTACCCTGAAACCATTTTATTTATTTGCCAATTAGTAAACAATAGGCTACAAACACATAGGCAACTTTAAGATCAGACTCTCTCACAATTATTCAGTTAGTTTGTATGCGTCTGCGTTTTTTTATCTTGTGGCACATTTTATATTGTGAATAGGGGACAATGTCAAATGCATCGAAATGAATATATATATATATATATATATATATATATATATGACGTCAATGAAGCAGACGACAAATTTCAGACGTAATTCGTATACCAAAGTTGTTTTTATGACGTTAAAGAGCATCGTAGTCTCAATTTATGGTAAACTTTACCGGTCACAATGTGCTTAGACCTAGACTTGACTTGTGCTTTCGTAAGAATGGCCTCGATAATTTTCTAGGGACGGTAATTTTATAAGTTTCTTACGTAAGAAAAAGTGAAGCATGACTTTGTGCTTACTTTAAGAATTTTCTAGGAACCGGGCCCTGATTAACAAGGAAAGCACATAAATTCGCAAAAACGCTGCATGGATCCAGTTATCAATATAAATTAACAAATGTAAAATATTGCGCAAACATTTATTTTCTTCTAAAATAAAGTCTCATTGCATGGTTTTAACGCAATAGGAATGCTTTGCAATTGAAGATGAAATAAAATGAAGATGGGCATACGCCATACAGTGTGCTAGAAATTTTGGCCATACAGCGGCGCTAGTGCCTACTCTTATATTCCTTCGCCGGGTTCTCCATCCTGTACCACTGAAAAGGGGGAAACACGCCGGAAAATCCCGATCCACTTTTCTCGGCCAATGCAGGGGTCGAACATAGAACACGCAGGTTAGCGAGCATACATTTTACTCACTGAGCCCCCGTGACCCCCTGAATATCACGCAACAATATTGTGAAAGATGAATCGCAATATTGGTCTGCAAATAGTTCGATTCCGTTCTGTATTTTCAGGGTTGAACTGAAATTTCATCGATCTGTATCCCTAGCCATCCTTTGTTTCTGGCCAATCCAAATAATATGACTGTTTAAATGCTATTGAGTCAAAGTCGGAAGGTTAGCAACAAATGCAAATGCGGCATCATCACTTTTACAACATATATTATTTTATATCTGAAACCTGATAACTCGGGTTTTATTAAAGTTTTGACTAAGGTTTTTTGAACTGAAAAATACTAGATGTTTTCAATAAACCAAGTATAATATATTTATTTGAATCGGCGAGCTTTAATTATAAATGAATATCACCTTTTTTTACACAATTGTCATCATAACTCTACGGTTTATAACGTTACATGATTATTTGGAAACAGATGTCATCATAACCCTACGGTTTATAACGTCACATGATTATTTGGAATATAACACCTAACAAAATGAATTGCTTTTCCTTTTTAATGAAAACACAATTTTGTTCTCATAAAACTCGCCTAGAATGATGTTAAACACCATTTCAAAACAAACATTGGGGTAAATATCTCGCTAAACTAATGATGTTATAACAGATATCTCATTACTGGCCAATACCCGAACATGTTGGAGATGGGTAGACGGCAGACGCCTCTGGAAACATTCCCAAAATTCCAAAACAACATCTGAAGATGGTTTATCAGCGAACACAGCATTCTTCAGGGTTCCATAATGTGTTATTCGATTTTATTCAACATAACAAAAATGACACTAACTCCACGGTGTACCAATATACGGTCTAAAGATGGTGTTTGTTTACACAGATGGTTCTAAAGATGCTGATCGGGTAGACCGGACGTCTTCCACCTGCTGCTTTCATATTTACAGTTGAGCTCCAGGCCATTCTTCAAACTTTGGAGTTCATTCAGTTCCCATTAGACTTAAAACACATAATCTGTTCTGTTTAGTTGTCCTGTTTCGAAGCATTAAATAAAAAATGGTCTGCTACTATCATATAAGTTGATCGGAAAGGACATTGTCCTTTTCTGGATTCCAGTCACATGGATATCAACGGGAATGATTTAGCAGACTCAGCTGTCAAGTCTGCTTTTGATCTCGCCTTATCCGAATTTTTAACACCTTATAAAGATCTAATGATCGGTTGTTAACGGTCAGGGGATTGTACAGGCACAGACGCTCACATAAAACCTCCCTTAGGAGACTGCCCAAACTCACAACAGTAGGATGAAGTTGTTTAGTGTCGCTCTCGCATAGGTCAAACAAGTTTAACTCATATTTTCAAGAGAGCTTCAACCAGAATGTGAACATTGGCATGTCCCTTTGACTGATCAACGCATCTTGATTGTGTGTAGGTTTCTCAAGAACATTACATCACAGTACTAACGTTGTCAGTCATCAAATCAATTACTAGCCCAACCAGGTCTATATTTCAAAGTTATAGATATTATAAAAGATTTTAATTGTATACTTGTATGATATTTGAAATTTTCATTATTGCATTAATATTGTATAAACCTACAATATATTTCCATCATTGCAATATAATACTACTTCAAGAAAAGAGGCGGTAAACACTTGAGAGTGTATTCCAAGAAAAGCGTGTAAATCATTGTACGGTCACACTTACATAATAGTTCAATAAAATATAATATTCCATCAGAGAATATTGGTTGGAAAAGAGAGATAAGATAAAACAATATATTGGATTATTAAAGTATTACAAAATTTCGTCGATAAGATTTGCATATTCTTATATATTGATTATTGTACAATAATCTTGGGGGGGGGGGGCTGATATCGATTTCCGGCCTGTATCTGACAAGGAGTAGGGTCTGCATTAGCCCAGTCGGGGCAGAACAGACGAACGTTAAATCCCATTTCATTTCAATTTATATTTGCATCATAACTCCAGTTTAATTAAAGTTTTAACTAAGGTTATATGAACTAAATAACACTAGATGTGTTCAATAAAAAAGAATAATACAGTTATTTGAATCATCAGGCATTCATTTCATATGGAAATCAGCTTTTATTCTATAACTACATGCAAATACAAGCAAATATCATTGATTACAGCCATTGAATACAGCCATTGAATAACCTATGGTTGATGGTTGCATTCAATGGCTTGTACACGTACTACTTGTACAAGCCAAAGTCGTATATAGTTAAAGTTTCGACAACTCTCCCGTAAAAAGGCAAAACCTAGTAACTCACTTTTTTCTTATTTTGAGAAAACGTAATGAATGAATATTAAACCCCAGTTTATTCATAGATATCTAATAACTGCATGACAGATACACACTAGATTGTACAATTCTCACCTCTAATAGAAATTATGAATTTCCGTTAGATTTTGGCGGGAAAATGAGTTACTAGGTTTTTCTGTAGCAAATTACCACGGCAAACTCTAGTATGAAAAATAACATGAGTTGGTCGGTTTTGCTGAGGCAAATTTAGATGTATGTCACAAATTTTACCAAGACAAAACCTAGTATAAAATCTAAAATTTATTTTCAACAACAATTCATTAATAATAAACAAACCTAGTATAAAATCTAAAAAAAAATTTCAACAATTCATTAATACTAAACAAAATTTAAGAGGCAAATTGTGATAAGGCCTAATAAAACTTGACCCTTCTGTAAATTCATACTTCAGCAAGAATCAAAAGGTTCTGGTAGCCAAGGACTCGCTTATGTCAGGGACTCTGCTAGGTCACTTACATCATTTACAGGAATTTCCGACCAAAAGAGCCGTTTCGCTATGTACTGCATGGTGCGCTTATCCTTTCAGAATTTGACTTCGCATACTTTCCCCAACAGTGGCAGCTGCGTTCTTTTTCCGTTACGTGCACGCTGTTGGCCTCTAAATTGAAAGAACTCGTGGTGCTCTAAAACCACTGGTGTGATGGTTTTTGATGATTTTTTACAAATATCCACAATATCATCAAATGAATAGATGTTTTCGTTTTTCTTCATTTGTTTCCCAGTCGACCCATGGATGGAATCCGCCCGCATGTAGGTGTGCCCCTTTTCAAGATATTTTATTACCACCTCATCTGGCCCCCAATCTGCATTCACACACTGTGTAAGGGCAGTGTATAGTGTCCAATTTTTGTTTTGGCCCCCACAGTTATCAGCCCAGAATAATATCTTTGGGGAAGAATCAATGACAATGCATTTAACATATGTACTTGCCACATCTTGGGCCAGTCTTCCTGATTTCCCCTCATGCCACAGCAGGACATAATCTGGTGCTCCTTCAGCACCCATACGGGCAAACGTCTCATTGAAAACGATGAGCCGGCTAACAAAAAAACTTTCTTTAGTAGAAAGCTTAGGTAAAAGTATTATTCTGCATGTCAACTGTGTAGGCATGAAAACCAGCAGGAGTTTCCATCTGGTATGCTATACGCGCTTTCGTGTATGCAATTTCATGGGCATGGCCATCTTCACATACCGCGCATGTATCTTGATCATGCTCATCGCTTAGTTCCTTTCGGTGTAGTGCATACGCAAGACAGGATACACATTCGTCCTGTGAGGGTTCCCCAAATGATATGCGTTCGGAAATAAAAACTTGTCGATAAGTTTCAAACGAGATCTTTTGATGTTTTTCACAAAAATCCCGCCACATTGAAGTTATTGTTAGATCAGGTTCCAAGTAACGCCTAAGTGGGGCATGGTTAATTTTATAGTGGCTAATAATAGGGTGGTAGTAATTGATATGCTCCTTAATTAACCCTCTATCAAACTTGTTCCAGGGTTCATGAGCCCCCCTACCCTCTACTGTTGGGTTAACAGCAGTATCGGGACCTCTCAGCGTGGCTTTGACGTATTCAGTAATCCTACCGTCGGTTTTAAGGCCTACTGTATGCATGAACATTTCCTTGCATAACCCAATGTTCATACCACTTGACAGTGGCAGAGTATAACTAAGAGAATGTCTGCGCCTTGCATCTGCACCGACTACAGGGGCTGTGCGCTGCTTTATACGATTAATGTCTATGTGGGAATCGAACCACCCCCTTCACTCCGAGAAATTGAGGCCCCAAAATGTTCTGTTGACCAGTTCTCTATGCTCTTCTGTAATGTTTTCATGACATTTCTTTCTGCAGGAATCTTTGCACGGTGGTAGAAGGCAGTACTTCTCTTTGTAGTAAGCAGCCTTTTCCTCGACTGTCCTCCGTCGGTTAGTCTGCTGCTCCGCTGGTGTTTCTAACTGAATGTGATTATCTGAAAAAGAAACCATTACGCATTTATAGGTGGGCTAAACTGAATCGGATAAACGCCAAATCACTACATTAAAGCAGGAGCCTTGCTAGCTTTTAGACGGGGTGGGGTGGGGGGTCAGGTACAACCTAATCTTAGTGAGCGAAATACGTGTGGAGACCCCAAGGCGTAACGTGCTATTATCTCGTCTACGCAGAAGCTTGGGTCTCACCCTTAAAACTAAATATGTTAAGGTCCATTGGCCTCGGCAAATGGAAGGCGAGTTGCATATGCGCTTACTTCAAAACTCACCCACTCACCATTGGCGTGGAACCTCGAACCTCGTGAGTTTTCTGCGGGTCCTCCAGTTTCCTTCTACCCCTAACGACCCCTACGCTCAAGTGAATTATTGAAATAATATTAAACCATACGTTAGTCACAAAATGACCTAGGCTCTCTCTCTCTCTCTCTCTCAAACAAATAATCTACAAGGACAGGGAATTGTAACAGATGACCCATTTTTTTTTTTGCTTAAAACCACTATATATGCACAAACCGTTCTAATTACCTTCATCTTTATGGACGCCATTTGTTTCACTATTTTGAGGGGTGTTACTCATTTCTGTTCAAATCAGCATCACACTATTTTCAAACTTCATCATTCATCCAAACACATCTCTGAAATACATGAAACAGTAGAAAACCAGTCATAAATTAATTAAAACCGTTTTCAGGCTTAATAAATTGTGTGTGGGGGGGGGTGTTTTTTTTTTGGTTTTGCACTCAGCAATGTTTACTTTAAAGTGGAAAATTTAAATCAAGGTTTGATCAAATTTCGAACAACATGCTCCGCCTAATAACAAAGAAATCGTTTGAAAATGTAGTAACGGAGGCGAAATAGCAGCTGAGATGCAGATGGGCCTAGGATAACGGGAAATTATGCCAAAATTGACAATGAATGACAACACTTCAGAACGGTATACATAGCAACCACTAGAATCCTAGGCATCACATAGTTTTATAGGGTATTTTGAGGGGTGTAAGCAAGAGCTGCTCTTCTCTGAATAAGAACTAGAAATAAAATTGTTAACGGTCTGCAAATAAAATACTAATCGCTAAAAACTCATCCATGTCATTAAAAACTTCGAAAGCGCAGCAATCATTGTTGCCAAGGGTTACCCTTGGGTAGTCTCGGTTAGCAGACCGTAACTATTTGGTTTAAACAATATTTTATTTCTATTATTTCATGATTATTTACAATACTCATATTGTGGATCTGAAATCAAGCCATAGCTTATATAAATTCAACTCCATGTAAATTGTAAAATTCAATAACATTACTAAAATGTACAAATTTCAAAGGTATTATATCTTACATTTTTATAAATAAAAAATAAATATATAAATAATTAAATTAATATAAATAAACATATAAATAAATAAATCATCTTCAAGGTCATCATCATCACCATCATCACCATCATCACCATTATTTAACATTAATCGCCGTCGCCTGCCATTCTATTCAAAACGCTTGGTTAGTCTTAAAAACTTGTGAACTTTACTAAAAATCATTTCGTTGTACGAGTTACTTTCGTTGGGATCGCCATATAGGAACGCTTTTGTATGTATGGATTTAAATGGAAGGGTATTTAATGTTGATATACGCTGAGACAAATAATTTGGGCAGTGCAAAAAACTATTTCAATGACGATTGGCATTAGGCCTGCCGGCCAAACAGAAAACACCGCACTAAGACTAATTTACTAATCTTTTTAAAAATCTTCAAACTTTAAAACTATTTCATTGGAAATATCCGATTAGCATTTTCTTTCATAATTTATTTACCTGCGACCCGAGACTGAAGGATTTTAAAATTGCATTGATCTTCACATGGATTCGACCACTAATTCGGCACACCTCGGCGTAAACCGTAGTATGCCGAGGATAACCGATTGTGGATCTCTGAGGAATGTGTAGTCGCCAGCCTGCGCTCTGGTAACCGATTTGCAGTTTCACGAATTTTGAAATTTACAGAATAAAATAATTTCTTTTAAAATCCTGACAAAATAGCATGTTACAATGTCGATAGACACCCCCTGTTTCGCATTTAGAGGGGTGTTATTTTCCAATAGACATTGAGCCCCGAATGTTTTTACAATATATTAGGCAATGTCTTAAGCTCGAGACCATTAAACAACTAAAAATACGTGCTTTGCAATGAAATACGTCATTCGGGTTCAATATTTTAACAAGTTACGCTTGGCACATTGCCCGTACGGTTATTTGAAATAATGGTACTCCAACATCAAAGGATGACGTCACGTCTGTATTTTAAGTATTGTTTAATGGTCGAGAGCGAGACATTAAGTAATATATTGTAACAACAAGAGGACCGTCAGGTCCGAGTGTTTTTACAATATATTACGCAATGTCTCAGCTCGAGACCATTAAACATCTTAAAATACAGACACTCCGCACGTGCGTTTACAGTGAAATACGTCACTCGAGTCTAATATTTGACAAGGTACGATTGGCAAGTTGCCCGTACGATTATTTGAAATAATGGTACGCCAACATCAAAGGGTGACGTCACATCTGTATTTTAATTATGAATAACAATTACTGGTTTATTAACATGAAACGTTTCGACAATGATACTCTCGTCTTTATCAAGAAAATTATATATGTAAAACATCTGAAAGACATGTTAGGCATGGATAACTCGGAAATTAATAATTGGCTATCTCGTTTTGTATTAGAATTTAGAAAAGTAGATGGATCATCCCGAACAGCATTTTAAGTTTGGTTATGGGCCTGACATCCCACAAAAAATATGAGCGTAAGGTAAACATTGATATTTTATCAAGTTCAGAGTTTGAGGAATTCAGACAAATGTGACGGACAAATGTAAAAACTTACAAATACGGATTGGGAAATTCACAGATAATGAAGAAAAACAAATGTGGAGTTCTAGGGTCTCGTGTTAGTGAACACTTTAATAGATTTGAATGGATTACATTTTATTCTAAGACGCGGACATGAACAGTCAAATATGTCTATTAACTAACGTAGATGGCCCTTCATTTCCATTAGATATAACGAAGACGTATCGAACACATATCAAGGGGGTTTAAACGATCGTAAACTGACTCCGAAAACTGTGGATCATTATCCCAATTCAGACAAGAAATAATGTCACATGGAGATGTACAAAAAATACATGGCACCGTGTTTTTCAGGGGGAAGGGACGACACATTTTAACTGACATCTCTTGATCAAACCACATTGAAAAACGTCTTGGAGCCACGGTGGCTAGGTGGTTAAGACGCTGGCTCGCTAGCCTGGAGGTCGGGTGTTCGATCCCTGCATTGGCCGAGAAGGTCTGGATTTTCCGATTGTCAGTGGTGCAGAACGGAGGGCCTGACAAGGACAGCTGTCTAGTCCTTCGGATGAGACGAAAAACCGAGGCCCCGTGTATACATTAGAATGCACGTAAAAGATCCCTTGGCAGTTGGAATTCGATATAAGAGTAGGCGATAGTGCCGCTGCCCGGGCAAAATTTCCCTCATAGCACACTGTATGGCGTATGCCCGTCTTCATTAGCCCAGTATAGGAGCAGACCAGTAGGACGTTAAACCCCATTTCATTTCATTTCATTTGATCAAACCACAGACAGCATCTCGTTTAATAAACAACCAATGGGCCATAACTCCATCCAGAAAGTTGTGCCGGATTTGTATAAAAGAGCTTGAATTACTGGTCACAAGACTAATGTTTTCTTCAGATATTTTTATAAGCCTATACTATAGTTATTTGGTACGTATCGAAGTGTTGGGGAAAAGTTGAAACTTTTCTTCAGATATTGTTATAAGCCTATCCTAATGTTATTTTGTACGTATCGAAGTGTTGAATGTAAGTTGAATGTGTATTGATATATTTTGATAAACCTTTGTTACCTACAATTATTTTGTACACGTTTCAGAAGTCAAAGTTCACAACAGAACCACAGATGAGCAAAAGCGTCACGAAAGTGATTTTTTACATGAAAGGGGGGATAAGTACCATCTGATGCAAAAAAAGAAAAAACAAATTAGAGACCGATCTAAATATGCCGGTAACTACGCCGTCTGTTTCGGTACTAAACTCTTCCAACTGTATCATAAATATTAATTGTAATTGTCAAAAGAATAAAATTTAATTTCTGTGTTTTTTTGTATAAGCGGTTGATATGAACCGAGTATATCAACCTTAGATGACGTCATGACAGGTTGATATAAACCGAATATATCAACCTATGATGACGTCATGACAGGTTGATATGAGATACATAACCAAAAAAACTAGTGGTTAAAACCAATGGCAAGATTTCAAACTTTGACCGAAAAAGTAACACCAGAACTAAAGAAGGTGGCCACTCTAAAAAGAAAAAAAACGAACTGGTTCTACATTGAGGATGGGATCGTGGAAACAAAAATTGACAATCCATGTCAAATGGCGAAACGACGCACAAAAACGAAGTCAAACAGCAGCCGCCCCCGCAAGTTAACAGCGCGTGCTTCGGCGTAATCATCAAAAAATAAATAATATACATCCACTCAAGAGTCCAGTCCGGGCTATAATAATCGTAGACCTGAACTCAGACATATTTATACTCATCTGTTCTTCTAAAATATTCTGAGTCCCAACCCAACATCAACATTTCCGGCCAAAAGACATCCATAACAATAGGATTGAAATAACATGTTGACTATTCCTCGATTTGACTGTTGTGCCGACTGTGGATAAATATATACAAATCAACATGAATATAATTTCTACAACAAGAATTGGAGTCTGCAGTTTATTACACTTTGTACCCATTGAGTGTTTGTATTGAAGTTATGATCTGGCATGCATTGAATAAGCGTGTCCGAACATTGGGGATCGTGGACCACTCAGAAGGATTCATGTTGCCCAAGAAGGTTCAATGGATCAGCTTGACCAGGTTTTGTGGATGTACTCGAGATGTGTTACAAAACCAATTATAGCAGTAATGTGAACAGCGTCCCCTGGTTGTGTACCTAAAAGCATATATTCAGAGTTGCGTTTTGGGGGAATCCCAATCCCATATCTACTAATTGCTAGCTTATGGACTATAGGACTAAATATCGTGTCTTCCAATTTCACTGAAACACCTCTAGTTCGTGTCGATAATGACATAAACATCAGGTTGTATTGTATTAAGGCTTATTGTTCTATCTGCAGCATTTGAAACGGTGGATCATGATAATACTATTTCACAGACTGGAATCTGATTTTAAACTTTTTATTATTGGTTTTAAAAACTGTTTAGACAGGGTGTGGTATACGTGTATAAAGATATAAATAAATACACTGTATAGACAGGGTGTGGTATGCGTGTGTAAATAAATAATTGATTTGTTGATAATGTGTAGTAAATAAATAAACTGTATAGATAAAGTGTGGCTTTCGTGTATTAAAATATAAATAAATGAACTCCCACGGCTTACTATTGTGTTTAATTAGTCGTTTTAAATTACAATCCGACAATTGTCTTTGGAAATAAATTCTAGAGAAAATATGAGTATTTGTGTGAGTTCGGCTTACCCGAATTTATTCTGATCAAAAGCGTACGGGAAATGGCCACACTTTATTGTTGTGACTTTATTTTAATAACGTTCCACTACTTTCAATTTAATATTAAACTTCTCTTTTAATATGAAACCTTGTCTTGCTTATTTCATATAAAGCAAATTGATAATATTATATGTCAGCAGAAATTAAATACTGTCTGATTCTAAATAAAAATTATGAAGGTAATAAAGATATGATACTAGACAAATATGATGATGTATTCATATTCTCTATGTAATTGGACAAGCCTGTTTCTAGTACCAGACTAATATGTTGTAGCCATATTCACCGTGTGATAGGATGTGCTCATATTGTCTATCTAATTTGACAAGACTGTTTCTAGTTACACATTTAGGCGGTGGATTGGGTGTTGGGTTGGTGCTTCAGTGGTCTGTATACAATTAGCTCCTCTTGAGAACAGGAACCAAGCTAATTGACAGACATTTTAATTCCTAAATCGGACAAACGAGATACTGAAATTTGATTCCCAGAAAAAAGATAGCTGTGTTTCTATAATCACTGGACACGTGACAAAGGATAAGCGAATTGTTGAAATATTATAGAACCATATGTTTGTGTCGAGTGGACGTTAAACTCAAATCTTCTATCTCTGTTACAATTATGTTGAATAGTTTAAACAAACGTAATAATGTAAAACAAAAACTAAAACTGTTAATATAGAAAGCAAAACTTTATGCAACTACGATATTATGTTAAAACCTGAAAACTGGTCTATTATAAAATTAAACAATATACACTAATAAACAATATACAGAATAATACAATATTATAAATAAACAAAACATACAATACTAATGTAAACTATTAAAAAATATATACAATAATACAATATTATGAATTAACAATGCCAACAATACTGATGTATTATAAATCTAAACAATAATAGTGTATAAAAAATAAACAATGCATACAATATAATATATTCTCTGTGTCTGTTTCTAGTACCAGACTAATATGTTGTAGCTATATTCACCGTGTGATATGTGTTCATATTCTCTATCTAATTTGACAAGTCTGCTTCTAGTTACACATTTATTTGGTGGAGTGGATGTTGGGTTGGTGCTTTAGCGATCTTTCCACAATAAGCTCATCTTGAGAACAGGAACGAAGTAACTGACCGACATTTTAATTCCTAAATCGGACAAGCGAGATACTGAAATTTGATTCCCTAACAAATCAAGTGGTGTTTCTATAATTACCGAACAAGTAAAAAAAGTGAAATATTATACAACCATATGTTTGACCCGAAATGATCTCGTTTGTGTTGAGTGGACGTTAAAACCCAATTTTCTATCTCTGTTACAAGTATGTTGAATAGTTTAAACAAACGTAATAATGTAAAACAAAAACTAAAACTGTTAATATAGAAAGCAAAACTTCATGCAAGTACAATATTATGTTAAAACCTGAAAACTGGTCTGTTATAAAATTAAACAATATACACTACTAAACAATATATGCAATATTATAAATAAACAAAACATACAATACTAAGGTATTATAAATATAAACAATATAAACATTAATAGTGTATTACAAATAAACAATGCATACAAACTATTATATTACAAATAATATAAATCTAAACAATGCACACAATACTGATGTATTATAAATATAAACAATATGAACAATAATAATGTATTAAATATAAACAATGCAGTGCTCACTCTGGGTTCCATTTTTTCCGCCAATTCATCATTTTAATTTTAATAGAAAAAGCAAATCGATATCTATTAGTGTTTTTCAGTAATTTTATTACATTCTTACTTTCAATATAAATACATACTATATATACGATAATACAATTTACAAAACTCTTCCCTGTTTTGCAGAGGTTAATTTTTTTAAAGCTTTCTCAAAATTTGGGGTAACCATTTTACCTATACTTAGTAGCATCAAATTACAAAGTGTATTCGTTTTTAAACAATTTCTGTATTCTGTCGACTAAAATAATCTGAAGAAGGCTGTTCAATCTTTAGCTTACGACCCATGGCATGATCTGATTTGATAATAACTGACTTTCGACAACCCGAGAATATATGCGCATTTATTAACGGTGCCGAAAACTACAGTAAGAAAAAGATCACAAAGATGGCATAATCCAATAATCCGAAACAAATCGATAGGAATATTGTTTAAACAATAGTGTCCGCCATTTTGATTATATATAGAAACCATCAAACCAACCACAGATTTGTACTTAAAAGACAAATAATTAAATCTTTTGTCTCTTAATTAGCTTATTGCTACTCTTGTCGTAAGTACAAAAACTAAACAATGTATACAATGCCAATGTACTATAATACAGGGGCGGTATTTATAAAAATTCTAAGAGTTGGAACCAACTCTTAACTGTCAAAAATTACTCCTAACTTTGTAGATTTTCCTAAGACCTATTTATAAAACATTTTACTTTAAGAATTACTCCTAACTATGACACATATTTAGGAGTCCTCCCGTAGCACTCCTAACTTGTTAAAAGTACTCTTATCTTGGTTAACATGGCCGTCCGTGTACGCCGCCTAAGAGAGTTTAAAACAAGAAGAGATTTCTTAGTGGAGTACAACAATGACGAGTTGATAAGGAGATATCGAATGGACATGGGTGGGATTCTCTTTGTGACAGATTTAGTTCGGCATCTACTTACGAGTCCTACTTAACGAAATTTCCCAATCGACGCTGAGATGAAGATCGCCATTACGCTTCGTTTCCTAGCTACTGGTAAAATGCAACTGTGTAGTGGTGACGATTTCGGCGCCAGTCAACCTACAGTGAGTAGAATGATTGCAGAAACGTTAGATGTACTGTCTGATCCGCATTTACAGTTGAATCCTCGATAGAAACATCGTATTTCCGGTAACTGATTGTAAACAAACTAAACTCGGCCCAGTCTGCTCTTCCGTACTGCATGAAGCGCAAGCGCCGCCACCATGACATCAACACTGAGCTATAAATAACTTCAGGGAATCCCCGGATTTCCAATGGTTACATCGCTAAGAGTTTGGTTAGGACCCAAGTCTTACATTTAGTTAAACGTAACTCTAAGACCCTTTATAAATATTTCTAAAGAGTAACTTTTAACTAAATGTTGTTTTAGGAAGTCTTAGAGTTAAAGTTATGAAAACTCTAAGAATTTTTATAAATACGGCCCCTGGTGTATAATACAGCGTATAAATCTAGCCAAATCGCCCAAATCCAGGAATACAGAAGCATTACTCATTTCCTGCGTAATCGGAGGACGTCGAAATTTCTGCCTATTCCGGAGATGTCAATGTGTTCAATCTCAAGCCCTCTGTTGAAGGCATTGTGGTATACACATTGCATTCACGTGTACTGGATGGTTGTGATTCTTCTGGTTCTCCAATAGGATGATTGTTAGATCTTCTTGACATACTATCTCGTTTCTTCTTATATTTTAGAATGGTACCTACTAGGAGGACAATCAGGACCACGCCAAATACTACAGCTATAACTACCATCACAATTGTAGAAACAGGAAGTATTTTTACTAAAAATATAATACAGAATCCATTAGTATATATTAAACCATTTAATATATCTCCGACAGTGCGATATACATTATAATTACAAGACGCGATGATTTGTTGAAATTCGGGTAAAATTCTTTTTGATTGGTTACCTTTTATGTTTAGATGAATTTTTTATTTGTTTAGGCTTCACATAATCCATTGTCAACCTGATATGCATAATTCAGCGTAAAAGAAAAATAAAAAATTACACGACTGTTTTGGCAATTCAACATTCTGGTCGGGCAATATAACTTTCTGGCCAGGTAGTGGCAATATAGATTCCAACCGATCAATTTGGGATCTCGTAGCCACAAGAATAACAACAGTAGGGGTATTGGTTTTTAAATTTATTTGTAGAATTCTGTAATGTAAAATAAAACGTTTTAAAGAGACCTGCATAGATTAATGTACAGTACAAACAGTGCAGAATAGTTCACTTCCTCGTCCATAAACTATCACTAATATAAATAATTGAAGACCGAGATCCTAATTAAAGTTGTTTCAGACAAACATTTTATCCGGACCAGGTATGCAGGCCGTTAAACAAACTGGAAAGCAACGTACATCTGTATCAGTCCAAATATTTTGATTTGCTCAACTTCGACTAGTGGTATCAATATCGAATCAGTGTATGGAGGTTAAATCTAATTGTTATGGCCAGCTCAGTTTTCGTCAAGATCGCTGAGATGTAAATAAGGTTAGTAAACGTGAATGTTGGCGAGATTGTAGGTTTCGGTTAGGGTAGGGATTAGCGCTAGCCCTATTTACATCTCGTGACCTTTGACCAAACGTTCAATTTGTCCGTATCGAATAGATCTAACCATGCGGACGACAGGACGATTTACCCAATACTATATTGAAGACCAAACAGCTCTGTATTCAGTGTTCTTAATTCTTAGTTCTTAATTCATAGTCCGTAGTTCTTATTTCTCCATTTGTACACTAAAATTAAAATTCGTATCTTAAAATCTAACATTTTTCATATCAGATTTGTAAATTGTACTTGTGTTTATTTTAATATGGGGATCACGTGGCTAAGTGGGTAAGACGCTGGCTCGCTAGCCTGGCGACCTTCGGTTGCACGGATTTTCGTACTATAGTCGAACCATCTGCATGCGATTGACATTTAGTTCAACCAGTGGTCGTGACCAGCCGTACCATGCGATAAAGCACGGTCGGGGTAGTTCAAAGATGGCTGACAAAACTGACACTTGAGAAGATTTTCTGAAAAATATAATAAAATTGCCAATTGCCGTTGCGTTATTTACACTTTGGTCGGTATTATAGGGCCCATGTTAACACCTGAAGGTTAGTGAATCATGGACATGTATATAGATGTTAAATTTGATTTTTTTTCGTCTTTTTTCGATGAATTTGACAGGTTAGGATCTTCTTATTCGAATATATATAAGTACACGACAAAAAACTGTATGTGTGAAATGATCTTCGTTGGGTGACATAAATCCAATGAAAAATATTCTATTTGTAACCTATTTTAAGCTTGCTTTCACATCGCCGTATGGAGAATTAACCAGTTTTTAAAAATACGTGAGTAAATACGATAAAATATAGCAGGCTAGGGCCATTTGCGTTCGGGTGCTGGTTCCGACTGTTGTCGCGACCATAGTCTACATCCGAAGGTCGCCTTGGAGGTCGGGTGTTGGATCCCTGCATTGACCGAGAAAGTTCGTCCAGATTTTCCGGCGTCGTTTCCCCTTGTCAGTGATGCAGGACGGAGGGCCTAACAAGGACCGCCGTCTAGTCGTTCGGATGGGACAAAAAACCGAGGCCCCGTGTATACATTGGTGTGCACGTAAAAGATCCCTCGGCAGTTGGAATTCGATATAAGAGTAGGCCGTAGCGCCGCTTCCCGGGCAAAATTGCTCTCATAACACACTGTATGGCGTATGCCCGTCTTCATTAGCCCAGTTTAGGAGCAGAACAGCAGGACGTTAAACCCCATTTCATTTAATTTAATATAAAGATAAAATTTATTTTTAGAAAATCAAACCATCGGCTGCCAGGCAGGATTCGCCCACATTTTCGAGAGATGGATAGAGAACAAGCTAACAAGAAAGTAATTTTTCCTACTATCAAGGGCCATAATTCAGGAAATTACAATTCAATATGCGCGAATATCGAAAGGAACTGAGATCTTTGTGTTATAAACTTATATTTCAAGTTTCAACAAAATCGGATAACAATTGTGACCTCTATAGGGTCTTCATTAGCCCAGTTTAGGAGCAGAACAGCAGGACGTTAAACCCCATTTCATTTAATTTAATATAAAGATAAAATTTATTTTTAGAAAATCAAACCATCGGCTGCCAGGCAGGATTCGCCCACATTTTCGAGAGATGGATAGAGAACAAGCTAACAAGAAAGTGATTTTTCCTACTATCAAGGGCCATAATTCAGGAAATTACAATTCAATATGCGCGAATATCGAAAGGAACTGAGATCTTTGTGTTATAAACTTATATTTCAAGTTTCAACAAAATCGGATAACAATTGTGACCTCTATAGGGTCCACAACCTTGATATACCATATTTTTTACGCTATTTGAGAACGAACGGCGGCCATTTTGTCTGTCAATTTTGGGCCGATTTTCACGAAATTCGAACTCAACCTTCCTTAGGGTGTAACGGTGATACAATAATACGGTTTGTTAAATCGGATAAAAATTATGACCTCTATAGGGTCCACAAGCTAAAAACGTGATTTTTCGTACAATCAGGGGCCATAATTCAGGAAGTTACAGTCCGATATGCGCGAATATCGAAAGGAGCGAGATCTTTGGGTTATAAACTTACATTTCAATTTCAACAAAATTGGACAAAAATTGTGACCTCTATAGGGTCCACAGCCTTGAAATACCATATTTTTACGCTATTTGAGAACGAACGGCGGCCATTTTGTCTGTCAATTTTGGGCCGATTTTCACGAAATTCGAACTCAACCTTCCTTAGGGTGTAACGGTGATATAATTATACGGTTTTTTAAATCGGATAAACATTATGACCTCTATAGGGTCCACCAGCTTAAAACGCGATTTTTCGTACAATCAGGGGCCATAATTCAGGAAGTTACGGTCCGATATGCGCGAATATCGAAAGGAACCGAGATCTTTGGGTTATAAACTTACATTTTAAGTTTTAAAAAAATCGGATAAAGATTGTGACCTCTATAGGGTCCACAAGCTAAAAACGTGATTTTTCGTACAATCATGGGCCATAATCCACGAAGTTTCGATCCGATACATGCCAATATCGAAAGCAGCCAAGATCTTTTGGGGATAAACCTATATTTTAAGTTTCGTCAAAATCGGATAAGAACTGTGACCTGTAGAGAATCCACAAACAATTGTGGACGGACGGACGTCCGGACGGATGGACGGACAGGGGCGACGGCATAATACGTCCACATGAAAATGTGGGCGTATAAAAATAGACTACATTTACATTTCCTCATAGACATACAACGAAAAACAAATTTCGAACAGTTATGCCAGTATCCATTTCTGGAAGGGGGTTACTATCTTCCAGGCATCTGGTGCACATATTACTCCAATTAAATAGAATAATGTTGACGTGAAACGGCTCCGATATGAAACACTTACCCCAAAATTGTAATTGTCCCGCCCTAATAGCTGATGCATTTATAATTTCTATATAAGAAGAGCGGGGGTTAACTTTCCCTTCAGACATCATTCGGAGTTCAGGGGAACATCATACACACAACCTCCTCGGCTTAGAGACAATATGTAGTGTTTCAGCCGTTAGGTCTGAGTGCTAGGCTTGTAAATTCAGACTGTAAATTTTACAATAATAGTAGAGAATCTAGCTGACCGTTGTTCCTAAACTCGAGGAGAAAAATTGGCACTATGCCTAACGGAGGCACCATGACATTCTAACTAATGGCGTCAACTGTCAGTTTATCGCCATTGAGGAGACGATTGGTCGCATTATTTCTGTTACGTCTTTTTTGTATTCCTGATTGTTTTCAAATATGAGTGAAGTCTGTGTCACTACAGGCCCGGGACTGTACAGCGCAGTGGACGCTTACGGCTGGCCCCCGGATCCATTCACTTGATTTGATATTTATTTATTTGGTGCAATGTCTATTTTCTGTCTTGTCCGCAGGTTTATCTTGTAGGTTTTATTTGCGTGTAGTACGGTCCTCCTGCAATGTCTATTTTCTGTCTTGTCCGCAGGTTTATCTTGTAGATATTTTCATGCGTGTGGTGCGCTCCTCCTGCACTTACTATTAAGATGCACATCCCCTGGGTTTAGAGGCTGTACAACCCCGAAATCACGGAAAAAGTCGATTTAATTCAAATTTTTGCGGACAAAGTGAATCTTCGCTACATATGGTCACGTTGCTAATGCAAACTTTAAAATTGCCCTTCAGAACAAAATTAGCAAAAGAAAGTTTCAAATATATGGGGAAACCCAGACTGGATTCCAAGCCAATCACCAGATTGGATTCCAGTCCAGTCAGTCAGTGTCACAAAAACAAACTAGGTCACAGCCCGCTTATTTTGAGTTCTCTAAGACATCAGAACTCACGTCAAACCCGCTTATTCAGTATCAAAGCAGTGTTTTGACGTCATGACGTCATTGTGGCGTCAGGGCGTCACACCATGACCTGCTGGCGTTGTGATAATTTTATTTTCCGATTCGTTGATATCACTTTTGTATCTAATGATAATACATTTATTGCTCTAAAACGAGCCGTTTCCAAGATATGGAGGCCAGAAAGTCCAATTGGCGGCCATTTGATTTCGGTTTCAAATCTAAACTGAACTAATTTCATGTTACGTTTCTCAAGTATAATTGTTGGTATGTTGTTGTGGTATAGTTGTTGAATTGTTGTTGTATAGGGTTTTAAAAATAAGAAATAAATAAAACTACGCATATGGATATTTTAAAATGATAAAAGTCTGGCATTTTGTAATATAGAACCGGTTGGGCAAAAAATGTTGAACGAATGACCACTCTATATTCTAATATCAGTCAAATATATATTTTACAGTTGACTATGGACAGATATTTACGCGGGTCGGATTTGGTTTTGTGGTAGTGATCATTCTTATATTTGTTATAATATGGTAAGACTTATATATTTATACAGTTGCTTGAAGTATGGTGAGCCACAATGGTTCAGTGAGTAGGACGTTGGATCGCTAGCCTGGGGTCCCGTGTCCGTTCATCGGGATTTTCCTTCGCGGTTCCCCCTTGTCAGTGATGTTGGACGGAGGGCCTGGGTAGAGACAACGTATAGTCATTCGGATGGGACGAAAACCCGGGTAAAATTTTCCCATAGGACACTTTATGGCGTATACCCGTTTTCATTATCCCAGTCGGAGCAGAACAGCGGGACGTTAAACCCAATTTCATTTCATTTTGCGTTAAGATATTGCTATTTTGAAGCATTGCCAACATATTCCATTTTGCGGTAATATGTCGACATAGCTCATGGCGATCAATGGAAAATGTTGACAAAACTTCAGAATAGCAATATCATAACGCAAACGTGCGCATTGGCGTGCACCTAATGGTTCCCTTGACAGTTGATATTCGACACAAGAATAGGCCATATCACCGTTGTCCGGGCAAAATATCACTCATAGCAAACTGTATTGCGTATGTCCGTTTTTATTAGCCTAGTCGGAGCAGACAGTGGGAAGACGTTAAACTCCATTTCATTTCATTTTGATCGTGCTATTGGCCCGTATACGCTTTCATACTATGCTAAGTCATGGTTCGATGTATCGTAGAGTCTATTTCATTGGACTGACAGAAATATAAACTTGGTGGTGATAGGCGCACCGTTATTTGAACACATACTTTAATAACTTACTTTAATTTCTTTATTTAATCATTCAGAGATAACACAGTTATATGGACACTATTCACTGGGGTTTTTATCCAACGGCACGGCATTAAATCAATCAGAGATTGACAATATAACAGAAATAACATAGTTATATGGGACAATAATCACTGGTTTATTATACACAAGCACGACGTTTTGATCTAAGCACAAATGCAAAATATTTAAAATAAACTAGTGTTTAACTCCAATACAAGGGGGAGAAATGGGGTTTAACGTTCACTCGACACAAGGGGACCACGTGGCTAAGTGGGTAAGGCGCTGGCTCGCTAGCCTGGAGGTCGGGTGTTCGATCCCTGCATTGGCGGAGAAAGTTCATCCAGATTTTCCGGCGTGGTTCCCCCTTGTCAGTGATGCAGGACGGAGGGCCTGACAAGGACAGCTGTCTAGTCCTTCGGATGAGACCAAAAACCGAGGTCCCGTGTATACATTGGAATGCACGTAAAAGATCCCTTGGCAGTTGGAATTCGATATAAGAGTAGGCGATAGTGCCGCTGCCCGGGCAAAATTTCCCTCATAGCACACTGTATGGCGTATGCCCGTCTTCATTAGCCCAGGTTAGGAGCAGAACAGTAGGACGTTAAACCCCATTTCATTTCATTTATTTCACTCGACACAAACTAGGTAATTTCGGGTCTAACATATGATTCTGCTTTATTTCAGTAATTCGCTTGCGAGTGGGGATCTTTAGCAGTGGGTGGAAACCGGGGGCCCTGGAGAAAACCTACGAGGTTGGACAGGCGATCCTACTCCTTGTCACGGACAACCGGGGAAGCAAAACCATGCCAGTTGGGCTAATCTAGTCCAAGAATTCACGCCCGGATTCAAAACCCTAACAGCCACACCCACCATCAGAAACCCGACAGACTTACATTCTGATGATACCAGATATACATGCATTGATACCATATAGGAGAGAATTGGTACATTAGTCAGCTAGGCTGGCCCCCTGGGCTCCTGGTCTATACGGTAGTCAAATCATGACGACGAAAACACAACACCAATATTCAATGTTTTAGCTGGTAGTTGGACTGGTGTAATCCCGTTTCATATAATTATAAATGTTACCGACCAAGTACAATACAAATAATATACAATATTTTAATTATCAGGTTTATAAGACGAAAGAGAAATACCAATATCTCCACATCAGACCAAAATGAACCAAGTGTTCATTATGAAAGTACAGCCGGGGTGCCGAGTGATGTCCCTCACCAGTACACCTCACTTAGTAACACGGGCGAATACATTACAGTATTTTAAAGGTTTATTGATGATAAAGACATATTATTCAAGAACTAAATCTGCCTAATGCAGATCTTTCGTTTGGCCTCAAATGTTATATAAGTCATTAATTAGATATTTACCTGCTCTTTGATTTTCAGCGGATTACAGTGTTTTAAAGGTTTATTGATGATAAGGACACATTATTCAAGAGCTAAATCTGCCTAATGCAGATCTTTCGTTTGGCCTCAAATGTTATATAAGTCATTAATTAGACATTTACCTGCTCTCTAGATCATCGGGTGGTTTTGATTTTCAGTGGATTTAAACACGATTACCAGTTACTGATTTAATTTTAAAAAAAATGGATAATCGAGACATTGTTTATCATCGTAAAAACGGTAGCAATGGCAATCGAGACTACACTGTTCCTCAGAATGATGTAATTAGACTGAAAATTTCAAAATATTCCCTTTAAATGTTCCATTTTGTAATTATTATTAGCGAGAATTGTGAGTTCTTTATGTTGTAAAGTATCATGGTTTCTGGGTACACTACTAGATGCAGTTGTGGATTGGGAGGGGTGGTGAATTACCCCCAAAAAGAATTTGAAAAAGAAAAACAGATAAATACTATTTGAGACATGTGACAGACTTAAAACAGACAAATTTTATTCTGTAAAGTCATTGTAATTATTTGTGATAAATTAGTCTATATTAATATTCCTTTCAAAATTTATTCTGTAAAGTCATTGTAATTATTTGTGATAAATTAGTCTATATTAATATTCCTTTCAAATTTTATTCTGTAAAGTCATTGTAATTATTTGTGATAAATTAGTCTATATTAATATTCTTTGTAAATTAACATTCAACTGGTTGGCACTGAATAAGTTGGGTGGGGGTCTCGATTCGTGTTTAATTGGTTTATTTATGTGATAAATTAGTCAAAATAATTAGTCTGCTATTTGTTTTCTGCATGTATTAATATTGTTTGTAAATTAAAATTGAAATCTTATATTAATGCATTGTCTCATTCCAGCGCATTGCACTGAATAGGGACGGGGGGGGGGGGGGTCTAGCTTTTTTATACAGTGTATACATGTAGTAATGTGTATAATATACTTGTCGCAGTTGGGGACGAGGGGTGTCTACATTGAATACAGTGCATTAACGTGTATACACTTGTTTCATTACACCTCATTGCACTGAAGGGTGGAGGCGGAGGAATCGTGACTAGCGATTTAATACAGTGTATACATGTATTAATGTGTATATACTTGTTTTATTACAACGTATTGCACTGAATGGTGGAGGGGTGACTAGAGTTTTAATACAGTGAATACAGTGCATTAATCACCTGTCACTTTACAAATTCCTGCACTGGATAGGGAGGGGGAGGCAGGGGGTAACTAGAGTATTAATACAGTGCATTAATGTATATTCACCTGTCACATTACAACTTACTGCACTGGTAGGGGTAACTAGAATTTTAATACATTGAATACAGTGCATTAATGTGTATACACCTGTCGCATTACAGCACTGGATACACATACGACGAATACACGTGAGAAGTTAGGTGCATATAATGATAATAAGAATAATAATATTAAAAAAAACAAAACTTTATTTAATGAGGCAACTTATTTAGTTTGCAAAAAAACCCAATCTTCCAGGTGTCCCTCCTAAGCTCCAAAGACATATATACATGTAATATCAGGATAAATTCAAAATCATTTTGAAATGCAATAGTATTTTAAAGTGAGAAGTTTGGGAAGTCACTCGTAAACTACAAAACATATATACTATACAAGTAAAATATAGGAAGAACACTATAATTACACACCAAATAAGATAGAATGCAGTTGCAAATTAAAAATACACGAAAAATAATAAGTATGTCATCAGTTGAATATTATGGTTTCTTCAGTGCTCAATATAAATGAGTTTTCAGTTTAATTTTCAAATTTTCAACATTTTTACACATCTTTATATAAAAAGGCAGATTGTTCCATAAAAGAAATGCAGAATAATGAAAAGTGCGTTTCATGGATTCCGGTCTGCATTTCGGAAGGAGTAGGGATTTACTGGTCTGTGAACGGAGCAAGATATCAGTTTTGGAAACAAGAGATTTGTCAATGATATAGGAGTTTAGATACAGTGGAGTATTAAATGTAATAATTTCGAATGATAAGGCAATTTTATTGTCAAGAATCCTCTATGTAAGGGTAAGCCAACCGAGTTTAGTAAATAAAAAGGTGCACGGAGTTTCAATTGTTGCATCAAGAATAATTCTTGCTGCCCTATTTTGTTCGTTATTGGCGGATCCCGAATAACGAGCCAGCACCGTATTTGTGATTCGCAAATCCCGAATCCCGAATAGCGTGCCAACTTCACGTTGCCTTTTCAATTAAGGTCTTGGTCAATTTGAATTCCATGTAATTTTGCGGTAGTAACCGTCTCAATTGTCTCACCATGAAGTGTTAAAGTTAGATTTTTCTGATTTATTTTGTGTTTTCTGAAATCAGCATTGATTTTGTTTTCGAACGATTGATTGATACAAATGTACATTTACTTAATTCTTCTGTATTTTAGACAGCTGATTGTTTTCTATAATAGTATATAACTAGATATCGTATTTTCTAATGTCTATTGTATGATTAGTAGTTTCGTGGATAGTACAGAATTTGAGAACAGAATACACAATTAGAGAGAGCCAAAATACCGTAGTAAAGTAAAACAAGTTACAACAGCTCCGATAACATAACAAACCATAACGCTGAAAAACACAAGTTATATTAAATATACAGAAAGGCCAGTCTTGTTGTCATCATACTTCTGAGATGATGGATGTTACCTTTCCTCTATAGAGAATAGGAAAGTTTAGGCTAAACAAAAACAAAAACGGATTTCATTTAGGTTTAAATATTATGCATTGTGTAAGAACTAAATCTGCCTTCACATGTTTCATAAATTATTAATTAGACAAGTCCATAATCAACTATCTATTATAGCAAGAACAGCCAGCTGTTTATCGAAATCTCATTTATAGTATGCATTTTTAATGAAAAAAATATAAATACCTCGGATTTCATTGGTACATTTTGTAACCAATTCAAGGTGGCCAAAGCACACATTTGTATATTGTGGGCGTCAAGTGAAGATGTGTCAGTGAAGGGATTATCGGGATCAAGAACATACGTTGTTTTAGGGACGTCACGTGACCTGAACAGATGCAAAGAAACGCATGTAATTATTTCTAGCCCTAATTAAACGATAGCCGTTCTGTGGTGAAAGGATTAACTGGATCTGGGGCAAACGTTGTTTTGACCTAAACAGATACAAAGGAGCATATTATTCTTCAGTATGCAAAGGTACAAAACTGTTACCTGTATCTTGAGGTAGCTCTTAATAAGATAATAGTATGAGGGGTGGGGTAGTTGTGGTGGAGGTTGTTAATGATGATATTAGAGACTTTTGGCAAGCGTAAATTCTTGGTCCGTATCGCGTATCCGTATGGATTTTGCGTGTGACGTCATCAATGTGTGTATATTTCTAATGCGTGATACGGCAGCACGTATCGAACAGCTTTCATACGAAAAAGGTCCGTATAACATTGTTGTCTTTTTACTGTCTTTTTTGCTACTTTTAGACGCTGAAACGTTGTATCATAGCGTTTTTATGAATCTCTGTGTATCCTAGAACACGAAGGTGTATATTTGATGTGATTTAACAATGATAAAGACTGGAATTTAATCATTGGTTTTGATGGGGTTTTGTCGGGATTTTCATACTTTTCCTGTCTGTCTGCATGCTGGTTGATCTACGTGCTAAATATAGGGAGGTGGGACAAATCTAAACTTTCTGAAATGATACATAAGTGAAACCAAAGTCGAAATTAATTTTTTTTATAGCTCAGTGACTATCGAGCGACTTCACTCGCACCGAGAAATTGTAGGCTAGGCACAAGACTAGTACTGATGGTGATCTTGGTTGATATCTGTCATCATACTGTAATAGAACTAAGCTCAGCTTAGCGATACAAACGTACGCGACGCGAAAATCTGCCAAAACTCAAAAAACTGCATTGACGCAACGTATCACGTATACTATACGGATACGTGATACGGATGGTAAAAATTCCGCCTGCCAAAAGTCTCTATTATTAAAAGGGAATATTTTTCCCGGACAGCGCTGCTATGGCCTACTCTTATATCGAATTCCAGTTGCAAAGGGATCTTTATAGTGCACGCCAATGTGTACGCGTTACCTCGATTTTTCGTTCCATTCGACCACTGCAAGGGCAAACCACGCCGGCAAATCACTGCTTACCATCACTACACTAATAACCATGCTACTTAGATTGCTTACCATCGATACAATAATAACCACGCTACTTACTTCCATAGAAACGTAGGAATGAATCGAATAGCGACGATTTTCGAGTGAGAAGAAACGGTCCGCCTTATTTTCATAACGGCCGACAATAAAATGTACAGGCCGCGTTCATATCTGGATAGGGGGGTTCGATGGCCGAATGGTTACCGCGTACGCGTTGCATGCCCGGTTGTAGAGTCCCGTGGGTTTTCTCCGCCCCCCCCCCCAGGTTTCACCCCACTGCTAAAGACCCCCATGCACAAGAGAATTATTGAAATAAAATTGAGCCATATGTTATTCCTGAAATGACCTAGTTTGTGTCGAGTGGACCTTAAACCCTATGTATCTCTCTCATTTCTGGGTATATATACTAAACTATGAGTAGGCAGTTATATATAGTGCATCTTTCTGGGTTACCCCAATAAGTGACTTAAAGTAGCTAAGTCTCTAACTCAATATCATCCAAAATCTTCAACATTGAAAACACGATTTATTTGTCAAATTAAATCAACATTGATGTTGTGATCTTACCGGAAAAAGATGGGCTTTTGATATCCAATATGTAAGACAAAATAAACATTTTACCATTGGTACACGAATCGTGTACCATAATGGGCTTCAGCCCCAGTTGTAACAAGAGTCTCGAGGGACGAGGCTAGACACATTGCACCAAATCAAACGACGTATGTAGACTGGAATAACCAGACGCTAGAAATCTGCACTCGATTGAGACTGCTGGCTTATTTCGCCGAACATAACTGATTTGAAATTGGAGTAAAAACGGAAACCATTGAATGTAAATCAGTTTATATACATTCATATTACAGTATTATATGCGTTGCAACCCACTTTTGTCAATTTCTAGGTCCCAAATGTTAGCGATTTAGCTCCTTTAAGAGACCCACAATTCTTCACGAATTGGGCTAATAAAGACGGACATACACCATATGATCTTTTTCTAACTATGACAATGTCAAATATTTTCTTTAATGATGCTAAACAAGTTCTTGCATTGACCAAGCAAGTTTTTCAGGATTTTCTAGCATGGTTTCCCTTGAACTAGTGACTGTAATTCGAATAAAGCGTACATAGTATGGATGGTGTCAGTGCAAATCGTTGAAGCACAATGCGTAGCAAACCATGCTGCTAAACACTATTTCTTTATTCGTTTTCAACATAAACCATTAGGAGTACGAAACAGTCAATCAAAATATAACCTCTTCATCCAAATAAAAAAAAACTAATATGGCAATCGTAGATTTGCATTGGGAGAGAAAGAGAGAAAACAAGATCATTTCGGGACTAACATATGGTTCGGTTGTATTTCAATAATTCGCGAGCGCGTAAGGTTCTTTGTAGCACCATTCGTCGTCTGTCAGACGTGGAGAGCGGACGACACACTAAAACCGATCGCCACATCCGGCCATGCCTTCTTTTCTTACAAAATATTATGAAGCAGCCCTTGGTCGTCTATTGTCTCTGGTTGCATTTGTAATTCTTTAACTGGTTAGGACATATCTTTAAATGGCATCCTAATATTTCACATTAATGAAGACTTCACATTGTGATTGAATATACTGCATCTTAAATAGTATGATTAACAGACAAGAAGACAGGAACAAAAGTACGGGTTATACAGTTCTGTATCAAGCTGGTTATACAGTTACAAGCATAGATTATAATAAAGTTATTCTCCACTCTCTCAACACCACCTAGGGGATCACATGGCCGAGAAAGTTCATCTCGATTTTCCGGCGTGGTTTCCCCTTGTCAGTGATGCAGAACAGAGGGCCTGACAAGGACAGCGAACACCGTTACTGACCACTTTTTAGCTGGTCCTTACACACCCTTCCGAAGTTCCGTTTACCGGTGGCTCGTGATCAGCCAGGAATTGATCACTGGTGGCAGAGATACCAAGGTCCCCATACCCCAAACGTGGTTTTCCCTTCAAGGAAACGTTACATTAAGTGACCGAGAAATGAAATGAAATGGGGTTTGACGTCCTACTGTTCTGCTCTTAACCTGGGCTAATAAAGACAGGCATACGCCATGGAAATTTTGCCCGGCCAGTGGCGCTACAGCCTACTCTTATATCGAATTCCAACTACCAAGGGATCTTTTACGTGCACGCTAATGTGTACACGGGACCTCGATTTTTCGTCCCATCCGAACGACTAGACAGCCAGGCCCTCAATCCTGCATCACTGACAAGGGGAAACCACGCCGGAAAATCTGAATGAACTTTCTCGGCCAATGCCGGGATCGAACACCCGACCTCCAGGCTAGCGAGTCAGCGTCTTAACCATTTAGCCATCCCTCCCCCCCTCCATTAAGTGACCGAACATTGATCTGAAATTTATCAAAAAGTTTAGGCATGTCCATGTACTGGTATACTTCTTGAACACAAAATATAATATTTTATTGGTCACAGTATATTTTAAGCAGTATAATAAATATTATTAACAAAAGTTAATATCAGATTTGACTCTTATTATGCTGGGGAAAATGAGTATACATCTCGAACACAAGATACAATATTCTATTGGTCACAGTATACCCAGTGAACACACAAATATAATATTCTATTGGTCACAGTATACCCAGTGAACACACAAATATAATATTCTATTGATCACATCACACCATATACTCCTTGAACACAAAACATATAACATTGTATTCGTCACACCTACTCAACATGCTTGTTGGTATTGCATAGAAAACCTATCCCAGAAGTGTGAATATCATGCTGTAGAATGAGACAATCTTTTTGAAGGGTCAATGAAATGAGCACCTCGGTGGAGTTTTTATAACACTTGAAAAGAAGTGCTGTTGAAAGTGGTTCTAAAGTGAACAATTCGCTTGAAGTTTTCCTAGAAGCGTGTAAGAAATGAACACTTCGTTTGTTCTTAGAAGTGTGTTAGAAATGAACACTTCAGAGGAAATGAACACTTCATTTCGGTACGGGTACACGTCAGTGAAGTTTTTTCGAAAATTAAAATTACTTTTCTTTTTGTCTTTTGAATGGCCGAATGGTTAGCACGTGCGCGCTATATCATAAAGCCTGTCATTGAGTCAACTGGCGTGGTTTCGAATCCCCGACTGTACGTGACAAGTAGGGTCGCCCGTCCAAACTCGTGGGTTTTCTCCGAGTCCTCCAGTTTCCTCCCAGTGCTAAAGACCCCTACGCTCAAGCGACTTATTGAAATAAAATTAAACCATATGTTAGTCCCGAAATGACCTAGTTTGTGTCGAGTAGACGTTAAACCCCATCTCTCTCTATCTCTCTCTCTCTCTCTCTCTGTGGGTGTATTTCTACACTTTGTTATACTAAACCTTGATGGTAAGATATTTGAGAGAGGGAGAGAGGGAGAGAGAGAGAGAAGAGAGGGGAGGGAGAGAGAGAGAAGAGAGAGTGGGAGAGAGAGAGAAGGGATAGAGAAGAGGGAGGGAGAGAGAAGAGAGGGAGAGAGAGGGAGAAGGGGTGAGCGGGGGTGTAACGTCCACTCAAATTAGATTAGTTCGGGTCTAACAAGCGACTTGTATCAATGTCACGTACAAGCTGGCATTCGAAACCACGCCCCATTATTCAATGGTAGACCTTACGATCTAACGCACACACTCGGATGTGAAAAGGAACAGGGTCGTCATATGTGTTAATATACTCGGATGTGAAAAGGAACAGGTTCGTAATATGTGTTAATATACTCGGATGTGAAAAGGAACAGGGTCGTCATATGTGTTAATATACTCGGATGTGAAAAGGAACAGGGTCGTCATATGTGTTAATATACTCGGATGTGAAAAGTAACAGGTTCGTAATATGTGTTAATATACTCGGATGTGAAAAGTAACAGGTTCGTCATATGTGTTAATATACTCGGATGTGAAAAGTAACAGGTTCGTAATATGTGTTAATATACTCGGATGTGAAAAGTAACAGGTTCGTAATATGTGTTGGTAGGTAACATAAATGAGAACCATTCATTGCTTATTTTTTATATTGATGACATCATATATACAAAAAATTATTTTACATTACAGGGTTGTAAAATTGGATTTGAAAACCGGTATCCTTTATGATTTGATTCCTAAGACGCTCAGAATTCTACCAGAAGAACAATGGGTTTCTATATGCCCATTGATACCCCAGAAAGTTGTACTACCCGAACAGAAAGGTGTATTACCTGTACCGACAGGTACCGACAGGTACCGACAGGTAACCTGTTGCTTTTCTGGTCTGAATATAAGACTGTGTCGTCCTGATGGAAACGATGGAACCTGTTATGTCACGTGGTTGCTCAGAATTCTACCAGAAGAACAATGGGTTTCTATATGCCCATTGATACCCCAGAAAGCTGTACTACCCGAACAGAAAGGTGTATTACCTGTACCGACAGGTACCGACAGGTAACCTGTTGCTTTTCTGGTCTGAATATAAGACTGTGTCGTCCTGATGGAAACGATGGAACCTGTTATGTCACGTGGTTGCTCAGTCCGTGTTCGATCCCTGTGTTGGCTGAGAATGTTCATCTGGATTTCCCGGCGTAGTTTCCCCTTGTCATTGATGCAGGACAGATAGCTTGACAGAGATAAATCTATATAGTTGTCCGGACGGGACGAAAATCAGAAGTCCCACGTACATATTGGCGTGCACGTATAAGAACCTTTGGCAGTTGGAATTCGATATAAGAGTAGGCCATAGCGCCGCTGTTCTAATAATAATAATAATAATAATAATATTTATATAGCGCTGTAACACCACACCTCAGTATGCTCGAAGCGCATTAAAAAGTTATCTCACTACGAGTTATATATAGCGTCTAAATAAGTAAGTTTTTATTCTTGATTTGAATATATCTAGTGATGAGGAACTTATGATATCTTCGGGTAGTTCATTCCACAAAGCAGCTGATGTATAACCATGTTCTGGCAAAATTACCCCCATAGCACACTATATGGCGTATGCCCGTCTTCATTAGCCCGACGGACCAGAACAAAACCCCTTTTCATTTCGTTATATTATGTATTGGGCACAGGCGCAGAATTTCAATCAATGGAAAGGGGTCTTCGTCAGTTTCTAATATAATCTGTAATTCCATATCGCACGTCGAACACGTAAATCGTGAAGAACGTGTGAATATTAGTGAACGGTTTAATATATACTAATGGACTCTATATTCTTTTTTTAGTAACATTGCTACCCGTTTCTACAATTGTGATGGTAGTTACAGCTGTATTGGTATTGTTCTGATTCTAATCCTAGCAATCGTTATTCTAAAATATAAGAAATGCGATAGTATGCCAAGAAGATCTGACACTCAACCTTCTGAAGAACAAGAAGAAGCACAGTCATCCAGGACACGTGACGACAGACTAAATGCATGCAATGTCCATACCACAATGCCTACAAGATCCAACTACCATCAGAGTGAAGAACCGGGATATTCCTGCTTCTATGACAACAGGTTAAATGAATGTAATGTGTATACCACAATGGCTTCTACTGAATAATTGGAATTACATTGGCATCTTTATTTTGAACACTTTTGGTTGACAATAACGTGGGTTTTGGTTGTCTTTGAAGTGTTACTTCATTGATCAGTATGTGCAATGAAATTAACAAAATTTAAATTATTCCAAAGAGCTTACTACGTTTTAATAACGTTTTCTCGACATTTTGACAGATGGAACAGGGGTCCAAATGTTGTTGTTTATTGCAGTTTTATTTAAGATTATTTACACATGAAGCAGACATAAAAAGGGGTGTTAAAATTCGCTTTCTTGAGAAGAGCGGGTGGGTCATCTTCTCCCCTCGCCGTTAAAATGTTTGTTCGTTCCAATAAAATCAAGTTCGTCAATGCAGAAAAGGACAACACCTTGTGGAAAGATAAACTCGTTTTATGTGAAAACACGGAGTTGACGCAGTAAAGATTAAATGAAATGGAGTTTAACATTCTACTATTCTGTGCCATATTCCTGAAGCAATGGCCCGAGAAATCCCTCTCTGGTCATTGCTGGATTGGCTTCTGATACTTGCGCTTTGATGGAGTGTGTCTATTCTTCCCGTTCAATCAAATCTATACAAAAGCACAGCAACATGACAGCCCTTCGTTTAATCAGGGGTCTTGCCTAAAACTTTGGAGAGAGATTTAAGGCATTAAAACAATATTGTTTACATAATATCCACAGAGTACAAATCGTGTTGACAGTTGATAGCCTTGTTTATCACACAATTAGTTCTTCTGCAATATTCTGCTATGCACTGGTTAACTGGGCATAATAAAATCATGCGTCATGACGTAACGTTATGTAAACATATTTGGTCCAAATTGGAGCTCTGTTTGGTATTGTTACGCAGTAAGCTATTGGTTGTTAATCGGACTATTGACCAGTCATAATTTAGAACACGAATTTGCTTTGTTTACAGCAGTGAGTAGTGGGATTAGCTCTAATCAAACGAAACACTGCGAGGAGTATGATTCTGTACCGACTTGTCTAAGACAGGCGGGCCTCTGCGGGACAGTTTGTCCGGACAGAGGTGCTACAGCCTACTCTTACTTTGAATTCCAACTGTCAGTGTGTAAACAGGACCATCATTTTTCGCCCGTTTCCAAGGAGCCTACTAAAGCGATATCGTGGTTATAGTAACATCATTAAATACCAAAATGCTGAATTCATCAATGTTTTCAAACCCGACGATCTCCCATTCAGACCAACAATTTCTTTCATTGATATCTTACTAATACCTTACGTGTCAAATATAAAATAGTTTATATGATATGACACATGTTTTGATAATACATTTTGGACCCAGAATCATGGATGTTTGTAATATGTATGGCAACATTTCCCATGAGTTCAAACCGCAGAGTATTGTCTGGACAATCATCCTGAATGCAATCATGCGACAATTTAAAGCAATTTCACCCTCAAAGCCATACGAATCATCCAAACTAAGCACACTTTTACACGTGGGGAATATTGTTTAGTAGGGCGTTACACCGCCTCACTCATTTTACATTCCGTGTAGTGATGGGTACCAAGGCGGTACCACAATCCAATAATTTAACAACGGGATAATTTAATCCAATTATTTAACCTCGTGGGTTTTCTCCGGGTTCTCCGGTTTCCTCCCACTGCTAAAGACCCCTACGCGCAAGCGAATTATTGAAATAAAATTAAACCATATGTTAGTCCCGAAATGACCTAGTTTGTGTCGAGTGAACGTTAAAACACATTTCTCTCTCTCTTTTAACCGAACTTAAGCAACCTCAACAGTATATAGGCCCTATATAGTATTATACCACCCCACACTCTAAATGTGTAACCAGGAACACACTTGTCATATTAGATAGAGAATACGAGTACATCATATCGCGTGGTGATTAGAAATACAACATATAAGTCGGGTACCAGAGACTGACTTGTCATATTAGACAGATAATATGAATACATCATATTACTCTAGTACCAGAAACAGATAGAGAATATGAGTACATCATATCGCATGTCAATTATGACTAGAACAATATTAGTCTGGTACTAGAAAAAGACTTGTCATTATTAGATAGAGAATATGAGTACATCATATCTCATGTTATAAATATTAATAAGAATCAGACAGTATTTAATTTCTTTATGAAATATGTTATTTATTTGTTTTATTAATTGTTTTCAATTGATGTTGTATTAATCCTTACTGTACAACCTCTCATTTTACGGATGTGTATTAAAATACCATATTTAGAAAAAAAATAATTGAATTTTATTAGCCATCATTTCTTACACAGTGACCAAGATCAGGCTCCGAGATTACCAAGCATTCTCAGGCTTAAGGCAAGAATTTACTTATTTTAACTAAATTATAGCCCTTTATATAACTTTTGTTGTTTTAATGTATCAAATACATCAATAAGAAACAATGTGAGTTTTTGGATCAAAGATATTTCTTATGAACAGTGACTGAATGTTGAGCAAATTAAACGCGTTAATACATTGTGAATGTTTATGAGTTAAATTCCAAATTATGATACTGTTAACCCAATTCTAGTTAAACAATCACAAAACCTTTTACCTCTCAATATAAATCTGTTAATACTTCGTTACTACTGATTCTAAGCCAAAATATGTGTTCAAAAACAAAGAACTGTAATTTATATATTCTTTTAAAATCAACATGACTTGTAAAAAAATTAAATATTTATATATATTTTTAGTCATTTTCCTACAAATAGTTAAGTACTGCTCGACTACTAGCTAGACAGGCAATTTATTTCACTTTGGAATTAGGGGCATTAGTTGAAAGGTCATATTTCTTAATAAATTTAATCAAATTAGTAACAATTAGGGTTTCTAGGAAATGGTTGAGCTATTTGAGTAGCTATACCATGATATTTCCTTAGTTAATTTGTTTACACATAGCACTATTGTCAGAATTAACCGTGACCATGTTAAAGCGGAAATTTCAAATTTTCAAGTTATATTTTTAAAATGTATTAAAATAAAGCCTTAAAATAGATGGTATCCATAAACAGTCCTACCTTGTTAAAGAATAATCCTATTAATCATATAATTCACTATTGCCAGTTGAGAAATTGTCAAAAATATCATTTTTAACTTCAAGTTCCAACGTGGAAAATGGCTGCCCCATGTTGTCAATAGCAAAACAGGGGAGGTAATTGTGTTGTCATTTCCTGTGTCTTAGATTTTTAAGGGTGGGAAATAATGCCCATGATCGTATAATAGTGAGTTGATAACCTATTGAGCAAAAGACATAGAAATAATTATGTTTTGACTTTCTTAACAAATTTGAAATTCTCGCTTTAAGGATTTAGAAAAAGTGTCACCTTTTTAATATAATGCTTTGATCTTTTAGTGGTTAGGACTTCAAACGTTGCTCTGGTACACGGCGCCAATTGATATGTTACAGTATTGGGTCTTTGAGTCAGGTTCTTGGTGTCAACACTGGTTAACTTCATATGATACTTTTATTCCTCTTTAAACAGAACATGTACAAAATTAGCTTGTGTTGCGGGAGCCATGGTCCCATGGGCGCCAACTCCCAACTAACTTACATGGCCCCTGTCCGGTCTTAACTCAGACGCTCTCGCCTTGATTGAATAATCTCAGTTTGATTTCTGTTTATATTTCCTTTCTAGACAAAAGATCATCGAAGAGATTATACAGATGCCTATATTGCATCATAACTCTGGCCAGGGGTACTAACGAATGACTTCTACATGGCTGTTGGCCGTGTCAGACCACTGCCGATGTCGACCATCTGTGGGTCATCTGATAAGATTGCTAATCAATTTCATGTATTGAGGGTGTTAAGGGCTTTTTCCTAAAAAAATGTCAATTGTTCGACTCGACAAAACCTAGGTCATTTCGGGACTAACATATGGTTCAATTTTATTTCAATAATTCGCATGCGCGTAGGGGTCTTTAGCAGTGGGGTTGGGGGACCGGAGGACCAGGAGAAAATCCTCGATATTGGACAGGCGACCCTACTCCTTGTCACGTACAGTCGGGGATTCGAAACCACGCCAGTTGACTCAATGACAGGCCTTATGATGCAACGCGCACATAGAATTAAACAACATTTTATTTAAATCAGTTTTAGTTGGATCCAAGTAGCGTAGTAAGAGCAGTGACAGCAGCTACAACTCCAATTTTAGATCACAAACCATAACCTTGAAAAACAGAGAGAGAGAGAGAGAGAGAGAGAGGGGGGGGGTATAAAACAATTATATAATTAAACAACATTTTTTAAAAAATCATTTTCTTTTAGCTTCTTTGGATCTAAGTAGTGTAGTAACAGCAGTGGCAGCAGAGATAACAAACCATAACCCTGGAAAACACAAGTTATGATAAATATAGAGAAAGGTCGGTCTTGCTGAGACAATGGATGCTAGCTTTATCTGTTATCTATAGACAATGGGAAACTTTTGGTTAAACGCAAAAAAACAGATTTCCTTTAGTATGAATATGAAATTGGGTTTAAAGTCTTGCCGTTATACTCCGACCGAGCTACTGAAGACGGGCATACGTCATACGGTGTGCTATGAGGGGCAAGTTTGCCCTGGCAGCGGCCCAATAGCCTACTCTTATATCGAATTCCAACTAACAAGGGATCTTTTACGCGCACGCCAGTGTATACACGGGACCTGTGTTTTTCGTCCCATCCGTACAACTAGACAGCTGTTCTTGTCGGGACCGCCGTTCTTCACCATGGTCAAGGTGACACCACATCGGAAAATCCAGATGAATCTTCTCGGCCGATGCAGGGATCGAACACGCGACCAGCGTCTAACCCATTTAGCCACCGTGGCTCTAGGTTTAAATATTTTGCATTTTATACAAACTAAATCTGCATTCACATGTTTCATAAATTATTAATTGGACATTTAATCACATGACAAGCCCATAATCATCTCTCTAGTCGGGTGGTCGCGATATTCAATGGATTTTTATCTATCATAGCTGTTTATCGAAATCTCATTTATAGTATGCATTTTTAACCCCAAAAAAATATAAATACCTCAGATTCCATTTCCATTAGTACATTTTCTAACCTATTCGATGTGGCCTGAGCACTGCTTTCTGTATTTTCTAACCAGTTTAAAGTAGCTTTAGCACACCTTTCTATATTGCTGACGTCACGTGAAGATGTGTCAGAGAAGGGATTAACGGGATCAAGAACATACGTTGTTTTAGGGAAGTAACTTGACCTAAACAGATGCAAAGAAACACATGTAATTTTTTCTAGTGGTAAAAGCCCCTAATTAAACGTTACCCATTCTGTAGTGAAATAGTGAAAGGATTAACGGGGTTTAGAAAATATATTGTTTTAGGGAAGAAACTTGACCTGAATAGATGAAAAGTAACACATTTAATTCTTTATAACGATAAAAAAAAAACCTAATTAAACGATACCCGTTCTGTATAGTGAAAGGATTAACGGGATCAAGAACATTATGTTGTTTTAGGAAATGAAGTGAACAGATGCAAAGAAACACGTGTAATTCTTTCTAACGCTAAAAAACCCTAATTAAACGATACCCGTTCTGTAGTGTTTTAGAGAAGAAACTTGGCCTAAACAGATGCAAAGAAACACGTGTAATTCTTTCTAACGCTAAAAAACCCTAATTAAACGATACCCGTTCTGTAGTGTTTTAGAGAAGAAACTTGGCCTAAACAGATGCAAAGAACCACATTATTCTTCAGAATGCAAAGGTACAAAAACGGTTACTATAACTGGGTAGTTCTTAATAATGATATTTATGATATTATTAAAGGGGGGGCTGTTAATGCTGATATTTAAGTGATATGGGGAAAGGGGATTGTTAATGATGACATTATTAAAAGGGGAATGTGCTAGGAAGGACATTTTGTCCGGATAGCGGCGCTATGGCCTACTCTTATATTGAATTCCAACTGCAAAGGGATCTTTAAAGTGTACGCCAGTGTGTTTAAGGAACCTCGATTTTTCGTACCATCCGAACGACAAGACAGTTATTCTGAAATTCCTCGGTTAACACCAGGATCAAACCCGCGACATCCAGGCTAGCGAGGCAGTGTCTTACTCACTTAGCCACCGTGGTTGACTGGAGAATATAAGCTGATAAAAAGTCACTGTCGTGCGATGCGTTTCAATATATTTGTCCACGAACTGGTACGTGTAGATACGTTCGGATACTGTCCAACCTCGTGGGTTTTCTCCGGGTCCTCCGGTTTCCTCCCACTGCTAAAGACCCCTACGCGCAAGCGAATTATTGAAATAAAATTAAACCATATGTTAGTCCCGAAATGACCTAGTTTGTGTCGAGTGGATGTTAAATCCCATTTCTCTCTCTCACGTTCGGATACGTTTCGATGCGATCAACACGATTGCTACGACTGGCCTCAATATATGATAATACCTGATAGGATCACCACGATTACTCCATTATTAAAACCACGATTTCAATCACAGCATGAATCGTGATAGTGGGAACCTAGCAGAAGATGATGATACTATAACACGTGTTAATTATAATTCAGCTTACCAATTACTTGTGTTATAGATTCCAGGTATTGTGATCTGTAGTTGTCTATAGGAACTAAACAACTCCATAGCTTTATAAAAACCAGTTATACTATTCAGATGTTCTTCATAAATATACAGCCCCATTACCTCACAACAATACGACGCCATCTTTAGCCCATTAGTCTGGAATAATTGTCAAACATTTCATATAACTATTGGTTAGGTGTGTGAACTCCTGAACTGATATCTAGAGCTTTAGAAGAATACATGTTACTTATGAAAAGCTTTAGCGAGGTGTGGGAGTCATTGTTACTTACATAATCGCGTGCGGGGTGTGGAAGTCATTGTTACTCTATGAACTCAGGCCAGTTCTTGCAGCTATTGCTACTTATCGTCGGTGAAGTGTCAAAAGGATGTATCTAAGAATTTCTAAAGATTAAGAAATAGAACTATTTGCATTTCAAAATTACCACAAATCAAGATACAACATTAGGACATATGATACCCAGAACAGTTCTAATTGGCGTAGAGATGCACAGCTTAGATAGAAATGTGCATATTAATGCAAAAAAGTGTATTTGACTAATTTCCCGAGATACACCCTTTTGACACTTCACCGACGTTATATAGCGTGTTGTGAAAGTCACTGTTACTTCCATAAACTCTACCGAATGACAGCAGTCATTGTTACTGATATAAACTCTAGTGTGTTGCGGAAGTCATTATTACTTCCACAGTAAAGTATTTATTATAGATAGTAAATGTATTGTATAAATTATTTATGATATTTTAAAGTATTTATTATGCACAGTAAAGTAATTGTTTTGCACAGTATGTGTGTCATATAAAGTAATGTTATGAACAGTGTGTGTAATACTGAGCGCCATGGAAAACGCATCACTTAGTTTATCGTATAACAAAATGATCCTGTAAACATATCTTATTTATTTTGCTTCTTATTGTGAACAATATTCAAATGGGAACACATCAATAACAACACATTTGTACACTTATGGATGTTTAACCTGTAATCAACGGTACAAAGTCAGAGGGGTCAAAACCAAAAGTACGACACAGATGTCAGTAGCGCGTGTGTCCTCCACGGGCTCTTACGCACGCTGTGCAGCGACGTCGCATAGAATTAACCAATGTTTGAAAGAAGGCCTGGGGCAAATTGTTCCATTCTTGGACAAGAGCAACTTCTAAAGCAGCAATGGTGTGCATCTGTGGTCTCCGATACAGACGGCGTCCAATCTCATCCCAGACATGTTCTATCGGTGCCATGTCCGGAGACATGGCTGGCCAGACCAAGACATTGATGTTGTTAGCAGCCAGGTAGTCCATACTAAAACGGGCGGTATACGGGCGCGCATTATCCTGTTGGAAGTGCTGAAGTTGTGGGTGCGCTCGAAACATCGGAACAACAATTGATTGCAAGACATCATCACGGTAGGCTACAGCATTAACGCGACCCCTGCAAATGTGTAGGGCGGTCCGGTGATGAAATGTGAAGCCTCCCCACACCATTTCACTTCCCCCACCCCATCGATTCGTTTCGAAGACGCAGCAGTCTGCAAGATGTTCCCCAAGACGTCTCCACACACGCTGACGGCCATCAGCGTGATAAAGATGAAAGCGACTCTCATCACTGAAGAGCACACTTTGCCAGTCTACTCTTCTCCATGTCTGATGTCCTTGAACCCATTCAAACGCCGCTGACGGTGATGATCCATGAGGATACCTCCAACATAAGGTCGTCGTGCACGGAGTCCTACTTCTCTTAGACAACGTCTTACGGTGTTGGCACTTACTGGCCCTTGTCTTCCGACGACTGCTGCACCTGTTCGAGTCGCTGGGCGGAATCTGTCACGCAGATGAGTGACCCGGATGTAGCGGTCTTGGGCCTGGGTTGTAACGCGTTGTGGACCAGGACGTTGACGGTCACGTGTTGATCCAGTAACTCGAACACGTTCCACTAACCTTACAATAGTGGACTGATGACAATTGAAGTGTCTGGCAATAGCACGTGTAGACATGCCAGTCTGGGACATTCCCATGGCTAATTCATTCCGTTGATTTTCAGTAAGTCTCGGCATCTCTAGCTCGATTCCTTCACACGTTCAACAACAAATTACGACAGATTGACGTTTCACAGTTCGTGTACTGCACATTAAGTTGAAAACATGCTTTTAAAGGGCCCACACACAATGCTGCACGTGAATATTGGGCTTTTCATGTGCATCTCGTGCAATTTTTTTTTTTGTGCAAACGGGCCGATATATTTTGTGTTTTGGAGCATTGTGTGAAACAATAGTTCACAGTATTGCATAATATTATACATACACAACCGCCTAGTAATAAAATATTTGGGAAAAAAAGTGATGCGTTTTCCATGGCGCTCAGTATATATAAAATACATGATAATATATTATGAACATTATGTAATATATAAAGTAATATATCAAGTATTATATATTAAGTAATTGCATTACCTTGAACCAGTATTTAAGTAAACGAATCAAGTCGTTTAGGTGGGTTAGGTTTAATCATTGCCACTTGTTCTTTACAGAAACAAACAGAGTAGTGTCCCCTGACATCACTTGATTTATTTTTCATTACTCGATAAACTGACTGCATATCCCCACCTGTTGTAATATAAATGATGTATATAATAAAGATCTTCTCTGTCTCAATGTGTTGTAATATAAATATTGTATATAATAAAAATGAGCGATACTCAGCAGCCTGATTAAAACACAGATCCTATTTCGTTTCGGTTTTTTTTATAATTCAAAATTTCGTTTTATTTGTCTTTACTATACTAGGATCTAGAAGAGTTGTTATATTACCGGCGTTTTGGCTGAAATGAGGAATAAGCCAATGAAACGGTCTGTTACGGCGACTTCTTGGCGTGCCATGCAGGGATCTGTGCGTAAGCCACTGGAAACGTCAAGGCTAATTGACGTTGAGGGAGCTACGTCCTAGCTTAGCTTGACACGAGTGTGCCAACTCCCAGACGCTCTCCCTCGTCCCGTCTCGTCCCTGAACTCGTTTCCATTCTGGGTTTATAAACCCTTCTAGACAAAGGATCCCATTACACATCTAGCTACTGCATCATATCAAATGTAATATTCAGTACAGTTTGCTTATAAATGTAATATTCAGTACAGTTTGCTTATAAGATATCAAAGAGATTATGCAGTTGGCTATTTATTGCATCATAACTCAGGCCAGGGGTAGTAACTAATGACTTCCACGTTAGACCAGTCTCAATGTCATAATCTGATAAGGTTAATCGATTTCATGTATGGAAGGTGTTGGTTGACATTTTGTTACATAACTCCAACTATGTAACATTCCTCCCATTTTAAAATAACTTTTTAAAGCCTTTACAAACTTAAATACGATATAAAATATAAACAAACAATGAAAAAAATTAAACACTTGAAAAATGTCATATTATGGGCAAATGTCTGTAAAAAAATCTAAAGGTGAAAACACAAATTTAAAAGTTATATATGCACACGCGAGTTACTGGAATCACATGTATAATACAAACTAGTCTGACGTTCACACACGCGAGTAGAAACAAGGAGTGTTATCGTTGAAGCCAACTGTAGGGAGAGTACAGGGTATTTCATCATTCATATTTTCCGTCCATCTCCTCTTTCATTTTCTTCTCTTCTTCCATTTCCTTCTCTTCATTAGGATTGGAAGCTATTATTTTTGTCGGGTAGTCTTTTCCTTTCCTTACCGACTGGCCGAACGGTGTGTTATGACATGACATTTAATAGTTAATTAAATTAGCAAGTGAAACAGCTTATTGATCACAATCTATTTTATATTTACATTAGACTTTATTATATGAACAAAATTGAAATTTATAGGATGTCATATTGTTTTACCTTAAGATAAAGAACAATGAGTGATCTGAACACATTCCACCAATCTTAAATAAAATATTTTTGAAAGAATTTATCAAAATTATTAACGGTTTATATCTCTATAAACACAAAACATCAGATTCGCTCCGAATCTGAGCGGAGGGTATATAACCACCGCATTCCTCTTGAGGAATACAAGAGAGAGGGAGAGAGAGCGAGAGAGAGAGAGGGAGAGAGAGAGATGGGGTTTTACGTCCACTCGACACAAACTAGGGCATTTCGGGACTAACACATGGTTTCATTTTATTTCAATAATTCGCATGCGCGTAGGGGTCTTTAGCAGTGGGGCATCCCATTAATATTTGGGGTAATATACACGTTAGATATGGTCGCCTGTCCAACCTCGTGGGTTTTCTCCGGGTACTCCGGTTTCCTCCCACTGCTAAAGACCCCTACGCGCAAGCCAATTAATAAAATAAATTTAAAACATATGTTAGTCCCGAAATGACCTACCCTGGTACTGAACGTATATCACAAATTTGATGAAATAATTGTTACGTCTTACTTCATTTATCGAGTCCATCCAACTAAACCATCCTGGGTTGGGATTACACATATGTTGCCGAACATCCCGAATAATTTGTGATTTATCTGCAATCAATCTCTCAATGTCCTTATAACCATTGAAGAAAACCACCATATCAGCGTCAGCATCACTCAGAATAGATGTTCCCTTTCCCAACGAACCACTCTACAAGCAAATATAGAAAATTATAGCCGATTTCTTAAAATGACAAGACATAAAATTATTTGAATATATATTTAAATCAGGGAGATCATCAATACACTAACATTCAGATCAAATTACTACTGCCATTAAAGATGGGTTCCCAGAAAAGTATTTATCGGGTGGTTATTTCCAATAAAAGGATGGTAATTTTAGTATATATGGAAGGTAAAGATATCCAGTCTTACTAGAAAAATACTGGATTCCCCGAAAAACACGCATGGAGCTCATACAGGACGAAACTGTAAGGGTTTCCCTAATCGACAGCCCGACGATTAGAAAGGTGGACGCGGGCGCAAGTCTAGTGAACAGAAACACAGATTCAGCGACCAGTCGATACAAACTAGGTCATTTAGAGGCTAAGGTATGGTTTTATGTTAATTCAATAATTCACTGCCCGTAGGGGTTTTGGAATGGCGAACGAGGTGGGGAGGGCTGTCAAAAAGATGTGTGTCATGAGCATATCATTGGTAGTTTACAAACTCGTAGATTACTAATCGGGTTGGTTTATAGGCAGAACAGGATAGGGCGAATAGCTGGTCCTTGGGGGACTCCATCACACTGATCAGCAGTGAATATTCGCTAGGCCGCTACAATCACTGATAAGGATGACATCAATGCGACTTGATGAGCCTCAAATATTAACTTTTTTCCACCGACAAATTAAATTCTACAACATTTTTTTTATGCATTAAAAAAATACATAAAGACGTTTGACGTATTTGTAGGTAAAAATTATTTCCTATTTAGTGTAAATGGGTATTAAAATGAGTAAAAGGCAGCATTCTGCCCGAAGCAGTAACCTCTTATGTAAACAATGCACGCGCCATTGAGCCAATGATTGACGCCGCGTGCTGTGGCGCCACGTGTTGAATGCAGTCATCTTTTACAGAGATATTAGAAGACTTTCGTAATCCTCTGTGAACCAGATTGGGACTCCATATGACAAGGGGCAGCTTTAGAGGCTGATTCGCCAAAATCAACGTCATTAATTAGCTAGACTTGTGATCGGATGGATGAATACTTATATAATCATGACTTTAACATGGACTATCTTGAAATGACTGGTCTGTATCCAAATGAAATAGAGTTGTGTCCCTTCATATACTTGTATAGAACCATAATGTCATTAATTAGCTAAACTCGTGATCGGGTGGATGAACAGTTAAGACTACTAACAATACTTGTCTTATTTTAATTATATTTACCTTGACGACTTCCTGAATACTGTAACCAGGCATCAGGTGTAAATATCGAACTAATTGATCGATCGTTTGATTTACACGACCTTTAAAATCATTTGATGGCCGGATCTCTCTATCTATAAACTTCTCCAAACTTTCTCCTCGTTCATAACCTTGTAGATAGCTACTCATCTAAATATAGAAATTTATACCAAATTAATACCTGTATCGACAATCTGAAAAATTACAGATCCCTCCTTCGTTTCGTTTTAATACTATCGATGGCTTCCATAACATTAAATGACAATATTGATGTCAGTCATTATTACATATGTGATAGAACTGGTTAAATACATTCCAAATATAATTTTAACACAGAGATCATTGCTACGGGAGATGTGTAACAAGCACGTGAAGAAACGGGAAGTGACGCCAAACATGACAAACACGAGTTGTCCTTCGATATAACTACGATCGAATTTCATTTCACTGATAATTCCGTTGAAGTTGAAAAGTTATTATATGGGACGGTGAGAGTGTATCTTACAATTCTAAAATAGAATTGGCTGTCACTAGAAAAGGGAAAACGGGAAAAATAGAAAAATCTCGTGCATTCCCCCGTTTTTATTCATTCTGTTCTTAATAAAAACATGGTAATGCACGGACTTTTTCTAATTTGATTGTTATCTTTTATCTAATGACAGCCAATTCTTTTTTTGAATTGTCAGATATCCTCTCACCGTCTCATATAATAATTTTTCATCTTCAACTGAATTATCAGTGAAATGAAATTCGATCGCGTGTCTGTTATCGCTCGTTAATTCAATCAGTTATATAGAAGGACAACTCGTGTTTGTCATATTTGGCGTCACTTCCCGTTTCTTCACGTGCTTGTTACACATCTCCGGTAGCAATGATCTCTGTGTTAAAATTATATTTGGGATGTATTTAACGAGCTCTATCACATGTTTTAGAATGACTGACACCAATATTGTCCTTTAATATCTGATTGGTTGCAGTGGGGCGTCAGCGGTCATAAGATCTGACTGGTTGTAGTGGAACAAGGGAGGGGGGGGGGGGCTCAGAGGTCATAAGATCTGACTGGTTGTAGTGGGAGGGGCGACGTCAGAGGTCATAAGATCTGACTGGTTGTAGTGGGAGGAGCGACGTCAGGGATCACAAGATCCGACTGGTTATAGTGGGAGGGGCGACGTCAGGGGTCATAAGATCTGACTGGTTGTAGTGGGAAGGGCGACGTCAGGGGTCATAAGAACTGAATAGTTGTAGTGGGAGGAGGTCGGTGTCAGGGTTCATACAAACGACTTTTGACAATATTGGAATGATATGGCTGATAACATTGAATGCTATATTTGGATCCAGATATGCGCCATAATTCACTATTGACACCTCGAGTTTGCAAAATGAATGAAATGAAATGAATTGTGCTTTAATGGCACGCCAACACCAACCGCCAAACATGTTTAATTAATCATTTAAATAACATTTAGGCCTAAAGAAAGACTTGCAATAGCCAGATTTAGCACTTGCATAATGTATGTTTAATATGATTAATACAATGACGTCATTATTAATGTGACGTCATAATGTATGTTTAAGAAATATTATTAAACCACACTTCCAAAAAGCATTCTGTTTCTGTAAAATAACGGGCCGATACTACCAAACGAGAGAGAGAGGGGAGAGAGAGAGAGAGAGAGAGAGAGAGAGAGAGAGAGATGGGGCTTAACGTCCACTCGACACAAACTAGGTCATTTCGGGACTAACATATGGTTCAGTTTTATTTCCATAATTCGCTTGCGCGTAGGGGTCTATAGCAGTGGGAGGAAACCGGAGGACCCGGAAAAAACCCACGAGGTTGGACAGGCGACCCTACTCCTTGTCACGTACAACAGGCGAATCGAAACCACGCCAGTTGACTCAATGACAGACTTTGTGATACAGCGCGCACGTGCTAACCATTCAGCCATACTACCCAACAATAGGATAGGAGCGTTGTATCACAAGGTCTGTTGTCATTGAGTCAACTGGCGTGGGGGTATAATCAATGTATATTTATATATAAAATTTTGTTAAAACAATGCCCTAAGTCCTGTTTCTCGAAATCTTAACTAAAGATAAAATCCAAATTTTAGTAGATACTTCAATTTTGATTGGCTAAGCACTAAAATCAACCTAATATTATCCAATCAAATTACTAAAATTTGGATTTTATCTTAGTTAAAATTTCGTGAAACAGGCCCCTGATTACTTATTTGACCACTTAGCTTATTATCAAACTTACAATCATCTTAACAATAAACTCTCAAGCCAAATATTATATTATAGTTAAATATACTTCAAATATCTTATCTTAAAAACCTAAAAGCTTATCTATTAAAACACGTGTTCTGTGCATCGGCTTATTATAAGTATTTACATTCCACTTCTACTCGTTGCCACTGACAACCTTTGATAAAACTGTCCTGTTTATTTGCAATACATGCATAAAAGTATCCGTGTATCAGAAATACAGAAAGTGTACTGTTCATTTCTGATACACGGATACTTTTATACCGTTTTAGATACCTATCAAGCAATACTTAGTGGACGTTTAGTCCTACCCAGATCGCAATTGATAACGATGGCTCTAACCAATGTACATGAAACAACTAGTCAAAATCATAGTAACAAAACAAAATGGGGGGAACTACATGGCAGTTCAAAAACATATACAATGACATTAAATTAACATAACAACATATTACAAAAATCAATTATTATACATATCAATTGGCATCTATTTCATAATTTGGTTTGATTTATATTAGTATGCAAAATATATAAATTAGAATATTGAATAATTATTTTAATTAATTGTCATGATAGAAGGCGCAGTTCTCTTGCTGGACACTTCACAGGCATTGAAAATAAGCAGGATAAAAAAAACGCCTAGAAAGTCATAAACTTTATTACAAATAAATTTCAACGGAAGAACCATCCGCCGATGCATACTTTCACCAGGAATGACCCACGTTTCGCATTTCCTTTACACTACATTTAATAATATCGCAGTCCTCTACGCCATAGACAAGTTATTTTGACGATGTGGTCTAAACAAACACGTGATTGTTTTACGCTCAGAGTATCATAGCAAGACGCACGTGTAAATACTACTCAGGTCGTCTCTCCACTGCGAAATCATTCTACCATGAAATGTAACGTGAGGCTCAGAAAGGGATAAATAATGAAAGAGCAGAAAGTATTTGTCACTTTTCGGTTGAAACGACTCGATAATAAATACTATTTTTCACATTTTGCTTCACAATACTCGATAGAAATGTGATGTAAGTAACTTATTAGCACCTTTCCTCGGTGTATCGGTGAATATCAGGACAGTTTTGGTCGGGAGCCGCCTCGGCTGGGCCCCTCGACCAAAACTGTCCTGATATTCACCGATACACCTCGGAAAGTGTGCTAATAACTACTACGTACATATTGTATATGTGTTAATACATGTTATATCTATATGTATTCAAACGTTCTGTTATATGACCCACATATACATGTACTAAAATTAATCTTTTAACTGATTTGTATATTTATTTTTTTCCTCTATTGTAAATTATTGTGGTGTGTTGTTTAATTTATTAGCTATATCTTTTGTATTATATTTTCTACGAAGGGCAGGATGTAAGAAAGGCTATTATAGCCTAATCTTCAACCCTTCTGAAATAAAGTTCTTAAGTTCATCCCGATTTTTCGGCGTGTTTCCCCCTTGTCAGTGATGCAGGACGGAGGGCCTGGCAAGGACAGCTGTATTGTCATTCGGGTGGGACGAAAAACCGAGGTCCCGTGTACACATTAGCGTGCACGTAAAAGATCTCTTGACAGTTGGAATTTGATAGTGTCGCTGTCCGGGAAAAATTTCCATCATAGCACACTGTATGACGTATGCCCGTCTCCATTGGCCCAGTTCTGAGCAGGACAGTTGGACGTTAAACCCCACTTTGTTTCATTTTATGAACTAGAGACAGAGTAATATTGAGATAGCCCAGTATGACGAACGAGTGTCTTGATGGTCGAGGCTAAATAGTAAATAAGCAAGATGGCGTAGTCGGGCAGGGGCGTGCTGGCAGGGAGTTTAGGAGGATGGTGTCCTCCCAGGCCCCCATTAAACAATAAGTCCACCCGTATAAGCGGGCCCCACTGAGAGCTCTAATTTTCAGGCGGAATCCCCTCAAAAAATTGAGAGTGCGCACGCAAAAAATCATACATACACAACGATTAGTAAAATATATTAGATTTCTCCCAGAAGTGCTTGCAAAACGCGTTTCCCGTTGTCAAATTTCAGCGCCTTCAGCGCGCGTTTCGCCTTCGGCGATTGATATATAAATTGAGAAGATGTTGATCCAATCGTGTCGGGGAAAATGAATGAACAGCCACAGCTCGGTGCAACGAGGGGGGCAGGATGTGTTATCAGGGGTGGTGTAAAATTGACTGACAATGTATATATTTTTTTATGGTCGACAATTTTTTCACAGGGCTCCCCCCGCCTCCTGCCCCCCCCCCTCTTAGTTACGGGCCTTGGAACTGGCCTATTTGACTATACACACACAACGACATGACATCATCCAAAGCTGGTTTAGATGTGTAGCGTTTAGCATATACAGCCTACCTACCTTGTCAATTACGCTAAGTGTCGCTGAAAATTACTGGCGTCTATGTCTATTTCTCATTCGGCAAACCTAGGGGGATTCTACGAAGCTAACTTCGGCTGTCATTCGGCAACTAACGTTAAAATTCATCATAAGTTCCGCCCTTTTTTCTTTCTTTTTTACAAACATTGTGGTTGCCTAGTTGATACGTCATTACAGTTTGACGTAGTTCTGTAAGTGGCGTCATTCTGGACAAAAGTAGTACGTTTTCAAGCCATTGAATACAAGAATAGGTTATTCAATGGCCATTGAATACAACTATAGGTTATTCAATGGTTGTATTCAATGATATTTGCTTGTATTTGCATGTAGTTGTAGAATAAAATTATGTTTTATATAGTTGATATATACTACACCACTATGTACTGCTGTTGTTCTTCTTAGTGTTTAACGTCCGCTTCCATCGAAGGTGATATCGCAGACAAGTTGAGAAGGCGCCCCCAACTCCAAGCCACATACGCTCACACTAGGGATCGAAACCACAGCCGCAAGCCAGAGGTAACCGGCCAGCTAGAGGTCGAAGCGCGGCACTCTAGACCCCCCCCACCCCACCCCACCCCCCACTATGTACTATGGGCAAAAGGCCTTAAATACTGAATACAGATTTGACTGATTGATTCATTGATTTGATTGATTGATAATCCCATCCTCCTAGTGTGGAATCTGATGCATGGCTGACCAATTATAGTTCCCACTGTTCATTCTAGCCTGGCAAATGATTTACAATGGTGATGGTACCAACAACTTTCCTGGCCCAGAGACATATGTACAACAGTCAACATACAAGCCATTTATGTTATCATCCAATATGGGAGGCCATAATAAACGCAAGGCTGTCTTTTTCAAGCTCGGAAATTAAGTCAACACTAAAACGCAACGTTTACAGGGGTCCTCGGCTGGAACCCAGGCCGATTACGATTTTCTCTCAACTTCAACAGATCAGGGATGAAATTAATATGCATCATCTTTCAACTAAAGCCAGACCGGAAAGTCATCGGGTATTGAGATGTAGACCTGAAATGTTGAATTTGGATGAGAATGAGAATTCTGAGGCGAATACTATCCAGGGAAACAGCATTATAGACATCCAGAAAATGGTCGAAATGTGGAATTCTGTCTTTATGTTACATGCCCAGGGGAGAAGAAAGGTCTGTTTAGTACCAAATTTCCAACCTGTTAGTCAGCAGAATTGGGGAGCGGACTGGATGTACTCTGTAAAGTGTACAAGATGTACATTTATCTCACCTGTCTACAAGTTGTATAAAGAGATTCCAACTGAGAAACCAGGAAGAAAGATAGCCGCTATTAATATGACGCTACAATCTGGGCTGTTAGATATGCCGGTCGGAAATACCAGAACTCGGCTGCTGTTCACATATCGGCTCGGCTGCCAAATCCTACATTCCCCATTTTCACTCAGTAATAACGAATATTCAGTTTTATCTTGAACCTGACATTTTGGAAACAAAAACACGTGCCACTAGATAACTAGAAGCATTTTAATACACTATTTGGACTAGTAATTATTTCCCCTTACTTCATGAATGTAGTGCGAGTTATAAATAGAAATGAAATGAAATGAAATGGGGTTTAACGTCCTACTGTTCTGCTCCTATACTGGGCTAATGAAGACGGGCATACGCCATACAGTGTGCTATGAGGGAAATTTTGCCCGGGCAGCGGCACTATCACCTACTCTTATATCGAATTCCAACTGCCAAGGGATCTTTTACGTGCATTCCAATGATTACACGGGACCTCGGTTTTTCGTCTCATCCGAAGGACTAGACAGCTGGCCTTGTCAGGCCCTCCGTCCTGCATCACTGACAAGGGGAAACCACGTCGGAAAATCGGGATGAACTTTCTCGGCCAATGCAGGGATCGAACACCCGACTTCCAGGCTAGCGAGAGTTATAAATAGACATTTTTTCCCTTAATTGTATATCTTCAAATTTAGGGCAATCAGATTCAAACACAGATCCTATTTCGTTTCGTTTTATTAGTTCAAAATTTCGATTTTACTTGTCTTTACTACACTTGGACCTGGAAGCGTTGTTATTTAACTCGTGTTCTGCTTGAAATGAGGGGTCCGTCAATCAAATGGTCTGTCGAATCGAGCGTTTAACTTTTTTTTGCGCGGAACTGTGGGAAGACATTAGCGGCAATAGAAATCAAAATAAAGCAAAAGTAGATAAAAAAAATATGGCGGTCGCTAATTGGTTAATCGAATGACTGACGTGATCGGTTCAAATGTCGCTTGCTTGGTACCTGACGTCATAGAACACCCGACCTCCGGGCTAGCGAGCCAGCGTCTTAACCAACTAGCCACCGTGGGTATACAATTAATAGCAATATGGAAATATGTGTTAAATTATGTGCTAATTATTTAAAGTTGCAATTTCATATATTTACGTTATATTTTTAAAATTTATTAAAATAAAGCCTTAAAATAGATGGTATCTATAAACAGTCCTACCTTGTTAAAGAATAATCCTATTAATCCTATAATTCACTATTGCCAGTTGAGAAATTGGCAAAAATATCATTTTCCTCTTCAAATTCAAACGTTTGAAGATCGCTACTCTATGGTGGAGAATAGAAAACAAGGGAGGTAATTGTGTATCTGGTGTAAATGAATTTTAAGTGTGAGAATGACACCTATGATCGTATAATAGTGAGTTGACAACCTATTGAGCAAGAGACATAGAAATAATTATGTTTTGGCCTTCTTAGAAAATATGAAATTGTAACTTTAATAAGATACAACAGATGTGTACCTGACATCCATCGTATAAGATTTCATTTCGTTTCCATTCTTGTTACTTTTCCATTTAGCCATGAAAATGGCAATATTGGGGCTCTTAAGAGTTTTAAAACACGTATTTGTTAACGAATACCAAGGCAATATGGGTTGTTTTTTTATGAATCAGAAATGTAAATTTTCTCGTTCTAGGACAGAAAACTCACATACGCAACTCTGTGCTAAGATCAACACCCTCTGAAACGATAATAAAGACCGACAAATGCCTCGTCTATCGGGAACCGGCCCCGACCCGAACAATTCAACAGGCCAGAGAATTAACAGCAATGTCCACATTGTGTGGCAAGATTGAAAGTGTAAGTCATCCGCATTCACAATCCTTTTCCATTGCAGCACAGCACCATTATTAACATTTCCCTCAAAATGACATAATGGTTTCTACTCTTTGTTTGTTTTGTGGTTATTTGTGCGTGGCTTCTGCAATCTTACTTTGCTCTTATTCATCATATCAAAACCTTTCTTTTATTAGGTCAACGCAGAACGCATCGTTTGTGTTCACGGCAGAGATACTGCATTAACAGAAATAGAATTGAAAGATGAAACAGCCACCTCAACAATTACGTTGTGGAATAACCAAGATAGATTAAAGCCGGGCACATATATTAAGCTAACGAGAAAATTCAAACTGACCACTGGATTTAGTTTCACTTCAGACACCACTCTAGAAGAAAGTGAACCTAAACATCCGATTCTAACTCAATTTTTGAACTAAAAATGTATTATATCAAACTGGAGGAAAAAAACGCTATTTAATGCAAAAACACGACCATGGTTCGATAAATAACTTTGGGTGTGAAGATTGTTATAATTGTTTTTGTATTTCAGGAAACGACAGCACCGACCGTCACGACAGACTTCGTAATCCATGGCTATCAAAGGGGCGATTTGGAGTATACATTTTCAATAGCCAAGGAAGAATACCAAGACAAAATTTTCGATGTTAACTGTCCCGTTTCCATTCTAAAAACTTGTATCGTTTATGAATCGGATGCAGAGGGAGAGAGAAATGGGGTTTAACGTCCACTCGACACAAACTAGGTCATTTCGGTACTAACATATGGTTGCCGACCATTTTTAGTGTTATAACCGTTCCCTTTTGTATTATTTCTTCCATCTTCATGACAAGCTCTTCATCCGAGGGGGGTTGGATGGCCGAATGGTTAGCACGCGGGCGCTGTATCATAAGGCCTGTCATTGAGTCAACTGGCGTGGTTTCGAATCCCCAGTTGTACGTGACAAGGAATAGGGTCGCCTGTCCAATCTCGTGGGTTTTCTCCGGGTCCTCCGGTTTCCTCCCACTGCTAAAGACCCCTAGGCCGCAAGCGAATTATTGAAATAAAATTGTACCATATGTTAGTCCCGAAATGACCTGGTTTGTGTCGAGTGGACGTTAAACCCCATTTCTCTCTCTCTCTCACTCTCTCCTGGAGATAAATTTTAGGTCATCTACTTTACATTTACATTATATGCAAATGAAATTTCGAAAACTGATATAAATGTATGCCATTCTGTATCAATGACTGATACTATATTTTACTAAATGTGGACATGTTATTTAAATTTTTATCTTTGAGAGAGAGAGAGAGAAAGACAGAAATGGGGTTTAACGTCCACTCGACACAAACTAGGTCATTTTGGGACTAACATATGATTTAATTTTATTTCAATAATTCGCTTGCGCGTAGGGGTCTTTATCAGTGGGAGGAAACCGGAGGACCCGGAGAAAACCCACGAGCCTGGACAGGCGACCCTTCTCCTTGTCATGTAGAACCGGAGATTCGAAACCACGCCAGTCGACTCAATGACAGACTTTATGATACAGCGCGCGTGCGCGAACCATTCAGCCATCCACCCCCCACCCCCCTTTTATCTTTGAAACCGTGAGTTTGTTCATTTATTTATTACATATTTCTTTGGGGGGGGGGGGGGTTATTTTAAAATATTTTGATATTTTTTAAAACGAGAAATATTGAATTCTGAAATGTCTTTTCTTATAAAGTAGTTTTTAGCTTAAATATTTATTAATGCTATCCTTTTTTTCATTGTACTTGAATTGCAAAATAATGGTTACTTCTCTGTTCCTATCGTCCTTTTCATTTATATCACCCAATAAATCTATTTAACATTTATAAAGTGTTTGTCATTTAAAATCATTTCCAAGTATTAGAATATCCCAAGTTCCGGCGTGGACCCAAAACCCGCACAAAAAAGGCCAAGGTGTCAGCTCAATGTTTGCAAATGAGGGAGGAAAAGCTTGTATCAAAATTGTGTTGCACATTGACTTGGATCTAAATATAATAACGCAATGAATGATTCATAATCATACCTTTTTTGAATATCGATATGTGTCAGTGCATGCATTCATTGCTTTTTAGGGAGTAATATCCAATCAATTATTCATCGTATGTCCGAAATCACCGAAGCTATCGTTTTTAGAAATATTGCAGTAATTTTAACAATAATGATTGGCTTTTAACTTTCGATACATTTTGGCATAGCCGGAGACAGGGCACATAGTTACGCTATTTTTGATTTTCGGCAAATCTTCGCAGATATTAGGCGCCAAATTTAGAAAATTTAAATTTTTACAAAAAACTTTTTTATTTATGAATATTTTTTTGTCGTGTTTTACACAGAATTAAAGAGCCATCTGACTTGAGCAAAAATGTGACCTTGGCCGCCATTGGCTAATTCAGTTTTTCAGTCTTAGATTAATTATTTATTGTTCGATTTGAATAATGACTCAAGTTAGATTCTTTGATCAACAATTATTTTCAACGATCATGTTAGTTTTTTTTTTTTTAGGGATTTACAATATTCTGAAAGTACAAATTGTTCGAACGAGAAATTAGTTAACAATCAATAAAACACGCAATCTGGTTAAAATACAGATCTATATTTCGTTTCGTTTTTTATACTTTCGATGGCCTACACTACATAAAGATCTGACCAGTTGTACTCAAAGGTCGTGGTATTGGCTAATCCCTCACTTCAACCAAAACGCCAGTAATATAACAACTCGTCCAGATCCGTAGTAAAGACAAGTAAAATAAAGTTTTGAACTATAAAAAAAACACGCAAACCTTGAGTGTGACAGAAGTCAGTTTCACTATGGTCAAAGCATTTACAGGGCTGTCTGTTAATGTTTAAATTGGTGCGGCTCAGTACTGGTGTGGTTGACATTCGTACACAGGCTGTTGTGGCAGATATGTAGGCAATCCATGTTTGATAGCAAATCAAAACTTAATGCTGTGGTCAGCATGAAGAACGGTCTGTGCACATCGGTGGACTTCCAAACCCCTGTTAGTGGGCACTTGTAAGACACCCGCCCATATCTTGCATCTGCCGACTTATCCAAGTCCTGCCATACCCTACATATTAATAATAATAATCCTTGATATTTATAGCACAAAATCACATTTCAATAGTTTCTATTGCGCTTTGAAATGGATGTGAATAGGCTTCGTGAAAAAGCAGGGTTTTGATTTGTTTTTTGAATGTTTCTGTTGACTCTATTGATTGTAGATTTTGTTCCACAATGAAGGAGCAGAAAAGGAGAAGGCACGTCTTCCTATTTCTAAATTAAACTTTGGAATACTTAGTTGACTCTTATCGGAGGATCTAAGACATCGGTGAGACGTGTGGAGTAACTAAATCTATCATATAAGATGGAGCTGTATTTTTCAGAAATGAAATGAAATGAAATGGGGTTTAACGTCCTACTGTTCTGCTCCTAACCTGGGCTAATGAAGACGGGCATACGCCATACAGTGTGCTATGAGGGAAATTTTGCCCGGACAGCGGCACTACGGCCTACTCTTATATCGAATTCCAACTGCCAAGGGATCTTTTACGTGCACGCCAATGTGTACACGGGACCTCGGTTTTTCGTCCCATCCGAACGACTAGACAGCTTTCCTTGTCAGGCCCTCCGTCCTGCATCACTGACAAGGGAGAACCACGCCGGAAAATCTGGATGAACTTTCTCGGCCAATGCAGGGATCGAACACCCGACCTCCAGGCTAGTGAGCCAGCGTCTTACCAACTTAGCCACGTGATTGCTGTGTATGTCATTAATAGGATTTTGAACTTGATGCGTTGTTCAATGGGTAACCAGTGCAGAGATTTAAGTAATGGGGTTATATGGTCAAATTTTCTAGTTGAAGTTAAAAGTCTTCCTGCTGAGTTCTGTACATGTTGAAGTTGTTGGATGAGATAATTAGGGAGTTTGTATAAAAGTGCGTTGTGGTAATCTAGTCTATTTGTAACAAGGGAATGGATAAGGAGTTCTTTGGATTCACGCGAAAGACACTTTTGTATTTTGGCAATTCTGTGAAGTTGAAAGTAGGCTGAAGAATATATTGTTGTTACGTGAGATTTAGAACTTAGTGCGAATCAGGAATAGCACCTATATTCTTTGCTTTTTCTGAAGGGTAGATGATCTGTTGTCACAGAGAGTTTGGTTCCAAGTAGGAGAAGCTCTGTTTTTTCTGGATTTAATTTTAGAAAATGGCAAGTCATCCAGTTGTGAATTTCTGAAAGACATTCTTCTATCTTACTTACAGTTTCAGTTTCTATAGATGGGCTAATAGATATGTAGATTTTGGTATCGTCTGCATATAAATGTATATTAAGCCCATATTTTTCTGCAATTTTCGTGATGGGTTTTGTGAAAATGATAAATAAAACTGGACCCATGACAGAACCCAGTGGAACGCCACAGAGCATAGGGAGGGAGTCTATTTTGACAGGTTGTTTACGATTTGTTAGGTATGATTTAAACCACTTAAGGGTAGTATCACGCACACCGATTTCCTGTTCAAGTTCTGAAAACAAATGTGTGGTGTCTAGATCATTAAACGCGGCCGATAGGTCCAATAAGATCAATATCATGCAATTTTGTTTCTCCATGGCACAGTAAATATCGTTGGTTACCTTTATTAAAGCTGTTTCGGTGCCCTGGTGTTTTTTGTATGCTGACTGTAATGGATTGTTTAGTTTATGTTTTGCTATATCGGATTCAAGTTGGATAAGAACGCATTTTTCTACCAATTTGGATATGAAACTGAGGTTGCTGACAGGGCCCTGTTTCACAAAAACTTAATTCTCCTTAAAATCGTCTTAAACTAAAATTCCATCCTAACTTAAGATGGATGCGTTTCACAAAACGATTTTAAGCATTTTAGATAAAATCCACTAAAATAATACTGTAAGTTAAAATTGTATCTTAACTTAAAATAGTGGCGTTTCACAAAACTATTTTAGGGACAATTTTAACTAAAATCAATTTTAACTTAGGACAGCCGTCACCCTCTCCTAACTTAAAATCATGACATTAACAAACATTGATTAGAGCTACGTTGTGAGATCTATTGCGACATATAGATATATTTGGAATAATGATAATATTGCCAATGGCCCGGATTATATAATTTAAACATACTATCATTCACAAAAATAATTTTCATTCAATTTCTTTTCATTGCATGGGAAATATAGCTGCGTTTATTTTATTGTGAGGCAATATAAGCAATTAGATGACGCCCCAAATTAAAACCCCAAGAACAAAAATCCCCTCAAAACCCCAGTAAACACTGTTATACTATTTTATATATTACCATGATTCAAGTATAAATTATACTATTTATATCTAATGTCTATAAACAATATAGGCCTACAATTGTTTAAAATGAGAGAGAGAGGGGGGGTTAACGTCCACTAGACACAAACTAGGTTATTCTGGGACTAAGACATGGTTCAATTTTATTTCAATAATTCGCTGTGCGCGTAGGGATCTTTAGTAGTGGGAGGAAACTGGAGGACCCGGAGAAACCCCACGAGGTTGGACGGGCGACCCTACTCCCTGTCACGTACAACCTGGGAATCGAACCCTCGTCATTCCTATAATACTAGATATGGTGGTTGGCAGCGGATCTCAAAATAATGGTTGGCAGCGGATCTAACTCGCAGGACTTTGATTTGGTCTCCTGGACAATCTTTTTCAGAGAATGTTCATCGTAGAGCTGAAAATTTGACCAAGTATTAACTGACGTAATCTGTAGATAGGTGGCTTATGTTTAACAGATGGCATAGCTTCCATAATTCCACATATTATGTTTGAAATTTTATCGGTAAAATAATAATAATAATAATAATGTGCATATTTATAATGCGCTATATCCACAAACTAAGTTTATGCTCAAAGCGCGACACAATTACTATCCCGGTCTCTAGGATACAGGTAAAGCCTGATTACCTCCCTTTATCCCTTAACTCTTTTTAAATGTTAGAAAGAGCCCCAACATGAGCTGCTTCAAGGAGCGCAACAGTGTTTTGTGTAATACATACACCATCTTACCGGTACCCATTTACAGCTGGGTAGATTGGAATACAGGGATGAAGTGTCTTATTCAAGGTCAAGGACACAAGAATTCGACGCACAATTCGGGTCTCGAACCTGCAACCGTTAGGTCACAAATCCTACTCTCTAACCGTTGCGCCAAATAATGAATAAAACGATTCGAAAGCTCTTCAGTTGAGGTGTGTGATGGAAGGGAAGTGTTGTATTTCTGATTGTTCATTAAGTCATTAGTGATTTTAAAAATACGTTTTTGATCTTTCCCATAGCTTTGAATCTTATTGGAGTAGAAATTTAATTTTAAGTCCTTTATAAGATCTAAAACATTCTTTACCGCAGTTTTCTAGATCTGTTTGTGGATCTCAAGGCCTGATTTTTCCAAACTTTCTCTGCTTTACGTCTTATCCGCCTCGCATCTCTCACTTCACCATTGCACCATCGTTTGTCTGGCTTAACTAGTATTTTTTTTTTTTACTCAAAGGTGCATATTCATCAACCAAAGACGAGTTCAGAATTGTATGAAGCAATTAGGTCTGAGCAGGAATAATTTGCAAAATCCAGAGATGATAATCTACTTTTCGCTATTGCGTTAGTGAAGGTTTTAGTTTCAAGTTTCTTCAGATTTCTATATTGCCTTGGTGATGCCTTTTCATTTAAATCTGCTTCTTGTCCAGGTAAAGTGAAATGAATAGCAAAATGATCGCTAATACATGGATCTTGAACAGAAATATTTGATACTAGAAGAATGCCCGGCTTCGCTCGGGGGTCATAACCCCGAAACCGGAAGTGGTAGACTAACGCCACCTGGACTATGTTACTCCCCGGTCCGAGCTACCCCTATACCCCAAATTTCAGACTCGGGGCAGACCTTGTGTAGCCGCCAACCCCGAACAGACAGACAAACTTCACAAATATTAGTATAGATTATATCCGCTTCAACCGCTCGCGTTAATATTAAGTCGAGGATATGTCCTTTATTGTGTGATGGGGCACACTAGTCTGGAGGTCGCGGGTTCGCGCCCGGTGTTGGCCGATAAAGTTCATCGCTCTTTTCCGGCGTGGTATCACCTTGTCAGACAGCTGTCTAGTCGTCCGGATGGTACGTTAAACCCCATTTCATTTCATTTTGTCAGTGGTGCAGGACGGAGGAGCTGACAAGGACAGCCGAGACGAAAAACGGATGTCCTGTTTACACGTTGGCGTGCACGTAAAACATCCCTCGACAGTTAGAATTCGATATAAGACTAGGTCTTACCGCCGCTATTCGGGCAAAATTTCCCTCATAGCACACTGTAAGGCGTATCCCCGTCTTCATTAGCCCAGTCGGAGCAGAACATTTGGACGTTAAACCCCATTTCATCTCATTTTAACATGAACACAATTAAACGGTGAAATTTTGATATTCAGGTTTGTATTCTTAGAAATAAGAAGGACTATGAATTAAGAATTAAGAACATTGAATAAAGAGCTGTTTGGTCAGAGTTAATACCCGGTAAAGTGACAGTATATAACCTCCAACACAAATTGCCTCAAATTTATCAATACTCGCGAGACCAAACGTAATCGTGATGGTTTTTAGTAAGCACGACCTGTTCAGGGGGGACTCAGACAAGAGATTCATTTAGTTTGACTTCCTGCCTGGTGTATGAATAAAACAGATGAATTGAAATGAAATGAAATGGGGTTTAACGTCCTACTGTTGTTCTGCTCCTAAACTGGGCAAATGTAGACGGGGAATACTCCATACAATGTGCTATGAGGGAAATTTTGCCCGGGCAGCGGCGCTACGGCCTACTCTTATATTGAATTCCAACTGCCAAGAGATCTTTTACGTGCACGCCAATATGTACACGGGAACTTGGTTTTTCGTCCCATCCGAACGACTAGACAGCTGTCCTTGTCAGGCCCTCCATCCTCCATCACTTACAAGGGGAAACCACGCCGGAAAATCTGGATGAACTTTTTCGGCCAATGCAGGGATCGAACACCCGACCTCCAGACTAGCGAGCCAGCGTCTTACCCATTTAACCACTTGATCCCCTGCACCACTCACAAGCGGAAACTTAAAGGAGCTAAGTCGCTAATATTTGGGACCTAGAAATTGACATAAATGGGTCCAACGCATAAAATAATGTAATATGAATGTATATAAATTGATTTACATTCAATAGTTTCTGTTTTTACTGTAATTTCTAATCAGCTAGATTCGGCGAAATATGCCAGTATTCTCAATCGAATTTCAATCTCTAGCGTCTGGTTATTCCAGTCTACGCCAATAGTATTTATTGGGCATGCTCTCCAGATAAGAATATAGCGTCACCGTTTGAAATGACTTGTGGAATATGCCTCGCCTCGTTTTTCGAGTCTCTTATTACAAATAGCGTTGAAACGCATTATCGTGTACCAATTGTAAAATATTTATTTTGGCTTAAATATTGGATATAAGAAGCCCATCTTTTCCCGGTAAGATCACAACATCAATGTTGATTTAAACCGACAAATAAATCGTGTTTTCAATGTCGAAGATTTTGGATGATATTGAGTTAGAGACTTAGCTACTTTAAATCAGTTGAACGTATTGAATTGTCGCTTTCTGTTTTCTGATATATATCAAATATATAAGGTCCATCGGGGGAAGCGGAAGTTAAACACTAACAGAAGAAGAAATGAAATGGGGTTTAACGTCCTACTGTGAAGAAGCAGATTAGTATAAAATGCCTGAATCTGTTTTATTTCTAAGGCTTGTTATCCCTTGAAAGACAAGCAACCACTTATTTAAACTACTCTTAACACGGGCTTTTCAGATTTTGACATCATGTTCACATTAAACATTACGAAAGAAAATCTCGAGTCAAAATTCTTTCGGGATTCCATACATAATCCGTAATTGTAATACGGCGCCTGGAGATTTATAAAACCTGTTCGTGTTCTTCGCTCATCCGTGTTTTGAAAACCCACCAGGGTGTTCAGGCGACCTTAATCCTTGTCAAGTACAAGCGAGAGGAGAGAGAAATGGGGTTTAACGTCCACTCGACACAAACTAGGTCATTTCGGGACTAACATATGGTTTAATTTTATTTCAACATCTCGCTTGCGCGTAGGGGTCTTTAGCAGTGGGAGGAAACCGGAGGACCCGGAGAAAACCCACGAGGTTGGACAGGCTACCCTACTCCTTGCCACGTACAACCGGGGATTCGAAACCACGCCAGTTGACCCAATGACAGACTTTATGGTACAGCACGCACGTGCTAACCATTCAGCCACCCAACCCCCCGTCAAGTACAAGTAGGAAATCGAATCGCCACTTGACTTAATAAATGAGAGAGGGAGAGAGAGACAGAGAGAGAGATGGGGTTTAACGTTCATCAAGCTGATTGGTTAATCAAATGTCTGACGTCATACGTCAAAAACTTCATGTAGTGTAGGTCATCGAAAGTATAAAAAAACGAAACGAAATACAGATCTTTATTTTAATTATATTATAATATATTAAGCAGCAAAGCAAACGTCAGGTTGGTATGTTACTCTGAATAGACGCATTGCATAAAACTTGCCAAAGGTTTTTATTGTATATTTGTGACCACATCTCCAACTTTACCTGAGCATTAAGGCTCCTTCCCAAACACAGAATTGAAGCCAGGAAATGTTCTCAAAAACGCAACCAAACGAAATATAGATTTGTATTTTAAGCAGATTGGTTTGTGCATGCAAATTAATACACAGGGGTTTCAGGTGAAGTCTATTCTGGCCTAGCTTTTCTGAAGAGATAATGGAACACGGGAGGAAAGAGAAAAGCCAAGAAAGTGTATCAACAGAAACTTATGGAGAATTGTCACTTGAACAATTGAGATATTCTGGTGTTCTGATGTGACGTACACAGATATATTGATACATGTTAAGTATTTGCGATTTTCCCCTTCTATTTTGGTATTGTTTGTTTACCTGATTAATTCAATCAATCGCCGATGCATAATTTTGAGACCGACTGTGACTTAGACACCCACCCCACCGCCCTAAAACACGCACACATTTACGCCCCTGATTTAACTCATTGGAACTATAGGAGTTTAGAACTAAGGGACTACATTTCGTCATGTTACTGGTATATGAGTCCACGAAGGTACAATACATGAATCACCCATTTCAAAAAAATGGCGTTTCGCTGTTGCATTGTGGGTGATCCGTGAGCAAACTCGCGAGGAGTCCGCCATTGCTTTGCATGGGATTTCTCTGACTAAATTTCGAAAAACGCCGATTATACGTTAATTTTAGTGATGGGGGATATTTCATATGATGTGATAGAGACACAGATGGTTGATGCACGTAAAGAATACCTCAGAAAGCACATTTTGAAGTATACAGATCGCAAAAAGGTAAAATGAAAACTTCAAAACAAACAGCTGTCAAAACTTAACCTTCATATCAATCAGCTGATCGCAGTCACTTTTAGCAGGTCAATACTCAAACTGTGAGTGTACAGTGTTGCATAGAAATAAATAGCACAGGGTACATTAAGAATGCTTAATAAAAAAACATGTTTATTACGTTCAGTATTATTCATTTATATATTTTAAAATTAATTACTATTATTAGTCTTGTTGTATGATCTATGCTATGCCTACCTGCATTTGTTTTGCTGAGTAGACCAGCGCTACCAACTCCTTTTTGCGGCCTGTACACTTAAGATTTCGCTTTAACGGGTATTCCAGGTCTCTATCACATCGTATGAAATATCTTCCATCCTTAAAATAACAGTAAAATCGGCGTTGTTCGCAATTTGGTCAGAGAAATCCCATGCAAAGCAATGGCGGCCTCCTCGTTAGTTTGCTCACGGATCTCCCACAATGCAACAGCGAGACGCCATTTTTTTGGAATGGGTGATTCATGTATACAAATGCTAAATACAAAAATTGCATTAAATTAACCTGAAATATTGTATTTGTTAAGCGTAAAACTAGTTACGTTATGACGATCCCCTGCCATAGAGATGGATATGCTCTAAGATCAATGCTGTCACGAAGCTCCACAAGCCCACCAGATTGTGCATAAATTGTCCCCACTCCAGTCCCTGACAGTGATTGTGTAGGCTTATATCAGCAGAAGTGTGTGACTTTTCACACAGCCGTTGATGCACATTTGAATGTAGCAGTGTTGGACACATATTTCCAGAGTCATAGCTACAGTTGGAGACGCTTTTCTAAGGTTAAAGGGCCTGGAGGAACCCTTATAAATACGTATCTATTCACTTTTGTTATATCCCGTTTTACATTCCGCTTATTGGCCGACACGCCCTTTTTTGTCTACCCACAAAGTCACATCTGATACCATCTTCGGTATCCCCAGTTGTCTCAATTTAAAACACAGACCCTATTTCGTTCCGTTTTCTATAGTACAAAATTTCGTTTTGCTTGTCTTCACAACAGGCGTTCTAGTGTATGTGAGGCCGAGTTCTGTACGGAACCCCTAGAAACGTCATCGTTGATTGATTAATCAATGTTTGACGTTATAGGGTCAACAGCCGCTCGTAAGACCCCTGACGCGTCCTCCCAGTACAACTGATCAGATCTTCGTGTAGTGTAGGCCATCGAAAGTACAAAAAATCGAAACGAAATATAGATCTGTAGTTTAATTAGATGGTAATACTATATATAATATAGGGGTTATTTTAGTTCTATGAAAGATGCTCTGTTTATTATATTGAAGTCGTTAAACCAATGGCTGACGGGTAGATTTAGGCAAAGTAGGTACCTTGCATTATTCTACAGCTTTCTTAGACTGACGGGGTGTTGGACTGTTGGATGACCGAATGGTTAGCGAGCGCGCGTTGTATTATAAGGTCTGTTATTGAGTCAACTGGCGTGGTTAGTTCCGAAAGGACCTAGTTTGTGTCGAGTTGACGTTAAACCCCATTTCTCTCTCTCTCTCTCTCTCTCTCTCTCTATCTCTTATGAATTAAAATGTGGTTTAACGTCCTACTGTTCTGCTCCTAAACTGGGCTAATAAAGACGGGCATACGCCATACAGTGTGCTATGAGGGAAATTTTGCCCGGGCAGCGACACTACGGCCTACTCTTATATCGAATTCCAACTGCCAAGGGATCTTTTACGTGCACGTCAATGTGTACACGGGACCTCGGTTTTTCGTACCATCCGAACGACTAGACAGCTGTCCTTGTCAGGCCCTCCACCCTGCATCACTGACAAGGGGAAACCACGCTTGAAAATCTGGAGGAACTTTCTCGGCCAATGCAGGGATCAAACACCCGACCTCCAGGCTAGCGGGCCAGCGTCTTACCCACTTAGCCACGTGATCCCCATCTATCTCTTAAAGTTACAATTTCATATTTTCTAAGAAAGTCAAAACATAATTATTTCTATGTCTTTTGCTCAATAGGTTGTCAACTTACTATTATACGATCATAGGTGTCATTCTCACACTTAAAAATCATAACACCGGAAATAATAAAAAAATTACCTCCCTTGTTTTCTATTCCCACCATGGAGTAGCTATCTTCAAACGTTTGAATTTGAAGTTGAAAATGATATTTTTGCCAATTTCTCAACTGGCAATAGTGAATTATAGGATTAATAGGATTATTCTTTAACAAGGTAGGACTGTTTCTAGATACCATCTATTTTAGGGCTTTATTTTAATACATTTTAAAAATATAACTTAAAAATATGAAATTGTAACTTTAACTAGCGCTTTCAATCACTAGGTTGATCATCAATGCGGTAATCAATAGATATGAATACCTTGTATATGTTTAAATCGTTTCTATGGCGAATTATACTAATCACCCGGATATAACACTTGCTAATATCTTGTTGTTTACGATGATGTAACTATTCTTGTTAGTGACGATGATATAATCGCCAATTTATTCTACAGTCTCGTCGTATTGGCGGAAATTAAAATTTCCCACTTCGTAAATTCGCACTATTAACGTTAAATTTAAGAGAGGACCATGCAGAATGAATACCTTGTATATGTTTAAATCGTTTCTATGGCGAATTAGACTAATCACCCGGATATAACACTTGCTAATATCTTGTTGTTTACGATGATGTAACTATTCTTGTTAGTGACGATGATATAATCGCCAATTTATTCTAGTCTTGTCGTATTGGCGGAAATTAAAATTTCCCACTTCGTAAATTCGCACTATTAACGTTAAATTTAAGAGAGGTCCATGCAGAATGAATGAATCGTGTGGAATTTTCTGTGGGTGATCTTAAAGTGGTCATTTTACATATGTTAAAAACTACGCCATCCTAAATCGTATGTAGCTGCTTCTTTGCAGGTCTGGCATAGAATTGCTTGATGTAATTGTGGCAGGTATTTCTCAAGTAAATGTCCGAAGAACAATACTGACTGCAACTGCGCAACCCACTAGAGTGCTGCAATATTCTGCAAATGTAATACCAGCGGTTGCCAGGCAAGATACGTCCACATTACGCAAGAGATAAATAGAGAACAAGCTAAAACAAAAAGGCGATTTTTCGTACAATCAGGGGCCATAATCCAGGAAGTTATGGTCTGAAATGAGCGAATATCGACATGGACTGAGATATCTGGGATATAAAGATACATTTTAAGTTTCATCAAAATTGGATAAAAATTGTGACTTCTAGAATGTCCACAACCTTATTACATACGTTTACACTATTTGCGTACAAGGAGCGGCCATTTTGTCCAGCAGTTTGGGTCCGATTTTTATGAAATTCGAACTCAACCTTCATTGATGTGTAACGGTGATATATTTAATCTTTTTTTAAAATTGAATACAAATTGTGACTTCTAGTGGGTCCACAAGCTAAAAATGTGATTTTCCGAACAATCAGGGGACATAATCCAGGAAGTTACGTTCGGATTTGCGTGATTATTAAAATGAACCAAGATCGTTTTATAAACATAAATTTAAAGTTTCATCAAAAAAGGGATCAAAATTGTGATCCCTTGGTATATTATATGTTTACACTATTTGCGAACGAGGGGCGGCCATTTTGTCCCGCAGTTTTGGTCTCAGTTTCACGAAATTCATACTCAACCGCCATTAAGGTCTAACGGTGATATATTCGAACGTTTTTGTTTTTTTTGAAAATCGGATAAAAAAAATTGTGACCTCTAGAGAAACCGCAAGTTAAAAAAACGATTTTTCGTACAATAAGGGCAATAACTCAGGAAGTTACGATCCGATATCGACATGAACCAAGATCTTTTGGTTATAAGCATGCATTTCAAGTGTCATCAAAATCGGATAAAAATTGTGATTTTTTTGCACAACCAGGGGCCGTAATCCATGAAGTTATGTTCCGATACATGCCAATATCAAATCAAAAGGAACCGAGATCCATAAAAAAAACCATAAAAAGTAACATTTAGAAATGTTCATGTAGGGGCATGTGCCAACCTTCTACATATACTTCCGTTCGAGATTCCTATGTTCGAGTTTAAATGCTCTCAGACCTTCCTTCAAGTTTTTGGACTCCAGAGTAGTTTTGTTTTGTTTTGTAGTACTGTTTCTGGCCTATATCCTCTTGTTCTTCAGGGGTTCCAATATGGAATGTATGATGGCTTCCTTATTTCTATTGCCCCTTCATGAACACTTCTATAGATATACAACGATCGGCTCCTAAATATAGATGGGGATAAGCGGATCTGATTCCTGAAATATGTTTGACCAAAATAACCTATTTGGCACAAGGAACGTTGGTAGAAAAGGTGATACTCAGCGGGTGACTGGCCACGCGAACCCACTAATCCTATGCTTATTGTGTAGTTATCTTGCTGATCGTGTGACTACGACTTAATGTCACTGAATCATCTACAATCCCCTTGTCCTTAAATCATGTTACAAGTGCCCACACGTACATTCTTCAGAAAAAATTCAAGTATTCAAGCCACGGGCGTTACAATCAATCACAGATGCATAATTTTGAGACCGACTGTGACTTAGACACCCACCCCACCGCCCTAAAACACGCACACATTTACGCCCCTGATTTAACTCATTGGAACTATAGGAGTTTAGAAACCAAGGGACTACATTTCGTCATGTTACTGGTATATGAGTCCACGAAGGTACAATACATGAATCACCCATTCCAAAAAAATGGCGTTTCGCTGTTGCATTGTGGGTGATCCGTGAGCAAACTCGCGAGGAGCCCGCCATTGCTTTGCATGGGATTTCTCTGACTAAATTTCGAAAAACGCCGATTATACGTTAATTTTAGTGATGGGGGATATTTCATATGATGTGATAGAGACACAGATGGTTGATGCACGTAAAGAATACCTCAGAAAGCACATTTTGAAGTATACAGATCGCAAAAAGGTAAAATGAAAACTTCAAAACAAACAGCTGTCAAAACTTAACCTTCGTATCAATCAGCTGATCGCAGTAACTTTTAGCAGGTCAATACTCAAACTGTGAGTGTACAGTGTTGCATAGAAATAAATAGCACAGGGTACATTAAGAATGCTTAATAAAAAACATGTTTATTACGTTCAGTATTATTCATTTATATATTTTAAAATTAATTACTATTATTAGTCTTGTTGTATGATCTATGCTATGCCTACCTGCATTTGTTTTGCTGAGTAGACCAGCGCTACCAACTCCTTTTTGCGGCCTGTACACTTAAGATTTCGCTTTCACGGGTATTCCAGGTCTCTATCACATCGTATGAAATATCTTCCATTCTTAAAATAACAGTAAAATCGGCGTTGTTCGCAATTTGGTCAGAGAAATCCCATGCAAAGCAATGGCGGCCTCCTCGTTAGTTTGCTCACGGATCTCCCACAATGCAACAGCGAGACGCCATTTTTTTGGAATGGGTGATTCATGTATACAAATGCTAAATACAAAAATGGCATTAAATTAACGTGAAATATTGTATTTGTTAAGCGTAAAACTAGTTACGTTATGACGATCCCCTGCCATAGAGATGGATATGTTCTAAGATCAATGCTGTCACGAAGCTCCACAAGCCCACCAGATTGTGCATAAATTGTCCCCAGTCCAGTCCCTGACAGTGATTGTATAGGCTTATATCAGCAGAAGTGTGTGACTTTTCACACAGCCGTTGATGCACATTTGAATGTAGCAGTGTTGGACACATATTTCCAGAGTCATAGCTACAGTTGGAGACGCTTTCCTGAGCCTAAAGGGCCTGGAGGAACCCTTATAAATACGTATCTATTCACTTTTGTTATATCCCGTTTTACATTCCGCTTATTGGCCGACACGCCCTTTTTTGTCTACCCACAAAGTCACATCTGATACCATCTTCGGTATCCCCAGTTGTCTCAATTTAAAACACAGACCCTATTTCGTTCCGTTTTTTATAGTACAAAATTTCGTTTTGCTTGTCTTCACAACAGGCGTTCTAGTGTATGTGAGGCCGAGTTCTTAGCGTGCTCTGTACGGAACCCCTAGAAACGTCATCGTTGATTGATTAATCAATGTCTGACGTTATAGGGTCAACAGCCGCTCGTAAGACCCCTGACGCGTCCTCCCAGTACAACTGATCAGATCTTCGTGTAGTGTAGGCCATCGAAAGTACAAAAAATCGAAACGAAATATAGATCTGTAGTTTAATTAGATGGTAATACTATATATAATATAGGGGTTATTTTAGTTCTATGAAAGATGCTCTGTTTATTATATTGAAGTCGTTAAACCAATGGCTGACGGGTAGATTTAGGCAAAGTAGGTACCTTGCATTATTCTACAGCTTTCTTAGACTGGCGGGGTGTTGGACTGTTGGATGGCCGAATGGTTAGCGAGCGCTCGTTGTATTATAAGGTCTGTTATTGAGTCAACTGGCGTGGTTAGTTCCGAAAGGACCTAGTTTGTGTCGAGTTGACGTTAAACCCCATTTCTCTCTCTCTCTCTCTATCTCTATCTCTTATGAATTAAAATGGGGTTTAACGTCCTACTGTTCTGCTCCTAAACTGGGCTAATAAAGACGGGCATACGCCATACAGTGTGCTATGAGGGAAATTTTGCCCGGGCAGCGACACTACGGCCTACTCTTATATCGAATTCCAACTGCCAAGGGATCTTTTACGTGCACGTCAATGTGTACACGGGACCTCGGTTTTTCGTACCATCCGAGCGACTAGACAGCTGTCCTTGTCAGGCCCTCCACCCTGCATCACTGACAAGGGGAAACCACGCTTGAAAATCTGGAGGAACTTTCTCGGCCAATGCAGGGATCAAACACCCGACCTCCAGGCTAGCGGGCCAGCGTCTTACCCACTTAGCCACGTGATCCCCATCTATCTCTTAAAGTTACAATTTCATATTTTCTAAGAAAGTCAAAACATAATTATTTCTATGTCTTTTGCTCAATAGGTTGTCAACTTACTATTATACGATCATAGGTGTCATTCTCACATAAAAAATTACCTCCCTTGTTTTCTATTCCCACCATGGAGTAGCTATCTTCAAACGTTTGAATTTGAAGTTGAAAATGATATTTTTGCCAATTTCTCAACTGGCAATAGTGAATTATAGGATTAATAGGATTATTCTTTAACAAGGTAGGACTGTTTCTAGATACCATCTATTTTAGGGCTTTATTTTAATACATTTTAAAAATATAACTTAAAAATATGAAATTGTAACTTTAACTAGCGCTTTCAATCACTAGGTTGATCATCAATGCGGTAATCAATAGACATGAATACCTTGTATATGTTTAAATCGTTTCTATGGCGAATTAGACTAATCACCCGGATATAACACTTGCTAATATCTTGTTGTTTACGATGATGTAACTATTCTTGTTAGTGACGATGATATAATCGCCAATTTATTCTACAGTCTCGTCGTATTGGCGGAAATTAAAATTTCCCACTTCGTAAATTCGCACTATTAACGTTAAATTTAAGAGAGGACCATGCAGAATGAATACCTTGTATATGTTTAAATCGTTTCTATGGCGAATTAGACTAATCACCCGGATATAACACTTGCTAATATCTTGTTGTTTACGATGATGTAACTATTCTTGTTAGTGACGATGATATAATCGCCAATTTATTCTAGTCTTGTCGTATTGGCGGAAATTAAAATTTCCCACTTCGTAAATTCCCACTATTAACGTTAAATTTAAGAGAGGACCATGCAGAATGGATGAATCGTGTGGAATTTTCTGTGGGTGATCTTAAAGTGGTCATTTTACATATGTTAAAAACTACGCCATCCTAAAACGTATGTAGCTGCTTCTTTGCAGGTCTGGCATAGAATTGCTTGATGTAATTGTGGCGGGTATTTCTCAAGTAAATGTCCGAAGAACAAAACTGACTGCAACTGCGCAACCCACTAGAGTGCTGCAATATTCTGCAAATGTAATACCAGCGGTTGCCAGGCAAGATACGTCCACATTTCGCAAGAGATAAATAGAGAACAAGCTAAAACAAAAAGGCGATTTTTCGTACAATCAGGGGCCATAATCCAGGAAGTTATGGTCTGAAATGAGCGAATATCGACATGGACTGAGATATCTGGGATATAAAGATATATTTTAAGTTTCATCAAAATCTGATAAAAATTGTGACTTCTAGAATGTCCACAACCTTATTACATACGTTTACACTATTTGCGTACAAGGAGCGGCCATTTTGTCCAGCAGTTTGGGTCCGATTTTTATGAAATTCGAACTCAACCTTCATTGATGTGTAACGGTGATATATTTAATCTTTTTTTAAAATTGAATACAAATTGTGACTTCTAGTGGGTCCACAAGCTAAAAATGTGATTTTCCGAACAATCAGGGGACATAATCCAGGAAGTTACGTTCGGATATGCGTGATTATTAAAATGAACCAAGATCGTTTTATAAACATAAATTTAAAGTTTCATCAAAAAAGGGATCAAAATTGTGATCCCTTGGTATATTATATGTTTACACTATTTGCGAACGAGGGGCGGCCATTTTGTCCCGCAGTTTTGGTCTCAGTTTCACGAAATTCATACTCAACCGCCATTAAGGTCTAACGGTGATATATTCGAACGTTTTTTTTTTTTTGAAAATCGGATAAAAAAATTGTGACCTCTAGAGAAACCGCAAGTTAAAAAAACGATTTTTCGTACAATAAGGGCAATAACTCGGTAAGTTACGATCCGATATGCATGATATCGACATGAACCAAGATCTTTTGGTTATAAGCATGCATTTCAAGTGTCATCAAAATCGGATAAAAATTGTGATTTTTTTGCACAACCAGGGGCCGTAATCCATGAAGTTATGTTCCGATACATGCCAATATCAAATGAAAAGGAACCGAGATCCATAAAAAAACAACATAAAAAGTAACATTTAGAAATGTTCATTTAGGGACATTTAATGTCTGGTATTGAAATCTCTGAAAGGGAAGATGGCATAGATGACAACAAGATTTATGGCACTCCAGGATAATGTTGACCGCATGTGCCAACCTTCTACATATACTTCCGTTCGAGATTCCTATGTTCGAGTTTAAATGCTCTCAGACCTTCCTTCAAGTTTTTGGACTCCAGAGTAGTTTTGTTTTGTTTTGTAGTACTGTTTCTGGCCTATATCCTCTTGTTCTTCAGGGGTTCCAATATGGAATGTATGATGGCTTCCTTATTTCTATTGCCCCTTCATGAACACTTCTATAGATATACAACGATCGGCTCCTAAATATAGATGGGGATAAGCGGATCTGATTCCTGAAATATGTTTGACCAAAATAACCTATTTGGCACAAGGAACGTTGGTAGAAAAGGTGATACTCAGCGGGTGACTGGCCACGCGAACCCACTAATCCTATGCTTATTGTGTAGTTATCTTGCTGATCGTGTGACTACGACTTAATGTCACTGAATCATTTACAATCCCCTTGTCCTTAAATCCTGTTACAAGTGCCCACACGTACATTCTTCAGAAAAAATTCAAGTATTCAAGCCACGGGCGTTACAAGAGATTGTACAGCCATGTAACCAGTGATTGTACAGCTACGTGACCAGTGATTGTACAGCTACGTGTCTAGTGATTGTAACAACCACGTTACCAGTGACTGCACAGCCAGGTGACCTGTTATTGTAACAGCCATGTGACCAGTGATTGTAACAGCCATGTGGCCCTGTGATGGTAACATCCATGTGAACAGTGACTATACAGTCACGTGACCAGTGATTGTACAGCCACGTGACTAGTGATTGTAACAACCACGTTACCAGTGACTGCACAGCCACGTGACCTGTTATTGTAACAGCCATGTCACCAGTGATTGTAACAGTCACGTGGCCCTGTGATGGTAACATCCATGTGAACAGTGACTATACAGCCACGTGACCAGTGGTTGTACAGCCACGTGACTAGTGATTGTAACAGCCACGTGACCTGTTATTGTAACAGCCATGTGACCTGTTATTGTAACAGCCATGTGACCAGTGATTGTAACAGCCATGTGACTGTACAACAAAATGGCTAGTGATTGTAACAGCCACGTGACTAGTGGCGGTAAGAGCCATGTGGCTAGTGATTGTAACAGCCACGTGACCAGTGACGGTAAGGGCCATGTGGCTAGTGATTGTAACAGCCACGTGACCAGTGACGGTAAGAGCCATGTGGCTAGTGATTGTAACAGCCACGTGACTAGTGACGGTAAGGGCCATGTGGCTAGTGATTGTAACAGCCACGTGACTAGTGACGGGTAGGGTCATGTTACCAGTGATTGTAACAGTCATGTGACTAGCGACTGTAACATCCGTGTAGCCAGTGGTGTTACACCCTGTCAAAACTTCAAACAGTGATAACTTGAAGCAGTATAAAATAATTTGAATGAAATATTCAATATTTTCATTTGCATATTATATTTCAGCAGCCCAAGCTAGCTCCATAAATCAGACCCACTACCCCTTTGTTTATAAAAAAGAATTGGTACTTCAGATTACGACAAGACTTACAGCCTCCATTAGTTCCGTCTTTTCCGACGTGGTTTCCCCTTGTCAGTGATGCAGGACGGAGGGCCTGACAAGAAAAGCTGTCTAGTCCTTCGGATGATATGGAAAACCGAGGTCGCGTGTAAACATTGGAATGCACGTAAAAGATCCCTTGGCAGTTGGAATTCGATATAAGAGTAGGTGATAGTGCCGCTGCCCGGGCAAAATTTCCCTCATAGCACACTGTATGGCGTATGCCCGTCTTCATTAGCCCAGTATAGGAGCAGAACAGTAGGACGTTAAACCCCATTTCATTTCATTTCAGTGCTGCTTTTCTCGAGTTAAATGAAATGAAATGAAATAGGGTTTAACGTCCTACTGTTCTGCTCCGACTGGGATAATAAAGACAAAGATACGCCATACAGTGTGCTTTGAGGGAAATTTGCCCGGGCAGCGGCTCTATGGCCTACTCTTATATTAACTTTATACTGCGAAGGGATCTTTTACGAACACGGGATCTTTTACGTGTACGCCAATGTATGCACAGGACCTCGTTATTCCGTCCCACCCGAACGACTAAACAGCTGCCTTTTGTCGAGCTAAGTGTAGGATTTGAACTAACTGTGACCAAATCTCATTATAAATTTATTGAAAGGAATATATGGCGTGCTATTTAAACCGTTATTAAACGGCATGGGACTCTTGAGATTGAAAATCGTCTATAGGCTAATAGCTAAATTTTTCGTAGTAAGACTCAGGGGTCCAAGTGTCATAAAGCTGGGTTTCTGTTTAATAATCTCCGATTCCTAAATCTGTATCAACGATTTCTTATTCATTTATTCGTCGTTAAGCTTTGTCAAAAAAACAGTCGAACTGTTGGAAATCATTTATTTATTTATTTATTAAACAGACCAGCAGATAAGGGGATCACGGTGGCTAAGTGGGTAAGACGCTGGCTCGCTAGCCTGGAGGTCGGGTGTTCGATCCCTGCATTGGCCGAGAAAGTTCATCCAGATTTTCCGGCGTGGATCTCCCTTGTCAGTGATGCAGGACGGAGGGGCTGACAAGGAAAGCTGTCTAGTCGTTCGGATGGGACGAAAAACCGAGGTCCCGTGTACACATTGGCGTGCACGTAAAAGATCCCTTGGCAGTTGGAATTCGATATAAGAGTAGGCCGTAGTGCCGCTGTCCGGGCAAAATTTACCTCATAGCACACTGTATGGCGTATGCCCGTCTTCATTAGCCCAGGTTAGGAGCAGAACAGTAGGACGTTAAACCCCATTTCATTTCATTTTTGACTAGCAGATACCATTATTGTATAAATTTGTCTTTAATTTAGGGGGTAGGATACCTGATTTTTTAGCAGGTGTGCTCTGTATCATAAAGTCTGTCATTGAGTCAACTGGCGTGGTTTCGAATCCCCGGTTGTACGTGACAAGGTGTAGGGTCGCCTGTCCAACCACGTGGGTTTTCTCCGGGTCCTCCGGTATCCTCCCACTGCGAAAGCCCCCTACGCGCAAGCAAATTATGGAAATAAAATTGAACCATGTTAGTCCCAAAAAGACCTAGTTTGTTTGTGTCGAGTGGACGTTAAGCCCCATACATTGTGCTATGAGGGAAATTTTGCCCGGACAGCTGCACTACGGCCTACTCTTATATCGAATTCCAACTGTCAAGGGATCTTATACATGCACAACAATGTACATGGGACCTCGGTTTTTCGTCCCATCCGAACGACTAGGCAGCTGTCCTTGTCAGGACCTCAATCCTGCATCACTGACAAGGAGAAACCACGTCGGAAAATTTGGATGTATTTTCTCGGCCAATGCAGGTATCGAACACCCGACCTCGAGGCTAGCGAGCCAGTGTTCTTTTTTTTTTCTTTTTTTTTTAACAAAATGTTTATTCATGAAATATAACACATTGCATTTGGAATTCAGACTTGTAGTAAGGTTTCTAACAACAAAGTAATAAAGGAACTATTTAAAATTTGCAAATCGACTATGAGCGTTCGGAGGGAGGAAACCTGTTCTCGAAGGGCGAAAGGCTTGAAAGTTCGAGATAAATAGATATTCCGAAAAGTACACGCTTAATATGGTCTCAGACTAATAATTATTTTCCCATATTTCACGAATGTAATGTGAGTTATAAATAGACAATTTTTCCCTTAATTTTTTTCTCTCCTTTTCCTGCATTTTTTGGTTGACTTTTTGGTCTAGAATTGGAGAAAAGGGATCAAATTTTCAATTTCATAGCAGTTTTTGGTAATACTGATGATATTACAGCGGAGGGATAGGGGGTGTAAAGTGTCTTTCTGCAGAGCAATCATTGTGTCGGAAGTGAGATTTTCACCCCAGTCAACTTAAAATCCCCGTAGCAAAAAATCTAAACGGTCAACCCCCTACCAAATTATGATAAGGAGATTACCAAATGTGGTCCGCCCCATTGTGGCTATAAAGATTGGAACCAACGGAATGTTGAGCAAAAAGCTACAATGGGAAAATAATTGCTAGTCTGAGACCATATTTAATTCTGATTATCTCCCATTTCTAATAGGCTATTTTAAAGGACAATATTGGCGCCAGTCATTGTCACATATGTGATAGAGCTGGTTAAACACATTCCAAATATAATTTTAACACAGAGATCATTGCTACGATAGCTGAGTAATACAGGTTTCCTGAATCGGAAGTGACGAACGCCAAAGGAAAACACGAGTCATCCCTCTATATAACTGACTCATGTGACGAGTGATAACGGATATACGGGCGAATTTCTGCTCACTAATAATTACTTCGAAGACCAAATGTTGTGTGAGATTGTGAGACGATATCTGACAATTCATAAAAAGAATTGACTGCCACTAGATAAGTGAACACGAAAGAAAAACAGAAACAGTCCGTGCATAACCATGTTTTTATAAGGTATAGAATGAATATAAACAAGGGAATGTACGGACTATTTCTATTTTTCTCGTGTTCTCTTATCTAATGACATTCAATTACTTTATTGAATTGTCAGGTATCTTCTTACAGTCCAATATAACAATTTTTGGTCTTCGAAGGAATTATTAGTGAGCAGAAGTTCGGCCGTGTATCTGTTATCACTCGTCACATCAGTCAGCTATATAGAGAGATGACTCGTGTTTTCCTTTGGCGTTCGTCACTTCCGATTCAGGAAACCTGTATTACTCAGCTGTCGTATCAATGATCTCTGTGTTAAAATTATGTGTTTAACCAACTCTATTACATATGTGATAATGACTGGCACCAATATTGTCCTTTAAACAAGAACATGGTTAGTAGATATCATTTGGTACACATTCACAAGTCAACAGTCATTGTGCCGTCTAATTCGTGGCTTATATATAGAGAGAGATGGTTTAAACATACATTATGACGTCACATTAATAATGACGTCATTGTATTAATCATATTAAACATACATTATGCAAGAGCTAAATCTGCCTATTGCAGGTCTTTTTTTATGTCTGAAATGTTATAAAAACTATTAATTAGACATTTATTAACAAAACAAGACCATAATCGACTCTGTATGGCATCGGATACTCGAGGTTTTAACTAGATTAAAACGGTTCGCCATTTAAAAATTTAATTTAAAAATGGGAAAGCGAGGTTAAGTCCCGATTATACCAGTGCCCTGGTTACTACTGTGCACACATCTCGTCAAAACTACAAACAATAATAACTTAGCTGAGTATGAAGTAATTTGAATGAAATTTTCAATATTTTCTTTTTATATCATCTATTTTTCCAAACACTTTTCCAATGGACATTGAAATTACGATTTTCATAGAATGATAAACACTTAGGTTCTATAAAACATGTATCTATCAGTAAGCTATAATATAATTTTGTAGTGAATTGTTTTGGTAGTACAACTTTACCCTTAATATTGAATGTATACTCTTTCCAGTATAGCATTCATTATTAATAATGTCTACCCATTCTTGTGGTATAGATAATAATATAATATTATATAACTTAGTTATCTTATCTTTGTCGTAATCAGGATATTCGGAGCGACAATACTATATACCGGAAAACACCGGAAAACAACCGGAAGAAACCCGAAAAACTACCGGAATACACCATGTTATACTAAATACCGGAAAACACCGGAAAAACACTAAATATCGGAAAACACACTAAATGCCGGAAAATACCTTAAATAGGTAACCCGGAGAAAGGCACCCTAAATAGGTAACCCGGAGCCTGGTCCTCTGTGAGCCTGGGTTAGGGTTAGTGCTAGTTTCCGGTTTATAGTATAGCCCTTCTCCGGGTTACCTATTTATAGTGTTTTCCGGTATTTAGTGTGTTATCCAGTATTTAGTGTTTTTCCAGTGTTTTCCGGTATTCAGTATAACATGGTGTTTTCCGGTAGTTTTCCGGTGTTTTTCGGTGTTTTTCGGTATATAGTATAGCCCTATACGGAGTGTATAATATCAATAATAATCCGGGCTTCACGTAATAAATAATATCATATATTTTACATATATTAGACAGTTTAAAAAATTCAAAATGCAATATTCTACCATTATTAATTATTAATGGATTATAGAATAAAGGCTGGCATGAAACTTCAAAGATATTACAAGGGTTTGGTCTAGACTTTCGAGCCAGTGTCTTACCCACTACAGTGACCCCCGCGCTCAATGGGTCAATTTAAGTCCTGGGTTAAGGTGGTGTAGTGTCTAACACCAGTGTAACGCTGTGCTAACTCAACCTCAGATCCCCTCTGTATTTGAAATCAGTCCGAGTTAGGGTCTGCGGTGTATATATTTACACAACATGAACACCAGTGTCGTATCTGTGTTACCCAAACACTAACTTATACCTGTCTATATTTTCAATATCAGTTTCTCGATTTAAGAAACAAATTTACATGAAAAAATATAAAGACAAGGGGCTTTGTGCAATATTATTTCTAATTACATAAAAACTTGTTAGATAATAATAACTTAATAATAATTATTATCTTGTTAAAAATAACTCTAACACTGACCCCTAGGGGTTAAAAAAATCTCAGTTCAAGTCATTTATTACCACACTGGTGTAAAACAGTAAGAATTGAATTTCTTTTAGGGTTTTTAGATTTAGTTTTAAGGCTTAAAATGATTTTTTTTATCCATATATGGCCAAAACGTAAGACAAAGAAATGTTGATCGCAGACCTGATAATTTAGGAGATATTTTAGGAAATTTCGATTGAATCATGATCAAATGAGACTACAAAAATTCAACATAGATCCTAGTTACTTAACTTCCTGGAAGTGGTTAGTTTTCCCCAATTACCTTTCTTTTGGCCAACTCATGCAAAGAATTGAATGCGTTAGAACAGAATAAAAAAAACATGTGTAACATTTAAAAATAACACTAGTGTTATAGTTTTTTTTTCACCAGCGTTACTGGTATTTAGACACTGGAGAGAGAGAGAGAGAGGGGGTTTAACGTCCACTCGACACAAACTAGGTAATTTCGGGACTAACATATGGTTTAATTTTATTTACATAATTCGCTTGCGCGTAGGGGTCTTTAGCCGTGGGGGGGAAACCGGGGGACTCGGAGAAAACCCACGAGGTTGGACAGGCAACCCTACTCCTTGCCACGTACAACCGGGGATTCGAAACCACGCCAGTCGACTCAATGACGGACTTTATGATACAGCGCGCGCACGCTAACCATTCAGCCATCCAACCCCCCTAGTTTAGACACTGGTGTAAACACTAGTGCTAAATCGAGAGGCTCAGGTTAAGGCACTAAAAAGAACACCAGTTATACACCACAACAACACCACCTTAACATAAGCATAACCCGGGACTTAAATTGACCCAATGAATACGGTTCTGGGTTGATTTAAACTGTCGGTTCAATTAGTAAGGCGTGGGACAGGGGCCCGTTTCACGAAATCTTAACTAAAGATAAAATCCAAATTATAGTAGATACTTCAATTTTGATTGGCTAAGGACTAAAATCAATTTAATATTATCCAATCAAATTACTAAAATTTGGATTTTATCCTAGTTAAAATTTCGTGAAACAAGCCCCTGGTTTAGAGTCATAAATGCTTTTTTATTCTGGCTCATTGTCCCTTGAAACTCGTCAACTTGTCATGGTAAACTTCCACGTATTAATTATATATGATGAAACCTATAACACTGTGTCATTGACTATATTTAATACTTGACATCTAATCTGAATTTAAAGTAGTATTAGTTGTCCCATGTCCTCACATGTTACTATACAATCACACTAAATACTTAAATTCCTGACAAATAATCTATAGGGAATCCACACCCGTCAAAATTCTAATGGAGTAGGGCCGCCTGTCTAACCTCGTGGGTTCGCTTTGGATTGTCTGGGTCTCCTGTACGAGAGAGAGAGAGAGAGAGGGAGGCGGAGTGACAGAGACAGAGAGAAAGAAAGATGGGGTTTAACGTCAACTCGACACAAACTAGGTCATTTCGGTATTCAATTTTATTTTATTAATTCGCTTGCGTGTAGGGGTCTTTAGCAGTCGGGGGATCTGGAGAAAATCCACGAGGTTGGGCAGGTGACCCTACTCCTGTCACGGACAAATGGGAAATCGAAACCACGCCAGTTGACTTAATGACAGACCTTATGATACAACGCACACACGCTAACCATTCGGCCACCTAAACCCCTTTACTCGCAAGCGAATTATTGAAATCAAAATTGAACCATATGTTAATCCCGAAATGACCTCCCCTCCCCTCCCCTCTCTCTTTCCTTCTCTCTCTCTCTCTCTCTCTCTCTCTCTCATTATAACACGCATGGTATTTGTCAAACTAATTATTTATAGAAACCACGGCCATGATGAGTCTGGTCTCTGTTATCATAGCACCACTGTTCCTTACAACTGATATTTTATCACATTCATACCATTAATAGCATCCTCTTCTACACCTGTTTTAGCAATTAGTAAGTTGTATCGACCCAGAGAAGAAATGAAATGAAATGAAATGGTGTTTAACGTCCTACTGTTCTGCTCCTATACTGGGCTAATGAAGACGAGCATACGCCATACAGTGTGCTATGAGGAAAATTATGCCCGGGCAGCGGCACTATCGCCTACTCTTATATCGAATTCCAACTGCCAAGGGATCTTTTACGTGCATTCCAATGTATACACGGGACCTCGGTTTTTCGTCTCATCCGAAGGACTAGGCAGCTGTCCTTGTCAGGTCCTCCGTCCTGCATCACTGACAAGGGGAAACCACGCCGTAAAAATCTGGATGAACTTTCTCGGCCAATGCAGGGATCGAACACCCGACCTCCAGGCTAGCGAGCTAGCGTCTTACCCACTTAGCCACGACCGTGAGACGTTTCCACTGCTAAAGACCCCTACACGCAAGCGAATAAAGTATGGTTTAATGGTTGAAAGCGAGACATTAAGTAATATATTGATATTGCACGAGGAGTTAGCCGAGTGTTGTTTCAATATATTACGCAATGTCTTTAGCTCGAGACCATTTAACAACTTAAAATACAGACACTATCCCTCACGTGCTTTTCAATGAAATGTGCCACGCGAGTCCAATATTTCATCTAGTATAGATAATGTACGATTGGCATGTTGCCCGTACATTATTGGAAATAAGGGTACGTCAACATCAATGGATGACGTCACATCTATATTTTGATGAAATAAAATACCCGTGGGGGTTGAATGGCCGAATGATTCGTAGACGTTAGCTACAATCAAGGCCAGGGCAGATAATTTGAAATCGTGCAAACCCTATGGATTAACGCATGGGCTAGGGATACCGAGAATGGGTTAGCGCATGCACGCTGCATCATAAGGTCTGTCATTGAGTCAACTGGCTTGGTTTCGAACCCCCGGTTGTACGTGACAAGGAGTAGGGTCCCACTGCTAAAGACCCCTATGCGCAAACGAATTATTAAAATAAAATTGAACCATATGTTAGTCCCGAGACCTAGTTTGTGTCGAGTGTACGTTAAACTCTCTCTCTCTCTCTCTCTCTCTCTCTCTCTCTGTGAAAAAAGGGGTCAACACCTACAAAATTGAGAGAAAAGGATTTTTGATGGTTTCTGGTAGCTTCAGATCAAGCATTTAAGCCTATTCCTAAATTTGGTTTCTCGGTCGCAGGTTGTGTAGGGGATGGACACCCCTAAAACTAATGGAATCAGGGACCAGTTAACGTCATTGTGTATATCTTCATATGACCCCAAAAACATTAATTTATATGTTCATAATAGATTTATTCATGTCCCTCAGAGGCCTATGTGGCGCCCCAGGGTAAAAATTTCAGTGACGCCCACCCTGCATACTGTAACTGTTTTGTGCAATGTCTACTCTCAGTTGACTTTCTATGATTAAAGGAATTTCAAAATACATTTTTTTTTATATACTTTTAGCCAGGGGCGTAAATGTGGGGGGGGGGGGTACACCCCCCAGGAAAAAAAATAGTCGGTCGCAAAATCAGTGCAGTCGGTCGCACAATAAGAGTAGTCGCAAAATCAGTGCAGTCGGTCGCAAAATAAGAGCAGTCGGTATCAAAATAAGTGCTGACTGCACACGTCACGCTACTCACGCAAAACTTTAGTATAAAATAACCTTGTCAACTTAATGTGTTTCACTCTTTTTCCGTTGTGAGTATGTAGGTCTAAGAACAAAATTTCCCCCCAGGGAGAAAAATAGTCGGTCTCAAAATAAGTGCAGTCACTGCAGTCGGTCTCAAATTATGCATCGCCGTCTTAATGAATTAATGAGGTAAACAAATAATGCCAGAATAGATCCCAAAGTCGGTCGCAAAATCAGTGCAGTCGGTCGTAAGATATGAGCAGTCGGTATCAAAATAAATGCTCACTGCACACGTCACTCTACTCACGCAAAACTTTAGTATAAAATAACCTTGTCGGCTTATCATGTTTGAAAAAAATGTTTTTCACCAAATAGTCGGTCTCAAAAAAAAAGTGCTCACCGCAGTCGGTCTCAGACTAAATGAATTAATGGGGTGTTTTCTGACCATCAGAATTCTGCAAATTCTCTCCCCAAAGTCCAGGGCATTTCAGAGACCAAGTAAGCGCCCCATTGAGGTAAAGTGCCCTCAGGCCCAGTCCTCAAAAATTAAAAGCTCAGTTACATGTCGGCGCTCAATTCCATTATGCCATCATTCTTCAACTCCTTCTCTGACTTTTACTATCTCATCACTATCATATTCACGGTTACAGTGAATCGCCCAGTTAGTAGTACCACTAGTGAGTGAGTCGTGGGTCAAAAGACTGTAGAATTGTTAGTTCTACTCTCACAAAACAGGCGACATTGACAGATAGGCCTCAAGATTCTGTCCCATTTCTTATCCTCTCGTTAACGAGAATTTGGATCCATTTGCTATGACATTGACTAAAATTGTCAGGCCCAGTCCCAAAAATTAAAAGCTCGGTTACACATCTCAAATTTTTTCGCGCCTGCGGCGCTCGATTCAATTATAACATCATTCTTCCACTCCTCTATTGTCTTATACTGTCTCAGCACTATCATATTCACGGTTATACTGAACTGCCTAGTTATGTTAGTAGTACCACTGGCACTGGTGTGTGGGTCACGTGGGGCGTCAGACTATACAAAAGTTCTGTCAACTCTTGCAAAACAGGCGGAATTCGCAGGGGCAGATCTTGAGATTTTGTCTAATTGACTCACATTTCTGGCCCCCTCGTCCACAAGAATTTCTCCCAGCAATGACCTCAAATGCCAAGATATTGACTCAATTTTTCAAAATTTTCTCAGGTTGCTCAGTGTTATAGGCACAACCCCTATCTAGATCCGCTACTTCACATGGCCCCTACAAAACTCGCACCTGTGGTGCTCGGTTCCTGATTGCGTCACTCGTACTAGGGGTATGGGCATCAGTCGGTCGCATTTTCGCTAAACACCCCCCCAAACAAAATCGTTATGTACGCCCCTGCTTTTAGCACTTTATCTAAAAAAAACTATTTATTAACATAAAGGTACAATTTTATTGATACACAATTACTTGATAAAGAAGAGAGTATCCTCGCCGAAACGTTGCTTAGTATTAAACTCAGTAATTGTGTATCCATAAAATTGTACCTTGTGTTAGTATGTTTAATTACTAAATGCCAATCAAAGAAGAACTATTTATTAAATCAGCTGGTGATTTTTATGTTTATTCAGAAGTGTGTGTGAGAGAGAGAGAGAGAGAGTGAGAGAGATGGGGTTTAACGTCCACTCGACACAAACTAGGTCATTTCGGGACTAACACATGCTTCAATTTTATTTCAATAATTCGCTTGCGTGTAGGGGTCGTTTTAGCAGTGGGAGGAAACCGGAGGACCCGCAAAAAACCCACGAGGTTGGACAGGCGACCCAACTCCTTGTCACGTACAACTGGGGAATCGAAACCCCGCTAGTTGACTCAATGACAGACAGTATGATACAGCGCGCGCGTGCTAACCATTCGGCTATCCAACCCCCTTTATTCAGAAGTAGTATATCCATATAAGTGTGTTAATTTTAACAAGATTATGGACATGTTAACAGTTGTATACAGTGTCAGTTAAAAGCCTAATTAAATAAATGTGTTTTAAGTTGTTTTTAAAAAGAATATAGAGATGTACAGCATCTTAAACTAAATGGTACAACATTGGCTTGAAAACTAAAGGAGCGCTGACCATAAGAACAGTTTTGGGCTTTAAAAGTAGATATCTGATGTACGTAATGTTCGATCTGGTGTATAAAGTTCTAAAAGATCTGAGAGGTAAACAGGGGCTAAATTATTTAAACATTTAAATGTAAGTAATAAAATCTTAAAATCAATTCGACATTTAAGAGGTAACCATTGTAAATTATATAAAACAGGAGTTATGTGATCGCATTTCTTAGTTAAAGTAACAAGTCTAGCTGCAGTATTCTGTACTTTTTGTAATTTATCTATAAAATTTCAAGGTAAACCAACTAAACGTGACTTACGCTATCTATTCGAGAAGTGGCCAGAGAGTTAACACGTGACTTAGTGGCCTCTACAGTTACACATTTACGTATTATACCTATATTTCTGATTTTAAATTGCACAATTTACAAATATTATTTACTTGAGCTCCCATAAGCATAAAACTATCAAAGATTGCGCAATTATTACGGGCAGAATAAGATGAAAATATATCACAATTACCAAATAAATCGGTTTTATCATAGACAGTTCTCAAGTTGCAATTTTGATAAATGGAAAGAAGACAGACAATTAGGTGTAAATGAAGTATATAATTGAGTATCATCGGCATACAAATGAAAGCTGAGGCAATATTTTCTGACAGTATCACCTAATGGTGACCGGACCAAGAACTGTAACTTGAGGAACCCCAGATGACGAAATGGATTTAGACGACGATTTACAATTACAGGAGCTAAATCGCTAATATTTGGGACCTAGGAATTGACACATAGGTCGCAACCCATATAATAATGTAATATGAATGTATATAAACTGATTTACATTCAATCATTTCCGTTTTTACTCTAATTTCAAATCATTTATGTTCAATCGAATGGCAACCTCTAGCATCTGGTTATTCCTGTCTACACCGATAGTATTTATTGCGCATGCTCTCCAGATAAGAATATGACGTCACCAGTTGACACGACTTGTGAAATATGTCTAGCTTCGTTCTTCGAGCCCTTTTTACCAAAGACGCTGAAACGCATTATGTGCTTTGGGAATACATGTAGTAGATGATATAAAATAAATAATATTGTTGAGAGAGAGAGAGAGAGAGAGAGATGGGGTTTAACGTCCACTCGACACAAACTAGGTCATTTCGGGACTAACCTATGGTTTAATTTTATTTCAATAATTCGCTTGCGCGTAGGGGTCTTTAGCAGTGGGAGGAAACCGGAGGACCCGGAGAAAACCGACGAGGTTGGACAGGCGACCCTACTCCTTGTCACGTACAACCGGGGATTCGAAACCACGCCAGGTGACTCAATGGCAGGCCTTAAGATACGTGCTAACCATTCGGACATCCAACCCCCCAATAATATTGGTAAAAACTGGAATAACTTCGTCTAGAAAGTCCTTAAGAACACGAGTCGGAACAGGATCTAATGAACAAGATTTAGGAGCAGACGATTTAATTAGCTTTAAAACAAAAGATTCACTAACCAAGTTAAAATTTTCTAAATAAACAGAATTTTCCAACTTATCAAAATCATACAAAGTGACATATGTCACAAAGAATCAAAGGATCGAATGATCACGATGACAGTTTTCATTTTGGTTTCGTCAAAATGGATAATAACTTTTATAGAAAAAATTGTTTATATTTGTTTTCCGCCAACTGGAATATTTCATCTTCCAAATGTCTGATAAAAAAGACAACATATAGAAATGTAATTTATTATGTAGGCCTATTATAAATCGGTTACCCCGCACCAGCATATATATAATATACGACTTACAACATGCGTCTTTACGTGAGGGTTGGGTGGGCTGGTGGTTTAACGAATGCGCGTTATATCACGAGGTCTGTCATTGAGTTATGTGGCGTGGTTTCGACACATATAGAGATAAAAAAAAAAGACGAGTAGGAGATTTTATTGGAGAATGCTAGATCGGCGACGGTCCTGCACATTTTAGCACATATGACGTCATATATGAATTGTGTGTTGGAGTTAGGGCAAGGGTTAGGGCCAGCAGATTTTGTCAAAGTCTCGAGATGTAAACAGGGCTACTGCTAACCCTAACCCTAACCCGGAACCAAGCCTAACCTTTACCCTTACCCCAACACATAATCCCCATATGACGTCATAGGTGCAGGACCGTCTCCGATCTAGCGTTCTCCGATTTTATTCTTTGCTATAAATTTTATTTTACAAAACTTGATAACGTTATAGTGGCAAAGTCTTATATATTGACCCGCTGTTTCCTTTAAGATTAATTTGAAATTTAAATTAAATAAAAGTAGTTCCTTTTTAATAAAATAAAGTAGTTCCTTTTTAATAAAATTCAGTATATGTAGTTCCTTTTTAATAAAAAAAAGTATTTCCTTTATAATTGACCAATTAAATTCATGTAAAGCGATATCGCTCAGTAGTTATCCTCATTGATTTATCCCCAAGCATGCATTTTTCGCCTTATGAGTTTTGGGGGCAAAACAGCGGACATGATCTTCAGTCAATGTCAAAGATATCATTAAATTTATAACCAACACTTCCCAATACTTATCATCCCCAATACTCATCATTCCCAACACTTATTAAACCGATGGGGTTTAACGTCCACTCGACACAAACTAGGTCATTTCGTGACTAACATATGGTTTAAGTTTATTTACATAATTCGCTTGCGCGTAGGGGTCTTTAGCAGTGGGAGAAAACCCACGAGGTTGGACAGGCGACCCTACTCCTTGCCACGTACAACCGGGGATTCGAAACCACGCCAGTCGACTCAATGATAGACTTTATGATACAGCGCGCGCACGCTAACCATTCAGCCATCCAACCCCCCTGAAAAAACTAAGACAATACATAAGGCTTTTATTTAATTACACATTAGCTTAGAAAACTGCCTAAGTCAGGGCTGGCGGGAATAACATTACTCCAAGTTGTCGAATGCTCGCTTAAAGGGACAATAACACTCTTGCTGGATTGACAGCTCCAGAAAATAAAAATAGCCTTATTCTAAGTACTAGATGTGTAGTGTCCTACTTGTTGTGTAAATCATCCATTAAATCCTATTTTACTTGTCCAGAGGGTTTAAAAATATTTTTAAATCCAAGTCACATTTGAAAAGATTTACGTCAGGCTTTTCAAAATCATTTAGTTAAATTTTTCCAATTTTTTAAATAAGGTGTGTTAAGATGAAATTTGTATCATCAATTAATTGGAATATTGTAAAATAGTACAATTTGTTGACCAGAAGAAAGATTGGGACATATTATTCAGTTACAACAAGAGTGGTATTGAGCCTTTAAGGTTACAATAATCAGTATCACAATTAAAAATGGCTTCTATAGTATGGGCATTGGGTACAAAAAATATCAAAACCTCACAAAAATTTCTTTATTCCATCGCAAATAAATTAAGAATAATTATATAATTATAAACATAACTGAAATTTTTTTTGTTAAGTAATACTTGTTGAGCTGTCAGGTGTAAGTCAGGAGATAAGGAAGCACTGTCCCCAGTGTAACCACTCTGACTCAGTTCGGACTGAAATCAAAGTAAGATCGTAAGTACGCCTTCTCTCCCATTCTGTTATACTAGTACTAAACCAGATCAAATCACACATGGCGACAGAAATCCCTCACCCCCCTGACCGACGAGAATAAGAAACCCGTTAAGGCATCAGTGTACCACGGGTCAGTGGAAAGAAAGATCCCATCTTGAAACATACAAACCGTTACAACCATCCTCTAAACAACAAAAATGGGACAAATGGGACTAAATGAGAGAGAGAGAAATAGGGTTTAACGTCCACTCGACACAAACTAGGTCATTTCGGGACTAACATATGGTTCAATTTTATTTTCATAATTCGCTTGCGCGTAGGGGTCTTTAGCAGTGGGAGGAAACCGGAGGACCCGGAGAAAACCCACGAAGTTGGACAGGCGACCCTACTCCTTGTCACGTACAACCGGGGATTCGAAACCACGCCAGTTGACTCAATGGGGCCTAAATGATCACGCCACACTGTCACAACTCACTTGTTTAAACCCCCGATCATGACTGACGACACTACAATTCAATACAAACACGTGCGCTGACCAACTTATCCACACTCAAGCATGTAAACAATTTACACACAAATAAGACGCTTAGTAGTCTGTTGTGTATTCATTTTCTCTAAATTAATCAATTGCGTCGATCTACAAATGCTACAAATAGGTAGTGGATAAACGACCGGATTCGGTTCCTTACGAAAATTTACTACGAAACCGGATATCGTATCTGATTGGCCAATTTCATCACGTGGTTATTCTATCTCGATAGGTTCGGTTCTAACCCTAACACTCGCATTTTCTAATGTCCGCGTATCTTCGCCAATATGTCACTTTATTCTTAAATTCAAATTGTTTCATCCCCTCTAAAAGTGAATTTAGAGTCGTGAATTCAGCACCAACAAGGATGCCTGTAGAGGCCGCCATATGGGAAAAGACCGCTAATAACCACGTGATAAGATTGGCCAATCAGAGACGATATCCGGTTTTGTAGTAAATTTTCGTCAGGAACCGAATCCGGTCGTTTATCCACTTCCCTACAAATAATATTCACCAATAAATTTCTCCACTGAAAATCACTAATTCTGCAGCACAAATAATTTTCACGCCACCAAGCTTTCCTATTTCCATCAGAACTTTTAAAAGTTGAATACCAACAAGGTATAACCCTAAGCCACCAAGGCTATTGGTTACCTAAGCCAAAATCAATATACCACCAAGGTATTTTCAAGTAAAAATAAAATATATTACTGTTTAATGAAACAAGAACACGTCTGTCCACCTCGCTGTTTTAATGAAAAACTGAAAAATGGCGCCTATCACGCACGTGATTCTATCAAAGTCATAGTCTGTGGCTCTCCTAGCCAAGTTCATAACCTCTGGCTATCAAAGCACAGCAAAATAAAGCTTCCCACAGCTATCTAAACTATAAAAAGGCTCTCTCGGCCCAGCTTCCAACGGCTATTTAACTTTAATCAAAAGCCAAACAAAAACATACAAGAAATCAGCGGAATCAAACACGTCTGTCGTCGACACAATTCAAGTCAAGAGTGAATAAATGCTCAACCCACGCATGCGCATAAAACTACTGAGACTATCGAAGTTGTCACACACGCGATATCTACTGTAGAATGTGTGATTGGGTGATAAATACTTCTACTTCTACCAGGTAGTGTCCACAATCATAATTTATCATTTTGACACGGCGTGGGTTGCGCATGGCCGACATGACGGTGAAAAGTTAAAAACGGGATGAAAGGTTAAAAACAGGATAAAATGACGTGGTGTCGAAGCTCTGGCGGGTCGTTTATATATAATAGGAACAGACTCGGGCCAAGGACTGAACCCTGTGGCACTCCCGATGTGACAGCTATGGTGTCTGAGATCTCGCCATTCACCATGTCTGCTTGCTCTCTGTCTGATAGGAAGGCACTTATCCAGTTATTGACTTGGCCTCGTATTCAGCAGTGTTCGACCTTGTGTATAAGGAGGCTATGGCTCACTTTGTCGAAGGCCTTGGAGAAGTCGAGCACTATGACATCAGTCTGTTTTCCCTCTTCCATATTGCTGGTGACGTCTTCCACAAACTCGATTAGTTGGGACTCACATGAACGAGCACGTTTGAACCCAAGCTGTAGTGGGTATAGGATGTCAAGACTATCTGCGTGACCCATGATGTGGCTGGTGATAATTTGTTCTAGTGTCTTACAACAGATGCAGGTTAGGGACAGGGCGATGGTTTTCGGCTTTGTATTTCTCTCCTTTCTTATAAATGGGTGTAACATTGGCTTTCCTCCAGTCTGCTGGTACTTCACTCTGAGAGAGTGATGCTCTGAATATGATGGTGAGCACAGGGGCTATGTGTGTAGCTAGTTCTTTGAGAACTCTCGGTTTGATGTTGTCTGGGCCTGCTGCTTTGTGTGCATTTAGTTGCTTCAGGATTTCTTCTACTCCAGGTGTTGTGATATTAGTGTCATTGATCGTTGGATAGACACCAGGTAGTTTGTAGTCCTTGAGGAAGTCTTCTCGGGTTACACTAGATCCTTCTGAGAAAGCTGTCTGGAATTGACTGTTTAAAATGGTTGCTTATTCCTTAGGGTCTGAGTGTAGCAGGCCTTTAGATTTAAGGGGTGAGACCCCTGATGAGTCAGTCGTTTTATGCTTGATGTAATTCCAAAAACTTTTCATACTGCTGGACTCCCTCTCGCCGTCCTTTGGAGTGACTATATCTTCAATGTGCTGTCAATAGGCCCTGCGTAGTTCCCTTTGAATCCTTGAGTTCATTTCCTTATATTTTGCTATGATTTCTGGGTTGAGATTTCCTTTTCTTTTTGTAGAGACTTTTTTTCTGCGGATGGGTTTCTTTAGTTCTTGAGAGATCCATGTTACTATCTTTGTGTCTTGCTATCTTATGAGGTATGTTCTTATGAATGCTTTCTTCCAGGCCTTTCTTGAATGTTGTCCACAGTGTGTTGACGCTGGCTCCATGACTATCCCCTTCCTGTATTATCATACCGATGCTCTCAATATCATTTGCCATAGTATCCCACTGTGCTCTCTTGTATAGTGATATCTTCCTTGGCTGCAAATTCCTTTTACATTATCTAGTTATTAACTATTATAGTGACAATTGCCAGCTCTTTATCGAATCTCCAATAATGTATCTTTAAGATTAATGTTTCCGTCATACAAATTGAGTTGTTTTCTCGTCTCAAATCATCTGAGAATTCGCAATACATTTATTTAACATGAAGCGATAAACTGTTGTTAAATGGTGTCTGGGTGTCTGATAGTTTTTAACGGTAGAAATATTATAATGTGGCGGAAAGTTTAAAATTGAGTTGGTTGTATTGGAAAAACGTCTGGCTATTTCAATCCCTTTTTTTTCAGAAATGAAATGAATTTCAAATGGAGGCTTTTATAGGAATTGAAATGGACTATGTATAGGATATTAACCTACCCGAGGGAGAGTAGGTTTATATCCGACATATACAACGTCATTTCACCCTTAAATTTAATGGGCTCTTCCATTAAAAGGCAACAACGATTGGATAATTGCTCGATAGTTTCCGCCAAATAGCGAAAATTACCGAAGTAATCACGTGCAATTACGTGCATGTTTTTGTTTATACGTCGGCATTTTGGACTATTGAATTGAAAGCAAAAACAAAATGGATAGTTATACGAAGTCAGACGAATAATCAATCCTTTTTAGCCAACATATTGACGATGGAATAGATGTGAATGCAAATATCGACGAGAATCTATCCAAAGCCTGCAGAAAATTTGGACCAAAAGGCATTCTTTTCCAAGAATTCTGACAGTGAACCATGATTGAAGGTTTTCGGTATGTTCAGAGAAGGATTTGACCGACTGTTTTAAGTGGACTGTACCCAAAAATACTTTACAAAGGAACTCTTGGGCGATAAATACTTTCAAGTCGTGTAGTGTGTGGAGAAATAATCGCAATGTGGACGAAAAGAAAATTCTGAAAAATGTCTTAGACATGGATAACCGATCTAAATACATGTATGTCGATAAGTACGCCGTCTATTTCGGTCCTGAATGTTAGAAACTGTACCATAACAAATTTTAATTGTCAAAAGAATAAAAATTTATTTCTGTGTTTTTTTGTATTATTTCGATCATCTACGTCATCAGCGGTTGATATGAGCCGAATATATTGACCTGAGATGACGTCGTTAGCAGTTGATATGAAATATCAACCTGTCATGACGTCATCAGCGGTTGATATGAACGAATATATCAACCTTTGATGAGGTTGTGACAGGTTGTTATGAGATATAACTGCTATGGACATCAAAGTAAAAACTACCGCCAGTTTATATAACTAGATATCAAACCTCATCTCCAAACCGTCCGTGTTTCGAGATAAGAGACAGCCTATATAGTTCCACGTAGCAAAGCCCAACGCAAATCACAACGGGCCTAAGTAAGCAAAATTGACAATATTTTTCATCAAAACTACGATAGATTATTGTTATTTATAATATTTCTGCCACATCCAACTACAATTAAGCATATAATCCTATCCGAAACAGGTTAAATCATCGTATTTAAAATCGAGGCGTTAAGCCATTAATAGGAACACCATTTTTAAACGGGAGATGTATGACGGTGTATGTCGGATAAAAACAACGCTTCATTAATTTAAACGTGAAAATTTGGAGTAAGGCGATAGTTGTGGCATTACATTGTCCTCTGTAAGTTTAGTTAGTCATAATAGGAAATTGAGTTTGCCACTTGGAACTAAAGGCGCCGAATCGTAGCTAAAAACAGGCACATCAGTATATCTTAAAGCTTTTAGGTACGATCTCGTAGCTAGAGTATATCAGTTTACATTTCTACCATAACTGGGCTAATGAAGATAGTGATACAGAAATGAAATTAAATGGGGTTTAACATCCTACTGTTTTGCTCCGAACTGGGCTAATGAAGATGGGCATAAGCCATAAAGTGTGCTATGAGAGTAATTTAGCCCGGGCAGCGGCACTACGGCCTACTCTTATATCGAATTCCAACTGTCAAGGGATCTTTTACGTGCACTTCAATGTGTACACGGACCTCTGCTTTCCATCCCATTCGAACGACTATACAGCTGTCCTTGTCAGGCCCTCCGTCCAGCACCACTGACAAGGGGAAACCATGTCGGAAAAGAAGATGTGATACAGGATGCTACGAGGGACAGCGACGTTTATACCAACCTAATCTCCATCTAATTCCAGCCTATCAACATTCCACTTTTCCAAGAAGACCAAAATCATCTTTGGTATCCCCAGTGCTCTCATTGCGTTTCACTCCACTATCAAGTTATCTGCCCTTGATTGTAGCATGATTCTACGAACCAATCAAAAAACAGTTTACAAAACAAACCAGTCTCACAACAATATGGCGGCTTGTTCGCTCGATTATGAGAAAGTTTGCAACAAGATAAGAGTTACTTCCCTTCATCAACTTGATTTGTATTTAACGATTTATTTTGATTGGTCGATAGAAATAGCACAATCATCAAGGACAGGTAATATGACATGAAATGAAGTTTAACGTCCTACTGTTTTGCTCCGAATTGGGCTAATGAAGACGGGCATACGCCATACAGTGTGCCCTCCGTCTTCGGGATTTTCCGGCGTGGTCTCTGTTTGTCAGTGGTGCAAGAACGAAGGTCTGGGAAAGGACTTGTATTGTATAGTCGTTCGCATGGGGCGGAAAACCGAGGTCCTGTATAGCCTATACATTGGCGTGCATGTAAATGACCCCTTGGCAGTTGGAATTCGAGTAGGCCTTAGTGTTGATCCATAAATGACGACAAAAAAGGGAGATAACTTTTAGACTGAACTAACCAGACGCAAATAACTGCTCGCGTATTTCACCAAACGTAATATACTTATTAGTAATTACAATAAATAAAATAAAATGTAAGTCAGTTTATATACATTAAAGATAAAGTATGTGGGGATCACGGTGGCTAAGTGGGAAAGGCGCTGGCTCGCTAGCCTGCAGGTCGGGTGTTCGATCCCTGCATTGGCCGAGTAAGTTCATCCCGATTTTCCGGCGTGGTTCTCCCTTGTCAGTGATGCAGGACGAAGGGGCTGACAAGTCGTTCGGATGGGACGAAAAACCGAGGTCCCGTGTAGTCATTGGCGTGCACGTAAAAGATCCCTTGACAGTTGGAATTCGATATAAGAGTAGGCCGTAGTGCCGCTGTCCGGGCAAAATTTCCCTCATAGCACACTGTATGGCGTATGCCCGTCTTCATTAGCCCAGTTCGGAGCAAAACAGTAGGACGTTAAACCCCATTTCATTTCATTTCATTTCGATACATTATGTAAGATTTAGATAAAGAGCTGGCCACTCTTGCTATAATAGTTCAAAAATAGATAATGCAAAATGAATAATTTGAAAATTTCATTCAAATTACTCTATTGAGAGGGAAGATATTAGCCTTTGAAGGTTTGACAAGACGTGTGTAATAATTTCAACCACCGTACTGGTTGTTCGAAGCTAAGTCTCGCTCCTCCATTTTTAGCTTAAATCAAAATTTAGCTGAGCTATTCTACTCTATTTAATATCCGAGAAATCTGATGACATAGAGAGTTGATTATGGCCTAGATAAGTTAATTAATGTCTAATTAATAATTTAGAAAACATTTTAGGTCTAAAGAAAGACCTGCAATAGGCAGATTTAGCTCTTGCATAATGTATGTTTAATAATGATTAATACAATGACATCATTATTAATGTGACGTCATAATTTATCTTTAATAATATCTGTTTCTCGACCTACCTTCGTATATGTTACATCCTTTGCATCGCAACTGTCAAGATGCCTTCCGCGTTGTACAACTCATCATACCGTATCATGGCCAATCGTATCCCAGTCATACCGTATCACGGCCAATCGTATCCCAGTCATACCGTATCATGGCCAATCGTATCCCAGTCATGCCGTATCATGGCCAATCGTATCCCAGTCATACCGTATCATGACCAATTGTATCACAGTCATACCGTGTCATGGCCAATCGTATCCCAGTCATGCCGTATCATGGCCAATCGTATCCCAGTCATACCGTATCATGACCAATTGTATCACAGTCATACCGTGTCATGGCCAATCGTATCACAGTCATACCGTATCATGACCAATCGTAACACAGTCATACCCTATCATGTCCAATTGTATCCCAGTCATACCGTATCATGGTCAATCGTATCCCAGTCATACCGTATCATGGTCAATCGTATCCCAGTCATACCGTATCATGGCCAATCGTATCCCAGTCATAACGCAATCATAGTTTATTTGAATTTGCCATCAAGTCCTGTCGACCTCTGTTTATATTTTCTTTTGATGAATGCGTTCATTGACGTTTTAAAAGAAGCAGTTTATAGAAACACCAGTGGAACGAGATATCGTATTCCCAAGGGGACTTGAAATAATATCACCATTGATGCTTTGTTGCGTCAATCTCCTGTCAGACCACGCATTCTACCTGGCTGTGGGTGGCAAACTAATGGCGATAATTTATTCATCTTTTACATAGTGATCACTATAAAAAGGCGGGAAAAGGCACGCGCTGTCTTTACGAGTAACAGACGAGGGCCCGCGTGACTGGAAACCAAACCTCAAGTTATTGTTGTATTTGATTGCGAAAAGTTGCAAGATTGTTTTTTCATTGTTGATCGTGCGAATAGTTAACGTCTGCCTAGAGAAAAGAAGACAATTTATAAACCAAAAAAACAACTACAACAACAGGTTAGATTTTTGCTTTTAATTTCAGAATTATTATTGTTATTATTACATATTTCTATACGTGGGTTGGGTGGCCGAATGGTTAGCTCGTGCGCGCTGTATAATGAGGTCTGTCATTTCCCAGTTGTACGTGACAAGGAGTAGGGTCGCCTGTCCAACCTCGAAGGTTTTCTCCGGGTCCTCCAGTTTCCTCCCACTGCTAAAAACCCCTACGCGCAAGCGAATTATTTAAATATAATTGAACTATGTGTTAGTGCCGAAATGGCATAGTTTGTGTCGAGTGGACGTTAAACCCCATTTTTCTCTCTCACTATTACATATTCTATACGCCATATAAACGTGCTCATGAGCGCTGTACATATAAATATTATAGATCAAGACTATCTATTACATATAACGAATGGATTTTACATTAAAAGGTCCATACAAACTTGCCATTAGCAGTTTTATTACATTAAAAACAAAATTACAATTTGTATAAATTATGTTCCTTCAATTTGCAGTTTTATAAGACTACAAATAATTTGTATAGATTATGTTCGTTCAGTATGTTCGTTCAATTTACAGTTTTATAAGAATACAAATAATTTGTATAAATTATGTTCGTTCAATTTGTAGAAATTTTGTTCATCTTGAATTTTTATTAAAGTTCATTCAATTCGTATTTATTTTAATAATAGAAACCAAATTGCGATTTGTATCAATAATGTTCGTTCAACGTTAACTTTTGTAAGGGTAAAAGGAGAATTTCAAATTCTGTTCGTTCAGTTTGCAGTTTTTTGGAATAAAAATAATTTGCATAAACCGTGAGTTTTTAATGATTGATAAAAATGTTCGTTTAATTCGTAGTTTATAGGCCCGTAGCTAGCAGAGGGGCACGGGGGCAGCCCAACCAATGTCACTCGTTTTTATGGGGCACCCATACTGATATGGGCACGTTGGTCGTTGGCTTCGTATTGCATCCAATGGAAAGGCGCGGTTCGGCGCCCAGACAGGACAGCTGTTACGGGCCTGAGTTTTTTTTAAAAACGAAATCGTTCAATTCTCAGTTGAATCGGAGTCAAACATTACAATAAGTTACGAACCAACTTATTCTGATATGATGTCGACAAAATGAAATGGGGTTTAATATCCTACTGTTTTGCTCCGACTGGGCTAATGAAGACGGACATACGCCATACAGTGTGCTATGAAGGAAATTTTCCCCAGACAGCGATGCTACTCTTATATCCATTTCCAACTGCCAAGGTATCTTTTACGTATATGCCAATGTATTCATGGGACCTCGGTTTTTCGTCCCATCCGAACGACTAGGCAGCTGTCCTTGTCAGGCCCTCCGTCCTGCATCCCTGACAAGGGGAAACCACGCCGGAAAATCCCGATGAACTTTCTCGGCCAATGCAGGGATCGAACACGCAACCCCCAGGCTAGCGATCCAGCGTCTTACCCACCTAGCCACCGTGGCTCCTCATTTTCGGCACTATTGGATATGACGAAAAGCCGAGGTCCCGTATACAAATTAGCATACCCGTAAAAGATTAGCCCGTAGCACCACTGTCCGGGCAAAAGTTCCCCCATAGCACTTTGCCGGTAGTATGCCCGCCTTTTTAACCCGGTCGGAACAGAACAGTGGGACGTTAAACCCCATTTCGTTTCATTTCCTAAACATTAAACTGATTGGTGTGCACGTTAAAGATTCCCAGGAATTTGATATAAGAGTACGCCGTAGCGCCACTGTCCGGGCAAAATTTGCCCCATAGCACACTGCATGGCGTATGTCCGTCTTCATTAACCCAGTCGGAACAGAACACGGGTACGTTAAACCCCATTTCATTTAGAAACAAACACTGGTAAGCTGATACCGTTGACTAAACCATATAAGTGGTTAGTATTCTAAACTAATGTTTAGTATGTATAGAAAGTGGTTAGAATCTATACAGGTGTGTAACTATTGAATACACAAACCTGGACAATAGTGATGTATGTCATTCAATAGTCACAGTTTTAACACCGTAGTGACAAAACACCTACTTAATGGCTACTGCCTGATAACAATTTTAACAAACTAATACACATTATGTATATAAACTGATGACTTTGATGGATTAGTGTCGTATATTTTCGTTAATAACAGTATTTTGTTGCTTAGTCAACGATATCAACGTTACAGTGAAATCGAGAATAAAGTCAAGTTTAGCATTTAAATTACGGTTTAATGAACACTCTAGAGAGATGAAACTCGCTAAAGTCATTTGTTAAAAAAACTGTCATAGTAGAAGGAATTAGAGAGTCTTGACTTTATTGTTGAAAAAAAACTCGATTTATTGTCGATTTATTTGCCAGGCATTTTATACCAGTCCAAAATTACGTCGTTTTAATTCACATATATTGTTATTAAAATAACTGGAGACAATCTGTTTCACAGAGTATTACGAAAGTATTCTAATATCTCTGTAAAAGAGGACTGCCTTCAACACATGACGTCATATCACGCGGTGTCAATCATTGGCTCGTTTACTCATTTTAATACCCATTTACACTAAAACAGGAAATAATTTTTAACTACAAATACTTCAAACGTCTTTATTTTTCTAATACATAAAAAAAAAATATTTTAGAAATTAATTTGTCAGAGGAAAAAAGTTGATATTTGTGGCACATTAAGTCGCATCGATGTCATCCTTATCACTGGTGGCTAAGTGGGTAAGACGCTGGCTCGCTAGCCTGGAGGTCTGGTGTTCGATCCCTGCATTGGGCCGAGAAAGTTCATCCCGATTTTCCGGCGTGGTTTCCCCTTTTCAGTGATGCAGGACGGAGGGCCTGACAAGTACAGCTGTCTAGTCGTGCGGATGGGACGAAAAACCGAGGTCCCGTGTACACATTGATGTGCACGTAAAAGATCCCTTGGCAGTTGGAATTCGATGTAAGAGTAGGCCGTAGCGCCGCTGGCCGGGCAAAATTTCCCTCATAGCACACTGTATGGCGTATGCCCGTCTTCAATTAGCCCAGGTTAGGTGCAGAAGAGTAGGACGTTAAACCCCATTTCATTTCATTTCATTTCGTGACAAGGAGTAGGGTCGCCTGTCCAATCTCGTGGTTGAACTTTCTGGATGAACTTTCTCGGCCAATGGAATGATCGAACACCCGACCTCCAGGCTAGCGAGCCAGCGTCTTAACCACCTAGCCACCGTGCCCCCTCCCCCACGAGATTGGACAGGCGACCCTACTCCTTGTCACGTACAACCAGGGATTCTTCAAAATCAATTAAGAAAAGTGTATCAGGTTTCCAACTTTTTCATGGTCTATCAATGATCTTTACATTCATATTGAAAAAAATTAGGTGGGTTGAATGAAATGTGTAGGTTTGCCCTGAAAATCAGGACAATGTCCTACTTTTCTGAGAGCCACGTGGGGGGGGGGGGGGGGGCTCAGTGAGTAGGAAGTTGACTCGCTAATCTAGAGATCGCGTTTCGATCCTTACGTTGGTCTAGAAAATTCATCAGGATTTTCCGGCGTGGTTTCCCTTTGTCAGTGGTGCAGGATATTGGGCCTGACAAGGGACAACGTGTAGTCCTTCGGATTGGATGAAAACCCGAGGTCATGTGTACACATTGTCGTACACGTAAAAGAACCCATGACACGCCCTACTCACAGATTGTACCATACTAAACGTAGGCTGCCTGCTTACACTTTATTCCGCTTGAGAACAGACACTAAGCTAGTTGACCGACATTTTAATTCCTACATCGACAATTTTAGTCGAAAACACTGAGTATACCTCCAATTTATTGGAATTTAAATGGTTAATAGTCTTTGTGTAAATGCTAGATGTGAAACGGAATAGAACCGCAAAACAAAACAATACACTAATTTTTGGATATGGCGGTCATTTAGGAGAGGAAACCGGCGGACCCGGAGAAAACACACGAGTTAGACAGGCGACACTACTCCTTGTCACGTACAAGTGGGTAATTGAAACCACGCCAGTTGACTCAATGACAGACCTTATGATACAACGCGTACGCGTTAACCATTCGACCATCCAACCCCGTCATTTAGGACAGAGATCTATTCTCAAAGTATGAGGGGATCACGTGGCTAATTGGGTAAGACGCTGGCTCGCTAGCCTGGAGGTCGGGTGTTCGATCCCTGCATTGGCCGAGAAAGTTCATCCAGATTTTCCGGCGTGGTTCCCCCTTGTCAGTGATGCAGGACGGAGGGCCTGACAAGGTCAGCTGTCTAGTCCTTCGGATGAGACGAAAAACCGAGGTCCCGTGTATACATTGGAATGCACGTAAAAATCCCTTGGCAGTTGGAATTCGATATAAGAGTAGGCGATAGTGTCGCTGCCCGGGCAAAATTTCCCTCATAGCACACTGTATGGTGTATGCCGTCTTCATTCGCCCAGTATAGGAGCAGGACAGAAGGACGTTAAACCCCATTTCATTTCAATTCATCTCAAAGTATGAAGTAGATGGAGTTCGGCATGCCGAATGAGATTGTGTATGACGTACTCGCGTGTTGAGATATCATAACTTATCACTTTATTCTTTTATATTACACAACAAATTCAGAATAAATGTATCAAATTTATGATTTAAATCGGAAACTAGACCCTCGCATTTCTTCTTCTCTTCAAAAATATAATGAACACTTTGGCCAAAATATATTAATTTGAAATCGGAGGTGACTTGAAGCTACAGGCGGTATTTGTGTTGGAAGAAATCCATCAGATAAAACAAGAGAGATCTGATTTCAAATATATATATATATATATCTATTGATGGACTTCAATCTCTGTTTGTTTTACCGTTGTGTAGGTTTTAAATATTTATACAGGATTTGGTTTCACAGAGTCAGAGAGAGAGAGAAATGGGGTTTAACGTCCACGTCAATCTTTTGTTTTACGTATTTACGGGTGTTTAGGTTTTAAACATTTATAAAGAGTTTGATTTTAAACATAAAGGATTTGGTTTCAGAGAGAGAGAGAGAGAGAGAGAGAGAGATGGTGTTTAACGTCCATGCCAATCTCTATTTGTTTTACGTATGTGTAGGTTTTAAAGATTTTTAAAGGGTTTGGTTTCAAACACGTATATAAATGCCACAGTGCTATATTCTGGGGATTGTAGGTTATTCTAATAAATGTTGAATATTCAGATATCCTTCCACAGTCTCATATAACAACTTTTGGTCATCGAAAGAATTATTAGTGAGCAGAAATTCGCCGGTGTAACTGTTATCCCTCGTCACATCAGTCAGTTATATAGAGGCATGACTCGTGTTTTTCTTTTGCGTTCGTCATTTCTGATTGTTCAAGCATTGATTACGCATCTATCGTAGCAATGATCTCAGTGTTAAAATTATATTTGGAAGGTGTTTAACCAGTTTTATCACATACATGATAATGACTGACAATACCAGTGCCGGACTGGTATGCCGAAGGCCCACCTGTCAGGTCATTCCCCCCCCCTCCCCCGCCTGGAAATTTTGAAAATTGACAACCGCAAACCCATTTTCCAAGCATTTCAGACCAAAGCTGAAGAAGGCAAATTTTTGATTTCCTGATACAATTAGATAACAGAATGACCTAAGAGCACTATCAAAAACAAAAGATGAATTACACGGTTCTCGGTATAATGAGGTCAAATTCATAAAATTATTTCCTTGTAGTACACTTCTTTTTTGTGTTGTTTGTCAGTCATTTTTTTTTATCTTTTCTTTCTCCTGTCCTTTGTCCTGTCCTCTCCTTCCTTCTTTCTTTCTTCCCCCTCTCCTTTCTATCTCTTTTCTTTTTTTCTTTTTTCTTCATAGGATTAGGCCCAATTTTTTAAGGAGCTTAGGCCCACCTGTCACGGACACTACTACTACTACCTAGTGCTTTAACGTCTGATTCCACAGAAGTGATATCGCAAACAAGACATAGGAGTGCCGAAGCTGCTTCCTGTTTTTAGAATATGATTTTGCAATCTTTCCATTTACGGCCTTAGGCCATGGAGTGGGTTTAGCGGGAAGTTCTTCCCTTTATTTATTAAAAAAACACATTATGTGGTAGTTGACCTGTGGAGACAACATATATGCGGACATATATGCGTCTCTTCTCTCGATTGGTAGGTGTCATCTTTGTGGGTTTAGTGTTTAGGTGCCAGACCCGTCTTATCGTGGTCTCCCCTTACTCCACTATCCTACTCTGTAGCGGAGGGCCTGACAAGGACAGCTGCCTAGTCGTTCGGATGGGACGAAAAACCGAGGTCCCGTGTATATATTGGAATGCACGTAAAAGATCCCCTGGCAGTTGGAATTCGATATAAGAGTAGGCGATAGTGCCGCTGCCCGGGCAAAATTTCCCTCATAGCACACTGTAGGAGCCCAGTATAGGAGCAGAACAGTAGGACGTTAAACCCCATTTCATTTCATTTCCTACTCTGTAGATTTGGTGTATTTTTAGCGGATTAGTGTTTAGATACCGAGTCCGTCTGACCTTGACCCTCCCTTACCATTCTGCACACAAAGATTCATCTACTTCATACTTCGAGAATAGATCTCTGCCCTAAATGGCCGCCATATCTAAAAATTAGTATACTTTTTTTGTAATTAGTTTCTACTCCGTTTCACATCTGTCATACACGCAAAGACTAAATAAACTTTTTCAATGGTATTAAATGGAAGCAGAATAAATCCTTAACAGAATTCTCGAAGTTTATTTTGTGTTTTCGACTAAAATCGTCGATTTAGGACTTAAAATGTTGGTCATCTAGCTTAGTGTCTGTTCTCGAGGGGAACTAACTGTAGACAGACAGCCTAAGTTTAGTATGGTGTATGTCCATCTTGGAACATAGACGTAGGGTGTTAAACACCCACTTCATTTCGGAGCCACGGTGGCTAAGTGGGTAAGACGCTGGCTCGCTGGCCTGGAGGTTGCGTGTTCTATCCCTACATTGGCCAAGAAAGTGGTTTCCCCTTGTCAGTGGTGCAAGACAAGGACAGCTATCTAGTCATTCGAGGTCCCGTGTATACATTGACGTGCACGTGAAAGATCCCTTGGCAGTTGGAATTCGATATAAGAGTAGGCCATAGTGCCACTGCCCGGGCAAAATTTCCCTCGTAGCCCGTCTTCATTAACCCATTCTGAACAGAACAGTAGTAGAACGTTAAACCCCATTTCATGTCCCACTTCATTTCATTTCTCATTCACAAATATCACTACGCCTGAGTGTGAGTTGGTCACAGATCATGTGGTTTGCTAACGGCTGTTCCGTTTCCCTCCCGACAGGAGATCAATATTAATCAGCTGAGAAAACTACTGCAGGCTATTATACTAATTACCTCCCCCTGATAATTTACATTAAGACCAGAAACCTGACGACAGGTGACACGTGGCGAGTCCATGTCGGGTTCAATGACCCTTAAGATCCATGTACAGCATTAACACGCAAATCACGGTTAATTGTGTCCCCGTCTATATAAAATATCATTCCAATGATTGACAGATACCCTCGTGACGTCACATCCGGTGCTTTTATTACTTATGACCTTGGAAATGGAAATAAAGGCCGTATGTTGAACTTCATTCGCCTGGTTGTCAGTGGTTCCCTGTAAACGAACCAGGGATAGCTGGAATGTGATACAAGAGTAGGCTGTTGTGCTGCTGCCTTGGTAGAATACCCCTCATAGCACACTGTATGGCGCATGTCCGTCTTTATCAGCCTGGTTCATACAGTAATATACACGTGAATCCACGTAATTCTTAACAATAATTGAGAGAGAGAGAGAGAGAGAGAGAGAGAGAGAGGGGGGGAACCGGGCGACCCAGCGAAAACCCTAGGATTAAAATTACGCAACTAGATTCAATGACAGATCGGAGAACCTACAGCTCATACATTAGTGGGAGTGTGAGCAATTCTTAATAATTAAAACTTCGAAATTACGATATTTTCAAACGACAGGGAAAATACATGTATTACCAAAAGTCATTGGGTGGGGTATTGGCCCCTTTAACATACTGTTGATACCCGTCTCCATTAGCCAAATCTGATTAAAATACAGATCTATATTTCGTTTCGTTTTTTATACTTTCGATGGCCTACACTACATGAAGATCTGACCGGTTGTACTGGGAGGTCGCGTCAGAGGTCATACGAGCGGCTTTTAACCCTATGACCCTGCGCCAGTTAAAATTCATCATAGATTTCGCCCTTTTTTCTTTCTTTTTTTTAGTGTTGACGTCATTACAGTTTGACGTAATTTTGAAAGTGACGTCATTATGGACAAAAGTAGTGCGTGTACATGCCATTGAATACAACCATAAGTTATTCAATGGCGGATTCATTGGCTGTATTCAATGATATTTGCTTGTATTTGCATGTAGTTATAGAATAAAACAATTATCTTTCTATTTGTGTGACAATAACTATATCAAAGTCATCATGTAAGCCGAGACATAGTCTGACCCTTGATTTAATAAACCCGATACGATGTATAATTCTTCTCTGTTGTAGCCGAAACAATGAATATATTACAGATGAAGAGTCCAGGGGTAGAACGATCTAAGTCACATTTTTGTCTTTTCGCATAAAAGGCAGAACAGACTTTTGGACGAGAACAACGAGTGGATTTAATTACAACTTCAAAATGATGTTTAATACGAATCATACTTACCAGTACAACAACTGACTTTCACTTTCAAATAAAGGGTACGATGGACGTATTTGTCCGGGAGGCCATTTCAGACGGGCCTCGGTTCGATGTGACTCGGATCGTTTTTACCCGAAATTGATTGTTCCACAGAAAGCTTATACAATTTGCTACCAGATGGCGCCATTAACTGGGGTTCATTGAAAGGGTGACTTAGATCGTTCTTCCCCGGGGCTCTTCAGATGTATTTCTTCTAGGGGATGCTGGATTCACAGTCCAGAACGTCCCGAATTGACAGAATTGCAATCTCGTAACGCGGAATTCAATTCTGTCACAATTCTGTCAGTCCCAACAACGGAGGTGGTGTGAGTAGAATCGTGACGTAATTAAAAGGTTTCGGCTGCACGGTTGGTTGAGATATTTACTAATTCAGTCGACGCATGCGCTGTAGCCCGAAATCCACCTTTTCACTCGATTGTCACTATTTTTGGAATTGAAGGAATTCAATTCCGGAACGTTCAATCGAGTACCCCACTACTGTTCCAGTAACTTAGGGCGTACTCGATTGAACGTTCCGGAATTGAATTCTCTCAATCCCAAAAATAGAGACAATCGAGTGAAAATGGGTACTTCGCGCTACAAGGCAAGCGTCGACAGGATATATTAATATCTCATCCAATCATGCAGCCGAAACCTGTTCATCGTGTTTAATTACGTCACAATTCTACTCACACCACCTCCGTCGTCGGAACTGACAGAACTGTGACAGGACTGAATTCCGCATCACTCGATTGCAATTCTGTCAATTCGGGACGTTCCGGACTGTGAATCGAGCATCCCCCTAAAAGAGGGGATTGGGTGGCCGAATGGTTTAATGCGTGTGATGTAAATCCATTCGGCACACAGAGATCCATCTACTTCATACGGAATGGAAATAAAATGATATGAAATGGGGTTTAACGTTCTACTGTTTTGCTCCGAACTGGGCTAATGAAGACGGGCATACGCCATACAGTGTGCTATGAGGGAAATTTTTCCCGGACAGCGGCACTACGACCTACTCTTATATTGAATTCCAACTGTCAAGGGATCTTTACGTGCACGCCAATGTGTACATGGAACATCGGTTTTATGTCCCATCCGAACGACTAGACAGCTGTCCTTGTCAGGCCCTCCGTCCTGCATCATTGACAAGGGAGAACCACTTCGGAAAATCTGGATGAACTTTCTCGGCCAATGCAGGGATTGAATACTTCTTACGGAGGCAGACCACCATTAAATTTCACCATCTCGGTACCGACAAATATGTAGTTCGTCTATTTAGAGCAATTCTCCTTCTGTCTCTTTTTCCCCTTTTGCATGTCCATTTTTGTTGATTGTTTGGTATAGAACGGACGAAGAGGGGTTGAATTAACATTTTCTGCCACATTTTGGTAAATATTTTGCTTACGGTGATATGTACGGCGAATAGTTACATGTTTTTAGTATGCTTTTTCAAGTTTGTGTATCTCAAAATTTTGGCAGTCAACGTACAAATTTTAGTGCAAAGACATGGTCATTTGTTCCTCTGCCTCTAGTGAAATGCATTTAGCCCAGCGAAAATTTGGGGAAAAGTTGGAGGTGGGCAAAGAGGTCAGAATTAACATTGAAGTCAATCGGGAGATTAATGGTGGTCTGCCTCCTGCCCTAAACGACCGCCAAAACCAAAAATTAGTATACTGTTTTGATTCTACTCCGTTTCACATCTGTCATACACACACAGACTAAATCAACTTTTCTCAGTCTGTTTAATCATACATTAGTTAATGGAAGCAGAATAACTATTTCTCAAAATTTTCGAAGTATGCTCATAAAAACCAACTTGTATCTCCAGTACAGAAGTCAAAATTTCGTAAGAGAGCTTTTGCATACGCAGCACCAAAAGAATGGAACAAATTGCCTCTGGAAGTTCAAAATAGTCCAAACTTTGCTATATTTAAACGACGTCTAAAACCCCTCTTGTTTACCCAAACGTTTGAACTATAATTTCAATGCTTCACTTTCCATTTGTATATTGTAACTTGACTATTCCTTTGTATTCTTTGTTTATTTGTATACATGTATGGTTTTTATAATCATATCTACATTGTAAAGCGCCACAGAGCAGTTAGATTGACTGAATGTTCAGCGCTATAGAAAACGATGATTATTATTATGACTAAACGGAGCTAACCGTAGACAGACAGTTTAAGTTTAGTATGATGTAAATTCTTCTACAATTCCAGTAACTAAAAGGAGAGGGGGTGGGGGGGGTCGACTGGTTTATCAAAAGAAATGAAATGAAATGGGGGGTTAACGTCCTACTGTTCTGCTCCCATTGGGCTCCTTGACAGTTAGAATTCGGTATAAGCCTTGACCGTAGTGCCTCTGCCTGAGCAAAATTTCCCTCATACCACACTGTATGGCGTATGCCCGTCTGAATTATCCCAGTCGGAGCAGAAAGTGGGACGTTAAACCTCATTCCATTTCATTTTCTTTCATTTCGTCAGACGTGTAGGACCTTCTCAGATCTCTTTATCAATGCCACGATATGATTTTTTTTTTTAACTTTTTACTTATTTTTTTTTTATTTTTATTCCAGAGATCTGTTTCTCTCTATCAATACCGCGATATCATTTTCATTTATTTTATTTTTTTAAATTTTTTATTCGACATTTAGTGACGAATATTATAATTCACAATTGATGGATTTCGTGCCTTGAAGTCATCAGTGTATCACCTTGTTTATTGTGATCTTTAAGCATCATATTAAAGTTAACTTGTTGCTAGCGTGCATTACGTGATTTAAACACAAAACATGATTTTATTTTAAATGAAACAGACATCTTCATGTCATTTATTTCATCATTTCTAAACACGCTCACTTTCCCGCGAGATTTCTCTGAATGAAATGAAATGAAATAGGCTTTAAGGTCCTACTGTTCTAGGGGGTTGGATGGCTGAATGGTTAGCACGTGCGCGCTGTATCATACGGTCTGCCATTGAGTCAACTGGCGGGGTTTCGATTCCCCGGTTGTACGCGACAAGGAGTTGGGTCCCTGTCCAATTTCGTGGGTTTTCTCCGGGTCCTCCGGTTTCCTCCCACTGCTAAAGACCCCTACGCGCAAGCGAATTATTGAAATAAAATTGAACCATGTGTTAGTCTCGAAGTGACCTAGCTTGTGTCGAGTGGACGTTAAACTCCATTTCTCTCTCTCTCTCTCTCCCCTCTCTCTCTCTCCTGCATACAGTGTCTTATGAGGCAAATTTTGCCCGGACAACGGCGCTACGGCCTGCTTTGAAGGGCCCAGCAGGGACAGTTTCTAGTTGTACGGATGGGACGAAAAGCCGAGGTCCTGTCTACACATTGGCGTGTAAGTAAAAGAACCCTTGGCAGTTGGAATTTGAAATAAGAGTAGACCACAGCGCTGCTGTCCGGGAAAAATTTCCCTCATAGTACACTGTATGGCGTATGCCCGTCTTTATTATCCCAGACGGAGCAGAACAGTAGGACGTTAAACCCAATTCCATTTCATTTCATTTCTTTTTATTTCATTTTGTATCATTAAACCTTGTAAGGGCACTAAGTTTGATCAAGTCTTTCGGGACGATATTTAACACAGAACTCTTCCGATAAAAAAATGGCCTCCTCTTCATGATGGATTCTCGCGAGAAATCTGTTTTTCCGGGTTATTTCCGACTTCCGCTTCACCTTCTTTGACGATCTTGAAATTTTAATAGAAATTATTATTTCACAATTTCTGTTTAATAAGTAGTGAACATTATTTATTTATTTAGTTTTATGATTTGCGATCCCTGCATTGGCCGAGAAAGTTCATCCTGATTTTTGGCGTGATACCCCCTTGTCAGTGACGCAGGACGTGCTTGTGTCGAATGGACGTTGAACTCTCTCTCTCTCTCTCTCTCTCTCTCGTCTCTCTCTCTCTCTCCATTGGCCCCTTTAGTGTAGAAAAGCAGGTCGTTATACCCCATTTCAATTCCTATAGAAGGCCTCATTTTTAACTGCATTTCATTTTTTTTTTTTTTTAACATTTCAAAAATACAATTAACTCAATTTTAAAACTTTCTGTCACAAACATATGACATTGTTATAATATTTCTACCGTTAATATATATATCTCTCTCTTTAGTACCGAAATGACTTTGCTTTTAAAACCTCATGTCTCCCCCCTCCCTCCCCCCCCTCCCCCCTCCCCCCTCCCCCTCCCTCTCTCTCTCTCACTCTCTCCTGAATGGTCACCATATCCGTCAGTCAATCTCTCTCTCGGGGGGTTGGATGGCTAAATGATTAGCGTGCGCGCCCTGTATCATAAAGTCTGTTATTGAGTCGACTGGCGTGGTTTCGAATCCCCGGTTGTACGTGACAAGGAGTAGGGTCGCCTGTCCAACTTCGTGGGTTTTCTCCGGGTCCTCCGCTTTCCTCCCACTGCTAAAGACCCCTATGCGCAAGCGAATTATTGAAATAAAATTAAACCATATGTTAGTCCCGAAATGACCTAGTTGTGTCGAGTGGACGTTAAATCCCATTTCTCTTTCTCTTCACACTGAGTCACCGTGGCTTGACTAATCACTGGCTATGTCTGGAATATATAATTTTATTGTAACTCCAATCAAAAGCAATGTTTAATTGTCGGTGTAAAAATATTTATCTAAATTCGTCTGATCTAATAGGATAGGAAACCACTGGGGACATTCTAACCAACGTCGGCCATTTTACTCCATCCCACCAATTAGCGACTGTCAAAACTAGCTGTTATCAAAACACGGATGAGCGAAGAACACGAACGGGTTTTATAAATCTCCAGGCGCCGTGTTACAATTACGGATTATGTATGGAATCCCGAAAGAATTTTGACTCAAGAATAAAAAGATTTTCTTTTGTAATGGTTAATCTAAACGCGTAAGACGCTGAATGGTTCCAATCCCCCAGATTCTAAAACAAAAGGCTTAAATATTTTTTTATTCGAAATCTGTCAAAATCTGAAAAACCTGGGTTAAGAAGATGTCTAGATAAGTGGTTGCTTGTCTTTCAAGGGATAATGAGCTTTAGAAATAAAACAGATTCCGCCATTTTTTTACTAATCTACTTCTTCTTCTGTTGGTCTTTAACTTCCGCTTCCGTCGATGGTAGTATCGCAGACAAGTTTTCTTATTTTATTATGCTTAGCTCAGAGATCTTTCCTGTGGTGTCCCAATCTGTTTCACAGAGGATTACGAAAGTCTTCTAATATCTCTGTAAAAGATGACTACCTTCAACACATGACGTCATATCACGCGGTGTCAATCATTGGCTCAATGGCGCGTGTATTGTTTATTAATACCCATTTACACTAAATAGGAAATAATTTTTACCTACAAATACGTCAAACGTCTTTATTTATTTTTCTAATACATAAAAAAAATGTTTTAGAATTTAATTTGTCGGAGGAAAAAAGTTAATATTTGTGGCTCATTAAGTCGCATCGATGTCACCCTTATCAGTGATTGTCGCGGCCTAGCGAATATTAATTGCTGATCAGTGTGGTGGTGTCCCTATCTCCAAGCCACATACACCCACACCAGGGATCGAAACCACGCCAGAGGTGATCGACCAGCTAGAGTTCGTAGCGCAACACTTTAGAAAACTAGGCCATCCCAACCCCCAATACAGGGTTCATCATTAATGGTTCAGGTTGGGTTTTATATTTAAGTCACCACCGTCCGTTCGTCCGTCAGCCCGCTCTAGAGGCTAAAGTGTTTAAATTCCTTAAATGAACAATCCTCTTATGTTTAAAGTTATCATGTTGAAATTTTCATATTGAAATTTTCGAAGTGAAATTTGCATATTGACGTTGATATATTTTAGCATCCTATAGCCACCATAACTACTCTCATTTTTTACCGCAGTTGGGGATCACGGTGGCTAAGTGGGTAAGACGCTGGCTCGCTAGCCTGGAGGTCGGGTGTTCGATCCCTGCATTGGCCGAGAAAGTTCATCCAGATTTTCCGGCGTGGTTCCCCCTTGTCAGTGATGCAGGACGGAGGGCCTGACAAGGACAGCTGTCTAGTCATTCGGATGAGACGAAAAACCGAGGTCCCGTGTACACATTGGCGTGCACGTAAAAGATCCTTTGACAGTTGGAATTCGATATAAGAGTAGGCCGTAGTGCCGCTGTCCGGGCAAAATTACCCTCATAGCACACTGTATGGCGTATGCCCGTCTTTATTAGCCCAGTTCGGAGCAAAACAGTAGGACGTTAAAGCCCATTTCATTTCATTTCATTTCATTTCTACCGCAGTTGTATAACACATGTTTCTTATAATATAACACATGTTTTGTATAATATATCACACGTTTTGTTTAATATAACACATGTTTTGTATAATATATCACACGTTTTGTTTAATATAACACATGTTTTGTGTAATATATCACATGTTTTGTATAATATAACACATGTCTTGTATAATATAACACATGCTTTGTATAATATAACACGTTTTGTATAATATAACAAATGTCTTGTATAATATAACAAATGTCTTGTATAATACAATACAAATTTTATATAATATAATACATGTTTTGTAAAATAAATTACGTACAAGCTTGTAAAATTATGCTCATTTCGGATAGTTGATACTTCATGGGTTGTTTCTCTTCTTTCATTTTTAATATTTTATAAACGCTCCCATTATCTACAAAGAATAAATATGCGAAAACAGAGTAAAATTTTATCAATCCGGCCCCGAGTTCACAAAGCATACTCAGACTTCAGTTAAGAATTTACTCAAAATTGTTCACCTTATTTTACCTAAAATATAGCCTTTTATAAAACTTTTGTTGTTTTAATGTATCAAATACATCAAAAAGAAAATATGTGCAAATTTTTGTGTTTTTGGTTCAAAGATATCTCTCATCAACAGTGATTGAAAGTTGAGTAAATTCTTAACTTAATTCTGAGAATGCTTTGTGAACTCTGGGGGCAGATGTGGGAGTTTATCATGTCTTAGTTAAACAGACCGCTACCCGTAGAGTGGAAGGGGTTAATGACGTCACACCGAGTTTCAACAGACCGCTACCCGTAGAGTTGAAGGGATCAGTGACGTCACACCGAGTTTTAACAGACCGCTACCCGTAGAGTTGAAGGGATCAATGACGTCACACCGGGTTTTAACAGACCGCTACCCATAGAGTTGAAGGGACCAATGACGTCACGCCGAGTTTCACCAGACCGCTTCCCGTAGAAATGATAGGGTCGGTGTCTTCTGTATTTCGATTGCATCAAAACGGGTTTAAACAGACTACCTGTAGTATTCAAAGGATCAATGTCTCCTGTATTACGAAAGCATCACACCGGGTTTTAACATACTTCTTCTTGTAGAGTTAATGGGGTCGGTGTCTTCTGTCTGGATGAAATTCGATAGCGTAATTCAATCTAACTGGATATGAGATATATTTATAAACGAACTAAAATAAGGTTTAACGTCCTACTATTCTGCTCCGATCTGGGCTAATGAAGACGGGCAGACACCATACAGTGTGCTCTGGGGGATATTTTGCCCGGTAGCTGCACTACGACCTATTCGATTTTTTACAATTTTTACTGTCCGTTGTCAGCCCCTCCCCCTCCCCGCCCATCCTGCACAACGGATAATGAAACCACGCCAAAACTCTAGTAACTGAGTGGGGCGGGGGGGGGGGGGTACTTTAGTGTTTTAAAAAAAAATTTAAAAAAAGCATTCGCGTGAAACCATCTTGTAGGTAATAAGAAGTAGGATTTTCTCCCACTGCTAAAGACCCATACGCTCTCTTCATTGAGTGAAGCGGCGTGGTTTCGAGTGATCTTCGTTTTTTTTCCGCAATCTTAGATTTAGATATTCTTTTTATAACAGCATGGAATGTGCGGGAGTGGAATTCTCGATTGCTCACCATTACTAATATTAATCCAGTGGAATCTAATATTGTTAATTGATGCTTAATATACCACGATTGTGTTTTCATTCAGAACATATCACACCTGTAAATCGATACATTCCACACCTGAAGATCAATTAGTGTGATATTTATCTATAATCAAATTACAGGTAGTCATAAATAGACACGTTTAAAAAAATACTACATTTATAATTTATAATTCTTTGTATTTTGCATGGATATACGGGGGTTTAAAGGTATGTTTGCGCGACTGGGCCTTTCACGTGCACGCCAGCGCGTGGACAAAACAAACAATTCAAAAACAAAGGTAATGGCAACAAAACAGATAATCCTAAATGCCAAACTTGATAGAAATGGGTTACACGTCCACTCGATTCAAACTGAATAGAGGTGTGGGAGGGGAGGGGGCAATGTATTTCCGTTTTTAGGGCATAAACATCAGAAAATGAGACCAAATATCCAGTTCAATTAAGAAATGCCATTGAAACAATTCAAATATCATAAAAATATATAATTGTAAAATGAAATCACTCGCGGTTTACGTTTTGAATATTATAATACTTAAGACCTCGCGCAATAACATTTGTGGAAAATTCGTTTTAGTTAATGATTGATTCATTCTTGAAATTCGGGAGACAAAGAAAATTTTCGGGCATATAGCCGCATCCTTCTCAACTGAGATTGACATCCTACGCCTATGTGTAGGAGTATAATTGTTGTATTTAAGCGGTTATCACTATATTGTTCCCTCCTGTAGTGGTTGTAGTTAGGTTCTCACTATATTGTTCCCTCCTCTAGTTGTTGTAGTTAGGTTCTCACTATATTGTTGTAGTTAGGTTCTCACTATATTGTTCCCTCCTTTAGCTACTGTAGTTAGGTTCTCACTATATTGTTGTAGTTAGGTTCTCACTATATTGTTCCCTCCTTTAGCTACTGTAGTTAGGTTCTCACTATATTGTTGTAGTTAGGTTCTCACTATATTGTTCCCTCCTTTAGTTGTTGTAGTTAGGTTCTCACTATATTGTTCCCTCCTCTAGTTGTTGTAGTTAGGTTCTCACTATATTGTTACCTCCTTTATACATTCTTATACATTCAGTGAAGTGCCATGGGTTCGATCCGGAACTTGTACGTGACAAGGAGCAGGATTACCTTCCCAATCTATCCTTATACGGGCGGGGTTGGATGGCCGAATGGTTAGCGCGTGCGCGTTATATCAGAAGGTCTGTTTTTGAGTCAACTGGTATGGTTTGGATTCCCCGGTTGTACGTTACAAGGAGTAGGGTCTCCTGTTCAACCTCGCGGGTTTTCGTTTTACTTGTCTTTACTACACTAGGATCTGGAAGAGTTATTATATAACCCGCATTCTGGATGATGTGAGTGATTAGCCAATGAAACGGTATGTTACGGCGAGTTTTTAGCGCGGGGTACACGTTAGTGTGGGTAGCCCACTAGAAACATCAACGCTAATTGGTTAATCGAATGTCTGACGTCATAGGGTCAAAAACCGCTCGTATGACCCATGATGCGACCTCCCACTTCAACTGGTCAGATCTTCATGTAGTAGAGGCCATCGAAGGTATAAAAAAAACGAAACGAAATATAGATCTGTATTTTAATCAGTTTGACATAAACCTGTTTTGCAGGATAAATTGACTAGTATAAATATGATCCCTGCATTGGCCCAGAAAGTTCATCGGGATTTTCCAAAGTGGTTTCCCCTTGTCAGTGGGGCAGAACGGAGGGACAGCTGTCTAGATCTTCGGATGAGACGAGAAACCGAGGTCCCGTGTATATATTGAAATGCACGTAAAAGATCCCTTGACAGTTGGAATTCGATATAAGAGTAGGCCGTAGTGCCGCTGTCCGGCCAAAATTTCCTTCATAGCACACTGTATGGCGTATGCCCGTCTTCATTAGCCCAGTATAGGAGCAGAACAGTAGGACGTTAAACCCCATTTCATTTCATTTCAGATATAAATATATATAAACCTATTTTACAAGGTATCGATATATCGAAAAACAAAACCAATTAAATCTTAAAGTAAAGGGAAATAATTTACTAAAGGACGGAAATGATCGGGAAGGATTAATGAATTTCTTTTGTCCGTCATATAAGCGGTATATTATTATAATATGCCTGTCTGGAAGCTGAAATAAACCGAATGGAAGCAATGCACGCGCCATTGAGCAAATGATTGACGACGTGATGTGACGTCACGTGTTGAAAGCAGTCATCTTTTACAGAGTATTCCTCTGAGAAACATATCTGGAAGCTCTGGTTAAAATTGGAATAATTCACTCTCCTTTGAAGTTTGTATTTTATGTAGGGTGTCGCGGTGACTCAGTAAGACACTGGCTCGCTGACATGGAGGTCTCGGGTTCGCTCCCGGTGTTTTCTAGTCGTCCGAACGGGACCAAAAAACGCATTTCCCTCATAGCACCCCACATGGCGTTAGCCGAGTCGGAGCAGAACAATTGGACGTTAAACCCCATTCCATTTCATTTCATTTTTTGTTCCATAAAATGCCTGGACTCTGTTCATTACGAGGCCCCTGTTAGTACCACCTGTCAGTACCTGTCAGTGCCACCTGGATATAAGAGGATCATTAGATCCTTTCTTATTATGCAAGAGTGTCGTCAAATCGTCAGTTGTCTTGCATTCGTATGTGTAAAAAAAAACTGCATAGTCACGCGATGAATTAAATGAATTACCAGCCGACGTAAATGTCATAGTTAAACATGTATTATGCAAGAGCTAAATCTGATGATCGAGGCTAGGCCTAAAATTCAATCGCTAAATTCTCGGTTCGCAGTGGACGAATTTCAGCAAATTTCCTCTATATTACCTATTTTTGAACTAATATAGCGAGAACTGCCAGCTCTTTATCTAATCTTTAATTAAACACACGTAGCGCCACGTGATCAATTTCACTAATTTCCTAGCTTCACATCACGTGCGGAAGGATATGTAGGAAATGGCGGCCATTTCTTCCTGCATTCTAATAAAAGAATCCATACAAGCAGATCGAATAAATAATAAAAGCCGAGGTAATCCGAATCGACTTGTTGATTTTAAATAATGTCTTTGTGACCATCTTTCTGAATGAATATAATCTATCCTAATTTTATTATACTTTCTAATATTTACATATTTCCATAGTAACAAATACATATTTATATAAGTATGGCAGGAATTATTCCACATACGTCATATAGCAGACTAATTATTAGAGCATTGGCAGGCGCGGATCCAATTTTTTTGTGGTGGCGAACAATTTGCGGGAAAGGAGAACAAAAATACTTAAAAATGGTAGTGATCCCCGTCGTAATTTACTCCGAAACGAGCCGGTTTGTGACTTGGTTGATTGCTCGTCTGTCCACCCACCGAGGGTCGGGATTCGCACTCCCAAGTGGGGGCAGCACGCCCCCCCCCCTTTCTGAAAATCCTGGATCGCCCCTGATTGGCTCTGTATTTTAATGGAGCCACGGTGGCTAAGTGGGTAAGACGCTGACTCACTAGTCTAGAGGTCGGGTGTTGGATCCCTGCATCTAGTCGAAAAAGTTCATCGGGATTATCCGGCGTGGTTTCCCCATGACAGTGGACGGAGGGCCTGACAAGGACAGATGTCTAGTCGTTCGGATGGGACGAAAAACCGAGGTCCCGTGTATACATTGGCGTACACGTAAAAGATCCCATGGTATAGTTGAAATTCGATATAAGAGTAGGCCATAGTGCCGCTGCACGGGTAAAATTTTCCTCATAGCACACTGTATGGCGTATGCCCTTCTTCATTAGCTCAGTAGAAGCAGGCCAGTAGGACGTTAAACCCCATTTCATTTCATTTCTGTACTTTAATCAGATCACATCTTCACTAGCCAGATTGGCTTAAAGGGCAATATTGGTGCCAGTCATTATCACATCTTCACTAGCCAGATTGACTTAAAGGACAATATTGGTGCCAGTCATTATCACATCTTCACTAGCCAGATTGGCTTAAAGGACAATATTGGTGCCAGTCATTATCACATCTTCACTAGCCAGATTGGCTTAAAGGACAATATTGGTGCCAGTCATTATCACATATGTGATAGAGCTGGTTAAACACATTCCAAATATAATTTTAACACAGAAATGAAATGGGGTTTAACGTCCTACTGTTCAGCTCCTAACCTGGGCTAATGAAGACGGGCATACGCCATACAGTGTGCTATGAGGGAAATTTTGCCCGGGCAGCGGCACTATCGCCTACTCTTATATTGAATTCCAACTGCCAAGGGATCTTTTACGTGCATTCCAATGTATACACGGGACCTCGGGTTTTCGTCTCATCTGAAGGACTAGACAGCTGTCCTTGTCAGGACCTCCGTTCTGCACCACTGACAAGGGGAAACCACGTCGAAAAATCCAGATGAACTTTCTCGGCCAATGCAGGGATCGAACACCCGACCTCCAGGCTAGTGAGCCAGCGTCTTAACCACCTAGCCACCGTGGCTCCAATTTTAACACAGAGATCATTGCTACGATAGCTGAGTAATACAGGTTTCCTTAATCGGAAGTGACGAACGCCAAAGGAAAACACGAGTCATACCTTGGTCTTGGAAGGAATTATTAGTGAGCAGAAATTCGGCCGTGTATCTGTTATCACTCGTCACATCAGTCAGCTATATAGAGGTATGACTCGTTTTTTCCTTTGGCGTTCTCTGTGTTAAAATTATAATTGGAACGTGTTTAATTAGTTCTATCACATATGTGATAATGACTGACACCAATATCGTCCTTTAAGAAAGTAGGACGTTCAATCCCATTTAATTTCCTATAACAGGTCCCGTTTCAATTTCATTTCATTTCTGAAAAAAAGGATTGAAATAGCCAGACGTTTTTCCAATACAACCAACTCAATTTTAAAACTTTCCGCCACAAACATATGCCATTGTTATTATAATATTTCTACCGTTAAAAACTATCAGACACCAAGACACCATTTAACGACAGTTTATCGCTTCATGTTAAATAAATGTATTGCGAATTCTCAGATGGTTTGAGACGAGAAAACAACTCAATTTGTTTAATCTTAAAGATACTTTAACTAGGAACTAAATCTGTCTATTGCAAATCCATCTTTATTCCTTTTCTTTTTTTCTGGGGGGGGGGGGTATATAACTTATTAAACATACATGCGGGTCTTTCTTTAGGTCTGACATGTTATCTAAATTATTAATTAGACATTAATTAACTTATCAAGACCATAATCAATCCTCGATGTCATTGCTAGCCTGCGATGTTTATTGGATTAGGTTCCGATTTGCTGTTCGACTTCATAATTTAATCAAGAAATGGATACTCAAGATTATGTTTTTTATCCTACCGACTTTAGTAATGATGATCGAGGCTAGGCCAAAAATTCAGTTGCTAAATCCTCGGTTCATATTGGATCAATTTGACTGAAATGTTCGGCAAATTCCCTTTAGAGTATCTAGTTTTTAACTATTATAGTGCGCACTGCGAGCTCTTTATCTAATCTCCCATAATGTATATGTAATGTATCTTTAATAAATATCTCTGTATGACATTATTAATTAGACATTTATTCACAAGACAAAGAGAGAGGGGGTTAAAATGGGGTTTAACGTCCACTCGACACAAACTAGGCCTTTTCGGGACTAACACATGGTTCAATTTTATTTCAATAATTCGCTTGTGCGTAGGGTTCTTTGGCAAAGGGAAGAAACGGGAGGACCCGGAGAAAACCCACGAGGTTGCACAGGTGAACCTACTCCATGCCACGTACAACCGGAAAATCGAAACCAGACCATTTGACTCAATGACAAACCTTATGATACAGCGCGCACATGCTAACCATTCTGCCATCCAACCCCCTCACACGACAAGCATATTTTCAGATGACCGATATGTTGAGTGGATTAGCGAATGCGTTATTTAAGAGTTGACTCTGGGGGCTTCAAGCGTTGTATAGATGGGGTCTTGATCAATCGGTAAAACTTTCGTTTTCATGGGGCTCACTCGGCAAACCTCAGCAGATTCCAGTACCCTACATCTAGCCTCGGCTGTATGACGAAGTCCACCATTGGAACTACTTTCAAGTTCCTGGGTTACCAACGGTGTTGCCCATGACGACACATTTGAAGAATGTTTTATCATACAAATATTTCAAAGTCTGAGGCTGTTTTTTATTCAAGTTTATCCGATTTTCTTCAAACAAGAACAACTTTGCACTAAAAATTCTACACACGCTTCGAACAACGCAATTTTTAAAAGCGGCAAGTTTTCCTAATAAGTAAACCGGTGCCGCATCGCAATTATATAGGCGTAGGTACGTATCACTTACCGTCATACAGTCGAGGCTAGATGTAGAGTAACGGAATCTGCCGAGGTTTGCCGAGTGCATGAGGCTGACAGTACAGGGACATTGTACTTGTTGGCGTGTAGGCTACGTAAGAGAACCCTTGCCAGTTAGAAAACCCAATCGACTGTTGGGACTTTTGATCAAATTGCTAACTAATATCAAACTTGAATATCAGATTTTTTTAATACATCGTGAATGTTTAAATATACATTATGCAAGAGCTGAATCTGCTTATTGGGGGTCTTTCTTTAGGCCTTAAATGTTATCTAAATTATTAATTAGACATTTATTAACAAAACATGCCCATAATCAACTCTCGATGCCATCGGATAGGTTCGATTTAAGTAGATTAGAACGGTTCAACCATTTAATTATATAATCTAAGCTTCGAACAACCAGAACAGTGGTTACAATCAGTGCACACATCTTGTCAAACTTTAAAAGTCTGATATCTTAAATGATATTTTCAATATATTTATTTTTCATTATCTATTTTTTAACTATTATAGCACGAACGGGCAATTCTTTATCTCAATCTAACATAATGTTTCTTTAAAATAGAAACAAATAAAAATATATAATAAACGGTCGTTTTCTTATGAAGAAAAATATTGGCTAACGTATCTAATAATCCTAAAATGTCGACTTCCAAATGAAAAATTAACTTTTATTGTTAGTTAAATTTGTCTTTACTTTCAAGCCTTGACAAATTGATACGTTTTTTTATTATTATTATTTTGACATAAAATCTCGCCATCATAATGACCTATCTCTTTCTAAACATAGCAACACATTTCATCTTACGTTATCCAATTAAAATGCTTGACACAAACCATTCGTTATTAATTGCCTTTAATCATCACCTAGTAACGTCAGCGCGAGCATCCCATGTCATCACTTAGCAACAAGCGCACGAGCACCCTATCATAATTTTTCATTGTTTTGAAAAATGAAGTCTGTCTAATAATTTCAAATGGTAATCACAATTGTCACACGGGCGTTCAAAACTGGTGACATTAGACGAAATCCGTGGTATTGGTAATACCCCCGTCAAACCGGGGTGGCGTCCTTACTGTGGTGCTACGGCGACGGAAAATGGTCTCAGAGCGCGTCAAGATCGCCATAAGCGTGGTAAAATCGGGATATCGTGCTGTGGTCTCCATAGTCGACAATGATCGCTGAGTCACGGAGTTTGTTTTGAGCATGTTCTAAACAATCGCCAAGGTTCTGCGATCTGATCTTGAAAGCTGTGAGAACGCGCCTTTTTTCTAGTTTTAATTTATTTTAGACATTTTCTAGTGTTGTGTTCACGTTTGCCGGCGACCTTTTGCATCTTCTGGTCGCCGTACGGTCGCAGCAACGCAGTAAGGACGAACCCCCACCCCCCCACCCCGGGTCTGACGGGGGCATTAGAGGTGTGCTAGTTCAGCTCTGAACGTAGGTCTCATTACAATCGCCATATACGTGTAAATTACAAAACTTGAAAAAGTTGTATTCTCATAGCTTTCCACTTCAAATCGCAGAACCTTGGCGTTTGTTTTGAGCATGCTCAAAACAAACGTCGTGATCTGGCGATCATTGGCGACCATGGTGACCACATCACGATAGCTGTCGTTTCCACCACGCTTATGGCGATCTTAACGCGCTCTAAAACCATTTTCCGTCGCCGTAGCAGCGAAGTAAGGACGCCACCCCGGTCTGACGGGGGTATTACAAATTGTAGTATCGCCAGCGCAACCTGTGCGCTTTGTAAGTGCTTACACTCGTCTCCCATCTCTTTGATGAATTATGGTGGTCACGGTGGCTAAGTGGATAAGACGCCGGATCGCTCGCCTGAAGGTCGGGTATTCGATCCCTGCATTGGCCGAGAAAGTTCATCCAGATTTTTCGACGTGGTTCCATTTATCAGTGGTTCAGGACGGGGGGCCTGACAAGGACAGCTGTCTTTTCGTTCGGATGCGACGAAAAACGAAGCCCCGTGTATACATTGACGTGCACGTAAGATCCTTTGGCAGTTGGAATTCGATATAAGAGTAGGCCATTGTGCCGCTGCCTGGACGAAATTCCCCCCATAGCACACTGTATGGCATATACCCGTCTTCATTAGCCCAATATAGGAGCAGAGCAATAGGACGTTAAACCCCATTTCATTTCATTTCATTTCATCTATGAAAAACAGATTTTTAATTCTCGATCATTCTGTTTCAACTCCCTAGATACGTATTGGACGATTTCACCGTTTCCTTGTGATTTCTTTCAATCTTGGTTCGTACATAAGTAACTCTTACATTGGCTGGATGAATTTAAACAAATCCGATTTGATTGTTTGGAGTCCAGGGGGAACTGCTTAAGACGTCGACTCGTTCGCATCATCGCGTGACATTTTTCACGAGAGACTGCGGCAATCGAGCTACTTCGCGATGTTTTTAAACGAAGGGTGAAAAGGCCGACGATCAACTTAATTTAAACTGACAACTGAAAATAAATGGACTGTTTAACCCTGGGGTCACTGGCTATCTTAACAAACTCGACGCGGTGCCCTCTGTGAGATAATTAGACGATTGTCATGGAAACAGAGAAATCTACGGTAGACCAATTAAAAGGAGTTTAGAAAGGATTGAATGAATATTGTTAAAATGGCGTTTGTATCTACCGATCTATTAAATGTTGGCGGATGTTGTTTATTACACAATCAAATGGGTTTCTATAAACTGATGTTTATTACATGGCGGCGGGCAATTCGGCAGATAAAGTCCGTATCAGCGATAATTCCATTATTCAAATTCGCTTTAAGAAATTAAAAAAAACAAAATCCTGAATATCTGTTGTCTAATAGCATTTAAGTACACTACATAGATGACTGTTAGCGTCGCTATGAAAAGACAGCTAGCGTGGCGATATTTAGACGTGGCTGCTCGTGTCGCGATGTAGCGGCATGACAATAAGTGTTGCGAAGTACAGACATGACAGTAAATGTTGCGATGTACAGACATGACAGCTAGTGTCGCGGTGTAGCGACATGACATCTAGTGTTGTGATGTAGAGACATGACAGCTAATGTCGGGATGTAAAGACATGACAGCTAATGTCGCGATGTAAATACATGACAGCTAATGTCGCGATGTAGAGACATGACAGCTAGTGTCGCAATGTAGAGACACGACAGATACTTTGTTCCATCTCACACCTTGTGTGTTTTCTCTGGGTTCTCCAGATGTCAAAGAGTGCTGCTCATGCCAGTTGATAAAATAAAGTTATACAGCTCAAGACAAGTCGTAACAATTTAATATATACTAATCTTACCGCTCAAGACAGATCGTAATAATCTAATATATAGTAGTCTTATCAAGACAACTCGTAACAATTTCATACTAGTCTTACAAAAGTAACAATTTAATACTAAAGGCAATTTGCTGTAAATGTCAGTGAAATTGATCCACCCTGAACCGAGTATTTAGCGATTGAATTTTGGGCCAAGCACTGGGAGAGATGACATCGGTGCAAGTAAATTAGCTCTCAATACTCTCTGCTGTCTCTCTCGCTCTCTCTCTCTCTCTCTCTCTGATGAAGGTACGAATAATCTAGGATTAAATCTGTGAACTAAACAAGTTCGAACATTAAGTCTCTTTGATATCTCAAGTCTCTTTGGTTTGGATTCCCCGGTTGTACGTGATAGGGTCCAACGGTTTTCTTCCACAACTGAAGACCCCTACGCACAAGCGAATTATTGAACCTAAACTTGAATGTGGTTCTCTCTCTCTCTCTCTCTCTCTCTCTCTCTCTCTCCCTATTGATATTTCTTCTTGTCTGATCATCAGTAATAAATGGTTGATATCAGTATGAATTAGTTGCATGTTACATATTGAGTTGTCTGATTGTCTATAGATAACATCACAGATAGAATCATACAACAACATTGTTGACACCCAGCACGTCATATCATACATACAAAAAGATCGCGTGGTGGTGGGCGAGTGTTCACGGCACTGGAGTGGGCGAAAAGGATTTCAGGGGCGGGTCCAGGATTTTCAGAAGGGGGGGGGGGGAGGGCGTGCTGCTCCCACTTGGGAGAGACGGGCAAATAACCAAGTCACCAAACAGTTCGTTTCGGAGTAAATTACGATTTCCAACCTAAACTGACTAGGGAACACTAACCCTAACCATCGAGCCCCCCCCCCCCTCTGGATCCGCACCTGGAAACGTCACTGAAATGTTTGGGGAATCCCATGTAAATGACGTCAAAGGTGAGGAGTTCTATTTACAGCATGGAGCCCGACAATGTTTACGTTCAGTCGCCGCCTTTTTATAACAACACCATGTCCCAAAAATCTGTCATTTGCAAGCTGAATTTGCAGCAACAAGAGTGAGTGATTGACTTAGTGGCCGAGAACTCGTGTTTATACACCAGAAAATAAACATCCCGTTGGGCACACGTCACAAGAAAAAAGACTCTGCGGAAACCCTGCGAAAAAAGTCGCCCATTGAGAAAACGCGCGCGGAAGCACTCACATGGAAACGATCCCATTACAATGAGAGCACCGTGTTGACCAGATTAAACCGCGTTTTATTCCTGTACATCTTTAACCACCAATCGGATTAAAACACAAAATGAAATGAAATGAAATGGGGTTTAACGTCCTACTGTTCTGCTCCGAACTGGGCTAATGAAGACGGGCATACGCCATACAGTGTGCTATGAGGGAAATTTTGCCCGGGCAGCGGCACTATCGCCTACTCTTATATCGAATTCCAACTGCCAAGGGATCTTTTACGTGCATTCCAATGTATACACGGGACCTCGGTTTTTCGTCTCATCCTTGTCAGGCGCTCCGTCCTGCATCACTGACAAGAGGGAACCACGCCGGAAAATCTGGATGAACTTTCTCGGCCAATGCATGGATCGAACATCAGACCTCAAGGCTAGCGAGCCAGCGTCTTACCCACTTAGCCACGTGATCCCCTGATTAAAACACAGATCTGATTTCATTTCGTTTTTTATAGTTAAAAATTTCGTTTTACTTGTCTTTGCTACACTAGGATCTGGTAGAGTTGTTATATAACAGGTGTTCTAGTTGATGTGAGGAATTAGCCAATGAAAAGATCTGTTACGGAGAGTTCTTGGCGTGCTCTGCACGGAATTGTGGGTAAGCCCCTAGAAACGTCAACGCTGATTGAATAATCAATGTCTGACGTCATAGGGTCAAAAGCCGCTCGTATGACCCCTGACGGGACCTACCAGTACAACTGGTCAGATCTTCATGTAGTGTAGGCCATCGAAGGTATAAAAAAGCGGGGGGGGGGGGGTGGCCGAATGGTTAGCACGCGCGCGCTGTATCATTAGGCCTGTCATTGAGTCAACTGGCGTGGTTTCGATGCCCCAGTTGTTCGTGACAAGGAGTAGGGTTGCCTGTCCAACCTCGTGGGTTTTCTCCGGGTCTTCCGGTTTCCTCCCACTGCTAAAGACCCCTACGCGCAAGCGAATTATTAAAATAAAATTAAACCATATGTTGGTCCCGAAATGACCTAGTTTGTGTCGAGTGGACGTTAAACCCCATTTCTCTTTCTCTCTCTATAAAAAAAACGATACATTGATCTGTATTGTAATCAGACTGTTTAACCAGAATTTAAAATGGCGGAAGAATCGACGGTGTACTATCTGTATATCTGACAGTTGCGATTACCGAACGTATTGAAGACATTCTGTGTATTGATCTTAGACCGATATCATTCCTGGTTTGAGAAATTTATCTGAGACAAGATGATTGTTATAATGATAATGTTTTTTTATTGTCACATGGCGATTAGTAAAACAGGCAGATTCTATTTTAAAACCAAACAATCTATTCTTTCATCTTCTCACTGACAGTTCAATTAAATACATTTAAACATATTCACTGGTCGTCATTCTTCACGGGAGGTTGGTTGGTCGAATGGTTAACGCGTGCGCGTTGCATCATAAGGTCTGTCATTGAGTCAAGTGGCGTGGTTTTGATTCTCCACTTGTACGTGACAAGGAGTAGGGTCGTCTATCCGACCTCGTGGGTAATCTCCGGATCCTCCTGTTTTCTCCCACTGCTAAAGACCCCTACATGCAAGCGAATGAAAGAAATCTTGACAGTTAGAATTTGATATTTATATACGAGTGGGCCATGGCACCGCTGACTGGGCAAAATTTCTCTCATAGCACGGTGTATGCCCGTCTTCATTAGCCCAGTAGGTGCACAAAAGTAGGAAATGAAGACAGGCATACGCCATACAGTGTGCTATGAGGGAAATTTTCCCCGGACAGCGGTACTACGGCCTACTCTTATATCGAATTCCAACTGTCAAGGAATCTTTTACGTGCACGCCAATGTGTACACGGGACCTCGGTTTTTCGTCTCATCCGAACGACTAGAAATTTGTCCTTGTCAGGTCCTCCGTCCTGCATCACTGACAAAGGGGAACCACGCCAGAAAATCAGAAAAGAAGGCCTATAAACCCCATTTCATTTCATTTACAAATATCCGTAGGTTAAACTCTTGTGTTACATTAAATGTTTAATAATACATATATTTCCTTTTGTTTATTTTGAAAACAAACAGAATCGTGTATCATATCAGTCTGTTAGTCATAAACAATACACCTCTAAAAGTCTTGATTTGAGTTTTAATGAGTCTTTGTTTGTGTTGTATCGTGCATGACGTGTGTGAGGAAAATAACAATTAGTTTTTACTGTAAATATTATATCACTTTTTAGGCTTACTTTACTTTCATTTTGAAAATATTTTTCGTTTCTTTAAAGATTTAAAGAAGCGATACTATTTTCAATGAGACATAAGAGTTTACTTATAAATTAGATTTGACCTGATGACGTGATATAAGTAAAACGGGGTATAAATTAGACTTGATAACGTGATATAAGTTAAATGTGATATAAGTTAGACTTGATAAATTAGACGCGATGACAAGTAAGGTAGACGTGATGACGTGCTATATGTTAAACGTGATATAAGTTATACGTGATGACGTGATATAAGTTAGACGTGATGTCGTTATATAAGTTAGACGTGATATAAGTTATACGTGATGACGTGATATAAATTAGACGCGATGTCGTTATATAAGTTAGACGTGATTTAAGTTAGACGTGATGACGTTATGTAAGTTAGACGTGATGTGAGTTTGGGTTAGACGTGATATGAGTTAGGTATGGTGACGTGATATGAGTTAGACGTGATATGAGTTAGATGTAATATTAAATAGTCGTGATATGAGTTAGATGTGGTATGAGTTAGATGTGATATGCGTTGTGATATGAGTTAGACGTGATATGAGTTAGGTATGGTGACGTGATATGAGTTAGACGTGATATGAGTTAGATGTGATATTAAATAGTCGTGATATGAGTTAGATGTGATATGCGTTGTGATATGAGTTAGACGTGATATGAATATGACATAAGAATATATGCCGTGCAGATAGATCGTTGAACCTGAAGTAGTATAATTACGAAACCGGAAGTGGTAGTACAGTGCCAGCAGGTCTATGTCATTCCCCAACTCGAGCTACCCAAACAAACAGGCAATGGAATGGTAACAGGTGGGATTCACGGTGGTTAAGTGGGTAAGACGCTGGCTCGCTATCCTGGGGGTCGCGTATTCGATCTCTGCATTGGCTGAGAAAATTCATCCAGATTTTCCTGCGTGGTTTCCCCTTGTCAGGAAGGCCTGACAAGGACAGCTGTCTAGTGGTTCGGATGGGAAGAAACCCCGTGGCATGCACGTAAGAAATCCCTTAGCAGTTGGAATTCGATAAAAAAAAAAAAGTAGGCCATAGTGCCGCTACCCGGGAAATATTTCCCTCATAGCACACTGTATGGCGTATGCTAATCTTCATTCGCCCAGTCAGCACAGCACAGTAAGACGTTAAACCTCATTGTATTTTACCCGAGGAAAGTGTCGAGGGGTATGTTGTTAAGTCAACTGGTGTGGTTTCGATTCCTCGGTTGTACGTGACAAGGAGTAGAGTCGCCTGTTCAACCTTCTGGGTTTTCTCCTTGTCCTCCGGTTTCCTCCCACTGCTAAAGACCCTTACGCGCAAGCGAATTATTGAAATAAAATTGAACCATATGTTAGTCCCGAAATGACTTAGTCTGTGCCGAGTGGACGTTAAACCCCATTTCTCTCCGAAGAAAGTGTCAATTTCTCTTTAAAGATGATTATTGTATTTGTTTTGTTGTGTTCCATCTCAGTGATGTCACCGTTCTGTGTGTATATATATTTAAAGACGATCGTTGTATATGTTTTGTTGTGTTCCATCTCAGTGATGTCACCGTTTTGTGTTTATATATATTTAATCGTGGAGTTAAAATCAACAATAAAACATGGTTCCATTAGCTGATGTGCATTGTATCATAGGTCTGTCATTGCAAATTGCAAATTAATCAGCAGTAAATATTCACTTGGTCACTACAGTCACTGAGAGGGAAGACATCGGTGCGAGTAAATTAGCTCTCTCTCTCTCTCTCTTTCTCTCTCTCCCCGGTAAAGACACGAACAATCTAGGATCAAAGCTGTGAACTCGTCTTGAACATAAGGTCTCTTTGATCTATGTCTATTTTTCAGTTTACCTGCATCAATAATAAACGACTTTTTAGAGAAATGTTCAAACCATATACATTATTAACGATCTTTCACTGTAAAAGACGTCTATTGTCTACCATCTCGAAAGCCTTTGTCGAATTGACGGGTCAATGATTCAATTATGGAAAACAAACATCGCGAAAATATGTTATTAATGTGCCAATAAGTGAACGGATGGGTAGCGAAGCCGTCAAAATTACACAAATTGTGATAATGGTGTCAGTAATAATTCATGCGTCGTGAAAGGTTCGGTCTTGTGATCGCCAGTGAAGGGTTCGGTTTCATTTTCTTCATCAAAGAAAATAATTATTTGTTAAAGTATGTTTTACAGCGACAATACGTCCATATAAGTGTGACAAAGTGATCTTTACCTTTCATCAAATTGAACGATCATTTAGGTGCATAGAACTTTATGATAATTTTGATAATATATGATATTGACGTTGCACCTCTGTATAAACTTCTGTTAAGGCACGGACTAATTAATTCAATAGTCCTTTACAAGCTACACATGATCGGTGTGTAACACTCGGCACAACTTTATGACTTCAAAGGAAATACGCAAGGCAGTTACAGATACCATAATTTGATAAATAAACAATAATAAAGATCTTATCAATTTATGCTGATCTTCTGTTATCTGTAGTGTTACATAAGTCAAAATAATTTGACGTCATTAAACATGCATTATGGAAGAGCTAAATCTGTCTATTGCAGGTCTTTCTTTAGGTCTTAAATGTTATCTAAATTATTAATTAGACATTAATTCACTTATCCAGACCATAATAAACTCGCGATGTCATCGTTAGCCTGCGATATTTAGTGGATTTCAATGCGTTTTGTGATGGATGATTTAACGTATAAATGGATAATCGAGACTTTGTTTATTATCGTACCATAGGTAGTAATGACGTCCGAGGCTAGCCTAAAATTGAATCGTCAATATCTCGGTTCAGAGTGAAGCGATTTGACTGAAATTTTCAGCATATTCTGTTTTCATTATCTATATTTTACTTATTATAGCGAGAACTTTCGGATCTTTATCGAATCTTACCTAATGAACCTTTAATCAGCTTTGTTGACTTTAGAAATTATCAGAAATGAAGTGAAATGAAATGGGGTTTAACGTCCTACTGTTCTGCTCCGAACTGAGATAATGAAGACTGGACTCGGGTTTTCGTCCCATTCGAAAGACTAGACAGCTGTCCTTGTCAGACTCTTCGTCCTGCACCATTGGCAAGGGGGAACTAGGCCCGAAAATCTGAATGAAGTTTCTCAGCCAATGCAGGGATCGAACACCCGACCAGGTCTTTTTTTTTAACTCCATGCTGGACGTGGGTAGTATTTTAACTCCATAATGGACGTGGGTGGTATTTTAACTCCATAATGGAAGTGGGTGGTATTTGAACTCCACAATGGACGTGGGTGGTATTTGAACTCCATAATAGACGTGGGTGGTATTTGAACTCCACAATGGACGTGGGTGGTATTTGAACTCCATAATAGACGTGGGTGGTATTTTAACTCCATAATGGATGTGGGTGGTATTTAACTCCATAATGGACTTGGGTGGTATTTAACTCCATAATGGACGTGAGTGGTATTTGAAATCCATAATGGGCGTGGGTGGTATTTTAACTCCATGGACGTGGATGTTTTTTCTTTTAATTAATAACTACATTGTTTTCTTTTCATTTCAGAATGAAGAGTCACGTGACGTTATTTGCTTGTGTTTTATTGGCTGTATGTGTATATGAAAGTGAGGCGGAATGCGTGAGTGTAGTGGGATGTATGAGAGACCTATTTGTCTGTAAAAGAAACGAACTAACCCAGAATCTGGCCGTGGACTGCTGTAAGGTCTACAGGGACTGCTATTTTGAATGTAAACCAACCTCCCGATCTCCACCGTAAGTATTGTACTGCAAAGTGTTAATTATGATATGTTAGTCAGCAAAGGCTTAATTTTATTAACACTGCGTTGCTTTGTCACGTTCTCTCACCATTCAAATCACTTTTTATTTACGCTTTTTGACCTCGTCGAGTACATTAGAGGAGTGGGGTCACGTTCCAAGTGGCACTTAGTGGGTGCTTGCACTTTGATCTAACTCAGTCTTATAACGCTACTCACTCTTACATTCAATGTGACGTCATTTCTTGTGAGGTAACTACACCACATTACTTACTGGCGCATTCTTATGTTCATTGGGGGTCACGGTGGCTAAGTGGGTAAGACGCTGGCTCGCTAGCCTGGAGGTCGGGTGTTCGGGTGTTCGATCCCTACATTGGCCGAGAAAGTTCATCAGATTTTCCGGCGATGTCCCCCCTTGTCAGTGATTCAGGACCGAGGGCCTGACAAGGACAGCTGTCTAGTCTTTCGGATGGGACGAAAAACCGAGGTCCCGTGCAAAATTTCCCTCGTTGCACACTGTATGGCGTATGCCCGTCTTCATTAGCCTAGTAGGAGCAGAACAGTAGGACGTTAAACCCCATTTCATTCCATTTAATTTCATAAAACAACGCAGTGTTAATATTATATAGACTTGTTTATTTAGTCTCTTATTTTTATATACAAAGTAGTGTTAATAGCATATAGACTTGTTTATTTAGTCTCTTATTTTTGTATACAAAGCACTGTGAATAGCATAATATAGACTTGCTTATTTAGACTCTTATTATTATATACAAAGCAGTATGAATAGACTTTATTTATATACTACTAAACACACGAGAGTTTAAGCACATACATTTCACTGCACATAACTAGGAGTATAGTTTGTTTTAAATTGGACTTAACGCCCGAACATACCAACAAGTTAAATATAGAGATTAATACCACGCGCAACCAAAACTACTTTTATTTTAAATTCTTAATTATGACCATTTGACGTTTGTGTTGGCTTCTCAAAGACTAGAGGGGGAGTGGGGGGTAGCGCGTGCGCGTTGCAGCATAAGGTCTGTCATTGAGTCAACTGACGTGGTTTCGATTCCCTGGTTGTACGTGACAAGAAGTAGGGTCGCCTGTACAACCTCGTGGGTTTTCTCCGGGTCCTCCGGTTTGCTCACACTTGTAAAGCCCCTACGCGCAAACGAATTATTGAAATAAAATATAACTATATGTTAGTCCCGAAATGCTCTAGTTTGTGTCGAGTGGACGTTAAACCCCATTTCTATCTCTCTCAAAGGCTGCTATTTTTATTTTGGACTTTTAATTCGTTTCGTTCTCGCTATGGCATGTCTGCATGAATATAATGGATTAACATAACACATCACGTCTACTCGACGACGGTCCCCCCTTGTCGGTGATGCAGGGCGGAGGGCCTGACAAGGACAGCTGTCTAGTCGTTCGGATGGGACGAAAAACCGCGATCCCCTGTACACATTGGCGTGCACGTAAAAGATCGCTTGACAGTTGGAATTCGATATAAGAGTAGTCCGTAGCTCCGCTGTCCACGCAAAATGTCCCTCATAGCACACTGTATGGCGTATGTCCGTCTTCTAAGCCCAGTTCGGAGCAGAACAATGGGAAATTAAAATCCATTTCATTTCAATTTTACTCGACAACGACTAATATTAATTTTGCCTACCCCCGCCTGTCCTCCTCCTTCCCACATCCCCCTACCCTCGCCCGTCCTCCGCCCCTCCCTTAACCCCTACCACCGCATGTCCTCCACCCTCCCACATCCCCCTACCCTTGCCCGTCCTCCGCCCTTCAGCAAATACACATTGACAGAAAAAATGACTGTGTCGTTTGCATAAAATGAATTTGCTTAAACTCTTTCATGTTTTAGACGCATTTTAGACAAACAGTCAAATATTTATTGTATTAGTATTTTTAGACAAGCAATCACATTTTTATTATTATTTTTTTCAATCTGATTAAAACACAGATTCTATTTCGTTTCGTTTTTCGTTTTTTTAGTTCAAAATTTCGTTTTACTTGTCTCTACTACACTAGGATCTGGAAGAGTTGTTATCATTGACGTGTTCTGAATGGTGTGAGGTATTAGCCACTGAAATGGTCTGTTACGGCGAGCTTTAAGCGCGTTTTGTTATATAACCCGTGGTCTGGTTGATGTGAGGGATCAGCCAATGAAATGGTCTTTTGCGACGAGTTCTTGGCATACAGTGCACGGAGCTGTGGGCATCCCACTAGAAACATCAACGCTGATTGGTTAATCAAATGTCTGACGTCATAGGGTCAAACGCCTCTCGTATGACCCCTGACGAGATCTCCCACTACAATCGATCAGATCTCCATGTAGTTGGGGCCATCGAAAGTATAAAAAAACGAAACGAAATTTAGATCTGTATTTTAATCAGATTGGAGTTTTTTAGACAAGCAATCACATTAGGGACCTTTCGCATCGGTACGAAAACGAATACGAAAACGAAAGCGTCATCGATTCGTGTGTACTTGTGACGTCAATCCGTAATTAGTGTTCGGCCAGTGAAAAACGTTACGCGTATGGAGCTGGATTTACGTAGGTATGCAAACGAATATATTTCTTGTCTCATATATTGAATTTCTCACCGTTTTTCTAGGCTTTATATTGTTCATTTTTTAGAGTTCGTAGAATGTGCTCAACAGCAATATTCTGTTTGATTTGTTGTACATCTGCCAAAAAATCGATTGAAAACTTTGCCTTGACCGAGAAGTTCATGGAGTGGAAATTAACACCATCTAGCTATCATCGTACGTCGGATTGCGAAACAGCGTGTAAGAGGATACGAAAACGAAAACGTAAACGAACATATCTTCCTTTTGGTGTTCGTTTTCGTACCGATGCGAAAGGTCCCTATTATTATTAGTTCTTAATTTAGATGCAGAGCACATTTTGCTAGTAGTCTTCCTTGTACATAGTCAGTATATTAGCATTGAGTTTCGTACGAACCATTCGATATTTTGGCATGGGATTAGGGTGTGTTAGGTTGAAATAATTCGATATATTGGCGATATAAGTAGGGTTTGTTTGATCCAAGTGATTCCGGATTCCTCTTAATTTCGGGCTCTACAAAATTTACTCTATCCAAATTAGAAACCCAATATGATACCGTCTTCTTCCCCCAAAAAACACATATTTATGGAAAACGTTGAGAGAATACTCTCCGAAACGTCGTCTTAAAATACACTGGTAGCTGTTTACCATAAGTATGCGTTTTTGTTGTTACTCTGTCTAGTTACAGAGCAGTTGGATGGCCGAATGGTTAGCACGTGCGCGCTGTATCATACGGTCTGTCATTGAGTCAACTGGCGGGGTGTCGATGCCCCGGTTGTACGTGACGAGGAGTAGGGTTGCCTGTCCAACCTCGTGGGTTTTCTCCTGGTCCTCCGGTTTCCTCCCACTGCTAAAGACCCCTACACGCAAGCGAATTATTGAAATAAAATTAACCATGTGTTAGTCCCGAAATGACCTAGTTTGTGTCGAGTGGACGTTAAACCCTATTACTCTCTCTCTCCCTTACCAGGCCCTGTATCACTGGCATGTTGGAATTAAGCTAAAAAGTTCAGAGAACAATCTATTTCATTACTTTTTTTATAGTTCAAAATTTAGTTTTATTTGTCTTCACTACACTATGATTTGGAAGAGTTGTTATATAACCCGTGTTCTGGTTGATGTGAGGGATTAGCCAATGAAATGGTCTTTTGCGACGAGTTCTTGGCGTACAGTGCACGGAACTGTGGGCATCCCACTAGAAACATCAACGCTAATTGGTTAATCAAATTTCTGACGTCAAAGGGTCAAACGCCTCTCGTATGACCCCTGACGAGATCTCCCACTACAACCGATCAGATATTCATATAGTGGAGGCCATTGAAAGTATAAAAAAAAACGAAACGAAATATAGATATGTATTTTAATCGGATTGCATTCGGAGAATTTTCTCGGCCAAAACCGAGACTGCTTTGTTAGTGAGTCTATCATGGTCCCTATTCTTGAATGTAAATAAAGTCATCTCAACCGTACGCTACTTCCGGGTCAATCAACATTCTTTGAATCTACATGTAGTTCAACCAGAAATCATTCTTAAAATAAATGTATTCAAATGCTTCATAAAATCTTCTCCCAAAAAACTGGCAGATTCTTGTCAATATACTGACTTTGAATGATAGATTTATAACATTAAACAATCATTATGACGTCACATTAATAATGACGTCATTGTTTTAATCATATTAAACATACATTATGCAAGAGCTAAATCTGCCTATTGCAGGTCTTTCTTTAGGCCTGAAATGTTATCTAAATTATTAATTAGACATTAATTGACTGATCCAGACCATAATCAACTCTCGATGGCATCGCTAACCTGCGGTATTTGTTGGATTATGACCCGATATGCTGCTCTGCGCTCATACATCGTTAAATCAAGAAATGGATAATCGAGACTATGTTTTTATCATATCGACTTCAGTAATGATGATCGAGACTACGCCCAAAATTCAATCGCTAAATTATCGATACACCAGAAATTTGACTGAAATTTTCAGCAAATTCCCTTTACATTATCTAGTTTATAGTGAGAACTGACGACTCTTTATAATGTATCTTTAATATATTATTTTTACTTCAACACATAGGTAATATTCGGGCGTTTTATATAACCATGCAGCCAGAATTTATATTTTAAGCAGTGAAAGGGGGATTAACGTTTTACTTTTCTGGAACCAACATGCATTTAGAATACAAGGTGTGTCGGGGGTGGGGGTAGAAAGGATTATGTTATCATATAAAACGCCCGAATATTACCAGTTGTAGACGTTTTAAAATTTAGCAAGTTTAATAATACAAAAATATCCAAAATCTTATCGGGCTTACCAAAATTTTAACGAGATTACGAAAATCTTAAAGGGACAATAACACTTTTGCTGGCTTGACAGCTCCAAAAAATAAATAATAGCCTTATTCTAAGTATTAGATGTTTATGTGTCCTACCTGTTGTGTAAATTATCCATTACATCCTATTTTACTTGTCCAGAGAGTTCGAAAATATTTTTAAATCCAAGTCACGTTTGAAAAGGTTTACGTTAGGCTTTTCAAATCATTTAGTTGAATTTTTCCAATTTTTTAAATTAGGTGTGTTAAGATGAAATTTGTATCATCAATTCATTGGAATATTGTAAAATAGTGCAATTTGTTGACTAGAATAAAGATTGGGACATATTATTCAGTTACAACAAGAGTGGTATTGAGCCTTTAACGGGATTACGAAAATCTTAAATTAAACGTTAATAGATGAATGGACTGATAAACCAAAATTGACATTATCAGGCTTACCAAAATCTTAACGAGATAACGAAAATCTTAACGGGATTACGAAAATCTTAAATTAAACGTTAATAGATGAATGGACTGATAAACCAAAATTGAAATTTTCAAACAAACTCTTCATTTATTGATTTCATTCTCATTCAAACGCAGCGGGAGTAATTAAGTCTGGTTTATCGAGGCTTAGAGTCAATGAGCCTGGTTTATCGAGGCTTATAGTCAATGAGTCTGGTATATGCGGCTCATTATATTCTTTTATGATTTGCACTTTTCGGACATGGTTCATACTCGGTACATATATATTCTACCATTTTATTTCTCTTTCAAAAATTAATGCTATTCGCTAAATTTGTAATTAGAAATTATGTAACGAACTTGATTCCCTTGTATCGGATGTTGTATCGGAAATCAATCACGGAAATTACCGACAACGTGTTATTGATTAGGTGTTATGAATCGTTTAACAGCGGAAATAAACGAATAACTGACAATCTTTTCTTACGTAACCATAGTAATTATTCTGATCGTCAAAGAAATTATGTTCAGAACTAAAAGTGTTTCAATGCAATTTAGTAATTGAAGTAGAAATCCATTATTTGTTTGATAAAAGCTAGAGATGTTATTGTCCCTGAGTAATAGGGGATCACGGTGGAGCCTGGAGGTCGGGTGTTCGATCCCTGCATTGGCCGAGAAAGTTCATCCAGATTTTCCGGCGTGTTTCCCCCTTGACAGTGATGCAGGAAGGAGGGCCTGGCAAGGACAGCTGTCTAGTCGTTCGGAAGGTACAAAAAAACCGAGGTCCCGTCTACACATTAGCGTGTATGTAAAAGATCCCTTGACAGTTGGAATTCGATATAAGAGTAGACCGTAGTGTCGCTGTCCGGGCAAAATTTTTCTCAGAGCCCACTGTTTGGCGTATGCCCGTCTTCATTAGCCCAGTTTAGGAGCAGAACAGTAGGACGTTAAACCCCCTTTCGTTCCATTTCCCCACATTAATTGTATTCCATAGAATTTTGTGCAGTGTATAGGAAGGACTAAGTACCACGCCCATGAAGACACCTGTGAAGAATGTTTTATCATAACAGAGCTTTCAATGTGTGAAGCTGTTTTTCTATCAAGTTTATCCGATTTTTTTTTTTAAACAAAGTTGCAACTTTGCAATGAAAACTCTACACACTCTTCGAACGATGCAATTTTGAGAACCTCTTTCCAAAAGCGGCATATTTTCCTAATAAGTAAACTGGTAGCCGCATCGCAATAGTATAGTTGTAGGTACATATCACTTACCGTCCTACAGCCGATTAAGGGTACCGGAGTCTGTCGCGGTTTGCCGAGTGTGACTAAATATAATAAAGTCGGATGTAATGGCATTCTTCCAGTTACAATGTTCGCACTTTATACAATAAAATTAAAGATACATTATGGGAGATTAGATAAAGAGCTGGTAGTTCTCACTATAATAGTTAAAAACTAGATAATGTAAAGGGAATTTGCTGATAATTTCAGTCAAATTGATCCACTCTGAACCTATATTTTAGAGATTGAATTTTCGGCCTACCCTCGATAAAAAAAACATAGTCTCGGTTATTCACTTTTTTTATATTATTTAATCATGAATGGGCGTTGAGCAGCAGATCGGATTATAATCGAGTAAATATCACAGGCTAGTGACGACGAGAGTTGATTATGGTCTGGATAAGTTAATTAATGTCTAATTGGTAATTTAGATAACATTTCAGGCCTAAAGAAAGACCTGCAATTGGCAGATTTAGCTCAGATTGCATAATGTATTTTTAATAACCTTTTAAGATTGTGATATGCTTGTACAGTAGAACCTCTGAATTCTGTAGAGTATTGGCTAGCAGATCGGTATCTGTGTCATTCACAGTAACTTCTACTTAGTAGCGTAGAGTCGTTGGAGCCACCCGGGCGGTTGCCATATGCACAAAATTATGAAAAGAAAGTAAAAAAAGGGCGCCCTCGTACAAAAAATCCACAAATGTTCGAACATTCTACTCAGTTTTTTAACATGATGGAAAAAATAAGCGTTGCCATGTAATAATTTTGCTGTTATGAAACGGTTACGGGACGCAATATTTGCTGTGCCCGGGCGTTGACAAGCCTGGCTAAGCCCTTGTCTCTACTAGTAACAAAGTCCGTTTATAGAGGTTTTACTGTAACAATTTACACTGAATGTTTTTAATCACAATGTGTCATAGGGGTATTAGACCTTTTGGACCAGAAACCGATCGTCAAACGCTGCTCATCTTCTTCTTGGTGGCGACCAATGACGTATAGTTAATATATTATACATCATTGGCGGCGGCGCTCTTTAAAAAAAAAGTCTAAGACTTTGATTTTGATATGACGTCACGATTCCAAGATGGCTGAGATATCGTTTCGGTTTCTGGTTCATACTTGCTTTAAAATTATTTACTATCTAGGCTTCCTTAGAATTTACAATTTCCTTAGAATTTTACAATTTCCTTAGAATTTTACAATTTCCTTACAATTTTACAATTTCCTTACAATTTCCTTACAATTTCCTTAGAATTTTACAATTTCCTTAGAATTTTACAATTTCCTTAGAAGTTAGATTTTAGATCTGTTTATTTTTTAGAATGTAGAATGTTTTGTCGTTGATTATTAACCACCATATTGTTTGCTTGTTTCACGCTTGTTTTGTTTTTTATTTGAGTTGTTTCCCCTGATTCTGTGATTTCAGTGCCCATCTGCTGACCTTTTTTCCAGAAGAATATAGGTAATCATTTTATTTGATTGGGCGGCAGCAGTCATCCATACCGGGACGTAATATTTGATTTTGCTGCGGCAGTCATCCATACTGTGACGTAATATTTGATTGTGCTGCGGCAGTCATCCATACCGGGCTAGTAATATTTTATTTGATTGGACTGCGTCAATCATCCATACTGTGACGTAATATTTGATTGGGCTGCGACAGTCATCCATACATGGACGTAATATTTGATTGGACTTTGGTAGTCATCTATACTGTGACGTAATATTTGATTGGGCTGCGGCAGTCATCCATACCGGGACGTAACATTTGATTGGGCTGCGGCAGTCATCCATACGGGGACGTAATATTTGATTGGACTTTGTACATAACAAGGAGTATGGTCGCCTGTCCGATCACGTGGGTTTTCTCCGGGTCCTCCGGTTAAGCGAATTATTGAAATAAAATTGAACCATGTGTTTGTCCCGAAAGGGGCTGTCTTACTAGGAAAGGGCTGGCTCACTAGGAAAGGCGCTGGCTCACTTAGGCTCGATCCTTGTTTTGCTTAAGAAAGTTACGCAGCTCAATGTGTACAACTGACCTCGGTTTTACGTCCCAATCGAACTACTAGACGATGTCCATGCATAAATTCTCTTTGTCCTACATCACTGACACGGGTGAAACGGCACCAGTCAATCCCCAGGAAATTTCTCGGTCAACACCGGGAGCGAACCCGGGACCCCTTTGTTAGTGAGTCAGTGTCTTACTCGCTTGGAGGACACTAGATCGAAGATCGTGACATTTCCTAGTTTTATAAAATTACATGAAATACATTAAATGTATATATATACAAAGTTGGTTTCGGTGTTTTTTTGGTGTTGGTAGCGCTGATGGTCTTCGTTAGGTAGTGCTTGTGGTATTCTGGTATTTTTGTTTCTGAAGAAAAAAGAATAAATTTGGGGCTGTCGTCTCTGTCTATCCCTTACCCTAACCCTAATCCACACTCCACTTATGACGTCATAAATGAGCTAGACCGTCTCCGATCTGGTGTTCTCCTACTCACTGAACAACCACGGACTCCTTCTAATTTTGATGTCATGTTTTTATCTTCTAGGTGTAAAAATAAATCAGAAGGAAAGCGAGGTAGCTGGAATAAGAGATACAGTTATGGCACCAACATGTTGGGTGATATTCTCTCTGGTTACTAACTATATTACGTCATTGGTTACCGAGCTCAAACAGGAAATGATGTCACCAACCAGGATTTTCACATTTTTACGATCTTTCATGCAAAATATTTTCATTTTTTTTCTGCTCTAAACACTGCGTTTTAATAGTATCGGGTGACAAATGATTCACCCAAGACCCAGGGGCGCACAGCAGGGCTTAGTCCAGATAGGCAAATGGGTCGATTTTTTTTGTCGAGTGGGCTGGGTTTTTTTTCGGGAAAATGGACCGTTTGCCGGAGTCTCTTACACATACAATCAAACCAAATTGAGGCCTACAAATCAATATTACATAATTATATACTTACTAACTACTTTCAATCTAACTGGGGGTAATAATTCATTTCAAATGCTGAGTGGGCCGAATTTTTGATGGCGCACCCCCTGGGAAAGTATGTTTGTGCGCCCCTGCCAAGACTGTGTTTTATTAATATCGCGTGACAAATGATTTTTTTTTTTAAATAAGGATTTTATTTTGTGCTTATATATACACTACACGCCGCCATGTTCCTTTATGAATATGCATGAATTAATATATCTTCTCTAATTGGATTGTTTGATCTTTCAGTGTGCCCTTAATCTGTATTAGTAAATTACATGGCTTGCCTTAACGACATCAGGGGCCAATTTAGCTCGTGTTGGGTTTCAGGGAGCGGTTATTATTCTGTCAAGGGAATCGTTCAAATTAATTGTGTACAAAATTTTATTCATGGAATAAAGATGAATCAATAAGAAATAACAAATCATTGTTGTGGTCTGTGGGGAGAAAATGACGAGGTATTAACGAGTGGCGCTAAAAGGTTTTCCGTCTTGCATTCGTAGATCATTTGGTTAATTGCAAAGATAAATATTTGAGTCCAATGTCTTATCGACGATTTGGTTGGATGGCCGAATGGTTAACGCGTGCGCGAGAGATTAAAGGTCTGTCAGCGTGTCAAGTGGTGGGGTTTCTTGATTAACCCTGCATGATGGAACAACGAGCCAATTGCAGATGGACGGATCGACGGACATGGGTTAAACCTTAATACGCCCACTAGATTGTGGTTATGTGTGCAATGTTTGAAGGAGGCCATTTGGCCCTGTCTTCCTGAGTCAACTCCTCCACCTCCATAAGTCACCAGACTGTGTTCCGTATACTCGAGAAATTTATACTCGGGCATCGTTCAGAGAGAGAGATAGAGAGAGGGGGGGGGGTAACATCCACTCCACACAAAGTAGGTCATTTCGGTACTAACATATTGTTAAATTTTATTTCAACAATTCGCTTGAACCATATGTTAGTCCCGAAATTACCTACTTTGTGTGGAGTGGATGATAAACTCTCTCTCTCTCTCTCTCTCTCTCTCTCTTCCAACTCAATAGCTCCCTATCCCAACTCTTACAGACACAATAGCTTCTAAGTAGGCTACCCCTCTTCTTAAAAAGAAAACACAGACCCCAACCTACTTCTTACAGACACAATAGCACTATAATTATTGAAAACAAGACAATGTTTTCGTGCCGTTTCTTGAGAGGGTCACTACATGTTCAGGTCATGTGACAACGGTGTTATATAATGTTCTAATTGTGTTTGTCTCGGGCCCGGTTGCCATGTTTGCATTTTCGCCGGTTACATAGAAACGGTGCCGTTAAATTTGCATTAGAACGACTTTTTCGCCGGCGAAAACGTCCCCGGAAACGCATGGCAAACGGGCCTTAGAATCTACACTGGCCTTTCCTTGACCCCTAGCTTTCTTATTTGCGAATCAAGCCCAGTCGTTTGGATGGGACAAAAAACAGGCTCTTTGTTATATAATGCTCTAATATTGTGTTGACGTAGTTTTAAAATGTAACTTCAATAGAGTAGTCTCCCCTGTGTCGTGTTTCGGAATGACTTCAGCAGAAAAGATGTCTTAGAAACATCACTGGCTTTTGCTTGGCTCCTTGCTTCCCTATTTACAAACCGACTCCACAATCCCGATACAACAAACAGCATATTTACATTCCCTTTGACCTTTATTAGACAACCAATCAGCGGTCTGGTTAAAAAAAAAATTCAAGATTTCGCAAAATATTCTGAATCGCTGGTTTTGATCGTTATATATATATAGTTTCATTATTGCTAATAGTATTCAACCAATCAGAATGGAAGAGGGTTGGATGTCACAAAAACTTGGTCAGTTTTTTTTTTTAGACAGATGGTAATTTGTATTTAAGTGGTACAATACAATGTAGGAGAATTTTGGTCATTCATGTTTGATGTGACTCCCATTTTTGTGTCTCAATATTTCATTGTTGTTGAAGATTTTGTCTTACTGAGTTACTCATCGGTTTTAATCTTAAACCCCTAACCCTGAATTGATAGGTTTTAATCTTAAATACCTAACCCTAACCCTAATCCTAAAATGTAAAAGTGATGGAAATAGAAAGGGAGTCGGATCAAACATGATCGCTGAATTTTGCCATTTTCTCAATTTCCAACTGCCCAGAATTCTTTTACGTGCACGCTGGCGTCAATGAGGCCCAGTGAATGAGGTGCTGGCTGATCAACAAGTGAATGAGGCACAGTGAGTGAGGTGCTGGCTCATCAACAAGGAGGTCGATCCCAGGTGTGGCCCAGAAAATTCCTCAGGATTTTCCTATCTGGTTTCACTTGGAAATGAAATGAAATGAAATGGGGTTTAAAGTTCAACTGTTCTGCTCCGAACTGGGCTAATGAAGACGGGCATACGCCATACAGTGTGCTATGAGGGAAATTTTGCCCGGACAGCGGCACTACGGCCTACTCTTATATCAAATTCAAACTGTCAAGGGATCTTTTACGTGCACGCTAATGTGTACACGGGACCTCGGATTTCCGTCTCATCCGAATGACTAGAAAAGGGGGAACCACGCCGGAAAATCCGGATGAACTTTCTCGGCCAATGCAGGGATGGAACATCCGACCTCCAGGTTAGTGAACCAGCGTCTTACCCACCTTGACCCCCCCCCCCGGTTTTCCTTGGTGCAGGGCTTGCAAATGCAAATGTCTAGTTGTATGGATGGGCAAAAAAAACTGAGGTTATGTGTATACCATTGGCAGTATGTTAAAGTTACTCTGTCTGATATTTGGAAATCAAAATAAGTGTTCACCATGGTGAATGAATTCATCATTAGCCTGTTTGATGGGGGGGGGGGGGGGGGGGGGGCGAATGGTTAGCATGTGTGTGCTGTATCATAAGGTCTGTCATTGAGTCAACTGGTGTGGTTTCGATTCTCCGGATGTATATGACAAGGAGTAGGGTCGCCTGTCCCCGGTCCTCCGGTTTCCTCCCACTGCTAAAAACCCCTATGCGCAAGCGAATTATAAAAATCTCTCTCTCTCGCACTTAGAAAAGTCAGAGATTAATCCCCAAAGGATAAAAATACAAGTGTGAAATTACTGAAATATACAAAAAACAATATCATTATATAAGACCTTTAATGTTCAATTACGGGTCCACAGGGGAGATAATACAGATTATACAGATACAGAAAACTTAATGATCAATGATTAATAAGATGAAAAACCGAGGTCCCATGTATACATTGGAATGCACGTAAAAGATCCCTTGGCAGTTGGAATTCGATATAAGAGTAGGCGATAGTGCCGCTACCTGGGCAAAATTTCCCTCATAGCACACTGTATGGCGTATGCCCGTCTTCATTAGCCCAGTTTAGGAGCAGAACAGTAGGACGTTAAACCCCATTTCATTTCATTTCAATGATTAATAATAATAAAATATAACAATATGTTAAACAAGGGGAGATAAATATATCACTAAAACTTTAGGAGGTTAGACATTGGCTCATATAAAATATTATTAGTGAGAGTGAGAGAGAGAGAGAGATGGGTTTAACGTCCACTCGACACAGACTAGGTCATTCGGGACTAACCTATGGTTCAATTTTATTTCAATAATTCCACAACCGAGGAATCGAAACGACGCCAGTTTACTCAATGACAGACTCGCTAACCATTTGGCCATCCACCCCCCCCCCAACCCCCAGGTGGTCTAGAAAATGAGATGCAGAATTCAATGTAAAAAAACCATAACTATTCTCTAATTTTGTCAGTAACAGAGCTGCCGGGTTAGTCAGTATTTACGGGTGCTAAAGGGTGGGTGGGGGTGGGGGGGGGGAGAATGGGGTTTAAAGTCCACTCGATACAAACAGGGCTGGGGTAATGGGTAATGGTAATGGAATGTAATCATTACATTTCTTTAAATGAAATGAAATGGGGTTTAACATCCTACTGTTCTGCTGGCCATGTACTAGTGAGTAATGAAAGATTTCAAAAGTAATGAGTAATGGAAATATAATTAATTAATTTTCAAAAATCATGTAATGGTCGATTACATTTTAATTACATTTTATAGCACATATAGATATATCCAGTAGAACAAGCTGGAAATTTTATAGCACTAAAGATGTAAATTAAGTGTATCTGACACAAATCCAATTCATTACAATTTTTACAAAAAGATTTAAATCTTTAAATCTTTTATTACTTTTTATGTACGACCCTTTTAAAGACGTGTAACCTAAAAACTGGATTTCTTAAAAGATTTATATTCACTCAGTAAGATTAAAAGACAATTTATGAAATTACTTAAAAGAAAATACAGTTAATTGACTATACATTCTCAATTCATTTTTCAAGTTATACAGTGAAAACATCAGTTTTTGTTACCACTGCCCGTCACTTGAAATTTTGCCTGTAATATGTAGAAATATTTCATACACAAATATCTACTATAGTGCATCAAGGATTATTTTGAGTTCAATTTTGTAGGTAATTAATTACATTGGCAATGTAATGGCCACAGCCCTGGACACAAATTAGGTCATTTTGAGGCTATAATATAGATCATTTTATTTTTAATAATTGAGTGTAAGAGTCTTTAACAGTAGAAGGAAACCGAAGGACCCGGAGAGACCCATGAGGTTGGTCAGACAACCCTACTCCTTGTCACGTACAAGTGGGAATCGAAACCACGCCAGCTGACTCAATGACAGACTTTAGGATACAGCAAGCACACGCTAACCTTTCAGCCATCCATCCCCCCAAAGGAAATCAGTGGACCCAGAGAGACCCATGAGGTTGGTCAGGCAGGCAACCTTACTCCTTGTCACATACAAGTGGGAAATCAACACCACGCCACCTGACTCAATGACAGACCTTAAGATCCAAAGGATATGCATTAAACCATCCACCACTTTAGGAACAGAGCTGTAGGCTTAGCCAATTAAAGGAGATGAGGTTTAACGTCATTAGAATTGATTAACTAAAATCAATAATTAATAAAATATTTTTAATATTCACAAAGAGTAGAATTAACCATACATTATGCAAGAGCTAAATCTGCCTATTGCTTGTCTTTCTTTAGGCATTAAATTTTATATAAAATATTAATTAGACATTAATCAACTTATCCAGACCATAATCATCTCGCGATGGCATGGCTAGCCTGCGATATTTACTGGATTATAATCCGATCTGCTGCTCAACACTCGTTCATGTTTAAATCAAAAAATGGATAATCAAGACTATGTTTTTTATCTACCAACTTAAGTAATGACAATCGAGGCCAGGCCCAAAATTCAATCGCTAAATTCTCGGTTCGGAGTGGATCAATTTGACTGAAATTTTCAGCAAATTCCCTTTACATTATCTAGTTTTTAATGAATTATAGTGAGAACTGCCATCTCTTTATCTAATCTCCCATAATGTATCTTTAATAAAATAACATATCATTCACCAAGGGTAGAATTAATAAAATAACATTTTTATCATTAATCAAGAGTAGAATTAATAAAATAATATTTTTATCATTCACCAAGTAATGAATTAATAAACAACATTTTTATCATTCACCAAGAGTAGAATTAATAAAATAATATTTTTATCATTCACCAAGGGTAGAATTAATAAAATAACATTTTTATCATTCACCAAGGGTAGAATTAATAAAATAACATTTTTATCATTCACCAAGTAATGAATTAATAAACAACATTTTTATCATTCACCAAGAGTAGAATTAATAAAATAATATTTTTATCATTCACCAAGGGTAGAATTAATAAAATAACATTTTTATCATTAACCAAGAGTAGAATTAATAAAATAATATTTTTATCATTCACCAAGTAATGAATTAATAAAGAACATTTTTATCATTTACCAAGAGTAGAATTAATTAAATAATATTTTTATCATTCACCAAGGGTAGAATTAATAAAATAATACTTTTATTATTCACCAAGAGTAGAATTAATAAAATAATATTTTTATCATTCACCAAGAGTAGAATTAATAAACAACATTTTTATCATTCACCAAGAGTAAAATTAATAAAATAATATTTTTATCATTAACGAAGTAATGAATTAATAAAATAACGTTTTTATCATCCACCAAGAGTAGAATTAATAAAATAACATTTTTATCATTCACCAAGAGTAGAATTAATTAAATAATATTTTTATCATTCACCAAGGGTAGAATTAATAAAATAATACTTTTATTATTCACCAAGAGTAGAATTAATAAAATAATATTTTTATCATTCACCAAGAGTAGAATTAATAAACAACATTTTTATCATTCACCAAGAGTAGAATTAATAAAATAACATTTTTATCATTCACCAAGGGTAGAATTAATAAAATAACATTTTTATCATTCACCAAGGGTAGAATTAATAAAATAACATTTTTATCATTCACCAAGTAATGAATTAATAAACAACATTTTTATCATTCACCAAGAGTAGAATTAATAAAATAACATTTTTATCATTCACCAAGAGTAGAATTAATAAAATAACATTTTTATCATTCACCAAGGGTAGAATTAATAAAATAACATTTTTATCATTCACCAAGAGTAGAATTAATAAATAACATTTTTATTGTTCACCAAGAGTAGAATTAATAAATAACATTTTTATTGTTCACCAAGTGTAGAATTAATAAAATAACATTTTTATCATTCACCAATAATAGAATTAATAAAATAATATTTTTATCATTCACCAAGTGTAGAATTAATAAAATAACATAATTATCATTCACCAAGAATAGAATTTATAAAATAACATAATTATCATTCACCAAGAACAGAATTAATAAAATAAAATTCTTATCATTTATTGCCACAAACATCAATTTGAATAAATATGAATTATTTATTAATTAGCCTAATAATTAAAGACAATTTAAATATTCTTTAATTTGGAATGAATTACATATAACTTAAATCACAGTTGTTGCTTTATTCCTATTTATATAATATATTACAGTTGATGGATTAAAGGGCCAATCTCGATTATATTTTGAAGAATAAAACTTCCCAATTTTGTGTCCAAATCCTTAAGCGTTGGACACACTAGCCGAATGATTCGGCCGAATCAATCGGCGTCAAAATTCGCCTAGTGTCTCCACTGTCATTCGGCCGAATGATTCGGCCGAATTTCTATTCGGCCAAATGATTTGCCCGAATCAAACAGGTTTGATATATTCGCCTGGTTTGTCAGCTTTGCCGAAGCATTCGGCCGAATGTAGAATTCTTTAGCCAAGACATACATGTAGACGCCGCCATGTTTAATCATGTGACGTGAAAGGTGATGCAATCGACTGGTGAATCGGGAGAAGCATTCGGCTAGTGTGTCCACCCATTCGGCAGAACAAAATTTGGCGCCGATTGATTCGGCCAAATAATTTGGCTAATGTGTCCACTGCTTAATAATACCCTACCTTCGGGCCGAGCAACTAACTCAATATATGTTTAACCAGTCAGTCTTCATCTGGAAATGGAAACCAGTGTCCCAAGTTGTATTATATGGTGTCTGGATAAAACTAGACTTTTATTTTATAAAAATAACGTGTAGGTGAAATTTACCTTTCGTTATCAAGTATAGCACGTTGGTCATACACTGTATAGACCTCTAAAGGAAAGGCAATAGATTATCAGGTCACCCAAGGAAAAATCCACCCGAAATCTTAAAAGGGTTACGTGTCCGGATAGGTGGTTTTGAGCTGAAATTTTGAGACAAGGTAAATACACCATTCAATTGTTATACATCACAGAGGATAGGTTGCCAGGCTACGAAACATACGCCCACAGCAGCTAAATCATTTGTTATACATCACAGAAAATTAATAAAAATCAACTTCGGGACCATTTTACAATAAATAAAATTTGAATAAATCCTTAGAAATGTTTTTCATCCAGGCTGCATCTTGTCTTCCATTTTCTACCATCCCCTTCATTGCGTATCCATGGTAGGGGAATAATAAAGTTAATGAGTGACCACTTCCCGAATATAGACTTAAGATTCTCCGTCAATGGCTGCTTGAATGTTTTGTTCCGTTTCAAAAATTCATATGTAGTTTGTCCCGTGCATAAAAGGACCAACTGCCACGTCAAGAAATATCCACAGGCTATTAAGGTGGTCAAGGACAGATAAAGCAGAAGGGCAAGCCAGATAACAGAATGGTGGATTACCCCTAGATACCATCTCCATAGCAACCATGGCATCAGGTAACCATAGAAATCCAGACTAAAGAGTGGGATGTAATGGATTTCTAGGAAACAATAAGTCACGTATAAACTGTACATCGCTCCAAGGCAGCCATACAAGCAGAACACAATAAAGTAACGCTGGTTATGAAATCCAATGCAGCATCCCGCAAAAAAACAATGGTGGTCTCGTTTTAGAACGCACACATCACATAGAACACAGTGTTTGGCTCTCGGTGGCACTAAAATATCACAATTAGGACATTTCGTCCAATGAGCTTGATTAGCAGACGGCAACATCTGGCTAAAAATACCGAACCTTGAACGCTTGGATCGTACAACAATTAGAATGTAATTGGTGACGAGCATGATAAAAATGTACACCGCCAGGATTTTACGATTCCTCAAAACATCTTTGTCATACCCGTAAAGATAAGGCAACGTGAAAAAATGGCCAACAATTAGACTTGACAACGAGTAAACAGAAAAATACACGAATCCCGCCGAGTTCATCATTCGTAACTTCCATATCCATTTTTGCGGTGATGTTCGTTTCTCTAGAAGGTATTGGGTGTTCTCTTTATCAAGGTAGGCATCGATGTCAGGTGGTTTGCTCCAGTCAATACCGCCAGTCGACGTTTCACCGCTCGCCGTCTTGTGAGAACTGACCACATCTCTGTGTGTCATTGTCTGAAAATGGAAATAAAAAAAAAAGAAATGAGACAGAGAGAGAGGGTTTCAGTCCACTTGACACAAACTAGGTCATTTTGGGACTAACACATGGTTCAATTTTATTTCAATAATTTATATGTTCAAAATACATTAACCCTTCCTGAGCTAATCCCGACGATTGTCGGGATAATTTTATAGTCTGTCAGAGCGGCACCTGACGATAGTCAGGAAGTTTATTTAATTTGGTTTACTCCCCTGTAAAAGCATGGTTTTAACCTTAGATGGTGTATAACACGAGTTTTTATTACGAGGGGGTTTCCTCTATTGACAGAACAACCATCAATAGTCAGAACGTAGATCGCTGCCGATATAAACGTATACGATATGGTCAAATTGGTTACCATGGCAACAATGTGAATATTTCGGTATATATTATTGTTATTTTCCAAATATTTAATTTATTTTTATTTTATTGTTAATAAAAACTTGTTACTGATGATTTTATATTTGTATTGTCTACCACAAAATTGTCAATACTGCTCGTTTACATTTTATTATTTTTAGAAAAACCCCATTATTATCACAATTTAGTGACTTTTCCCCAAAAACCTATACTATTCTTGCAAAAGAGATATCTATCATGGTAATAATCCATATAGCTTTATTTCTGACCATCTTGAATTTTTTAATGACAAAAAATTATCCAATATTTCATTTATGACAATAATATGGCAGCCATTTTGAAACCCACTGGTAACCATAGTAACGATAAAATCTAAACTAAAAATATGCAAAAATCCCAAGTCATATATAATGGATATACATTTGCAATTTTACAGTTGTAGTCGCATTCATATTCAAGGTATGAATGATTTTTCACCACAGGGTCTAAAGCTTGATTTTTACTCAATATTTGCATAGCCTTGTATGGGTGTAAAGTGGTTAGCTCAGGAAGGGTTAATTAATAGGGTCCTTAACCAAAAAACCAAAAGGTTGGGGAGAGAGAGAGAGAGAGAGATTAACGTCCACTCAACACAAACAAGGCCATTTTGGGACTAACACATTTATTTCAATAATTTGCTAGCGTGTAGGGGTAATTTAGCAGTGGGATGAAACCAGTGGACCTTGAGAAAATGCATGAGGTTGTACAGGCAACCCTACTACTTGTCACCTACATGCAGGGAAAATAATGCCACTTGACTCAATAGGCAACAGATTAGGAGAAAACTGTGTGTGATTCACCTACATTTTCATATATAGGCCTATATGAGGCCTATTCTTATTATTGCTGTAAAACACTGGTGATGTGAGATCCTAAACTTTTATAACATCAAATACACATTACTTGATGAGTGTGATGAATCATAAACAAAGATCATAACAATGCGCAGATGTTTTCTTGTTGCCATGTCCTGGCTGTAAATTGAAGTTATCTCCCTTTGACCACTAATGACAAATGACCAGACATTCGAAGACTTCAAACGAATGAAAACTCGGAACGTAACGGAATGCACTTTCGAGTACTGATTCGTGAATCGGAATAATGTGATCATCCCTCAGAAAATGACAAAGTTTAGGCAAATGACATTTCCGCGAACTTTTCCTATGCAAAGATTTGTACTATCTTATCTACTTTACTTATTATCTACAATCTAGTATCTACTGTCGCTGCTCTAGTCTGAGTTCATTTACTAGTATACCACCATTACTCTTAAATCCATTACTGACATTACTGAATTAGAGACCCTGTCCCATATAAAATATTAAAATTCCCGAGATCTTACTTGACTAGACCAGTGAAAGTCCAATTTGCCCAAGGTTTATAGAAATTTCTTGACAAAGGCAAAGTGAAATAAAAGCTAAATTTGCCCCATATCTATTTTTAGGTTACATTTGATCGCGCCATCTGGTGATCATTTATCTTCAAAATCGTCTGCGACGAAATTACAACAATTCAATTTTATTTATAAAATACTGACACATACAACTGATATTATCAATTAAATTAATACCAGAGGCATTAATAACACGGAATCTCTTTTTGAATTGCCAGAAATGACGACAATAACGAACAAAATCAACTAAAAATTACTGACACGGGAGAATTCATTCGCGCATGCGTATCACTTGGGTGCAGTAAGTTGGCGTCAGGCGAGATTTTCCGACACGGAGACGAATTTTTCTCTGATATTTGTGTAAGTTTTCGAGTTAATTTTTTAATCAACACCCAATTACTTACATATTTAGACGCTCACATCATTCAAGTCTCCACTGAAAATCATCTTTCACGTTAGTTTCAAGGAGTTACAGAAACCCAACCGATCATTTGAATGGGATTAAAAACGTGATGCAAATGGCGGTTCGCTTCAGCCATTCCGCCATTTTTACCGTTCCGAATATTATCAAATAAGGTCAACTGAAATTTACTCCTTGAAAAGAAACGGAAAGTAATGTTACATACGATTCACAGTTGTATAGATGTTGTTCCGATTCCTATTTGATATTAAATATTTTACATTAAATAAATAATTTGATTCTCTTTTCATTAAGAACCCAACAAGGTCATTTTCCATGGACCATATCATGGCATATTGTGTGAGATGGACATGGTCCATGACCATGGTGATAGTGATAGTACTGATAGTTGGTCGCTTTTAGAGAGAGAGAGATGGGGTTTAATGTCCACTTGACACAAATTAGGTCATTTCGGGACAAAAATGGTTTAATTTTATTTCATTTAATCATTTGCGCGTACTGGTCTTTAGCAGTACTGTAGGAGGAAACTGGAGGACCCTGAGAAAACCCACTAGGTTGGACAGGCGACCCTTATCCTTGTCACATACAACCGGGGAATCAAAACTACGCCAACAAAACTACGCCAGTTGACTGAATCACAGAACTTATGATACAACGCACACACGCTAACCATTCGGCCATCCACCCCCCCACCCACCCTGGCTGGTCGTTTTACACGCCCACATTGAAATGTGGTCGTATATTGTCGTCGCCCTCGTCCATACATCCGGCGTCCACAAGCAATTGTGGGCGCTCTAGAGGCTAAAGTTAATATCTGATTGACTTTAGATTTGTACACAGTGTTTAAGGTCATGAGACGAAGAAGCCTATTGATTTTCAACAATATCCAATAAGTACTGCCAGAGTTATGACCCTTGGTCCCTTTGAAATATCTTGTGGACACTCTAGAGTCTAAAGTTAATATCCGATTGACGTTAAATTTATACCCAGTGTTTTGGGTCGTGAAACAAAGAAGCCCAGTGATTTTCAATGATTTCCTGTAATTTTTACCAGAGGTATGGCCCTTGATCACTTTGAAAATCGGAAAATCTTGTTGATGCTGTAGAGTCTAAAGTTAATATCCGATTGACGTTAAATTTATACACAGTGTTTAGGGTCGTGAGACAAAGAAGCCCAGTGATTTTCAATGATTGCCGATAATTTTTACCAGAGTTATGGCACTTGATCACTTTGAAAAATCTTGTGGATGCTCTAGAGACCAAAGTTATCATTTGATTGACTTTAGATTGATAAACTGAGTTCAAGGTCCTAAGACGAACAAGAATATTTATTTTCAAAGAATTTTGATAACTTGTTACTCTTAATCAGATTTGAGTGTATTATAAATGTTTCATTACCAATAAAAGTAAAAATATATGACTACTCATATTGACTGCTCGGACGACTTGGCTGCTGTGAGCGTATGTTTCGTTGCCTGGCAACCTATAGTTAGACTTGAAGTTCAAATTCATGAAGGCACATTGCAAAAGGCGCTGGCTCACTACTCAGGAGGTTCTGAGAATGATCCCGGTGCCGATCAAGAAATATCCACAGGATTTTCGCGCGTGGTATCCCCTTGTCAATGGATGCACAAATTGCCACGATCTAACAAACTGAGAGGAATTGACTAAAATGAAGTTTTTGCCCCACTCTCTATCAAGTAAACCAAACGGAATTTTCCCCACCCTCAATCAAGGGAATTGTCGAAAGACAATACCAATACCCCACTCTCTATCATGCAGGGGAGGGGGGCGGGATGGCCGAATGGTTAGCACATGCATGCTGTATCATAAGGTCTGTCATTGAGTCAACTGGCGTGGTTTCGATGCCCCAGTTGTTCGTGACAAGGAGTAGGGTTGCCTGTCCAACCTCGAGGGTTTTCTCCGGGTCCTCCAGATTCCTCCCACTGCTAAAGACCCCTACGCGCAAGCAAATTATTGAAATAAAATTGAACCATATGTTAGTCCCAAAATGACTTAGTTTGTGTTGAGTGGACATTAAACCCCATCTCTCTCTCTCTCTATCTCTCTCTCTCTCGGATGGTATGAAAAACTGAGTTGGAATATACATGTATAAGAGTAGGCCGTAGTGCCGTTGCCCGGGAAAAACTTCCCTTATAGCATACTGTCATGTATAGCATATGCCCATGGCGTCTTCCTTAGCCCAGTCGTAGCAGAACAGTAGAACGTCAAACCTCATTTAATTTTATATTTCTTGAATTTCCTGATTTACTCAACATCTATAGATCCTCAAGAAATCAGACTTTACACAAATAATTATTATATTCTGTCTGCCAAACAGTTTTTAGCAGTTTTTCACCAGCTAACTGCTTGACCTTTAACCCTTTAACCGTCAGACGTTCCATATGGAACATTTCAGGAGACCAGTAAAAATGACAAAAAAATGTTAAATATTTTATACCACTGGATAGAGGAATTCAAGATCTTTCCGTAGATATATGAGAGAGAGAATTGGGGTTTAACGTCCACTCGACACAAACTAGGTCATTTTGGGACTAGCACATGAGTCAACTGGCATGGTTTCGATTCCCCGGTTGTACATGACAAAGAGTAGGCTCGCCTGTTCAACCTTGTGGGTTTTCTCTGGGTCCTCCGGTTTCCTCCCACTGCTAATAATCCCTACGCACAAGCAAGTTATTGAAATAAAATTGAACCATATGTTAGTCTCGAAATGACCCCCCCCCCCCCCCCAAAAAAAAACCCCCAAAAAACAATCAGACTTAAAGGGTTAATACAAATATTTTCATTTTACTTTCAGTTTTTATCGTTTCAACTCAACATCAAGTTTCACCTGAAGTTGGACCAACATGGCTTCCCCCGAAGCTGAAACCAGTAAGTTTAGTCTGTTTTAACTTTTACATGTACCACAAAAGGTATCATGCTATTAAAAATTGGTACTAATTCCACATATACTACAAGTAAAACATACATTATGCAAGAGCTAAATCTGCCTATTGCAGGGCTTTCTTTAGTGCTGAAATGTTATATGAATTATTAATTAACTTATCCAGACAATAATCAACTCTCGGTGGCATCGGATACTCAAGATTTTAACTAGATTAGAATGATTCGCCATTTAAAAATTTAATTTAAAAATGGGAAAGCAAGGCTAAGTCTCGAATATACCACAATGCACACATCTTGTCAAAACTAGAAACAGTGATAACTTGGATCAGAATGACGTAATTTGAATGAAATTTTCATTTTATATTGTCTATTTTTGAGCTACTATAGCAAGAAGAGTCAGCATGTATGTTTAATAAACTGGTGTTTTATTTACTAGCGGAGGATACGACCACAGCGGTGGTAGCAGTAGAATGTGATGTATGTGGAGGAGAGCATCAGACAGAATATTGTCCAGAACTGGGACTCGCGGATCCTGGCACAGTCATCGAATTTGTTTCCAGGTATTTACCTTGTTATACGCTTACATTCTCCCAAAGATCTCGGTTCCTTTCGATATTAACGGAGAGTCTGACAAGGACAGAGCTGTATAGTCATTCGGAGGGGACGAAAAACTGAGGTACTGTGTACACATTGGCATGTACGTAAATGATCCCTTGACGTTGTCCGGGCAAAATTTCCCTCATAGCACAATGTATGGTGTTTGCCCGTCTTCATTAGCCCAGTTCGGAGCAGAACAGTAGGACATTAAACCCAATTTTATTTCATTTCTTTTCCTTTCGATATTAGGGAGGTTGGATGGCCGAATGGTTAGCATGTGCGTGCTGTATCATAAGGTCTATCATTGAGTCAAATGGTGTGGTTTCGATTCCCCAGTTGTACGTGACAAGAAGTAGGATCACCTGTCCAACCTCGTGGGTTTTCTCCGGGTCCTCCGGTTTCCTCCCACTGCTTAAGACCCCTTACGTGCAAAAGCCAATTATTGAAATAAAATTGAATCATGTGTTAGTCCCGAAATTACCTAGTCTGTGTGGAGTGGACGTTAATTCCCATTTCTCTCTCTCTCCTTTCGATATTAGCATGTACATGTATCGTACTATATAATTGTTCATGGATTATGGCTCCTGATTTTACGGAAAACCCTTAACATATATGTTTATATCTCAAATTCTCTGTTCGTTTTGATATTGACGCATTCCTGGATTATGGCCCCTAATTGTACAAAAAAATCACTTTTTTGCATGTTCTCTGTCCATCTCTTGCAAAATGTGGGCATATCTTGCATGGTAACCGCTTGTTTTAGTTGAAGTGGCCACGGTAGTTCAGTTAGAAAAACGTTGGCTCCCTAACTTGGAGGTCTCTTGTTTGTTTCCAGGGTTTTCCGAGAAATTTCATTGTTTCCGTGGTGCAGGACAGACGGCCTGGCAAGGGACAATGGGGTAGAACGATTAAAGTACATGTAGTCTAAGGCTTCTGATATCAAATATTTAAGACCATTTTTTACCATTGGTAAAAGAGTCGTGTACTTTTAGCTCAGTTATCTCCCTTGGGTTGAATTTAATAGCAAGTTGAACTAGTGTTGGGCATATATTTTGTTTTCTGATAACTAAAAGACATAGTATAAAAACTATAAAACATACAATTAGTCTCCATCACATGCTTAGAGGATTCTGTTAGGTCTTGTCACATGCTTAGAGAATTTTAAGATGTTAAATGTATTTTGATAAATTTCATCATTTTTTTTTTATAGAGCTCGTCTTACACTACCAGACACGATGCAGATTATAGAAATGGCCGACGGATCCCTGGGAGTTTCCTCAAAAGTAGTTGTCCCTCAAAAAACCCAGCTTGGCCCGTTTGAAGCTAAACGAACTAACTGTGATATAGAAGCCATGGATTTCTTTATTCTAAAGGTAAGGCATCTATTTCTTCTTCTATTAGTGTTTTAACGTCCTGAACCCTAGATGTATGTTAGTCCCGAGTGGACGTTAAAACTCATTTCTCTCTCTCTCTCTCTCTCTCCCACCAAGGGGGACATCACAGACAAGTTGTCATATTGTTATTATTTTATCACACGCGCAGTGATCTTTCCTGTGAGAGGAAACGGGGGGGGGGGGGGGGGTATACCTATGACATTAAGAAGGCGCCCCTATCTTGAAGCCGTAAGCCAGAGGTGACCTGCCAGCTAGAGCTTAAAGCGCAACACTCTAGACCACTAGGCCATCCCAACCCACCCAAGGCATCTGTTTTAGTCTGCGAATTATTTGTAGGCTTAAAGGAGCTGAATCACTAATATTTGGGATCTAGAAATTGACACAAATGGGTCACAACGCATATAATAATGTAATATGAATAAATTGATTTACATTCAATCGTTTCTGTTTTTATTGTAATTTCTAATCAGTTATGTTCGGCGAAATACGCCAGAAGTCTCAATTGAAGACAATCTTTAGCGTCTAGTTATTCCAGTCTAAACCGATGGTATTTATTGCGCATGCTCTCCAGATAAGAATATAGCGTCACCATTTGACATGACTTGTGGAATATGTCTAGCCTCGTTCTTTGAGTCCCTTGTTCCAAATGGCAATGAAACGCATTATGGTACAACACGATTCGTGTACCAAAGACAAAATGTTTATTTTGTCTTGAATATTGGATATCAGAAGCCCATCTTTTCCCTGTAAGATCACAAGACCAATGTTGATTTGAATTGACAAATAATTTGGGTTTTCAATGTCAAAGATTTTTGATGATATTGAGTTAGAGACTTAGCTACTTTAAATGAGACTAACAATAAACATTTAAAGATGGGTTCCCAGAAAAGTATTTATCGGGTGGTTATTTGCAATAAAAGTATGGCAATTTTGGTATATATGAAAAGTAGAGATATCCAATCTTACTAGAAAAATACTGGATTCCCGAAAAACACTCATGGAGCGTATATACGGGACAAAAATGTAAGTTTTCCCCTAATCAACAGCCCGACGATTATGACCTTCTGCACGCACGATGTCAAAGGTCACAAGCGAACATTGAGCGCTTGATGTACAAGTTGATAAACTTTATGAAGAGTTAGACGTACAATACTTTCTGAGATAAAAATGACGGAAAAAGACGCGGGTAGTGGATAATCCGAAAATTTAATTAGGATTCGATATTTGTAATAAATAATAAGCGATTAAAGACAACATCGTCTTATGTATGCAATGATTTCTCCTCTGACACCCCAGACGTGACGTAAACATGACCTGGTTTGATCGAATTTTAATAGCATTACAATGTTTGAGAAGGATTTGAAGCATAATTATGACAAATTAATTAGTTTGAATATGTTTTTGGTCCATATATACCATTAAATCACCCAGTTTGTACGCCGGAACCCATCTTTAATAGTTTGATGTATGCAGACATCTTTTCCACTAGACTGAGCTAGCAGTTTACAGTTAATCATAGTTTGGTATTTGACATTTGACCTTTAACCTATGAACTGTTACTATGTTATATTTATAGCATGGTTATCATGATTGAACAGGTTTAACAACTGAGGTGTTAAATAAATGAAGCCTGCTATAAATGACTTGTAACATTGACACCTGCTATAAATTCTCATTGTTATTGCATAGAAAACCCACACCACTTCTCTATATGATTTCTACTAAAACTAGTGTTTAATACATTACATGGTGGTTTAAGGTGTTTTGATATTTTCATTTGTGTTGATATTTTCATTTGTGTTGATATTTTCATTTGTGTTGATATTTTCATTTGTTTTGATATTTTCAGATGTTTGATATTTTCATTTGTGTTGATATTTTCATTTGTTTTGATATTTTCATTTGTTTTCATATTTTCAGATGTTTGATAAATGGTTTAAGGTGTTTGATATTTTCATTTGTTTTGACATTTCCATTTGTTTTGATATTTCCATTTGTTTTGAAATGTTTATTTGTTTTGATATTTTCATTTGTTTTGATATTTTCAGATGTTTAATAAAGATGGCAGTATAACCTGTTTTGATGCGTCAGATGAGAATGAATGTAACTGGATGTGTTTAATACGACCAGCTGACTCGGTATACAATCAGAACTGTATGGCATACACCATCAATCACAACGTCTTCTACAGTACAACCTGTGTAATCAGGCCGGACGAAGAACTACGGGTCTGGTACGCTCCACACTACGCTAAAAAATTAGGTCGTGATGCGAAACCTAATGGAACTACTAGAAGTAAGTTGAAAATAAATCGTAATGGAGAGCTCCCAGATAAAAATGAGGGATAGGCGGGGCGAGAGTGGGGGACTGGGAAGAGAGGGGAGAGAGAGAGGGAAATTGAGTTTAATGTCCACTCAACACCAACTAGGTTATTTTGGGACTAACACACGGTTCAATTTTACTTAGAGGGTGTGAATGGCTAAATGGTTAGCATGTGGCGTTGTATCATAAGGTCTGTCATTGAGTTAACTAGCGTTGTTTCAAATCCCCTGTTGTACGTGACAAGGAGTAGGGTCGCTTGTCCAACCTTGTGGGTTTTCTCCGAGTCCTCCGGTTCCTCCCACTGCTAAAGACCTGTACGCGCAAGCGAATTATTAAAATAAAATTGAACCATATGTTTGTCCTAAAAAGGACCTAGTTTGTGTCAAGTGGATATTAAACCCCATGAAGTGCTGCCTGGGCAAAAAAAATTTCATTGAACTGTACAGTTAAAGATGCATTATGTACATGTAAGAGTCTGAGCCCCGGGTGAATTACGCTTCATTGCCACACGCCACCCCTACATATATACTATCAAATTAACCAGCATGACTCAGTGAATGTTTAAGGCCATGGAAGTTGGGTCCTAGATGAATTTAGGCCCCGGGCGAATTTGGTAGGATAAGAACTTGTAATTGATTAGTTTTAATATGTTGCCTTTTGTTGTTATTTCGGCTAAGTGGGTAAGGCGCTGGCTTGCTAGCCTGGAGGTCGGGTGTTCGATCCCTGCATTGGCCAATAAAGTTCATCCAGATTTTCCGGCGTGGTTCCCCCTTGTCAGTGATGCAGGATGGAGGGCCTGACAAGGACAGCTATGTAGTCATTCGGTCCCGTGTACACATTGACGTGCACGTAAAAGATCCCTTGACAGTTGGAATTCGATATAAGAGTAGGCCGTAGTGCCGCTGTCCGGGCAAAATTTCCCTCATAGCACACTGTATGGTGTATGCCCATCTTCATTAGCCCAGTTCGGAGCAAAACAGTAGGACGTTAAACCCCATTTTATTTTCATTTCATTTCATTTCAGCCATGTTAGGAGCCCTATTAGTAACAGAACAGCCTGAGTTTCCTATTAAAACAGAACCAGTTGATGGAGATCCCCCAGAAGTTAAATTAGAGGCCCGTCACACCTGTCAGACCTGCTATAAAAGCTTTTCTAACGATTCAGACTTCGCTAAACATATTAGAAGCCACATCATTCCAGAAAGGTCTCTCCGGGGACCCTATAAATGTAAGAAGTGTCCCAGTAGGTTCAAGAATGTGGGGAAACTTCGAGAACACATGGCTAACCATAACAAAAAACATATCTGTTTATTTTGTGATAAGAAATTTGCCTCTAACCATGTTCTGAAACAGCACATCATTCTTAAACACTCAGACACCTCGACAAAACCCGGGGGATCCAAGGAAATCGTATCCGAAGATCCACATAAACACTCAGACAGCCCGACAAAAACCACCGAAGGATCCAATGAGATCATCTCCCCAGGTCGACAAAAGTTTGCCCCTCCGATGAAAGATATATTGCCCCAGTCTGTTCCAGATTCCGATGTCCAGGAAGCGGCGGAAAGTATCATGTCACTCCGAAAAGCAGCAGAAGCTACGAAAACAGATCCTGGAGTCGCCACTAAAGATTCGGATGTAGAATTAGAACAATTTATCCCGAAACTTGCGGAAGATGCCCCATCTGTACTCAACACCGATACTAAAGATGATGATGGTGATGATCCCGGGAATGATTTTGATAATGAAAACAATTCGACGGTTCCTTCACCTACGTCTGCTGATGTTAGCAATACTTCTACTGCTGCTGCTGGGGTTACAGAAGATCCCATGGATGAATCAAAACAAGCAGGGGAGAATGAAGTTACTGAAATAAATGAAAATCAACTTAATTTGACTTCTGAAGACACACCCATACCAGTGGAGGACAATCGGTCAAATCAGCTTACTGACGACACACCTAAGACGTCCACGAAAAGAGGTCCAGGGAGACCACGAAAATCTAAAACCACCAGTCTGGAAATCGAGAAAATGACTCGTAAACGTAGTCCACCGCCAGTTAAGACGTTTATCCCTTCTGCTAATCGCAGCCCACAGCCTACGGTTAAGACTAAGGCGTCTATTCCTATTCGGAAACGCAGCCCACAGCCTGTCATTAGAACGTCTGCCCCTACTCCATTGCGAGTTCTTCCACGACGTGCCAATAGAGGCATTCGGACAACTGGAAAATTCGCTGACGAATCCGATGAAGATGCTAGTCCCAAAAAATCTAGAACACCGCATGGTGAGAAAAAGGGTCGCGGCAGACCCAGAAAATCTGAAATTGAACCAACATCCAAAGCGGAAGAACAAAAGAATGAAGAAGACGATGATGTTGATGATGATGTTGATGATGATGAAGAGGAGGAGGAGGGGGATGAATTTGAATATATGGACGACGAAGATGACGACATGGATTTTAAGCCGTCAAGAAACGAACAGGCCGACGACGATCATTATATTTCTGACTCCCCGTCACGTGGTAGGAAACGAAAACTGAGAAAATATGGCGAGGAGCCCAAACGAAGGATACGTATTGACAAGGATGAGGAAATACTGGCGCTAGAAGCCTTGACGGTTATCACGGAAGATGATGACGGTGAAAAACTGTACAAGTGTGGAAAATGCGGGAAAAAATTCACTCAGCAGTCTTATCTTAGACTCCATCTTCCAGCCCACACAGATCGCTACAAATGCGGTGATTGCGGGAAAAGGTTCACGCGTAACGAATCGTTCCAGAAACACCAATGTCAGAAGACGGAACAAGTTTATTTCATGAAGGAAAGGGTTAACGAGGATGACCCGAACATTTATTGCTGTGCTCAATGCAAAAAGGAATTCACCCAGCTTGATTTCGTCATCAAGCATTTCGCCTTGCATTCGGAAAGCCAGAAATGTCCCCGATGCGGGAAAGTTTTCCCCGTTGAAGAAGAATACAACAAACATATGGAGACTGTTTGCGAGGATCCCGTGGAGTTTGAATACTCATGCGACATTTGTAAACAAACTTTCAAAAACGAGAAATATTTATATCGCCACATGGCCGTACATACCGATCTCCATAAATGCGACAAGTGCGGGAAATGTTATTCGCGTAAGGACTCGTGGCAGACGCATATTCTCCGCTGTATGCCAGAGACTGTCGACGACCTCCAGATATTCGTCTGCACGAACTGCAAAAAGACTTTCGCCACCCAGCTTGGCGCCAATAATCACATGGTTAATTGTGCTAAACACTGTTGTTCCGAATGCAAGACGGCGTTTCAATCGGAGGAGGAGCTGAAGATCCACGAGTGTTTAGGCAGCGAGGCTTCCAAAAATATCACCATCCAGTTCCAATGTACGAAATGTAACAAAAACTTCTCTTCCATCACGTACCTCAACCGACACGAGGCCAGTCACCAGGGAGCCTTTGATTGCGATATCTGCCACAAACAGTTCAGCCGCAAAGAAGAACATTCAATGCATCATAGATTTTGTTTGGCGAATCATTTGATCCAGGAGAACGGGCAAATTGAATGCGAAATTTGTACTCAGATTTTCCGCGATTCGAAAGAATATCGCGACCATTATCACTCCCATACCCACCCGCACTACTGTACCGCATGTCATAAACGATTCATCAAGGTAGGGACGCTTCATAACCACAAATGTGAGCCGATCTATTTCGACACGACGGGGCAGTTCCTCTCGTGCGAGCAGTGTCAGAAGAAGTTCCGGAGCGAGAAGAACTTGATACGTCATCAGGTGATTCACGGCACGCCACAGTTTAAGTGTGATTCGTGTCAACGACAATTCTTCCGTAAAGATTATCTCGCCGACCATGTCTGTTCTCTGCCGGACGGGACGAAAATGAGGATCGTCAGAAAAAAGAACAAAGTGCAGATTCGTGAAAATCTCGTCTGTCATCTGTGCGGTCGACCATTCACGAGTTCCAGCAATTTGAATAAACACATGCGTATTCATGGCGAGAAAAAATATGAATGTCCCATCTGCTTCAAGAGATTCCATTTTGAAAATTATGTCAAGCTCCACACGGAGATGGTCCACGAGAAGAAGTTCCGCTATCAGTGTTCGTACTGCGGTAAAGTTGTCACGTCGAAGGCGGGGCTTATGTGTCATATTCGTCAATTCCATACAACCAATGCTCCCACGTACAAGTGTCCCACCTGCGGCAAGGTGTTCCGGCAGAGTGGTAACCTGAAAACTCACATGTTTTCCCACGACAAGGAGAAGAAATTTCAGTGTAGTTTGTGTCCCCGATCGTTTAAGTATCCCGAACAGATGAGGCGCCATAAGCTCGAACATACCATGGTTGATAAATACACGTGCGAAATTTGCGATAAGAAATTTGTCCGAGCTTACGAACTAAAACGCCACAATCAGAATTTCCATAGCGGTATTGTCTACGTCTGTGCGCTGTGTAGCGAGCGGTGCGGACATCGTCACACAATGATACGTCATTTCAAACGAAAACATCCACACAATATGGATCTTGTTCGCAACTCTGTTTCATTGGACGATATGCGTCGTCAAGGTGAAGTAGTAGAGGTCAAACAGGAGCAACAGGAAACCACCATTTTACTGGAAACTGTCCAACAGCTAGAGAACACGCTGTCAGGAAATTCAACAGCCGAGATTATTCTACCAGATAATTTGGCTGCGGAGGCTCTTCAAGATCTATCTAATGCCGTTATTTCGACAAACAGTTTAGGCCAGGAGACGATCACCATTCCAAGTTCCATTCAGTCCTCAATCGACGGCATTGAAACCGCGGACGGTGAACAGACGGTGGTTATTCTGCAGATCATCAACCCAGAGGACCAGGAAGAAGTCGCCGAGGAAGTCGTTGGTTCTATGGAGTTCATAGAACAAGAAGCGATCGAGGAACACGAGAACGTGATGGAAACCGTCGAGATACAACCTGAAGGTGTCAGTATAGACGATATACATGTAATAGAGGAACAGTGATTGGTTGATACAGACAGCCACATGATACAACAGAAATGATTGGTTGATAAGACACACATGGTACAACAGAACTGATTGGACCTGATTTCACCATCAACAGACACCCACATGGATGGGTTGGACCTTACATAGTATAACATCATTGGTTGGCTGTATCTGACCTCACCATTTACTACAAAAACATTGATTGATTGATCTGAACAACAGGATAAACAACAGCGACGATTGGTTAAATCACAACAGGGATTGGACGATTGATAATGAAACAAATGCGACTGGTTGATTAAGACTATATAAACATTATTTGACTGGTTAATCCAAGGTTTAAGTAACACCTAAGAGTTAAGTAGAAATTGTAACTTAACTCGCTGAACGAACTTAAAGATACATTATGTAAGATTTAGATAAAGAACTAGCAGTCCTCCCTATGCGCGCTATATCATAAGGTCTGTCATTGAGTCAACTGGCGTGGTTTCTGTACGTGACAATTAGTAAGGTCGCCGGTCCAACCACGTTGGTTTTCTCCGGTATCCTCCCACTGTTAGAGAACCCTGCGCGCAAGGGAATTATTGAAATAATGAAAATCAACCATGTGTTAGCCCCGAAGCGCAAAACAAACCAATACATACAAAATGATTAACCGACAATGCCATATTTGACCCATACACCGACAAAAGATCTCTCTTTTTTCTTTCTTTTTTTTGTCATTGTGACCCAGTTTATTGTAAAAAGGAAACGTGTTATAATTCTACACATTGTATCCAAAATTTCAATTATCCATAACTTTGTTTATTTTTATGAAATCATTTAAAGATACATTATGGGAGATTAGATAAAGAGCCGACAGTTCTCACTATAATAGTTAAAACTTAAATAATGTAAAGGCAATTTGCTGAAAATTTGAGTCAAATTGGTGCACTCTGAACCGAGATTTTAGCGATTGAATTTACGGCCTAGCCTCGATTGTTATTACTAAAGTCAGTACGATAAAAAACATAGTCTCGATTATCCATTTCATGATTAAATTATGAATGGAAGTCGAACAGCAAATCAGAACCTAATCCAATAAACATCGCAGTCTAGCGATGCCATCTAGAGTTGATTACTGTCTGGATAAGTTAATTAATGTCTAATTAATAATTTAGATAACATTTCAGGCCTAAAGAAAGACCTGCAATAGGCAGATTTAGCTCTCGCATAATGTATGTTTAATATGATTAATACAATGACGTCATTATTAATGTGACGTCATAATGTATGTTTAATATGATTAATGCAATGACGTCATTATTAATGTGACGTCATAATTTATGTTCAATTTTATGTAGGTTATGATATGTAGAATACGCATATCTATGCAATCTGATTAAAACACAAATCCTATTTCGTTTCGTTTTTTTATTATTCAAAATTTGGTTTTACTTGTCTTCACAACACTAGGATCTCGAAGAGTTGTTATATAACAGGCGTTCTAGTTGATGTGAGGAATTAGCCAATGAAACGGTCTATTACGGCGAATTCTTGGCGTGTGATGCACGGAACTGGGTAAACCACTAGAGACGTCAACGCTGATTGATTATTCAATGTCTGACGTCATAGGGTCACAAGCCGCTCGTGTGAGCCCCTGGCACGACCTCCCAGTACAACTGGTCAGATCTTCATAAAAAAAATATAGATCTGTATTTTAATCAGATTGCAAAATAACCTAATACTGTGTTGACTTGATGAGACATTAAAGCGAGAATTTCATATTTTCTAAGAAAGTTAAAACAATTATTTCTATGTCTTTTGCTCAATAGGTTGTCAACTCACTATTATACGATCATAGTTATCATTCTCACACTCAAAAATATTTCACACCGGAAATAATAACACAATTACCTCCCTTGTTTTTCTATTCCCTGCAATGGAATAGCTATCTTCAAACGTTTGAATTTGAAGTTGAAAATGATATTTTTGCCAATTTCTCAACTGGCAATAGTGATTATTCTTTATCAAGGTAGGACTGTTTATACATAGCGTCGATTTGAAGGCATTATTTTAATACATTATAAAAATATAACTTAAAAATATGAAATTGTATCTTTAAATTCCATTGTATATAAAATTTGAATTGAGACCATATGCTGTGATCTTACCTTAGATACACTCGGCAAACCTCAGCAGATTCCAGTATGCAGAGTAACGGAATCATCCGAGCTTTGCCTTGCTGAGTGAATTTAGATACAATACAGTCCTGTTTGATTGAGGGGGGTTGGATGGCCGAATGGTTAGCACGTGACAAAGAGAAGGGTCGCCTGTCCAACTTCGTGGGGTTTCTTCGGGTCCCCCGGTTTCCTCCCACTGCGAAAGACTCCTACGCGCAAGCAAATTATTGAAATAAAATTGAACCATGTGTTAGCCTCGAAATGACCTAGTTTGTGTCGAGTGGATGTTAAACTCTCTCTCTCTCTCCCTCCCCTACTTGATTGATGTAAACACGGAATGCAATTCAACCATTTTTGAACAGATAACAGTAACTTTTCACCAATAAACAGGCCCTTTCTACTGCTCATTTTCTAGTCTATATTTCTAGAAATGAGCAGGACTAAAATTAGTTTATTGGTGGAAAGTTACGTCTACTCACGTAGAACGGCGTAAATCGCTAACGTTGAAATTTACATGTGACAGGTAACATTGACATTCGGGATCGTGTTATACTTATGGAAAGGATATGTTGACATAATAACTTACAATATTTAAAAATAATTTTAAAAAAAGGTTTTCCGGTTGTCTTTAAGTATCCTTCGAGAAGTATTTATTCTGCTTGCATTTAATAAAATTGAAATTGTTTATTTAATCGCTGTGTGAAAAGGGTTAGAGCAGCATTACAAAACGGGGCCCTGTTTCTCGAAATCTTAACTAAAGATAAAATCCAAATTTTAGTAGATACTTCAATTTTGATTGGCTAAGCACTACAATCAGTCTAATATTATCCAATCAAATTACTAAAATTTGGATTTTATCTTAGTTAAAATTTCGTGAAACAGGCCCCAGTATACTAATTGTTGGATATGGCGGCCATTTAGGACAGAGATCTATTCTCGAAGTATGAAGTAGATGGGTCTCTGTGCAGAATGATGACTCTGTGTGGAAATTACGGATATGCCTATCCCTAGTGGGCATGAAAATAATTTTCTAAAGTAAGACCAAAGCATTAAGATCTTGATATTTATTTTGTTGGCTAGATCTATTTCCGAAGGTCACCTTCAGATTTTCTCAGGTCGATGAGATGTAAATAAGGTTAGTGCACGTGATTGATGGCGAGATTGTGGGTTAGGGCTAGGTCCAGGGTGAGGGTTTGGGATTGGTGCTAGCCCCGTTTACATCTCGTGACCTTTGACCAAATCTGCAGGTGACCTTAAGATATATATCTAGCCATATATTGTTAGTTTATTTTGTACATGTTTCATCATAATTTAATGTTCCACTTTATACTAGTCTGTTATTCAACTAAAATAAAACTTGCCTGTTGCAGTCATTTCTTGTCTTAGTGTCTGAGTCTACATGGTAACGGGATGAAAAAAAAACTAGTCTGTTATTCAACCAAAATAAAACTTGCCTGTTGCAGTGATTGCTCGTCTTAGTGTCTGAGTCTACATGGTAACGGGATGAAAAAAAAAACTAATCTGTTATTCAACCAAAATAAAACTTGCCTGTTGCAGTGATTTCTCGTCTTAGTATCTGAGTCTACATGGTAACGGGATGAAAAAAAAACCCTAGTCGTTATTCAATTAAAATAAAACTTGTCTGTAGCAGTAGTTTCTTGTCTTAGTTGTCGACATTTTTTTTTTTTTTTTTTTTTTTTTTTGGGCCAACGGCACACCTTGGAACACAAGAAAAAATAACGGCACGCCTGGCTAAATATATATGAAAAATATTTGAATTTTGTAAAATAAAAACATGGCAAGTCATAGACGACATACAACCGTAGACAGAGACTAGTCATAGACACATAGAATGACTCAAACTAAACTAAATAAAGAAAAACACAGCTATGAACTTATCATTAGACACAAATGAATACTCAATTGGGATCACGTGGTTTTTCACATTTTCTTAGTGTGCCGTTAAAAATTTCGCGGCGGCACACAGGTAGAGAATCACTGGCCTAGCGTCTGAGTCTACATTGTAACGGGATGAAAAAAATGAAATGAAATGGGGTTTAACGTCCTACTGTTCTGCTCCGACTGGGCTAATGAAGATCGACGGGCATAGGCTAATACACTGTGCTATGAGGGAAATTTTGCCCGAACAGCGGCACTACGGCCTACTCTTATATCGAATTCCAACTGTCAAGGGATCTTTTACGTGCACGCCAATATGTACACGGGACCTCGTTTTTTCATCACATCAGAACGACTAGACAGCTGTCCTTGTCAGGCCCTCCGTCTTGCATCACTGACGAGGGGGGAAACCACGCCGGAAAATCTGGATGAACTTTCTCGGCCAATGCAGGGATCAAAAACGGGATGAAAAATGGCCGATCATTGGGAATGTATAAATCTGATCTTTTGGTGTGTTATATTTTGGTCCACAAATTACGATGTGGGGGGGGGGGGGGCGAATGGTTGAGTCAAGTGGCGTGGCGTCCAACCTCGGAGGGCCTGACAACAAGAAGTGTCTTACCCGAGGTCTCATAGCGTGCACGTGAAATGCATCTTGACAGTTGATATTTGAAATAAAAGTAGGCCATAGCGCAGCTGTCCGGGCAAAATTTCCCTCGTAGCACAGTGTATTAGTCTATGCCAGTCTTCATTAGCCCAGTCGGAGCAGAACAGTAGGACATTAAACACCATTTCATTTCATTTCGCTATAAAACCATTACACAATAAATGGGACGATTGAATCGACTTTAATCTAATATGACCTGGAGACATCTTCAGTGACGGATCCAAGTGGGATGTGTAAGGGTTAAGGGCTCCCTTAGCTGACCGTAAAAAATTTAAATTCTCTTATTACTGAATGCAGGTGGGATGTGTATAGGGGTCCAGGACTCCCTTACCTGACCATATAGAATTTACTAAATATTGAATCTAAGGAACGTGTAAATTTTATCATTTTTTTAAAATTAAATGTTATATTCGCGTGGGGTTTGGGGATCGAATGGTTTAATGTGTTGCCTCATAAGGTCTGTCATTGAGTCACCTGGCATGGTTTTGATTCCTCGCTTGTACGTGACGAGTAGGATCGCCTATCTAACCTCGTGGGTTTTCTCTGGGTCCACCCACTACTAAAGACCCCTACGCACAAGAGAATTATTGAAATATAACTGAAGCAGATGTTAGTCCCGAAACGACCTAGTTTGTGTCGAGTGGACATTAATCTCCTCTCTCTCTTTCTCTCTCTCTCTCTGAAATGTGATTTTATCACTTTAGACTGTCGAGGCCTTCTTACCTACAGTGATGCAACGTGATCATGGTCACGTGGTAAACATAGCTAGTTCTCTTTTTCTCCAGATACACCCCCCCCCCCCACCACAACCAAATATCGTGGGTCCGCCTCTGTACATCTTGCACCGTGGGTGAAGGTTATAATAGATAATGAGTAGATATGTCGTTCACACAGCAGGTCACGTGGTTTTATCTCGGTCAGTATATATCAACAGTCGTAGGTTGATAAAACACAAGACCAGCGATATATTATAGGTGAGTTTTAAATCAAACAACCACCATTTCAAATTTATATTATAAATATATATTTCGTATTACCTTATAATATAGCTCATTTCAAATTTATATTATAAATATATATTGCGTATTACCTTATAATATGGCTAGCTGTATTCAAATGGCATCCCCTCGTGGGTTTTCTTCGGGTTCTCCGGTTTCCCCCCACTGCTAAAGACCCCTACACGCAAGCGAATTATTGAAATAGTCCCGAAATGACCTATTATGTGTCGAGTGTACGTTAAACCCCATCTCTCTCTCTCTCTCTCTCTCTCTCTCTCTCTCTCTCTCTCTCTCTCAAATGGCGTCCACGTAATTGTGGAGCTCGAGTCTTCTGCTCAAACTGGCATTCTCAGATTTAAGTTAAGAATTTACTCAAAATTGTTCGCCTTATTTTAACTAAAATATAGTCATTTATAACACTTTTGTTGTTTTAATGTATCTAATACACCAATAAAAAAACATCATGCATGTGCAAAATTTTGTGTTTCTGGATCGAAGATATTTCTTATGAACAGTGATTGAAATTTGAGTAAATTCTTTACTTAAAGATACATTATGGGCGATTAGATAAAGAGCTTGCAGCTTTTACTATAATAGTTAAAAACTAGATAATGTAAAGGGAATTTGCTGAAAATTTCAGTCAAATTGAGCCCCACTCTGAACCGAGATTTTAGCGATTAAATTTTCGGTCTAGCCTCGATCATCATTACTAAGAACATACTCTCAATTATCCATTTCATGATTAAACTATGAATGGAAGTCGCATAGGAAATCGGAACCTAATCCAATAAACATCACAAGCTTATCGTCTGGATAAGTTAATAAATGTCTAATTAATAATTTAGATAACATTTCAGGCCTAAAGAATGACTTCTGCAATAGGCAGATTTAGCTCTTGCATAATGTATGTTTGAGTTTGAGAATGAAGTTTGAAATCAAGGCAAATTTCCGCCTACTGTGTACAAGGAGTTTTGATTTTTCGTCCCATAATGTATGTTTAATATGATTAATGCAATGACGTCATTATTAATGTGACGTCATAATTTATGTTCAATTTTATGTAGGTTATGATATGTAGAATACGCATATCTATGCAATCTGATTAAAACACAAATCCTATTTCGTTTCGTTTTTTTATTATTCAAAATTTGGTTTTACTTGTCTTCACAACACTAGGATCTCGAAGAGTTGTTATATAACAGGCGTTCTAGTTGATGTGAGGAATTAGCCAATGAAACGGTCTATTACGGCGAATTCTTGGCGTGTGATGCACGGAACTGGGTAAACCACTAGAGACGTCAACGCTGATTGATTATTCAATGTCTGACGTCATAGGGTCACAAGCCGCTCGTGTGAGCCCCTGGCACGACCTCCCAGTACAACTGGTCAGATCTTCATAAAAAAAATATAGATCTGTATTTTAATCAGATTGCAAAATAACCTAATACTGTGTTGACTTGATGAGACATTAAAGCGAGAATTTCATATTTTCTAAGAAAGTTAAAACAATTATTTCTATGTCTTTTGCTCAATAGGTTGTCAACTCACTATTATACGATCATAGTTATCATTCTCACACTCAAAAATATTTCACACCGGAAATAATAACACAATTACCTCCCTTGTTTTTCTATTCCCTGCAATGGAATAGCTATCTTCAAACGTTTGAATTTGAAGTTGAAAATGATATTTTTGCCAATTTCTCAACTGGCAATAGTGATTATTCTTTATCAAGGTAGGACTGTTTATACATAGCGTCGATTTGAAGGCATTATTTTAATACATTATAAAAATATAACTTAAAAATATGAAATTGTATCTTTAAATTCCATTGTATATAAAATTTGAATTGAGACCATATGCTGTGATCTTACCTTAGATACACTCGGCAAACCTCAGCAGATTCCAGTATGCAGAGTAACGGAATCATCCGAGCTTTGCCTTGCTGAGTGAATTTAGATACAATACAGTCCTGTTTGATTGAGGGGGGTTGGATGGCCGAATGGTTAGCACGTGACAAAGAGAAGGGTCGCCTGTCCAACTTCGTGGGGTTTCTTCGGGTCCCCCGGTTTCCTCCCACTGCGAAAGACTCCTACGCGCAAGCAAATTATTGAAATAAAATTGAACCATGTGTTAGCCTCGAAATGACCTAGTTTGTGTCGAGTGGATGTTAAACTCTCTCTCTCTCTCCCTCCCCTACTTGATTGATGTAAACACGGAATGCAATTCAACCATTTTTGAACAGATAACAGTAACTTTTCACCAATAAACAGGCCCTTTCTACTGCTCATTTTCTAGTCTATATTTCTAGAAATGAGCAGGACTAAAATTAGTTTATTGGTGGAAAGTTACGTCTACTCACGTAGAACGGCGTAAATCGCTAACGTTGAAATTTACATGTGACAGGTAACATTGACATTCGGGATCGTGTTATACTTATGGAAAGGATATGTTGACATAATAACTTACAATATTTAAAAATAATTTTAAAAAAAGGTTTTCCGGTTGTCTTTAAGTATCCTTCGAGAAGTATTTATTCTGCTTGCATTTAATAAAATTGAAATTGTTTATTTAATCGCTGTGTGAAAAGGGTTAGAGCAGCATTACAAAACGGGGCCCTGTTTCTCGAAATCTTAACTAAAGATAAAATCCAAATTTTAGTAGATACTTCAATTTTGATTGGCTAAGCACTACAATCAGTCTAATATTATCCAATCAAATTACTAAAATTTGGATTTTATCTTAGTTAAAATTTCGTGAAACAGGCCCCAGTATACTAATTGTTGGATATGGCGGCCATTTAGGACAGAGATCTATTCTCGAAGTATGAAGTAGATGGGTCTCTGTGCAGAATGATGACTCTGTGTGGAAATTACGGATATGCCTATCCCTAGTGGGCATGAAAATAATTTTCTAAAGTAAGACCAAAGCATTAAGATCTTGATATTTATTTTGTTGGCTAGATCTATTTCCGAAGGTCACCTTCAGATTTTCTCAGGTCGATGAGATGTAAATAAGGTTAGTGCACGTGATTGATGGCGAGATTGTGGGTTAGGGCTAGGTCCAGGGTGAGGGTTTGGGATTGGTGCTAGCCCCGTTTACATCTCGTGACCTTTGACCAAATCTGCAGGTGACCTTAAGATATATATCTAGCCATATATTGTTAGTTTATTTTGTACATGTTTCATCATAATTTAATGTTCCACTTTATACTAGTCTGTTATTCAACTAAAATAAAACTTGCCTGTTGCAGTCATTTCTTGTCTTAGTGTCTGAGTCTACATGGTAACGGGATGAAAAAAAAACTAGTCTGTTATTCAACCAAAATAAAACTTGCCTGTTGCAGTGATTGCTCGTCTTAGTGTCTGAGTCTACATGGTAACGGGATGAAAAAAAAAACTAATCTGTTATTCAACCAAAATAAAACTTGCCTGTTGCAGTGATTTCTCGTCTTAGTATCTGAGTCTACATGGTAACGGGATGAAAAAAAAACCCTAGTCGTTATTCAATTAAAATAAAACTTGTCTGTAGCAGTAGTTTCTTGTCTTAGTTGTCGACATTTTTTTTTTTTTTTTTTTTTTTTTTTGGGCCAACGGCACACCTTGGAACACAAGAAAAAATAACGGCACGCCTGGCTAAATATATATGAAAAATATTTGAATTTTGTAAAATAAAAACATGGCAAGTCATAGACGACATACAACCGTAGACAGAGACTAGTCATAGACACATAGAATGACTCAAACTAAACTAAATAAAGAAAAACACAGCTATGAACTTATCATTAGACACAAATGAATACTCAATTGGGATCACGTGGTTTTTCACATTTTCTTAGTGTGCCGTTAAAAATTTCGCGGCGGCACACAGGTAGAGAATCACTGGCCTAGCGTCTGAGTCTACATTGTAACGGGATGAAAAAAATGAAATGAAATGGGGTTTAACGTCCTACTGTTCTGCTCCGACTGGGCTAATGAAGATCGACGGGCATAGGCTAATACACTGTGCTATGAGGGAAATTTTGCCCGAACAGCGGCACTACGGCCTACTCTTATATCGAATTCCAACTGTCAAGGGATCTTTTACGTGCACGCCAATATGTACACGGGACCTCGTTTTTTCATCACATCAGAACGACTAGACAGCTGTCCTTGTCAGGCCCTCCGTCTTGCATCACTGACGAGGGGGGAAACCACGCCGGAAAATCTGGATGAACTTTCTCGGCCAATGCAGGGATCAAAAACGGGATGAAAAATGGCCGATCATTGGGAATGTATAAATCTGATCTTTTGGTGTGTTATATTTTGGTCCACAAATTACGATGTGGGGGGGGGGGGGCGAATGGTTGAGTCAAGTGGCGTGGCGTCCAACCTCGGAGGGCCTGACAACAAGAAGTGTCTTACCCGAGGTCTCATAGCGTGCACGTGAAATGCATCTTGACAGTTGATATTTGAAATAAAAGTAGGCCATAGCGCAGCTGTCCGGGCAAAATTTCCCTCGTAGCACAGTGTATTAGTCTATGCCAGTCTTCATTAGCCCAGTCGGAGCAGAACAGTAGGACATTAAACACCATTTCATTTCATTTCGCTATAAAACCATTACACAATAAATGGGACGATTGAATCGACTTTAATCTAATATGACCTGGAGACATCTTCAGTGACGGATCCAAGTGGGATGTGTAAGGGTTAAGGGCTCCCTTAGCTGACCGTAAAAAATTTAAATTCTCTTATTACTGAATGCAGGTGGGATGTGTATAGGGGTCCAGGACTCCCTTACCTGACCATATAGAATTTACTAAATATTGAATCTAAGGAACGTGTAAATTTTATCATTTTTTTAAAATTAAATGTTATATTCGCGTGGGGTTTGGGGATCGAATGGTTTAATGTGTTGCCTCATAAGGTCTGTCATTGAGTCACCTGGCATGGTTTTGATTCCTCGCTTGTACGTGACGAGTAGGATCGCCTATCTAACCTCGTGGGTTTTCTCTGGGTCCACCCACTACTAAAGACCCCTACGCACAAGAGAATTATTGAAATATAACTGAAGCAGATGTTAGTCCCGAAACGACCTAGTTTGTGTCGAGTGGACATTAATCTCCTCTCTCTCTTTCTCTCTCTCTCTCTGAAATGTGATTTTATCACTTTAGACTGTCGAGGCCTTCTTACCTACAGTGATGCAACGTGATCATGGTCACGTGGTAAACATAGCTAGTTCTCTTTTTCTCCAGATACACCCCCCCCCCCCACCACAACCAAATATCGTGGGTCCGCCTCTGTACATCTTGCACCGTGGGTGAAGGTTATAATAGATAATGAGTAGATATGTCGTTCACACAGCAGGTCACGTGGTTTTATCTCGGTCAGTATATATCAACAGTCGTAGGTTGATAAAACACAAGACCAGCGATATATTATAGGTGAGTTTTAAATCAAACAACCACCATTTCAAATTTATATTATAAATATATATTTCGTATTACCTTATAATATAGCTCATTTCAAATTTATATTATAAATATATATTGCGTATTACCTTATAATATGGCTAGCTGTATTCAAATGGCATCCCCTCGTGGGTTTTCTTCGGGTTCTCCGGTTTCCCCCCACTGCTAAAGACCCCTACACGCAAGCGAATTATTGAAATAGTCCCGAAATGACCTATTATGTGTCGAGTGTACGTTAAACCCCATCTCTCTCTCTCTCTCTCTCTCTCTCTCTCTCTCTCTCTCTCAAATGGCGTCCACGTAATTGTGGAGCTCGAGTCTTCTGCTCAAACTGGCATTCTCAGATTTAAGTTAAGAATTTACTCAAAATTGTTCGCCTTATTTTAACTAAAATATAGTCATTTATAACACTTTTGTTGTTTTAATGTATCTAATACACCAATAAAAAAACATCATGCATGTGCAAAATTTTGTGTTTCTGGATCGAAGATATTTCTTATGAACAGTGATTGAAATTTGAGTAAATTCTTTACTTAAAGATACATTATGGGCGATTAGATAAAGAGCTTGCAGCTTTTACTATAATAGTTAAAAACTAGATAATGTAAAGGGAATTTGCTGAAAATTTCAGTCAAATTGAGCCCCACTCTGAACCGAGATTTTAGCGATTAAATTTTCGGTCTAGCCTCGATCATCATTACTAAGAACATACTCTCAATTATCCATTTCATGATTAAACTATGAATGGAAGTCGCATAGGAAATCGGAACCTAATCCAATAAACATCACAAGCTTATCGTCTGGATAAGTTAATAAATGTCTAATTAATAATTTAGATAACATTTCAGGCCTAAAGAATGACTTCTGCAATAGGCAGATTTAGCTCTTGCATAATGTATGTTTGAGTTTGAGAATGAAGTTTGAAATCAAGGCAAATTTCCGCCTACTGTGTACAAGGAGTTTTGATTTTTCGTCCCATCCGAACGACTAGTCGTTGTTCCTTTCCAGAACCCCCACCCTGCAATAATGGGAAATGAAATGAAATGAAATGGGGTTTAACGTCCTACTGTTCTGCTCCTAACCTGGGCTAATGAAGACGGGCATACGCCATACAGTGTGCTATGAGGGAAATTTTGCCCGGACAGCGGCACTACGGCCTACTCTTATATCGAATTCCAACTGCCAAGGGATCTTTTACGTGCACGCCAATGTGTACACGGGACCTCGGTTTTTCGTCCCATCCGAACGACTAGACAGCTTTCCTTGTCAGCCCCTCCGTCCTGCATCACTGACAAGGGAGAACCACGCCGGAAAATCTGGATGAACTTTCTCGACCAAATGCAGGGATCGAACACCCGACCTCCAGGCTAGCGAGCTAGCGTCTTACCCACTTAGCCACGTGATCCCCCCTGCAATAATGGGGAACAACCACGTTGAGTGATTGTGTATATCACAAGGCTATTGAATGAGGTGGAATGGGGTTTTACATCCCAGGCTTATACACTAATATGACAATAAGATCCTCCAGCTCGGTTTTAAGACAAACTGATTAAAATACAGATCTATATTTCGTTTCGTTTTTTTTATACTTTCGATGGCCTAAACTTCATGAAGATCTGACCAGTTGTACTGGAAGGTCGCGTCAGGGATCGCACCAGCAGCTTTTGACCCTATGACGTCAGACATTGATTAATCAATCAGCGTTGACGTTACCCACCGTTCCGTGCTAATTCCCCACGCCATCCAGAACGCAAGTTATATATAACAACTCTTCCAGATCCTAGTGTAGTACAGACAAATAAAACGAAATTTTGAACTATAAAAAACGAAACGACATTGGATCTGTTTTTCAATCAGAATGGTTCTAAGGCTATTTTGGAATTCTTACCGTGTATTTTTCACCAGGATTCTTCTTTGTTCGCAAAAAGGAATCGTTGCTTGTCACATCCAACACATATTTATAATATAATTCATGTAGAATTTACCGATACAAAAACACAAACAAGTTTCGTTTGAATCGATCCGCCATTATGAAACTGTCTTTAGTAAGAATGCGTTACTAAAGTAACTACCCGACAGTGTGCTACGAGAGAAAATTTGCCTTGACAGCGGCGCTATTGCCTACTTTTTTTTCAATTTTCAAATGTCACGTGATCTTTAACGTGCAGTCAGTTCTGCACACGGGCTCTCAATTTTCTGCCCCATCCGAACGATTAGTTATATATCAATATCCAACTGACAAGGTATCTTTAACGTGCAGTCAATGTTCCACACGGGATCCAAATTTTTTCGTCCCATCCGAACAACTAGGCGCACACCGACCTGCATCACAGACAAGGGTAAATCTGACTGAAAAATCCCGAGGAACTTTCTCAATACTGGACGAAAAGGGTCTTTGTCACTAAATATCTTTTGGTCTCTCATAACACACTTCCCCTTGTCAGTGATGCAGGATGGAGGGTCTGGCAAGGACAGCTATCTAGTTGCTCGGATGGAACGAACAACCGAGTTTCCGTGTATACATTAGAATGCACGTAAAAGCTCCCTTGGCAGTTGGAATTCGATATAAGAGTAAGCCATAGTGCCGCTGCCCGGGCAAACTTTCCCTCATCGCCCCCTGTATGGCGTACGTCCGTCTTCATTAGCCCAGTCGGAGCAGAACTGTAGGACGTTAAACACTATTTCATTTCATTTCATTTTCTCATAACACACTGTATGGTGTACACTCGTCTTAATCAGCCCGGGGCGTTGGATGGCTGAATGGTTAGCGTGAGCGCGCTGTATTATAGGTTCTGTCATTGAATCAACTAGCGTGGTTTCGATTCCCCGGTTGTACGTGACAAGGAGTAGGGTCGCCTATCCAACCTCGTGGGTTTTCCCCGGGTCCTCCGGTTTCCTCCCACTGCTAAAGACCCCTACGCGCAAGCGAATTATTGAAAAACCGAGGTCCCGTGTATACATTAGAATGCACGTAAAAGATTCCTTGGCAGTTGGAATTCGATATACGAGTAAGCCATAGTGCCGCTGCCCGGGCAAACTTTCCCTCATAGCACCCTGTATGCCGTACGTCCGTCTTCATTAGCCCAGTCGGAGTAGAACAGTAGGACGTTAAACCCCATTTCATTTCATTTCATTTTCTCATAACACACTGTATGGTGTACACTCGTCTTAATCCAACTTTGTGGATTTTCTCCGGGTCCTCCGATTTCCTCCCAATGCTAAAGACCCCTACGCGCAAGCGAATTATTGAAATTAAATTGAACCATATGTTAGTCCCGAAATGACCTATAGTGGACGTTAAACGCCATCTCTCTCTCTCCTTCTCTCTCTCTCTCTCTCTCTCTCTCTCTCTCTCTCTCTCTCTTTATTAGCCCAGTGGGAAAAGAACAGTAGGACGTTAAACCCCAATTCAAACGGAATGAAATAAAATGAACTGAAATAAAGTTTAACGGCTAATGAAGACGGTCGTACGCTATACAAGGTGCTATGAGGGAAATTTTGCCCGGATAGCGGCCTATACTCTTAAATCAAATTCCAACTGTCATGAGTTCTTTTACGTGCACGCCAATGTGTACATGGTACCTCGGTTTTCTGTCCCATCCGAACGACTAGACAACTGTCTTTGTCAGGCCCCTCTGTCCAGCCCCACTGATAACCCCAAGGAAAACCGGAGGTGAACCCGGGACCCCCAGACTCGAGAGCCAATGTCTTTCTCACTGAGCCATCGCGGCTCCTTGACAGACAAACAACATGACCCTTTGTTTATTTTAGAAACGAAATCGGTGAAGGTCGTAAAATTAGCCCTATATTTACGACATCATAACAAATTGCCACAAGGTACAAATTTCATGTAAACACAATTACTGAATTTTGTCGAGGATATTCTCGTCGTTATCAATCTCGCTTCCGTAACCATAAAACCATCTCTTGCGTTAATGTTCAATCATTAACTGCCCATTAAGAGAGAAATGAAATGGGGTTTAACGTCCTACTGTTCTGCTCTTATGCTGGGCTAATGAAGACGGGCATACGCCATACAGTGTACTATGAGGGAAATTTTGCCCGGGCAGCGGCACTATCGCCTACTCTTATATCGAATTCCAACTGCCAAGGGATCTTTTACGTGCATTCTAATGTATATACGGGACCTCAGTTTTTCGTCTCATCCGAAGGACTAGACAGCTGTCCTTGTCAGGCCCTCCGTCCTGCATCACTGACAAGGGGGAACCACGCCGGAAAACCATTAAGAGAGAGAGAGAGTACCATCGACTCGACGCATATAATTTCGGGACTATCATATGATAGTTCGCTTGTGCGTAGGGGTCGGAGAAAACCCACGAGGTTGGACAGGCGACTCTACTCCTTCTCACGTACAAGCGCGGGGAATCGAAACCATGCCACTTGATTTATTGAAAGACCTTCTGATCCAACACGCACGCGATAACTATTCGAACACCCCCTACCCCACCCCACCTGGTTAGATCTAATTGATATGGCCAACTTCAAGTTTGGTCAAAGGACACGAGATGTAAACAGGTTCTAGCGTTACCCAAGCCTAGCCTTAACCCTGGACCTAGCCCTAATGCTTACCCTAACTCTAACCTACAAGTTCGCCAACAATCACGTGCCTTAGCCTTATTTAAATCTCAGCCACCTTGACGAAAATTGAGCTAGTCTTAACAAATAGATTTAGCCCCCACCTCTTTGTCTGTGGTGCATGGTTTAGGGCAATCTAGTCGTTCGAATGGCACGAAAAACCGAGGTCTCGTGTACACATTGAAGCGCATTTAAAAGATCCCTTGGTAGTTGGAATTCGATATAAGAGTAGACCGGGCAAAATTTCCCCCAAAGTACACTGTATCGCGCATGCCCATCTCCATTAGCCTAGACGAAGCAGAACAGTAGGACGTTAAATCCCATTTCATTTCGTTTTTTTTTTAATAGTTTACCTCTTTTTTTCCTTTTTTTTTTCTTTTTTTTTTCAGAATATCAGAATATTGTTAGAGTTCAACCAGTGAATGGATGGAAAAGAAATCTGGAGATTAATTTAAACTAATGAAATAGTGCGTTATTCGAGTATACTATTTAAACTAATGAAATAGTGCGTTACTCGTGTAGGCTATTTAAACTAATGAAATAATGCGTTATTCGTGTATACCATATTACTGTTGTGAATGAAATAGTGCGTTACTCGTTTATACTATTAATATTATTATACTGTTGTAAATGAACTAGTGTGTTATTCGTGTATACTATTAATATTATTACTGTTGTTAATGAAATAGTGCGTTACTCGTGTATATTATTAGTATAATTACAGTAATAAATGAATAGCGCGTTACTCGTGTAGACTATTAATATCAAATCAATGTAACATATGCGAATATTATCCCTGAATAAATTCAATAAATAACAACTAGGAAGTTTGTAGTAGCGAGGACAGGAAGAGAGCAGCCATGTTGAATTTAGTGTTAGAGAGTCTACAGGTGTTATGTTTGGTGTTTTATTATTGGTTGGAGGGTATTTATTTCTCGATTATACCAGCCAGTGTTCGCGGTAAAGATGTGTCTGGAGAAACAGTTCTTATTACTGGAGCAGGTGCGTATTTTTACACACAATAACCTTAATTACAAGGGAGTCGCGGTGGCTAAGTGGGTAAGACGCTGGCTCGCTAGCCTGGAGGTCGCATTTTCGATCCCTGCATTGGCCGAGAAAGTTCATAGGGATTTTCCGACATGATTTCCCCTTGTCAGTGATGCAGGACGCAGGGCCTGGCAAGGACAGCTGCCTAGCCGTTCGGATGGCGTGCACGTAAAGGATCCCTTGGCAGTTGGAATTCGATGTAAAAGTAGGCCATAGTGCCGCTGCCCGGGCAAAATTTCCCTCATAGCTCACTGTATGGCGTATGCTCGTCTTCATTAGCCCGGTATGGTAGCATAACAGTAGGACGTTAAACTCTATTTCATTTCATTTCATTTCAACTTAATTGCACGTTATTCTCGTGGGTCCGGAATTAAGTTTCACGTTATTCCCATGGGTCCGGACCTAATGTGCACGTTATACTCCTGGGTTCGGAACTAAATTGCAAGTTATACCCATTGGCCTGAATAGACATCTGTCACTGAAGCGGGGACCTTCCATACCAGACGCGTGGCCTGGGTCTTCTGCTGCTCTTGCAGAGTATAGTCTTTCTCCTACATTCAACGAACAAATCCAGGAAGCATTGACGTGGTTTTGACTCCTAAATGAGCGGGAACCACCTTGGCTAAGTGGGTAAGACGCTGGCTCGCTAGCCTGGAGGTCGCGTGTTCGATCCCTGCATTGGCCGAGAAAGTTCATCCAGATTGTCCTGCGTGGTTTCTCCTTGTCAGTTGTGCAGGACGGAGGTCTTGTCTAGTCGTTCGGATGAAGAAAAACTAAGGTCCGACGTATATTGCAGTGCACGTAAAAGATACCCTGGCAGTTGGAATTCAATATAAGAGTAAGCCATAGTGCCGCTGCCCGGGCAAAATTTCCCTCATAGCACACTGCATGGCGTATGCCCGTCTTTATTAGACCGGTATGGAAGCAGAACAGTATAAGGACGTTAAACCCCATTTCATTTCATTTCATCTTTGTCTCAGAGCTACTAATTTTATAAAATTCTAATTCTTTATTCAGTTACTTTGAGGCAATATGCCTACAGTATCAAAAACATACATGATATTTGTACAAACAATATAATTTACAAAATAATTCGATATAAATTAATATGTATATATAATTATCTTTATGCAGAGCATTATCAAAGAGCACTATGGTTGCAGGATTTCTGATCTTAGTTCCATCGCCTTACATATATAAATGGACAGAGAACGAACTATGCTTGAGTCTTGACATTTAAACAATTTGATAGCGTTTTCTTCGGTAGGGTGTTTTGTTAGCCATGTGGGTAGGAAATTGGCTCTAAGATCTTTAAGTATAGGACAGAATAATATAAAATGTAGTTCGTTTCCTAATTGTTTCCTGTTACAAATTGAACATATTTTATCAAATTCTCTGAACCCTCCTTAAAGACAACGGTAACCAAGAACCCCACGTCGAACTTGACGTTGCCTGAACGGTTGATCCGTTATAAATATGAAATGAAATGGGGTTTAACGTCCTACTGTTCTGCTCCGATTGGGATAAATGAATGAAGACGGGATTCGTTATAAGGATTTGAAGAATCCGGAAGTGATTCAAAAAATGGCAATCAGTTATTGTTACCGACTATAGTAGAACTATGACAGGATTCTGTGTCACTCGGTTACAATTGTGTCAATCCGGCTTGTTCCGGACGGACAATTGAGCACTTTAATTTCTCAACCAAGATTGTTATGTTTGGCTACGTCATAATTTCGCTCAGATAGGCTAACCGAACTGAATTCGGTGTCGCCCGAGTGTCGTGCCTTCAATATAATAAGCAACGTTGCACTGTTAGAAAAAATCTGGTAAATTTACATGAAAATTACTGGCAGCAAAAGTTGCCAGTAAATTTACTGTAAATAAACATTCAGCTGTAATATTACAGAGTTTCTGTAATTTGACTTTGTGTGTAACTTTACCTGAAATCAGTAAATAGAAAATAACTATGAGTTTGTTTTTTAACTTTGGCCTGTAAATTCACCGCAACACAGTAAATGAACGGTTACCGTAAGTTTGTTTTTTAACTTCCAAATGTAAATTTACCTAAAAGCAGTAAATGAAAAATTACAGACAAATGTTAAAAAAAAACCACAATGACTAACTTCCGCTTACCCTCCCACCTTTTTTTTTTTTAAGTAAACAACAATTTCCCCGAAAGAGAAATAAAATCTCAACTGAATAAGAGGCTTAAATTTAAAACCCCGCTTGTTGCGTACCGAAAACATAATACTAATCCTGTTTGGTAGATTAGTCATGTAAGCCAACACAGGTTGAAACCGCCGCTCGTCAGTGATTGCGGCGGTTCCATGCTTTCAGATGTCAGCTTGCGGTACTGTCTATTGCAGGCATTGAAACTGCTTTAGAGACAGTACAGCTAACACTGGCCAATCGGTTTAATTAACCGTCTTCAAGTGAGCTTGATAACGAGATAATACAACCTATGGCCGGAAAGTCAAAACATTTTTTTATACATTTATGAACATACTTACAATCTGATTAGTGTACGATGAATAATAATACACGTTATAGATCGTATAAATAAAGGAAATTAGATATACATAACATGCAATATACCAAATTTCACAAAATGTGATTGTCCATATTATGGTTAATAAATTAGAATGAGTACTATTAGAAGATAAGTATTAGGAATGGTTCGTTGCCATGGAATACTAAAATAAAATAAGAGACAGTAAATTTACCAATAAGTAAATTTACAAAATAATGTGAATAAACGTAAATCTGTAAAATTACCTTCTGGCTTTGCTATTTTCAGTTCAATATTGAAATTCTATATATGTAAGTATGTATTTTTACGGGGTTTATTGTGCCTTTGATTTCATCAAAGTTTATTGTAAAAAAGAAAGAAACTTGGTAAAAATACATCATTTTGGTAAATATTCCTAACATTTTATGGTAAAAACAAATACTTTTATTGATGTAATTTTACTTATGTTTCTAACTTGAAAGTTTACAAAATAATGTGAGCAAACGTAAAATCTGTAAAATTGCATGCTAAGAGACAATAAATTTACCGAATACGATAACTACCAATAGGTTAATCATAAATTATGCAAGAGCTAAATCGGCCTATTGCAGGTCTTTCTTTAGACCTGATATGTTATATAAACTATGAATTAGACATTAACATGAAAAGACCATAAACAACTCTTGATGCCATCTTATGTGTGGGATTTTCACTGGATTTGAGTCCGATCTGGGGCTCAACACTCATTGGTGATTAAATTCAAAAATGGATAATCGAGACTATGTTTTTTTATCGTACCGACTTTAGTAATGGTGTCCGATGCAAGGCCTAAAATTCAATCGCTAATGTCTCGGTTCAGAGTGGAGCAATTTGACAGAGACTTTCAGCATATCCCCTTTACATTATCTAGTTTTTAACTATTATAATGAGAACTGTTGTAATTTTACTTTTATTCTAACCTAAAAGTAAATTTACAAAAAAAATGTGAATAAACGTAAGATCTGTAAAATTACATGCTTGCTTATTTATTTTCAGTTCAGTTTGTAAATATTACGTATGTAAGAATGTATTTTTACTGATTTTGAATGTGTCTTGGATTTCATCACCGTTTATTGTAAAAAAGACACGAAACTCGGTAAACATACACGAAACTCCGTAAAAATACGCCAGACTTGGTAAAACTACTAAATTGTGGAAAATATACCGACAATTAAGGTACAAAAACTACTTGTACTACTGTAATTTTACATAAATTTCTAACAGTGTGGAGATAAAATGACTTTCCAGCACGCTGTTCGGTCAAAATTTCTGTATGGCGTTCGATCGCTCGTCTTCAGACAAGTAGGCCGTTAAACCCCCATATCATTTGTTTTCCAGCTAGTGGTATTGGTCGTCTGTTAGCCAAAAGATTCGCAAACTTGGGATGTCGTTTAATATTATGGGATATAAACAAAGAAGCCAATGAAAAAACAGCTAAAGAAATACGAAAACAAGGAGTAACAGTTCGAACGTATCGGGTTGATTTGTCCAATCAGAAAGATATTTACGCAACAGCTGATAAGGTGAGAAAACGGCGCCAAACATTTGTTTGATAAGGCCAACTTCAAGTTTGGTCAAAGGTCACGAGATGTATGTAATCGGGTCATTATGGCTAAATCTATTTGTTAAGGCCAGCTCAATTTCTGTCAAGGTCCCTGACATGTAAATAAGGTTAGGACACGTGACTGTTGGCGAAAATTTAGCTGGCCTTAACAAATAGATTTAGCCATCTAATCCAGATGGGCTTCTGATATCCAATATTTAAGACAAAATGAACATTTTAAAATTGGCACACGGATCGCGTGTCAGAATGCTTTCGAGTGCCATTTGTGAAGCGACACGATGAACGAGGCTAAACATACCACAGGGGAGAGTACTACTGGTGTAGACTGGAATAACCAGACGCCAAAGACTACCATTCAATTCGGATTCCTCGCGTATTTCTCTGAAAATAACTGATAAGAATTACAGTAAAAACAGAAACGATTGAATTTAAATCAGTTTATATACATTCATCATACATTATTATCGTTGCGACCCATTTGTGTCCATTTCTAGGTGTCAAAGAATAGCGATGTTAACTATTCTGGGATAATTTTGACTTTCTAGTTACCATGGAAATCGTTATACCGTGTTTTATGTGTAAATTCCTTTAGGTATAAATCTGATTAAAACACAAATCCTATTTCGTTTCGTTTTTTATAGTTCAAAATTTCGTTTTACTTGTCTTTACTACACTAGGATCTGGAAGAGTTGTTATATAACCCGCGTTTTTGTTGATGTGAGGGATTAGCCAATGAAACGGTCTATTGCAGCGTGTTTTTGGTGTGTGATGCACGGAACTGTGGGTATCCTAATAGAAACATCAACGCTGATTGGTTAATCAAATTCTGACGTCTTAAGGTCAACAGCCGCTCGCATGACCCCTGACGCGACCTCCCACTACAACTACTCAGATCTTCATGTAGTGTAGGCCATCGAAAGTATAAAAAAAAGAAACGAAATATAAATCTGTATTTTAATCAAATTGTTTATGTATTATTACAGGTGCGAACAGAAGTGGGTCAAGTGGATATATTGGTTAATAATGCTGGAATTGTTACTGGTAAAAAGTTTCTCGAATGCTCGGACGAAATGGTGCGAAAAACAATGGACGTTAACGTCATGGCACACTTCTGGGTAAACTTTTATTGTTCATATTGGGCAGCGTAGCGAGTCAAAACGGGGGTCGGGGGAGGGGGTGGAGGACTTGTGCGAGACACAATTTTTAATGAAATGGGGTTTAACGTCCTACTCTTCTGCACTGACTAAGCTGTGGGGGCCATTTTGCCCGGACAGCGGCACTGTTACCTACTCTTTCATCGAATTACACGGTACCTCGATTTTTTTTTCGTCCCATCCGAAAGACTAGATACAATTTTTAAACCAATGAACAGATATTTGCAAATTACTGGGATTATATTATTTATAAAATTATGATAGGTGTCAGGAGGGCACGCGAATTGGATCATAAGGCATGACATTGTATATAGTGGCGTGGTTTCGATTCCCCGCTTGTACGAGAAGGAGTGGGGTCGCCTGTCTATCCTCGTAAGTTTTTTTCCGTTTCCTCCCACTGCTAAAGACCCTTACGCGCTAGCGAATTATTGAAATAAAACTGAACCATATGTTAGTCCCGAAATGGCATAGTTTATGTCGAGTGGACGTTAAACCCCATTTCTCTCTATATATATATATAAGCTATGCAGTGTTATTTTATCACTTTAGACTGTCAAGGCCTTCTTACCAACAATGATGAAACGTGATCATGGTCACGTGATAAACATAGCCAGTTCTGCGGGTTTGATAGGTGTGACTGGATTGGCTGATTATTGTGCTAGCAAGTTTGCAGTTGTCGGTTTTAACGAATCGTTACAGTTTGAACTGGACAGTTTAGGGAAGACGGGTGTTCATACAACAGTTATCTGCCCTTACCTGGTAAACACCGGCATGTTTGAAGGCTGCCAAGCAAAGTAAGCTTTTGGGAATTTCCTTTGTTTTCAACGGGAAGCATTTATGAGTCAACATGATGTCATTTTGGAATTTCCTTTGCTTTCAAATTGTTTAGGCTTATATGAGTTTTTGTGTCGATATGATAATATTCGCTGTTTATATTCGTCCAGGGGGGTAAGATGGCCGAATGGTTAGCGCGTGTGCGTTGTATCATAAGGTCTACCATTGAGTCATCTGACGTGGTTTCGATTCTCCGGTTGTACGTGACAAGGAGTAGGGTCTCCTGTTCTCTGGGTCCTTCGGTTTTCTCCCACTGCTAAAGACCCCTACGCGCATGCGAATTATTGAAATAAAATTGGACCATATGTTAGTCCTGGTGTCGAGTGGACGTTAAACCCCATTTCTCTCTTTCTCTCTTTATATTCGTCCAACATCGGTTTCTTATGCCGAAGTGGGGGGGGGGGCAAAATGGTTAACCGGTGCGCGCTGTATCATAAGGTCTGTCATTGAGTCAGCTGGCGGGGTTTCGATTCCCGGTTGTACGTGACAGCCCAGTTTAGGACCAGAACAGTAGGACGTTAAACCCCAGTTCATTTTATTTCGTGACAAGGAGTAGGGTCGCCTGTCCAACCTCGTAAGTTTTCTCTGGGTCCTCCGGTTTTCTCCCACTTCTAAAGACCCCTACGACCAAGCGAATTATTGAAATAAAATTGCACAATGTGTTAGTCCCGAAATGACCTAGTCTGTGTCGAATGGACGTTAAACCCCATATCTCTCTCACTCTCTCTCTCTCTCTCTCTCTCTCTTAACTTAGTCGAGGGATGTTTTTATAAATTAAAAAATAAATATTGTTTCTTTATGCATGTTCTCTCTCTCTCTCTCTCTCTCTCTCTTAACTTAGTCGAGGGATGTTTTTATAAATTAAAAAATAAATATTGTTTCTTTATGCATGTTCTCCTAAACGATTTATTTGATGTAAATTAGCGTTGGGATGTTTAAACGATAAATATTATTTTATGCGCAGGTTTCCGTGGATTTTACCTATGTTATTACCGGAAGAGGTCGCTGATGGAATCATTGAAGCCTTCTTATGTAATCAACGGGTGGTTTACCTACCCAAAATACTTTATTTCTTTCTGGCGCTTAAAGGGTAAGTTTCTAAAATACTTTCTTTCAAGAGTAAGTTTCTAAAATACTTTATTTCTGTCTGGCGCTTACAGGGTAAGTTTCTGAAATTCTTTATTTCTTTCTGACACTTAAAGGGTAAGTTTCTAAAATACTTTCTTTCTTTTTGACACGTAAAGGGTAAGTTTCTAAAATATTTTATTTCTGTCTGACGCTTAAAGTGTAAGTTTCTAAAATACTTTATTTCTTTCTGACGCTTAAAGGGTAAGTTTCTAAAATACTTTATTTATTTTTGGCGCTTAAAGGGTGTGTTTCTAAAATATTTTATTTCTTACTGACGCTTTAAGGGTAAATTTCTAGACCCGGAGAAAACCCACGAGGTTGGACAAGCGATCCTACTCCTTGTAACGTACAACCGGGGAATTGAAACCACGCCAGTTAACTCAATGACAGACCTTATGATACGCACTAACAATTCGGTCATCCAACCACTAAAAATCTGTAGCTCTGAAACAATATTTCTGCTCATTTATTAGCTTACATAGAGCGCGCAGTGGGGCCAAAACCACGCCAATGCTTCGCGTGTTTGTTGAGCGGTAGACACATTAGCCGAATCAATCGGCGCCGAATTGCATGCGAATTCATTCGGCGGAATGCGTGGACACACCATGACGCATGCCTGTCTTCATTAGCCTAGTAGGTGCAGAACAGTAAGACGTTAACCCCGATTTCATTTCATTTCTTCCCCAGGATTGTAATTCGGTGAAGTGTAGGCCGAAACGCCACAACCCTGACAAAATATCCTTCAAATTACAACAAACTAATTGATTGTTTATATTTTCAGGATTTTACCAACTAAATGTCTGTTTTTGATTTGTAATTTTATGGGTGCCAACAGTATGATGGATACATTTAAAGGCAGAACAAAATAAATTATCAGAAAAAGGCTGGATTTTATCTCCAGTTAAGCACAGGGACTAGTACAGCACATGGACCAGTAACGCACAGGGACTAGTAGAGGAATTTACTTAATGTCTGTTTTTGATTTGTAATTTTATGGGTGCTAACACTATGACGGATACATTTAAAGGTCGAACAAAATAAACTATCAGAAAAAGGCTGTATCTAGTAAAGCACAGGGGCTAGTAAAGCGATTTACAGCACAGAGAAATATTGACACAAAAAAATGTAAATGTATGTGCTTGCTTCCTCATCCTTGCAAAAACTAGGATTATTCCGTATGCGAAGCTGGCTTCACGAGGATGTTACCTCATATAATTTGGATCTTGCCAGTAGTGACAGTTGTCGTAAATAAAAGAGAAGTAAGCAGAAACAATGTGTTGCCCCTCCATCCTCATGAAGGTCTTCCAAATTGTTCTCGTGGTCTTAGTTATTTGACCAGGACCCGAGTTCACAAAGCATTCTCAGACTTAAACATACATTATGCAAGAGCTAAATCTGCCTATTGCAGGTCTATTTAGGCCTGAAATGTTATCTAATTTATTACCTAGACATTAATTAACTTATCCTAAAGCCATAATCAACTCTCGATGGCATCGTATTTCTTCGCTCGCAATAGAGTAATTTGAATGAAATTTTCAAATTATTCATTTTACATTATCTATTTTTGAACTATTATAGCAAGAATGGCTAGCTCTTTATCTAAATCTTACATAATATATCTTTAAGTTAAGAATTTACTCAAAATTGTGCACCTTATTGTAACTAAAATATAGCCCTTTATAAAACTTTTGTCGTTTTAATGTATCAAATACATCAATAAGAAACTATGTGCAAAGTTTTGTGTTTCTGGATCAGAAATATTTCTCATAAACATTGATTGAAAGTTGAGTAAATTCTTAACTTAAGTCCGAGAATGCTTTGTAATTCGGGGCCTGATATTTAAAGTTGTAAGTGGGCCCCAGCATAAAATCATTATCGACCCACACCAGATTACGATTTGGGAACATTCTAGTTTGTGCTCTCTCTCTCTCCCTCTCTCTCTCTCTCTCTCTCTCTCTTCCCCCACACATAGATATGAATTGATGTTTCTTGGTGCTGTAAATTGTTATAAATCCTATTTAATATCAACACAGAGCCAAAGTCACTTTTTACTTGTAGCTCTGATAAAAGTAACCTTGCTAATATAAGGCCGCGGAAGTATCAGATTGCGCAGAGCAGAGCAGTCAGCGCAAACTGGCCACAGCCGCCTTGAACTGCAAATTTATTTTTAAATCCCTATCATTTAGATTCAGTTTTATATTTAAAATGTAGGTGTATCAAATTAAACAAGTTTTGAAATTTAGATTACTTTTATCAGAGCTGAGGTAACACAAATGGCGCTGTGTACACTGTACATATAGTTTTAGGGTGAGATCTATTTATTAAGGCCATCTTCAGATTTTTTCAAAGATCACGAGATGTAAACAGAGTTAACGCTAACCCAAACCCTGGACCTAGCCCCAACCCTTACCCAAAAATCACGTGCCCTAACCTTATTTACATCTCAGCGACCTTGACGAAATCTTGAGTAGGCCTTAAGAAACACATCTAGCCATTGTTTTAGCTATGTAAACTCTTGTCTGGTAAACGGTCAACTTGGTGCTCAGTTATTGTATATATTATGTGATACCGGTGATGTACATTATTAATAACCATTACAACAGGATTGATGCCATGACAACGGTATCGGTACCTGTGACAAACAACGGTATTAATACCTGCGACAAACAATAGTATTAATACCCATGACAACATTACCAATACCCATGACAACGGTATTAATACCCGCGACAACAGTACTAATAGCCGCGACCAATCTGATTAAAATCCATATCTATTTTTCGTTTAGGTTTATTATACTTTCGATAGCCTACACTACACGGAGATCTGACTAGTTGTACTGGGAGGTCGCGTCAGGGGACATTCGAGCGGCTTTTGACCTTATGACGTCAGACATTTATTAATCAATCAGCGTTGACGTTTCTAGGGCTTTACCAACAGTTTCGAGCAGACCGTTCCATTGGCTAACTCCTCACATCAACTAGATCCTAGTGTTGTGAAGACAGTAAAACGAAATTTTAAACTATAAAAAACGAAACGAAATAACATCTGTGGTTTAATCAGATTGTCCGGCGACAACACTTTTAATATCCGCGACACCACCATAATAAGATGTAATAATTATTTATTGATTTCACTGTACATAAAATTGATTTTAATAAAGTTTTATACCCCCCCCCCCTCTCATATTTAATATAACGTGGGGTTTTATGCATCCCCTCCCCCTCTCATATTTAACATAACGTAGGGTTTTATAAACCCTCCCCCTCTCATTTTTAATATAACGTAGGGTTTTATACACCCTCCCTCTCTCATATTTAATATAACGTAGGGTTTTATACACCCTCCCCCTCTCATATTTAATATAACGTAGGGGTTTATACCCCCCCCCCCCTCTCATTTAATATAACGTAGGGTTTTATACACCCTCCCCCTCTCATATTTAATATAACGTGGAGTTTTATACACCCTCCCCTTCATATTTAATATAACGTGAGGTTTTATACACCTCCCCCTCTCATATTTAATATAACGTGAGGTTTTATATCCCCCTCCCCCTCTCATATCTAATATAACGTGGGGTTTTATACACCTCCCCCTCTCATATTTAATATAACGTGAGGTTTTATATCCCCCTCCCCCTCTCATATCTAATATAACGTGGGGTTTTATACACCTCCCCCTCTCATATTTAATATAACGTAGTGTTTTATACCCGCCTCCCACTCTCATATTTGATATAACGTGGGGTTTTATACACACACACCCCTCTTATATATGTATTTAACAAAACGTAGAGTTTTATACACCCTCCTCCTCTCATATTTAATATAACGAGGAGTTTTATACAACCTCCCCCTCTCATATTTAATATAACGAGGGGTTTTATACCCCCTCCCCCGTCTCATATTTAATATCACGTCGGGTTTTATAAACACTCCCCCTCTCATATTTAATATCACGTCGGGTTTTATAAACCCTCCCCCTCTCATTTAATATCACGTGGGGTTTTATACACCCTCCCCCTCTCATATTTGATATAACGTGGGGTTTTATATGCACACACCCCTCTCATACATGTATTTAACAAAACGTAGAGTTTTATACACCCTCCTCCTCTCATATTTAATATAACGTGGGGTTTTATACCCCACCCCCCTCTCATTTAATATCACGTCGGGTTTTATACCCCTTCACCCACTCATATTTAGTATAACGTAGGGTTTTATACACCCTCCTCCTCTCATATTTAATATAACGTGGGGTTTTATAAACCCTCCCCCTCTCATATTTAATATAACGTGGGGTTTTATACCCCCTCCCCCTCTCATATTTAATATCACGTCGGGTTTTATAACCCCCCCCCTCTCATATTTAATATAACGTAGGGTTTTATACACCCCCTCCCCCTCTCATATTTAATATAACGTGGGGTTTTATAAACCCTCCCCGTCTCATTTAATATCAAGTCGGGTTTTATATCCCCTTCTCATATTTAATATAACGTGGAGTTTTATATTCCCCTTCCCCTCTCATATTTAATATAACGTGGAGTTTTATACACTCTCCCCCCTCATTTAATATCACGTCGGGTTTTATACCCCCTTTCATATGAAATTAAATGAAATGGGGTTTAACGTCCTGCTGTTTTGCTCCGACTCGGCAAACGCCATACAGTGTGCTATGAGGGAAATTTTGCCCGGGCAGCGGCACTATGGTCTACTCTTATATTGAATTCCAACTGCCAAGGGATCTTTTACGTACATGTCAATGTATACACGGGACCTCGGTTTTTTCGCATCATCCGATCCGAACGACTAGACAGTTGTCCTTGTCAGGTCTTCCGTTCTGCACCACTGACAAGGGGAAACCACGTCGGAAAATCCCAATGAACTTTCTCGGCCCTTTCATATGGTAAATAGCCTTTCCTACTTAATGTGTTAAAGTGATATCCTGGATTAAATCCCAAAACGGGACGGAGATTACCGGTATTTATCGAATGAATGTCGATTTTAAAACTAATTATAAAGACAGAACAGCTGCGATCTGGATAATAAAAGCTATTAGATCTGTCTGTCAGTATGTATTTAATTAACAACGATTATCCAGTAATCTCATGTTAATTATATCAAGAATTGTAACAATATTATGGCGCAGTGTAGTGGTTACAGACTAATCAATTAATATGTAATTAATATCTAATTATTGTGTTGACTGATCACATGCACAGTTGGCATTTTAATTGGCCCCTGTTTGTGGTGCAAGGCGGAGGGCTCGACTAGGACAGTTGTCTAATCGATCGGATGGGACGAAAAACCGGCGTGATCCGGAGCAACAGTGGTTTTAGGATGTTTAAAACTGCTGAGACGAATAAAGGTAAAAATGCAATTACAGCGGGGGCCACGGTGGTCCAATGAGTAGGACACGGGCTAGCTAATCCGAAGGTCCCGTTTTCGATCCCTGTGTTGACCGAGAAAGTTAATCAGGATTTTCCGGGCGTGGTTCCCATTGTCAGTGGGGCCGGATGGGACGAAAAACCGAGGTCCCGTGTACACATTGGCGTGCACGTAAAAGATCCCTTGGCAGTTGGAATTCAACATAAGAGTAGGCTATAGTGCAGCTGCCCTGGCAAAATTTCCTTCATAGCACACTGTATGCCCGTCTTCATTAGTCCAGGGGGGGGGGGGTGGATGGCTGAATGGTTAGCGTGCGCGCGCTGTATCATAAAGTCTGTCATTGAGTCGACTGGCGTGGTTTCGAATCCCCGGTTGTACGTGGCAAGGGGTAGGGTCGCCTGTCCAACCTCGTGGGTTTTCTCCGGGTCCTCCGGTTTCCTCCCACTGCTAAAGAGCCCTACGCGCAAGCGAATTATTGAAATAAAATTAAACCATATGTTAGTCCCAAAATGACCTAGTTTGTGTCGAGTGGACGTTAAACCCCATTTCTCTCTCTCTCTCTCTTCATTAGTCCAGTTGGAGCAGAACAGTAGAACGCCAATAATACGTGTGTAGTCCCCTTAGTTTCTAAACACAGTATAAACCTATGATTGTAGCAATCTGATTCAAATACAGATCTATATTTCGTTTCGTTTTTTATACTTTCGATGGCCTACACTACATGAAGATCTGACCGGTTGTTGTGATAGGTCACGTCAGAGGTCATACGAGCGGCTTTTGACCCTATGATTTTAGACATTTGATTAACCAATCAGCATTGATGTTACTAGTGGATTACCCACAGTTCCGTGCAAAACACGCCTAAAGCTCGCCGCAACAGACCGTTTCATTGGCTAATACCTCACACCATTCAGAACACGTCACTCATAACAACTCTTCCAGATCCTAGTGTAGTAAAGACAAGTAAAACGAAATTTTGAACTATGAAAATGAAACGAAATAGGATCTGTGATTTAATCAGATTGTGATTGTAGGAAACCGCAAGTTGCGAGTAAGGGATCTTGATAAGAACTAAATATTTCATTAATTATACAACATTTTGATGTACATGAACCTGTAGGAAAAAGTTTTTCGAGGAGGTATGATAAGACATGTATACTTATAATGACGTAACATCGGGAATGACGTAACATCTCTATACATAACAATAGTAATAAAAACTGGTCCTGGGGGTTGGATGGCCGAATGGTTAGCGCATGCGCGTTATATCATAAGGTCTGTCATTGAGTAAAGTGGCGTGGTTTCCATTCCCCGGTTGTACGTGACAAGGGTGTTCGATCTATGCATTGGCCGAGAAATTTCATCCAGATTTTCCGGTGTGGTTCCCCCTTGTCAGTGATGCAGGACGGAAGTTCTGACGAGGACAGCTGTCTAGTCGTTCGGATGGGACGTAAAACCAAGGTCCCGTGTATAAATTGGTGTGCACATAGAAGTTCCATTGACAGTTGGAATTCGATAAAAGAACAGGCCGTAGTGTTGCTGTCCGGGCAAAATTTCCCTCATATCACACTGTATGACGTATGCCCGTCTTCATTAGCCCTGTTTCAGAGCAGAACACTAGAACGTTAAACTCATTTCATTTCATTTCATTTCTTCCATAGATATTTTAACATGTTTCCAACTAAGACCCTAGCGAATCCAATGATTTACGCTTTATTATCCTTTAAGCCCCATGGCGGTTCAACTGATTTACGACACTTGTTGAATAAACTAATTACTAAGCCAGTAATTAAAATCAGCTGACTGGACAATGGCGTCTAATTAATTAACGTTTGTAGTTTAAATCAACTGCCTGGACAATAATGTCTAATTAATTTTCGTTGTATGTTTCTCTCACACAAAGAAAGCATAGAAATGTTTAAAGGATTATCCGCTTTGAGTCAAATCGTTTCATCGGCAGTGGGAAACCCAATTATGAATGAGGTGGACCAATCACTGATTGACCTAAAAGGGGCGTGGTCCTTCGTCTGTGTACTTTTGTCATCCTGGCCGCGTTAGGTTTTGTTTATCACAAATTATCGAATGTCATCGAGGAAGAAGAAAAGAAATTAACAATTAACATATAATTGTTCCTGCTTAGATACACGAACCGTTGTCTACGATATCAGCCCCAGTGAGAGCGGACGTTAATCTACAGAGAGGAGCGGAGAAAAAAAGTTTGTCCGGTTACCATACCGCAGTTCAATTCCCTACATAGAGAGAAGCGGAGAAAAATATTTTGTCCGGTTACCGCAGTTCAACTCCCTATTGAGGGAGAAGCGGATAAAAATAGTTAGGATCCAACTTGCTACAGAGAGAGAAGGGGAGAAAAATATTTTGTCCAGTTTCCGCAGTTCAACTCGCTATACAAAGAGAGAAGGGGAGAAAGATATTTTGTCCGGGTATCGCAGTACAACTCGGTAAAATGTACGGTGTTTAGTACAATTTCTCTGATAGGCTATTTCAGGGGAAACGGTGTTTTTATTCTTTTCGCCTCGTGAAGTGACGTATTTATATGATATTTAGCATGAAGGAATGGAAGAATATTCAACAAATCTGGACAAGAAACACCCCACATAAACAGGTAATGTTCATTCATTCATTTGTTTTTTTTTTCTTGTAATTCATTCATTCATTCATTCGTTCGTCAATTCATTCATTCGTTCATTTTTTCTTGTAATTCCTTCATTCGTCAATTCCTTCATTCGTTCGTTTTTTCTTGTAATCCATTAATTAATTCTTTCGTCAATTAATTCATTCGTTCGTTTTTTCTTGTAATTCATTCATTCGTTCGTCAATTCATTCATTCGTTCGTTTTTTTCTTGTAATCCATTTATTAATTCGTTCGTCCATTCATTCGTTCGTCCATTCATGCATTCGTACCGTAAAATACAATATTGTATATTGAAACTCCAAAACTGTAGGATATGGGGGGGGGGGCTAGATTTATGTATAATGTACGGTTGTGTATTCTACATGTACATCGCTGTGGATATTGTGACGAATACACACGTTTTTTGATCAAAGGCTAAAAATGATTAACTTTGTGTATTTCGCAAAGGTAGCCCTACATATAGGCCCTCTTCGTCTCCAAATTTTAAGATGAATTTTAGTTATTAAGGCCCGGTCGGAGTTTTAATTCGGAGTATAATATAGTTAATTATATTATATACTAATATACGTAGGTGGGTTTTTTTTATTATTAAAATCATGTATATTTAAATTGAAAATAAGTCTAAAGCACCCCAAAATGTTTAAATGTAAATTGCTGTTCACCACAGTGTAGCTAAAAAGTAAGTTCAACGTGTTTCGGCAAGATAGAGGATGTATGACGTCATCATGTGTCACGTGAATCCACGCGGAAGCGAGGCACATGCGTAGCCGCCATTGTTAGCCGTATACAGGGGAAGGAGATAGTGGATTTCTGTGAAATAATTTACGCTCAAGGACTAAATTGACAGACTTGTGATTTTGTTTTTGTGTGTTATATAAAAGCCCCGTGTGTGCAGACTATTAAAGACTAGTTATTTTGTACTATAAACTGTTTACAATAGTGTAATGTCTGACTTAATTGACCAGGTAAAGGAGCCCCCAGCCACGCTTCAACTTTTCTTTACGTAGATCAGTGTAGATTGACTTGCGCGCGCCCTCCCATTCATCTCGAGAATTTACACAACAAATTCTGCCTGTTTCTTACGATTTTTTGTGTACTAATATTTTGTTTTTTCTTCTTTTTCATGTGATTTCATTTTTCTAGAGAGGAAAAGGACAAGCGAATCAAGGTAACTACTTTTTTACGTCTAAAAGTGAAGTAATTCTAGTACCGGTTTGACACGCATGTCAGCTCCCGCCTTCTTTCTGTCTGAATGAGGGCATGTCGACAAGATTATTGAATCATGTTTTGACAACTTTGTACACTATACCTTGCTAAATTACATTTCTTTTTAGCACATGCCAAAATTTTCTAAGTAGAGCTTACGAAATGTCCACATAAAGCTATTTTATGTTTAGCCATTGAGTTATGAAACGTATTGAAGTTATCCCCTGAATCATGGCTTGCTTGTTCAACGGCCATTTTGTGTATTAAGTGAGGGGTGAGGTCAGCAGTTACACCACAATAAACGTTCTACATGACTAAACACAATATGCAGCAAGACAAGACAAATTACACCCATTTTGTCTTCCTTGTGAATCATCGATATTTACATCCTTGATATGGCTGTACTACTACACAGCCAGATATGGATTTCACTAAAAGGTGTCAAACCTATGTAGTCCTGTACCAGGTCCACAAGAGATCTGAATAAAAATGATTTATCACTGGCCATATTCAAATAAAGCTTTAAAGAAATGGGTCACAAATTTTAGAATCTCCATAATGGTCATAATTCATGCTCATTGCTGAGGGTTGTTTCTTCACATTTTCCGATTGTAATTCTGTTCTAAGACAAAAACACAACTTTTCTTTTCTGAAACTTATATATTTAATATTTCCCATTGTACAGAGGCCTTATTACGAGAAACCGATTATGGCTAATCGATTTGCAAATCCTTTTCAAACACATTTACGACAAAAAATAGTCTAATCAGTTTCACCTAATTGTCAAATTTTCCACAACGATTTGCCAAATTGATGGCTCGCCTGCTGGATTGGCGATTCGATTTCCAATATGGCATCCCCCACAAGTGACATGATGTTTTCTTTTGAATTTCACTTTAAAGGGACAATACCACTCTTGCTGACTTAACAGCTCCAGAAAATAAATAATATCCTTATCTAATTACTAGATGTTTTAGTGTTCTACCTGTTCTGCAAATTATCCATTACATCCTATTTTACTTGTCCAGAGGGTTCGAAAATATTTTAAAATCGAAGTTACATTTGAAAAGGTTTATGTTAGACGTTTCAAACCATTAAGTCAAATTTTTTAAATAAGGTGTGTTAAGATGTAATTTGTATCATCAATTAATTGAAATATTGTAAAACAGTACAATTTGTTGACCAGAATAAAGATTGGGACATATTCAATTATTCAGTTACAACAAGAGTGGTATTGAGCCTTTGAAATATGAATATCGGGGACATTCCTAATACAAATACAGGGCATTTGGGAACAGTCAACGGGTACAACTTCTCGTTTTTATTTTTGGGCGGTGTCTTCAAGAAGAGAATAAAGAAAAATGAATTTTTAAAATTTACCATTTTTCCTCAAATTCTTCAGTCTTCAGCGATTCGAATACCAACTCGAGACCGAAGTCGTGTACAAAACGAGATAGGTAATCGAAACCGATTTGTTTTCTCGTAAAAACGCCTCAGATTTTATTCCGGGTTACATGTATGTTTTTTGGTACAGGTATTTTGGGTAAAAAGTTTTGGTATCTTGGGACCGTACAGTACAAAAACATTTATATTTTCATAAAATGAGAAGAAAAATAGTTCAAAATATAAAATTAATAATAATAATAACAGATTTATATAGCGCAAGATTACCCTAAAGTTTCTAATGCGCTTCCAATTAACGAGCACTATGAAAGAACTAAATGTTGAATAGGTGTGTTTTTAACTCGCGTTTGAATTGGTCAACAGATTTAATCATTCGTAATTCTTTGGGAAGATTATTCCATAGGTAGGGGGCTGAGAATGAGAAAGCTCAGTTTCCTAGTTCAAATTTCACAGACAGAGTTAACAGTTTATTTTCTGACGATGACCTCAAGGTTCTTGTGTTGTTCTCACATCGTTTTAACAGCTGTTTTAAATATAGTGGTGATTTGTCATTCAATGCTTAATAAGTTTGCAGCAAGATTTTGAACACATTTCGTTTTTTGACGGGCAATTAACCATAAATCACTACTCCCAATAATAAATTTCTATACTAATAAACCCGGATGTGAATAAGAAAATATCCAGGCATTTTATGATCCCCAGCTTGCTGCTCTTTCATTTTCTGTTTGACAGTGTTCAGTCAATGTTATGTGGATATTTGAACATAGGAGAAGATTACTGCGACCATTAATACCACCAGTACTACTGGTGGGACGTTCTTATCCACATAACACTGGCTGAACACTACTTCATGGACCATAGATAAGTTATTTACTGTCAGTGCAGTTATTAAAAAGTCATAATATTTGATAATCGTAAAAACATAAAAAGGCCTGAAATGTGATAAAAACATCATAAAAAGGTCATAAAATTTGATCAAATCGTCATAATATTTGATCAAATCGTCACAAATTTGATTGAAAAATATATTAGATTCCACTAGGAGCTTTCATAAAAATATATATTTTTGACATAAATCTGTGTACGGTCTCTGTAGTCGTAATTAAACCTTTTCAATTCCATTAAATGGAAACAGGATAAATACTTCTCAAAATAACCAAAGTAAACATAGTGTTTTCGATCAAAATTGTCGATTTAAGACTTAAAATGTCGGTCTACTAGCTTTGTGTCTGTTTTCAAGGGGGGGCTAATTGTAGACAGACAACCTAAGTTTAGTTTGATAAAATCTTAATAAAAGTTGAATTTATTTTGTGAATGTTAAACTTAAATGACAATTTATAAAGTGATTACGTTTCACTTTCAGTAAATTCAATTATCAAATTAAGATTGGATTTCTTTTATTTAAATTTCCTTTGGAGGGAGGGTGAGACTGAAAATATGAATTGTACATAAACTTGTATGGTATAGCAGGAGAAAACTTATCGGTAATGGGTGGGGTGGGGTTCATCATCCTTATTTTCTGCACCAAACGGGCTAATGAAAATGAAATCAATAAAATACCGGTACATTTACTTAAATAATTTTACTCTACAAATATAGGGGTGATGATTTTCTGTTTAAGCAAAATGGGAATACCGTTTCACAAAATGGGGAATACCGTTTCACAAAATGGGGAATACCGTTTCACAAAATGGGAATACCTTTTCTCAAAATGAGGAATACCATTTTAAACATTGTGAATTCTTTTATTTCCTTACTTGAAATGGAACTTTCCGTTTTATCAGTTATATGTAATGTCTATTTCCAAACTGTTTGGCTACATTTGCAGAGGAAATTTGTATTACTGAGTGAGATCATTTCATCTTATTAGCTGAATATGCCGTAGTTCGTGCATCTGTAGATAGATTTTCCCAGAAGTTGTCAATAAAGAAATTCCCTCTTAGTCTTAGTGACCAGTTATTCCGGTATTGGACAAGAAACTAAATTCAATTTTTGAGTTGGGGGGTGGGGGGGCATATTCGAAAATAAAACATCAGCAATAAGTGTATTTTATGATCACATTGTAGATTTTTGGAATGATGATCTTTTAAACGATTTTGCGTTTCTGATTGTAACACTGTTCCAAATGCCAGATTCTGCGATTTCCACATTTTTTTTTTCTGTTATTGCAGAAAGTCATCACCCCTACGAATAATCCAAAAATTTGTTTATATTTGCTATTTGAAATGTGTGTTTTTGTTGTCAATCTAGTGTCCAATGGTCCTGGAAGAGATAAAGAAGAGAAGTTTGATGCCTATTTGCAACCATCTCAGGTTTGTTATTCTTTATTAATAGTTGGGGCAGGGGTGGCCGAATGGTTAGCGCATGCACGCTGTTTCATAAGGTCTATCATTCACTTAACTGGCGTGGTTTCAATTCTCTGGTTGTACGTGACAAGGACTAGGGTCGCCTGTCCAACCTCGTGGGTTTTCTCTTTGTCCTCTGGTTTCCTCCCACTGCTAAAGACTCGTATGCGCAAGCGAATTATTGAAATAAAATTGAACCATGTGTTAGTCCAGAAATGACCTAGTTTGTGTTGAGTAGACCTTAAACCCCATTTCTCTCTATTTAAAAATACAAGTATTTATTGCAGGGCTCAAAATTGACGATGGGCCTTCTGGCAATAGCTGTCGTAAGCCCTAGAAATAGCCATTGATAGCTTTAACATGAAAGACAAAGATAACTGTCGGAAATTTAGTAAATTCATGTATTTAGGTGCGAAAAAAATTCGTTTAAAAAATGATAGTAATTTAGCCCAGTAGTGATCCTTTGACGGGGGGGGGGGGGGGCTGAATGGTTAACATGATTCCTCGCTTGCACATGACAAGGAGTAGGGTTGCATGTCTTGGGCCTCCGGTTACCTCCCACTGCTAAAGATCCCTACACACAAGCAAATTGTTGAAATAAAATTGAATCATTTGTTAGTCCCGAAATGGCCTAGTTTGTGTCAAGTGGTTGTTAAACCCCATTTCTCCATCTCTCTCCTTCGACAAAATAAAAAAAAACACTTTTTCTTTGTGACGGTCCCCTGGTTTCTCCCCCCCCCCCCCCACTGGTAAAGACCTCTATGCTCAAACGAATTATTGGACAATTTCGAGGCGGGTGATACACATAATTCGTTTCCAGTTACTTGATAATGATAGTAGTCAGGACAGTGATTGGTATTATGAAGTGTGTGATTTGTTGCGCGACGTTCCGCCCATGGCTAGCTATGTCTCCCGTGCATGATGAACAAGCCCAATGTGAACACAATAGCCCTGTGTCTGCAGTAGATTCTGACAATAATTCTGATGTTGATAATAATGCTGGCCTGCTGGATCGTAAAAGACGTAGGCAATTCCTGAGACCCGAAAGTGTAGATCTATTGACTGACTATATTGATAATGATATGGGACTTGGGGATGAAAGTGAAAGTAAAAACAAGGTATTGCAATCCGCACGTGGTCATGGCAGCGGGAGACGTGATGCGCGTGTTCGTGGCGGCATTGCTCATGGCTGCTATTGATATTTTTGTTCATTTTATATATATCTTTATCAAAATCCAGTGAAAAAAACAATATCTTTTAAGTATTTCATGGAGAAAAATTCGTTTTCGTGTTAGTTTTAGTGAGAAATGAGAAATCCAAAATGGCCGCCATGACGTCACGTGACTACATTATTATGCGAATTTCCAAAATTCTATTTTTTCCTCTTAGCCCAACTTCATGCCCATCCCAACAGACAAAAAGATTTTTCATAAAAGCTTCCACAGTTACTGCTTGGCATTTAGTTCCAACCTCCCTTTTTTCCTCAAAAAAAGGGTCTAGCACAGGCAGTGGATTTACGTCTAGCATTGAAAGGGTTAATTTATTAGTGTCTCACATATAGTCGAGTACAACAAAATGAATATCTTCATGCAAGGTTAACAGTTCAGCTTGTATATACTGTATTTATATTTGATATGTGTATATTTTCAGACTAGCTACGGTCCAGGTAACATGTCCAGTCCAGGTGTAGCCGAGAACTCGTTCCTTCCCAATTATTTCACCCCTTCCATGTCCTTTAACTATATGGGACAGGGAATGAATGAAGGAGCGTGGTCTAATGGAGGTGATCAACCCATGTTTTCGATGAGCACGTATGACTATAATGGAATGTTTAACAGTTTCGGTTTTCCTCCTTACGGTTGGGACTATAGTGCCAATGACTATTGGGGAACAGTAGGACAAGGGCGGAAAGATGCACGACCCTATAGTGATACGGAATATTACCAACCGGACATGATGGGTGGCGACCCCTATATGATGAACGGAGAACTCGACCACGATATTAACAATGTAGATCAAGGCTTAAAGGGAATGTCAATCGGCGGAGATAAGAACGTGGGTGAAAACGGTCCTAGTGATATAGGGGTCGATAGCAATGTGTCGGGAAATGTGGCGCCCCCAATGCAGACTGCTATGTCCTCTGCTCCCAAAAAGACCTCGTGGGCAGCAATTGCCAGCCAACCAGCTCGACCCCAGCCTATGAAGCGATTGATCCCAAGGGCCCCGGCGAACCCCAAGCAGCAGCATAACATGGACATTGGAACCTGGGATAACAATCGTGGCGGTAACTTAGGCAACAAACAACCACCTCCGCAAAGACAAACTTGGAGTGCTCCGAGACGTCAGATGGCGTCCACCAATTCTTTTAGTTCAGGAACGACTAGTGGCGCCTCAAACAATAACCAAAGCAACTCTAACGGCAATGCTGGTTACAATAATACCGCAGCTGGGGCCGCAGCACCCGTGGGCAAAAATAACCCTGTATTAGAAAAACTGCGCTCGGCTAACATGTACAATCCGAAAGAGTTTAACTTGAACCCTAAAGGAGCTCGATATTTTATTATTAAGAGCTACTCCGAGGACGATATCCACCGATCTATAAAATACAGTATCTGGTGTAGTACAGAACACGGCAACAAACGATTGGATAGTGCTTATCGGGAACGCGAAAGCAAGGGGCCCATCTATCTCTTCTACAGTGTCAATGGAAGCGGACATTTTTGCGGCATGGCGCAGATGATGTCAGCAGTGGACTACAATAGCTCTAGTGGAGTTTGGGCCCAGGATAAGTGGAAGGGCGTATTTGAAGTAAAGTGGATATACGTGAAGGACGTGCCGAACGGTTCTCTGCGTCACATTCGTCTGGAAAATAACGAAAATAAACCCGTTACTAATTCTCGCGATACACAGGAGGTTCCTCCGGAGAAAGGAAAGCAAGTGTTGAAAATTCTGCATAACTATCATCACAATACGTCGATCTTTGATGACTTCATTCACTACGAGAAACGCCAGGAAGAAGATCAGACAAAGGACCCGGTTGCTGGTCCACCGCCACCTCAACAACGACCTCCTCAAGGTCATTCTAACTCTCAAAAGGTATGGTAAATTATTCCATTATAACTCCCAAGATGCATTATGTCCGATTTAGATAAAGAGCTGACAATTCTCGCTATAATAGTTAAACACTAGATAATGAAATCTGTTGAAAATTCATGCGCCTGTCATTGAGTCAACTGGCGTGGTTTCGAATCCCCAGTTGTACATGACAAGGAGTAGGGATGTCTGTCCAACCTTGTGGGCCTTCTCCGGGTCGACAAGGACAGCTGTCTAGACCTTCGGATGAGACAAAAAAACCGAGGTCCTGTGTATATATTGGAATGCACGTAAAAGATCCCCTGGCAGTTGGAATTCGATATAAGAGTAGGCGATAGTGCCGCTGCCCGGGCAAAATTTCCCTCATAGCACACTGTTTGGCGAATGCCCGTCTTCAATAGTCAAGTATAGGAGCAGAACAGTAGGACGTTAAACCCCTTGTGGAAGATAAACTGGAGTAATCCTACAAGGTTGAGAAGGTGCCCCTATCTCAAACCACATACGTTCACAGCAGGGATCAAAACCATGATCACAAGCCAGAGGTGACAGGCCAGCTAGAGGTCAAAGCTCTAGATCACTAGGCCATCCCATTCACATGAGATAAATAATTGTCATTTATATGCCTGCTTAACGGTTTGTCATAAGAGTGGCGGTCATGGTTATTGTCCCATGATTGAATCTTGGGTTTTACAACAGGGTTCCCGCAGTCCTTGAAAATCCTTGAATATCCTTTTTAAAAATTTAAAATTTCATTTTCAAGGTCTTGAATATCCTTGAATATCGCGGAAAAAGGAAAATATCCTTGAATTTCAGTTGAGATCCTTAATTTTGTTTCAAATGTCTTCAATTCCTTTTAAATATGAGATTATAACGATAGTTGGTAATGTTTTGGTTATTATTAAAGATGAAAAATTGTAACTTTAGGCTAAAAAATGTCCTTGAAAATCCTAGAATTTGACGTATATTTATCCTTGAATATCCTTGAAAAAATGTTTGACGAAGCCGCGAGAACCCTGTACAAGTCCAGTCTTAATTTGAAAAGGGGGTAGCACCTCATATGAGGCCAACAAGTATTGAGTGTCTAAAAACCTAGGACCACATGCATGCATATTATATATAAAGCCATGACAATAATTCTGTGTTATACATTTTGATGTTTAAATGGGTACTGCCCCAAAATACCAGAGTGATCTGACATTCCTACACTCCTGCAAGGACCTTAAGATCTGTAGTACTAGTACCTAAGCCTAAAACGGCCTGTTTTGGTCAAAGGACTTTTTTCTACTTAGCCTCAACAGAGTGGAATGATCTGCCACTTTGTGACAGTTGTGATCGTTTTTGGACTGTTGTTTGAGCATGCCCATGCACGGATGTGGTGCAATAAAAATAGAATAGTATTGTATTATCAATTGATCATTCAAATCCATTTATATCTCTGCATTGGCCAAGAAAGTTCATCCAGATTTTCCGACCTGGTTCCCCCTTGTCAGTGATGCTGGACGGAGAATGTGACATGGACAGCTGTTTAGACGTTCAGATGTGACGAAAAACCTGAAGTCCTGTGTAGGCTACACATTGGCGTGCATGTAAAAGATTCCTTGACAGTTGGAATTTGATATAAGAGTAAACCGTAGTGCCGCTGTCCGGCCAAAATTTCCCTCATAGCACACTGTATGTCTTCATTAGCCCAGTCGGAGCAGAACAGTGGGACGTTAAAACACATTTCATTTCAAATCCATTTAAATCTCTGCCATCCGATGAGCTATGTGTAGAGAGTAGATCATGGGATTGTCATGTGAATAAATGTCTAAATAATAATTTTGAAGCCCGAAATAAAGATATATGCAATAGAGAGCTCAATATCTTTAAATATATGCACCTTTGAAATATTATGGGCACTGTGCCAATTTTGCATAATATATAGATAGCGGTCACATGATGATTTCATAAAAATGAACGTGCTTGATAATATCTGTATTTTAAGTTTAAAAGTGTCAAGCCTGAAATTGTGTAATATATTGATAACGCTAGAGCAGTATCATTATCTTAAGATCTCATTCTTGACCTTTAAACCGGACTTAGTAAAATAAGATAAACGCCATCCGGATGCCCCATGGCTGGATTGCAGGTACCTTTTCGGCCAATCAGTATTGTAGCCTTTTTTTCGGCCGCCGAGATCTAAGGGCTCACAGTATTAAAAAAAAAAATTTGGGGGGTCCATTTTTACCGTGTGAGGCTTGTACATGTATAAAGGCCTAAAGTAAAAATATCTCGTCCTTCACTTAACCCAACTGACTTTTAAAAAAAAAAAAGGGAGAAAAAGAAAACAACCTACCAACCCTTCTCCTCGATTGTGGTTTGGGTTTGGTGAAACAGATATTTTTAAGGTTAGCCTAATGCATTAAGAATGTGTGTACAAGTATACATGTACATACATGTAACACAACACAAAGTACATGTATATAACTACATGCACTTTGCAGTTATTTAATAATGACATTTCATAACACATGCAGGTCACGTTACATTCATAATACAAGTGTACATAACACAACACAAAGTATATAACTACTCCGCAGTTATTTAATAATGACATTTCATAACACATGCAACGTTATTGTGTTATTATGAATATTATACCTCTACTTCTAAATGTCATTCAAGGATAAAATAGTTAACCATACTTATAATGTTACTCAAAGAATTACTCCTGTATAGTAATACACAATATGAAAATGAAATATGAGACCCCTTGTGGTTTCCTAACGGTAAAAAGTAAACATGTTAGAGTGAAGTCCCTTGCTCGGTTGGGAATTGGGATAGATTGAAATCTAAGTCAATTCATATGGTTTGATGCAGTACATGTAACTAAAATAATAAGTAACCAATAAACTACATGTACATGTATATTATGCCTAATCACCTAATCGGTACATATTTTATAAATTATGGAACTTACTTGATATGTATTGATCTTTAAATTTCTCATATCAAATGTGAAGGGGGGGAGGATTCCTGCGGGTAAGATGTTGGTTCGCTAACTTACAGGTTGCGTGTTCGATCCCTGCATTAGTAGAAAAAATGAAATGGGGTTTAAAGTCCTACTGTTCTGCTCCTAAACTGGGCTAATGAAGACGTGCATACGCCATACAGTGTGCTATAAGGGAAATTTTACCCGGCCAGCGGCACTATGGCCTACTCTTATATCGACTTCTCACTGCACATGTGTACATGGGACCTCGGTTTTTCATCCCATCTGAACGACTAGACAGCTATCCTTGTCAGGCCCTCCGTCCTGCATCACTGACAAGCATGAACCCCGCTGGAAAATTTGGATGAACTTTCTCGGCCAATGCAGGGATCGAACACCCGTCCTCCAGGCTAGCAAGCCAGCGACTTAGCCACGTGACCGGTTTTTCCAGTTTGGTTCCTCCTTGTCATTGGTGCCGGACAAAGACTCGGGCACAACAGATAACATATAGTCGTTTGGATGGGATGCAAAAAGCCCTGTGTACACATTGGCATGTCTGTAAAAGATCCCTGGCAGTTGGAACTCGTTAAGAGTAGGCCATAGTGACAGTGTCCGGGAAAAATTTCCCAAATTTATACATGTAGCACACTGTATGGTGTATGCCCTTCTTCATTCGCCCAGTCGGAGTAGAACGTTAAACCCTATTTCATTTCATTTGAGATGTGGTGGCTCCTCCCCGCAGATGTGGCCCTCCTATCAGATGTGGTGACACCTCCCCTCGAATATTGTCGTCTTACTAAGCCAAGGCAGCTCCATGAATAACTATGATACAACGTATACTGTATATTTATGTTAATATTTTTCTTTCTTTTTTTCAGGAACGTCCAGAGCGTCGTCCTCGTCAGAATTAAAACAACTTTTCCTTACTTTATCATAGTGTGTGCATACAGAATTATTCAGTTACTATGACAACCAGTATAGTTCTATGGTTAGAGAAACCATTCGTGGATTTCCTTATTAGTTATTTTTTTTTTTTCTTTTCTTCTCCGATTATAAAGGATGGAATTTTGGATTTAGGGACACAGGAGCATATACAACTACTACGTTATTTTTTTAATAACTTTTTTTTTTTAAAGACGAATTGTACATTATGTATGGCCTATTGGATAGAATGATGCAGACACTTAATAATACACTACTATGATTTACACAAGGTGGCAAATGTTGTGGATAAAAAGTGCAGGCATCAGGGGCGTGATTTTAGACTGAAGCCACCCCTCCATTTGTGGTAATTATCCACTCAAATCCTTCTATACAATTTGAATTACATGATTGACAACTGACTGACTATGACAGCTATCTTTTTGTTTGGACATTTAGTGTTGAATTGTGGACAGAAATCAACGAGCCCCACCCCCTAAAAATTGTGTGTTTATTTATGAAAACAAATCGGCTCGTCAAACTACGACCCTCCGAACTGGAATTAATTGTGTTTTTAACAGAATTCAAGTGATATAGACCTCAATAATGTGTTTAAAACTAAAATATGGTTATTTGTAACGATAATCATTGAATCTGTGATCTTTTTTTAGTACGGAAATAAAAACAAAAACTGTGGAATTATGGACACTTTGTGTTTTGAAAAAGGACAAAAAATGACAACTAAGAAACTTAAAAAAGAAACTTTTTAAACGATAAACTTAACAAAAACAAACTGGCTATTTTTTTGCTGATTAACTGTGCTCCTTATTCTGTCGTTTAAAGGAGGGGTTTCCATGGATACTATAATGATTGACAGCTGATTCCAGCCAGTGAGAAGTTAGCAACTCAAATGTCAGATAATCCAATGAATAAAATATATCCCAAAATGTAGCCACAAAGGTTTTTCTTAATCTTGGGGTTCGGGTGGCATTGGGTCTAGTGACGTGAATTTGGTGGCATTGGGTCTAGTGACGTGAATTTGGTGGCATTGGGTCTAGTGACGTGAATTTGGTGGCATTGGGTCTAGTGGCGTGATTTGGGTGGCATTTGGTGGCATTGGGTCCAGTGGCGTGATTCGGGTGGCATTGGGTCCAGTGGTGTGATTTGGGTGGCATTGGGTCCAGTGGCGTGATTTGGGTAGCATTGGGTCTAGTGACGTGATTTGGGTGACAGTGGGTCTAGTGGCGTGATTTGGGTGGCATTGGGTCCAGTGGCGTGATTTGGGTAGCATTGGTTCTAGTGACGTGATTTGGGTGGCATTGGGTCCAGTGACGTGATTTGGGTGGCATTGGGTCCAGTGACGTGATTTGGGTAGCATTGGGTCTAGTGATGTGATTTGGGGGGCATTGGATTTAGTCTTGGTCACCCAGAACCTCCCAGTCTTTAACATACAGTCTGGGACTGTTAATATTTGACGAAAAGTTCAATTTCCCATGCTTAACCAGGTGTTCGTTTTTATACGCCCACATTTTCATGTGGACGTATATTGTCGTCGCCCCTGTCCTTCCGTCCGTCCACAATTTGTTTGTGGACTCTCTACAGGTCACAATTCTTGTCCGATTTTGACGAAACTTGAAATATAGCTTTATCCCAAAAAAATCTCGGCTGCTTTCGATATTGGCATGTATCAGATCGAAACTTCATGGATTATGGCCCCTGTTTGTACGAAAAATCATGATTTTAGCTTGTGGACCCTATAGAGGTCACAATTTTTATCGGATTTTGTTGAAACTTGAAATGTAAGTTTATAACCCAAAGATCTCAGTTCCTTTCGATATTCGCGCATATCGGACTGTAACTTCCTGAATTATGGCCCCTGTTTGTACGAAAAATCGCGTTTTTTAGCTTGTGGACCCTATAGAAGTCATAATTTTTATCGGATTTAAAAAACCGTATTATGATATCACCGTTACACCCTACGGACGACTGAGTTCAAATTTCGTAAAAATTGGCCCAAAATTGACAGACAAAATGGCTGCCGTTCGTTCTCAAATAGAGTAAAAATATGGTATATCAAGGTTGTGGACCCTAGAGGTCACAATTTTTATCCGATTTTGTTGAAACTTGAAATGTAAGTTTATAACCCAAAGATCTTGGTTCCTTTCGATATTCGCGCATATCGGACTGTAACTTCCTGAATTATGGCCCCTGATTGTACGAAAAATCGCGTTTTTAGCTTGTGTACCCTGTAGAAGTCATAATTTTTATCCGATTTAAAAACCCGTATTATTATATCACCGTTACACCCTAAGGACGACTGAGTTCGAATTTCGTGAAAATCGGCCCAAAATTGACAGACAAAATGGCCGCCGTTCGTTCTCAAATAGCGTAAAAATATGGTATATCAAGGTTGTGGACCCTATAGAGGTCACAATTTTTATCCGATTTTGTTGAAACTTGAAATGTAAGTTTATAACCCAAAGATCTTGGTTCCTTTCGATATTCGCGCATATCGGACCGTAACTTCCTGAATTATGGCCCCTGATTGTACGAAAAATCGCGTTTTTAGCTTGTGTACCCTGTAGAAGTCATAATTTTTATCCAAAATTGACAGACAAAATGGCCGCCGTTAGTTCTCAAATAGCGTAAAAATATGGTATATCAAGGTTGTGGACCCTATAGAGGTCACAATTTTGATCCGATTTTGATGAAACTTGAAATACATATTTATAACCCAAAGATCTTGGTTCCTTTCGATATTCGCACATATTGGATCATAACTTCCTGAATTATGGCCCTTGACTTACGAAAAAATCACTTCTTTTTTTGAGCTTGTTCTCTGTCCATCTCTTGCAAAATGTGGGCGTATCTTGCATGGCAACCGCTTGTTTTTATTTGCTTGATTATACAGTATCTTCGGCCAAGCCAAGTAAGAGTTGCACCCCTTCCCGCAATAAATCCCATAATCCTTGCATTAATATAAACAAAAATAAATCGTAAATCGTGACAAGGAATTAGGATTAATTTAAAAAAAACATAGATATTACCCATGAAGGGAGAAATTTTACATTAAAAAAATTTTTTTAAGTTTTTGATATTGAACTGGCATTGCAATCAAATGGGTTTTCTGAAATGGCATTCTTAAATTAATTTTCATCTTGTTTTAAGACTAGTTACCTCCCTTACACTTTGTTATGATAATGTAAAAGACTGGATAATCTAGCCAATGACCTGTTCTTCGCAAATGTTGACAATGCATCCAGACTAATTTTTGTAGAATATTTTGCTGGGTGATGGAGACTACATTGGGTCCAGTGGCGCGATTTTTATTTGACGCTTGTACATGTACATGATATGGGTTTGCTTGGGGGCCCTCCAGTTTCCTTCCACAGCTGAAGACATGTATGACCCCTAAGTGGATCATTGAAATAAAAATGAACCATATGATAGTCCCGTTGAACCCCCTTTTGTTTTTCTCTGTTAAATTGTTTTAGTTGCATTTAATAATTGAATTGGATTTGTCGATTTAGCCTCATCTTCTGTCAGTATATTGGAAATAGTCAAAACAAGACAGAATTACCTGCGATTGTCACCAAGATCTTACATGGAAATATTGTCATATATTGTTGTCACCCTGTCCATAGGTCTGTCCTCCACAATTTCTTGGGGGGTTGGATGGCCGAATGGTTAGCACGGGCACGCTATATCATAAGGCCTGTGATTGAGTCAGCTGGTGTGGTTTCAATTCCCTTGTTGTACGTTACGAGGAGTAGGGTCGCCTGTCCAACCTTGTGGGGTTTTCTCCGGGTACTCTGGTTTCCGCTCTCTGTGTTTACATGTACATGTAAGTCTACTTCGCAGATAAAGGGGATTTAATGGCCGAAAGGTTGGCAAGTACGCACTGTATCATAAGGTCAGTCATTGAGTCAACGGCCGTGGTATCGGATCCACGGTTGTACGTGACAAGGAGTATGGTCGCCTGTCCAACCTCGTGGGTTTTCTCTGGGTCCTCCAGTTTCCTCCAACTGCTAAAGAACCCTATGCACCAGTGAATTATAGAAATAAAATTGAACCATGTGTTAGTCCCGGAATGACCTAGTTTGTGTCGAGTGGACGGTAAACCCCATTTCTCTCTCTCTCACTTCACTGATACAAACTACATTATACGTGTAGAAACTACATGTAAGAACATCTCTGTTAATGTAGTAGAGGCCATCAATGTAAAAAAAAATGAAATATAGATCTATGCCATGTTCCACAAAATCTTAAATTTTAGTAGATACTTCAAGTTTGATTGGCTAAGCACTAAAATCAATCTAATATTATTCAATCAAATTACTAAAATTTGGATTTTATCTAAGTTACAATTTCGTGAAACAGGCCCCAGTATTTTAACGGATTTTAATCCAATATGATTTTGCAATCTTTTGATTTGTAACATACATGTACGGCCATGTATTTGATTTTTGTCCCCGCCTTTCGAAGAAAGCAGGGGACTATTAAAATGGGTTCGTCTGTCTGTCTATCCGTAACACTTTTTAGGACACAATAACTCTCTTTCTAATTGACCTAGAATGTTCATTTTCTGCTTAGGGTAAGCAGAGATAAGCAATTTGATTGGTTGATGCTTTGGGACAAGATAACTTTAGTTCTAATTAAGTGAGACTGATAAAACTTGGTGTATAGTTTCATTACACCAATACCTCGACTAAGTTCGATGATGAGAATTGTCTGCTTAGGCTAAGGAGAAATAAGCATTTTGATTAGTCAAGACTTTGGAACATAACTCTGCTTCTAATTAAGGTAGAATGTTTAAACTTGATGTAGATGATCGTCTTGACTGAGTTCAATGATTAACATATCGAGCTAAAGCTAAGCAAAGATAAGCAATTTCCTGCTGATAGAGTGATGACACTTAGTGTATAGTTGATAATCAGTTTGATGGCTCGATACTTTTGAAAAAAAATAGATGTGCGATTAATTAATGTCATTTATTTATTTGGGGATTTCGGCGGGGGACATCAGCCTCACTGTAGGCTTGTCTTACTTTCACAAGGCTCAAAGGTAAGATTTGCATAGAGCTTATCGTTCTTGCTATAATAGTTCAAAAATAGATAGTGTAAATTGAATATATTGAAAATTTCATTCAAATTACTTTATTCTGACAAAAAAACAAGGTTGTTGACATGCAGCTAAAAGAATTCCAATATCTTGATAATCTCCTAACCTATCAATCTCCGCATAACTTATGTCCGTTCATTTTCCATCTGACATCTCCATCTGTCTTTGTTCATAACGTATGGCTGTTGGATTTCAAGCCAGGGTGGTTAAGTGAGTAAGTTGCTGACTCTACATGGGTTCGATCCCGGTGTTGGTTGAGAACGTTCATCAGGATTTTCCAGTGTGGTATCCCCTTGTCAGTGGTGCATGACAGCTGTCTAGTCAAATGGGATGAAAAACCGAGGTACTGTGCACACTTTGGCGTGCACGTAAAAGATCCCATGACAGTTGGAATTCGATATATTTCCCTCATAGCACACTGTATGGTGTATGCCCGTCTTCATTAGCTCAGTTGGAGCAGAACAGTAGGGAGTTAAACCGCATTTCATTTTGATTTCCATCAGACATCTTGATCTGTCTTGTTCATAAAAGTGATAATTCTCATTCACAATTGTGGCTCTTTTATGTTCATCCACCATGGTTCCCCCTTGTCAGTGGTGTAGAACACAGTGTCTGGCAATGAACAATATTGCCAAGTTCAGGTGTGCACATAAAAGATCGTTTGGCAATTGGAATTCGAAATAAGAGTAGGCTGTGTCCAATCTGATTAAAAATACAGATTTTTAGTGATTTCCGATTATTACTGCCAGAGTTATGGCCCTTGATCCCGTTGAAAAATCTTGTGGACGCTCTAGAGACCAAAGTTAATATCCGATTGACACAGTGTTTAAGGTCATGAGACGAAGAAGCCTATTGATTTTCAGCGATTACCGATAATTACTGCCAGAGTTATGGCCCTTGATCACTTCAAAAAATCTTGTGGACGCTCTAAAGGCCAAAAACATGGTAATGCACGGACTTTTTCTAATTTCTTCGTTATCTTTTATCTACTGACAGCCAATTCTTTTTTTTTTGAATTGTCAGATATCCCCTCATCGTCTCATATAACAACTTTTCATCTTCAACTGAATTATCAGTGAAATGAAATTCGATCGTTTGTCTGTTATCGCTCGTTACTTCAGTCAGTTATATAGAAGGACAACTCGTGTTTGTCATGTTTGACGTCACTTCCCGTTTCTCCACGTGCTTGAAACACATCCCGTAGCAATGATCTGTGTGTTAAAATTATATTTGGGATGTATTTAACGAGCTCTATCACATATTTTATAATGACTGACACCAATATTGTCCTTTAATACAAATTATACCCATGCAAACTCATCCCCATGCAAACAATGACAAGGTATGGACGGGCTTAGTAAAACGCATGGATATTTAAGGAAATTTAATGAAATGGGGTTTAACGTCCTACTTTTCACGTGCAGGTATTTGTTGCAGATTCCTTAGATTTTATTAGATAAATCTATTATTGAGGTAAATTTATTGTTTAAGTGGCATTTAGTAGCTGAATGAGGGAGAGAGTTTAACGTCCATTCGACACAAACTAGGTCATTTCGGGACTAACATATGGTTTAATTTTATTTCACCCAGCATGTTATTATATTTTGATAGAATTCTGGTATAGAATTAATATTTTGGATAGATTTTATACTGTCTATATTCATGTGAAAAATTAAAAGGTTCTTTCCAAGTTTATTATAAAATTTTAATGGAATAATCTTCTAATTGGCGCAATTTTGATCTAATAATCTTTTGATCCAAATTGCCTTTAATGAATTAAAGTAACTTTCAATGTTGGATCTTTGAAAGGAATACCTGTTCAAATATGCTTCAATTCCGTTCAGTATTTTATAAGATAGCATTTACAAAGATGTATAGTGGATCTGATCAAGCCCGTGTTTTATGGAATAGCATTGGCCGAGAAAGGTCATCGGGATTTTCAGTGGTGCAGGGACGTAAAACCGAGGTCCCGTGTACGTATACATTGGAATGCACGCAAAATATCCATAGGCAATTGGACTTCGATATAAGAGTAGGCGATAGTGCCGCTACCCGGGCATAATTTCCCTTGTAGCATACTGTATGGCGTATGCCCGTCTTCATTAGCAGAACAGTAGGAGGTTAAACCCCATTTAATTTCATTTCATTTTGTAATTTTCGCCTAAAGTTGCTATACCAGTAACTCAATATTGGCAAATCAATACTGATGTTGAACAACAATTTATCCGGTTGGGAACGGAATAAAGATCCAAATTTTAATTAGAATGAGAAATGTAGAAATTGTTTATCCACGAAGACGAAAGTATTAGATACAGTAAATTTGAAGTCGTCAAGCTCGTAAGAGTTGCTCCCCTTGTTCAATTTAAAAAAAAATGTCTTTTAAATCACCGATAAACCGTTATCGATTGACAGTGGACCAAAACATAAAAACACTCACATTGCGAATAACTGCAGTATTCTAAAATATATGCACATATTTTTATTAAAAAAAACAAAGGGTAGTCTGGTTGACAAGGAATCTTTCGATGTAGTCCTAATCATCCAGGGGGGTTAAAGTTTCCCAGGACAAGCAGGTTGTGATTATTTGGTCGAGAAGAAAGATCGGAACGATGGCGAATGTTTTTGTTGAATTATTGGAGATGTTGTTGAAAATGGTGTACTACTGGATTGAGGGAATTGTTCTGTTTTTCGTTCCAGCCTCCTTTCTCGCCAAAGATATCTCCCATGACACTGTGTTAATCACAGGAGCTGGTAGGTATATTCTTGCTGAAAAAAAATGAAGCCGATTAGGAAATGAAATGAAATGGGGTTTAACGTCCTACAGTTCTGCCCCGACTGGGCTAATGAAGACGTGCATACGCCATGTAGTGTGCTATGAGGAAATGTTGCCTAGACAGCCACTCTATAAATTATCTTAATTTCAAATTCCAACTGTCAAGGGTTCTTGCATGCCAATGTCACCGTCACTCCCGGCCGTAGGGCTATGAATGCTGTGACGTCATCGTGGCTAATTTTCCTCGATGGCGTCAAAAATCCGGACACGTATTACAAAACACTAATTTGTAAGCAGATGTCTCTACTTAAAATTATAATGATTTATATGGTATGAATCAGAATTGAATTAGCCTGTCAATGGTGTTATGTATATTTTGGTACGCTAATTACCTGCCGAGAAATCGTCCGTTAAAAAGCGTATACGGCTTATCGAGGGATTTTCTCGCCGTAAAATTTTGTGGCACACAGATTTTTACGATTTTCGATTTTTGTATGCTATTTTTAGTCGTTTCGTAGCTAATGGGGATGCATCGCAGAACCAAATTTCCTGTCCAATCAAAAAGAGGAAATCCTAAAATTATTTATACCGTTTGCGCCCGATTTCTAACCGAATTAGAAGCCAAGATATGCCAAATTGAAGGAAAAAATTGCTTTTTAATAATATTTAGAAAAGAAAATTTTTACACGCGCACGCGGATTTGTGAAGACTAATATGTTTTCTACAAACTGCAAAAAAAATTATTCTAAAATATTAATAAATAAATAGCTACGAAGCTAATATGTGAGTGAGGGGTAGTCCTCAATTCTCGAGACAAAATCCAGGGGGCGTGGCCGCGCTACGTTTCTTCGCGAGATTTTCAAGGACGTGTCCACAGAAGAAGATTGTGGAGCATTATGTAAGTTTTCAAATGTAGAATTCGTCTTAATCTAACTTAATCGCAAAACGATGTTGGAAATTCATTTCTCCACTTTATAAAACGGTTCCTATTGCGTTTTTGCAATGGCTGTTGTTGACAAACGGTAAACCAGCATGTCCCATTCGAAATGCAGGAGCCGTTAGAAGTTGATGTAGTCCTATTCATCCAGTTTATGACGTGTATGTCTGTCTACAGTAAAACAGAAATAAAAACGTCTGGATGGTACAGTCTTCTGCTTCAATCAGCAGTTGTCATTGTTTTGTAATGTATGCCTATCTTAGTAGCTAGTTTGATTTTGATCAATGCAATGTTTCAATATTTTTTTTTTTTTTTTTTTTTTTGTTAGCTATAGAAGTCTTGATCTTGTCACTGTCAGTTTTCTCGTTTAATTCTTGTTGATGCTGGTAAGTTTACTTATAGGTAGGTCTTCTTAATGTTTTAAAGTCTTAATTTAAATTAATTTTAATTAGACGACATTAAAATTTTCATTCAAATTTGAATCAAAATATAAAATAAAAAATCAGTACGACAGAAGACTAAATCATCTACTGTCTTTTGATTTTGATCAATACAATTAAAAGACATGATAAAATATTTTTTTTTTTTTTTTTTTTAGCTAGCCTATAGACTATAGAAGTCTTGATCTTGTCACTGTCAGTTTTCTCGTTTAATTGTTGATGCTGGTAAATTTACTTACAGGTTGGCCTACTTAAAAAATAGCATCATTGATTGAATGAAAATTTTAATTTTAATTAGATTTTACATTAAAATTTTCATAAAATATAAAATCAGTAGGCCTACGACAGAAAACTAAATCATCTACCTACGTAGTAGGCTACCTATTTATAGTACGCGTAAAGACGTTAGCAGCAGACTTACACTTAGTAATATTTTAGTAGGCCTATTATGTATCTGCATACATGTATGTGGGGAGTATTGTTGAGCGGGAAAATTTCTCAAAATCTCCCAGTCTTACCTTAAGTGTTTGTGAATCTCAGAGAAAAGCAATTAACCGTCTTTTGTATGATTGTTTCATGTCTTTTTTTTTTTTTTTCAGAAATATTCTGCATCCTGCCTGATGATCCTTTTGATGGACAAAATCCATTTTAATGACAAAGGATTGAAAAAATACTATCATAGCAATCGTCGTGTGTGTTTATCTTCATAATTGTTCCTTATATCGTGTGTTATTGTAATAGGTTTCTTGTGTGTGTTGTCTTTGCTACTGTTGTCCTGTTTAAATCTGTCGAGGCCGGTCCCATGCAAGCACGAGCTGTGAAAGGAGGAGGGTTGAGAATAGGGCTACAAAAACCTACAACGTAAAACAACATTTTGTGGCCGTAAAAACCCCACCAAAATAAACAGTAAAACTAAAAGGATATATTGCAATTACTTAAGTGAACAAATCAGTAAAATAATCATTCATGTGATGCTTTGATTCAGTACTATTTATACAGCACAATTTTATATAAATATTGCACTTTATAATTATATGTAAAATTAGTTTGCTAGTGGATTTGTAAAATCTGTTGATTTTATCCTTAATGTCACAAGGGTCACTATCATTACTAAAATGCAGTAAATAGAATGACGGATATTGTAAATATTTTAATTTGACAGACAAAAAATGGAATTTAAATGATTATAATGTTACTTAGCATGTTCACTAAGCATCCACCAAAGATGATCAGTTTTGTATAAAATATTCAGAATCTTACAGATTTTTTCTCAGATTAATGATATTTGTGGTCTAAGGGGAGTGAACTCTGTCCTATTACCTCCCTTTGATTCCTAAATGCTAATACATCATTGCATGACTTTTCTATCACAGAAAATACATTTAAACATGATACTTTTTGATTTTTTATTAAATTATAAGTTATATTTGTCTTGTCTGTTATTACTGTAATGGTTTAAAAAGTGAAAAAGTGTTATTTTTGAATTGCTGTTTAGATTTGCTTCAGTTTGATATGTTGGATGATGACATTTGTTCAGTTTTTTGTTTTTTTGGTTTGCGATAAAATAGTTTGTGGACGCTGGTGGCAGCCATCTTGAATTTCAAAATGGCCAATATCGACCAATAATTTTTTTTAGTAAGGTTTGATTCAAGATTTTTTAATGAATAAACCACTTATTTTTTTTACATATATAGACACTTATAAACTCCATACTAGATTATATAATGGTGGCCATCTTGGATTCAAATATGGCTGACATCACCTAATTTGCATATTTGCATCACCATGATTCTTATTTGGTTAGATGTTGTATTAATTGTTAATTATTCTGTAAATGTAACAGGAATTTGAATATAAATAGTTACGATTTCAACAATATTACGCATTTTTTGTTCTTAATTTATTCAAAATGGCCGACATCGTGGTCGACCTATGTTTTTTTTTCTGTCATACTTTAGAGTATCGATTGGGCGTGCGTTGTGCCAATTTTCAGCAAGATCGGATATTTTGTCCAGGTATTATGCATTATTATGTGCTTCTGATCCATTGTTAATTCCTGAATTTTGTGCCATTGACCTGTCAGTCTATTTTAAATTGCTTGAGACTTTCTCTATAAGAGTCTATATAAAATTTTAGACAAAAAGTACCCCGATTCACCGAACATAAATGTCCATATCTTGGCTTCTAATAAAGATATCTCCAATCTGTAAACAGTTTTATGCTATTTAAATGTAGCTTTATCAAATAGGCTTATTTGTAAATAAATCCATTAATAAATAAATTTTGCATTCATGAATGTGTACATGGCCGACCTCGGTTTTTCGACAGATTCGAATGCATTGTCCCTTGCCAGGCCCTCCGTCCTACACCACTGATATGAACTTTCTCAGCCACCACAGGGATCGAACGCGGTACCTCCAGGCGAGCCAACAGCTTACTCACTCAGCCACCGTCCTTTGAGAATCTAGTGGATTTAGATATTTTGAGCATGTACAGATAATGACCCCACTCCCAGACAGACCTTGTGTTCTATTGTCCATGCCAGGTCCTCTGGTTTCCTCCCTCTGCTAAAATCCTGATGCGCATGCAATTTATTGAAATAAAATTGAACCATGTGTTAGTCCCGAAATGATCTAGTTTGTGTCAAGTGAGTGGACGTTAATCCCCATTTTTCTCTCTCTGACCTCTGACACGACCTTACACAGCATTCGGTCCGATCTTCATGTAGTGTAGGCCATCAAAAGTATAAAAAAAATGAAATTTTAATCAGATTTATTTTGTTTATTACAGGTTCTGGTATTGGTCGATTAATGGCGATAAAGTTTGCGGAGAAAGGATGTCGTGTTGTTGTCTGGGATGTTAATAATAAAGGAAACGAAGAAACAGCTTCAGAAATCAGAAAACGTGGCGGGAAAGTTATGGCTTATTCCGTAGACCTGACAGATAGACATGAGATATATAAAGCAGCTAATGAGGTAGAGAGATATAATATATTTACACAATTAGGCTGACCTTAAAAATATCTTTGTTTCACCAAACCCGACCCACAATCGAGGAGAAGGGTCCGTAGGTCGGGGTTTTTTTTCAGATTTTTTTTTAAGAGCTAATTTGACAGCTTGATAATTTTCCGGGTGCAAACATTCGTCTTCTTTTATTGTCAAACAAATCAATGACATCGGGATTTTTCGTGATGCACGACTCGCACACGAATTGCCAGAAACTGACGTTTGAAACTCCCTCAACACGTTTTTTAACGATTGTGCGGGTTGTGCCTTCATTTTTCTCGAAAACGGATATTCAATATCCGTTTTCGAGAAAAATAGAGGCAGAATCATTTCGTTGGAATGGACGTGCTTTCGTCTACAACCATTTTGTTGAGAAGCGACACCTATGATGCTTTCGTCTTGATCAACCAGTTTCAATAATGAATCAAACCATAGCCATAGTAAAGGGAAATAACTCTCGTGATATATTTCAGGTTGACACACAAAATAAAATAAAAAGATCGCGGAAAAGTGCAATAAAATAATTTAAGTCGGGGGTGGTTTTAGTTAGTCGGTCGCGTTAGGCGAAACAAAGATATTTTTAAAGTCAGCCTAAAGCAATACCAGTTCTAAGGAGGGCAGTAGGGGTGGGTGGCCGAATGGTTAGCATGTGCGCGCTGTATCATAAGGCCTGTCATTGAGTTAACTGGCGTGGTTTCGAATCCCCAGGTTGTACGTGACAATGAGTAGTGTCGCCTGTCCAACCTCGTGGGTTTTCTCCGGGTCCTCCGGTTTCCTCCCACTGCTAAAGACCCCTATGCACAAGCGAATTATTGGAATAAAATTAAACCATATTATTATGTTTGTCCCAAAATGACCTAGTTTGTGTCGAGTGGACGTTAAACCCCATTTCTCTCTCTCTTTTTAGCAGTGGGAGGACCCAGAGAAAACCCACAACGTTGGACAGGGGACCCTACTCCTTGTCACGTACAACTAGGGAATCGAAACCACGCCAGTTGAATCAATGACAGACCTTATGATACAACGCGCACGTGATAACCATTTGGCGATTCCCCCCCCCCCCCCCCCCAATTTAGAGCTGAAAATATGAAGGTCATTCTCTGGTCCTCAGCGTCTCACCCACTTGGGGGGTTGGATGGCTGAATGGTTAGCACGCGCGCGCTGTATCATAAAGTCTGTCATTGAGTCAACTGGCGTGGTTTCGAATCCCCGGTTGTACGTGACAAGGAGTAGGGTCGCCTGTCCAACCTCGTGGGTTTTCTCCGGGCCCTCCTGTTTCCTCCCACTGCTAAAGACCCCTACGTGCAAGCAAATTATTGAAATAAAATTAAACCATATGTTAGTCCCGAAATGACCTAGTTTGTGTCGAGTGGACATTAAACCCCATTCCCCTCTCTCTCTCTCTCACCCACTTAGCCACCGTGGCTCCCCTGGAGTGATATTAATTCTGGTTGATGGCTATATATAATCCTAGTGACGGAATGCTACAGGCGAGGATCCAGGGGGTGGAGGGGGGGGACACCCCATATATTCTCGTGGGAAAGGAATTAAGTCAGTTTAGTGTGGAAATTGTAATTTACTCCGAAATGAGTCGGTTGGTGACTTGGTTGATTGCCCATCAGTTCGCCCACGGAGGGCCGGGCTTCGCTCTCCCAAATGGAGGCAGCACGCCCCCCCCTTTCTGAAAATCCTGGATCCGCCCCTATGCTACATGTATATAATGCTGCTAGTGTAAGATATTTTATTTTGACCAGGTAAAGAAAGATGTCGGACAGATAGATATATTAGTTAACAATGCTGGTGTTGTTACTGGCAAGAAATTTCTTGACTGCCCTGACGATCTCGTCATCAGAACTATGGACGTGAATATCATGGCACATTTTTGGGTAAGTCTCAAAACCTTCATGCAGGCCCCAAGTTCACAAAGCATTCTTAGACTTAGGTTAAGAATTTACTCAAAATTGTTCACCTTATTTTAACTCAAATATAGCCCCTTGTAAAACTGTTGTTGTTTTAATGTATCAAATACATCAATAAGAAACTATGTGCAAAGTTTTGTGTTTCTGGATCAAAGATATTTCTCATAAACAGTGATTCAAAGTTGAGTAAATTCTTAACTTTTGTCTGAGAAGGCTTTGTGAACTCGGGGCCAGACTGCGCAATTGTGCGTTCAAAATATTCCAAAAAATCTTGTGAATATAAAATTATTGATGTGTCTGTTTTTAATCGGATTGAATCCAAGCCAAGTGATCAATCAATTTGAGTATATATTGGTGTTGATTAATGATGCATTATGTAAGATGTAGAAAATTAAAAATTAATATATTGAAAATTTTGGTCAATTTACTCGTTTCTGAGCGAAGTTATCAGGCTTTGTGAGAGAGAGAGAGAGAGAGAAATGGGTCATTTTGGGCCTAACACATGGTTCAGTTTTATTTCAATAATTCGCTTGCGCATAGGGGCCTTTAGCAGTGGGAGGAAACCGGAGGACCCGGCGAAAACCCACGAGGTTGGACAGGCGACCCTACACCAGTTGACTCAATGACAGACTTTATGATACAGCACACACATGTTAACCATTCGGCCATCCAACCCCCCCATCAGGTTTTGTAGTGTTCACAAGTTAGTTTTGATTGTCAAGTACCATTATTACGATTATAAACAAAGTCTAGATGATTCATTTTTAAATTAGATCATTAAATGGCAATCGTTTTTCAATCCATGGAAAATCGCAACCATCCAAAGGTCTAGAGAGTTGATTATGGGCTTGTCATGTATATAAATATCTAATTAATTATACATTAAATGCAAGAGCTAAATCTGCCTATTGCAGGTCTTTCTTTAGGCCTGAAATGTTTTCTAATTTATTAATTAGACATTATATTTTCATTTAGGCTAAAAATGGAGGAGCGAGACTTAGCTTCGAACAACCAGTACAGTGGTTGCAATTATTGCACACATCTTGTCAAACCTTCAAAGGCTAATATCTTCGCTTTCAATAGAATAATTTGAATTAAATTTTCAAATTATTCATTTTACATCATCTACTTTCGAACTATTATAGCAAGAATGGCTAGTCTTTATCTAAATCTTACATAATGTATCTCGATAATTTATATAACATTTCAGGCCAAACAAAGATCTGCAATAAGCTGTGCAAAATTAGTAGCTTTTAGTCTATGGATTTAAATACTGTAGCTTTAATATTTTTCGATTTTATTTCAGACGGCCAAATGTTTTCTACCCGGTATGATTGAAAGAAATCACGGTCATCTGGTGAACATCGCGAGTTCGGCAGGTTTTCTGGGTGTTACCGGTCTTGCCGATTACTGCGCCAGTAAATATTCCGCCGTAGGATTTGACGAGTCCATGAGGTTTGAGTTGAACAGTCAGGGTAAAACAGGTGTACACACGACTGTTGTCTGCCCTTATTTTATTAATACTGGAATGTTTGATGGTGTTAAAACTAGGTAAGTTAACAGCCCCACACTGAGAACTACCTACACTACATTGAGAATAGATCTCTGCACTAAATGGCTTCCATTTAGTATACTGTTTTGTAATGCCGTTTTACTCTTGTTCACATCTTTTATACACAAAAAGACCAATTAAACCTTTTCAAATGAAAGCTTAGCAGAACATATGCTTCTCAAACTTCTTGAAATGTACTTACTTAGTGTTTTCGACTAAAAAGGAACAGAGAAATGAAAAGTAGCATATTTTTTTTTGTGTGGCCTTATGCCCCCGTCAGACCAGGGTGGCGGTCTTACTGTGCTGCTGCAGCCGTACAGCGACCAGGAAATGCAGAAGGCCGCCGGCAAACGTTAACACAATGCGAGAAAATGTCCCAAAAATTACAAACTTGAAAAAAGTCGCGTTCTCGCAGCTTTCCAGGTCAGATCGTAGAATTTTGGCATTGGTTTTGAACATGCTCAAGCCAAACGGCGTGACTCGCCGATCATTTGCGACCATGAAAACCACAGCAGGATATCTGGCATTTCCACTACGCTTTTACAAGGCTTCTAGGACGGTTGGATGGCCGAATGGTCAGCACGTATGCGCTGTATCATAAGGTCTGTCATTGAGTCAACTGGCGTGGTTTGGAGTCCCCAGTTGTACATGACAAGGAGTAGGGTCGCCTATCCAACCTTGTGGGTTTTCTCCGGGTGTTACGGTTTCCTCCCACTGCTAAAAGACCTCTACGCGCAAGCGAATTAATAATTATTGAAATAAAATTAAACCATATGTTAGTCCCAAAATAACCTAGTTTGTGTCGAATGGACATTAAACCCCATTTCTTATAACGATCTCGATGCGCTCTGAGCCCATTTTCCGTCACCGCAGCAGTGCAGTAAGGACGCCGCCTGTGTCTGATTGTGATATTTTATTTAACAGGTTTCCCTTCTTGCTACCTATATTAGATCCAGAATACGCTGTTAATAAAATCATGGATGCCATCTTGTGTAATCAGACTGTCTTACTTCTACCTAAAAATCTGACATTCTTCCTGGCACTGAAAGGGTAAGTTATTTCTACCTAAAACTCTGTCATTCTTCCTGGCACTGAAAGGGTAAGTTATTTCTACCTAAAACTCTGTCATTCTTCCTGGCACTGAAAGGGTAAGTTATTTCTTCCTAAAACTCTATCATTCTTTCTGGCATTGAAAGGGTAAGTTATTTCTTCCTAAAACTCTGTCATTCTTCCTGGCACTGAAAGGGTAAGTTATTTCTACCTGACACTGAAAGGCTAATTTTGATAATAAAACTGTGTGTGTGTATGTATCAGGGGCAGATCCAGGAATTTTTGCAGGAGTGGGTTTGTCAGGTTCCTGAGACAATGTATCCCCCCTCCCCCACCTCCCGCATGGTCTCTATCGTCATTTTGGCGTATATACATACACATTGAGCTTTTTAAACAGAGAAATTCAACACCTCGTTTGACGTCAATTTTTATTATGAATTAATACAATGACATTGTGATTCAATTTCATGGATGCAAAGCATTAATTGTGATATGACATAATGTCTATATCATTATCTCGTGCTTTAAGTGCCCATCTGACGATAAAGGATAAAGCACACGGCCGAGAAACTTTTCTCATAAAAAGTGTTGATTTACAAAACCAGTGGCTGCCAGGCAGGATACGCCCACATTTTCGAGAGATGGATAGAGAACAAGCTAAAAAGGAAGTGATTTTTCCTACAATCAAGGGCCATAATTCAGACAATTACAATTCGATATGCGCAAATATCGAAAGGAACCGAGATCTTTGGGTAATAAACTTAGATTTCAAGTTTCAAGAAAATCGGATAAAAATTGTGATCTCTATAGGATCCACAACCTTGATATACCATATTTTTACGCTATTTGAGAACGAGGGGCGGCCATTTTGTCTGTCAGTTTTGGGCCGATTTTCACAAAATTCGAACTCAGCCATCCTTAGTGTGTAATGGTGATATGATAATACGTATTTTTAAATCGGATAAAAATTATGACCTCTATAGGGTCCACAAGCTAAAAATGCGATTTTTCGTACAATCAGGGGCCATAATTCAGAAAGTTACATTCCGATATGCGAGAATATCAAAAGGAACCGAGATCTTTGGGTTATAAACTTACATTTCAAGTTTCAACAAAATCGGATAAAAATTGTGACCTCTATAGGGTCCACAACCTTGATATACCATATTTTTACACTATTTGAGAACTAAGGGCGGCCATTTTGTCTGTCAGTTTTGGGCCGATTTTCACGAAATTCGAACTCAGCCGTCCTTAAGGTGTAACGGTGATATAATAATACGATTTTTTAAATCGGATAAAAATTATGACTTCTACAGGGTACACAAGCTAAAAATGTGATTTTTCGTACAATCAGGGGCCATAATTCAAGAAGTTACGGTCCGATATGCGCGAATATCGAAAGGAACCAAGATCTTTGGGTTATAAACTTACATTTCAAGTTTCAATAAAATCGGATAAAAATTGTGGCCTCTACAGTGTTCACAAGCTAAAAACGTGATTTTTCGTACAATCAGGGGCCATAATCCATGAAGTTACAGTCCGATACATGCCAATATCGAAAGGAACCGAGATCTTAGGGTGATAAAACTATATTTCAAGTTTCATTTAAATCGGATAAAAATTGTGACCTGTAGACTGTTCACAAACAATTGTGGACGGACGGACAGGGGCGACGACAATATACGTCCACATGAAAATGTGGGCGTATAAAAATTTATGTAGCTGAGCAGGGAGGGGGGTTTCGATCCTCCAACACTCCCCCCCCCCCACCCCTGCATCCGCCCCTGTGTATGTGTGTGTGTGTTCGGCCATCACGCTCCGTCGCCGCAGTCCACCAACACATGTGATATCAAATTAACTAACATGATCCTTATATGATTAATTACAACCCTATATAAGTTTTAATTATTCCAAAACACAGGGCATCAAGGTCTAAACACAGGGCATCAAGGTCTAAATAGAGGGCATCAAGGTCTAAACACAGGGCATCAAGGTCTAAATAGAGGGCATTAAGGTCTAAACACAGGGCATCAAGGTCTAAATAGAGGGCATCAAGGTCTAAACACAGGGCATCAAGGTCTAAATATAGGGCATTAAGGTCTTAACACAGGGCATCAAGAGTTCTTAACCAGAGACTTTAAAATTTCACTTAATTTATTATTTTAAGATAAGCTTGGGTCAAGGTTGTCTAGTGCTCAATGCACTTTATTCTCGATTAAGGCCTGTCCTCCATGTTTGATATTTGTTAAGGCCAATCTCGGCTCCCAGAGAGAAGTTTACCGTGCGCCTCTCTTTGGGAAATATCGCCGACAATGTTTCAGCCTGAATTCGGTTCATAAGCTCCTCCCCCAGTAGCTCCTGATTGGCTGGATTTGTTTGAATTAAACGCTGCCAGCTTCTCGACAATTAGACATCGGTTCGTCGCATGAGTTACATATTAATGATCCTTGGAACATTTTCCACATCTTGACATCAAAAGTTTAATCAAAAACAGCCATTTCATGATTTTCCGGGAACTATTTTTAGCGAGCAATGTGAGTGATTCAGACATATGAGCGTAAAATACACAGTGAAGAAACACGAGTTTGAGCTGCCATCATGGATCTTTCTGACGAGACCTGTGAAAGGATACATCACATGACATTCAAAATGGTCAATGTATGGCCGACGCGATTGCCCAGAGAGAAACGAAAGGTAAACTCTTGTCTCTGGGAGTCGAGATTGTGTTAAGGCCTGTCCGCCATGTTTGATTTTTATCAAGGCCTGTCATGAAATATTTATTTGTTATATTTCAGAATGTTACCAACTAAATGTTGCCAACTTTTGGTTGATTTTTTTCAAATTTCTAACAGCATGGATGATTTCAAGGGTCGGGGTCAGAAGAAGGAGAATTAATCATGACGGAAAAACTTGTAACCATAGTAACCCTGATTTTAAAACAGTTTAAAGATACATTAGTTAAGAGTTTAATAAAGACTTGGGCATTATGGCTATAATAATTCAAAAATAGATGAAAAAATATTGAAAATTTCACTCAAATTACTTTATTCTGAACGGGGTTGTCACTTTTGGAAGTTTGGACTAGAAATAGGCATAAACTGTCTCCGAGAATTGACGATCGTTTGATTGACAGTCGATAACTCCACCCACATATTCTCGAATTATCAAGTAACATTCTCGATATCGAGTGTACCCTCGATTAACAGGCCTTTCATCGATAGTCTCCGGTAGGGACATCAGTGACGACTGTTTAAATCCAGACTGTATCCAAGCCATCCGAGGGTCCACAGAGTTGATTTTGGGCTTGTCATGTAAATAAAGGTCCAATTAATAATTTCTATAACTTCTGAAGCCAAAACAAAGACTTGCAATAGGCAGATTTAGCTCTTGCGTAGTGTGTCTTTAAAGATGCATCGTGTAAGAGCTAAATCTGTCTATTTCAGACCTTTCTTTTGGCTTGAAATTATTATTTAGATATTTACTCAGATGACAAGCCTATACTTAACTCCCTAGACCATCAGATGGCTAAGATTTAAACGGATTTAAACACCCATGAGATTTAAAAATTTTATGATAAAATGGTCTGTTGCTACAATAATAAACGATCTTCAAACAGTCAATTGAATGAAAATGTTCAGTATATTCATTTTTTATTATCTATTTTTGAACTATTATAACAAGAAAGCTCTTTATCTAAATCTTACATAATATATCTTTAAAGGGACAATACCACTCTTGTTGTAACTGAATAATATGTCCCAATCTTTGTTCTGGTCAACAAATTGTACTATTTTACAATATTACAATTAATTGATGATACAAATTTCATCTTAACACACCTAATTTAAAAAATTGGAAAAATTCAACTAAATGATTCGAAAAGCCTGACGTAAAGCTTTTCAAATGTGACTTGGATTTAAAAATATTTGTGAACCCTATGGACAAGTAAAATAGGATTTAATGGATAATTTACACAACAGGTAGGACACTAACACATATTTTTTTATTTTCTGGAGCTGTCAAGCCAGCAAGAGTGTTATTGTCCCTTTAATTATATTCAGCCTATGAAAAGCTGAAGAAAATAAATTAATTTGGCTTGTTAGACAATATTCTGCAGATGATTATATCATCCTCATGGTAACTGAGTCATCAGTTGACCAAGATGGCTACCAGTTTGATTCTGATAAGTGTCCATGTTATGTATCAGCTGATTAATCATATTTGATTGTTGTATTATTTTAAGCTTTTTAAACATTATATATCTTTTATTTATTTATAATTTAATCATTTCTAAACTCGGGGGTGGGGTGGTATAATGGTTTAACCCATGCGCATGAAATCAAGTGATGTTGTTTTGATTCCCAGCTTATGCGGGACAAGGAAGTACAGTCGCATGTCGAACCTTGTGGGTTTTCTCCAGGTCCTCTGGTTTCCTCCCACTGCCAAATTACTGAAATAAAATTGAACCATTTATTAGTCCCGAACTGACCTAGTTTGTGTCAAGTGGATGTTAAACCATATTTCTCTCATTACTAAAATCCAGTTGTGATAGACAGGACTGCTTCCCCTGAAAGGTATGTTTCTAAATGTCAATAATTTGTACATACTGTGTTTGAGTCCTAAACATAGCAGTGTCCATTCTAGTCATTATTCGTAATAAATGAAATAAAATTGGGCTAATGAAGATAGCTTTGCCATGCACTGTGCTATGAGGGAAATTTTTCCCTAACAGCGGCGCCACAGCCTACTCTTATATAGAATTCAAACTGTCAAGAGATCTATTATGTGCATGTCAATCTGTACAGAAGACCTTGTTATTTTTTCTCCTGGCAAGGACAGCTGTCTAGTCCTTCGGATGAGATAAAAAACCAAGGTCCCATGTATACATTGGAATGCACGTAAAAGATCCCTTGGCAGTTGGAATTCGATATAAGAGTAGGCAATAGTGCTGCTGCCCGGGCAAAATTTCCCTCATAGCACACTGTATGGTGTATGCATGTCTTCATTAGCCCAGTATAGGAGCATAACAGTAGGACGTTAAACCCCATTTCATTTCATATTTTTTCTCCCATCCGAAGGACTATATGTTGTCCCTTGCCAGACCCTCCGTCCTACACCACTGACAAGGAGGAAACCACGCCGGAAAATATCGATGAACTTTCTCAGCCAAGACAGGGATCGAACCCAAGACCTCCCAGGTAGAGAGCTAATGTCTTACTCACTAAGCCACTGTGGCTCCCCCAACATAGAATTAAAGTAGAATGTGTATGAAATTTTATGCCACACCCAAAAATATTCTGGTTACCAAAAATCAGCTGTGGGTGGGAGTTTCTTACTTTTGTGGTCTAATGAACACAGGCATAAGCCATACAGTGAGGGAGATTTTGCCAAGGCAGCGGCATTGCAGCTTACTCTTATATCGAATTCGGGGGGGGGGGGGTCGAATGGTTAGCAGGTGCGCGCTGTATCATACGGTCTGTCATTGAATCAACTGGCAGGGTTTCAATTCCCCCGGTTGTGTGTGACAAGGAGTAGGGTCGCCTATCCAACCTCGTGGGTTTTCTCCAGGTCCTCCGGTTTCCTCCCACTGCTAAAGACCCCTACGCGTAAGCGAATTATTGAAATAAAATTAAAACCATATGTTAGTCCTGAAATGACCTAGTTTGTGTCGTGTGGATGTTAAACCCAATTTCTCTCTCTCTTATATCCAATTCCAACAGCCAAGGAATCTTTTACATGCACGCCAATGTGTACACAGTGAGCACCATTGACAAGGGGAAACCAAGCCGGAAAATCGAGATGTACTTTCTCGACCTCCAGGCTAGCGAGCCAGCGTCTTACTCACTAAGCCACCGTGGCCCCCATATTAATAAATCACTACTTGGCTAAATTGTTTGTTTATAGGAATGCATGATTATCCAGTATTATTTATGATTGTCATTAACATACATCAGGGCTGTGTACTTGATAAATGAGCCTATGAATTCCTGTAACCAGGGTAAAATATTTACATGTGGTAATTAATGAGACTGGGCCCCATTTCTTGAAATCTTAACTAAAGATAAAATCCAAATTTTAGTAGATACTTCAATTTTGATTGGCTAAGCACTAAAATAAATCTAATATTATCCAATCAAATTACTAAAATTTGGATTTTATCTTAGTTAGAATATCGTGAAACAGGCCCCTGTTTTTATTTAGCAGAGAACCAGAAATTTTTTGTTACATGTAAATGTGAAGTCAATATAAATATTACAAAATATTTTATTTATTTGATTCAAGAAAATTTTTTATACCAGTAATCGTTAATTATATACAATTGTTGAAATCCATGACACAATATATTTTATTAAAATATTTCATATTTTATTGGATTTTCTCTGGGGATAGACTCTAGACAGCTAACATGAATACCGCTTCGCTTGATGGGCAAATGTGGGCATGAGACTGAGCAGTAACAGGCTTGGGCATAGGCCCCAAAATTCTTCAGATAATCAGGTTTATATTGTGGGAGATTTAGTGGTCGAATTGTCTAACACATGCACTTAAGATGATAAGGCCTTCAAGTGGTGTGGTTTCTATATCAGTAGCATAAGTGACAATACTGTATGTAGATTGCCCAATCTCATAGGTTTTCTCCCACATTATCGGCCCACACTGCGATCGGACCCTGAATCTCCTGGTCAGTGATGAGCCAGTGTGGAACCTAGGCCAGCCCCTTATGTTGAATTGAGCACTGTTCCTTGTGGTCTGATAGTTCTGAGCTGACTTCATGCAAATTAACGTATGACAAACTCAAAATGGAATTGTGGAAGATGGTTACCAGGCCTTTCTGTAACCTTGGTAACTTGCCGGAAAACATACATTTGATAGTCCCATATATTTGATAGATCAATTATAATGATTTATCAGTATCTTAATCCCATACATTTGATAGATGAATCTTAATGACTTATCAGTGTCTTAATCCTATAATAGATGAATCATAATGACTTATCAGTGTCTTAATCCCATATATTGGATAGATGAATCATAATGACTTATCAGTGTCTTTGTCCCATATATTGGATCGAGGAATCATAATGACTTATCACTGTCTTTAAGTACCACGAATGGTAACTTGAAACAATTTTCTAGACTCAGACTTCCCACTTGACACGTGTTTAGGCGGCCATTTTTTTCACAAGAATTCCAAGCTAAGACTTGACACAAATTCTAGGCGACGATTTATTTCACAAGTTCCCTTGGAGGTGGTTTAATCGGAACCCGACCTAAAGTGAAATGATCTGCCTCAAATTGCGCCTTTTCATCTGCTGTTAGTTTGTCCATGGGTGTATACACGGTATTCTTGGTGTTGGAAAGTGGAGCAGGAGTTGTCTGTCCTTTACCAAATAAACCAGCACTAGGGGCAGCACTATTTCCAAATACAGAACTTCCTGTTGAACTTGTTCCTGTGGTTCCAAACCCTGTTGAGCCAAACAGAGAACCGGATTGGGTTCCAGGATTTGTGGTAAAGGGATTTGAGCTTGGTTGACTTTGACCTTGACCAAACACTGTCCCGGTGGCTGGTGTTGGTGCTGCTGTCTGTCCAAATGTTGCACTTTGTCCAAATATGGATCCTGCAGAACTTGGTGTTGGTGCTGCCGTCTGTCCGAATGTTGCACTTTGTCCAAATATTGAACTTGCTGGCTGTCCGGTTGAAGCCTGTCCAAAAGAACTTGCTTGTGCCGTGTTGCCGAACACGCCACCTGTGGCTTGTGCACCAAAAGTACTGCCTTGAGCAGCATTTCCAAATATACTACTTGAACTTTGACCCCCAAATGTACTGGCACTCGCTTGATTATTGTTTCCGAACATGCTTCCAGAGGTTTGATTTTGTGCTCCAAAACTACTTTGCCCGCCAAACAAATTATCTGTTTTCTTGGGTTGAACAGAACTTCCAAACGAACTCTGACCTCCAAAAATATTATTTGAACTCTGACCTCCAGAAATGCCATTGTTGGTAGAGGGGGTACTTGATGCTAAAATAAAATAAAGCCAATGAATTTAATTTTGAATTCTGTTTTGTACAAAATTTCAAAACTTAAAAAATATGGAACTAGAATAGAAGTTTCCAGGAAAAGCACTTTTCCTGAAGAAATAATGAAATGAGAGAGAGAGAGGGATGGGGTTTAACGTCCACTCGACACAAACTAGGTCATTTCGGGACCAACACATGGTTCAATTTTATCTCAATAACTTGCTTGCGCGTAGGGGTCTTTAGCTGTGGGAGGAAACCGGAGGACCCGGAGAAAACCCACGAGGTTGGACAGGCGACCCTACTCCTTGTCACGTACAACTGGGGATCGAAACGGCGCCAGTTGACTCAATGACAGACCGTATGATACAGCGTGCACATGCTAACCATTCGGCCATCCACCCCCAAAATAATGAAATGAAATGGAGTTTAACGTCCTAATTCTCTACACCAGCTGGGCTATGAAAATGGTCATACGATATGCAGAGTGCTATAAGGGAAAATTTTACCAGGACAGCAGTGCTATGGCCTACCCTTATATCAAATTACAACTGTCAAGGGTTCTTTTACGGGCTTGCCCATGTGTACATCAGACCTCAGTTTTTTGTACCATCCAAGCAACTATACATTGTCCCTTTCCAGGTCTTCTGTCCTACAACACGCCGGAAAATCCTGATGATCTTTCTCAGCAAACGCAGTGATCGAACACGGAACCTCTGTCAGCGAACCAACGTCCTACTCACTGAGCCACTTTGGCTCCCTGCTAACCTGAGGAAAGCAATAGGTGTTTCCGTAGAACATAGTTTCAAATTTGTGTAGCCTTTGAGTAACATAGCTAAAGCATTTCTTGGTATTCCGTTTTCAACGAAATTTAAAGCCTTACTGGACTGAATACTCTTTCTTAGTCAAAATACGATTGGTCAACAAACTTTTCAATGATCAATCAAAACACAACGAACGAGAGCTATAAATCAGATAGGTTGCCAGGCAATGAAACACAAGCTATAAATGTGATGTAAAAAGTAAGAGTGATAATTGCAACAAAAATACGCCAAAACATGAGACACAAGATAATACTGGCTTGTTCAGTCAAGACTACAACAATAAATGATCGTAAAATGATGATCATTATAAATTACTGATGATGATGATGATGATGATGTCAACTTAATTTAACCCTAACAATAAAAGATTATAAAGTACTGATGTCAACTTACTTCCGAATGCTGATGGTTTAAATATGGACGACCTGAAATTTACACAACATTCAATAAGATAATAAAATTTAAATCAAAATGAATGAAATGGGGTTTAATATACTACTTTAAATTTTTTAACTGTCAAGGCCCTCTATCCTGCACCACTGACAAGTAGAAACTGGCACTTGAATTTCACTAGTGATTTTTAGGGGAATTTCACTGAGTGAGTTAAGTTTACTTGAATACATGTAGGTATTGTTGCAATCTAATTAAAATATAGATCTATATTTCGTTTCGTTTTTATACTTTCGATGGCCTACACTACATGTAGATCTAACAAGTTATAGTGGGAGTTCACGTTCTATGACGTCAGGTACCAAGCAAGCGACATTTGACCCGATCACGTCAGTCATACGATTAACCAATTAGCGACCGCCATGTATTTTTGATCTCTTTTGCTTTGTTTTGATTTCTATTGCCGCTAATGTCTACCCACACTTCCGCGCAAAAAAGGTCAAACGGTCGATTCGACAGACCATTTGATTGGCTCACCCCTCATTTCAAGCAGAACACGAGTTAAATAACAACGCTTCCAGATCCAAGTGTAGTAAAGACAAGTAAAAACGAAATTTTGAACTATAAAAACGAAACGAAATTGGATCTGTGTTTTAACCAGATTGGTATTGTTGACACTTAAATCACTGATTAGTAAATTTTATTATCACTAATAATTAAGGGAGGCCGATGCCATGTTCTCTTCCCAAATCCTCTAGACGGAAGTGTCTCTTCCCGCCCTGAACACTGTACATGCACAAATACAATATATACACGGGACCTCGGTTTTTCATCTCATCCGAAGGACTAGACAGCTGTCCTTGTCCGTCCCGCATCACTGACAAGGGGAAACCACGCCGGAAAATCTGGATGAACTTTCTCGGCCAATGCAGGGATGGAACACCCGACCTCCAGGCTAGCGAGCCAGCGTCTTACCCACTTAGCCACGTGATCCCCAAGGTAAGTAACAGTAAATATTATGATTATGATTACAATAAAGGCTAACAGGTATACTAATTTAACTTACTTGGAGTCTGATGTAGAACTATTCTGTCGGGAGGAAATAATAAAATCAATCTGTAAAATAATACATTAAACATTTTACATCCTTCTTAAAGATACAGGGGGGGTTGGATGGTCGAATAGTTAGCATGTGCGCGCTGCACGCTGTATCAATATCATAAGGCCTGTCATTGAGTCAACTGGCTTGGTTTCGAATCCCGGGTTGTACGTGACAAGGAGTAGGGTCGCCTGTCCAACCTCGTGGGTTTTCTCCGAGTCCTCCAGTTTCCTCCCACTGCTAAAGACCCCTACGCGCAAGCAAATTAATGAAATAAAATTAAACCATATGTTAGTCCCAAAATGACCTAGTTTGTGTTGAGTGGACGTTAAACCCCATTTCTCTCTCTCTCTCTCTCTCTCTCTCTCTCTCTTAAAAATACATTATGTAAGATATAGATAAAGAGCTAGCCATTCTTGCTATAATAGTTCGAAAATAGATAATGTAAAATGAATAATTTGAAAATTTCATTCAAATTACTCTATTGCAAGCAAATATATTAGCCTTGGAAGGTTTGACAAGAAGTGCGCAATAATTTCAACCACCGTACTGGTTGTTCGAAGCTAAGTCTTGCTCCTCCATTTTTAGCTTAAATCAAAATATGGCTGAACTGTTCTATTCAATATGGGAGAAACCTGATGCCATCGAGAGTTGATTATGGTCTGGATAAGTTAATTAATGTCTAATTAATAATTTAGAAAACATTTCAGGCCTTAAGAAAGACCTGCAATAGACAGATTTAGCTCTTGCATAATGGTATGTTTAATTATGGGTGTACAATAGAGTTTATAAAGGGGGGAGGGGGATTATATATATGAATTTATTTTCAGTGATATGGGTGTACAATAGAGTTTATAAAGGGGGAGGGGTATATATTTTATATTGTTATCTATGTATATATAAATTTCAATGCATACTATTTATATCTGTATATATGTTTTTGGCTATAGCAAACATTTTGCTTGGCCTGTAATAAAGTAAAGTAAAATTAATTGTGTGATCTGGACAAATCGAATATATGGTACTCACAAATCGAATATATGGTACTCACAAAATCGAATATATGGTACTCACAAATCGAATATATGGTACTCACAAATCGAATATATGGTACTCACCAACTGTTGTCGGACACTAGCTGATGGATTTTTCAACATCTGACGTTTGTTACTATATTCGTTCGATAATCGTTTAATATTCTCAGTCTGAAATATAAAACATGTTTAAAAGGTTTATTTATTTGTCTGTGATAATTGGGGGGGGGGATAGCTGAATGGTTAGCGTGCGCACATTGTATCATAAAGTCTGTCATTGAGTCGACTGGCGTGGTTTTGAATTCCCCGGTTGTACGTGACAAGGAGTAGGGTCGCCTGTCCAACCTCGTTGGTTTTCTCCGGGTCCTCCGGTTTCCTCCCACTGCTAAAGACCTGTATGCGCAAGCGAATTATTGAAATAAAATTAAACCATGTTAGTCCCGAAATGACCTAGTTTGTGTCGAGTGGACGTTAAACCCCATTTCTCTCTCTCTCTGTGATAATTGATCATTGTATTTCTGACCGAGGAGAATATTGAGTAAAGACTGACAGAAGATCCAGAGTCTGCAGTCAGGACATTCAGAGTCTTTAGGTTGAGGGTCAGTCAAGACATTCAGAGTCTTGAGGTCGGGGTGGGGGGGTCAGTCAAGACCTTCAGAGGCTTGAGGTTGGGGGGTCAGTCAAGACCTTCAGAGGCTTGAGGTTGGGGGTCAGTCAAGACATTCAGAGCTTTGAGGTTGGGGGGTCAGTCAAGACATTCAGAGTCTTTAGGTTGGGGGTCAGTCAAGACATTCAGAGTCTGCAGCCTGAGGTCTTGAGAGCAGTGGTGCGGGACGTGGGGCCTGACAAGGACAGCTGTCTAGTCCTTCGAATGGGATGAAAAACTAGTCCTGTGTATACATTGGTGTACACGTAAAATATCCCTTGGCAGTTGGAATTCGATATAAGAGTAGGGCATAGCGCCACTGCCCAGGCAAAACAGTAGGACGTTAAACCCTATTTCATTTCATTTATTGTTCATCATTTTCAAGGAAGCATTATCAGCAGTGGCCCGGTGCTGTACAGCTAGCCTTTGGATCAATTCATTTGATCTGATATGTACGTTTGATGATTGAGGTGTAAGTGTATATTGTGTCATGTCCGTAGGTTTGATTTGTGTAACTGTTTATGTGTGGTACGGTTAAATATAATATCTCTTGTAAGATGGAGGGAAATCTTCTTTATTCTTTTTGTTGAATAAACAGATTGTTTTTCCGGTAGTAGATTGGGTGGAGCTTAACCGTGCAGTAACTAGACATTTTCAATGTTGTTGCATACTTTTGCTGGTTTACACCAGTTTTAGTAGAAATCATATAGAGAAGTGGGGTGGGTTTTCTGTGCAATAACTACGAGCATGTTGAGCATGTGTCAATGTTACAAGTCATTTATAGCACCCCTCTTTCGTTAACAGGTTTAACACCTCGGCCTACAGCCTCATGATAACCGTGCTATAAATATAATATCTTAGTTTAGAAAAGAGAAGAGAGCCTATAAGCCTAGCCTTGTACTTACATATGTATTCAAATTACCCGAAGTTTTCATCATTTCATAAGCTTCCCATCGTAACTCATCCGTAGAAAGATCAGAAAATTCTGTAAAAATAAACAGAGAAAATTTAATACAGAAAGATAGCCATGCAAAGAGAGAGAGAGAGGGAAATGGGGTTTAACGTCCACTCGACAAAAAACAGGTCATTTCGGGACTAACATATGGTTCATTTTTATTTCAATATTTGCGCGTAGGGGTCTTTAAATTAGGTGTGGGAGGAAACTGGAGAACCCAGAGAAAACCCATACTCCTTGTCACGTACAACCGAGGAATCGAAACCACACCAGTTGACTCAATGACAGACCTTATGATACAGCGCACACATGCTAACCATTCGGCCATCAACCACCTCCACCACCCCCGCAAAGAGTGGAAATACGCCCACAAAGCAGCTTTGTCTCGTAAAAAAAACAAAAAAAACTGGCCAAAAGCAAAAATTGTGGCCTCTAGAGGGTGGACAAGCAAAATTGAGCTAATCAAAGGGACATAACTCTGGGGAAAAAAAATGATAAGACGCAAATTAAATCACAACTACTCATAAGAATCAATATTCTAGGGTTTTAAAAAGATTTGTCCATTCATTGTAGCCTCACAAGAGTAGACAAGCAAACTTACGCTAATTAAAGGGTCATAATGTTTAAAAAAGAGTTTGGTCAAAAATTGTGGCCTTTAGACTGTTAATATACATACATATGGGTGCATAGACATTGAAAGCACAGTCACCATACGCCTTTGGTCGTAGAGTGGAGTGGCAGAGCCAAACCGAACAAGCACTTCTGACACGATATGAAGGTACATTGATAGAAATAAGCTCTTTGAGGTAGAGCGGTGCCCAGACTCTCTGTGGTGGATCAGTTTAAAAATCATACACAGAATTTTAAACTCAATGCGCCAGTGTAGGTCTTTGAGTTATTATACGTACCAGGTATACAGGGCATGTCCTTCTCTAGAGCTACACAGGAAAATGGCCACATCTTTCCTTGTTCCCATGTCTGAATCATGACACTTAATCCATTCCTGGAATATATTATACAACAATCCTTTGAGAGAGAGAGAGAGAGAGAGAGATGGGGTTTAATGTCTCCTGGACACAAACTAGGCCATTTCGGGACTAACATATGGCTCAATTTTAATTCAATAATTCTCTTACGTGAAGGGGGTCTTTAGCAGTGGGAGGAAACCGAAGGGCCAGGAGAAGACCCATGAGGTTGGACAGGTGACCCTACTCCTTGTCACATACAACCGGGGAATTGAAACCATGCCAGTTGACTCAATGACAGACCGTATGACACAGCGTGCGCTAGCGCTAACCATTTGGCCATCCAGCCCCTCCAATAACAGACATAATGATCTAACGTTTACACGTTAAACCCAGCAGCCACAAAACCGACCCCCCCCCTTTTTTAAAAATGACCATCACTATTTTCTCTTGTGTATTTTGTTGTTCAAGCGAGAAATCTAAACCCCATTATACTTGACTCATTGACAGAACGCATGATCTAACATGCACATGTTAAATCCTGCGACAACCAAACCGAAACCCCCTTTTTTAAAATGACCTACACTATTTCCTCTGGTGTACATTGTTGTGCGTTTGTAGCTGGTTTATTGTTCTGTGATGCTGACCATTTATAGGGATTATTATCTCGTCCTGAATCAAACTGTAGTTGACGATTGGCACTTCCTACAAAACAAGAAATATTTCATCTTTAAACACCAAGTTGAATCTCTAAAAGTATAACATCAGTTTAAAAATAGTTCAGTTTACAAAATTATGATGGATTCAAACTTCAGTCAGAGAGAGAGAGAGAGAGAGAGAGAGAAATGGGGTTTAACATCGACTTTACACAAACTAGATCATTTTGGGATTAACATATGGTTCAATTTTATTTTAATAATTTGCTTGAGCAGTGGGAGGAAACCTGAGGACCCGGTGAAAACCCACGAGGTTGGACAGACAACCCTACTCCTTGTCACGTACAACCGCAACCGGAGAATTGAAACCACGCCAGTTGACTCAATGACAGACCTTAAGATACAATGCACACATGCTAACCATTCGGCCATCCAACCTCCCAGAAAAGCTTTGAACTCTTATAAGTACATTTGAAGTTGAACAAATCAACAAATAATAAAAATATTAAGTTCTAATCAATGTTCTTAATGTCGAATTTTATGGATAGGTTATGCACCCTTTATTATGAATAATATAGAGCAAAGCCCTTTTCCAATAACACAAGAGTGTAACTAAAACTGTCACCCACAGACTGTTGAATTGATTTTAAAAAATTAAGACCTGACCCATATACACTGGGCAAAACTAGCAATGTGCATGTCAACTTGCCAAATCTTGCCCATAGAAGTATTTCTATGGTGCGTCTAATCAATGACATCACATATTTTTGACGTCAATGAAAATAATTGTCACACTTTTCTGTTCTTTTCTTTTTAAAAAAAAATTAGTCATACAATTTAGATCTAAATTAAAATCAATTCGGAAAAACGAAATTCTTTAACATTATTTGTATCAACTGAGATATAATTAGATCTATGTAGGTTTTATATTTAACAACGATCACACCAGCTTCGTTCTACTCAGGCAATGTTGGTTACATATTAATTATGAAGGTTTTATATTCCAAAAATTAACAATCACATCATCTGCTTGGCTGTGTTAGGCTACAAGGCTCTATTTTTAGAAAATATCAATTTGAATTTGTCATTTGAACTGAACCTATGATGATTTTATAAATTACCTCCGCCATCTGAATGTTCAAAACGACAATTACTGCCAAATTTACACCTTCCTTGTAAATAATATCGACAAACCGTCATTTCAATCACCGTATACAAACAAACTTATTAACAGAATTACTTGAAATATTACTTTTCCCACGTATACTGATTTTAATCTCTCTAAAACGAGAGGTTTTGTTCAAGTGAGACAACTCTTTACAAGGGGAGATAATCGGGGTTATGGACATAACAGGTACTACCAGGTTTGGCAAGTGCGGGTCCTACTTCATAACGGTCAAAATATTTGGTCGTAACAGCCAAACAATTTGGTCGTAACGGCCCAAAAAATTTGTTATATTATGTATCAAATAATATTACTTAAATATAGCATAATATAAATATCTACATTACATAAACATTAATTTAATACGTATTTTTACATAGACAGTTATACATAATACAAAATATGATATAAAATACATAATTTACTTGGACATCTATTTAATACATATCTAACATCTATTAAGGAATTATCTAATCAGTTGATTAATTAGTAGGCCTACTCACCTCTTTCCTTTGAATCACAACACGTAATTTTCCGGGTTGTATTGGATAGTTATGTGCAATTTTTCCAATCACAAATTTTTCAGAACTTGTGGTTGCACCAAAACGATGTTTTGTTGTCCTGGCAGATTGATTTAATTACATTTGGAGGCGTAATTATGGATAAAATCACAAAGTTGTATACCAAAAAGTTACTGAAAGTCTCAATTGAAGACAAAATGGTCATTTATACATATTCTCTTGAAACTAAATTTACTAGTTAATCATCACTTATCCTGTGTAGCCATCTTCATAGAGATTACTAAAGAGCATTGAAGTCATTCGATTTTAAAAAATGATCAATTCTTTGATTAAATAATTTTAAAATGGAGATTATTCAAGATATATAGATATGTGTAAATTTATAATTTGTTTTTGTTTTGTTTTTTTGGTTACCGAAGCATACCTCGAAATATTTATTGGCTTATTTGCATCACCAGGCTGGCATATCACGAGACGTTCTCGGACAACACAATTATTGTATTTTAAAATCACACCCTGTATCCTATTGTATTAAAGATACATTATGTAAGATTTAGATAAAGAGCTAGCCATTCTTGTTATAATAGTTCGAAAGTAGATAATGTAAAATGAATAATTTGAAAATTTAATTCAAATTATTCTATTGCGAGCGAAGATATTAGCCTTTGAAAGTTTGACAAGACGTGTGCAATAATTTCAACCACCGTACTGGTTGTTCGAAGCAAAGTCTCGCTCCTCCATTTTTAAATTAAATCAAAATATCGCTGAACCGTTCTAATTTATATAATATCGGAGAAATGCGATGCCATCGAGAGTTAATAAAGGCCTGGATCAGTTGTTTAATGTCTAATTAATAATTTAGAAAACATTTCAGGCCTAAAGAAAGACCGGCAATAGGCAGATTTAGCTCTTGCCTTATGTATGTTTAAATAAAAACTGAATGTCCATTGTATTAGATAATTTAAAAAAAGCAAAAAAACAAACTGAATGTTATTTTTATTAGATTTGGTAATTTAAAGCTGCAATTTCATATCTTTAAGTTATATTTTTAAAATTTATTAAAATAAAGCCTTAAAATATATGATATCTATAAACAGTCCTACCTTGTTATATAATAATCCTGTTAATCCTATAATTCACTATTACCAGTTGAGAAATTGGCAAAAATATCATTTTCAACTTTAAATTCAAACGTTTGAAGATAGCTCATGGGAGGTAATTGTGTTATTATTTCCGGGGTCAAAGGATTTTTAAGAGGGAGAATAATACCTATGATCGTATAATAGTGAGTTGACAACCTATTGAGAAAAAGACATAGAAATAATTATGTTTTGACTTTCTTAGAAAATATGAAATTATCGCTTTAAATAAAAACTGATGCCATTTTATTAGATAACTCAATTTTTTCTTTTGGGATGTTGATGATATTGGAAACGTTGTTGTTTCTTGTTTAACTGTGATATGTTTTATGTATAGCCTATGTACATGTATATTGTATCGGCGCAACCAATGGCGTCACCGGCCAACTTTAAAGTCTTTGTTCGTCGGTGGCATTTTTCTGAAAATGTGAACTTTTTCATAAATTGGTTTGTTTTTGTTGTTGAATTTTTGACCGTGTGTTAATTCTGATTCATTTTATAGCTTTATCAAATATTTTACACAACGCTAAGCCTTTGCTCGGTACGCATAAATATCCTGTTACAAACAAAAAAAGTGAAGATGAACAGAGAGTAGATGAAGATGATGAACAGAGTAGATGAAGATAAACAGAGTAAACGAAGATGAACAACTAGAATTCTTTCCCGTTACTATGTTTTCTTTCATGTTACTGCAGCAAAGAATTGCATTACATTACTCATGTTGTAAACAACTAAGAACGGTTTTAGATTTCTATTTTATTTCAATACTGACTAAGATATGCCAGTGCCTATCATTTCTCATCTTTCATGTTTTTATATGTTAATGGTAAACAATTCAGTAGCATTGTTCTATACTGTTACTTTTTTGTTCTTTACTGTTACCACAAAATCTATCCTGTTACTGCTCATTAAAAGCTTTATAATAATTATCATACAGGAACAATCATTGTCATAATGCATTTGAATAAATCATCAAGATACATCAAACATAAGAAGGATATTTTAATTAAAATTTCTCTTTGATGAAAGAATTAATTAAAATCAAAGCTAATTCCAACGGTAATTTTATGACAATGCAGATAGTTATCAACACGAAAAAGTATTTTATTTCTTTATTGTCAAAGTAATTTTTGGATAAATGAGAAGAACTATTACAGAATATCCCAATAAAAGTGAAATAAATTTAGAAATAAATACTTTTTTGTTTTTTTTACGCAGATGATTCGTTGGTAACAGGAAGGAATTGTTTTGGCCCGAATGTTAAAAAATTATAATAATTTTCATATTTGCAAATGTCCTTTAGCTTGCATATTTCTGTTTTGCAACCTTATGTTTATTTCTATTGTATTAAAGTATTAAAATTTGTATTTCGAGAAACTTATCTTCTTAGTTTTTGGTGCCTTGGAATTTTGACATTTTTTTAAAAAGTCCCATAACTAGATTCTCGGATGTTATAAATCACATAACTGGTGCTTTATTTTTTCACTTGAATCCGGTGTAGGAACTATAAACAGGAACTAAACAAAAACAGGTAGCCTACATATTTTTCGTGTTAAAATAATTGGCTTAGGCCTACATAATTATTTTATTTTGATTTTTTTTATATTAAAAGATCCAATTTACGATCACTTGTACTGTGAACGTTTGAATTTTGTGTTTTATTTTAAAATACAGACAGAATTTATTTTCGGTCGTTGCGTAGACTCCACTCAATCACATTAATTAATTTAATTTATTCTAATAAGCTTGATCAGATAATCAGATCACCCATAAATCAGACTTAAAGCGCACCAAAGCTTCGTTAGCAACGAAGGCAGGTTTTATCTTGCAGTGTTACTAGGGAGTCATGCGTCATTGATCACGTGTTATTTATTTAAAAAACGAGGTTAACCGGCACAGTGTCAGTTGAAATTCAACAGTCAAGTAGCTGATTCGTAGTTCACAGCTCAGCCGTAACAGACAAGATGAGAGAAATTGTTCATATGCAAGCCGGCCAATGTGGCAACCAAATTGGAGCAAAGGTATTATAGAAAGCGCCAGGTTGATTTAACTGATGAATTTGTCTTTTTCAGGAAGCTGCAGAGATTCAGACTGCTCATTAAAGAAAATCGTCTCTGCACGCGCGTTAATTTACCGCCATTTTAAATTCGTAATTGTAATACACAATAAATTATACTTTAATTTACACCGATTAGACTATTGACATTGTCATGTCTAGAGAAATTTGGCGATCCGGATCTGTTATGTTTGATCGCTTGTAGATTTCTAAATGAATTTTTTGAGTTCAATCTTTTCGGCGCAAATACCAGCTCATGCATCCGGCCGATCAGGGACGATCGATAAATTAATTCTAACCGTCAGAAAATTGAAAATTGGACGCGGGGGATACTGCGAAGGTTTCCTGTGATTGGGCTGTGGAGTCAAGCCACTTTCACATTATTAATATACTGAGTTGTCGTCTGACCTGTCCATCTCTGGTTAAAACTTTAAAGATAATTTTCTATATCTATTATTATCTGATTTAACCAAGATTAAATTTTAAATTAATAAGTGTATTAATTAGCATTTGGCAAGATCAGCAATTTTGTTAACAAATGTCATCTCTTTACTTTAAAAGTGCAAGTATTCCACTTTGACAGTAAGCTACCCCCCCCCCCTTCCGAGTCCCACTAATAAAAATATACTGAATTTGAATAAGATTGTCATAGATGATAGATTAACTGTACTCATTGACTTTGTATAGATATCAGAATCTGCCCACTAACTCACACCTCCATGACCGGTAAGCTTACATCGTAACGCGCCAACAGTAGGGCTATTGAGTATTGTATAGAAGAATGGACAATATACAATGGTTAGGGATAAGAGAGTCGACCATTCACATTACAATTTACATACCAATGAATTACCATGTCCATAGTACTAGTAGAGTACACTAACTCAAAGGGCTAGCATTTTGTAAAACACACTGAGCAGCTTTTTTTGCAAGAAAGTAACTAACCCTCCCATCCGCCATTGTCTTGTTTGGGTTCTTTGGCCATTCCCCATGAGTGTTTCAATATGATCTTCTGTATTTCAGTTTTGGGAAGTTATTTCTGATGAGCATGGTATTGACCCAACAGGTACTTACCATGGTGATTCTGATTTACAGTTGGAAAGAATCAATGTTTATTACAACGAAGCCACAGGTAATTACATGAAAAATCAATAAGCTTATCCAACCAGGTCTAATAATATTACTATTTATACTAACACTAACAGGAATAGGCCCAAGAATTACTTGGTTTTCAAAACTAGCCTTGAAAATTGAAATATGTCTAAAACCAGATAGTCACATAAATAAGTGATTAAGTCTGATATGATAAAATCACCGATGATGTTCTCACGATATACCGGTCGGTGCCCAGCCCTAGCTGCAGAGACCAGAAAAGCTGGATTCTCAATATGCTGTCCTGTTTTTGTCAAGCATTCGCTGAAATTATGATCACATGCTCAAATAATGATATAACAAATTAATATGGCCACATGCACAAATAATTTAAGAAAATATACATTATGCAAGAGCTATCTATATCTGCCTATTGTAGGTCTTTAAGCCTGAAATGTTTTCTAAATTATTAATTAGACATTAATTAACGTATCCAGGCCATAATGAACTCTAGATGACATCAGATTTCTTTAATATTACAGAGTTCAGTCATATTTTGATTAAGCTAAAAAGGGAAGAGCGAGACTTGGCTTCGTTCAACCGGTACGGGGGATGAAATTATTGCACACGTCTTGTCAATCCCGCAAAGGCTAATATCTTAGCGCGCAATAAAGTAATTTGAATGAAATTTTCAAATTATTCATTTTCCATTATCTATTCTCAAAATATTATAGCAAGAATGGCTAGCTCTTTATCTAAATCTTACATAATGTATCTTTAAGAAATTAAATATTTATTATTTGGTTGTTTCAGGAGGTAAATATGTACCCCGTGCGGTTCTGGTTGATCTGGAACCAGGAACCATGGACTCTGTTCGTTCCGGTCCATTTGGTCAGATCTTCCGACCAGATAACTTTGTATTTGGACAGTCTGGAGCTGGTAATAACTGGGCTAAAGGTCATTATACAGAGGGAGCTGAGCTGGTGGATTCCGTACTGGACGTCGTGAGGAAGGAGGCCGAGAGCTGTGACTGTCTCCAAGGTTTTCAACTCACACATTCCCTAGGTGGAGGAACTGGTTCCGGTATGGGAACTCTCCTCATCAGTAAAATCCGAGAAGAATACCCAGATAGAATTATGAACACATTTTCCGTGGTACCATCACCCAAGGTAAATAAAATAACCCAAGAAAATTATATTTTACATTGACACAATTTCACTTAATTAATTCTTACTACCAAACTTCAACCCTCAATGTCAGACCAGATAATAAATGAAATTATGGGTTTTAACGTCCTATTTTTCTGCAACGACTCTTCAGATAACTGTTATGATTTATCAGTTCTAGTAGGATTGATGTCTGATTAGTTGATACGTTAAGTATGTGTAGTAATTCCTCTTGGATGAAATATTGTGGTCCACTTGCTGGTACATCCTCATTTGGCATCAAATTTAAACAGTGATATTTTTACCCATTTGCTTGAATATAAAATTTAGGAAACTGGATCTATATTTATAGTAACAGGGGTATCCCTAGGCCTGGACAATATTTATAGTAATAGGGGTATCCCCATGTTAATTCTCCTTTTTTATGTGTTAAACATATGTTTGTGACCACATGGCTAACCAAAGATTTCTGTACTTGACCTTCCCATATAAACATATCAACTTATTTAGCAGTGAAAGTTTTAAAATGTTTAACTTTTGTGTTAATTTCAGGTATCTGATACAGTTGTCGAACCTTACAACGCCACACTATCTGTCCATCAATTGGTTGAAAATACAGATGAAACCTACTGTATTGATAATGAGGCTCTCTACGATATCTGTTTCCGTACCTTGAAACTGACCACGCCTACATACGGTGATTTGAATCATCTGGTATCGGCCACCATGTCTGGAGTGACCACATGTCTACGATTCCCTGGTCAACTTAATGCTGATCTACGTAAACTTGCCGTCAATATGGTGCCCTTCCCACGTCTGCATTTCTTTATGCCTGGATTCGCTCCCCTTACATCACGAGGTAGTCAGCAGTACAGAGCTCTTACAGTGCCCGAGCTCACCCAGCAGATGTTTGATGCCAAGAACATGATGGCTGCCTGCGATCCCCGTCATGGTAGATACTTGACAGTTGCTGCCATGTTCAGAGGTCGTATGTCCATGAAGGAGGTTGATGAACAGATGTTGAACGTCCAGAACAAGAACAGCAGTTACTTCGTTGAATGGATCCCTAACAACGTGAAGACCGCCGTCTGCGATATCCCTCCCAGAGGTCTAAAGATGTCTGCCACCTTCATTGGCAACAGCACCGCTATCCAAGAATTGTTCAAGCGAATTTCTGAACAGTTTACTGCTATGTTCAGGCGAAAGGCTTTCCTCCATTGGTATACTGGTGAAGGTATGGATGAGATGGAATTTACCGAGGCCGAGTCCAACATGAACGATCTGGTCTCGGAATATCAACAATACCAGGATGCAACAGCTGAAGAAGAGGGAGAATTTGACGAAGAAGAAGATGAGGAAGCAGCTTAAAATATTGAAATAACCAAAAACGTAATTAAAATCCAGCAAAATGAACACGCAATGTCAAAATTTATTTTCTTAAAAATATCCTTATTTTGTTTTTTTTATATATCAGAATTTGGTTGTATAAAAAACTGTCCAAATTATTTTTAAAATTTGAAGCCAAAGTTAAACAAACTATAAATGAACCAAAGGACCATGTTCTTGTTTGGTGTAAAATTCCTTCCCGGGGCCATTATTATGAATGAAAAATGAATTCCACTATATTTTTTTTTTTAGCGTGAATATTATCCCAGTATTATTTATATATCGGCATAAATCCATTTTATTTTTGTTATAATCTTAATCAACATATCTTGTTATTCCTTTTTTTCATGTTTTTCTTGCTCTCCCTTTTTTCATGTTTTTCTTGCTCTCCCTTTATTTTCCTCTCTTATAAGTTCTTTAGACAAATAGAACTCGTCATTAAAATTACCGTCTCCATTTCTCAATCTTATGATTTTTATTGTTGACCAGGAGCCTTATTCACAAAAACTTAACTAAAACATTTTAAGGATGCAGGCTTTTCATTGGTTAAAATTTAAAATCGGTACAAATTTTAGGTCTTGGCCAATGAAAAGGATTCATTCTTAAGATAAGTTTTATTTTTTTGTGAATATGGCCACAGAAGTTTGGGTATTTTTGTTGAACACTAAAATGCATTCAATTTATTTGCATGAATTGTCAAATCTGCAAAAAATGTTAATGGTTTATACACCATATATTTGGTCCGATCTGGTATAGTATAGCTGACAAAACTTTCATAAAAAAAAAAATATTGTTCATGTGGAGTTTTATTTGTCTAATGTTTACCTCGACTATTTTCTAGCATCTTAACTTTTAGATCATCTCTTGTTTTATACCATCATAAGTTATAAATATTACATCTGGATTGTGCTATATAAAGGTTGTTATATTGTCAAATATCTGATTTTATCCAAGGTTAGTGTCAATGGGTCACAATATAAACATTTTATCCAAATGCTTCATATAATTTCAATATCAAATAAAACAATAAAAATCGATTTTGTCTTTTAATTTTTATATGCTCACATTTTCATATTGAGGTTGTTGAACCCTCTAGAGGTCACAATTTTGATCCGATTTGGATGAAACTTAAAATATATATCTTTATCTCGAATATTGTGGTCCATTTTGAAATTCGTGCATTTCAGACCATAACATCCCAGATTATCAGCTGATTGTATGAAAAATTGCTTTTTTCCCCCCCCCCCCCCCCCCCCCAAGTTTGTTCTCTATCCATCTCTTGTAAAATGTGGGCGTATCTTGCCTGGCAATTGCTGGGCGAGTAGGCTGATGAGTAACAAACACTTATACTGGATGTTGGTATGCACCAAAGCCTGCAATCCTGCGTGCACCAAACCTCGATGCACAGTTTCTGGTCGTAAATGTCATTGATTTTAGTTGATGGACAGGCCAACAAACCATTTTCATGTATCAATAGGGAATTAAGGATTTGATGAACCGAGTGCTGGTTAACTTCTTGCAGTTTTCTACGTGGGAAATTTGGCCTGGACAACCAATCTCGATCCTTAAGAAGTTTACCCTTTGTTTATCTCTGGTATAACTCGTCGTTCATTTAGCTCCGGCTACTGATTGACAGAATTTATTAGAATGCAATGCTGCCAATTTAAAACTTACCTCTTGGATCTACATCGCTGGACGGCTACAGCCTATTCATTTCGAATTCGGAATGGTTCCCCCTTGTCAGTGATGCAGGATGGAGGGCCTGACAAGGACTGCTGTCTAGTCCTTTGGATGACATGGAAAACCGAGGTCTCATGTATACATTAGAATGCACGTAAAAGATCCCTTGGCAGTTGGAATTCGCTATAAGAGTAGGCGATAGTGACGCTGCCTGGGCAAAATTTCCCTCATAGCACACTGTATGGCGTATACCCGTCTTCATTAGCCCAGTATAGGAACAGAACAGTAGGACGTTAAACCCCATTTCATTTCCGTCATACACCACTGACAAGGGAATCACATCTGAACACACATTTCTCATGGCAATCAAATATAGAGAGAGAAATGGGGTTTAACAGCCACTCAACATGAATCAAGTCATTTTGGGACTAACATGGTTCAATTTTATTTCAATAATTTGCTTGCGTGTAAGGGCCTTTAGCAGTGCGAGGACCTGGATAAAACCAACGAGGTTGGACTGGCGACCTCATCCTTGTCACGTACAGCAGGGGAATCAAAACCACGCTAATTGACTCAATACATGCTAACCATTCGACCATCCCACCCAATCAAATATAGCCTACCATAGTATTTTAATATAATACTGTTGGTGGTATAGAGTTATAAAAATAATCTCAAAACCAATTATTAGTAGCCTACTATATTTATCTAAGAAAGAGAGAGAAATGGGGTGTAATGTCCACTCGACACAAACTAGGTCATTTCAGGGTCTTTAGCAGTGGGAGGACCTGGAGAAAACCCACGAGGGTGGACTGTTGGCCCTACTCCTTGTCAGGTACAGCAGGGGGATCAAAACCATGCTAATTGACTCAATGACAGACCTGATTACAACGCACATCCGCTAACTATTTGACACACCCCCCCCCCCCCCCCAAATCAAATCTGTGCTGTTGGTGGTACAGAGTTATAAAAATAATCTCAAAACCTATTATTAGTACCTTCTAAGAGAGAGAAATGGCGTTTAATGTCCACTCGACACAGACTAGGACATTTTGGGACTAACTAGGTTCAATTTTATTTTAATAATTCGCTTGCACGTAGGGTTCTTTAGCAGTGGGAGGAAACCCATGAGGTTGGACAGGCAACCCTACTCCTTGTCACAACCGGGTACAATGGAGGATGGAAGGGTTCATTACGTTCTTGCAAATAAAGCTGAGTGGGAGGAAACCGCAGTACCTGAGAAAACCCACGAGGTTGACGGGCGACTGTACTTCTTGTCACGTACAACTAGGTATTCGAAACCACACCAGTTAACTCAATGACAAACCTTACGATATAGTGCGCACGTGCTAACCATTCAGCCATCAAACCTCACTATTTACCGAAGACACATTAAGAAGGCTGGATGAAAGCGGTAGAAAACAATGTAAACTTTAAATGGCAATGATTTATGTTAGAATTGATCGATTTGAATAACTGTGTTTGAACAAAATGTTTATAATAAAAGTACTTTAATTCTGTAGGGTCTTAAACTCTATGTTAAATCTTGTTTGTTGCTGTCTTAGTTCAATAGTCTGGTTCATGCAGAACAGAATAATGTTATTTAAAGTAGCCAAGTCTCTAACTCAATATCATCCACAGTCTGCGACATTGAAAACACGATTTGTGATCTTAACGGGGAAAAGATGGGCTTCTTATATCTAATATTTAAGATAAAATAAACATTTTACGATTGGTACACAAATCGTGTACCAGAATGCGTTTCAATACCATTTGTGACAAGGGACTGGGAAGAACGTGGCTAGACATATTCCACAAGTGTCAAACGGTGACCTCATATTCTTATCTTGTGAGCATGTGCAATAAATATTACCGGTGTAGACTGGAATAACCAGAGGTTAGAGATTGATATTCGATTGAGATTGATACGAAATTATAGTAAAAACGGAAACGATTGAATGTAATTCAGTTTATATACATACATATTACATTATTATATGTGTTGCAACCCATTTGTGTCAATTTCTAGGTCCCAAATATTGGCGATTCAGCTCCTTTTACTGGGGCTGTAAAAAGTAAGTGAGGCCAATTCTTCTCCAAACAAAGTATGAACAACACTTCCACAGTCTCCACTGTTTTATCGTTCTTCCAACTTTATCACGAACCAAACAGTATCAACAATATTACATACAGTACATGTATAATGTCAGCTTTCATCAACCATATCAGCAGTAATATCCCATATCTGTAACATCTACTATATCCCATACATTACATACATGTAATATCAGCTATATCCCATACATTACATATATGTAACATCTACTATCCCATTCAGTACATACATATGTAATATCAGCTATATCCCATACATTACATATATGTAACATCTATTATATCCCATACATACATGTAATATCAGCTATATCCCATTCAGTGTAACATCAGCTTTGATCAGATCTAATTCAAGAAAACTTAAATTAAAATTTTTCATTCGTTGAGCCAGGGCTAAAATCCTAGTGTACAAATCTGAGCTCTTAGCCAATGAAAAAATGAATTCTTAAAATATTTTAGTTACAGTTTTTGTGAATAAGGCACCTGGTACACTACATTAAAATCAACTTTGATCAACTATATTACGTGTAATATCAACTTTGGTCGACATTTTCTATTTTAACTGATATCATATCTGATGTTCTCAATATGGCATCGGGTAAAACTCCCATTGGTGTCTTTAATTCACAAACTTGAAAATGGTGGAAGTCGACATCGGCTGGTCCTAAAATTCCCTGCACTAATGCCTTTTCGTACATTACTATCTGTGCTGTTTTTCCATTTAAACTACCCAACATGCGTAGAAATTTTTCACGGAGTAAAGTTCTTTGATCTTGGCATGTCGAACTGTTCTCCATCACCATGACAATACCCCACACTGTCCGACGGTTGCTCAGTTTCTGAAATAACAAAATCGAAATAAAATGAAATGGGGGGTAGGGGGTGGCTAATGAAAGAGAGAGAGATGGGGTTTAACGTCCACTCGACACAAACTAGGTCATTTCGAAACTAACATATGGTTCAATTTTATTTCAATAATTAGCCAAAGCGTAGGGGGAAACCGGAGAACCCACAGGGTTGGACGGGCGACCCTACACCTTGTCACGTACAACCGGGGAATCGAAACCACGCCAGTTGACTCAATGACAGACCATATTTTATGATATAGAGCAAAGCTCTAAAGCATCGCGCTCTTTAATTAGCAAAGCTCTTTTCCGGTAACACACGAGTGTAATTTAATCTGCCACCACAGACTGTTGATTTAAAAAAAATTCAGACTGGAACCGGATACACTGGGCAAAAATGGCAATGCGCATGCCAACTAACCAAATCTCGCCCAAGCGAGATTACGCGACTCATAGAAATGTTTTTATGACGTGTTTAATCAATGACGTCACATATATTCTGACGTCAATGAAAATAATTCTCACACTTTTTTTTGTTCCTTTTTTTAAACAAAATTAATCATACAATTTAGATCTAAATTAAATTTAATTCGAAAAAACGAGATGATTTAACATTACTGGTATCACTTGAGAAACTACTCAGGCAATGCCTATTACCATGGACCTTATAATAGGCCTACATTATAAGGTCCATGCTATTACATATTACATATATTCTGACGTCAATGAAAATAATTCTCACACTTTTTTTTGTTCCTTTTTTTAAACAAAATTAATCATACAATTTAGATCTAAATTAAATTTAATTCGGAAAAACGAGATGATTTAACATTACTGGTATCACTTGAGAAACTACTCAGGCAATGCCTATTACCATGGACCTTATAATAGGCCTACATTATAAGGTCCATGCTATTACATATTACTGCACTCATGCTAAGCATTGGCCATCCAACCCCCCTAGTGTGATATGAATGGGGAATTTTTTTCCGAACAGCAGTGTTCCGACTTCCAACAGTTCACCTAAAAAAAAGCACATAATAAACTAATAAGAATTTAAGAAAAGTGAAGAAACATTGTAATTTTTTTTTATTGAAACGAAGATTAGGCCTACTCAGTTTTAATATACATCAGCTGGGCCAGACAGTTTGCAGTCTATTTTTTTGGAACCAAGCCGACCCAATAAGAAGTTTCTTGTTGGGGGGGGGGATGGAATATCATACATCCCTGTTAATATATAAACATTAATAAGAAAAATTCCACCTCTTCATCAATATCTTTGTTTAAAATGTCCACTTTAATTGGAGTTATCTTTCTTCGTGCACCTTGTTCTTCCGGTGTGAAAGTGAGGCAGTTACTAAACAACATGGACAACCTTTGGTAACTTCGCGAAAAACCCAAAAATACGTTTTCATTAACTGTTCTAATATAAAAACGTAATAGCCTGAAAAAAGATAATGGCGGACGGCACAGAAATAGAAGATATGACTTCGCAAGATGGAGATGAAAGCGGTGGCATCGACGAGTCAGAAATGGCGTTAACAGGAATGAATATGCTGTTGAATAGCGGTTATGACGAAGCCCGTGCCCTCTTCGATAAATACAAGTGAGTTTAATTGATTGGCTGTTAATTTATTTTATTGATTAAATTTCTTATTAAATGAATTTGACTGGGATAGACCTGGATAGGCCCGAAGGTATAATGTATTCTAGGCATAATCCAAATTGAATCTCATGTCATTGTCACATGATTTGTAAGAAGTGTCAAAAACTAGTCGCAATTTCCGACGTAACCCGGCTTTAACTGCCACCGGTAGGCCTACTCTGTGCACTCAGAATGACAATGCTTATTGGATGTGGTTCTGCTCTGACAGACATTTTGCTTGTTTTCCCCAGCAATATTTCAATATTTATACTTTTTTTCAGCCATTTTAATGACAATTTTGATTTTAGAATAACAGTCACTGAGTCAGTAATACCGGTATATAAAGGAAAGGAAATGGGGTTTAACCTCCTACTGTTCTACTCCGTCCTACTGTTCTGCTCCCACTAAAAATATATAAGATCAACAGATTTAAATGGAATGAGTCTTTTTTTTATTAGATTGGGGATCAGATTTAATGACCCTAAGAAGGACAGGACAGGACATTTTCCAACTTTGTGTCGGCAGATTAAACTCTCTCTCTCTCCAAGTGTATAAATTTACATGTATAGTTGTTGAGTAATTGTGGCTAGTCATTTAACAGGTGTTTTTTTTATCAGTTGGAAAGGAAATATAATGACGTAATATATTAACTTCCTTAATTCTTTCATATCGATACAGAAATCTGTCATTTTTTGTCCAAAAATAATAAAACCTTGCATGTTTGCTATGAACAAAACAAAATTAATGAATTTCTTCTTTGTCAATGTCATCAAATATTTTTTTTAGTTATTTAGATAAGCTCTAGATATAATAATAATAATTTATCATTTATATTAGTACCAAATATCCAACATTAATGTAACTCAGTGGGCAGTGGTGCTTTACTTTGGCGCTGTATCATAAGGCCTTTTCACTGAGTCAACTGGCATAGTTTCGATTCCCTGGTTGTACGTGACAAGGAGTAGGACCGCCTGTCCAACCTCGTGGCTTTTCTCCGGGACCTCCGGTTTCCTCCGACTGCTAAAGCCCCCTACATACAAGCAAATTATTGAAATAAAATTGATCCATATGTTAGTCCCAAAATGACCTAGTTTGTGTCGAGTGGGTTAAAATCTCTCTCTCTCTCTCTCTCTCTCTCTCTCTCTCTCTCTCTCTCTCTTTGTTTGTACTGCCCCTATCATGATAATGTGTAATCTGAATCTCCATTCCATTCATTGGATCACTTCATCTCAGGCAAATGTTTAATTTACTACAAGTGTGAGATAATTAACAACCATTCAGTTATTTGTAGTGTTGTTACCTCCCATCAAATTAATGTGTGATCTCCATTCTATCAATTTGTGGGAGTCATCTAAGTGTGGTATATCTATATATTTATTTGTAGTGTTGTACCTCCCATCAAGTTAATGTGTAATCCCTGTTCCATCAATTTGTGGGAGTCATCTAAGTGTGGTATATTTTTTACAAGTGTGAGATAATTAGCAACCATTTATTTGTACTGGCCATCACAAGCTTGTGTGTAAACATGATATTGTTATCAAGTTAGAATGTAGTACATGTGAGAGATAAATAACTACTATATAGATAACACACATTCATACAATAAATACATGTATATCTGACCTAATTAATTTAAAAATCAGGTCAATCTGATTAAGACACAGATCCTATTTCGTTTCGTTTTTTATAGTACAAAATTTCATTTTACTTGTCTTTACTACACTAGAATCTGGAAGAGTTGTTAGGTTACCAGCATTTTGGTTGAAGTGAGAGATTAGCCAATGAAACGGTCTGTTATGGGGAGTTCTAGGCGTTCTCTGCACGGAACTGTGGATAAACCCCTAGAAACGTCAATGATTATTGATCAATCAATGTCTAACGTCATGTGATCTAAAGCCGCTGGTATGACCCCTGAAGTGATCAGATCTTCATGTAGTAGAGACCCTCGGAAGTATAAAAAAGCGAAACAAAATATAGATCTGTATTTTAATCAAATTGCCATCAGGTCATTTTTTTGAAAAGTAAAGATTTAATGAAAATATTCTAATAAATGACATGAGAATCATTTTTTTAAAGAGTAAAAGTTCATTTTATGAAAATATGTTTTAAAGATGCATTCCCACAAAATTATTTATGGACTGATTATTCCTAATAGAGATTCAACTTTCACAATATTATAGTTTACAAGAACAAGCTGATATAAGGCACCTGTCGCAGACTATGTCAGGCACAAAAAACGACTTTGTCGTTTTATTTGGCACAAACTTGTCTTTTTTTTTTTTTTTTTTGAATCCACGGTTGTACGTGACAAGGAGTAGGGTCGCCTGTCCAACCCCTACTCGCAACGCCAAGCGAATTATTGAAATAAAATTAAACCATATGTTAGTCCCGAAATGACCTAGTTTGTGTTGAGTGGACGTTAAACCCCATTTCTCTCTCTCTCTTGTCTATTATCAATACATGTCCAGCACTTAGTTGAATGGTGTGTGCAAGAATCTTTAAAATGATATAACCAGTTGGTATGAATACACCGTGGCAGGTAGATGACGTCATGTGGGCGTGTTCATCATGTGGGCGTGTTCTTTATGAAAGTTACTGATTATTCCTAACAGATTCCCCGGTTGTATGTGACAAACCTGTCATGGTTTTTTTTCCGGGTCCTCCGGTTTCCTCCCCACTACTAAAGACCCTTACGGGCAAACGAATTATTGAAATAAATTGAACCATGTGTTAGTCCCGAAGTGACCTGTAAGATTTGAAGTCAAAATAAAAACCTGCAATAAGCAGATTTAGATCTTAGAAAATGCATCTTTAACCAACAAGTCTGGAAAGCTTGTACAATCTTTAAATTATTGTCTGTAAGTCAGATGACATTATCATTAGTTGATGTATAATCTTTATACCAGTACTATGAGGATTAGCCAGCCACAAGCAGAAATCAATTGTTTATGTCTGAGCCAAAAGTAGATTGATTTATTATAATATAATGTTAGTTGTGGTATAGATATCTCGCTGGCTGGTCACCCCTGGCTTGCAATCACGGTCTCCCATCCCTGGTGTGATCATACATATGACTTGGGATGGTCTAGTGGTCTAAATCTCTCGCTGGCTAGTCACCTCTGGCTTGCAGTCACCGTCTCCATCCCTGGTGTGATGGTACATGTAGCTTGGAGATAGGGGCGCCTTCTTAGCCTCAATAGGAAACAGGGGTGGGTGGTCTAGTGGTTTAGCGCGTGTGCGTAAAATCATAAGGTCTGTGATAGAGTCAAGTGGCATGGTTTCGAATCCCCGCTTGTACATGACAAGGAGTGGGGTCGCCTGTCCAGCCTACATGTAATGGGTTTTCTCCGTGTTCTCCCACTACTAAAAGACCCCTACAAACAAGCGAATTATTGAAATAAAACTGAACCATATGTTAGTCCCAAAATTACCTACTCTGTGTCGAGAGCATGTTAAACCCATGTCCTTTTGTCTCTCGACTCCCAGGTCCTCCATCTTCCTCCTGCACGAAAGACACATGCACATGCGCTCAATATTTTGAAATAAGACAACTAGTCTGCGATACTACCGTTGGTGCAAACAGACGTTAAACACCAGGCACAATAGTCATATGTCGGGTGGGGGGGGGGTAAAATGGCCAAATGGTTAGCATGTGAGCGCTATATCATAAGGTCTGTCATTGAGTCAACTGGCGTGGTTTCGATTCCCTGGTTGTACGTGACAAGGAGTATGGTCGTCTGTCCAACCTCGTGGGTTTTCTCCGGGTTCTCCGGTTTCCTCCCATTTCTAAAGACCCCTACACGCAACCGAATTATTGAAATAAAATTGAACCATGTGTTAGACCCGAAATGACTTAGTTTGTGTCGAGTGGACATCTGTTATTGGAGCTGACAGAATTTAGGCAATTAAACCAACTTTTCCCAACAGACAGATATGAAATGAAATGGTGTTTAGCTTCTGCTGGGCTAATGAAAATTGGCATATGTCTTACAGTGTGCCCTGAGGGGAATTTCCCCCAGATATCGGGACCCCAATCTGATTAGAATACAGATCTATATTTCATTTCGTTTTTTTATACTTTCGATGGCCTACACTACATGAAGATATGACCGGTTGTAGCGATAGGTCGCGTCAGAGGTCATACGAGCAGCTTTTGACCCTAGGACGTCAGACATTTGATTAACCAATCAGCATTGACGTTACTAGTGGATTACCCACTCTACCACTTTATTTATAAAACAATCAAATAGATTTAAATAAAAGCAATGAGTATACAGGACCTCAGGGTTTTTTTTCGTCCCATCCGAAAGACTAATTCCCAACAGGTACCCTGTGAAGTCGGGGACTAATACTAATACTGTGATAAATTGTTATATTTCAGAAATGAAAGTCCGTTAATGCAAGCTGGCTACAGTTTTGTCTATTTCATGGTAAGTTTATTTAGATATTCTATCTCGGCATCCTATTCACTGCAAAATGGTTTCTTGATTTCACTACGAAACATTCCGAATTGATGGAATTGCAATCGAATGAAAAGGATTCGTTTCGAGTTACATTTTAACCACACCCAAAAACAGATGTGGTCTGATTAGAATCAAGGCCTGCCAAACCTTGGGGGGTTTCTCACCGTTTGTGGGGTTCAGTGGTTTAACATGTGCACATTAAGTCAACTGGTGTGGTTTTGATTCCCCGCTTGAACGTGACAAGGATTAGAGTGGGGGTGTTCTCCACGTCCTCTCTCTCACCGTTTGTGGGGTTAGGTGGTTCAGTGGTTTAACATGTGCACATTAGTATCATAAGGTCTGTCATTGAGTCAAGTTGTGTGATTTCGATTCCCCGCTTGAACGGGACAACCTTGCGGGTTTTCTCTGGGTCCTCTGGTTTCCTCCCACTGCTAAAGACCCCTAAGCAAATGCAAATTATTGAAATAAAATTGAAATGACCTTGTTTATGTCAACAGTTCTGCTTCAACTAGGCTAATGAAGACAGGCATACGCCATACAGTGAGCTGTGAAGGAACTTTTGCCCTGACAGCGACACTACGGTCTACTCTTATATCAAATTCAGACTGTCAAGGGATCTTTTATGTGCACTCCTATGATTTTAGTACACCGAACCCTGTTTTTTTGTGCCATCCAAACGACTATACATTGTCCCTTGTCAGGCCGTCTGTCCCGCATCACTGGCAAGGGGGAACAATGCCGGAAAATCATGATGAACTATCTCGACCAATGAGGTTTCGAACCTCTAGGTTAGAGAGTCACCATCCTACCCACTGAGCCACTGTGGCTCCCTGCACTAATTGGAATAAAAGATAAAAATAAATTTTATAATGTTTTTTTTTCTTGTTTTTTTTCAGCAAGCATTGATGTCCTTTGAAGATGAGAGGTTGGCAGAGGCTCTCAAGATATTGCAAGAAACAGAGAAAAAATGTGAAGTAGGAGACAGCTTTATGAAAAATATGAAGAAAAAACTCTCTAAGAAGAAAAAATCGGTAAATTGATTGACACTGTGCTTAAAATAGCTAAGTCTCTAACTCAGTATCATCCAAAGTCTTCGACATTGAAAACACAAATTGTTTGTCAATATAAATCAAAACCGATGTTGTGATCTTACCGGGAAAAGATGGGTTTCTGGTATCCAATATTTAAGGCAAAATAAACAATCGTGTACCATAATGCGTTTCAGCGCCATTTGTAACAAGGGACTCGAAGAACGAGGCTAGACATTTTCCACAAGTCATGTCAAACGGTGACGCTATATTCTTATCTGGAGAGCATGCGCAATAAATACTATTAGTATAGACTGGAATAACCAGACGCTAGAGATTGCCATTCGATTGATTTGAAATTAGAGTAAAAAATGGAAACGATTAAGTGTAAATTGGTTTATATACATATTCATATTACATTATTATATGTGTTGTGACCCATTTGTGTCAATTTCTAGGTCACAAATATTAGCAATTTAGCTCCTTTAAATCTAATCTCCTTTTTTAAGGGAGTTTGGGTGTCTGAATGGTTTAATTGAGTTATATAACAACTGTTCCAGATCCTAGTGTAGTAAAGATGAAATTTTGAACCAAATGATATATGTTATATATTTATTACAGAATGTTGCTAGTATTAGTCTAGAAGATAAACTACAGCGACAGATTATCGTGGCCGACTGTCTACTTTATCAATCAATCTTAACCTTCACGAATCAAGATATACCAAGTTACGTCAAGGGTGGGTGGTATCTACGTAAAGCCTGGAAAATATACGAAAAACTACATCGTGAGATTAACCAAATACGGAACCGTCAAATCCAAGCTAAAATTAACAAGATGCAGGCCAGTCTTCAATCAACAACAATTAACGGAAATTCTAACTCATCATCGGAAGACGCTGACAGTGGCATAGACGGGAACTCGAATGAACTAAGTGAACAATTGGTTGGTCGGTTATTAGGTGCCGTTAATTTCGGTTATGGAACATTCCAGTTGTGTATCTCCATCATGCCGCCAAAGATATTAAAATTGATTGAGTTTTTAGGATTTGAAGGTGATCGAGAAGCTGGGCTTGTTGCGTTGGATTATACAAGTCATTCAGAAGATATGAAAGCACCTTTAGCCACGTTGGGATTATTGTGGTATCATACTGTTTTACGACCGTTTTTCGCTATAGATGGTGCTAATGGTTTCAGTGCTGGTAAGTTTTGGGTTTTTTTTACGATATGGTTAGATCACAACCAGAATGTCCCGTGTTGTTCACCAGAATGTCCCGTGTTGTTCACCAGAGTGTCCCAGGTTTTTGTGTCCCAGGTTGTTGAATCCAGGGTTTACCAGAATATCCTAAGTTGTTGTGTCTCAGGTTGGTGTATCCCGGAGTGTTGTATCTGTGGTTCCCCAGAATGGCCCAGGATGTTTTGGCCCAGGTTGTTGTATCCGGGGTTCACCAGAATGTCCCGGGCTCTTGTGTCCCAGGTTGTTGTATCCGGGGTTCACCAGAATGTCCTAGGTTGTTGTGTTCACCAAAATGCCCCCTTTTGTTGAGTCGATGGTGACCAAAATATCCCGGGTTATTGTGTCCCGGGTTCACCAGAATGTCCTGGGTTATTGTGTCCCAGGTTCACCAGAATGTCCTGGGTTATTGTGTCCCGGGTTCACCAGAATGTCCTGGGTTATTGTGTCCCGGGTTCACCAGAATGTCCTGGGTTATTGTGTCCCGGGTTCACCAGAATGTCCTGGGTTATTGTGTCCCGGGTTCACCAGAATGTCCTGGGTTATTGTGTCCCGGGTTCACCAGAATGTCCTGGGTTATTTTCTCATGCAGCAGCATGCTGAAGATCCACGAACATTTAGAAATCGAAATAATAGCAGGCTGCACCACTGCTGTCGAGGCAAAATTTTCCGCATAGCACACTGTATAATTCATCTTCATTAGTCTGGTTGGTACTGAAATGAAATGAGGTTTAATGTCCTACTGTTCTGGCGTGCTCGTTGTATCATAAGGTCTGTCATTAAGTCAACTGACATGGTTTCGATTCCCCAATTGCACTTAACAAGTAGTCGGGTCGCCTGTCCAACCTCTGGCTTCCTCCCACTGCTAAAGGCACCTACATGTACTCGCAAGACAATTATTGAAATAAAATTGAAACATATGTTAGTCCCGAAATGACTTAGTTTGTGTCGAGTGGACGTTAAACCCCATTTCTCTATCTCTCTCCCTACCGTTCTGCACCGACTGGCCTAATAAAGACAATTGATATAAATTATAGGAACATCTGATGCAGAAGCTATCATATCACAGAAAGAAAAAGATTTCCCAAATTCGTCTCTGTTTTTATTTTTCCGTGGACGGATTCACAGATTACGGGTAAGTCTGTACATCATTACGTAAACTTTCATCTGAATGTGAAACACAGGGTGGGGAGTGGCTAGAGTTTTTCAAACCATGTGACACCGGATGAGGGGAGGGGTTGCACTCTTTCAAAAAATATGACAATGGAGTATGTCAGATAGATCTTATTTTGCCCGATAGCCTATGGATCTAATTAAAAACACTTATATTGATATACTACTTCAGAATTTATTAACATGCTACGTTTCGATACACATACACAAGGCTCTACAATGCGACTGAAACACTCGCATTTGCGAGTGAATTTTGACAATGGCGACCAGATATTTATAAATGCTAGGTTTCTGGCGAGTGAACATATATCTTGAAGTCCCCAATGAACACTATAGCTATCTGAACTTTTCTCCGTAAAGATAACGTAATCGGCAATGATCCCAGTCAAATGTCACTCTGTTACTTTCCTGGTTTGAAATTGGGTCAATCTCATTGTCCTCTGCGAGGAAATTCTCATTGCGCATGCGCTGTATTTATCGGAAGTTTGCGAGACAGCTGACAGCATGGCTAGCAGACGAATCAAACCTATATCGTCTTACTTTACTAGTAAAGTAACTTCGTCTCGCAGTGAGTCTCAGTTGGGGAAAAATGATGATAGTCATGCTACTGACGCTACACCACCCATACAAGCAAAATTACAAGCTTCGCCAACCGCCGTCTTAGTCTCGCAGTGAGTCCCAGTCGGAAAAAAATGTTTAAAACATCTTTTTTTATTATTATTATAGGACGACGAGTTATGTATGTTCACAATATATTTAGCTATATCATACGACAAATTATTCTAATCTTCAGACTTGGCAACTGAAAATTTTGTTTGGCTAGTGGTTTTGAAAATTTACTTATGTTTGCACAAGTAAGTTCAAAATGCTGTGTAGAGCCTTGCACATACAGATATCGTTATCAAGCAAATAATTATATTTAACAAAACTGTGGTGAAATATATAGTTAACAATTGGAAACCATGTAACAGATTAATCATTAATTAAGAATTAACAAGATGAGAGAAGTAATAATATTGATAAACAATTACAAAGGATTAACAAATTGAAAGATTGTAATGCATTGATAACAATTAGAAATTATTTGAATTTAGAAGATCAAACTAATAAATATCCATATAAGTGTTTTTAATTTGTGAAATCTACCTCTATATGTCTTATAAGGATTAAGCCTATGGATCATGCGATCTTGACAAGCTGCAAGACATATGGTGCTGAGCTGTGGGTAGATATAGAAAGTAGGTGTTTCGTGGGGTTTACTATGTATGATAATATGTTCAATACAGAGCTTGTACATAGCGATGTATTCATTTAACATATCAAGATAACATTTATCTTGATAAAGGGTATCGCACCCGAAACGTCGACCCATTAAACAATCTTCTATTTCTACAAGTCTGTTGTGTATTCTGTTGAACGGGGATTCTTTAATTTTATTTTACTACTCTGCCACGCCGGTATCATCTTTTGATCCAGTCTCTACGCAGATGTATCAGCCTGTCCAGCTTTAATTACTCTCTAAGGGAGTGTTGCCGTACCCTTTTCCTGTTTCCAGTATTCATTTAACACTAATTATGGTCTTGTCATGTTAGTTAATGTCTAATTAATAATTTATATAACATTTCTGGCCTAAAGAAAGATCTGCAATAGGCAGATTTAGCTGTTGCATAATACCTCTTTAATTTGTATGTTTGAGTAGATTTTAGAATGGATTAAACCATGAAAAATTAGATATTACCCAGGAAACATTATGATACATTGTGTAAGAGCTAAATCTGTCTATTGCAGGTCTTTATTTTACCTTCAAATGTTCGTGGGTAAGACGCTGGCTGGCTCGCTAGCCTGGAGGTCGGGTGTTCGATCCCTGCATTGGCCGAGAAAGTTCATCCAGATTTTCCGGCGTGGTTCCCCCTCGTTAGTGATGCAGGACAGCTGTCTAGTCGTTCGGATGGGACGAAAAACCGAGGTCCCGTGTACACATTGGCGTGCACGTAAAAGATCCCTTGGCAGTTGGAATTCGGTACTGGTATAAGAGTAGGCCGTAGTGCCGCTGTCCGGGCAAAATTTCCCTCATAGCACACTGTATGGCGTATGCCCGTCTTCATTAGCCCAGGTTAGGAGCAGAACAGTAGGACGTTAAACAACATTTCATTTCATTTATTGATTAGGCATTTATTTACATGACAAGCCTATAATCAAATCACTAGGCCAGTAGAACACTGCCATGTAAGAGTTTAAAGTTACAATTTCATATTTTTAAGTTATATTTTTAAAATGTATTAAAAAAAAGCCCTAAAATTGAAGGTATCTATAAACAGTCCTACCTTGTTAAAGAATAATCCTATTAATCCTATAATTCACTATTGCCAGTTGTGAAATTGGCAAAAATATTATTTTCAACTTCAAATTCAAACGTTTGAAGATAGCTATTCCATGGTGGAGAATAGGAAAACAAGGGAGGTAATTGTGTCATTATTTCCGCTGTGAGTAAAGATTTTTAAATGTGAGAAAGATAACCTATAATCGTATAATAGTGAGTTGACAACCTATTCAGCAAAAGACATAGAAATAATTATGTTTTGACTTTCTTAGAAAATATGAAATTGTAACTTTAACGATAAAATAAAGAATTGAGGCGGTCTCGATTGTCAAGTACCATTGCTAAGATAAACAATCTAGGCTACATTTTGTCAAAACTTCAAAAACTCATAATTTCAATATATTCATGTTTCATTATCTATTATTAAACTTACATTATGCAACAGCTAAATCTGCCTATTACAGGTCATTTATTAGGCCTGAAATGTTATATAAACTATTAATTAGACATTAATTAAATTATCCAGACCATAATCATCTCTTGATAGCATCGCATACTTGAGATTTTAACTAGATTAGAATGGTTTGCCATTTAAAAATTTAATTTAAAAATGTGAAAGCAAGGCTAAGTCTTGAATATACCAGTGCCCAGTGAAAACTACAGTGATAACTTGGCTCAGAATGAAGTAATTTGAATGAAATTTTCATCTTACATTATCTATTTTTGAGCTATATTTTTGAGCTATTTTAGCAAGAATGATCAGTTCTTTATCTAAATCTTTCATACCGTATCTTTAACTATTTTAGCAAGAACTGCCAGCTCTTTATCTTAATCTTATACAATGCATTTTTAAAAGTCATCATAAGTCAATATTGTTTGTATTTATGTTTTTGTAGAAAGAAACAGATTTATCTGTTGCTATGTATCAACGAGCGTTTGATGAAGCTAAAGGACAGAGAGAGATTGAACTCATGTGTTTATATGAAATAAGTAAGTTGAATATTAACATCTTGTAACCATGGTTATCATTATCAAATGTATGACAGTCGGTAACCATGGTTACCAGTATCAAATGTATCATATCAAACAGATCTGATCTATGTTTATCATTATCAATGTATATCCTATAACCATGGTTATTATTTATATTTAGGTTGGTGTAATTTGATGAGATTAAAATGGAAAGATTGTTTAGACGGATTTGAAAGGTAGATTTAATATTTTAATGTCTTATCTTGAGAGGTCAAGAAATTTGACTCCTTTTGACTCAAATTCAGTCAAGAAATTTGACTATTTTTGACTCAAATTCAGTCAAGAAATTTGACTCTTTTTGACTCAAATTCAGTCAAGAAATTTGACTCTTTTTGAATCAAATTCAGTCAAAACTTCCCTCATAGAGCACTTATGGCATATGCCCGTCTTCATTAGCCCAGTCGAAGCAGAAGAGTAGGACCTTCAAGCCCATTTCATTTCAGTCTTCATTAGCCCAGTTGGAGCAGAAACAGTAGGACGTTATAACCCTATTTTCATTTTATTTCATTCTTTTTACAACACATCGCTTTCTTTGACCCTTGAGTCCAATCTCAAAGTACATATAACTGAATCATTCTTTTTAAATTTTAACCGAATGAATGAAATATTTTGAATATATTTCAGATTGTCTAAAGAATCAAAATGGTCTAAAGCCTATTATTCATATCTTAGAGGAAGTAAGTTGGTTTAATATTTGACGTAAATTTAATGAAAAACTCTGTAATACAAGAAGCCCATCAGTACTAACATGTATAGCCAGCTGTAACGATTGTTTACACCTGCGATAATTTCAACTCTGTCACAATTTAATTAAATGGTTTTCATTAGATATTTCTTCTTTTACTTATCGGGAGGTTGGGTTAGTGGTATAACTTGAGCAGGAAATCATAAGGTCTGTCAATGGGGCGTGGTTTTGATCCCCTGCTTGTAGGTGACAAGGAGTAGGTCGCCTGTCCAACCTTGTGGGTTTTCTTCCAGTTACCTCCCACTGCTAAAAGAACCATGTGTTAGTCCTGAAATGATTTAATCTCTCTCTCTCCCTCTCTCTCTCTCTCTCTCTCTCTCTCTTCGATCCCTGCATTGGCCGAGAAAGATTTTCCGGCGTGGTTCCCCCTTGTCAGTGATGAAGGACGAAGGGCCTGACAAGGACAGCTGTCTAGTCCTTCGGATGAGACGAAAAACCGAGGTCCCGTGTATACATTGGAATGCACGTAAAAGATCCCTTGAAAGTTGGAATTCGATATAAGAGTAGGCGATAGTGCCACTGCCCGGGCAAAATTTCCCTCATAGCACACTGTATGGCGTATGTCCGTCTTCATTAGCCCAGGTTAGGAGCAGAACAGTAGGACGTTAAACCCCATTTCATTTCATTTCTCTCTTTCTCATATTTCTGTCATTTGTCAGTTTGCACAGGAGCAATGGGAGAAGTACAGGAGGCGTTTGATATTTTAAAAGAAGTCCCTGGTCAAGTTAAAAAGAAAAATAACCAAATAGAAGCCTTCGTGTTCAGACGAGTGAGTATTATATTTAATATCCCAGGTCTAGAAGCCTTCGTGTTCAGACAAGTGAGTATTATATTTAATATCCCAGGTCGATATAGAAACCTTCGTGTTCAGACGAGTGAGTATTATATTTAATATCCCAGGTCGATATAGAAACCTTCGTGTTCAGACGAGTGAGTATTATATTTAATATCCCAGGTCGATATAGAAGCCTTCGTCTTCAGACGAGTATTATATTTAATATCCCAGGTCGATATAGAAACCTTCGTGTTCAGACGAGTGAGTATTATATTTAATATCCCAGGTCGATATAGAAACCTTCGTGTTCAGACGAGTGAGTATTATATTTAATATCCCAGGTCGATATAGAAACCTTCGTGTTCAGACGAGTGAGTATTATATTTAATATCCCAGGTCGATATAGAAACCTTCGTGTTCAGACGAGTGAGTATTATATTTAATATCCCAGGTCGAATGAAGTCAACTGAACAATATTCTTCTTACCCTGATTTTTTACAGGGCATCTATACTAATATTTGTGACTGTCATTGTTTTGGTGACCAAATAGTTAGCTAAAACTAAGAAAATATCAAAATGTATTACGCTAAACTATTTGATGTTGAGAGTCTGATGATTTTGATTTCAAAATATAAATTACAGTTGTGGTTTACATAATCTGCCATGTTTGTTATTTAAATCGTGTTTGTTATATAAATCATGTTTGTAATATAAATCGTGTCTGGGTTATATAAATCGTGTCTGTTATATAAATTGTGTTTATTTTGCCAGGGTGAGAAGTTGAAGAAGACACCACCAACTCAAGAATACTGCCGTCTACTGGCTCTAGAATTGATATTTTTATGGCATGCGATACCAACGTGTACAGAGGAAGAATTAAAACCCATGTTAGATGGTACGTTATTCATTTCTTGTGCATGGCTCAGTGGGGTTGGATGGCCGTATGGTTAACAGGTGTGTGCTGTATCATAAGGTCTTTCATTGAGTCAACTGGCAGGGTTTCGATTCCCTGGTTGTACGTGACAGGGAGTAGCCTGTCGAACCTCATGGGTTTTCTCTGTGTCCTCCTGTTTCCTCGCACTGCTAAAGACCCCTACGTGCAAGCGAACTATTGAAATAAAATTGAACAATGTGTTAGTTCCGAAATGAGCTAGTTTGAGTAGAGTGGACGTTAAACTCTCTCTCTCTCTCTCAGTGGGTTAGGTGCCGACTCACTAACCAGGATGTCAGGTTCGATGGGAGCTGCGATGACTCAGTGAGTAAGACGTTAGCTCGCTGACCCAAAGGTCCCATGTTGCTTCCCTGCATTGGCAGAGGAAGTTCATCGTGAAAAGAACCCTTGACCATTGTTATTGGATACATGAGTAAGCCATAGCACACTGTGTGGCCCAGTCAGAGCAGAACAGTAGGACCTTAAACCCCATTTCACTTCCCAGGTTCGATTTTTCAGCATGCTTTCCACTTGCCTTTGGTGCTTGACAGAGGGCCTAGCACAGTCTATTGTCCTGTGAACTAGTTAGGGTGCACGTAAATTTGAAATAAGAGTAGGACATAACTTTTGGGCAAAATTTCCCTCATCGCACACTGTATTGCGTAGGCCCATCTTCATTAACCCAGTCGGAGCAAAACAGTAGTACGTTCAACCTAGACTTGTTTCTTTTCACTGGAGTCATCTTAAATTATTCAGTTTTATAAAGTCTTGGATTGTTTGTGAATTAAATATTAGCTTTGTTTTGCCAGTCTTGTATTAGCATAGAATTAAATCGTAGCTTTGTTCTTCCAGTATGTGATATGCAGACAGATAAGAAATCACTACACCTGAAGTCACTGGTAGAGGGTGCGATATATAAAGAATTAGGTCAACAAGAAATGGCTATACAGGTATGTGTACTGGAACGGCTCATCTTAACGGCAGGAGAGGGGTTGGATGGCTGAATGGTTAGCGTGTGCGCGTTGTATCATGAGGTCTGTCATTGAGTCAACTGGCATGGTTTTGATTCCTCGCTTGTACATGACAAGGAGTAGGGTCGCCTGTCCAACCTCGTGGGTTTTTTCCGGGTCCTCCGGTTTCCTCCCCGTTAGAGACCCCTACGCACAAGTGAATTATTGAAATAAAATCGAACCATATGTTTGTCCGGAAATGACCTAGTTTGCGTCGAGTGGACGTTAAACCCCATTTCTCTCTCTCTCTCTACAGTGGGATAGTCATCTGATTGTAGTATGTTATATTTTAGTGTTTTGTTGAAACTATAGCTGATTATGTTATATTTTAGTGTTTTGTTGAAACTATAGCTGATTATGTTATATTTTAGTGTTTTGTTGAGACTATAGCTGATTATGTTATATTTTAATGTTTTGTTGAGACTATAGCTGATTATGTTATATTTTAGTGTTTTGTTGAGACTATAGCTGATTATGTTATATTTTAGTGTTTTGTTGAAACTATAGCTGATTATGTTATATTTTAGTGTTTTGTTGAAACTATAGCTGATTATGTTATATTTTAGTGTTTTGTTGAAACTGTAGCTGATTATGTTATATTTTAGTGTTTTGTTGAAACTATAGCTGATTATGTTATATTTTAGTGTTTTGATGAGACTATAGCTAGACATCAAGGTTTAAAGGAAGATTACCATATACCAGCGTTCGCCATGTTTGAACTAGCAACAATATACATGTTACAACCACAGGTAATATATCTGATGTTATAGTAACCATAGCAACAATACACCTTTATTCTAGTAACCGTGGCAACATGTTACAACCGAGGGTAACATATTCTTGTTATAGTAACCATAGCAATAATATACATGTTACAACCACAAGTAATATATCTGTTACTATAGTAACCATAGCAACAATACACCTTTATTCTAGTAACCGTGGCAACATGTTACAACCAAGGGTAACATATCCTTGTTATAGTAACCATAGCAACAATATACATGTTACAACCACAGGTAATATATCTGTTACTATAGTAACCATAGTAACAATATATGTTATAACCACTGATAGGGGAGCCACGGTGGCTAGGTGGTTAAGACGCTGGCTCGTTAGCCTGGAGGCCGGGTGTTCGATCCCTGCATTGGCCGAGAAAGTTCATCTGGATTTTCCAACGTGGTTTCCCCTTGTTAGTGGTGCAGAACAGAGGGCCTGACAAGGACAGCTGTCTTGTCTTTCGGATGAGACGAAAAACCGAGGTCCCGTGTATACATTGGAATGCACGTAAAAGATCCCTTGGCAGTTGGAATTCGATATAAGAGTAGGCGATAGTGCCGCTGCCCGGGCAAAATTTCCCTCATAGCACACTGTATGGCGTATGCCCGTCTTCATTAGCCCAGTATAGGAGCAGAACAGTAGGACGTTAAACCCCATTTCATTTCATTTCATTTCAACCACTGATAATATACCCATCTTCATGTACATTGACAGAGAATTTCATGTTTTGTAGAGGGGTTGGTTGAGTGGTCTTATGTATGCGCTTTAGATCATAAGGTCTGTCATTGAATCAAGTGGCATGGTTTCGATTCTCCACTTGTACGTGATAAGGAGTAGGGTTGTAGGTTTTTTCTAGGACCCCTACGTGCAAGCTAATTATTGAAATAAAATTGAACCATACTAAATGAACAATCTAATTAAAATATAGATCTATATTTCGTTTCGTTTTTTATACTTTCGATGGCCTACACTACATGTAGATCTAACAAGTTATAGTGGGAGTTCATGTTCTATGACGTCAGGTACCAAGCAAGCGAAATTTGACCCGATTACGTCAGTCATTCGATTAACCAATTAGCGACCGCCATGTATTTTTTATCTACTTTTGCTTTGTTGTGATTTCTATTGTTTGCAATTTTTTTTTAATTTACAGACTGAAGCTAAAGCTAAACAACTTTTACTACAGATCAAGGTTTGTACAATTTACTACATTACACCAGAATTTAATACAAACTTATACTAGGTTTCTACTGTCGTGCCTGCATTGGCCGAGAAAGTTCATCCAGATTTTCCATCATGGCTCCCACCCAGCACAAAACATTCCATTCCTGATTAGGGGGTTGGGTAGTCTAGTGGTTTAACGCGTGATTAGTTCTGTCATTGATTCCAGTGGCGTGGTTTTCTTTCCCTGCTTGAATGTGACAAGGAGTAGGGTCACCTGTTCAACCCCGTCACTTTTTTTCTGCGTGCTCCGGTTTCCTCACACTTCTAAATAAAATTGAACCATGTGTTAGTCCAGAAATGACCTCGGGGGTTGCTCGATTGAACGTTCCAGAATTGAATTCTGTCAAACCCAAAAATAGTGACAATCGAGTGAAAAATAGGATTTGGGGCTAGAACGCATGCGCTGACTCCATGAGAATATATCTCAACCAATCATGACAGCTGAAACATATTCATTAGGTTTAATTACGTCACGATTCTACTCTCACCACCTCTGGTTTCGGGACTGACAGAACTCTGACAGGACTGAATTCAGCGTCACTCGATTCTGAACGTTCCAGACTGACAATCGAGCATTCCCCTAGTTTGTGTCGATTTGACTTTAAACCCCATTTCTCTCTCTCACGTTTTTGTTTATTTTAGGAATACAAAGAATATGATTTTGAGAATCGTCTGAGTGTTCGAGTCAACAATTCCCTACGTCGACTCAAAAATACAGAATCCTCCCGATCTAAAGGTGCCTCCAAGAGTTAACTCCCTTATTATATTGGGTCTCAGAGTTAACTCCCTTGCGTAATTCTGAGTCTCAAAGTTAAAATTGTGCCAGTAGAGTATGAAAGACTTCAACAGACTGCTGTATTTATCATATTTATTTAAGTATTGTTTTTAATTTCTATTTAAATAATTTGCTCAACTGAGATTCTTTTTAGCTAACAGTCATTGGTTGATTCCTGCTAATTAGCATATTAATTAGTGATACAGGCTATATCATTGGTTGATTCTTGCTAATTAGCATATTAATTAGTAATATAGACTATATCATTGGTTGATTTTTACTAATTAGCATATAAATTAGCATAAAGGCTATGAATGAGTTATCTTGTGATGTCATTTTTATATGTCTTGCTGTTGTTTCGGTCTGTCCAGGGATATACCAATATCAACTATATAATAATTCTCTAATTTTCTTCAACAAAAAGCCAGGGTGGTTAATATTTAGGCCTATGTAGGCCTATAAAAAGCCAATGGTTTAATAGTATTGTGGTGCCATTAGTCAATGACTGATGATAGAACACAGAAATTATATTTATTTTATAATCAAGTAAAATAGCAGTCAAAAAAATTCAACTTCAAACATTTTAATCGCCTGTCCAACCTCGTGGGTTTTCTTCGGGTCCTCAGGTTTGCTCCCACTGCTAAAGACCCCTACATGCAAGCGAATAACTCTTCTTGTTATTTAAGCAGGCGGTGTCAGACCACAATTAAAAATCGTGTCAACAAAATATTCATATTTGTATGTAATAAATACTTTTTATAAAAATATATTGACAGACATAATTAGCATTTTTACAATTCTATAACAAAATCTGCCATGGTTATTATGTCAGGGATGATATGCGCCACATCTAAATTCTCAATTCACCAAGTTTGGCGCATGACTGTTTTTGTTTATATTTCACAGGAGAGCCAAAATAAGCTCCCCTCAATCAACGAATTGAAAAAATCGCTCCCCTCATAAAACTCTCCCAGTTTTGATAAGAGTGATTTAGAAATTAAGAAAAGTGATTAAATATGTGCATGGGAAATGGTTCTAAGATCAATAACTGCATGTAATGGGATCATTCCTGGTTTCATGCCAATGACTCTGTAAAGGAAAGCGATTTTCAGTTTTAAGGGGAGGGAAAAAAACTCCTCTCGGTCGACATTCAGGTGAGTGGCAGGCGATTGAGAGCGATTGCTTGCCTTAAAAAACAATGACTGATGCCCCATAGGTAGACCATCCCTGCTGTACAGTTTGAATTTCTTATAATGTGTGAAATGGTGAAGATTTTGATGTAATAAGTTTTAGATTTTGTGAAAATAATTTATAATAGGGTATATTTCGTTTGTTGTTGTAAATATTAAATATATTGAGAGTGTGGAACAAATAGATTAAGGTCTCATCAAAAACTGGAACAAAGCTTGCCATTAGAAACATATATTTTTGGAGGTGGGGCAAAATGAATATTTTTAAAATGTAGAATAAAATTGTCATTCTGTTCATAAAATTTACTCTTAGGCCAGACTCAAATCTTCGGAACTAGATTTCAGATTGGGCTGGCCTCATGAGCATTCATTGAAATCCATTTCATTTCTAAATTAAAATTATTTTTTTTGATGAATATTGTAGTGGTGGTTGAAGTGATTGAGAATTAGTGTCCCAAAAAATGTGAAATCTCTCTCTCTCTCCCTCTTACTCAAATATATTTATACAGTGGACTCTGTCACATCCGATGTCTGATCACTCCGGATTGCTGTGACATCCGACATGATTTTCATGTCCCGATTTATTTCCTTATTACTTCAGCCAAAAAATCGCTAGTAAATCCAGATTCTGTATGTTCCGAATTACGACATCAATCAGCTGTCCCGTCACATAATTTCCATTGAATCGACACCGTATAATCCGTACTTCAAACGGTGGGTGTGAAGCATCCAATTATCAGTGAGATTAAAACTCAATGGGTGTGAAGCCAGAAAAGATTAACAAGCAATCACCAATCAATTATCGGGGAGATTAAAACTCGCAAGTGCCGGTCTGTGTTGATTACTTTGATAACGTTATAAATTCTTTGTTGATTATTTTACAATTTATAATCTCTTGTAAGAGTGCGCTTGGTATTTGATTTTAGTTACTCATGTCAAATACCTCAACATTATATAAAAATTGCAGCGATTGAAGAATCATTATACATTATTGTATTCAAAATGTCTGAACGTCCTGCAAAGCGTGCCTGAACAGATTTGACATTAGATGTAAAGCGGCAACTTATAGTATTCAATTGGCCGAGCTACAGTGTCAGACATATTAAAGCGTAAAGATGAATTTAAACAGAAGTTTGCCGATAATTTAAACTGCAGTAAGAACCGATTTTACACCAACTCAAAATTTGAAGACATCAACACAACCACACATGAGTGGTTTGTACGCACCAGAAGTAAAAACATTCCAATATCAGGTTTTCGAAGTTACAGTATTTCCGGTTTTGGAGAAAGCTCGGTATTCCGACACGCTGTGTGAATCGAAATATTGTAACGATCCCGTACGATGTCGGATGTGACAGAGTCCACTGTATATCTCTTTAAAACTTTAATATAAAGGTCTAAAAACATATATCAATTTCTATAAAAGTGACTTAAGGCTGTGAATTTAACCAGATGAGAAATTTTCTTGTCCCTTAATGTACATGGGTGACTGAGTGGTTTAACACATGCACATTAGATTATAAGGTCTGGCATTGAGTCAAGTGGCTTGGTTCTGATTCCGTGCGCAATGTAAAGACCCCAACAAGCAAGTAAATTATTGAAATGAAATTGAACCATGTGTTAGTCCCGAAATGACCTAGTTTGTGTTGAGGGGACGTTAAACCTCTTAACTCTTATCAAAAGAAATCTTACATTGTACCCCTAAAAAATTATTTGAATCTTAAGAGATGATGCCCACATTTGTGTAAACAAAATGGTCTTAATCCAAAAAATGGCCTCAAAATTTGTCAAAATAGACATAACTATGTGTAGATAATAATTATAAAAAAAAAACTGGGGCTCCCCTTTTAGCTTGTATTAAAGATACCTTATGTAAGATTTAGATAAAGAGCTGACAATTCTTGCTATAATAACTCAAAAATAGCTAATGTAAAATGAATAATTTGAAAATTTCATTCAAATTACTTCATTCTGAGCCAAGTTATCACTGTTTGTAGTTTTGACAAGATGTGTGCATTGTGGTAATCAGGTCACTGTTCTATTCGAGACTTCCCATTTTTAAATTGAATTTTTAAATGGCAAACCGTTCTAATCTAGTTAAAATCACAAGTATCCGAAGCCATCAAGAGTTGATTATGGTCTTGTATTGTTAATAAATACCTAATTAATAATCTTTACAACATTTAAAGTCTAAAGAAAGACATGCAATAGGCAGATATAACTCTTGCATAATGTATCTTTAAATTGGGCTCTGATTTTGTATCTTTTTGTCAGTCATTAACCGACTGATATTAACAACAGATTGCAGGGACCCTACAATATAACAACATTTATATTTTCATAAAATTTCCTCATTTCTCATAAAATTATCATTAAATGGACAAATATCATAAAAGATATAAAATTTCACAATTTCTCATAAAATGTGACAAACATTTTTTCAAAATATAAAATTAACCCTAAATCGCTACTCATAATAATAAATTTCTATACTAACAAACCCGGATGTGAATAAGAAAATTATCCAGGTATTTTATGACCCCCAGCTTGCTGCTCTTTCATTTTCTGTTTGACAGTGTTCAGTCATTGTTATGTGGATATTTGAACATAGGAGAAGATTACTGCAACCATTAATACCACCAGTACTACTGGTGGGACGTTCTTATCCGCATAACACTGGTTGAACACTACTTCATGGACCATAGATAAGTTATTTACTGTCAGTGCAGTTATATAAAAGAAAACTCATAATATTTGATAAAAACATAAAAAGTCATGAAATGTTGTTAAAAACATTTTAAAAATATTATAAAATTTGATTAAAAAAAAACAAAACTCATAAAATAATCATAAAATTTGATTGAAACAAATCATAAAAATCCATGTAAAGCTTTCATAAGAATATAGATTTTTTTCATGTATGGTCCCTGTGATTTATCAATTAGAGCTCTGGAGCCTTATGCACACAATTTTAAACTAAAATATTAGACGAATACAGAACTTTCATTGGCCAAGAGCTCAAAATGAAATGAAATAGGGTTTAACATCCTACTGTTCTGCTCCGACTGGGCTAATGAAGATGGGACTATGCCATACAGTGTGCTAGGAGGGAAATTTTGCCCGGACAAGGGTTCTATTACATGCACACCAATGTGTACATGGTGCCATCTGAACGACTATACGTGTCCCTTGTCAGGCCCTCCATCCTACACCAGGTTAGCGAGCCAGCATCCTACTCACTGACCCACAGCAACTCCCTAACCAATAAAATAACTGCATCTGTAAAATATTTTAGTTTCAGTTTTTGTGAATAAGACCCCTGGGCCCTGTTTCTCGAAGGCTTAACTAAAGATAAAATCCAAATTTTAGTAGATACTTCAATTTTGATTGGCTAAGCACTAAAATCAGTCTAATATTATCCAATCAAATTACTAAAATTTGGATTTTTATCTTAGTTAAAAGAGCTAAATCTGTCTATTGCAGGTTTTTCTTTAGGCCTGAAATGTTTTCTAAAGTATTAATTAGACATTAATTAACTGATCCAGGCCTTAATCAACTCTCGATGGCATCAGATTTCTCCGATATTAAATAGATTAGAATGGTTCAGCGATACTTTGATTTAATCAAATATGGAGGACCGAGACTTAGCTTCGATCAACCAGTATGTCGGTTGAAATATTGCACACGTCAGCCAAACCTTCAAAGGCTAACATCTTCGCTTGCAATAGAGTAATTTGAATGAAATTTTCAAATTATTCATTTTACATTATCTACTTTCGAACTATTATAGCAAGAATGGCTTGCTCTTTATCTAAATCTTACATAATGTATCTTTAAATGAGATATTAGATTGTATTTATTAAAGGATGTAAATGTGTATTATTATTATCATGTTAAACCAATCTGATTAAAAACACAGATCCTATTTCGTTTCGTTTTTTATAGTTCAAAATTTCGTTTAACTTGTCTTTACTCCACTAGGATCTGGAAAAGTTGTTATATTACCGGTGTTTTGGTTGAACTGAGGGATTAGCCAATAAAAGGGTCTGTTACGGCGACTCCTTGGCGTGCCATGCACAAAATTTTGAGTAAACCACTAGTTTAAAACGTCAGTGCTGATTGACGTCACAGGGTCGAAAGCCGCTCGTACGACCCCTTACTCGACCTTCCAGTACAACTTGTCAGATCTTCATGTAGTGTAGGCCATCGAAAATATAAAAAAAACGAAACGAAATATAGATCTGTATTTTAATCCGATTGCCTGTTAAATATTTTAATTCTTGATCTGTTTAGTGAGGGATTATTATTGTTATTACAATCATGTTACCATGGCTATTCACAATGGCCGTCCTCGCTGAATGAATTCCCACCAGGTGTCGCTAGTAAAAACTCGGTTCCACATGACCTTATTGATGGTTAGAGAACTGCGTTTCGACATATCGGGATTAAATTTCATATTAACAACAAAAACTAACGTTTGTCAACACATCAGTTCGTAATGAATGTACAGGAAAACAATGAGGTCACGTGGGACCGCCTCCTCTATGGTGTCACGGCTAAATTTATTTGTTAAGGCCAGCTCAATTTTTGTCAAGGTCCTTGAGATGTAAATAAGATTAGGGCACATGATTGTAGGTGAGGTTGTAGGTTAGGGTCAGGGTAAGCATTGCAGCTAGGTGCAGTGTTAGGGTTGGGATTAGCGCTATGACGAAAAATTAAGCTGACCTTATTATTTAGCACTAACCATGTTTTATTCAGGTTTGGAAATGAAATGAAATGAAATTCAACGTCCTACTGTTCTGTCCCAACTGGGATAATGAAGACGGGCATACACCATACAGTGTGCTATGAGGGAAATGTGCCCAGACAACAGCACTACGGCCTACTGTTATATCGAATAAAAGCAGAATACAACCCAGTACTAGCTATACCTTGACTATGTGAAGGTGATATAAATAGTTCTGATAATTGATACACGAGACATAATTTACTTATTCAGCCGGGTTTTTTGTTTGGGTGGTGTGGGGGGTGGGGGGGTTGTTGGCCAAATGGTCTAACACATGGGCTTTTAGATCATAAGGTCTGTCATTGAGTCAAGTAACGTGATTTTGATCCCACACTTGTAGGTGACAAAGGTTGCCTGTCTAACCTCATGGGTTTTCCCCGGGTACTCCCGTTTCCTCCCACTGCTGAAGACCTACGTGTAAGCGAATTATTGAAATAAAATTAAACCGGGTTAGTCCCAAAACGACCTAGTTTGTGTCAAGTGGACGTTAAACCCCATTGCTCTCTCTTTTTTCTAGGTCCTCCCACAGCTAAAGATCACCATGAGAGACAAGAGAATTATTGAAATAAAATTGTGCCATATGTTAGTTTTCGATATAGGGTTCGCTGCCGCCTTCATTAGCGCAGTAGGTGCAAAAAAGTAGGATATTAAACCCCATTTAATTACACAGCTGAATAAGAAGAAAAAAATTGTTTACCCGCCAATGTTTATAAAACTTTGTTGTTATTTAAGACATAATGAAAACCCAATCTGATTAAAACACAGATCCTATTTCGTTTCGTTTTTTATGGTTCAAAATTTTGTTTTACTTGTCTTTACAACACTTGTGTATAAAAAAAAAACGAAACTAAATATAGATTCGATTCGTTTTTTACTTTGTTTTACTTTTCTTTACGACACTTGTGTATAAAAAAAACGAAACTAGATATAGATTCATTTCGTTTTTTTATAGTTCAAAATTTTGTTTTACTTGTCTTTACGACACTAGTGTATAAAAACACGAAACTAGATATAGATTCGTTTCGTTTTTTTATAGTTCAAAATTTCGTTTTACTTGTCTTTACAACACTTGTGTATAAAAAAAAAAACGAAACTAAATATAGATTCATTTCGTTTTTTTATAGTTCAAAATTTCGTTTTACTTGTCTTTACAACACTTGTGTATAAAAAAAAAACGAAACTAAATATAGATTCGTTTCGTTTTTTTATAGTTCAAAATTTCGTTTTACTTATCTTTACAACACTTGTGTATAAAAAAACCGAAACTAAATATAGATTCGTTTCGTTTTTTATAGGTCAAAATTTTGATTTACTTGTGTATAAAAAAACGAAACTAAATATAGATTCGTTTCGTTTTTTTATAGTTCAAAATTTTGTTTTACTTGTCTTTACAACACTAGTGTATAAAAAAACGAAACGAAATATAGATGTGTGTTTTAATGAGATTGAATGAAAACCAAATACTGTGTATGTAACTATAAAACCATATTGTATATTATATCAAAATGACCAAAATAAAAGGCACACAATTTTCATATTAGTTTCTTTTAGCTCTGCTTTGGCCGAGAAAGTACATCAGGATTTTCCGCAATCTGTTTCACAGAGAATTACGAGTCTAGTGATATATCTCTGTCAAAGATGACTGCCTTAACACGTGCTGTCACAGCACGTGGCGTCAATCATTGGCTGAATGGCGCGTGCATTGTTTACATAAGACATAACTGCTTCGGAGAGAATGCTGCATTTTAGTCAATTTAATACCCATTTACACTAAAAAGGAAATAATTTTTACCTACAAATACATCAAACGCCGTTATTTATTTTTCCAATACATAAAAAAAATGTTTTAGAATTTAATTTGTCGCAGGAAAAAAGTTAATATTTCTGGCTCATTAAGCCGCCTCGATGTCATCCTTATCAGTGATTGTAGCGGCCTAGCAAATATTCACTGCAGATCAGTGTGGATTTCCCGACGTAGTGTTGTGATTTTGCCCTGTACAATACAGGTGTCCGTCAGGATACCCGGGACTACTTCCACCTTTCCACGGAGTCCCGTACTACCAGCGGGATTTAACCTATTCATTGCTGTTTTGCCGTAGCTGCGGCTCAGATTATGTTTTAGACCTCAAATAGGTAACATTGTTATTATTGCGGACGCCTTGGAACACCAAGTGGGACTTGGTACTTATAGAAGTAATGAAATGAAATGGGGTTTAACGTCCTACTGTTCTGCTCCTAAACTGGGCTAATGAAGACGGGCATACGCCATACAGTGTGCTGTGAGGGAAATTTTGCGTACCATCCGAACGACTAGAGAGCTGTCCCTGTCAGGCCCTCCGTCCTGCATCACTGACAAGTGGGAACCACGCCGGAAAATCTGGATGAACTCTCTCGGCCAATGCAGGGATCGAACACCCAACCTCCAGGCTAGCGAGCCAGCGTCTTACCCACTTAGCCACGTGATCCCCACTTATAGAAGTACCCTCGATCACTACAGTAGTTTCCCCTTGTCATTGGTGCAGGATGGAGGGCCTGACAAGGACAGCTGTCTAGTTATTCGGATGGGATGGAAAACCGAGGTCCTGTGTATGCTTTGGCAGTAAAATATCCTTTGGCAGTTGGATTTTGATATAAGAGCCGGCCATATAGTGCTGCTGCCCGGGCAAAATTTCCCACATAGCATACTGTACGGCATATGCCCGTCTTCATTAGCCCAGTTAGAGTAGGACGGAGCAGAACGGTAAACCCTATTTCGTCTCGGTTTGTTTTAGCTCTAAAGTCTTTACTACTGTTCGGCCGATTGATGTTTAATTTAACCGATTTGTAAAACAATGGCCTGGCCACCATGGTGTCATAAATCAATCTACTTTCGGCTAAATTACAACTAGTGGCGGCGCAAAGCTGGGGCAAAGTCCAAGGTTAAGGGGGCAAAGGCACGCGCTTCAACTTCAGCCCGGCAGTATTTTTGGCACTGTTCGTTGAGATAAAGTGTCAAACGACCGAACCTCGACGAAACCCACTCAAGAGCACCAAAGGGAATCCTATTTTGAAAAATAGACACCGTATTTAGACACCGATTGTCGAGATGAATAGAGCTGATCAGATACCGTTTGTCGCCTGATCACTAGTCTATCAAATGAACGGACTTGCGAACCTCAACGAAGCCCCCGAAAATTTGAAAAGTAGACTGCCGGAAATGCAGTCTGGCCGGTCTGGCAGTATTTCAGGCACTGATCGTTGAGATAAATAGAGCTTACCAGATACCGCCTGTCGCCAAATCACTACTTTATCCGAATAGAGAGGAAAGTGTCAAACGGACGGAGTGAGTGAATCAAAGTAAATGAATATTTTCGCCACAATATTTTGTGAAATAGACCGCCGGAAATGCAGCCGGGCAGTATTTCAGAAATAGAGCTGACAAGATAATGTTCGTCGCCAAATCACCAGCTGACCCGAACAGAGAGGGAAATGTCAAATGAACGGAGTGAGTGTATCAAATGAATGCATATTATCGCCGCTTTGAACCTATATACCCAAGAACTTTGAGGATCGTAAAAAGCACTTCTAAAGTGGTTCACGTGTTATTGTTTATAGTAGGTTTACAGCAGGATGGACTGGGTAAAGAATCACTCAGATTCTACAACATGCAAGTCTATGACTGAGTGGGGATGTGGGATTTAATCACCGTAGAAGGTATTGATTACCGAAACGTATCATAAGTATTTTTTATTTATTTTCCAAAATTATTGGAGGGGGGGGGGGGTCGTAAACAGAGGGCAGACCAGATTTATGAGGGGACAAATGCCCCCCCCCCCCCCGCTGACGCCGCCACTGATTACAACAGGTTAATTATTACATGTTATACAGACTCTTTACCCACCACTTCTATCATCATTCCCAGCTGCCCTGGAAATTATCGGCAAAGACAGACATGGTCGGTGCCATGTTTAATCATGTGACGGGAAAGGTTTTGTACTTGAATGGTGAATCGGGCGGAGAATTACAAGTGTGTCCACGCATTTCGGGGCCGAATGATTCGCCTAGTGTGGCCACCCCTTAAGTACCAGTACCCATGGCACAGTTGTAGCGGATTTCGTTTTCTATAAATGTGTGTGTAATGACAATCCATCATGCTGTGTATCAATTTACAAACTCAAATAAAAAACATTAAATCTATTAAAATTGGCAAAGGATTTAATCTTAACCGGATTAAATGATAACAATAAACAATACAATGTTAACAAATGATAAACGTAAAAAAAACCATGTACAGTCGCTGTTTGTATTTTAGAGGAGACGGGGAAATAAACTCCCCTTAATGAACAAATTGAAGGGGAGCTTTTTTTCCCCTCCTTAATGAACAAATTGAAAAAAATCGGTCCCCTAAAAAAGCTCTCCCAGAAGAGTGATTTAGAAATTAAGGAGAGTGATCTGATATTACGGAGATTGATTAGTTGTGTGTATGGGAAATGGTTCTGAAGATCTATAACTGTATGTAATGGGGTCATTCCTGATTTCATAAATGATAATGACCCCCCCCCCCCCGTGACTTTGTAAAGGAGAGCGATTTTCAATATTAAGGGGAGGCAGAAAAATCTCCCCTGGGTCGACATTCAGGTGAACGGTAGGTGCTCGCCTTAAAAAACAATATGAATGCACATGCGCAATGATGTACAGACAAGGCACAAAGCAATAACCACACCCTAATTCAGTGGTTCTCGACCTTTGTTTTCCAAGGGCACACCTTAGAACACACGAGAAAATAACGACACACCTGGCTAAATATATATGAAAAGTACTTGAATTTTGCAAAATAAAAACACGACAGGTCAGACGTCATACAACCGTAGACACAGACTAGTCATGGACACATAGAAATGAAAATGAAATGTAATGGGGTTTAACGTCCTACTGTTCTGCTCCTATGCTGGGCTCAGGAAGACGGGCGTACGCCATACAGTGTGCTATGAGGGAAATTTTGCCCGGGCAGCGGCACTATCGCCTACTCTTATATCGAATTCCAACTGCCAAGGGATCTTTTACGTGCATTCCAATGTATACACGGGACCTCGGTTTTTCGTCTCATCCGAAGGACTAGACAGCTGTCCTTGTCAGACCCTCCGTCCTGCATCACTGACAAGGGGAAACCACACCGGAAAATCTGGATGAACTTTCTCGGCCAATGCAGGGATCGAACACCCGACCTCCAGGCTAGCGAGCCAGCGTCTTACCCACTTAGCCACGTGATCCCCAAAAAGAATGAACGATGTTCGACCCCTGCATTGGCCGAGAAAGTTCATCCAGATTTTCCGGCGTGGTCCCCCCTTGTCAGTGATGCAGGTCGGAGGGCCTGACAGGGAAAGCTGTCTAGTCGTTCGGATGGCACGAAAAACCGGGGTCCTGTGTACACATTGGCGTACACGTAAAAGATACCTTGGCAGTTGGAATTCGATATGAGAGTAGGCCGCAGTGCCGCTGTCCGGGTAAAATTTCCCCCATAGCACACTGTATGGCGTATGCCCGTCTTCATTAGCCCAGTTCGGAGCAGAACATTAGGACGTTAAACCCTATTTCATTTAAATTTACCGTTTACATGCGACGGCTCCCAGATAAAAAGCGTTAAGGCATGAAAGAGGGGCATAGTTAAGGAGGAACGTGGGCACTAGTTTCATTTTGTAAAATTAAGTATTGCGCTGTTCGATGACGTATCCGGGGACGCATATGATCCTAGGGTAATTCATCCATGGCAGCGTCAAACTTGGCTAAATCTGTCAGAGATTTCAAATTTAAATCATTCTCTAATTTCCGGAAATATAAATCTGGTGCCTGAAATGAATAAAAACGCGTGGTTATAATAAAACAGGGGATTATAATAAAACACGTGGTTATAATAAAAACCACGTGGTTATAATAAAAACACGTAGGAATAATGAAACACGTGGTTATGATAAAAAAAAAATACGTGGTTATGATAAAAACACGTGGTTATGATAAAAACACGTGGTTATGATAAAAACATGTGGTTATGATAAAAACACGTGGTTATAATAAAAACACGTGGGTATATGTGCCGCTTTAGGTATATAAACAAATGAACAGGTGGTTGTAATGCAAATGGCAAGGAATTCGCCAAGACGGTCACAATTAAAGTAACGCTAAGCTAGCTGATTATTACAACCATTATAGGCATGTCATTTTACGAGCATGTCTGGGTTGTCACATGATCGTCGAAAATCAAAATGGCTGTTATAGCCTTGTTTATCAAAAATGGCCTACAAGGGATCCAAAGTTGACTATCTAATACTCACCATGTGTTGTAGCTTACGTAGAAATGCCAACTCTATGCCAGTTAATTCTTCAATTCTTGATCTATAAAAACCGTTTTAACATTATAGTAAGCCTACTATTAGACATTATCCAATATATATATATATATATAAATTAATAACGTCATGATATATTATTTTATATAACGACTAGGTATAAAATACTGACGTCATAATACTATTTATATAAGGACTAGGTATAAAATATTGACGTCATAATAGTTTATAATATTAAGACTAGGTATAAAATATTGAAGCTAAACGGGACTTACCCTAGTCTACTGTCTTAGTAAAAAGATTAACTGACATTAAAAAGAAATGGGCCAAGAACGGAATCTTGTGGAACACCAGTAAAACTTACCCCGATAGTTTATGAGTAGATAACCATTGTTTTATTTGGTCATTAGTCCACGATCTGATGACTGTGTTTGAAGATAGGGAACGTCTTGTAGAATAAACCACATCTTGGTGTACTTGTACTAATGCCTATAAATATAAAATTATATATAATGGGGTTTAACGTCCACTTGACCAAAACTAGGTCAAATTGGGACTAACATGGTTCAATTTTATTTACATAATTCGATTGCGCGTAGGGTCTTTAGCCGGTGAAAATCCAATAGGTATTGTTGGTCGTCATGGTAAAAAAAACGGTTTAGAAAGGCTATTTTGAGTCGTCATATTAATAAAAAAGAAAGGGTCTAGAATGGATATGGTGGGTCGTCAAGGTAATAAAACAGCAAGGAAAGGGCATGGTGAGTCGTCATGGTAATAAAACAGTCTAGAAAGGGTGTGGTGAGTCATCATGGTAATAAAACGGTCTACAAGGGTGGGGTGAGTCGTCATGGTAATAAAACAGTCTAGAAAGGGTGTGGTGAGTCATCATGGTAATAAAACGGTCTACAAGGGTGGGGTGAGTCGTCATGGTAATAAAACAGCCTAGAAAGGGTGTGGTGAGTCATCATGGTAACTGAATGAGCTGTGATAGACCTACAGGTGTAGGAAAGCGAATTCGAGGATCGAACACACAACCGAACAAATGACAAACCAAAGATCCATTCCTCAGAATGTCAGCCAAAAATCATTTTCTTAATTCATATCTAGTGGAAGACTTGGAACTTAAATTTTGGCCCAATTCTGACTCAACGCCGTTACCGTTTGTTCCTACGATTCAATCCGTAGTAAAGTTGTTATGGCCTCCGCAGGTTGTTGATGTTTTCGTGTCGGTAAATCTCCAAGCTATAATCGGTTGAAAAATCACATTTTAGCCACATTAGGTTGCGTCAAAACATCCTGTCAAACCAGTCATTTGTTATCATTGCGTCTCAGTATATACCAAATACAGATCTATATTTTGTTTCGTTTTTTATACTTTCGGATTGCTACACCACATAAAGATTTGACCAGTTGTGGTTGGAGGTCGCGTCAGGGGTCATAGGAGTGGCTCTCGACCCTATGCCGTCTGACATTTCATTAACCAATCAGCGTTGATGTTACCCACAGTTCCGTGCTGACCGTGCACCTCACGCCAAAAACTCACCGTAACACACCATTTCATTGGCTAATCCCTCACATCAACAAGGACGCAGTTATATAACAACTCTTTTAGGTCCTAGTGTAGTAAAGACAAGTAAAACGAAATTTTGAACTATAAAAAACGAAACGAAATAGGATCTGTGTTTTAATCAGATAGGGTACATACAGATGTCAATTCCGTTTTAGTGAGAGAGAGAGAGAGAGAGAGAGAGAGAGAGAGAGAGAGAGAAATGGGGTTTAACGTCCACTCGACACAAACTAGGTCATTTCGGGACTAACATATGGTTTAATTTTATTTACATAATTCGCTTGCGCATAGGGGTCTTTAGCAGTGGGAGGAAACCAGAGGCGCCGGAGAAAACCCGCGAGGTTGGATAGGCGACCCTACTCCTTGCCACGTACAACCGGGGATTCGAAACCACACCATTCCTTTTTTGTATTACTTACCTTATTATGTTTATCTAAAACATTGGTCGCCGTCGACGCTGTGGTGGTTGAATCCAGTTGACTGTTCACCTTGATTTTAATATCTTTCAATAACCCACCAACTCTTGATTGAAAGGAATATTTTCCGCTAAAATCGTAGAATAGTTTAGCTCCGAGAATTAAACCCAGCCAGCCATCAGGTTGATAGCCACGTTCTAGTATTAGTGGTATAATCTTCTTACGTCTTTGATGCGCATATTCTCCTTCTGTTTATATAGAATAAATGAATGAATGAAAGAATACATGAATGGATGGATGAATGAATGAATTAATGAATGAAAGAATTGATGAATGAATAAACGAATGGATGGATGAATTGATGAATGAATGAATGAGTTGATGAATGAATGAATGAATAAATGAATGAATGAGTTAATGAATGAATGAATGAATGAATGCAGTTTAACGTTCATTCGACACATACCAAGTCATTTCGGGACTAACATATGGTTCAGTTCCGTTTCAATAATTCGCTTGCGGTCTTTAGCTGTGGGAGGGAAAATTAGGGCCCACAGAAAACCCGCGAGGTTGGACTGGCGACCCTACTCCATGTTACGTATAAGCGGGGAATCGAAACCACGCCACTTGTTCTGTGACGGACCTTATGGTCTAATAATTCGCTTGGGAACATTAGGGCCCACAGAAAACCCACGAGGTTAGGTGGCGACCCAACTCCATGTTACGTATAAGCGGGGAATCGAAACCAGGCCACTTGTTCTGTGACGGACCTTAGGGTTTAACAGGCACGCGCTAAACCATTCGCCCGTCCCTCATGAACGAATGCATCCCAAACTTTGGCTGCCCTCTACAGTTAGCTCCGCCTGAAAACTGGTATTCTCGAGGTATGAAGTAGATGCATCGCTGTGTGCAGTATGGAACGAATGTGTACATTTTCTACTAGATACGCCCAATAATGTACACCAAATAGACCAGACCTTTGCGTCACGTGGTTCATTGAGGATCGCCCTGGCTCACTGACCAGGAGGTCCCGGACTCAATCCCGGTGTTGGTCGAGAAAGCGTCTAATCGTTCGGATGGGGGGAAAACTGAGGTCCAGTTTTTACGTTGTGCATGTAACAGAAGCCCGACAGTTGGAATTTGACGAAGAATGAACGGTAGCGCCTATGTTATCTCATAACACACAGCGTATACCAGTCGTCATTTGCGCAATTAGTACGAAACAACAGGGCGGAAAATTTCCATTTCATTTCCGTGGCTACCATGTTTTCTATCTTACCTGCTCGACAGTTTGGGCTGTCTTTATATTTCCTCGACATACAGATTAAAACCACTTCCGCCTGTTCAATAGCCTCCGCCATTGCTTGTAGCGTTGATCCTTCCATGTCATCAATGTCCATCCATACTTTATAACCATGACGACGTAACTCATCACGTACTTTAATTAACACATCCTGATTGGCCCATTGATAACTAATCATCACGTGCCCTTTTTCTTCATCATCGTTTTCTGCTTTATCAATTGTGGAAAGTCTTTCACCTAAAAAAGTTAATCATTATGGCAAACAATAGAGAGAGAGGGGAAATGAATGAATGAAATAGTTTTATGGCACGTCAGTTCCAACCGGGATAGAGGGACAGAGGAAAGGGGGAATAATTGAATGAAATAGAGTTTTATGGCACGTCAGCTCCAATAATATAGTGAATAATATGAGACAAGAGAAAGAAAGAGAGAAATGGGGTTCAACGTCCACTCCACACAAACTAGGTCATTTCGGGACTAACATATGGTTCAATTTTATTTTCATAATTCGCTTGCGCGTAAGGGTCTTTATCAGTGGGAGGAAACCGGAGGACCCGGAGAAAGCCCTCGAAGTTGGAATATGAGACAAACTATATGGTGAATGTGAGACAAACTATATGGTGGAAAGTATGAGACAAACTATATGTCGAATATTATGAGACAAACTAAATGCAATCACATAAAGTATTTATTTAACATATGGTACGTTTATCAATATTAACGATTAATTTTATAAAATTGGGTGTCACGACATTAGTTGTGTAACTGGATCTATTTTATTGGCACAATTAATTTTTTCAAAAGCAGTAGCTATAAGTAGGGAGAGAAATGGGGTTTAACGTCCACTCGACACAAACTCGGTCATTTCGGGACTAACAAAATAATACGGTTAATTTTTATTTCAATAATTCGCTTGCATATAGGGTTCTTTAGCTGTGGGGGTAAATCGGGGGACCCGGAGAAACCCCATGAGGTTGGACAGGCGATTATACTCCTTGGCACGTACAAGCGGGGAATCGAAACCACGCCACTTGACTCAATGGCTGACCTAATGATATAACGCGCACGCGTTAAACCAATCAGCCAACGAGAAAGTCAAACGAATGTGTGTGAGAAAGTTTATTAAACGACCGCTTCCACCGAAATGATACCACAGACAATGGTCAAAAGACTTACCAATAGCTTCATATTCCTTTGATTGTAAAAGTTTGAGTCTTAAGGTCCATAAAATACCGGAACACGTGGCCTTGACCTCTGTCTCACCAGTTCTATTTTCATCGTCAATATACTGAATCAACCCGGGTTCATCTATAATCCTATCCTGGTTATTCTCATTAAACGATAAAACCCACAACGCCTTTAAACTCTCTGGAAATAAATAAGGCAGTGGCAGTGGATATTTAACCGTATACGGCACATTACTTTATTTACTATTTTGCCGTACGCTTCCGTTTAACATGCGCAGTTCTCTGATACCTGGACTTACCAGTTTTCACTTTGGCGTCTGACATTAACCCATAACCCAAATCCAAATCCTAATAATAACCCAAATCCTAACCCAACAGTTCTATTCGTTCTTTGTCTAACATTGCTACTTTTTCCGTTTCTTATAAAGGAACGAAATAGCCATACTTGAATTTCTCTGATACCTGGACTTAGCCGTTTTCACTTTGGCGTCTGACATTAACCCATAACCCTAATCCTAACCCTAATAATAACCCCTAACCCTAATCCTAACCCAACAGTTCTATTCGTTCTTTGTCTAACATTGCTACTTTTTAAGTTTCTTATAAAGGAAGGAAATAGCCATACTTGAATTTCTATGGTAGAAACTGGAGAATTATTTTTAAAAGAAAATAAGATAATAAATGTAAATTGTAGAAAAGCATTTAGAATATTATTCTATTTTGGTCGAGGGCGCATTTCTGCGGATTTTGGTTTTAATTTAAGTACTAAGACTGTCAGTGGTTTATGTTTTTCCCGTAAAATCGTGCTTCTGCGCCGAAACGATGTACGGTAAAATAGTGGAAGTAGATACTTTGCCGTATACGGTTAAATATCCACTTCGAATAAATAAAAAGAAATAATAATGACTTTATTTTCTGAGGGAACATATTTAGAACATGAGTTCTAATTTTCAACATGTCCCTCCTACTCTATAAAACTAGCAACTACACAGTAATAATATTTACAAAGTGCGTATATATATCATATTATATAAGCTTATAATAAAGAAATATCAAACAAACAAGAAAGAAAGAAAAAAAAGGCAAATAAACATACATTCAGAGGACAACAGTAATTAACAAGGGTTCAAAGATTTAACGTGTTTTACTAACTCCTTTTTGAAGATAAAACTTGAAGACGCATGTTTCACAGTTTGAGGTAGTGAATTCCAGAATACAGAGGCGGTATATTGGAATGTTCTTGTCATTGCCCTTTTCTTACTTTTTGGAATTGCTAATTTAAGTTGACTTTCTGATCTCAACGGGGTTTAACGTCCTACTGTTCAGCTCCGACTGGGAAAATGAAGACGGGCCATACAGTGTACTATGAGGGAAATTTATATCCGGACAGCGGCTCCGCGGCCTGCTCTTATATAGAATTCCAACTGTCAAGGATTCTTTTACGTGCAAGCCAATGTCTATACGGAGAGACAGACAGAGAGAGAGAGAGAGAGAGAGATAGAGATGGTGTTTAACGTCCACTCGACACAAACTAGGTCATTTCGGGACTAACATATGGTTCAATTTTATTTCCATAATTCGCTTGCGCGTAGGGGTCTTTAGCAGTGGGAGGAAACCGGAGGACCCGGAGAAAACCCATGAGGTTGGACATGCGACCCTACTCCTTGTCACCTACAAGCGGGGAATCGAAACCCCGCCAGTTGACTCAATGACAGACTTTATGATACAGCGCGCATGTGCTAACCATTCAGCCCCCCCCCCCATGTGTATACGGGATCTCGGTTTTTCGTCACTATTCAAACGGCTATACGTTATGCTTTGCCCAGCCCTCTGTCCAACACCACTGACAAGTAGAGATCACGCCGGAAAAATCCCGATGAACACAGGGATCGAACACGGAACTTCTTGGTTAGCTAGCCTGCACTTTACTCACTGAGCCAGAGTGGCTCCTCACTATACTTATCAAATCTATATCGTGGCTCAGTGAGTATGCCCAAGCCTCTTGCCCTCCAACCAGAAGATTCCGGGTTCGGTCACATATTGGTCAAAACAGTTCACCAGGATTTTTTTCCCCCGTGGTGTTCCCTTGTCAGTTGTGTAGGATGAAGGCGAAGGGCCTGACAAGAAAAATGTATAGTCGTTTGGATGGGACAAGAAACCAATGTTGGCCTGAATGTAAATGAACCATTGACAGATGGAATTCGATGTAAATGGGTGGAAAAGCAGCTATCCGCGAAAAATGTCGCCAACAGCACACAACTAGTTTTGTTTTTAAAATGGTTTCTCGCACCGGGAGAAGGGGTGGGGGTGGGGGGTCCGACTCAGGGGCCTACCAATATAATTCTACGACAGATTTGAGAACGAACCTTATATCTAGAAACTCATTGATAATGTATTTCGAGGGGGAGGGTGTGGGAGAGCTTCAGATATATGATGAGTTACCTACCCTTCTTTTCCTCTAAATCTGTGGATTTGGCAAGTTTTATTAAAGATGGCAGACAGCCTTGATCAACCAGCAACTTCTTGTTGTCGTCATTCCTAGCCAGTCTACCAATACCTAAAAAATATGAAACAACCAAAATGACGTTTTTTTTAAAATCAAGATCATTAACACGCGTTAACCATGCATATAACGCCACATAAGACGGAGAAAAACGATGCGTAAACGAGGATAATAGTTACGGAAGACACTAATACGTTGTATAACGTCACTTAAAAGGGGGTAAAATGTCTCGTAAGACGAGGCATGGCATCACTTAAGACGGGATATAGCGTCACTTAAGACGGGGTATAACGTCACTTAAGACGGGGTAAAGCGTTGTGCAAGACGGGGTATAACGTCACTTAAGACGGGTAAAACGTCGTGCAAGACGGGGTATAACGTCTCTTAAGACGGGATATAGCGTCACTTAAGACGGGGTATAACGTCACTTAAGAAGGGGTAAAGCGTTGTGCAAGACGGGGTAAAACGTCACTTAAGACGGGTAAAAACGTCGTGCAAGACGGGGTATAACGTCACTTAAGACGGGGTATAGCGTCACTTAAGACGGGGTAAAGCGTCATGCAAGACGGGGTATAACGTCACTTAAGACGGGGTATAATCACTCGGCAAACCTCGGCAGATTCGGGTACCCTACATCTAACCTCGGCTGTATGATAGTAATTGATATGTACCTACGCCCATACATTTGCGATGCGGCTACCGGTTTACTTTAACAGGAAAACGTGCAGCTTTTACAAAAAAGTCCCAAAATGGCGTTTTTTGTCGAGTGTATATAACTAAACGAGCAGAGATATTGCCTCAAGGATGCTGGTTTGATATAATTCCCTGGTAATTCCCCAAACCCAATGCCAAACTTGACCTTTGTTGATATAATACACTCTCCACAGAAATCTCCATGGGCGCAGTCATTTTTCATCCGGGACCTTTAAAATAGTTCCAATATGGCGGAATTCGTCATACAGCCGATATTAGATGCGTAGAATCTGTCGAGGTTTGCCGAATGGGGGTATATTGTCTCGTAAGACGGGGTATAGCGTCACTTAAGACGGGGTATAACGTCACTTAAGACGGGCAAAACGTCGTGTAAGACGGGGTATAACGTCCCTTAAGACGGGGTATAACGTCATGTTCATTTGTTTACTGTAAATAAAGACAAAATGTACCTTTCACCAGTTCAAGTGAAGACCATATTACACCCTTTCCGTCTGCCTCTCTGTGACCTTCGCTGTTGATAGTTTGTTCAAATAGCTTCAACAAAGACGTTATAACGGATATGTTAGTGGCGATATAATGCGCCTCGTCATCCTTCATCAAATCAGCTATAGCCAACAGAGAAACAAGTTTAATCGTATCGTTGTTAAACGATAAATAATTTTTTAAAACTTTGACGATGTTGAGTTGTTGTAATAAGGGTATGTTAACATGTGTCATTGATACGTTGTGAATCACCATCAGAATCCTAGTTATTACACTGTCTCTCTGTAAATAAATAAATTTAAAAAATACATTTAAAAAAATTGATTTAAAAAATACAACTAAAAAAATACATTCAAAAAATACATTTAAAAAATACATTTAAAAAATACATTTAAAAAATACATTTAAAAAAATAAATAAATTTTAAATGAATAAATGTAAAAAAAAAAAGGTTTTTACGAAATCAATAATTTAAAATTAAGAAAAAATAAATGTAAAAAAAGAAGAAAATTTAAAAAAAAAATGTAAAAAGAAGAAAATTTAAAATATAAATAAATAGATTTGAAAAATAAATTAAATAAATAGACAAATAAAGGATAGGCACTAATCATTAATTAATAGGTAGCATAAGACAGAATTGTGCTTCTTCACAGTCTGCCAAGATAGATTAGACCTAGTTCAGCAATCTGTTTCACAGAGAATTACGAGTCTCGTATAATATCTCTGTCATAGATGACTGCCTTAACACGTACGTGCTGTCACAGCACGCGGTGTGAATCATTGGCTCAATGGCGCGTGCATTGTTTACATAAGACATAACTGCTTCGGAGAGAATGCTGCATTTTAGTCAATTTAATACCCATTTACACTAAATCGGAAATAATTTTTACCTACAAATACGTCAAACGCCTTTATTTATTTTTCCAATATATACAAAAAATGTTTTAGAATTTAATTTGTCGCAGGAAAAAAGTTAATATTTCTAGCTCATTAAGCCGCATCAATGTCATCCTTATCAGTGATTGTCGCGGCCAAGCAAATATTCACTGCGGATCAGTGTGCTAGTTTAAGAACTCGGCCATATAAGATGAAACGAAATTTAGGTAAGCCTGGGAGAAAAAAAAATGAAATCTTTGAAAAGTTGAGAATCTTCAGTGATTTATTGCTTTGCCTAGCTTAATTACAATAATTTACAATCAAATTCTTTCAAAAATCCCAATTTGTTCGCACCAGGCTTACCTAAATTTCGTTTCACCTTATATGGCCGAGTTCTTAAATTTGTGCGTTACCCTTTCAATGATGTCCGCCAAGTCAGTTAGAAGACGGAGACGTATTTTTTAACAGCGTGTTATGTCGCTCATACTGACTGTAGCCAGGTAAGCAAGGTCTTATTTTCTCCCTAAGATGTTCATTTATATTGTTCAGGCGTTCACAGGGACTGACACGCGACCGGTTAGCAGTAAAAAGTTGCCCAGTAAAATTGACTGGGAAGCGATTAGATTTTCGACAAGGATCCAATAGGACAGTCCCTGAACGTAGAGGTCGAGTGTAAAATGAGACCTACGTTCAGAGCTGAACTAGATTAGACCAAATCTGAGACTGTCTGCCAAGATAGATTAGACCAAATCGGGGACCAGTCTGCCAAGTTAGATTATACCAAAATCTGACACAAATCTGCCAAGTTAGATTATAGCAAAGCTAAGACTCGTCTGCCAAGTTAAATTATACCAAAACCTGAGACTCATCTGCCAAGTTACATTATACCAAAATAAATGGTCCGAGTGATATTTTGCGTAGGTCCCAGTGGTCTATGAATTGGTCCGAGTGGTCATGGTCCGAGTGGTCTATGAATTGGTCCGAGTTGTCTGGATACCGTTAGATTAGACCAAATCTGAGACCAATCTCCCGGCTAAACGATATAAATAGACATACTCACGCCTAATGACGTCACATACGGGCTATTCTCTTTATTTTTATCAATAAATTCATAGAGAAACTCGTTAAATCCCGGCACAGCGCAAATATCAACAGTACAGTCTCTAGAGTGGTCGGACAGGCACACCATAGTTAACGAACCAGCGTACAGTATACAAGACATATCATTCGAATCTTTCTCGCTTATCATCGCTTCACATATAACTGGTATTATCTGGCCATGGCAGTGGATGTAGTCACAAACTGCCGTTCGATGTTTTGTCATCCATGTGTGGCTGAAGTTGGCGTCCGCGCTGATGTAAATTTCGTTAGTTTTTTCTATAACCGACATCAAGATCGTTTTATTTTGTTCATCTTTTTCTAGTGAAGACAACAACTGGTTAATCTCGGATTTATACGCTTTAAATGTTCGTTTGTGTCGCTCTTCGTGACTCTCGTTTTGGTCGACCACATCTACTTTTCGGTCTTGATCATCCATGTCTCGTTTGGATCCCGTTTTTTGAACACTTGTTTTAAGATTTTGTCTTCCAATTGTGGCGTCAACTGTGTTATCCAACGTGATAGTGTTATTGATAGCGTTCTCACTGACTACATTTATCTGACTAACTGCCGTGGGATGATTGTTGTCTCGTTGTTTGACAGGGTTTTTTCCGTTTATGTGACGATTACTAGGATGTCTCGACGAATCTCTAAACGCTAGTTTTCTCTGTGAAGCAGACGAGCCCATTTCCTAGAAAGTAAAAAAACGGAAGTGTTTTAAACCCGTAATTATGATTATTCAATTTAATTGAATTCAAGGTCATGTTTAATTGAAACAAAGGTCATAATTAGAACGATATGTCCATCACCACTTAAAAACTAGCCCAACTTTCAGTATATTTTCAGTTTATTCATTTACTGTCTGATTCATCGTAAATTTTAAACGGATTTCTTCGATTATGAACAAACTACTTAACGTTGGTTATTATAAACTTACCTGTGTGTTTGTAATGAACTCCCGTTCGATAAAATCCATTGCACAACTAATTATCACAACGATGAAAACAAGTTCTCTCTTGAAAAATTGAAATATCACAAACTTTTCCCAGAGAAAAATACCAATATGGAAGATGGTTACGTCACTCTGCGGAAGATATCATTTCGTATTAGGGGTGACAGCATAGGAAATTCAAGTACAATTACGACAAGAATCCATGACCACTCGGACCAAAGATCACTCGGTTCAAGACCAGTCGGACCAAGTGATAGACCACTCAGCCCAAACAAATAGACTACTCGGACCATACAAAAAGACTATTCGGACCCAACAGAAAGACGACTCGGACCAATAATAAAATGTTGTTTTAATAAATTGATAATTGCGTTTGTTTTAATATAATTACTCGAACCAATAATAAAGTGTTATTTTAATAAATTGATAATTGTGTTTATTTTAATATGACTACTCGAACCAATAATAAAGTGTTATTTGAATAAATTGATAATTGTGTGTGTTTTAATATGACTACTCGAACTAATAATAACGTGTTGTTTGAATAAATTGATAATTGTATTCCAAATCGCAAAATATCGAGAACCACACTTGTAGTCACGTTTAAAAAGGGGCATATAAACGTCCAGTCTTCGTATTATTATGTGCTGTTTATATTAACGCATCAAGGGCGGATAACGTGAAAACGTGTCTCCACCCCCCCCCCCCATATATAGTAACCCAGGGGTTAGTGGGGTAGAACGGAATGAAACCACTGGGGATACCGCGAATGTGGAAAAAGTAAAATTAGGCTATTAGACAAGAACAGTATACCCGTATATGTAGAAACTGTCAAAAGTCTGGACATACTGAGTCTCATTGCAAGAGTAAAGAAAAATTAGATTGATATTTATTTTTGGCACCATTATTAATTAATTTTAAAACTAATCGTTGATTTATTTACGTACACAAAATTGAACCAAACAACTCTAAATATAAGAATTCCGTATAAGAATTATTTGCTTCTTTGTATTGTGATTTAATAATAAATAAATAGCATATTGTCTAGCCTTATAATATAATTTAATTGGTCCGACTGGTCTTGTTTTGGTCCGACTGGTCTTAGTCCGAGTAGTCTTTGGTCCGAGTGGTCTGGATACCTACGACAATTGGCATTGAGTTTGAGCGTTCGCACACATAACTACCCGCATTCCTGTATTTAGTTACCGTCTTTTACATTCTAGTAAAATCTCTGCAAATTTTATAGCTTTACTTTTTGAAATATTTTGTTCTAATTATTTGATTAGCGACTCGGATGGGATTACTTACTTTTGAACACGCATGCCGCACAAACACAACTATACATTCGTTTTACGGGCTTTATCACACTTCGGTCAAAACTGTCGAATCGAGAATTAATGTTCCGCTTCTTACGGGGTCATACGGGCTTAGTAGCATTATATACCCACCCGGGCACCCAATACGGCAATAGACACGCTGAGGGCTGCCGCAACACGCTTAAAGATGTTACTGAAGCGGTTATTATTCGATCGAAAGAATGCGTATAAAATTAAAAATACACTCAGAGAATTCGGAGGTAAGCTTCATGATCCTTGTTAAATTATTTATAACATAAAGAAGATAGGATATTTATAGTTTATTTATGACTTTATTTTTACGAGTATCCGTGCAATCAGTGATATTTTAATTGTGAAGAAAATTTGATAGACTGGCGATCAATGGTTTCCATATAAATCTCCTATGTAATTGCCTTCAATTGATATTTTTCGTCGCCCAAACCCATATACGATTAAAATGATCGCGCTGTCAAACTATCTTTCAATGTTAACCAACCCCCGCAACAGGTATATTGGATTCGACCAATACGTCACGAAGACATTGTTGACATCGACTCTGTCGAAATTACAAGTAAATTTTCAAATTTTTCAAGAGAGACATTGTTCTCATCGTTGTGATAATTAGTTGTGCAATGGATTTTATCGAACGGGAGTTCATTACAAACACACAGGTAAGTTTATAATAACCAAAGTTAAGTAGTTTGTTCATAATCGAAGAAATCCGTTTAAAATTTACGATGAATCAGACAGTAAGCTTTTAATTGATTATAAGTTTACTTAGCCCTTAAAGTTACAATTTCATATTTTCTAAGAAAGTCAAAACATAATTATTTCTATGTCTTTTGCTCAATAGGTTGTCACTATTATACGGTCATAGGTTATCTCTCTCACACTTAAAAATCATTTACACCGGAAATAATAACACAATTACCTCCCTTGTTTTCCTATTCCCCACCATGGAATAACTATCTTCAAACGTTTGAATTTGAAGCTGAAAATGATATTTTTGCCAATTTCTCAACTGGCAATAGTGAATTATAGGATTAATAGGATTATTCTTTAACAAGGTAGGACTGTTTATAGATACCATCTATTTTAGGGCTTTATTTTAATACATTTTAAAAATATAACTTAACAATATGTAATTGTAACTTAACATGTTTTAGACTTTTGAAAAAAATATATTTTGATATACTTTTACATGTTTTTTAATATTTTTTATTTTACTGATAAACTTTTACATGTCTTTTATTACACTCAACAGATTCCAGTACCCTACATCTAATCTCGGCTAATCTCGCCATTAGACCTACTTTCAAGTTCCCGGATTACAATGGCGTTGTCCCTGACGACCAATAACGTCACTGATGACGACGTATTTGAAGAATGTTTTATCTTACAAAATTTTCAAAGTTTGAAGCTGTTTTTCTTTCAAGTTTATCCGATTTTCTTTAGACAAGGACAAATTTGCACTGAAAATTCTACACAATTTTGAGAATTTCTTTCTAAACGCGGGCAAGTTTCCCTTATAAGTAAACCGGTGCCGCATCGCAAATGTATATGCGTAGGTACATATCACTTACTGGCATACAGCCGAGGCTAGATGTAGGGTACCGGAATCTGCCGAGGTTTGCCGAGTGGTGTTGAAGGCAGTCATCTTTTACAGAGAATTTAGAAGACTTTCGTAATACTCTGTGAAACAGATTGGTCTTTTATATGTTGTGGTTTCTTTATAAGTTTACTGAAATACTTTTACTTGTCTTTTATACGTGATGGTATCTTATTAGTTTATTAATATATTTTTACATGTCTATTATTAACCTAGTCGTCAATTAAGATCTTCTGAAGATTGTTACCTTCTTGTTGAGAAAAAAACAAATCTTGTGTCTTTTGGAGATAAAGCCTTTTCAGTTGCTTCGCCTAAACTGTGGAATAAACTTCCTTATATTATTCGCAGCAGTGTGACCTTACCCGTTTTTAAGAGTCAGCTTAAACCTGTTTTGTTTAAGAAAGCTTTTAAGTAGTTCCTGATGTTGTCTGTTGTTATATACATTATAGATCAAATCTATTTTATATTCTATATTTAACAGATTTTAACTTTTGTTATTTCTATTTCAATATTTTGGATCAAATTTATTTTATATTTTAACAGATCTTAACTTTTATATTTTTTATATTTTATGTATTTTATCATATCTTTGTGTGTATCATATTGTAAAGCGTTTCTGAACACTGTTGTAGAGGTAGCGCTGTAAAAATGTATGAATAATAATAATAATAATAATAAAGATGTTATGGTTTTCTTTGCTATACCTTATTTTTTTATTTCTAAAGAATCTATTCGCTTGTTCGAATTGTATCATTGTAAAAGCGCCATAGAGCAGCTGTTTCCAGCTAAATTTTGGCGCTCTATAAATATAATAAATTATTATAAATTATTATGTTATTTAGCTTGATTAAAGATACTTTCCTGCGTAGAAACTGGGTGATTTGATGATATAACTGGACTAACTACAAACATATTCAAACTAATTCATTTATCAAAAGTTCGCTTCAAATCCGTCTCAAAAGATTTTAATCTGAAGAAAAATACCCCTAGCTATAATAATCTATTTTAAGAAGGTTTGTCGCGTGACTTGATTGAGCGAAGGGTCCCTTTTCAGTTTGTACAATTTGGCGTTAATCGCTCTCCATTTACCATAACTATCGAAGCCTTAGTAAGTTCTGTCGACTTCTTTTTTCGCCGTTTAATCGTACAGTCTGCAGTACGTCTCTCACTCTGTCTCCCTATTCCCCTCTGTCTCTCTCTCTCTCTCTCTCTTTCTCCATCGCTCCCATCTCTCTTTCCCTCTCTCTTTCTCTCTCTTTCTCTCTCTCTCATCTCTCTCTCTCTCTCTCCCATCTCTCTCTCTATCGCTCCCATCTCTCTCTCTCTATCGCTCCCATCTCTCTCTCTCTCTCTCTCTCGCTCCCATCTCTCTCTCTCTATCGCTCCCACCTCTCTCTCTCTATCGCTCCCATCTCTCTCTCTCTCTATCGCTCCCATCTCTCTCTCTCTCTCTCTCTCTCTCTCTCTCTCTATCGCTCCCATCTCTCTCACTCTCTCTATCGCTCCCATCTCTCTCTCTCTATCGCTCCCATCTCTCTCTCTCTCTCTCTCTCGCTCCCATCTCTCTCTCTCTATCGCTCCCATCTCTCTCTCTATCGCCCCCATCTCTCTCTCTCTATCGCTCCCACCTTTCTCTCTCTATCGCTCCCATCTCTCTCTCTCTCTCTCTCTCTCTCTCTATCGCTCCCATCTCTCTCTCTATCGCTCCCATCTCTCTCTCTATCGCTCCCACCTCTCTCTCTCTATCGCTCCCATCTCTCTCTCTCTCTCTCGCTCCCATCTCTCTCTCTATCGCTCCCATCTCTCTCTCCCTATCGCTCCCATCTCTCTCACTCTCTCTATCGCTCCCATCTCTCTCTCTATCGCTCCCATCTCTCTCATTCTCTCTATCTCTCCCATCTCTCTCTCTATCGCTCCCACCTCTCTCTCTCTCTCTATCGCTCCCATATCTCTTTCTCTCTATCGCTCCCACCTCTCTCTCTCTATCGCTCCCATTTCTCTCTCTCTATCGCTCCCATCTCTCTCTCTCTCTCTATCGCTCCCATCTCTCTCTCTATCGCTCCCATCTCTCTCTATCGCTCCCATCTCTCTCTCTCTCTATCGCTCCCATCTCTCTCTCTCTATCGCTCCCATCTCTCTCTCTCTCTCTCTCTCTATCGCTCCCATCTCTCTCTATCGCTCCCATCTCTCCCACTCTCTCTATCGCTCCCATCTCTCTCTCTATCGCTCCCATCTCTCTCACTCTCTATATAGCTCCCATCTCTCTCACTCTCTCTATCGCTCCCATCTCTCTCTCTATCGCTCCCATCTCTCTCTATCGCTCCCATCTCTCTCTCTCTATCGCTCCCATCTCTCTCACTCTCTCTATCGCTCCAATCTCTCTCACTCTCTCTATCGCTCCCATCTCTCTCTCTCTCTATCGCTCCCATCTCTCTCTCTATCGCTCCCATCTCTCTCACTCTCTCTATCGCTCCCATCTCTCTCTCTATCGCTCCCATCTCTCTCACTCTCTCTATCGCTCCTATCTCTCTCTCTATCGCTCCCATCTCTCTCACTCTCTCTATCGCTCCCATCTCTCTCTCTCTATATCGCTCCCATCTCTCTCTCTCTCTCTCTATCGCTCCCATCTCTCTCTCTCTCTCTCCCTCTCTCTCTATCGCTCCCATCTCTCTCTCTCTATCGCTCCCATATATCTCTCTATCGCTCCCATCTCTCTCTCTCTCTCTCGCTCCCTCTCTCTCTCTCTCTCTCTTTCGCTCCCTCTCTCTCTCGCCCCTCCCTCTCTCCCTCTCGCGCTCGCTTTCTCGCTCCCTCATTCTCCCCCTCTCTCTGTTCTCACAACTGCTAGCCATTCGATCAAAGGAACAAATTAGCGCTACGTACGTCATTCAAGCAGACATGCGCCCCTTACATTTTTGTCTTGTGCGCGCTTCATGGATATTTTTCAGGGGATCCAGTATTTTTCTAGTAAGATTAGATATCCATACTTTCCATATACCGTACGAAATTTGTAGTGGAAATAACAACGTTTGTATTGTAAATATCAACGCTTGTAATTTTTCAGGGGATCCCGTATTTTTCTGGTAAGATTTGTACCTTCCAAATTTGCCATACTTTTATTGAAATAACTACACTTATAATTTCGAGGGAATGCATCTTTAAAATAAAACTTACGTTTAGGAGGTGGTGGCGATTATCGCCATATTAGATAGGGACAGCAAAAGAATAACAAAGTAACACCCCCCCTCCCAACAAACACACACTTTATTCTCTTGTACGACAATTCTGAAAACCTCGCGGGCATTGTATCGTTATTGCTATAATTCATTTGCGAGCAGGAAGCGCGTAGCAGTGGGGAAAATGGGAGGACTAAAGGAAACCCCACAACGGCATAAAAACATATGACGCACCAAGCAAGGCGCCTAGTCTTTTAGCAAGGTATAAAAACCAAAGACCATCCATGCACTAGTTAACATGGACGTAAATGGAATGAAATGAAATGGGGTTTAACGTCCTACAGCTCTGCTCCGACCGGTCTAATGAAAACGGGCATAGATCATATAGTGTGCTATGGGGGAAATTTTGCCCGGGCAGCGGCACTATAGCTTACTCTTATATCGAATTCAAACTACCAAGGGATCTTTTACGTGCACTGGACCTTGGTTTTTCGTTCCATCCGAGCAACTAATTGATAGATTGATGAATACATATAATATATCATGCAACGAAATCGTGAAAATAAATAAATACAAATTATAAATAAAGAATTACAACAATAATTCTAGTAAGAACTGTATCTGCTTTAAATGGTGGGGTGGGCGATATCGAGACGTATACACGGACGCGATTTTTTTTTAAAAAAAAGTCATTGTATAAGTTGATTATAATCCCTTGGTATGTACAGTCCCGCATCTCGGGGGATATAGGATGTCCGAATGGTTAGCGTGTGCGCGTTGTATCATAAGGTCTGTCATTGAATCCACTGTCATGGTTTCGATTTCCCGGTTGTACGTGACAAGGAGTAGGGTTACCTGTCCAATTTCGTGGGTTTTCACCCCCCTCCCCGCCGCTAAAGACCCCTACGCGCAGGCGAATTATTGAAAAGAAATTGAACCATATGTCAATCCCTAAATGACCTAGTTTGTGTCGAGTGGACGTTAAACCCCATTTCTCTCTCTCTTTCTCTCTTCATTACACCCGTCAGGGCAGAACAGTATGACGTTAAACCCCATTTCATTTCATGTCAAAAATAACAAAATACCCGATATCAAACAATCACTTACGATGCTTCGCGGAACCAATAATAATCCGTGATATCATTCCGTGTTGCTTTTAGACATAGTCACAAAATGTTGACACATTGTCATTGATTATTCTTGTTTACATTTTTAACATGGTCGTATTTCGTCATCAATACATGTGTATGTATATACATGTTGCTATGATAACGAGCGCGCAGGTTTTATTAATACGCTTCGTTAATCAATATTAATGTCAGGTGATCACAGTTCAGCTCTGTTTTCATTATGTAACACGTTAATTGAGACTACAGCACGTTATACTAGTCCCGCTTATTGGGAGAGAGGGAGAGAGAGAGAGAGAGATTGAAATGAAATGAAATGGAGTTTAACGTCCTACTGTTCTGCTCCTATACTGGGCTAATGAAGACGGGCATACGCCATACAGTGTGCTATTAGGGAAATTTTGCCCGGGCAGCGGCACTATCGCCTACTCTTATATCGAATTCCAACTGCCAAGGGATCTTTTACGTGCATTCTAATGTATACACGGGACCTCGGTTTTTCGTCTCATCCGAAGGACTAGACAGCTGTCCTTGTCAGGCCCTCCGTTCTGCACCACTGACAAGGGGAAACCACGTCGGAAAATCCAGATGAACTTTCTCGGCCAATGCAGGGATCGAACACCCCACCTCCAGGCTAGCGAGCCAGCGAGAGATATAGAGGGGGGGGGTAACGTATACTCGACACAAATTAGGTCATTTCGGGATTAACATAATATGGTCTAATTTTATTTCAATAATTCGCTTGCGCGTATGGGTCTTTAGCAGTAGGAGGAAACCGGAGGACCCGGAGAAAACCCACGAGGATGGACAGGCTACCCTACTCTTTGTCACGTGCAACCGGGGGTTCGAAACCACGCCAGTCGACTCAATGACAGACTTTATGATACAGCGCGCGCATACGCTAACCATTCAGCCATCCAATCCCCAGAGAGAGAGAGAGAGAGGGGGGGAGAGAGAGAGACGTCCACTCGACACAAACTAGGTCATTTCGGGACTAAAATATGGTCTAATCTTATTTCAATAATTCGTTTGCGCGTAAGGGTCTTTAACAGTGAGAGGAAACCGGAGGACCCGAAGAAAACCCACGAGGTTATCACGTACAACCAGGGAATCGAAACCCCGCCAGTTGACTCAATGACAAACATTATGATACAGCGCGCACGCCATCCAACCTCCTACGTTTAATTGAATGGATGTGTGAACTTTAGTTTAACCATAGTTTAACTTTAGTTTAACATTCTAGTTCTATGGTTTAACGTCCTACTTTTCTGCACCTGTACCCTGCTAATAAAGATGGGCGTATGCTATGAGGGAAATTTTTCCTGGACAAGCAATCGAATTCAAACTGACCGAGGTTCTTTCACGTGCAAGGAGTAGGGTCGCCTGTCCAACCTCGTGGGTTTTCTCCGGGTCCTCCGGTTTCCTCCCACTGCTAAAGACCCCTACGCGCAAGCGAATTATTGAAATAAAATTGAACCATATGTTAGTCCCGAAATGACCTAGTTTGTGTCGAGTGGACGTTAAACCCCATTTCTCTCTCTCTCTCTTTTACGTGCACGTCAACTCGCAAGCTCAGTTTTTGTTCGATCCGAACGGCTGTATAGGTGCTGTCCTTGCAAATACCAGTATTACGGCATCATTTCTTGAAAATACCAGTATTACCCCCAATTCAACTTGAAAATACCAGCATTACCCCCATTTTCAGTATACATCGCTTGTTTAGCTTTTTATTCGTTTAAGACGTTTTCTACCTTGAATTATTCAAAATTATAAAAATAAGATACCACGAACGGGGATTGTGAGCAACAATTTTCCCGCCAAAATCAGCGGACCACGTGTCTCGACTGTATGACTTTTTTTTTGCATTGAACGTCACTCTATAGCCCAACAGGGTCTGTCTGAACTGGAGCCATCAACCCTCAATATTTAGCGGGCCCCAAAAATTAGTTGAAAGAAAATTGAGACATTTATTGTTTTTTTATTAAGTTATTTTTAATTAATATATTTAAAGGGACAATAACACTCTTGCTGGCTTGAAAGCTCCAGAATATGAATAATATCTCTATCTAAGTACTAGATGTTTAAGTGTCCTACCTGTTGTGTAAATTATCCATTACATCCTATTTTACTTGTCCAGAGGTTTCGAAAATATTTTTAAATCGAAGTTTCATTTGAAAAGGTTTACGTTATTAGACGTTTCAAATCATTTAGTTGAATTTTTCCAATTTTTTAAATTGGGTGTATTAAGATGAAATTTGTATCATCAATTAATTGAAATATTGTAAAATAGTACAATTTGTTGACCAGAATAAAGATTGGGACATATTATTCAGTTACAACAAGAGTGGTATTGAGCCTTTAAAGCAAATATTTCCCTCTTTGACTACAGTGAAATGACAGAATGAACGAAAAAAAAAAAAAAAAAAAATATGCCCCCACAGTGAAATGAAATGTGCGTTTTGCTATTTTAATACAGTAAGCCTGCGGGTACAATTTTGACCCGGGGATCACGGTGGCTAAGTGGGTAAGACGCTGGCTCGCTAGCCTGGAGTTCGGGTGTTCGATCCCTGCATTGGCCGAGAAAGTTCATCCAGATTTTCCGGCGTGGTTTCCCCCTTGTCAGTGATGCAGGACGGAGGGCCTGACAAGGACAGCTGTATAGTCGTTCAGATGGGACGAAAAGCCGAGGTCCCGTGTACACATTGGTGTGCACGTAAAAGATCCCTTGACAGTTGGAATTCGATATAAGAGTAGGCCGTAGTGCCGCTGTCATAGCACACTGTATGGCGTATGCCCGTCTTCATTAGCCCAGTTCGGAGCAAAACAGTAGGACGTTAAACCCCATTTCATTTCACAATTTTGACCACCTCAAATTAGATTTTATAAATCGTCAAAGTTACGTACTTCTTTATTTAATTGAAAAGAAAAATTAATATTTGAGACGAAAAAACAAAATATCGTACAGCCCCCCCCCCCCCCAAAAAAAAAAACAAAAACAAAAAAAAACCAAACAACTTAAGCCTTTATTGTTAATTTCTGAGACATAAGGCGGATGGCTGCAGGAGTTGACAAAAGCTCTTAATTACATTATTTGCTTGGAAAATATTGCTGGTGTATTTGGTAGCATATTAGATTTTCAGAGCATTGTGAACGAATGAGCCTCCGTGTTTCACAACCAAACAATCAAGTCATTCTACGATAAACCGAGCCAGACAATAATAGAATCGTATGGGGCTGGAAACATGTTTAAATAGAACAGCTAAAATTAACGTATGGCCAGAAAAATTTGACAGATGGCTCGAGAGCTCCTCACAATAGAGTTTTTCCGTTACTCCATTGCTAGCGACATATGCGACCTTTTGTTAGCATCTGGTAAATAGATTTGTATATCCAGTCCCGTCTTATGATTTTATAACGAAACTTGAGTCTGGTCAACTGCGACCATCGACCCATACACACAAGCGACGAGTAAATTTTGACAATAAATCCAAGATGGCTACGTCGAAGGAAGGCCGACGTGCGTTTGATATTAACTCTGTGCTCAAGGGATGCTTAACTGACGAATCCCCCGAAAAGGGTAAGATATTTTATCCTTCTTAATTGGTCTTTCATCAGAACTAAATAAAAATTGGAATATGGACGAAACGTTTGGAGAAATCGAGGCAGACTGGGTGCTGTCATATTTATAATTTTCATCGCTTCATTCATAATCATTGAATATTATTATGAGCGATGTTAGTGTATCGGCTTGGATTAACGATTAGCCTGTTTGGTCATCGAACATATTTATTGATTTAGCCATGATTTTAAATGCAGATATTCTTTTATTAAAAGAAATGTTTCATTTACATTTATCTCACGTTTTGTTATTTTATGGTATTTTTTATTTAAACAAAAAAATAAGGAAAAAAAACCCAAAGAAATCTCGATAGAACCAGCTCGGTATGTTGAAAATTTAAGGTGCCTTAATCTTACTGGGTTTATTTTTGTTGTTATATTCCACTGTACTGAATAATGTGCGCATATTTTAATTCTTGTCAATATTGTCATTCAAATAATGATCTAAATTGCCCTTAAGCCAAGTATCTAATCTTAATTAGCCATGGTCCCAGCCATGGTCCCAGCCATGGTCCCAATCAGCCAGGTTCAAATCAGCTACTGTGTGAACCATGGTAAATTATAAACAGATTTCTTTGATTGTGAACAAACTACTGAATAATTGTTATTAAAAACTTGCCTATGTGTTTGAAATCACCTCCGGTTGAATAAAATCCATTGCACAATTAAATATCCAAACCAAAACAAAAGTTCTCTCTTGAAAAGTCAATGTTTTTGCTTGTATTTTCGACAGTGTCCATCACAACATTACACATGTCACGTCATGAGCTAAACCATCATAATATGTTGAAGGGGGTAAAGGTTGAATCACGTGTGTTGTAATCACAACAGCGCACGACAGTTTCGATTTTTTGAGTTTGGGCAACACAATAGCAACTGAGACAAAGACATTGATTTGGAAACAATTGATTGTCAGTGTACTAAATTTTATTCACAATGAATATATCACCAATTATACGAATACTCGTAAATATAATATTGTTTTTCACCCTGTATATATAATTGTATATTGAATACATTGCCTTGTGAATTTCAAAATAAAGCCGAGAATTTGCAAAATAATTGTGTTACCGATCACGTACGATTATAAATTTTTCTAAACAGTTTTTTGCACACCGGAAATAATATTCAGAGCGAAATAGAAAGAAACTGAACTATCTGCTGATAATTAATCCGGTGAGCGGTATGATTAATTGTTGGTAATAATCTTTGGTATTTATAATTTATATAATAAAAAAATAACGTTATAGGCCTATACCTATTCAATGATTCAATGGCCTCGGCTATTAATGTTGTCTAGGCAAATGTAAAATACATCGGCATTTACCTCGGCTACAGCTGATTGCTGAGGTTAATTGACAGAACTCCTTAAGTTCATCAGGAAATATTAAAAATATTCAAGGGTGAAATTAATTCAAGGTCAGTAAAACAAATATAGTTCAAAAGAAATAATCCCACCAAACTCCCTAACCAAATAATTATAATACAACAGGGAAACAAAATACCGGACTACGGGCGTATTTATGTTTTTAAACGCCCAAACTCATTACTGGGTTCCGAGAGGAATAGCTTATTCATACACAACCGTTACGACAGACAAGTCTTGCTTTGACCCCCCTATACGAAATGATATATTATCCCAATAAGTGACGTAATTAGCTTCCATTTTGGTTATTTCTCGGTGTCAAAGTTTGTGATGAGTTCAATTTTACAAGAGAGAACTTTTTTATTCGCTGTGAAATATAGTTGTACAATGGATTTTATATAACCGGACGTAATTTCAAACACACAGGTAAGTTTATAATAACCAAAGTATAGTAGTTTGTTCATAATCGAAGAAATCCGTTTATTATTTACCACAGTTCACACAGTAGGTCCAAATTAGCCATGGTCCCAATCAGCCATGGTCCCAATCAACAAGGTATAAATCAGCTAGGTCCAAATCAACGTGGTCAAAATCAGCAACAATGAAATATTGAGACACAAAAATGGGGGTCACATCAAACATGAATGGCAATGCTGATGATAGTAGGCCTATTTACATTTCTATCTGTTTATGTGTTCTGCTATTCTCTAGTGTATTTACTATAATATACATTGTACATGTATAGTACAACTGTGACCTGTATACTCCAGTTCAATTAGGAAATGCCATTGAAACAACTGTTTAATACATGTATGTCTCCAATAAACAATCACCAATAACTCATGGTTGATATAGTATAACCCATGCTATTTAATACATCTTCTCCAATAACTCATGGTAGATATTGTATAACTCAGACATGTTCTCCAATAACTCACAGTAGATATTGAATAACCCATTCTATTTAATACACAGTTCTCCCATAACTCACAGTAGATATTGAATAACCTAATATCCAATAACTCACAGTATATATAGAATAGCTTAAAGTAGCTAAGTCTCTAACTCAATATCATCCAAAATCTTCAACATTGAAAACACAATTTATTTGTCAAATTAAATCAACATTGATGTCGTGATCTTACCGGAATAAGATGGGCTTTTTGATATCCAATATTTAAGACAAAATAAACATTTTACCATTGGTACACGAATCGTGTACCTTAATGCGCTTCAGCCCCAGTTGTAAAAAGAGACTCGAGGGACGAGACTAGACACATTGCACCAAATCGAACAGCGTATGTAGACTAGTATAACCAGACGCTAGAAATTTGCACTCGATTGAGACTGCTGGCTTATTTCGCCGAACATAACTGATTTGAAATTGGAGTAAAAACGGAAACCATTGAATGTAAATCAGTTTATATACAACCATATTACAGTATTATATGCGTTGCGACCCACTTTTGTGAATTTCTAGGTCCCAAATGTTAGCGATTTAGCTCCTTTAAAGATACATTATGTAAGATTTAGATAAAGAGCTGGCCATTCTTGCTATAATAGTTCGAAAGTAGATAATGTAAAATGAATAATTTGAAAATTTCATTCAAATTACTCTATTGGAAGCTAAGATATCAGCCTTTGAAGGTTTGACAAGACGTGTGCAATAATTTCAACCACCGTACTGGTTGATCGAAGCTAAGTCTCTGTCCTCCATATTTGATTAAATCAAAGTATCGCTGAACCATTCTAATCTATTTAATATCGGAGAAATCTGATGCCATCGAGAGTTGATTAAGGCCTGGATCAGTTAATTAATGTCTAATTAATACTTTAGAAAACATTTCAGGCCTAAAGAAAGACCTGCAATAGACAGATTTAGCTCTTGCATAATGCATGTTTAATATCCAATAGGGCGTTGGATGGCCCAATGGTTAGCACGTGGATGCTCTATCATAAGGTCTGTCATTGAGTCAGATAGCGTGGTTTCGATTCCCAGGTTGTATGTGACAAGGAGTAGGGTCGCCTGTCTAACCCCATGGGTTTTCTCCGGGTCCTATGCGAAGAGTCCAAATTGAATGGCAGTCTTTGGCGTATTATTATTAATTGTATTTATTTAATTTATTTATAGGTGAAGTTGACGAAAGAAAATTCAAAATGGAAGAGAAAATAAAGTTGAAGTCAGAAAATAAGAGTGAGGATATTAGACAAGGTATGATTCTAGCTGAGTTCACCTGCATATTTAACATGGGAAGGGGGATTGGGCCCTCTCTTCCTCCTCCTTTGTTACCCCCCCCCCTTCACTCTTTTGGCTAGTCAATTTCTGTTCTTACCAGACAGTGAAGAATTCTATTAATCGACCAGTACCCCAGGGGCGGATCCAGAGGAGGGATTTGGGGGCTCAATGGTACGATAAACCGAGGTCTTGTTTGTTTTGTCTACGATATCACCCTTAGTGGAAGTGGTCGTAAAACTCCAGGAATGAACAAAAGAACGAGGTCTTGTGTACATGTTGTTGGCTGTTACTAAAACAACTTTTGACATTTGGACTTTGAGTTTGAAATAATGAGTAAGCCTTAGCATTGCTCTCCCGTCAAAAGGCAAAACCTAGTAACTCATTTTTTTATCGAAATTGAGTTAGGACCAAATTTGTAGTTACTAGGGTATGTTCTTCCTGTTGTTGTACTAGATATTCCAATCTTGTGATTTTGTAAGTAGTTACACCCATGACACAACCTAGCAACTTCCTTCATTTGCCTAGTATACCACAGTAAAACCTAGTAACTCAATAGTCAAATCAATGGATGGGCTGGGGTTTAATATTCTTTCATTACGTTTTCCTTTGTTTTCTCAAAATAAGAAAAAAGTGAGTTGTGAGTTACTAGGTTTTGCCTTTTGACAGGAGAGCTGCTGTCTGGGCATAATTTCTGTCATTACTCACTGTATGGCATATACCTGTCTTTATTACCTGGAGCCATGGTGGCTCAGTGAGTAAGACAGTGGCTCTTTAACCTGGAGGTCTCATGTTCGATCCAACGTGGTTCCACCTTGTCAGTGGTGCAGGACAGAGGGCCTGGCAAGGATCAATGTATAATCGTTAGGATGGGACTAAAAAAGCAAGGTCCCATGTACACATTGGCGTGCACATAAAAGATCCCTTGGCAGTTAGAATTCGATATAAGGGTAGGCCGTAGCGCCGCTGTCCAGGACAAATTTCCCTCATAGCACACTGTATGGCTTATGCCCATCTTTATTAGCCTACTTGGAGCAGAATAGTAGGGCGTTAAACACATTATTTCATTTCATTTCCTAAATCGACAAATTTAAGTCTAATATTCTAAGTATAATTGGATAATTTTGAGAAATATTTTATCCACTTCAATTTAAAATTGCAATTTTACATTTTTAAGTTATATTTTTAAAATTTATTAAAATGAAGCCTTAAAGTAGATGGTATCTATAAACGGTCCTCTCTTGTTAAAGAATAATCCTATTAATCCTATAATTCACCATTGCCAGTTGAGAAATTGGCAAAAATATCATTTTCATCTTCAAATGCAAACGTTTGAAGATAACTACTCCATGGTGGAGAAAAGAAAACAAGGGAGGTAAATGTGTTATTATTTCCGGTGTAAATGAGTTTTAAGTGTGAGAATGACACCTATGATCGTATAATAGTGAGTTGACAACCTATTGAGCAATAGACATAGAAATAATTATGTTTTGACTTTATTAGAAAATATGAAATTGTAACTTTAATATCATTAAAAAGGTTTATTTGGTCTTTGTGTGTAAGGCAGATATGAACAATTTCCCATATAGCACACTGTATGGGGTATGCCCGTCTTTATTAACCCAGTTCGGAGGAGAACAGTAGGACGTTAAACCCCATTTCATTTCATTTATTCAATCATTGTCTGGCAACACTAATTTTATAATAAATCTTTATTTTTTATAGAAAAACCAGTTTCCAAGGTAACAGTGTATGGATCTGAAAACAGCGCTCCGATAGATTACGACAGGAAAGTTGATGATGACATACGAGATGATGTTATACCCGCTAAACGTCGATCACACGAAGAAGATGAAAGAAAATCACCCAAAAAGATGCGACTCGAATCGAAATCACAAGAAAACGAACAAAGTCTAGAACGACCAGAATATAACGCCAGTGCTTTCCGTAAGGTCGGAAAGAACGTGACCAATTTAGAAAATGATAATGTTGAAGCGCTTGTCAATTCTCATTGGGAAAGAGTTTCGTCGGGTGTTGACGGAGAACGTAAATCGCTCGGGCTACCTCCGACTGTTGCCCCACCTACTTATCTTGCTCAACAAGGCGTTAATTTGTTTAATCCATTTCTCGGCTTAAACATGCTCCAACAAGCAGACGTCACGTCCATGCTATCAAACAAACCTCAAATATTTAACGATCAGAATCTTCTTGATGCTTTTGGAAGATCGGTCTCGGCCATGCCGACGCCTCTGACGGAAAGTTTCGCTAATGTGAAGGGGTCAGAATCTGGAGACGAACCTACGTTCAGTAATTTGAAAAATCGTTTTCCCTTCAACCAAATTATAAACCCCATGGTGGAAAAACTGATTCATAAAAACACTTCTCCGTTGTTGATCCATTCGCCAATTAACGCGGCTAATCTGTCTCAAAATTGGTGCGCAAAGTGTAACGCATCATTTAGAATGACAAGTGACTTGGTCTATCATATGCGCTCTCACCACAAGAGAGAGTTCGACCCCGTGAAAAAGAAACGCGAGGAAACGTACAAACTGAAGTGTGACATTTGTAATGAGACATTCAAGGAGCGACATCATCTTACACGTCATATGACGTCACATCTGTGAAATTTGGAGACGACATGACGTCAGTATGCCATAAGCAGTAGCATGGCCAGAGGAGATAGTTTGGAGGGTGCTGGAATATCCCCACATTCTTTGGTCCTGGAGATGGTGTTCAACGACTAAAAAACTTTAAATTCGGAAATGTATGGACAGCAAGGGTGTCCGCAAACTTCATTAGGAAAACACACACTAGACTGCTGTAGACAAAAATGATAAAACTTGCCCTAAAAAGGATTATCTCTTTAGACATCTTTGTCAATTTTAAAGGAATATTTTGATTTTGATCTGAAATAGGCTTTATCCTCTCATCAAAGACTTTTATTTACAGTGTCTCGTGGAAACTAAAAACTAGGACAGCCCATTAGGATAAATTGCCATACCTAGTGGTCCAGTTGTTCTGAGCTGACTTCATACAGTGCAATATTTCTATTTGATTTTTTTAGACAAGATTTATAGGATATTATTATCACATTGTGATGTTTCGTTTACGTACGAGTATATTTACGGTGTCCTGTAAAATCTTGGACTGTCTCATTGTTTGAAGTGTGTTTAGGAGTGGACACCCTTGTACAGCACCCCCAGGAGCTATCTGGAATGCTACTGTCCGTTTGATCTCTACTATGTATTAGTAAATGTTGTTGTATATGGTCTACAATAAGTATCTTGTGCTATTATAATTAATATATGTCCAGTAGATTGTAGATATTCATTAGAAGGCTAAAATCTCTTTGATTAAACCCAAACCTCAAATTGTCTAAATAACATGTGTTATGAACTCAAATCGTCTAAATAACATGTGTTATGAACTCAAATTGTCTAAATAACATGTGTTGTGAACTCAGATTGTCTAAATAACACGTGTTATGAAATAAAATTATCCAAATAACACATCAGATAAACTCAAATTTTCTAATAACCCATCAGATACATGTAAGCTCAAATTGTCCAAATAACACATCAGATAAACTCATGTTTATAACATAAGATAAATAACACATCAGATAAACTTGAATTGTCGAAATAACACAGCAGATAAACTCAAATTGAACACTTTAATTCAAACCTTATTTTCATTTCTTTTTCATTTTGATATTGTTCACATTTACACTACAGTTAGATCTGACAACAAGTTGGTGTCAAATTGAGCCAAATTGATTGTTCAGCTAGCCATACATTGACAGACATTTTGGACAAAAATATTTTACACCAATCATATTGGCTACTAGTGGTTTTAATGATTATTTAATTCATCTAAATAAACCACAGATCCTTTTTCGTTTCGTTTTTTATGGTTCAAAATTTCGTTTTACTTGTCTTTACTACACTAGGATCTGGAAAAGTTGTTATATTACCGGCGTTCTGGTTGAAGTGAGGAATTAACCAATGAAACAGTCTGTGACGACGAGTTCTTAGCGTGCCATGCACGGAACTGTGGGTAAACCACGAGAAACGTCAATGCTGATTGATTAATCAATGTCTGACGTCATACGTTCCAAAGCCACTCGTACGACCCCCGACATTTAATATTATTTAATCTTGCGTATCTAGTCCTAATTTCTTTTAAGTTTCATTCAATATTAAATCTTTGTTTGAAAATTCATTAAAATCCTCAAAAGTCACCTAAGAATTAAATGGTCTAATCAGATGATTTTGTGTGAATTTAGATGATTTTTGTTAAGTTTCTAAAAAAAAAATTGACATTGAATGAATGTTAAAGAATTTAGAGCTAAATTCACAAAATGAAATAATACCCGGGTTACAGTGATGATATATGAAAATCTGAACATGTAATTATAGATCAATTTCCTGTTTTAAATTAACACCACCATCCTGTATCATCTAAATTGGTTTTGTTAAGTCATGTGTCATGTTCGGTAAATGTAAATGAAATGAAATGGGGTTTAACGTCCTACTGTTTTGCTCCGAACTGGGCTAATGAAGATGGGCATACGCCATACAATGTGCTATGAGGGAAATTTTGTCCGGACAGCGGCACTACCACCTACTCTTATATTGAATTCCAACTGTCAAGTGAACTTTTTCGTGCACGCCAATATGTACACGAGACCTCGTTTTTTCATCTCATCTGAATGACTAGACAGCTGTCCTTGTCAGGCCCTCCGTCCTGCATCACTGACGAGGGGGAAACCACGCCGGAAAATCTGGATGAACTTTCTCGGCCAACGCAGAGATTGAACACCCGACATCCAGGCTAGCGAGCCAGCATCTTACGTACCCTGATCCCCTAAATGTAAAGGATGTAAGATATATGTATCTGATGAAAATAATGTAGGTCACTCTATCACAAACTGGAGAATGGGTTGACCGAATGGTTGGATGGCCGAATGGTTAGCGCTGTATCATAAGGTCTGTCATTGAGTCAACTGGCATGGTTTCTATTCCCCGGTTGTACGTGACAAGGAGTAGGGTCGCCTGTCCAACCTCTTGGGTTTTCTCCCGATCCTCCGGTTTCATCCCACTGCTAAAGAACCCGACGTACAAGCAAATTATTGAAATAAAATTGAACCATATGTTAGTCCTGAAATGACCTAGTTTGTGTGGAGTGGTGGGCATTAAACCCCATCTCTGTCTCTCTCTCAAACTGTTAATATTATATAGTCTCATGTTATTAATTTCAAGTTAAAAATGTCTAGTCTTCCAGCATCCATTTTATATATTAATAATATAGATCTGAATTGTTTTTACCATATAGAAATTAGAAATGTTCTTCCTGTTAAACATACATTATGCAAGAGGTAAATCTGTCTATTTCAGGTCTTTCTTTAGGCCTTAAATGTTATATAAATTATTAATTAGATATTTATTAACATAAAAGACCATAATCAACTTTCGATGCTATCTTATGTGTCAGATTTTCACTGGATTTGAATCCAATCTGCTATTCAATGTTATTGATGATTAAACTCAATGGATAATTGAGACTATGTTTTGTACTAGGCATGTATGTCCAGTCTTGTAGATGGTACATGAAGAAAAAGGTAGACATGTATATCCAGGCTTATAGATGTAGATGTTTTAATTATTTTATCTATTTGTGCAATATTACATGTGTATATATACATTAGTTTAATATTTCATTCCTAGCAGGGGGGTGGATGGCCGAATGGTTAGCACATGCATGCTGTGTTATAAGGTCTGTCATTGAGTCAACTGACGTGGTTTCGATTCCCCAGTTGTACATGACAAGGAGTAGGGTCGCCTGTCCAACCTCATGGGTTTTCTCCGGGTCCTCCAGTTTCCTCCCACTGCTAAAGACCCCTACACGCAAGCGAATTATTGAAATAAAATTGAACCCTATGTTAGTCCCAAAATAACCTAGTTTGTGTCGAGAGGACATTAAACCTCACAAACCAGTATTGTTAAATCCACAACAAAAACAAATGCATTACATTTTTTTCATGCTCTGATTTCACTAGTTTTTACATTTGTTGAATTTATTTTCGTTTATTTTTTTTTTTTTTATGAAAATATTTATTATTATTATTATTATTATTATTGAATGTATAATAAACATTTAGCTTGTAAAGAAATTGTTGTTGTTTGGTTGTCGACAAGCCTGGAAATAAGGCACCTGTCACAGACAATGTCAGGCACAGATTCAGGCTTTGTCAGGCACTAAACCTCTGGTGCCTGACATTTTGTCCGACACTGATTTGTCTTTTTTATTGATATTATTAATACATGTCTGGCAATAAGTTGACAATGTCATTTACTGTTTCATTTTGTCAGGTACATCTAAAACCATTATTTCTAGGCCTGGTTGTCATGCGCTTTAGATCATGAGGTCAGTCATTTGAGTGCAGTGACGTGGTTTCGATTTCTCACCTGTACGTGACAAGGAGTAGAGTGGACTGTCCAACCTCGTGCAGGGGGGTTGGATGGCCGAATGGTTAGCATGTGCGCGCTGTATCATAAGGCCTGTCATTGAGTCAACTGGCGTGGTTTCGAATCCCCGGTTGTACGTGACATGGAGTAGAGTCGTCTGTCCAACCTCTTGGGTTTTCTCCGGGTTCTCCGGTTTCCTTCCACTGCTAAAGACCCCTTCATGCAAGTGAATTATTGAAATAAAATTGAACCGTATGTTAGTCCCAAAATTACTTAATCTATGTCAAGTGGAGGTTAAATACATGGGACCTTCAAACGACTAGACAGCTGTCCTTGTCCGTCCTGCACCACTGACAAGGGGGAACCACATCTGTTGTTTGTTGAAGGATGGTTGTTTAGTGTAGGCTACTCCTTGGTGCCGCAGTGGCTTAGTAAGACGTTGGTTTGCTAACCACACGGTTCCTATTTCGATCTTTCAGTGGTTTAAGACTGAGGACATACGCTGGAACAGCGACAAGTCATTCGAAAAACCAAGTTCAGTGTATAAGTTGTCATAGACCTAAAAAGTTAAAAACCCTGCAGAATACTTTAAGATTTAACGTCAGTGTGTGGGACGTGGGGCCTAGCAAGGAAAATTGTCTATCGTTTTGGATGGGATGAAAAAAACAAGGTAGTGACAGTGTAGGTTTATACACCTTTGAATAAAGGTAAAGAATTTTGACAGTTCGAATTCAATTGTTATCCAGGAAATATTACTCTCAAAGCCTGCTTTCATTATCCCCAGTTGGTGCAGATAAGCAAGATGTTAAACCCCATTTCATCTCATTTCTTTTTACATTGGGGGGGTTGGATGGCCGATTGGTTAGCGTGTGTGCATTGTGCATTGTATCATAAGGTCTGTCATTGAGTCAACTGGTGTGGTTTACATTGCCCGGTTGTACATGACAAGGAGTAGGGTCGACTCTCTAACCTCTTGGGTTTTCTCTGGGTCCTCCTGTTTCCTCCCACTGCTAAAGACACTTAGGCGCAAGAGAATTATTGAAATAAAATTGAACAATGTGTTAGTCCCAAAATGACCTAGTTTGTGTCGAGTGGACATTCAACCCCATTTCTCTCTCTGATCTCTTTCTCTCTTTACATTGATATAAGAGACAATACGCCGGTAAGATTTGTCAATACTGTAAGCGGCATAACAAACAAGATGGCTGCCTCCACTGAAGAAGTTCCGAAGGGTAAACGAGTAACAAGAAGTGTCCTTCCTCCACAGTTGAGTGGTGGACCTCATGGATTAGGTAACTATTGACAAACATCTACGACATAGAATGTCCGTTAATTGTTCACAATGACAACAATTTTTTCTCCATAAATCCACGTTCTGTTTACAGCGAATATCTGAATGATGAAATTGCGCAGGATTCATTACTACTAGACATTAGGAGGCTAATACTACTAATAGGGATGACAACGAAAAATTAAACTATCCCGTATGGCTTTAATTCTTTTATTACTGGATAGGGCTTTCCCAAAGATTAGGACGAATGAAATGAATGAGGAGAAATTGTTCATATTCATTTTAGACCCATTGAATGTCCAAATTGTCCTGAATCATACAGAATCAGCTCCAAATGAACCATGGCCAGAATCAGCCGACTACCATTCCACCGATTATCATTCTACCGATTATCATTCTACCGACCCTGATTGCACTGGTTCTCTTTTCCAACTTTATTGAGCGCTTGTGAACAAACCCAGCTTAACCGGAGTGGGGCCTGGGGCCTGACTGCAATCGGAGGCCCCTTTTGAATGGCACGCATGCGTAACACACAATTAACGCTTTGTAATACAAGAATAATTACATAATATCTGATCACATATAAAATATACAAGCCTAGAAGTCTAGACTGATCACCGAGTGGAACTTCGCAGAGAAGGTTGAGGGATAGCTCAGTCTCTACCCTCGCGCCGCTACCGTAAAACTGTCATATACTGGAATTTGAATTTTTTCTCTTTTTGCCATGAACCACGGAGGCCCCAAAGCCATGGGCCCCTGGGCCTGGGCCACTCGGGCCCATGCCTAAGCTGGCGGCTTTTCTTGTGAATTTAGACAGCCAAGGAGAGTCAAAGATAAGACTGGAACATTTGTTATTTCACCCAGGGACAGATTCTGTCCCTCATTTAGGCCTACATTCATTTCTGTACTGGTAACATTTGTATTATTTATCTTACATCTCTTTTAATTGATTGGTTTTATTGAAAATGGTATTGTTGGACAGAAACAAGAAAATTTTGAATTAAATGCAAATCGGTACTCGTTTGTTCATGCAGAACTAGCACTCTGGGATGAACCAAACGCCGGGTTAAGACACCCCATCATCATACTCAGCAGAACCCACAAAAGGCATCCATCGGTAAAGACAGCAGGACGGTGATCATGGAAGTCGGTACCTGTGAAGGAGTGTGTAACAACTCACCTGCCAAATTGGTGGTCCCTGAAAATGGATGGCGCTGTAGCATGCAGCCTACACCCGGCCATCGCAGGGATTGACCAAAGTTGAGACAAGTAGAGGGGTCGTCTCAGTCAGCGCTGAAGTCTTCGGCACGAGTCTGGGTGTAGCAACTGTGGGTGCCGATCTTGAGGAGTACTTGATTGGCCCCAAATTGCTGGATAATTTGAGTTAAACAAACTACTGGTAAATTGAGAGACTGGCAAAATATTTCCTGCAATTGAGGATGACTAGTATCGGTATAAGCCTGATGTTGTAGCGATTACTGGAATGACATAAAATCTATAAGTAATTTACCTTATTTTTCGGTGTATTAGGCGCATGCGTAGATAAGGCGCAGGGCGACTTTGGCAGAGGTGTTTCAGGGAAAACAAATAATGCGTTGTTTAGGCGCACCCTTTTCCAATGCCTCGTGAAACTCGTGCCATACCATACGTGACTCAAATCCACCTGCGATCTCCAGTAACTGGGCCAAACTCTACTGTTTACAGTTATAATAATTACAGATATTTAGCTGTATCAAGCTTTATATATATTTCTTTATGAAATAAAAAAGCTTTTTATACATTTGTTTGTATTAATTATAACTTTCAATTGCATTATTGCTTAACTTTTAGTGGTAATTCTGTTGCTCATAATTGTTATTTTAGGTGACCCAGATGACAAATCACTAAGAAAAGTTGAAGAAACCATTATGATACCTGCCAAGATGAAGGAAAAAGCAAAGAAAGAAAAATGCCAAGAAGAAATAATAGGTAAATCATGCCTTGAAATAAGGCACCTGTCACTGACAATGTTAGGCACAGATTCAGGCTTTGTCAGGCACTAAACCTCTGGTGCCTGTCATTTTGTCCGGCACTGATTTGTCTTTTTTATTGATATTATTAATACATGTCCAGCACTAAGTTGAAAATATTAGGTACTATTTCATTAGTGGCTGACATTTTGTCAGGTACATGTTCATGTAAAACCGTTATTTCCAGGCCTGGTAAATTATATAGGGGGTAAAACAATGAATTCTAGAAGCAGATAGAGCAAATACGTCAGACCGTTTTGTCCTTGGCAAGGCCAGGCCTTAGGTGGTGTAATTTTTTAACACGCATATTTTAGATCGTAAGAACTGTCATTGAGTCAAGAGGCAAGGGTTTGATTCCCAGCTTGTACGTGACAAGCAGTAAGATGAGAGAGAGAAATGGGGTTTAACGTCCACTTGACACAAAACTAGGTCATTTCGGGACTAACATATGTTTTTTTTAAAAATTTTATTTCAATAATTCGCTTGCGCGTAGGGATCTTTAGCAGTGGGAGGAAACCAGAGGACCCTGAGAAAACCCACGAGGTTGGACAGGCGACCCTACTCCGAGGATTCAAAACCTCGCCAGTTGACTCAGTGACAGGCCATATGATACAGCGCGCACGTGCTAACCATTCGGCTATTCAACCCCCCAAGCAGTAGGATGGCTCAGTGTGTAAGACATTGGTTTGCTAACCTGAAGGTCCCGTGTTTGATACCTGCGTTGGCCTGCGATGGCCGGGAAAGTTCATCAATATTTTCTTGTGTGGTTCCTCCTTGTCAGTGGTGCTATAGTTGTTTGGGGGGTTGGATGGTTAGCGTGCATGCGCTGTATCATAAAGTCTGTCATTGAGTCGACTGGCGTGGTTTCGAATCCCCGGTTGTACAAGGAGTAGGGTCGCCTGTCCAACCTCGTGGCTTTTCTCCGGGTCCTCCGGATTCCTCCCAATGCTAAAGACCCCTATGCGCAACAAATTATTGAATAAAATTAAACCATATGTTAGTCCTGAAATGACCTAGTTTGTGTTGAGTGGATATTAAACCCCATCTCTCTCTCTCTCTCTCTCTCTCTCTTTCTCTCTCTCTCTCGCTATAGTTGTTTGGATGGGATGAAAAAACGAGGTCCCATGTACACATTGGAGTGCACATAAAAGATCCTTGCCAGTTGGAATTTTATATAAGAGTAGGCTGTAGTGGGCAAAATTCCCCTCATAGCACACTGTATGGCATAAGCCCGTCTTCATTAGCCCAGTCGGAGCAGAACAGTAAGAGGTTAAACACCCATTTCATTTTTAATGGTATAATATTGGTGTATTTAATGGTATATTATCGGTGTATTAATGGTAAACATGTATTATTGGTGTATTAATGGTATATTATTGGTATATTATTGGTGTATTAATTATTTATTATTGGTTTATTTTACAGCATTTGGAAAGTGTTCTAAAGAACAGGGATTTATGATGCCGTTTAAGTGTCGAGGTCAAGCAAAAATATTAGAAAAATGTCTGACAGCTTGGTAAGTAGTATTAATATTGTAGTGGTGACGTATTATGTTGTCACCCATGTCCATATGTCAACAATTGGATCGTTAACGCGATAGAGGCTACAGTATTTATACTCCCACAAGGAAATGTGATTGTATAGAATTTTCATCTTGATCGGTCTTTCATTCACAATTTGTGGTTTCGATCCCAGAAAAGGATTAGTGTCCCCAGCATTCTGCCCACAAAGATCCATCTCATCAACTTCATACTTCCAGGAAACGTCACTACAGCGATATTCAACAATTAGTATACTGTTTCACACAAAAAGACTAATTAAACCTTTTCAATTTTATTAAATGAAAACAGAATACATACTTCTCGAAATTCTCGAAAGATGCATATTTTTTTCGACTAAGATCGTCAATTTAGAAGCTAAAATGTCAGTCAACTAGCGGAGCTAACTGTAGACAGACAGCCTAAGTTTAGTATTTGTTCGCCTGTTCAACTTTTTTCTCCAGGATGCTCTACGTGCAAGCAAATTATTGAAATAAAATTGAACCATGTGTTAGTCCCGATATGACCTGGTTAAATCGAGTGGACATTAGACAAAATTTCTCTCTTTTCTTTGTTTACAGGTATGAGAATGAAGAGTTCCAGAAACAGTGTAAAGAAGAATATTTAGAAGAACGAACATTTTATCGCGCGACAGGTATCAAGAAAAAGTTGAGACGTAAAGATGCGATGTTGTAAACAAAAGTGCTGCCTTGTCTTGTGGTTTTGGACATCTAGGACTGACAGTACTCATGAGAAAATGGAATATTGAGTAATTCAGAAAAGGATGAAATTTAATTTAACAGAAAGATACTTTAAATTATGTCCGATTACTAAGAACGAATAATGTGGCAAATTGTTAAATTACAAAAGAAAGGTGTGTGAATGTTCCAATGAGGAGTGGTACCAGATGTTCTTGTATATCACTTCATTTTGCTTACTTGACATTTTGTGTATGTGGTCTAAGGGGAGACAACTTATCACTACTGATGAGAACAAGAACTGGCTGTGTGAACATCCTAATGAGAAGTGGTATCATGTGTTCCTGTATGACATATATCACTTCTTATTATTGCTGACATTGCATTTTAAGTTTGTGGTCTAAGGGGAGACAACTTGTCACAGCTAATGAGAATAATGAATATTGAGGAATTTCAAAGTCAAAAAATTTAAATATTATTTTAAAATTAAAACCACTGAAATTAAAAAAAATATAGAATTCTGTCAGGTTACTTAGCAAAAAAATAATATGGTAATGTGTTAAGGGGCATTATGGGAGTTTAAGTAAAGAGCTGACAGTTCTCGCTATAATAGTTAAAAAATAGAAAACGTAAAGAGAATATGCTGAGAATTTCAGTTAAATTGCTCCACTCTGAACCGAGATAATAGCGATTTAATTTTAGGTTAGCCTCTATCATCATTACTAAAGTCAGTCTGATGAAAAACACCATTTTGACGTTAAATCATCCCTCACAAAATGTATTCAAATCCTTTAAATATCGCAGGCAAACAAGTCTTGGTTATCCATTTTGACGTTAAATCATCCATCACAAAATGTATCCTAATCCAGTAAACATTGCAGGCTAGCGTTGACATCGAGAGTTGATTATGGTCTGGATAAGTTAAGGCCGTCGTTCGCACTTCATTTGGTGAATTTTAACAATAAAATCGTTTTTGAGGTTTTATGATTATCTGCGAGTAACACTATCTAGGAACACATACCAGTCATTTTTTTCACAAAATTCTTCTTTATTTCTACAAAATTTGATTCTGAATGATCCCACCCTTTTTTATTTTGCCCTAATTCCGCTAAAACTATTGATATAAATCTAAAAACAATAGGCATTTCATACGTGAAATACTTGGCTTCCGACCGGTAAACTGTCGCCATGTTGGATACTGTTAGAAAGCTTGGGATTTCCCCTATTGAAAGGAAATGACGTTTTTTGGGGGTGTCTTGAAACCTTTCTTCTGTATTGAGATAAAAATAGCAAGCAAGAACAAGTTTTGCATACCTAATGAGGTTGTTTCAAGATTACGTTATTTGATTGGTCGGTCACATAGGTCAATGGTGAGGTGTCCTATCAGAAGCGGGCAATCCTCTAGGTCAGGTCAATAGGCATGCGCACTAAGCTCAGGTCCCAAATCAATCCTGGTTGCTATATTGCTGAACCGTACGTCACTGTTTATCAATATTTTTGAAGATTTTCAAATAAAATGCGTTTGAAATTGTTTAGATGACTAAATAAGTATGACAGACACTCATAATAAACAAAATGAAGATGAATATTCGTCTGCTAGACCTAGTAGTGGTATGGTTGCAATACCATTACCAGGTAGGCCTGCTGTCAGTGATTATTATAGTTATGGTTGTTTTGAATAACATCTATTCCTATGCCAATGTTCGGTTGTAAATTTACACACAAGAAATAAAATAAGAAAATACTGTATATTGATAAGAAATACATTAGAAAATATATATATTAAAAGTCAGTTTTTTAATATTAAATAAATGAATTGAACAGATCGGCGTAAGTTGTTCTACTGAAATACTTCAACTTCAGTTGTTGATTTCTCAAAACAGTTTTTTTCTAGAGTTACCAATTTTAGTCATGCTATATCTCTGGAAATTATCGTCAGATTTTCTTGAAACTTGGAATATAACTTCCTATATAATAACTTTGTGCAATAGGAGAATTTGATTGAAATCTGCAAAATAGTTCCTGATATATTGTTGCCATAGCAACTGTGACACGTGAAAGAATTTTGAAGTTAACATTAAAATGTGTATAACTTGCTTTCTAATTATTATTTTGTAATGAAACTTGCCTATTGCACAAAGGAACATGTCAGTAACCTCTCTGCTTAATTTTAAAACATTCTGTTGAATAGTTTCTGAGAAACTGGATGACTAAAATTATACGCAGAAATCCAAGATGGCCGCCGTTTCCATAGCAACAGGTACCCCCAGGAAAATTTTTCGGCCGTTTTTGTAATATTCAATGGATGTGTTCTTAGATGTGTAAGAATGGTGACTTTACCTCAATTATTAAAAAAACTGAAATTTTCTACTGTCCACCCCCTTAATTAATGTCTAATTAATAATTTACATGTAGATAACATTTCATGTGTAAAGAAGGGCCTGTAATAGGCAGATTTAGCTCTTGAATAATGTATGTTTAAATAATGTCAAGTTACTACGGAAACTGAAGTGCTGAAGTAAAAGATAGGTAAATGTGGAATGATATACTTGTATGAATTACTTCTTTTGTGGTCTAAGGGGAGACAACTCATCCCCATTATCTCCCCTTTATTGATTTAAAACTGAGGCACTGAAGTACAAGAGAAATATATGTGGAATGATATCAGATGTTCTTTTGTGGTCTAAGGGGAGACAACTCATCTCTATTATCTCCCCTTTATTGATTTGAAAATTCCTTTTGTGTCTTAAAACCATCATTAATTAGTCTTGATCATTCCAGTCTGTGTTAGTCAGGACAAAATATACTGTAGCTAGATTTGTATCAAAGATCATAAGGAAAATCTTATACATCTTTTGATTGGTTGAGAGGAAAAATTGTCTTGCATTTTAAATACACAGAGTGCATTGTTAACTGGTGGATTGAGACAACATTTCACATAATTCATTGTGTGAATTGTATACACGAACAACAAGACATCCAGTTACCATATACCCATAGATTGCACTTTTCCAGACCTTAATCCTTCTTGTCAAATTGGAATTATTATGACTATCACACTGTAACCCGGGTGATTTTAGATGATCTTTATGAATTTTCAAACAAAGATTGATACTGAATGAATGTGAATAAAAATAAGGACTAAATATGTAAGATTAAATGATACCAAGAACTCACTGCAACAGATCGTTTCATTAGCTAATCCCTTACATCAACCAGAATGCGGGATGTATAACAACTCTTCCAGATCCTAGTGTAGTAAAACAAAATTTTGAACTTTAAAAAAGGAAACGAAATAGGATCTGTGTTTTAATCCGATTGAATTTGTTCTTAACCTAGTTTCTTACTGCGATTTATTGAAATATAAATAAAATAGAAATATACATAACATAGTTTATGTTGTGTGGATGTTCGACTTCATTTCTCTCTCTCTGTTTCACTTAGCAAACTATTGTTTAAATGGTTATCGAGGGTTGTGGGGTCCTGAATAAGGTCTGTCATTGAGTGGTGTGGTTTCGTTCCTATATAAGCTTGTACCTAACAAAGAGTAGGGTCGCCTGTCCAACCTTGTGGGTTTTCTACAAGTTCTCCGGTTTCTTTCCACTGTTAAAGTGACAACTGTATGCAAACGAATTATTGATAATAAAATTTGGGGGTTGGATGGCCGAATGGTTAGCACATGTATGCTGTATCATAAGACCTGTTATTGAGTCAACTGGCGTGGTTTCGAATCCCCGGTTGTACGTGACAAGGAGTAGGGTCGCCTGTCCAACCTCGTGGGTTTTCTCTGGGTCCTCCGGTTTCCTCCCATTGCTAAAGACACCTACGCGCAAGCGAATTATTGAAATAAAATTAAATCATAGGTTAGTCCTGAAATGACCTAGTTTGTGTCGAGTGGATGTTAAAAACATATTTCTCTCTCTCTGATAGTAAAATTGAACCATATGTTAGTCCTTAAATAACCTAGTTTGTGTGGAGTGGATGTTAAACCCCAGTTGTGCCATTCTTCCAAGCTGAGTTGTCTTCCCTTACAGTTCACACTATAGAGTTTGTGATTGTGTTTATATAGAATGAAGTATACTTTTCTATCATTTAATATAAAATTGATTAATGTATTATTTGTAAATAAAATTATGAAATAAATTAGTCAACTTAATAATACTATAGCAAATCTTTTAGCATACTCCTCGCAGTGTTTCGTTTGATTATACCTACACCTAATCCCACTTAACACTGCTTTAACGAAAGCAAATTTCTGTTGCAAATTATGACTGGTCAATGGTTCGATTAACAACCAATAGCTAACTGCCTTACAAAAGCATAAAACAGAGCTCCAATTTGGATCAAATATGTTTAAATACCGTTACGTCATGACTCAGGATTTTATTATGCCCAATTAACCAGTGCATAGCAGAATATTGCAGAAAAACTAATTGCTTGACAAACGAGGCTATCAAATCTAAAACAATGTAAACAATACTGTTTGGAGACTAACATACTTTCATCATTTTTAATACCTTAAATCACTGTCCAAAGTTTTAGGGAAGACCCAGATTAAACGAAGGGCTGTTTTGATTGAACAGGAAGAATAGACAAACTCCCTCAAAAGCTCAAGTATCAGAAGCCAATCCAGGAATATGATCTTTTAGAGGTATTTAGTAACTGGATAGAACATTAAACTATAGCACATACTAAGAGTATTTAGGAGGGGGGGGGGCGGCAATGAATGGTTAACGCGCGTTGTATCAGAAGGTCTGTCATTTAGTCAGGGGATCACGGTAGCTAAGTGGGTAAGACGCTGGCTCGCTAGCCTAGAGGTCGGGTGTTCGATCTCTGCAATGGCTGAGAAAGTTCATCCAGATTTTCCGGCTTGGTTCCCCCTTGTCAGTGATGCAGGATGGAGGCCCTGACAAGGACAGCTGTCTAGTCGTTATGATGGTACGAAAAAACCGAGGTCCCTTGTACACATTGGCATGCACATAAAAGATCCCTTGACAGTTGGAATTTGATATAAGTGTATGCTGTAGTGCCGCTGTCCGGGCAAAATTTCTCTCATAGCACACTGTATAGCGTATGCCCGTCTTCATTAGCCAAGTATAGGAGCAGAACAGTAGGACGTTTAACCCCATTTCATTTGGTCATTTGATACATCAATACATAATAACACATACTTATGGAAAAACAGCTACTTATTTTTTGGGGCGACCTTTCAAAGAGTATTCAGGAGGGAAGAAGGGGCGGGGATAAATGGTTAACACCTGCACATTGTATCAGAAGGTATGTCATTTAGTCAAGTCGTATGGTTTCGATTCCCGCTTGTACGTGACAAGGAGTAGGTGGCCAGTCCAACCTACGGGTACTCTGGTTTCTTTCCACTGCTAAAAACCCCTATTAGTCCTTGGGCTAGGAGGGGTAACTGTGCACCACCACCCCATGAATAAACATTTTTGGTATTTTCACATTGCATATGATCTGGCCTTTTAGAAAAATAATGTTAACAGCAAAAATTCTGGGACTCAAGTTGCCATGGCAACCGTTTTCTGACCACAACCACTTTTTTCAACAGTTCCAAAATAGTGAAATTAAAAAACCCCGTAATACCCCTTACAGTGGACCAAATTCGATATATTTTATATCAGCATATTTGTTTTTCTTCCTTTTTTTATAATGTGTGTATTTTCGTTATATGACTGTGCCGTGTATGACCTGGACAGAGGTCAAACTTAAACTTTTCTGAAAAATACCCTAAATAATACAATTTGTGCCGGTAACAATGCACCTAATAAAAAAACATCCTTTTTATGTTAGTTACTTCTGTTATTTTAGTATTCATTGATGTATTGCCTCTTCAGAAAATCAAGTTAACAGTAAAATAATAGCTTTTGTAAGCAATGTCAGCCTTCTGTTGACCACGCCCATTTTAGGTGTTTTACCCAAATCGATGGAAGTTTAACTAGATGGAAGTTAAATGCACATAACTTCTGTCATAGTGAAACAATCTTTGCATATTTGGTATCAATATGTTGCTTTTAAGTAAGTCTTTAACCTTGAAATTATTTTGTGATTTTATATTTTCATTTGTGACCTTGAGAAAGGTCAAATTCTATTTTTGGGTGAAAATTTCCATTAAATTTCATTTTTGTTTGGCCCATAACCAAGTTATGTAAAAAAGGTTTAATGTGAGGACACCACATGAAGTTTTTCATATAATCAACATGGAATTGATATTATTAGCCTGTTAAGTCAACAGTTTTCTATAGCTTTATTAAAAAAAAAAAAAATTAAAATTAAAAAAAAAAAAAAAAAAAAAAAATTAAAACTAAAAAATTTATGCTCCCCCTCTATAAAAATGGCCGCCTTTCTGAATAGCAGACAGCTTTTTCTACAGAATACAAAACAGCTCTTGTGTCGACATTAAGGTATGTATTTCTTATTTATTGTTGATATATGTAATTTATAACAACCATAGAGTCCAATATTAACAATAATTTGTATGTTGAATTGGGAAAAATACTAAAATTAAAGGGAAATTCAGGCCCAATTTTTCTTCATTTAAAGGGAGACTACTCTCACGAGCAAGGGACCAGTCGTTGTTTAATTTACTTATATAATTGAAAAAGGGATTTTTAAAATGTTTTCATAAAATTTATTTGAAAATTAACAAATGAAAGCGATAAAACATAGTTAAATAAAATTATTATTATTTAAACGATAAAATAGTTTATAGATGATATGTACTAATTTCAACAAAATTTAATTTTTACATTCCAAAGTTTTAATATTTAAGAGCAATAATATAATGAATGAGTATGTAATTCCATTTTCCATTTTTGTTTCAGGTACTGTTGTTATTCCTCTTCAATGGATCAAGAAAGGAAAAGAAAACATGACCATCAAATTTGTATTATTCATGCAAAAGATACAGTAATCCACCATGATGATTTCATCTATATCAAAAACACAAAAGATCCGGATGGGCGATTTAATTATATAAAAGACATTAAAAGGAGGAGGCTTAATCAACATATTGAATCTCCATATCGCATGTTCACAAATTCCAGAAGAATATCAAGAGTATCATGGCTATCATCGACAATGTTATGCACAATTTACTGGAAACCTAAAGCGTTTGATTGATGATACCCAAGTATCAAGTGACGCGAGATCCTCAACAAGATCTTCGGAAAAAAAAGACAGGACCCTATTCAATCCTGATTGCATTATCTGCAGAAAGGAAGGAAGAAAAAAAGTAAAACTGAAAGGGGCGTGGACTACTGAAGACACCAAAAGTTTTGAACGTGGTGGAGGAAGGACTATAATCAAAGTGGCAGAAGGACGAGGGGATTTTGACTTATTGAGAAGGATTTCTGGTGTTGATCTTTTCTCCTGTGAGGCAAAATGTCACCCAAGCTGTCAGAGGTCCTATACCGCTAAAATTCCTGAGAATTGGCGATCAAAGTATGAAAACAATGTGAAATCCCAAGAAGAATTAGAGCAAGCCCACAGGGAGAGCCTGGAAAAGGTGGTGGAATTTGTCCATAAAACTGTAATTTCAAATCAGCAAGTTTTACGCCTGAGTGACCTCCAAAGGTTATATGTTGCACATCTTTTAAACACCCCCTTTGCAAATCCAAAATACAGATCACAGAGGTTGAGAGGGAAACTTGAGAAATGCAAAGACTTACAAGGTCTAATAGGTTTTTGTACTGTTGGTAGTTTGGGGAAATCTCAACCAATGATTGTCTATAGTTTGAAAATGGAGATTAAAGATGCAATAACATCTGCATATGAGCTTGGAAATACAAACAAAGTATTTGATGTTGCAGAACATGTTCGAAGTGAAATCCTCAAGACATTCAAAGAAACGGATGAAATGCCATGGCCAATTACAGTTAATGACCTCAATCTTACATCTTCTCTTCTTCCTAAAGTCCTTGAAGATTTTCTGACTCGTGTTCTAAGTGGCGGTAGAGAACCAACTAGGAAAACAAGCCGCTTAGTCTCGTCGCTTGGCCAGGATATATGCAGAGCAGTTACCAATGGGAAATGGAAGTTACGAAAGCATGTGATATTAGGAATGACCTTGAGACATATGTTTCGCAGTGCTGATCTGATTTTCCTTATCAACCGTATGGGTCATTGTGAAAACTATTCATTCTTACTTGAATTGGAAACTGCGATCGTTGTCGCCCTTGAAAACTCATCGTGTCTATTGCCCCTTAATATAGTCCGCAATCCATCCTCTCCATTTGTTTTCCATTCAGACTGACAATTTTGATGCGTATGTAAATGACATGTTTTTTTTAGAAAATATGAAATTCTCGCTTTAAAAGCAACATATTGATACCAAATATGCAAAGATTGTTTCACTATGACAGAAGTTGTGTGCATTTAACTTCCATCTATTGGTGCGATTTGGGTAAAACACCTAAAATGGGCGTGGTCAACAGAAGGCTGACATTGCTTACAAAAGCTATTATTTTACTGTTAACTTGATTTTCTGAAGAGGCAATACATCAATGAATACTAAAATAACAGAAGTAACTAACATAAAAAGGATGTTTTTTTATTAGGTGCATTGTTACCGGCAGAAATTGTATTATTTAGGGTATTTTTCAGAAAAGTTTAAGTTTGACCTCTGTCCAGGTCATACACGGCACAGTCATATAACGAAAATACACACATTATAAAAAAAGGAAGAAAAACAAATATGCTGATATAAAATATATCGAATTTGGTCCACTGTAAGGGGTATTACGGGTTTTTTTAATTGCACTACAAGTAGATTTTGAAACTGTTGAAAAAAGTGGGCGTGGTCGGAAAACGGTTGCCATGGCAACTAGAGTCCCAGTATTTTTGCTGTTAACATTATTTTTCTGAAAGGCCAGATCATAGGCAATGTGAAAATACCAAAAATGTTTATTTATGGGGGGGGGGGGGATGCACAGTTACCCCTCCTAGCCCACGGACTATGTGCGCAAGAGAATTATTGAAATAAAATTGAACCCCATGTTAGTCCCGAAATGACCTATTATATTATATTTTCAATGCATTTGTTTTTTTCTTAATAATTTAAAGAATTTGTTTAATTTGATTTACAGAAGAAAAAAGTTAAACATTAAACATACATTATGCAAGAGCGAAATCTGCCTATTGCAGGTCTTTCTTTAGGCATGAAATCTTATCTAAATTATTAATTAGACATTAATTAACTTATCCAGATCATAACCAACTCTCGATGTCCACGCTAGCCTGCGATATTTACTGGATTATGGATCCCATTTGCTGCTCAACTTTCATTCATGATTTAATCATGAAATGGATAATCGAGACTATGTTTTTTTATCGTACCGACTTTAGTAATGATGACCGAGGCTAGGCCGAAAATTCAATCGCTAACATCTCGGTTCAGAGTGGATCAATTTGACTGAAATTTTCAGTAAATTCCCTTTACATTATCTAGTTTTTAACTATTATAGTGAGAACTGCCAGCTCTTTATTAAATCTCCCATAATGCATCTTTAATATTAGGAGCTACTTAACTTAATCCCTAAGCCCGGATTACCGATAGACGGATTTCCAAACGAAGAGGGATTCTGATTAATGATAGATTAATAATTAAGATCTTTATTTTGTTACAGAACTCCATTCAAAGTATAGAACTGAAAACCCATTGACAGACTACAATTCCAAGATGGCAGTGATGACATCATACAGTTGTACATATAAATAAACAGGTGCTCTCAGTGGTAATATAGGTTTATTTAACAGAATAAACATTATAAATATATACTGACCAAATATAAATATCTATATACCCAGACCCTTACAGCAAATGTTCAATGAGTCATCTAATTCATTTATAGATGCATTTTTCAACAGCTAAATCTGTCTAGTGAAGATCTTTCGTTTGACCTACGATTTTATATAACTCCCTGGAACTTCGGATGGTTTTGATTTTCAACAGATTTAAATATGATTGGCAGTTAATGATTTAATTTAAAAATGGATAATCAAGACTTTCTTTATTATCGTAACAACGGTAGCATTGATAATCGAGACTATAAGTCCACTCAAAAGTGAATTAATTTAACTGAAATTTTCAACATATTCCCTTTTCATGATCTTTTTTTAAACTATTATATCGAGAACTGTCAGCTCTTTATCTAAATTTTACATAATGCACTTTCAATATTCGTCAATTGACATACATATTTTGGAAGTCTGAAAACAGAATATTGCATGAAATGTTTCTCCATTCCATGCATCAATAAGTGAAACATCCAAAGCTCAGCATAGGCATGGGCCTGAGGGGCCCAGGCCCAAGGCCCCACGGTTCATGGCAAAAAGAGAAATAATTCAAATTCCAGATCTAAGTTTGATGGTAATTGATCTAGCGGCGCGAGGGTGGAGACTGAGCTATCCCTCAACCTTCTCTGTGAAGTTCCACTCAGTGATCGGTATAGGCTTTTAGCGTTGCGATGGGCAGAGACAGGGTGAGTCTGCAATCCCTCAACCTTCTCTGTAATTATTCTTGTATTACAGACCGTTAAATTGTGTGTTACGCATGCATGCAATTCAAAAGGATATGAAATAATCTTTTCATTGCTTTAAGGGGCCCCGCAATTCTGGGCTTTGGAAAAATCACTGTTGTTTTAGCACTATATAATGTTCAGTTGGTCATATAGAATTGGACAACCAAGCCTATTCTATATAGAATTCCGTTTGTCATATGAAACGTGGTTTGCATTAAAAATTTCCTATCAGATGAAAATGTCAAATATATGTCTTAGCTACATGTACGTGAAACCATAAAATCATCCAGTATTCTTTATGAGAAATTCAAGATATATTTTTCCATATCAATTCAAGAGTCTTGATGACCACGTCACCAAAACATCACAGTGTATTTGTCAGGATCCAGGGCCGCCGTATCACACACCGGGTATTCAATTATTTTCACAAGATCGAGTGTTACGATTGTTCACATTGTTTATTGACTAGACACGCTCACGTAGTATAACTATCAACAAATGAATCGTAAACGGACGATATCTCCGACCAATATTTATATGATATAGCTCCAATCATCAAGACACACGACATATATAGAGGAGGAAAGATACTGGATGTTGTGTATTCGTGTTTAGTTTGACAGACGTTCAGTGCTTGCTGACAAACTTCTCTCGTTCGATTGGCTGTCGGATCATTGGCTGGAATTCTTCGTAAAATCTGAAAAATAATCAATAAAGATACTTTAAAGAATGGAGAAATGAAAAGAAATGAAAAGAAAAGAAATAAAATGAAATGAAATGGAGTTTTAACATCCTACTAATGAAATGGAGTGTGCTATAAGGGAAATTTTGCCCGGACAGCGGTGTACACAGGACCTTAGTTTCTGGTGTCATCTGAACGACTATGTTTTCCTTACCAGGCACCAGGCCCTCTGTCCTAAAGAATGGAGAGAGAGAGAGAGAGAGATGGGGTTTAACGTCCACTCGACACAAACTAGGTCATTTCGGGACTAACATATGGTTTAATTTTATTTACATAATTCGCTAAAGCTAAAGAATGGAGAGAAAGATGATGTTATGAATGTATTGTCAACACAATACTATGATAATCTCATTTCTATGGTTATGTAAGAGAGAGAGAGAGAGAGAGAGAGAGATAAATGAAATGGGGTTTTACCTCCTACTGTCCTGCACCCGGCTAATGAAGAGGGCTAATGAAGACGGGAACATGCAAAACAGTGTGCTATAAGGGAAATGTTGCTTGTATAATAATGTTTCTGCTTAAGGAATCTCAGTCACAGATTAGCAGTAATGGATAGTCAAATATATGTCAAACAATCGCTCGAAACTAAGTTGACAGCCATGTTTATATCAACAATCGCTCGAAACTAAGTTGACAGCCATGTTTATATCAACAATCGCTCGAAACTAAGTTGACAGCCATTTTTATATCACGAATGCAATGAATCCCCATTTGACTCCTTAATCCCAGCCAGAATTTGTCTATTTTCAAGATTCCTCCATATCAAGAAATACATATCTTAAAGCTCATTCAAGTCAAAATAAAATAATGAAGAAATTTCACGTTTTTAAACACAAGATGGCTGCCTCCATAGAGACGGATTTTGAGTAGCTGTGAACTTTTCAAAGTTAGTTAAGGATTAAATGGGTTGGATCTGTATTATTTTCCACAGCACTGGGTGTCGATCCATTTTACTTTGGTGTTCCTCAGATTTGTGATGTTTTGATCAAGTGGTATGGGTATTATGGCTATCGACTGTGTCACTTCTCTGCTCGTAGAGTGGTACTGTTGTTCAGATTGTAGTCAAATTGTCAAAAGAACATTAAGTAGTGATAGTAACTCTTTAAGATGAAGTTTAAGTTCCTGTGATGTATACCTCAGTCAATGTACCTGTGATATGATGTATAACTCAGTCAATGTACCTGTGATGTGTATAACTTAGTCAAGGTACCTGTGACGTGTATAACTCAGTCAAGGTTCCTGTGATGTGTATAACTCAGTCAAGGTACCTGTGATATGTATAACTCAGTCAATGTACCTGTGATATGTATAACTCAGTCAAGGTACCTGCGATGTATAACTCAGTCAAGGTACCTGTGACGTATATAACTCAACGTACCTCTGATGTGAAATGACTCATGATTGCTTTAACTTGTTCTAAATTTGTGGATCCCATCATCATTTTAACTGCTTCACCTTTCCTGATCTTCACAACACCTTTAAATACTTTACTGTTATTATAACACCTTTCTAACGTACCTATAGCCATAACCTACAGACAGACAATATACATGTACATTATAACACCTTTCTAATGTATCTATAGCCATTACCTATAGACAGACAATATACTATATCAAAAATATGTAGACAATATATAATACTATATTATAACATGTAGACAGTATATAATACTATATTATAACATGTAGACAGTATATAATACTATAGTATAACATCTAGACAGTATATAATACTATATTATAACATGTAGACAGTATATAATACTATATTATAACATGTAGACAGTATATAATACTATATTATAACATGTAGACAGTATATAATACTATATTATAACATCTAGACAGTATATAATACTATATTATGACATCTAGACAGTATATAATACTATATTATAACATGTAGACAGTATATAATACTATATTATAACATCTAGACAGTATATAATACTATATTATGACATCTAGACAGTATATAATACTATAGTATAACATGTAGACAGTATATAATACTATATTATAACATGTAGACAGTATATAATACTATATTATAACATCTAGACAATATATAATACTATATTATAACATGTAGACAGTATATAATATTATATTATAACATGTAGACTCTAGTTTATGGCATTATGAAGTATTATATCTAAATAAATTAAAACCCATCACAAGGTCATCTAAAATAGTTCTATCGTAACGACACCACAGTAAATATAGTGGTAGCTGGAATGGAAATGCACACGGCCCGTTGCCTGGTGTATTTAATCATTTAAAAAGTTTAAAACAAGTTCCATAAATAAAGGGTATGAATAATTTATAAGAAATTTAAAAAATCAAATACTGCAAAAAAGCTGCCATTTGCACTGTTTATTTTTCGCTCTGTACTAGAGTTAAGCAGATGAAAACAAGCGTAGATGGTGTGAAATTCATTATTATAAAATTGTCTACTTCCAAACTGTGTGAGTAACTGTTGCCTACGACAGAGCGAAATGTAAAGAGTTCAAATGGCGAACATTTCGAACATTTCGAGCCATGGTGATATGGCACAGATTAAAACAACTGAGGGTAGTAGGTTCAATACACTTACCAGTGGTATGGAACAAGTTAAAACCAATGAAGGTAGTAGGTTCAATACACTTACCTGTGGTATGGCACAGAAGTTAAAAACAACTGAGGGTAATAGGTTCAATACACTTACCTGTGAGTATGGTACAGAGTAGTAGGACACTTACCTGTGGTATAGCACAGAAGTTAAAAACACTTTGATCTTTTAACCGTGACATATATTTAATACAGTCAGGTATTAACTCTAGAGCATTGGTTATCAGCTCATTTAAACACTGGACGGACTTGTCTACATTTTCTTCTTTAGCTAGATCACCCAGTTCACTGGCATATTTACCCCATACCTATAATCAACACACAAACATCAAGTTTACTTTAATTATAAATGAAATAAAATGAAAAGGGGTTTAACGTCCTACTGTTCTGCTCCGACTGGGCTAATGAAATGAAATGGGGTTTAACGTCCTACTGTTCTGCTCCGACTGGGCTAATGAAATGAAATGGGGTTTAACGTCCTACAGTTCTGCTCCGACTGGGCTAATGTAATGAAATGGGGTTTAATGTCCTACTGTTCTGCTCCAACTGGGCAAATGAATACGGGTATATGCCATAAAGTGTGTTATGAGGGAAATTTCGTCAGACTGCAGTGCTACAGCCTACTCTTGTATCTAATTCCAACTGCCAAGGGATCTTTTACATGCACATCAATGTGTGCACAGGGCCTCGGCTTTTCATCCCACCCAATTGACTAGAAAAATGTCTTTGTTAGGCCCTCCGTCATGCACCACTGACAAGGGGGAAACCACACCGGAAAATCCCGATGAACTCTCTCGGCCAACACCGGGATCGAATGCGCGACATCCAGGCTAAAGAGTCAGCATCTTACTCACTTAGCCACCGTGGCAAAGTTTATTTAGCTTAATTGAGAGGGAGCTGCAGTGGCTAAATGAGTCAAGACGCTGGCTCGCTAACCAGGAGGTCTCGGGTTCGCTCCTGGTGTTGGCCAGGCATGTTCCTCAACATTTTACGGTTCAGTTTCCCCTTGTCAGTGTCTAGTTGTTTGGCTACAAGAAAAAACTTGGATTGCACATAAAAGAACCCATGCCAGATTGAATTTGAAATAACGAGTGGGCTGTAGTGTTGCTGTCCAGTCAAAATTTCACTAATAGCACACCACATGGGAGACACCTGCCTCATTAGGTCGGTCAGTGCAGCGAAGTAGGACGAACCCCTTTTAATTGTCCCCTAAAGGCAGGACGCAATAAAAGAGGTTATTGTACTTACAGCGCGAGGCCAGAAAGCTCGACCCTCTAGTTGATCTTCCAGATAATCTCGTATTATATTGGTCTTCTGTAGAAATAATCCCATTCTATTAGACAGATACGTATCTTTACCAACTATATCATCTTCTTGTTTTGATGCTGAGAATAACTTTGATAATCCTATACCAACTAAACCAGCTACATAATGACAATACTGTAAATATAACATGATAATACAGTAAATATACATGTAACATGATAATACTGTAAATATAACATATTATACCATGACAATACTGTAAATATAACATTATACCAGGACAATACTGTCAATATAACATGATAATACTGTAAATATAACATGATAATACTGTAAATTAAATATAACAAAGACAATTTGTAGAAATTTCTACACAAAGCTATCTACTTTCCAGCTGACAGAACACACTGGGTCAGATCTAGTTACGGTCATTTTCCACAGCCCTCGGTCCCGACCAGCATATACGGCTGACTTGGAATCCATGGGTAGGATGGAGGGCCTGACAGAACACACTGGTAGGATGGAGGGCCTGACAGAACACACAGGACCTGACAGAACTTACTGGGGTAGGAGGCAGGCCTGCCAGAACACACTGGAGTAGGATGGAGGGCCTGATAGAACACACTGGAGTAGGATGGAGGGCCTGATAGAACACACTGGAGTAGGATGGAGGGCCTGACAGAACACACTGGAGTAGGATGGAGGGCCTGATAGAACACACTGGAGTAGGATGGAGAATCTGACAAGGAAATGAATGAGGTTTAACATCCTACTGTTCTGCTCCGACTGGACTAATGAAGACGGGCCTGACCAGGAACAATGTCTAGTCGCTCGAATGGGACAAAAAAAAAACTGAGGTTCTGTGTAGGTGTACACGTAAAAGAACCGTTGATAGTTGGAATTTTAATAAGAGTAGGACATCTTTAATAGTACAGTCGGTGCATTTTATTTCAATTGTAAAATAGGACAGATCCAACGAAACTCATGGACAAAATACGAGCCAAGAATTACTCACCTCATCCCACTCAGCTAAAGTTATTAAATCTCGTTCAAAAAATACAGTCATACCAGCACCCATCTGTTTACATATATCTGATATAACTTGTTGATAAACAGGTTCTAACTGACGAAACTCGTACGATATCTGTAATATAATATATATAGATATAACTTGTTGATATGGATACAAACTGCAAAAACTGTTTTCCCCCATTCTATCATTCCCCCATTCCATGATTACCCCGATTATATCATTCCTCCATTCCATGATTCCATGATTCCCCCATTCCATCATTCCTCCATTCCATGATTACCGGATTCTATCATTCCTCCATTCCATGATTACCCCATTCTATCATTCCCCCATTCCATGATTACCCGATTCTATAAATCCCCCATTCCATGATTACCCGATTCCATCATCCCCCCTTCCATGATTACCCGATTCTATCATTCCCCCATTCCATGATTACCCGATTCTTTCATTCCCTCATTCCATGATTACCCGATTCTATCATTCCCCCATTCCATGATTACCCGATTCTATCATTCCCCCATTCCATGATTACCCGATTCTATCATTCCTCCATTACATGATTACCCAACTCCATGATTTCTACATTAAACCCAACCACCCCCCTACAATTCCATTCACAATGCTTTAAGAGTTGAATTGTCTAAATATTCAATTTATCCAATTATTATAAGATAATTCAAATATCCATAATTCCCCATTCTACCAATTCCCCCATTCTATCAATTCCTCCATTGTATCAATTGCCCCCATTCTATCAATTCCTTCAATCTATCAATATTCTATCAATCCCCTCCATTCTATCAATTCCCTCCATTCTATCAATTCCCTCCATTCCATCAATTCCCCCCATTCTATCAATTCCTTCAATCTATCAATATTCTATCAATTCCTTCATTCTATCAATCCCCCGCCCCCCATTCTATCAATTCCCTCCATTCTATCAATTCCTTCATTCTATCATTCCCTCTATTCTATCAATTCCTCCATTCTATCAATTTCTCCATTCTATTAATTCCCCTACTCCATGCTTCCCCCTATTCTATACTATTACTTACTGTAGGGAAATCTTCTAACACGAGTTTATCTTTTTCTTTACTGTCCATATATTTCCAGTTTTTATCTTGTAGATTTTTATAGAATGATTTTAACATGGGTATTTTTATAGAGTTAGGAATGGTCATATCATCTTCTACAGTATCTAACGCCCTTAATACCAGATAAAATATACACGTAGCATGTCTACAAAACAAAAAATATTAAAGAGATAATGGGGTTTATAAAATTATGTTTTTAAGGTTTAAAACACAAAGCCTTAACGTAAAATCACTGCATATTTTTTAAAATGACCTGCACTATTTCCTCTAGTGCATTTTGTTGTTCATGCTGGGATGGGGTTTAACGGCCACTCAACACAATCTAGGTCATTTCAGGAATAACATATGGTTCAATTTTATTTCAATGATTCACTTGCGTGTAGGGGTCTTTAGGAGTGGGAGGAAACCGGAGGACCTGGAGAAAACCCACAAGGTTGAACAGACGACACTATTCCTTGTCTTGTAGGCCTCAATGACAGATCTTATGATACAACGAGCACTGTTTATTAAAGAGATGAAACCGAAGAATTTCAATAGGGGGGGTAGGGGCGGAGGAGATGTATTTTCACAGCTTACAAGGAGATGTTGGTGACAAGGAGAGGCTGCTCATACAAATTCTTCTACTGTATACTTGTGATCAGGGGAAAAAATAACTGTCAACTGTCAATTTGTGATTAGCAGTTTTGGTCATTTGTGGAGCAGTGACCAGTGTAAAATGAAGTAGTACCGTATAGAAAGGAAAGGTTCGCGTTCCTTTTGGAGTATCCGTCAAAGGTTTTCTTCTTATTGCCACCGGAATTTTGAGGCACTAAAAGTTGAAATTTAAGGTACTATATCTGATAAAAATGATTCACAACTTTATAGATTACCAGGGTTTTGTTCCCTGCTTGCGATATGCGAGAGTCCTTCTAATAAGGTAATGTGTTTTTATTGTGAATGAATTACCTGAGTGCGACATCATCAATGGCCTGTATTACAGCTGCGAAACTTCTACTCGTATTGGTTAGATGTACATAACATTTCTTTAATGTTTCACTCATAGTCTTCTGGAAAAATATAATATTGTTCACTGTCAAATTCACAAAATAAAAAAAAAATCGGCAATCATGTTTGATCTGACTCCCTTTTCTATTTCCATCGCTTTTACATTTAACCCCCCAAAAAAGAAATCCCCCTTTTTTTATTAACCCCCACAAAATTGTAAGGGTTAGGTATATAAGATTAAAACCTAATGGTGCCACAACAATGAAATATTGAGACACAAAAATGGGAGTCACATCAAACATGAATGCCAAAAAATCATTTATTAGAAAGAAAACAAAATCAAAAGCCTACAGACGAGAATAATAAAAGCTCAAAATAGTAATAGCTAGCTGTGTAATTGAGGTGTTCCATCACCATCTGACGTCTGTGTCATTTATTTCATCATTAAAGTAGCTAAGTCTCTAACTCAATATCATCCAAAATCTTCAACATTGAAAACACGATTTATTTGTCAAATTAAATCAACATTCATGTTGTGATCTGACCGGAAAAAGATGGGCTTTTGATATCCAATATTTAAGACAAAATAAACATTTTACATTTTACACGAATCGTGTACCATAATGCGCTTCAGCCCCAGTTGTATCAAGAGACTCGAGGGACGAGGCTAGACACATTGCACCAAATCAATCGGCGTATGTAGACTAGAATAACCATACGCTAGAAATTTGCACTCGCTTGAGACTGCTGCAGTGCTGGCTTATTTCGCCGAACACAACTGATTTGAAATTGGAGTAAAAACGGAAACTATTGAATGTAAATCAGTTTATATACATTCATATTACAGTATTATATGCGTTGCGACCCACTTTTGCCAATTTCTAGGCCCCAAATGTTAGCGATTTATCTCCTTTAATCATTCATATTGTGTCAAAGTCAAAGTCAAATCTCTTACCAGACAAAATATTCTAACTCTTCTAAAAACTAACAATTACCGTATCACATTTAGGCATCACTGCTTGACAACCTCCCATCTTAAACTTTACTAGAGCCATAACTTCATCGGGGTGTGCAAAAGATTTCACAAACTCCATTTTCTCAGCACTAGCCTAGCAGACGAATTTTTTTTCACTCGTCAAAAAAATCAGTTTGTTGTTCCGGCTTCTTTGGTCTTGTTGAAGTTAAGCCGGCAGTTTCTTTCTTTTGTTCCGCTTCTTCAATAAAAAAAACTACGATTAGCAGACTTTGGAACAGTCGTTAGTAATTAGCTGACTTTATCAAATAACTCACTGATAATAGAAATCATTCGATAATAAAGTCATGAAACCTTTTACATAAAATCACCATTAATAATCATGCCATGTGTTGTACAGACCCTTGTGATTGGCTAAATTATAACACCAGATAGATAGGCAATCCAATCAGATGTAGTCTTTTAATATGGAGATTAAAGGGGGGTAACTCTCAAATTGTGAGAATGTAAACAAAAACACGTGTTGTTGTTGTTGTGGTTTACATTTATAATAAACGGAAAATCTCCTAACTTGTATAAAATTTCTTTATACCAAGATTCAAATGAACAAACTACAATTTTCTCTGCACAAACAAAAAAAAGTTTCTCAAATTCGTCGCTAACTTTTGGGACTTTATCTCATTTCAATTTTTCGCTTGTGTGCAGGGGCTTTAATTGTAGGAAGACCCGGAGAAAACCCACAAGGTTGAACAGGCAACCCCACCCCCCTCGAAAAGATATGCCCCCCTCCCCTCCGAAAATAAATGGGGTTTGATGTCCTACTCACCTGCATCAAACGAGCTGTGCTACTCACCTGCATCAAACGAGCTAGTGTGCTACTCACCTGCATCAAACGAGCTGTGCTACTCACCTGCATCAAACGAGTTAGTTCGACTGCTACTGATCACCTGCATCAAACGGATTGATAAAGACAGGATTGCTCCATAATTAAAGATACATTATGGGAGATTAGATAAAGAGCTGACAGTTCTCACTATAATAGTTAAAAACTAGATAATGTAAAGGGAATTTGCTGCAAAATGTCATTCAAATTGATCCACATATGAACCGAGAACTAAATGATTGAAATTTCCGCCTAGCCTCGATCATCATTACTAAAGTCAGTACGATAAACAGCATAGTCAAGTCTCGATTATCATTTAATCGTTAAATCGTGAATGAAAGTTATGCAGTAAATCGGCTCATAATCCACTAAAGATAGCAGGCTAGCGATGCCATCTAGAGTTGATTATGGTCTGGATCAGTTAAACATGCATTATGCAAGAGCAAAATCGGCCTATTGTAGGTCTTTCTTTAGGCCTGAAATGTTATAAAAACTATTAATTAGACATTAATTAACCTATCCAGACCATAATCAGCTCTCGATGTCAAGGCTTGCCTGCAATATTTGTTGGATTACAGTCCGATTTGCTGCAAAACTTTCCTTCGTGATTAACGATTAACTGGATAATCAAGACTATTAGTTTTGTCTTATCGACTTCAGTAATGATGATCGAGGCTAAGCGGAACTTTCATCCGCTTGGTTCTCGGTTCATAGTGGATCAATTTGACTGAAATTTTCAGCAAGTTGCCTTTACATTATGTAGTTTTTAACTATTATAGTGAGAACTGCCAACTCGTTATCTAATCTCCCATAATGTGTCTTTAATTAATGTCTAATTAATAATTAGGATAACATTTCAGGCCCAAAGAAAGACCTTCAATAGACATATTTAGCTCTTGCATAATGTATGTTTAAGTGCGCTATTCCTTGACAAATTCCTTCATCAAATTCCAGCTGACAAGGGTTCTTTTACATGTGCTCCAGCAGTAAAGAGAACATACGACTTGGTCCCAGACAATAAAAACTGTTAAAGAGACCACTAAGTCTTGTGTATTATACAATATGACTGGCGTGGTTTCGAATCCCCGGTTGTACCTCGAGTAATAATCTAATAGTGGCTTATTGAAGGATAGTTCATTTCTACCAATAAATGGGGGCTAACATGCCAGCTAACCGTTGTCAGGGGCGGAACAGGCGGGGGGGGGGGGTCAAACCCCACCCTGCTTAGCTACATAAAACAAATTATAAAACAATACTTAATGAGAAAAGTGTTACGGTCGTGTGCTTTATTTTCTATCATCAGATGATGATATCGATGGGCATTCAAAGCGCGAAATAATGAAATAGACAGGTGTTATATCACAATTAATGCTTTGCATCAATGAATGAAATTGAATCACAATGTGATCCTATTAATTCATTATAAAATTGACATCAAACTGGGTGTTGGATTTCTCTCTTTAAAAAGCTCCGTGTGTATGTATACCCACGTAATTTAGAGACAATGATGGCATCATGCATTGTCAACTGTCAAATCTCCTTAACAGGTGCCTGGCAAACCCCCTTCTGCAAAAATTCATGGATCCGCCCCTGCCATGGTACCTGGTTTCAAAAGGCTGTTCTTACATTAGTCTCGACTATCACTACAGGCGGCGTGTAAAGCTGTTCTGGCATTAGTCGCGGCTATCACTACAGGCGGCTATAAAGCTGTTCTTACATTAGTCAGACGGGATGTAACGCTGTTCTTATATTAGTCTCGACTATCACGTCAGACGGGGTGGAACGCTGTTCTTACATTAGTCTCGACTATCACTACAGGCGGAGTGTAATGCTGTTCTTACATTAGGGTTGTAATGCGTAGATAGATATTTCAATAGATATAATATAGTGAATGGGGCACGTGTGTAATACAAAATAAGTTTACTGATCTATATGAACTTCCTCTTTCTCTTATATATATATATATATAAAACATTTATACAACAAAACGGGCGTGTCGTCAAAACGTGTTAATTACGTATACACATATCACCCTATACCTTTCTTCACATTTTTATGATACCAATTATAAGACAATTATAAGAATAATATATGAATTTAATATCAATAATTACTTGAATATCTCTTACGTCTATCAGGTTAGTATAACCATCAAGAGACAGTGGTTCGAGATAAATAAACTACAACATGTCGTGGATCGAGATAAATTAACTGAAACTACTTACCAATATGAATTATTACCATCAAGAGACAGTGGTTCGAGATAAATAAACTGAAACTAGCTACCTATATGAATTATTCAATCATAAAGCAGGTGCCCGGTAGCCGAGGTGCCTCAATTAGTAAGGACCCATGAACGATCCCGGTGTTGGACGTAAATGTTCATCGTGATTTTTCGGCGTGGTTCCTCGTTTTCAGTGGTGCAGATCAAAGGGTCTGACAAGGGACAACGTATAGTCGTTCGGAAGTAACAAAAAATTGAGGTCTCGTGTACTAAGTCGCCGCACCTAGAGTCTGAGTTTGAGTCCCATGTCGCTGATTTTAGTTTTAGTACCGAGTCGAGTCCAAGTCTGCACAAAGCCGGAGCCTCGATCAAGTCGCCAGTTCATCAAATGAGTCAACAATTCATGGCGAATAAGGCAAGTTGGAGTTATGCACCCTAAGGTCTTTCAAGTTCAAGTCCCGAGTCGTCATGACTACCGAGTCCAAGTCGAGTCTCAAGTTACAAGTCAGGTCATTGATGTTTAGATCTATTTCACAACGCCAACTTATGATGTAAACAGGGCTAGCACTAATCCCAACCCTAACCCTGGACATAGCCCTATCGCTTATCCTAACCCTAACCTACAATCTCGCCAACAATCACATACCCTAACCTTATTTACATCTCAACGACCTTGACGAAATCTGAAGGTGGCCTTCAGAAATAGATCTACTAGCAGGTCATTGATCTGACTTCAGTCGGACTCGAGTCCGAGTTCCCACCTCTGACGCGTAACCAATCGCACTACCGAAACATACTCGCGCCAAAACCACATATAAACAGTCTTTTTTCCTTCTACTATTTCGTCCTGGAATAATCTCACAGATGATGCTTAACAAAGTTCAATCATGAAACAGTTCAAAGGTTTCATGTTGGTTGTACTTAAAGTAGCCAAGTCTCTAACTCAATATCATCCAAACACGAATCATGAAAACACGAATTATTTGTCAATTCAAATCAACATTGATGTTGTGATCTTGCCGGGAAAGGGTAGGCTTATGATATCTAATATTTAAGACAAAATAAACATTTTACCATTGGTACACGAATCGTGTACCATAGTGCGTTCCTGCATCATTTGTAACAAGTGACTGTTTCTTGATTGATGACACGTATAATTTACTTACTTTTCTCGACTGATCGTACTGGTATTATACTTACTTGAATGAGAGTTCTTCTCACCTGAGATTAAGCTGAAGCTTTCCCACTTCAATTGCTTTGGTTCCCATCGATGCACTAGTTGTCAGTCTTATAGCTTTATTTTGTATTCTATCGAGTCTATCCAGCCGATTGTCGCCAGCGTTAGCAATTAGCATACGCCAAGCATCCGTAGTCGATTATCTCACGGATGCATGATCCTTATATTAACATAAGAGTGCATCGGTCTGGTCCCCATTGTATTCCTTTAATGTATGTCATCATGTTACAGGATTTGGGTGTGCAGCTAACGATGCCATCGATATGTGGCTTCCATGTCAGTCAAAGGTCATACCAAGGAACTTGGTCTCCGATTTAAATTCTAGTCTTGTGCCGTTCAGATTTAACACAATTTTCCTATCAATCTGATTAAAACACAGATCCTATTTCGTTTCGTTTTTATAGTTCAAAATTTCGTTTTACTTGTCTTTACTACACTAGGATCTGGAAGATTTGTTATCATTGACGTGTTCTGAATGGTGTGAGGGATTAGCCAATGAAACGGTCTGTTACGGCGAGTTCTTGGCGTGTTTTGCACGGAACTGTGGGTTATCCACTAGTAACATCAACGCTGATCGGTTAATCAAATGTCTGACGTCATAGGGTCAAAAGCTGCTCGTATGACCTCTGACGCGACCTATCGCTACAACCGGCCAGATCTTCATGTAGTGTAGGCCATCGAAAGTATAAAAAACGAAGCAAAATATAGATCTGTATTTTAATCAAATTATTTTCCTATTGTTATCTCTCGGATGGAACAACATTTCTACTGTTTCTCTTTCGATATTTTGAAACCCCAATCACTTGCTCATTTTGAAATTTAACGAATATTGTAACGAATGTCGTATTTTCCCAATATCTTGATGACTTCCACAAGGAGCTATCTTCAGCGAAGAGTGCCGATTCGGCATCCTGTCGACCTTAGCTTGGAAGATCGTTTATAATGATATTGACGAGAATTGGACTAATGACGGAGTCTGATGGCTTTACCTGCTGTCGTTTGATTGGTGATACATATTGTGCCCGCGAAATTTCAAATTAGCAAAGGGCTCAACTACTATCATGTCTGTACAAAGTTTCCTGAAGATATCCTGAACGGTTTTGTTTCTATGGAAACACAAAACTTATTAAATCCGAGAAATTCCAAATTAGCAAAAGGCACAAATAATAGGTTGATGTTTGTACAAAGTTTCATGAAGCTATCTTGAATGTTGTATGATATATGTTTCCATGGAAACACAAATAATATAAATCCCAGAAATTCCTAAATAGTAAAAGGCACAACTGCTGTAATAGGTTGATGGTTATACACAGTTTCATGAAGATATCTTGAATGGTTTATGAGATATGCCCCGGAAACAAAATTGTACACCAAAAAGTAAGTCAAATATCAATCTAAAAAATTCCTTATCAGTAAAAGACAAAACTACTGTAATATGTTGAAGTGTGTAAAGTTTCAAAAAGATATTTTGAACGGTTTATGAGATATGCACCGGAAACGAAATCGGGACGAACGGACGGAGCCCATTTCAATATCCCTACATAACGACCAACTTTAGAAGATTCCAGCGAGATGTCAAATATTAAAGTATGAACACCCCTTTAATGGTAAAGTGGACGATAACTCGAGCCGATTTTATCGAGATGTCAAATATCAAGTATTAGCACCCCTTTAAAAGTACTATTAACGATAACTGGAGCAGAATTTAGCGAGATGATGTCAAGTATTAAAGGTAAAATTAACGACTGATCATTTTAATGCGAGATGTTAAGTAAATCGCCCCTTTAATGGAAAAAAAAACGACTTATGTGATAAATTTGGAACTATAGGCCTAGCCAATCCGCCATCTTGTGTTTCATTTTTTAAAGGCAAGTTGTGTGGAGACGGAATTCTTTGTACATTTCTGTTGTTGTGAAGACAATTGTACAAAGAAAAAGTTCCAAACATTGGAAATAAATAGTTTGTTGACAGAGATTTCCTTGATACATTTTACTTTCTTCAGAAGAAAAAGTTGTTTTAAGAAAGGGAAAACAAGACGAAAATCAATGTAAACGATATTGAAATCTGTAAAATTGTGGACGTAAAACGAATTATAAATAAAAATATAGTTTCAATTGGCGATTATAACTTATTGAGTCAAATTATGTTAACTTTGATCGTGTTTTAGAGGAGATAAATATTGAGAGATTGTGTTAACGTTGATCGTGTTGTTGAAGTGATAAATATTGTGTTTTATTTGAGATAAAAATAATGGAGTTTATGAATATAATACACGTGTTATTATTGGCTATAATAACTGTACAAGCAAATGTTAGTATTATTTTATTTTAACTTTAAATTGACGAGATCTTTCTGATTTAAGTCAAAATTACATTATCGATATCATGTGCTGGTTTTTCTCGGATTGCGATCAGTCGTTGTTGATAATTTACGTCATTTGAGAAATGAAATGAAATGGGGTTTAGCGCCGCTCTCTAGACACAAGTTCCCCACAGAACTCTATGTCGCATATCGTCTCACACTGATCAGCAGTGAATATTCGCTAGGCCGCTACAATCAAGGATAAGGATGACATCAATGCGACTTAATGAGCCACTTTTTTCCTCCGATTAATTAAATTCTAAAACATTTTTTTTCATGTATTCGAAAAATAAATAAAGACGTTTGAAGTATTTGTAGGTAAAAATTATTTCCTATTTTAGTGTAAATGGTATTTTAAAAAAGGAGTAAAAGGCGCCATTCTGCTCGAATCGATAACGTCTTTTTATCGTCTTCATTACCCCAATCCGAGCAGCAAAGTAGGACGCTAAACCCCATTTCATGTCATTTATAATGTGTTTAGGTTTTGAAATTTTTATTTACAGTTCGAGATCAGTGTCGTACCCACATCGTTCTATATCGTCGAGACTCAGAGTACGGATATTGTTATAGCAATAATAGGCCAAGCGACAACATCTACCACAAATTCATTGAATTGTAGAATTGGTAGAACGACCATAACGACTTCCGGTGGACAGACAAGTACCAGTACATTCAGTGGTTCCCCGTTTCTTGTTGGTACCACGGATAGTTCAGGTAATTTGGGGGGTAAGCAGACGTATACCAAAGTTCAACCTAATTAACAGCTCGTTCCCTTTTATTCTCCACCTGATAAAATACAAGCTGATTAAAATACAGATCTATACTGATGTCCAAAAGAAAGTAAACACACTAAAAGTATGACTAAGTTTTCTTTAGATTAAAAACATTTGATAAAGCATTACTGAGTTTGTCTCTTGCGTCTAAACTCAACATTTCTAAGCAAAATAAAAATGTGAAACAAATTGACATTCTACCCAAATACCGTATACCATAGAAAAACGACTTTGGTTGATGCAGCACAAAATGCACAGTGTATACTTTCTTTTGGACATTAGTATATATTTAGTTTCATGTTTTTTAATACTTTTGATGGCCTACACTACATCATGATGATCTGGCAAATTGTAGTGGGAGGTCGCGTCAGGGGCCATGCGAGTGGTTTCTGAACCTTTGACATCAGACATTAGCTTAACCAATCTGCGTTGATGTTTCTGGTCGAGTATCCACAGTTCCTTGCATCGCACGCCAAGAACTCACAGCAATAGTAACACGCCGTTTCATTGGCTAACCCACCACATCAACCAGAACGCGGGTTATATAACACCACTTCCAGATCGTAGCGTAATAAAGACAAGTTGGAATTACATGTAAGAGTAGCTGGATCACAACTACCCCACAGGTACATGGGGACAGGTACATGGGGACAGGCACGCCCTTATATGGTGCACCTATGTGATTTTTTGAAAATATTTTGATGATTTTCTGGGGTTTCTTCTTAATATTTTTCAATTTTTTTAATCTGCTTTATTTTCTCCCTATTTGATGCTTAATAATATAATATTTACTATCAAACATTTTCGTATGATTCAGAACCAAATAGGAAGAAAAATAAAGAAGATTAAAATTTTTGAAAAATATGAAGAAAAAAAAAAAAAAAGAAAAACACATAGGTAAGAAGGGCTGTCCTGTCCTCATGTACCTGTGAACTACCCTGGTAAAATTTTCCTCATAGTGCAATCCATGGAGCATGTCCGTCATTATGAGCCCAGTTGATACAGAAAAATAAAATAATCAAAACCATTTCATTTTATTTCATTCTTGATCAAAAAGTATGGGGATAAATTAAAAGCGAATTTTCCACGATTGAGTCTATTAACAATTTGCTCTCTCGCTTTTTTGATGCACCGTTTTGTGCCAGATATTTCTATAGTATATAATATTGTTAACGATTAGTTGATGCAGTATTCCTCTTCAGATAGTACTACAATATTTAATGTTGAATCACTATTTCGATTCAGATTTTACCGCAGTGTCAAATGATGACACACTATTTCGTTTCAGATAATACCACAGTGTCAAATGTCGTTACACTATTTCGTTTCAAATAATACCACAGTGTCAAATGTCGATACACTATTTCGTTTCAGATATTACCATACTCTTTAATGTTGATTCAATATTTCGTTTCAGATATTACCATAATATTTAATGTTCAATCACTATTTCGTTTCGGATAATACCATAATATTTAATGTTGAATCACTATTTCGTTTCAGATAATAACATAATATTTAATGTTGATTCACTATTTCGTTTCAGATTTTACCATACTATTTAATGTTGAATCACTATTTCGTTTCAGATAATACCATAGTATTCAATGCTGATTCGCCATTTAAATTAGACGCAACTCGTGTATCGAGATATGAACTCTTCCCTACTTGTACGGATCCAGCTGATGCTACAAACACTCAGACCAGCACCGTTTCTGTTATAGTTAACGTCTTCTCCAATGCTAAACCCTCCTTTAGACGACCGTTTGGTAAGTTCTGTCCACTTTTAGACGACCGTTTGTTAAGTCCAGTTCATTTTCAAACGACCGTTTGGTAAGTCCAGTCCATTTTTAAACGGCCGTTTGATAAGTCCAGTCCCCTATTAGAAGACCGTTTAATAAGTTCAGTCCACTTTTAGACGACCTTTTGATGCGCCCGTTCCTTTTTTTAGACGACCTTTTGACATTTTCCGCACCCTTTACATTGCTTTTAGACCATCTCCTTTACGATCATTTTAAAATTCCATTCCTCCTTCAGACAACCATTTTTTGTAATGTAAATCTATTTGCAAAGTCCACTTCTACATACACGACTATTTCGTAAACCCAATCCTTATTTAAACGTTTATTTTGTGGGCCCACCCATTTTGATAGATGACTATTTAGTAAATGAATCTCTACGTTAAGCAAGTTAGTTTTTAAAGATACATTCCCGGGTACAAACTGGTTGTCCATTAGGGAAACCCTTTTTGTCCTTTATGTGCTCCAGTATTTTTCTAGTAAGATTGGATATTTCTACTTTCCATATATACCCAAATTGCCATACTTTTATTGAAAATAACCAAACGATAAATACTTTTCTGGGAACGTACCTGTAAGTCCAAACCGTCGATTCATTTAAACCGGAATCAATTTTAAAGAAGGCCCCACTCCTCGTTGTAGAAACAAAAGGAGGGACCATTAGTAAAGAGAATCAATGTAGAATCCTTTAGAAAATCAAAATATTGATATGCACCTGTATGTATATAAAATCATGGATATACCACTGATTACAGTGGCACATGAAAGTGATTTTAATATCAACATATCAACCTGTCCGACCCCTGGAGTTCTTGGAAGATGTGATTATGTAATCTTAACTTGTTGTTTAAACTTTCTTTGTCTGATTAGCATGTATCGAATGTTAAACCTGATATGATACATGATACATTAGCCAGATGCCTAATAAGATCCTTTGTTTGAAAGGGTTTATAAACCCAGATAACAAACGAATCGAGGGTGAGGTCCGGCCAGGACACGAGAGTCGGAGGCTAGGCGAGGGCGTCTAGAAATTAACTCCAGGCCACGCAGGTCTGGAGTTAAGACCGGACAACGGCCATGTAAAGTAAGTTAGTTGGGAGTTGGCACACTCGTGCCTAGCCAAGCTAGGCCATGGCTCCCTCAGCACAAGCTAATTACGGAGTCTTAAGTTTTGTACATAATATGTTAGAAGAAGAAAAAAAGTATTATAAGATGTTAAACTAGTCTTGTCATCTGAACATGATAGAAAGCAATACTGTCACACAGTGGATCAGTGAGTAAGTCGTTGGTTTGCTGACCTGGAGGTCCCGGGTTCGATTCCTGTGTTGGCCGAGAAAATTCACAGGGATTTCCCTGCGTGTTGTCAGTGGTGCAGGTCAGGGGGCCTGGCAAGGGGCAATGTATAGTCTTTCGGATGGGACGAAAAACCGAGGTCCCGTGTACACATTGGCGTGCACGTAAAAGATCCCTTGGCAGTTGGAATTTGATATAAGAGTAGGTCATAGCACCGTTGTCGGGGCAAAATTTCGCTCATGGCGTATACCCGTCTTCAATAGCCCAATCGATGCACAGCAATAGGGCGTTAAACCCCATTTCATCAGATTTCATTTCATCACTGATTGCAAAACTACTTCTTAGTGAACCTAAAGTAGGCCTTACATTTCCATTTGGCCTGGGCCCTATATCATCTGCCCACAAACATCCACCCCACCTGCGCACCCCTGATCTAATTCAAAACCCCATCATACCCCACTGACATCTTTAAATCTAAACAAACTATTTATAATCGGACAAGGGGACATATTATTTATGTAAATTAAAGGAGCTAAGTCGCTAATATTTGGGACCTAGAAATTTACACAAATGGGTCGCAACTCATATAATAATGTAATATGAATGTATATAAATTGATTTACATTCAATCGTTTCTGTTTTTACTATAATTTCTAATCAGTTAGGTTCGGCGAAATACGCCAGTATTCTCAATCGAATTTCAATCTCTAGCTTCTGGTTATTCCAGTCTACGCTGTTTGACATAACTTGTGGAATTTGCCAAGCCTCGTTTTTCGAGTCCCTTATTACAAATAGCGCCGAAACGCATTATGGTACACGATTCGTGTACCAATTGTAAAATTTTATTTTGTCTTAAATATTGGATATCAGAAGGCCATCTTTTCCTGGTAAGATCACAACATCAATGTTGATTTAAACCGACAAATAAATTGTGTTTTCAATGTCAAAGATTTTGGATGATAATGAGTTAGAGACTTGGCTACTTGAAAACAAAACATTTTAGATACGGTGACAGTGAATGTGGCTTCAAACTCGGCTGCAGTGGTTGGTGCACGTGTTTATAACGCTACAGCTAATGTCATAAATGACCAGGCTACAGACGTCCTAGCTTTCAGTGTGAGAAATATCAACCCCAATGTGGATTATTTTACTCTAAATACGGGTGAGTATTTCTTTCTTTCAATTTCAGGTGGGCTTAGGTTACAGAGGCTAGACGTTCGGATTGTACGAAAAACCAAGTTACTGTGTTCAACTTGTCGAATTTTATCTCATATGCCCACTTGCCCAGTCCCCATTAATTGGGCATTAGGACGGTAAACCCTATTCAATGAAGGATTAATGAACCAATGCCCGACGTCAATCAGTATGGGAGATGCTAATTGTAACCGGTTGAGGAGGTTTGGGAATTTCCGGAGTCGACAATAGCCGCTTTATTTAAATGAATATTTTCGGGAATACTAACCCTGGCCCTTTTTAGAAGACTGAAATTAGATCCGATAAACCTTATACACCTCTTTAAAGGGTTAGGGTTAGTATTCCCCAAAATACTCATTTATATAAAGCGGCCATTGTGAAATTCTCGAACCTCTCCAACCGGTCTAAAATAACATTTCCCAGTCACTATGACGTATTATACACTTGACGTCAACCAATTAGATTATGTCGTCGCTCTTATTTCGTAATAGTGACGTCATTTTCTCCGGCAATCTAAGTTTATGTTTTCTTATTAAAATATAACTTTTCTTTTAGAATTAAAAACATGTTAGAAATGTTAAAACACTCCAACTGCTATTTTAATGACACAAATCTCGTAATGTTGTCAAGGGGGCTCGGCTATTGTTATATTAATATTTTAAACTTATGACATTGCTAGAAGACTTTATGCTCCGAAATTTCAGTCAAATTAAATCTAGGAGAGAGAGAGAAAGAGAGAGTGAGAGAGAGATATGGGTTTAACGTCCACTCGACACAAACCAGGCCATTGCTGGACTAACATATGGTTTAATTTTATTTCAATAATTCGCTTGCACGTAGGTGTCTTTAGCAGAGGAAGGAAACCGGAGGACCCGAAGAAAACCCACGAGGTTGGACAGGCGACCCCACTCCTTGTCACGTACAACCGTGGAATCAAAACCACGCCAGTTGACTCAATTACAGACTTTATGATACAGCGCACACACGCGAAACGCCAGCTCTTTATCTAATCTTACATACAGTATCTTTAATATATATATATATTGTGTAATATTTGATTGTATTTTTAGCAAGTGGTATTTTGACCAATAAGGTTGATTTGAGAACAGCGACACAGAGCCCAATAGAATTAACTATTGACGTCACAGATGGTTTTAATACTGCAGACAGATCATTGACCCTTACAGTCACGTTGACAAGTAAATAACTTATTATAAATAATGATAAACCTGTTTAGAGTTATCTACCCATGGCAATAAGTATATAACGACAACGACAACAAGAAATCCTGCATCCCTGGCTAGATCTGACTTCTGACTTCATTATATCCACGTCAGAAAAGGGGTAACATCGGAGCGAGTGACGTCGGGGGCTGACGTATTAGTGCAGGTTATACACTCTACGTATCCTTCTATAATATGCGATCTTGGCCTTCCCCTAGGTTCATTTATTGTCCCTCGCCTTTCGAATAAAGTAAGGGACTATTAAAATAGGTTCGACAGTCTCTCTGTCATTCTGAACATCTGAGACACGCTACCTGCGGAGAAGTATCTCAGACACAGTCAATAGGCATGATATCCATATCACGTGATCTACACATCACAGGTCATGATATTGACGTCAATGGGTCATGAGGTCAACAACACGTTACATTTTAAACAGAAGGTTTATCTTCACCATTGTGTCCATTGCACCCATAAAGACTATATAATTCGTACAGTCCCAACATGTTCTCTCTTTTTCCAATGATTTTTCACAAAAATAACATCTACAACTCATAGAATTGACGTTGTCTTCAATGACAGCATCTGCAGCCATCTTGGCACTATTTTGTGCGTCGGTCGTGTTTATTTCAGATATACACAATCAATTCTGTTGATGTTTTTAGCGTTGAGACTGACTAAGAGTTAATTTATTTCAGTTCTAAAACAAATATTTTATACTTTAACGCAAATTTAGAAAATAGCCAAATTCTGGCTAGGATTACTGAGCAAAATGGCCATTCACTGTATACGTGCGAAAAAAAAAGCTGGCCACCAATTAATTTTCGTACGTTAGTTACGTACGTCTGTCTGTCACACTTTTTGGGCCAGATAGCTCTCCTTCTAATTGAGCTAGAATGTTCACACTTGTTGTAGGTATTTATTAGGGCAATGTCTTGATGGAGTTCGAAGTTGAGCATTTTCTGCTTAGGGTAAGCAGAGATAAGCAATTTGTTTGGTTGATGCTTTGGGACACAATAACTTTAGTTGTAATTAAGTGAGAGTGATGAAACTTGGTGTGTAGTTTCGATTACATCAATACCTTGACCAAGTCCGATAAGGAGCATTTTCCTCTCGGGGTAAGCAGAGCGATAAGCAATTAGATTGGTTGAGACTTTGGAACACAATAACTCTCCTTCTAATTGAGGTATAATGTTCAAATTTGGTGAAGGCGTTCATTAAGTGAATGCATTGATGGAGTTCGATGATGAACATTGCCTGCTTACTATAAGTAGGAATAAGCAATCTGATTGGTTGATGCTTTTTGTTACGATAACTTTGGTTATAATAAAGTGAGAGCGATGAAACTTGGTATATAGATTCATTATATCATTACACTGACTAAGTTCAATGGTGAGATTTTTCTGCTTAGGCTAGGGAGCGTTAAGCAATTTGATTGGTCAAGACTTTGGAACATAACAACTCTGGTTTTGATTGAGGTAGAAATGGCGCTAAATGAAAATTATTAATGATGTATAAAACAAATTATATAAAAAAACAAAACTGGTTTGTGTGTTTGCTGAAGGAAACCAAAAAATTGAACTGATTTATTGTTATAATACATACCCCGCTAAACCCCATTGCGTTTCATTTCCTTACTAAATATATTTATTATAATTTTATTTTTTTAGATATGAACCAACGACCAGATATACTCGGTTTACCAGTTACGATAAATAGAGACGAGAATACCCAGACGTTAAGTATTGTTGATCTCATTGTAAACGACGAGGGTGTCCCTACCAGCCTAATACCTGTCTGTACGGTCCAGCCCACAGGTGGAAATGAGGTGTTTGATTTAGGTTTGTAACCTGTCTATTCGGTCCAGCTCACCAGCACGAAGGGGTAGTTCGGTTTAGGTGCATGTGCTATGATGGAAATTTTGCCCGGACAGTTGCACTACGGCCTACTCTTATATCGAATTTCAACTGCCAAGGGATCTTTTACGCGCATGCCAATGTGTACACGAGACCTCGGTTTTTCATCCCATCCGAACGACTATACGTTGTGCCTTGCCAGGCCCTCCGTCCTGCATCCCTCACAATCTGGAAAATCCTGATGAACTTTCTCGACCAATGCAGGGATCGAACACGCGACCACGTCTTACTCAGTGAGCCACCGTGGCTCCCATGTGAAGTGATGGAAAATGCCGACAAACACCGGGATAGATCCTGGTGGGTGAGGCAGTGCCTACTTCCTGAGCCACCGCGGCCCGGATAGATATTGTAATAATCAGTTGGTGTATTTTGTTTTTTTTTTACAGTAAATCGACCCATATCACTAAGGTCTAGAGGTAATCAGTTTGGAAGTACGTTTTTAGATTTTGAGACGACATCACGTTATACTGTATCGTGTTCTGTATCAGACGGCTTCCTGCAATCTCAGAACGAGGTTCTTATATTTAATGTGAATAATGTGAACGAGGCTCCGGTGTTTAGCGAGAATCTGATGTACTGTAAAATGGACGAATCACAGGTAACCATAATTTATTGAGAGAGACAGAGATAACATTACCGTTCATTTATCTCTGGTAAAACTTGTCAGTCATTAACCAGCGTGAAATCAGTTGCCAAGCTCCACCCCCAGTGGCTACTGATTGGCAGAATTTATTAGAATGAAATGCTGCCGATTTCTTGACAATTAGACATCGGTTTGTTGCATGAGCTACAAATCAATGATCCCTGGAACATTTTCCATATTTTGACATCTGATGATTTACCGGGAACTATTTTTAGCGCACAATGTGAGTAATTCGGCTAAATACGTGAAATTTATGAAGAATTGTGAGTTTGAACTGCCATCTAGGATCTTCATGGAGCGACCGACGGAAGGATACATCGCGTGACATTCAAAATGGCCGGCGAGTTTTACCAGAGATAAACTGGGATCAAGCTTGATATAAATTGTCTAGGCGTTGTTCAAGAACAAAGTTTGGTATTGTCGATGGTAGCGTCTGCGAGCCGGCGTGGTTTCCCCTTGTCAGTGATGCAGGATGGAGGGCCTGACAAGGACAGCTGTCTAGTCGTTCGGATGGGACGAAAAACCGAGGTCCTGTGTACACATTGGCGTGCACGTAAAAGATCCCTTGGCAGTTAGAATTCGATATAAGAGTAGGCCGTAGCGCCGCTGCCCGGGCAAAATTTCCCTCATAGCACACTGTATGGCGTATGCCCGTCTTCATTAGCCCAGGTTAGGAGCAGAACAGTAGGACGTTAAACCCCATTTCATTTCATATCATTTCAGCGTCTGCGAGGTTAGCAATGTTGCATAGACCTTTGGATAATGCGAAAAACAAGATCCACTTGTATCCTCGTACAAGCTATCTTGACGGTTAGATGACGACAGCGAGAATGCAGAATCTTTTCCGTAGTAGGCCTAAATCATGATATACACTGGACACGAGTCTATGAAATACAATGACAGGGGACTTCCGACATGGGTATATTATATTTTGACACCTTCATAAGCCTTTCTGGCACGCACTTTAGTCTTAAATATCCGTCATCATCGCCGACTTCCATCTTATAAATCGGATCCTGATAATTGGTCGACAATCGTGTCTACAGTAATGACATGTTTTTATTTTTACAGGCAGGAGTGTCGGCGTGTAACCTTAGTTTTATTATTAGAGATCCAGAAGGCAACAGATTTATAACTCGACTGTCTCAAGATGAAAACAGCAACCGTTTCGCTCTGACGTCAAACTCTAATAATGACCGCTTGACGTTTAACGTAGATTATGACGTAGATCAAGGTCGCATGCCAGAACGGGTAAGTTATAGTACCTGAAAATAGGTAACAATCTTTCCTAGAGAGAGAGAGAGATGGGGAGAGAGAGAGAGAGCATATGGTTCAATTTATTTTTTAATAAATCGCTTGTGCGTAGGGGCCTTTAGCAGTGGGAGGAAAGCGGAGGACCTGGAAAAAAATCATGGGATTGGACAGGCGACCCTATTCACGTACAAGCAAGGAATCGAAACCACGCCAGTTGACTCAATGACAGACCTCCTGATTCAACGTGGACGCTTTAACCATTGGGCCGCCCCCCCCCCCCCCTTCGCCAAATAAAAAACCCCAACTTCTTTTTATATAGTTTACATAGTACAGTAGCGTTTGCTTGTTCGCTAGTTTAAATAGTAGAGTTTGGCTATAATGACGATGTTGTATAACTTTATATATTGTAGGTAACGTCAGTGTATATAGTACAATACAGTTGGGCTATAACGATGTTGTATATAACGTTATATATTGTAGGTAACGTTATTTGTAAATGCTATAGACGAGGGTGGTGCTATATCTACAGCCACTGTATCTGTTGTTGTAAGAGATGTAAATGATAATATACCGGAGTTTAATATAATAAATACCGCTGTAGACGTCACGTACCAGACCAGTACAGGTAATGAATGTATATATAGCATGTTGACGTCATTTACCAGGTAATATATCTATATATAGGATGTTGACGTCACTTACCAGGTAATAGCTTGTTGACGTCAGTTACCACGTAATATAGCTATTTATAGCATGTTGTCGTCACTTAAAATACAGATGTGACGTCATCCTTTGATGTTGGAGTACCATTATCGCAGTTATGTTTACTCTGTGCCATTAATTCAAATAATGGTAAGGGCAGGGCAATGTGCCAAGCGTGCATTATTTATACTAGTTGCAGTGTTGGACGCGCGTGACGCATTACATTGAAATACACATGCTGGATAGTGTCTGTATTTTAAGTTGTTTAATGGTCTCGTGCAAGACATTGCGTAATAAATAAATTAATTAATGTCCTGCACTTGCCATGTATATATCTATATATAGCACATATATATATATATAGTATGTTCTCATCACTTGCCAGATTATATACATGTATATAGCACGTTGACGTCACTTACCATATATCTATATAGCATGTTGACGTCACTTACCATGTAATACATCTATATATAGCATTTGGACGTCAATAACCATGTAATAGATCTATATATATATATATATATAACATGTGACAATAGCAGAGATTATACCAATATAGAAATTAATCCGGTCCTGTAGTAGGTCACGTGGATATACCCAGTAATAAAACTGATATAAGGAGTATTGTTATAACAAGTTCGTATAACTGCGTGGTTTATATCGTGTTTCTTATTTCTCCGCCAGGTTTGTTGGGTTCTATTAAAGCTACAGATGACGATGCTGGTACAAATGGTGAAATAGACTATACATTAGTACAAGTTGTTCCGGCTGATGCAATCAATTTTGTTTCCGTCCTTGGTAAGTTGAAATATAGACAACACGTGACAAACACGTGATCACCATACTTGATTCGAATTTCGTAACTCGTCCAGACGCTTAAGTTGACCTGGTTTAAAAACCCGGCGATCGTTAAACCAGTTTAAATTTTGCGTCTGAATGCAAAAAAAATGTAGCAATTAAACCACGTAAAAATGTCGGCTTTGGGCACACGCAGTAATTTATATCTGGCAAAAAGACGACAGACTGGAAACTCTTGTCCGATCAATAAGTCTTTTTATAAATCAAAGGCAAAGACAGTTAAAAGGAAGTAACTCTTCCAAGCTTAACTAAGGTTCAGACCACAATTAACTACTTTTGTAACTAGACTTATCACTATATAACACAGGTGGTCGATTGGTTTAACACGTGCCCGTCACACGTAGATCATAAAATCTGCCATTGAGTCAAGTCTCCTAGTTTGTGTCCAGTGGAGTGGATGTTAAATTTGTCCTTGCCTCCTCCCTCTCTCTCTCTCTCTCTCTCGTGGACGTTAAACCCCAAACCCCATCTCTCTCTCTCTCTCTCTCTCTCTCTCTCTCTCTGTGTGTGACCATCTCTGTGTATGTCTTTGTCTGTCTCTCTCTGTATCTCTTTCTGTCTGTCGGTCTCAGTGTCTGTCTCCGCTTCCACTCAAGGACGTTAAACCCCAGCTCTCTCTCTCTCTCTCTCTCTCTCCATCTTTATTTTATTATCTATTATACAGGTAATGGAGATATACTATACATACGGCAATACCCAGAAAGTCTGGCTGGTTCCAGTGTTCACCTGTCTGTAGAAGCCAAGGATAGGGGATCTCCGGCTCGTTCTTCAATCGGTTCCGTAGTCATTACGCTAGACGCTACAGCTATCAGTCAGACCACGACTCCGGAGCGGGGATTTTTCGAAAAAGCGGAGAATGTAGCTACATTTAGTATCTTGATGATTCTACTGTTACTGGCGTTCTTAATTTTTCTCTACTTCCTGTTCCGGTGGTGTATTACTGGAAGTTGTTGTGGACCACCTCCGCCGAGACGTGTTAAGCCGTCATCAAGGCGACCGGAAGACTTGTAAGTCATATTTTTGTTAAGCACTCACTCGAAACAACCCGGTCTAAGTATTGCTGGTTTGAATGACAATAAAATCTATTCTCACGTCTAAAATACCTATAGGAAATATTTAAAGATACATTATGGGAGATTCGATAACGAGTTGGCAGTTCTCACTATAATCGTTAATAACTACATAACGTAAAGGCAATTTGCTGAAAATTTCATTCAAATTGATCCACTATGAACCGAAAACTAAGTGGTTGAAATTTCCACCTAGCCTTGATCATCATTACTAAAGTCAGTACGATAAACAGCATAGTCTCGATTATCCATTTAATCGTTAAATCGTGAAGGAAAGTTATGCAGTAAATCGGCTCATAATCCACTAAAGATCGCAGGTTAGCGATGCCATCAAGAGTTGATTATGGTCTTGATAAGTTAATTAATGTGTAATTAATAATTTAGATAACATTTCAGGCCTAAAGAGAGACCTACAATAGGCAGATTTAGCTCTGGCATAATGTATGTTTAAACTTCGTGGTGTAAGTCATTTAAACTTTAAAATGACTTATTCTAAGGTAATCATCCAAGGAATGAATTGTTTTGTTTTGCTAGACAGAAACAGTTTTGGACAGTCTGGATACAATACGTTTTGTAAGTCAGGAGACAGTAATTTTTGTAAAGTCTGCAGACAATAAGGTTTGGGTAATAAATTATTATTTTTTGTATTTTTCAGTGATATGCCATCATTAACAGCCAGGTGATTTCTAGCATACAGGTAAGTAATTACATTACATGTATTAACTTTATATCTATGGCGACCTTTGGTCTGCCTAACTGATATCCTTGGCGTTCTTTTTATACGCCCACATTTTCATGTGGACGTATATTGCCGTCGCCCCTGTTGTTTGTGGACACTCTACAGGTTACAATTCTTATCCGGTTTTGACGAAACTTGAAATATAGGTTTATCTCCAAAAGATCTCGGTTGCTTTGGATATTGGCATGTATCGGATCGAAACTTCATGGATTGTGGCCCCTGATTGTACGAAAAACTTTTTTTAGCTTGTGGACCCAAAAGAGGTCACAATTTTTATCCGATTTTATTGAAACTTGAAATGTAAGTTTATAACCCAAAGATCTCGGTTCCTTTCGATATTCGCTCATATCTGAAGATGGATTGTAACTTCCTGAATTATGGCCCCTGATTGTACGAAAAATCACGTTTTTAGCTTGTGAACCCTATAGAGGTCATAATTTTTATCCATTTAAAAAAAACATTTTAGTATATCATCTTTACACCATAAGGATGGTTGAGGTCGAATTTTGTGAAAATCGGCCAAAACTGACAGACAAAATGGCCGTCACTCGTTCTTAAAAAGCGTAAAAATATGGTATACAGGGCTTGCCACGAGCAAATTGGAGGCGAGTAGATGACTACTCACGCAAATATAGACTTGCGCGAGTGAGGCGAGTATATGTATTTACTCACGCAGAATGATGTGTGAGTAGCCATTTAAATTTCATGAGCCTAATGGCAATGCTCTTGTCACTTCGGTGGAAGCGGACGTTGAATAAAGCTGTTTCACACACAATGACAATGCATACTCTTTTATTTCCTTGGCAAAAAAAAATATCTGTAAATCGTCTTCCCATGACAAGAACGTTGCAAGAGAAACTGGGCTTCCCTTTGCCATCGTTGGCGTGCTGAGGGGATTCAGGTAAAGCTTAGAAAGGTAAAAGAACAGGCAAAACAATTTGCAGAAAAGATGCGGGATCGAAAGAATTGCTATTAATAGAAACGACAACATCCGCTCAATGTTTGATTATCCAGACACGGCAAAGGACATCCGCTTAAAAACCGCCTGGCAGTACGCGTCTCAAAGTATTTTTAGTAACAACAGTTGGCACTGGAAAGACACGCCGCGTGCGCAATAGTGCATCGATATGAAGGCATACAAATTGTTTACGGCTTTTTATATTACGATATTCAATTATTTCTGATTAAATTATTTTTTATATTTGCGCGAGTACTTAATCACTCACGTAAATTTGGTTTTACGCGAGCGTAGCGTGCGCGTGAGTAATTACTCGCGTCTCGTGGCAAGCCCTGGTATATCAGGCCACAATTTTCTTCTGATTTTGACGAAACTTGAAATGTAAGTTTATAACCCAAAGATCTCGGTTCCTTTCAATATTCGGGCATATCGGACTGTAACTCCTTGAATTATGGCCCCTGATTGTACGAAAAATCACATTTTTAGCATGTGGACCCTATAGCCGTCATAATTTTTATGCGATTTAAACAAACGTTTGAATATATCACCTTTACACGCTAAGGATGGTTGAGTTCGCATTTCGTAAAAATAGGACCAAAACTGACAGACAAAATGGCGGCCCCTCGTACTCAAATAGCATAAAGAGGTGACAATTTTCTTCTGATTTTGATGAAACTTGAAATGTAAGTTGATAACCCAAAGATCTTGGTTCCTTTCAATATTTGCGCATATCGGATCGTAACGTCCTGAATTATGGCCCCTGATTGTACGAAAAACCGCTTTTTGTTTAGCTTGTTCTCTATCCATCTCTTGCAAAATGTGGGCGTATCCTGCCTGGCATCCGCTTGTTCTTTTAATGGACGAATAAATTTCTTATTAATCGTTTCCGTTTTTACTCTAATTTCAAATCAGTTATTTTCGGCGAAATACGTCAAAAGTCTCAATCGAATGGCAATCTCTAGCGTCTGGTTTTTCCAGTCTACACCAATAGTATTTATTCCGCATGCTCTCCAGATAAGAATATGTCGTCAGCGTTTTACATGACTCGTGGAATATGTCTAGCTTCGTTCTTCGAGTCCCTTGTTACAAATGGCGCTAAAACGCATTATGGTACACGATTCGTCTATCAATGGTAAAATGTTTTTTTTGTTTTAAATATTAGATATCAGAAGCCTATCTTTTCCCGGTATGATTACAACATCAATATTGATTTAAATTGACAAATAATTCGTGTTTCAATGTCGAAGATTTTGGATGATATTTAAAGTGAAAACGTGTTTTTCTTTATTTACTTAAAATTTCTTTATTTACTAATTTATTCACTTAGTATTTCTTTATTTAGTTACTTAAACATACATTATGCAAGAGCTAAATCTGATTATTGCAAGTCTTAATTTAGGCTTCAGATGTTATAGAAATTATAAATTAGATCTTTATTTAAACAACAAGCCCAAAATCAACTCTGTAGACCTACGGATGGCTCGGCTACAGCTTGGATTTAAATAGGATTTCACTGATTGATTAAATCAAAAATGGCGCCCCATGCGGAGATTATTAACCGTTATGTTGACGTCATCAGTTAGATCGAGTCTAAATGATAGAATGTACGAAGCGAGGCCGCTGTTTAGCGATGCCGCATGTCAGTCAATTTGATTGAAAGTTTGATATATACGGCCTTGATATTATGTTCAGTTGTGGTTAAAATGAGAGTTTGGATGTTGGTATTATACGCTCTTTTGTCACTTGCGTTTACGGAAAAATTATGGAAATTGATAAACATCGCAGCTAACATCACCCCAGTTGAATTGCAGCCCCATTGGATCACTGTAGTGTTTCCTATTTGTCTGCTTAGGGAGTCACGTAGTCACCTTACAGTACAAGAGTACACGCAGGCTAACAAGAAGTCGGCTATAATTATGCCTCATTGATTTGGTCCATTCCTTTCAAACTTTCGCTTCTCATCTATATAATAAAAGTCTTATTTTTAATTTGTAGTAAAAATAAATGTGATACGAATTGAACTGCAACCCCGTCTCAAGCCATTGAAAACGTTACTTGATAATCGAGATTATGTAGGTGGAGTTAACGCCTGTCAATCAAACGATCGACCAAGGTGAAGATATATTTGACTACCATTTCTAGTCAAATATTACAACGATGATAACTTTGTTCAGAATAAAGTAATTTGACTGAAATTTTCAATATATTCTTCTTCCATCGTCTACTTTTGAACTGTTATAGCAAGAATGGCCAACTCTCTATAAAAATCTCCCATAATGTATCTTTAATTAGTAATTAATTTAATTAGTTAGTATTTCTTTATTTACTTGTTTATCCACTTAGTATTTCTTTATTTAATTAGTTAGTATTTCTTTCTTTACTTACTTAATTAGTTTTTCTTTCTTTACTTACTTAATTAGTTTTTCTTTCTTTACTGATTTAGTATATCGTTTTTACTTATATTTAGTTAGTATTTCTTTTTAAAATTATTTATTCACTGAGTATTTCTTTATTTACTTACTTGGAATTTATTTATTTACTTACTTAGTATTTCTTCTTCTTTTTTACTTAGTATTTCTTTCTTTATTTACTTAGTATTTCTTTATTTACTAATTTATTTACTTAGTATTTCTTTACTTACTTAGTATTTCTTTATTTACTTACTTAGTATTTCTTTATTTACTTACTTAGTATTTCTTTATTTACTAATTTATTTACTTATTATTTCTTTACTTACTTAGTATTTCTTTATTTACTTACTTAGTATTTCTTTATTTACTTACTTAGTATTTCTTTATTTATTTACTTAGTGTTTCTTTATTTACTAATTTACTTACTTAGTATTTCTTTATTTATTTACTTACTTACTTAGTATTTCTTTATTTACTTACTTAGTATTTCTTTATTTATTTACTTAGTATGTCTTTATTTACTAATTTACTTACTTAGTATTTCTTTATTTATTTACTTAGTATATCGTTTTTTTACTTACTTAATATTTCTTTTTTACTTAATTAGTATTTCTTTCTATACTTATTTACTTAGTATTTCTTCATTTACTTAGTTATCTACTGAGTATTTTATTCATTATTTACTTATTTATTTACTTAATATTGCTTCACTTATTTATTTACTTACTATTTCTTTCTTTATTTACTTACTATTTCTTTATTTACTAATTTGAGTTAAATCATCAGGTCTATCATTGAGTCAAGTGGCGCTGTTTCGATTTCCCGCTTGTACGTACCAATGTTGAAGGAGACCTCTACGCGCTAGCGAACTATTGAAATTACATTGAACCATATGCTCTCTCTCTCTCTCTCTCTCTCTCTCTGTGTTTATTATTTCTTTAATTATATGTATTTATATATTTGTCTTTATATAATTACAGGAGATCACTATGCCCATGGTAGACTGTATTAATGATAATATACAACGAGTTTATAACTGTATATACTATTTATTACTATTAATTAAGAGATATATTGGGTATATAGCGTCAATGTGGGGTTTAAGCCGTTAACGTGTTCAAATTATTAAATTTAGCGGTAAATGTGGGACTTTGGCCTTAATCGATATATACTTACACTATCTATATATAGTCTCTAATACCAAAAACGCCCCACTTGACACTGCCCAGTTTGCATAATATTTAATAATTTGAATAGGTTAACAGTTTAAGGCCCACATTGATGCCATATGCCCAAAAAGACACTGATATGATACTATATAGGTTGTCTGTCCTTTGATAACAAAGGGTTTAGTGCCTATATAACATGCCCAGAATGCAACTTTTGCAGACATTCTTTGTCGGATTTCACAAGGCGAATTGGGCCTGCGCCACAGGCGAATAATGCTTCGTCGGCGACCTCCACTCCCACGGATGTGGCAACAAATTAACCAGCATGACTCCACGGATGTTTTAGGCCATCAAATTTAAGCTCTTAGCATCATGCTAGAATTTAATAATTTGAACAGGTTAACGACTTAAACCCCACATATGCCCAACAGAGTTTTAAAGTCACTGATATGGATCACCCGTCCTTTGATTACATAGATTTGAAACTTTAATGCCCATATAACATGTCCAGTCGAAGCGGTTTCTGGTTTCTTCCTAATACAAAAGACTCCTATAAGCGAGAGGATTATTGAAATAAAATTGCACCATGTTAGTCCTGAAATGACCTAATTGGTGTCAGATTGGACATTAAACCCTATTTCTCTCTCTCAACCCCGGTTGTACGTGACAAGGAGTAGGGTCGCCTGTCCAACCTCGTGGGTTTTCTCTGGGTCCTCCGGTTTCCTCTCACTGCTAAAGACCCCTACGCGCAAGCGAATTATTGAAGTAAAATTAAATCATATGTTAGTCCCGAAATGACCTAGTTTGTGTCGAGTAGACATTAAACCCCATCTCCCTCTCTTTCCCCCCCTCTCTCTCTCTCTCTCTCTCTCTCTCTCACACACATACATATACACTGCAAATGCAATTTCGGATACATGCAAATAGGGAGTCAATTTATAGACAATTGTATTTACATTATTTGCGAACAATTGCTTTCAAGTTGCCAGAGGTTGTGTCTGTATGAAATTATTCTTGCATATTTTATATGTGCGTATAACAAAAAAACAGTTCTTGTTTGCAAAAGGTTCTTTATTTGCTGATACATTATGTAAGATTTAGAAAAAGAGATAATGCAAAATGAATATATTGAACATTTCATTCAAATGAAATTAGCCCTTGAAGGTTTGAAAAGATGTGTGCCCTGGTTGTTTGACGCGGAGCCTCACTTCTCCATTTTTATACGTCCACATTCATAATGTGAACGTATTATGCCGTCGCCCCTGTCTGTGTGTGTGTGTGTGTGTATGTATGTATGTGTGTGTGTGTGTGTGTGTGTGTGTGTGTGTGTGTGTGTCTGTGGTTCGCCTACAGGGCGCAATTCTTCATGGATTTTCTTCAAACTTGGTATACTTATTCCTTATACCCCAAGGAAGATCCCTATTGTTTTTGGTGCATGCCCGACCCCCCGGGGCAGAGCCACGCCCATTTCTAGTATTTGTTTGTTTGTCGTCTACAGGCCACATTTCTTAACTAATAATCTTGAAACTTTGCATACACATTCTTTGTACCCTAAGGAACATCCCTATCGTTTGGGGTGCATGCCCAACCCCCAGGGGCAGAGCCACGCCCATTTTCTTTTCGTGTGTCTTTGTGTCGCCTACAGGGCGCAATTCTTACTGGATTTTCTTCAAACTTGGTATACTTATTCCTTATACCCCAAGGAAGATCCCTATTGTTTTTGGTGCATGCCCGACCCCCAGGGGCAGAGCCACGCCCATTTCTAGTATTTGTTTGTTTGTCGTCTACAGGCCACATTTCTTAACTTATAATCTTGCATACACATTCTTTGTACCCTAAGGAACATCCCTATCGTTTGGGGTACATGCCCAACCCCCAGGGGCAGAGCCACGCCCATTTCCCATTTTCTTTTCGTGTGTCTTTGTGTCGCCTACAGGGCGCAATTCTTACTGGATTTTCTTCAAACTTGGTATACTTATTCCTTATACCCCAAGGAAGATCCCTATTGTTTTTGGTGCATGCCCGACCCCCAGGGGCAGAGCCACGCCCATTTTTGTATTTGTTTGTCGTCTACAGGCCATATTTCTTAACATATCATCTTGAAACTATGCATACTTATTCCTTATATTTATTTATTTGTTTGTCATCTACAGACCGCATTTCTTAACGTATCATCTTGAAACTATGCATACTTATTCTTTGTACCCTAAGGAACATCCCTATCGTTTGGGGTGCATGCCCGACCCTCAGGGGCAGAGCCACGCCCATTTTCTTTTCTTTTTATGTCTGTGTGTCGCCTATAGGCCACAATTCTTAATCAATCGTCTTGAAATTTTTTCATATGAATTGCTTTATTTTTTTACCCCCCAGGGGCAGAGCCACGCCCATTTTCTTTTCTTTTTATGTCTGTGTGTCACCTACAGGCCACAATTCTTAATCAATCGTCTTGAAAAATTTTCATATGAATTGCTTATACCTAACGATGATCCCTATTGTTTTTGGTGCATGCCCAACCGCCAGGGGCATAGCCACGCCCATCCCTTATATTTATTTATTTGTTTGTCATCTACAGATCGCATTTCTTATCGTATCACCTTGAAACTTAGCATACATATTCCTTCTATCCTAAGGAACATCCCTATTATTTGTGGTGAATACCCAACCCCCAGGGGCAGAGCTACGCCCATTTTCTTATTTTATGTCTGTGTGTCACTTGCAGACCGCATTTCTTAATCGATCATCTTGAAAACTTTTTTATACTTATTCCTTATAGCCTAAGGCTACTTTTTTATACTTATTCCTTAATCCTAAGGCTGACCTCTATTATTATTTTTGGTGCATGCTCGACCCCTTGGGACAGAGCCACGCCTAATGTTTGTGTGTCTTGTGTTTTGCCTACAGGCCGCAATTCTTAACAGATCCTACCTATTCGAAACGTCATGCTTTTAGAATAAAGACATCGATTGATTTAAAATATAAATTTAATGTGAATGAAATGTTAAACTGATAGCAGTCCTACAACCCAGTTTTATTTCACAGACCCTCAGTGCAAACTGGACCATATCAAACAAAACAGGAATGTGGACGTATATTGCTGCGTTAGCGATGCTCTTGTTAAATTAAATCATTAATCTATACGTAAAATCTGATCCATCTGATGGCATCAAGACCTGGCCCCAAGCATTCTCAGACTTAAGTTGAGAATTACTCAAAATTGTTCTCCTTATTTTAACTAAAATATAGACCTTTATAAAACTTTTGTTGTCTTAATGTATCAAATACCTCAAAAAGAAACTATGTGCAAAGTTTTGTGTTTCTGGATCAAAGATATTTCTCATGAACAGTGATTGAAAGTTGAGTAAATTCTCAACTTAAGCCTGAGAATGCTTTGTGAACTAGGGGCCTGATTATGGTCTTGTCATGTTAACAAATTCTTACATAATACTTGTTTAAATGACCTTAAAATAATTGAAGCATTCCTTTCAATATATTATGCATTCTTGTTCTCAGCATTGCCACAGTCCTGTTTGGGAAAAAGGGTAGATTTTTCTCAATAATTACTCCAGGGACCATACGCTTTTGTTTGATGTAGGTATGAAAATGTTTCCTAAATAAATCCACTTCCTTCGTGGACCATCTCTTTCTCCTGATTTTTAGCTTGACATCACAAACCTGCACAAAAAAGATTTTATAACATTAGACCGACAGATTTACCTACAAGATTTTTTTCTAGTGCTTTCAAAATCTTACACATGACTGCTACATGACCCAATACAAAATTGGCCAATAAACAAGATTTTCTAATATTATGATGTCCATGAATAGATAATATTTGTGCCTTTATTAAAGATACATTATGGGAGATTAGATAACGAGTTGGCAGTTCTCGCTATAATAGTTAAAAACTAGATAATGTGAAGGCAATTTGCTGAAAATTTCAGTCAAATTGATCCACTATGAACCGAAAAATAAGCGATCGAAAGTTCCGCATAGCCTCGGTCATCATTACTAAAGTCGGTACGACAAAAATCATAGTCTCGATTATCCATTTAATCGTCAAATCGAGAAGGAAAGTTATGCAGCAAATCGGATCATAATCCAACAAATATCGCAGGCTAGCGTTGACATCGAGAGTTGATTATGGTCTTGATACCTTAATTAATGTCTGATTAATAGTTTATATAACATTTCAGGCCTAAAGACAGACCTACAATAGACAGATTTAGCTCTTGCATAATGTATTTTTAACTAACTCCATGAAAAGGTGAAAGGCTGCCAATCTGTCAATTTAGGTACCATGGTGCTCAACACTACGGAACTACGCCACTACTTATTATTTTATAAAAGAGAACTGCACAATAAATAAATTGATTAGACATCTGACCTAAAAAAAATGTGCAATATACATAAAAGAAAAACGGCAACTAACCATCGTCAGATTCAGGATCACTAAAAATGAAATGAAATGAAATGGGGTTTAACGTCCTACTGTTCTGCGCCGAACTGGGCTAATGAAGACGGGCATACGCCATACAGTGTGCTATGAGGGAAATTTTGCCCAGACAGCGGCAAATGAGTCGACTGGCGTAGTTTCGATTCCCCTGTTGTACGTGACAAGGAGTAGGGTAGCTTGTCCAGCCTCGTGGGTTTTCTCCGGGTCCCCCGGTTTCCTCCAACTGCTAAAGACCCCTACGCGCAAGTGAATTATTGAAATAAAATTGAACCATGTGTTAGTCCCGAAATGACCTAGTTTGTGTCGAGTGGACGTTAAACCCAATCTCTCTCTCTCTCTCTGATCGCGACAGTCATTACGGTTAATGGGAGACAACTGAAATAAACTGAACCACTGCATTAATTATGTGACATGTATTTTAATAGAAACTAAAGATAAAATCCAAATTTTATTAAATACTTCAATTTTGATTGGCTAAGCACTAAAATCAACCTAATATTATTCAATCAAATTACTAAAATTTGGATTTTATCTTAGTTAAAATTTCGTTAAACAGGCCCTAGGCTTTCCCGATATTGCAGAACACTCGGTACACCGGGAAAAAATTCATTGCACTTATTGTGAACATCGCTTTGGAGAAAAATTAAAAATATGGATAATCCGAAATAAAAGTTGCATATATATTTATAAACTGTCAATACATATCGGATTCGGGTAACAATGTATTTAAATTGGAATTTAAGTTTTATTGGGAATGAAATGAAACGAAATCTGGTTTGGATGATACTTAACAAATACTGAATGACACCTATATACTTTTAAAGATAACAATGCACACCGAATGAATTACGCTTCGATGACGTATATGGCGTCACGTGATTAGGTGTGTTTCTCTTAAACATAAATGCGGAAGGTAATAATTTGGTAGAAGATTGGTTGCTTGAGGTTTTAATTAGGAATTAAACTGTTTCAGCTAATTAACACCGTGAGTATAAAGAGAGTATATTATAGTTATCCACTAGTTATCACAGTGATTGTTAGTGTAGGCCTTTTAGACAGTGGATTAATACTGATCAATCTGAAACAGAAAGTAGTGTAACGTTTCCTTGAAGGGATAACCACGTTTGGGGTATGGGGAGCTTGGTATCTCTGCCACCAGTGATCAATTCCTGGCTGATCACGAGCCACCGGTAAACGGCAGGGGCGGATCTAGGAATTTTAAACGGGGGGGGGGCGCAAAATGCGGGCGCGGGCACTGACCGCGGAGACGGGGCAGGCCGCTGAGAGGGGGATGGAGAGGGGGGCCCAAGAAAATTAACCGTCATTTCCTTGCATCTGTAGCCGTTCCAACAGCTATTTGGCTGATATTTTCCTCTAAGTAAACGTTCGGAAATCGTTGAAAAAGAGCCTTAAAGTCGAGCAAAAAAGCAAGTTGAACATGCGACTCAAAAATTGTCAAGGCGAGCGAGGCATTATGATGGGAAAAAAGACGAATCTATTCCCTAGCCACTTCACTATTTAAGCCTTGTAACATATACTGTTCTGTCCACACATGAAAGAATGCTACATCAATTTGCACTCATGTGCGTCGGTGATGGGTATGAGTGTATATACCGCCGATTCCACAAGATGCTATCATTGATGTCGGTCTATAGTCATTCTATATAGGATTAGGGCAACGTCAGCTAAACAAGAATTCGTTTGAAAGTGGAAGCATTAATTAGACCAGACTGGTCGATGGTTTGAGTCATTTGGGATCCCTGCAACGGGTTGGGAACGGATATATTTGGGTCTGAGAAAAGACATTTATAGTAGTAAAAAAGGGCACTGTCAAAAATTAGGCGCGCGCCCCCCTTGGATCCGCCTCTGAACGGAACTTCGGAAGGTTGTGTAACGACCTAAAAAGTGGTCAGTAACGGTGCTTTGCTAAAATTAAGATAAGCTTCACCGTAGGAATAAGACAGACTCGTTCAGTTTTCAAATCTTTATGTAACAAAAACTTTCAATATATATATATATATATCAGTATTTACAGCTTCAATGTGTTTATTTCTGTTAACTGTCCTTTTTCGGGTGAACATCGTTCACCGTACTCTAAAAGTGTCTTTACTTTTTGGGCGAATAGCATTCGCCGTACTGGTTCTTGAATCTGCAAGTGTCTTTACTTTTTCTGGCGGACAGCATTCGCCGTACTTATTCTTGAATCTGCAACTTGTCTTTTTCGGACAATCCTAGATTGCCGTACTCTCTGAAACAACGAGTAAAAACCTCTTTCGTGATAGGAGGTTCTATGACATCGGAACGTAGCTTGCCAATGTCAGTGATTTGATCGCTGTTTATTGGCCGCAGTCCCAATGGCTAGCCTACCGTGCAAATACCAGCCAGCATAATGTATCTATAAGAGACATTTATTCCTTCTGGCTGTTCACAAATATTGCATTTAAAAATTCAAATCATAAGAACATAAACACGACTAATAAACAGTATCATATTGATTATAACAGTATAATGTATATATTGGTTACACTATATATGACAAAACATCGATCTTCTATTTCTATGTAAATATTGTATCACCTCACTGGTTTGCACGAATAAAATTAATAGGCAGACCTTTTGTGCTCCTGAACGCTGTCAACCCCACGGATGTGGCAACAAATTAACCAGCATGACTCCACGGATGTTTTAGGCCATCAAATTTAAGCTCTTAGCATCATGCTAGAATTTAATAATTTGAACAGGTTAACGACTTAAACCCCACATATGCCCAAAAGAGTTTTAAAGTTACTGATATGGATCACCCGTCCTTTGATTACATAGATTTGAAACTTTAATGCCCATATAACATGTCCAGTCGAAGCGGTTTCTGGTTTCTTCCTAATACAAAAGACTCCTATAAGCGAGAGGATTATTGAAATAAAATTGCACCATGTTAGTCCTGAAATGACCTAATTGGTGTCAGATTGGACATTAAACCCTATTTCTCTCTCTCAACCCCGGTTGTACGTGACAAGGAGAAGGATCGCCTGTCCAACCTCGTGGGTTTTCTCTGGGTCCTCCGGTTTCCTCTCACTGCTAAAGACCCCTACGCGCAAGCGAATTATTGAAGTAAAATTAAATCATATGTTAGTCCCGAAATGACCTAGTTTGTGTCGAGTAGACATTAAACCCCATCTCCCTCTCTTTCCCCCCCCCCCTCTCCCTCTCCCTCTCTCTCTCTCACACACATACATATACACTGCAAATGCAATTTCGGATACATGCAAATAGGGAGTCAACTTATAGACAATTGTATTTAAATTATTTGCGAACAATTGCTTTCAAGTTGCCAGAGGTTGTGTCTGTATGAAATTATTCTTGCATATTTTATATGTGCGTATAACAAAAAGGTTCTTTATTTGCTGATACATTATGTAAGATTTAGAAAAAGAGATAATGCAAAATGAATATATTGAACATTTCATTCAAATGAAATTAGCCCTTGAAGGTTTGAAAAGATGTGTGCCCTGGTTGTTTGACGCGGAGCCTCACTTCTCCATTTTTAAATTAAATCATTAATCTATACGTAAAATCTGATCCATCTGATGGCGTCAAGACCTGGCCCCTAGTTCACAAAGTTCACAAAGCATTCTCAGACTTATGTTGAGAATAACTCAGAATTGTTCTCCTTATTTTAACTAAAATATAGACCTTTATAAAACTTTTGTTGTCTTAACGTATCAAATACCTAAAAAAGAAACTATGTGCAAAGTTTTGTGTTTCTGGATCAAAGATATTTCTCATAAACAGTGATTGAAAGTTGAGTAAATTCTCAACTTAAGCCTGAGAATGCTTTGTGAACTAGGGGCCTGATTATGGTCTTGTCATGTTAACAAATTCTTACATAATACTTGTTTAAATGACCTTAAAATAATTGAAGCATTCCTTTCAATATATTATGCATTCTTGTTCTCAGCATTGCCACGGTCCTGTTTGGGAAAAAGGGTAGATTTTTCTCAATAATTACTCCAGGGACCATACGCTTTTGTTTGATGTAGGTATGAAAATGTTTCCTACACTGAAAAAAAAACTTGTGTTGAAACAACACAAACTTGTGTTGTTTTCAACACAAGTAAGGTGTCTCTATTTAACAACACAAACTTGTGTTGAAACAACACAAAACTTGTGTTAAATGTTGAAACAACACAAAACTTGTGTTAAAATTTATCAAACAACACAAACTTGTGTTGAAACTTGTGTGAAAATCTACACAATACTTGTGTTGAAATTTTTGAAACTTGTGTTGAAATTTTTGAAACTTGTGTTGAAATTTCTGAAACTTGTGTTAAAATTTCTGAAACTTGTGTGGTTTCATACAAACTTGTGTATAACCATCCACAAAAACTTGTGTTGTGTTTTTCCCCAATTTATATACAGTATAGCAACCTTTTTATGCAGGACCCATCTCTTTGCTCTGTTAGACCTGTACAGTTTGATAAAAGAAGGAAACAAAATTTGTTTTTGTTTTTGTAAGATCATTATTTATTCATAAAATCATAGGAAAAAGTAAATTAATACATCAAAACTAAATAGATATTTGAAATGTTAACAGAAAAACAGAGAATTCTAATACTAATTATATTGTGTTATATATAATGACCCACACACACACATACACACACACACCCCACTTTACCCATCACAAAATATAACATAGCTATTTAAATTGTTCTTAACCCCACACACTTTACCTATCGCAAAATATAAAATAGCTATATAAATTATTCTTTACCCCAAAACAAGAACTGAGAATATAAAGATATGTACACAGTATCCCTACCCCATACTCCAAAATATATAATTCAAATAATATCTAAATTTAATAACATCCAAACCAAGCACTAAGATTAATTATGCACTAAATTGAAACAATTTCAAAAACTGAAAAGTGCTACAAAATCACACTACAAGTGATTTGTGAGACATATAGAAATAACTAATATACACAGAAAACTAACAAAAGAAAAATGCACTATTTTGCAGAATCACTCTAAGAACACAGAAAAGTAGGATACTAAACCGTATTTCATTTCATAAGCAAGGGAAAGTCACCTTTATGTAGGTCAAGGTTTTTTGTAATTCTGGGTGTATTTGATCTACATTTGGTTTCTAGTAATGCCTATTAAATACTTTATGATTTCTGACCAAATTCTAAGTGATTTATATGCCACTTTACTTGCTATATTATACATACATTTCTGAAGAGAATTAAAATCTAATTGTGTTTTGGAAGAAAATTTAACATTAATAACAAAAAATAAATATTTAAAAATTGGGTCAAATGCATTCTTTCCCAGAAGTATAAAATAAATTGATGCTTGGGTTTTCTTGTTGTTATCATACAGCAAATACTCTTTCAATGGTGTTCCAGCCTAAAAAATAAAAAGTAGGAGATAAGAATACTTTCTATGGTTCACAACGTTTAAATAAACAATTTATTTTGCCACATCGAGACCGAGTCTCTATTTAGTTTTAACTTTGCGTAACGCTTATTGTGTCTTGTCCAGTTACAGACCCAGGCAGATTATTATGCTCAAATCAAATGAGTTAGAAGTCAGAAAAAAGTCTTGAGATTTGGGACTGAAGTCTCATAATAGGTCAACTATTCACCCTTTTATACATGTATTGTCTGCAAATCCAGATTCCCTACTACATCATGGCAGCACATATTTACTTGGCAATGTCTAATTATTTTTGGACCCATTCTTATTTTATTTCCATTGACAATAAATTGGATATTACCCTTTAAAATCTACTGAAATCTATTTGAAAGTAAAATACTGTCCATCAGATATGACTGTCAAAATTGTAATCAGCGCGCATGTTTTTTTAGGCTAAAAGTCTAACCATAAAACTTAGTGTCCATACATAATAAATATTTTATTCCATTAATCAATTCCATTCCGCCATTGGTTTGTCTTAAACTCGTCATTTGTGTTCATGGGCATCAGGGTCGAGATGGCAACGTTATATGTTTTATTCGTCTAATTTACTATAAAACATCATTCGGTTTGCCTCACGGGTTAACGGCATATTAATAGCTTTATTCACTGAGATGGTTCCTTTACTTATAGTTTATTTTTCGAATTGCTTTTTGTATTTATTTAAATGGAAATATTTAGCACCTTCTTGTTAAACCGTTGAAAGATTTAAAGTTTGGATTAATGTTAAGAGAGTGTGGGTCAAAGATGCCGCTGGCAGAGTGTGTATAGGGTGTTAAAGTTTAAAAGTTATTCCCTACAAGGTGGTTCTACGGTTCTTAACATAGAATTCAGCTGTGAAATAACACAGTTTCTTTCATTATGTGTACAACAATAAAACTAGTTCAATTGCAAATTGTCTAAACCACGGTGATGTGATGTATGCATCTAAATGTTTCGACGACCCACCAATCAGTAGTTGCATGATGATTAAATTTATCGGACATGGAATGTGGAAATGCTTTGGAACTTTCAACTGTAACACGTTGCAATAATTACTCAATATAAGCCAAAAGGATCCGCCTTGTTCATTTATAGTCCGGCCCTGCCTTCAGTATTAAAATATAAAATTGAACACAAAGTATATTTAGTAATCCGTATTGTAGTAATGGCAATCACGGCTTGTGTTTTTTTGTTTTGTTTTTTGTTATTTGTTTTTTTTGCAAAATATAAAATAATTACGATGTCGTTTAACACTCACAATAACATATTTGGTTACCGGCCATTCAGCCATTCAGGTCGTACATGTGTCAAGTATACAGTCATATATACAAACGCCTAACTATAGAAGCCTACCATTCTTAATTTCTACTTTTCGCCCTCCAAAACACGAAAGTCGAAAAGTAGCAGTTACGACAAAATGTGAGGCGACAGCAACGCTATACAAGCCAAAATCGACTCGAAAATAGGAAATCAAGAAATAATACACTGCGATAATAGCGCCCCTCGTTTTTTTTCCTAATTTCTTATTTTCGACTTGCATTTTGGCTTGTATACCGTCTTGTTGACTTTCGACTTAGTCATATTTTTGTATTTATTGATGTCAGTAAGATGTTACTATGGAGAACGTAAATTTCAGATTATACATTCCAGACTTCGTAATTGTAAAAGTGCTCTAAACTTCCATAGATTTTTAATGCATATTTCACATAACCCGACATGCAGTTGTGGTCATACTCAAGAAGACAGCGACCATTATTTTCTGCACTGCCCAAATTATTCGTTTCAGCGTATCTCAACATTAAATACCCTCCCATTTAAATCCATAAATACAAAAGCGTTCCTATATGGCGATACCAACGAAAGTAACCCGTTCAACAAAGTGAGTTTTAGTAAAGTTCACAAGTATTTAAAACTAAACAAGCGCTTTGAATAGATAAGGTAATTGTCAGGCGACGATGATTGGTGTTAAATAGTGATGATGATGATGACCATGAAGATGATTTATTTATATATTTATTTATATACTAGAAGAATGCCCGGCTTCGCTCGGGGGTCATAACTCCGAAACCGAAAGTGGTAGACTAACGCCACCTGACCTATGTTACTCCCCGGTCCGAGCTACCCCTATACCCCAAATTTCAGACTCGGAAATGACAACGTGAATGATGGATCAGTCGAACGACAGAGTGAATGACAGGAGTTTTCCAGTCGAATAATAAAGATAATGGCAACTCTGGTCATAGCATATCTGTTTATAATATATTTCATATAAATGTTTATACACGTATTTGAAAAATACATTTAGGTCTACGTGTAATGTTGAATGTATAAATTCGGAAATGTTTTGATCTCTTGAACTGTATTATTTAAAATACACGATTAACGTATCAAATTGTAAATAGTGAATCAAGCCAAGACATGTATTAAATGTTTTATTGAATTGGAATAAAAACTGAAAACAGATTAACACCCTGTGTGAGATATTTCATTCAAATATTGTGAAAGGGTTGGTAATAAAATTAAAATTGTCATTGTGTCATTTTAATAACATTGAATCGTCCTATTCTGTTACGTAGTCGTCTCAACATATTGTTGTCATGGGTTACTTCTGCTAAACAACTCAATAGAAACGAGTAAAGTATTATAAACGAAATTATGTCTAAAGAGTTCTTCATGACATGTATTGACTGTAAGACACAAAGCGTACAGGATCTAAGTGTGATGTTAAAGGTCAACACGCAAATATTGAAATTGGGTATGTTCGTGGATTGACTTATAGAATGTTGTTAATATTTCCATTTAAATAAATACAAAAAGCAATTCGAAAAATAAACTATAAGTAAAGGAACCATCTCAGTGAATAAAGCTATTAATATGCCGTTAACCCGTGAGGCAAACCGAATGATGTTTTATAGTAAATTAGACGAATAAGACATATAACGTTGCCATCTCGACCCTGATGCCCATGAACACAAATGACGAGTTTAAGACAAACCAATTGCGGAATGGAATTGATTAATGCAATATATATTTTATTATGTATTGACAATACTTTTCTGGTTAGATTTTAGCCTAAACACGACATGTGTGTTGGTGACAATTTTGGCAGTCATATCTGAATGACTCAAAAACTGTTTATATTTCTTTAACTTTTGGTATACCTAAATTCGGGCTATTATTTATGGTAGAAAGATATAATAAAATGACCTAAAGCTTTAAAACATATTTTTAAATATGTTGAGGCACCCTAAATTGAATTTGAAGCACCAGGGATAAATAAATAAAAATAGCTATAATGCATGATTTTATTGTAACTAGTGAACTGATAAATATTGTACAATTTATCTAAAGAGTACATTTATGAAAACGTGGTACTTTTCTGATATCTAGTTAAATTAACACTTACCCAGATTTTGGCATAAGCATGACTTAAAATGATCACGGCTAAAATACTTCCGTGCGAATCAAGAATTCTTTATGTAAGAATTGAGCTTTATAAGACCGTAAATGCACCACACATTATGTCTCCATAAGATGGTAGCTATAATCTTTCAATCCAATCCCCTAATTAAGTATACCCCCACCCAATCATAAAAAAATAATAACATAGCAAAACGGTGTTTAATTCTGATCATCTAAATTATCAAATGATATTCGCCGAAGTAGTAACTGAGAAGGGCGTGTTTTAAGATATACATAATGTATCTTACTATTTTTCGCTTATATAATTTGATTTTCAAATACAAACCATTAATGATTATCTTAGCATTAAAACAATCAACCATTTGTGGTTATATTGAAATCTGTAAAAGACGCATTCTTTTTGAATATATTTTTAAAAAATAATAAATGGAAAAAAACATATTATTAACGCTTTTTCAACAAGCAATTGTTATACTCTTAGTGATTTGTAGAGCGTCAAATCACAATGTTATTGTACTGTTTTAAATTGTAGATTTTATTCATTCATGTAAAACATTTATTACAATTTTATAATAAAATGTATAAAACACTGAGTTCGAGATTCAAATCACAAATCCATCCAAGCTAGGATACTGCAAATCCGAATATTTTTGTTTATAAAATATTTACTTTCCATTCAATAAATATTCCAGTCATCTAGTTTTGGATTTGGGGAAATTCATTCTCCTTTTCCCATATATACAGATTGCCGTATTATTTAATAATCAAACCAAACAGCATGTAATCAAAGAACGCTTGTATCCGCCATATGTAATATTGTCACGTGACATTGTTATGTTTTGTTTCGCTCGGGAAGCGTTTATTATACATAAAAGAACTCCAGTGTAGTAAGCCATAACTATGAACAATATCATGTCCCAAATAAATAATCTAATTTGTAGATCTGCAATTGGTCACATGATGGTCCGAACATTATTTGTATGGCTCTATTTGTTGACAGCAAATACCGCTAATAATTATCTTGGATAAAATACCTCGTTTAGTAAACGAGGCAATTTTACCCAGCCTCGTTCTGAACAAAATACCTCGTTCCAAAAAACAGGGCAATTTAAAAAAAAAACACGTTTTGGAACTCCAGAGAAACGAGGTATTTTTTTTACCTCGTTACAGCGAGGCAAAATCGGGGCAAAAATTTTGACACGTTTTTGCCTCGTTTGGACAAATGCCGAACGAGGCATTCTGAGGTTTATAGTGATACACCACTACGGGTTCTTCGTCGCAGAAGACACTAACGTCGGCATCGTCTGAGATGGAGGACTCCATAACCGGAACTGGCACATCGTATCGGGTTTCGGCTGTAAACGATTCTTCTACTTCCATAGGTTCAGTTGTTGGGACCTCCATAACTTCTTCTTGTTGTTCGTCCATATCTTCCGTCTGCTTATTAGATTTAAAGTTGTTTTTTTAAACATAAATTAGATTACAATTCAACTAACACAAAAGTGTAAAAAGATTTTTTTCTAGTCTGTGCCCGCGTTTATGTCTACTCTTGACAAAATCGTTATAATATAAAAAAAATCATGAAACAAGAATCAAAATGGCCGCCAATCGGGTCTCCAACGCCAATCCAACCTCCCAAGATATAATTTCAAAACAGATTCTTACCTGCTGGTTCAAGTCGAACCGTTTCTGCTTTAATCATAATGTGATTCTGTAATGTAAGTATTTGAACAACATCGTAGCGCCGAACAACTAATGTTAATTAAGCATGATTTCAGAAAAATTGAACAGATTTGATAATAACATGCCGAATTTTTTTTCCTGACCGCGCCATATTATAAACATGAACTTCCGGTTTAAATTGTTGGGGGTTTTTTTTTAAGGAAACGAAATACTAATATTATACAGAGAAACAATATCGATGCTAAATTACATACATGGTATTATTTTTTATATATAAATATTCACAAACCTGCGGTCTTGTATTCTATGTGACCATTAGCTTACATTTGTCAAACATATCACTGCTCCAAAATCATTTCAGCACGTTGTTAAATGTTAAATTAATTGTGTGAAATCACTTCATTTAATGTCCGCTTCCACCGAGATGATATCGCAGACAAAATGTAGTCTATAGTACGTTGATTTTATCAACCAATCACAGTCAATAACAGTTTTACTTATTTTCTTGTCAACGCATTTGGAGTCAATTGTTAAAATCACACCGGGCATGAGCGCTCAACAGGCCTTTGATCTACCAGTTTATTGGGCCCAACTTTATTTTAACTACAGACATCTTAACACCAATTAGCATTCAAGTCTGTCTGGCTATATTGTCTGAGTAAAAAATACCTTTCTCTTACTTGTGGACCCCCGGATTAAGACTTTGTATGGAGTTCAAATTTAAAAAAAAAAATATTTGTTGACGGTACACATTACTTGTGTTAATTATATGGAAAAAACACAAGATTTGTGTTAATGCATTAAAAAGAACACAAGTTTGTGTTAATGCAATGCAAAACAACACATAACTTGTGTAGAATAATTTTCACACAAGTACTTGTGTTGAGATCCAACACAAGTTTTTTTTCAGTGAAAATAAATCCACTTCCTTGGTGGACCATCCCTTTTTCCTGATTTTTAGCTTGACATCACAAACCTGCACAAAAAAGATTTTATAACATTAGACCGACATATTTACCTACAAGATTTACCTAAGGTAGAGGCTTTTATGGGACTTTAACCCAAAATTAAGCAGTTTTATTCTCCAAAATATTATCGGGATTGGCCCTTTAAACTTTAAAATTGAAAATCGTGTTCATTTTCCATAATTAGTTTGTTCTATCTACCTCTAAGAACATTATTAATGGCGAATCATATAATGCATCGAGACAAGCAGTTAAAAATGTTTTTACTTAAAGATACATTAATAGTTAAAAACTAGATAATGTAAAGGGAATTTACTGAAAATTTCAGTCAAATTGATCCACTATGAACCGAGAAATAAGCGATCGAAAGTTCCGCATAGCCTCGGTCATCATTACTAAAGTCGGTACGACAAAAATCATAGTCTCGATTATCCATTTAATCGTCAAATCGAGAAGGAAAGTTATGCAGCAAATCGGATCATAATCCAACAAATATCGCAGGCTAGCGTTGACATCGAGAGTTGATTATGGTCTTGATACCTTAATTAATGTCTGATTAATAGTTTATATAACATTTCAGGCCTAAAGACAGACCTACAATAGACAGATTTAGCTCTTGCATAATGTATTTTTAACTAACTCCATGAAAAGGTGAAAGGCTGCCAATCTGTCAATTTAGGTACCATGGTGCTCAACACTACGGAACTACGCCACTACTTATTATTTTATAAAAGAGAACTGCACAATAAATAAATTGATTAGACATCTGACCTAAAAAAAATGTGCAATATACATAAAAGAAAAACGGCAACTAACCATCGTCAGATTTAGGATCACTAAAAATGAAATGAAATGGAATGGGTTTAACGTCCTACTGTTCTGCGCCGAACTGGGCTAATGAAGACGGGCATACGCCATACAGTGTGCTATGAGGGAAATTTTGCCCAGACAGCGGCAAATGAGTCGACTGGCGTAGTTTCGATTCCCCGGTTGTACGTGACAAGGAGTAGGGTAGCTTGTCCAGCCTCGTGGGTTTTCTCCGGGTCACCCGGTTTCCTCCCACTGCTAAAGACCCCTACGCGCAAGTGAATTATTGAAATAAAATTGAACCATGTGTTAGTCCCGAAATGACCTAGTTTGTGTCGAGTGGACGTTAAACCCAATCTCTCTCTCTCTCTCTCTCTCTCTCTTTGATCGCGACAGTCATTACGGTTAATGGGAGACAACTGAAATAAACTGAACCACTGCATTAATTATGTGACATGTATTTTAATAGAAACTAAAGATAAAATCCAAATTTTATTAGATACTTCAATTTTGATTGGCTAAGCACTAAAATCAACCTAATATTATTCAATCAAATTACTAAAATTTGGATTTTATCTTAGTTAAAATTTCGTTAAACAGGCCCTAGGCTTTCCCGATATTGCATAACACTCGGTACACCGGGAAAAAATTCATTGCACTTATTGTGAATATCGCTTTGGGGAAAAATTAAAAATATGGATAATCCGAAATAAAAGTTGCATATATATTTATAAACTGTCAATACATATCGGATTCGGGTAACAATGTATTTAAATTGGAATTTAAGTTTTATTGGGAATGAAATGAAACGAAATCTGGTTTGGATGATACTTAACAAATACTGAATGACACCTATATACTTTTAAAGATAACAATGCACACCGAATGAATTACGCTTCGATGACGTATATGGCGTCACGTGATGAGGTGTGTCTCTCTTAAACATAAATGCGGAAGGTAATAATTTGGTAGAAGATTGGTTGCTTGAGGTTTTAATTAGGAATTAAACTGTTTCAGCTAATTAACACCGTGAGTATAAAGAGAGTATATTATAGTTATCCACTAGTTATCACAGTGATTGTTAGTGTAGGCCTTTTAGACAGTGGATTAATACTGATCAATCTGAAACAGAAAGTAGTGTAACGTTTCCTTGAAGGGATAACCACGTTTGGGGTATGGGGAGCTTGGTATCTCTGCCACCAGTGATCGATTCCTCGCTGATCACGAGCCACCGGTAAACGGCAGGGGCGGATCTAGGAATTTTAAAAAGGGGGGGGGGCGCCCCAAAATGCGGGCACTGACCGCGGAGACGGGGCAGGCCGCTGAGAGGGGGATGGAGAGGGGGGCCCAAGAAAATTAACCGTCATTTCCTTGCATCTGTAGCCGTTCCAACAGCTATTTGGCTGATATTTTCCTCTAAGTAAACGTTCGGAAATCGTTGAAAAAGAGCCTTAAAATCGAGCAAAAAAGCAAGTTGAACATGCGACTCAAAAATTGTCAAGGCGAGCGAGGCATTATGATGGGAAAAAAGACGAATCTATTCCCTAGCCACTTCACTATTTAAGCCTTGTAACATATACTGTTCTGTCCACACATGAAAGAATGCTACATCAATTTGCACTCATGCGCGTCGGTGATGGGTATGAGTGTATATACCGCCGATTCCACAAGATGCTATCATTGATGTCGGTCTATAGTCATTCTATAGGATTAGGGCAACGTCAGCTAAACAAGAATTCGTTTGAAAGTGGAAGCATTAATTAGACCAGACTTGTCGATGGTTTGAGTCATTTGGGATCCCTGCAACGGGTTGGGAACGGATATATTTGGGTCTGAGAAAAGACACTTATAGTAGTAAAAAAGGGCACTGTCAAAAATTAGGCGCGCGCCCCCCTTGGATCCGCCTCTGAACGGAACTTCGGAAGGTTGTGTAACGACCTAAAAAGTGGTCAGTAACGGTGCTTTGCTAAAATTAAGATAAGCTTCACCGTAGGAATAAGACAGACTCGTTCAGTTTTCAAACCTTTATGTAACAAAAACTTTTAATATATATATATATATATATATCAGTATTTACAGCTTCAATGTGTTTATTTCTGTTAACTGTCCTTTTTCGGGTGAACATCGTTCACCGTACTCTAAAAGTGTCTTTACTTTTTGGGCGAATAGCATTCGCCATACTGGTTCTTGAATCTGCAAGTGTCTTTACTTTTTCTGGCGGACAGCATTCGCCGTACTTATTCTTGAATCTGCAACTTGTCTTTTTCGGACAATCCTAGATTGCCGTACTCTCTGAAACAACGAGTAAAAACCTCTTTCGTGATAGGAGGTTCTATGACATCGGAACGTAGCTTGCCAATGTCAGTGATTTGATCGCTGTTTATTGGCCGCAGTCCCAATGGCTGGCCTGCCGTGCAAATACCAGCCAGCATAATGTATCTATAAGAGACATTTATTCCTACTGGCGGTTCACAAATATTGCATTTAAAAATTCAAATCATAAGAACATAAACACGACTAATAAACAGTATCATATTGATTATAACAGTATAATGTATATATTGGTTACACTATATATGACAAAACATCGATCTTCTATTTCTATGTAAATATTGTATCACCTCACTGGTTTGCACGAATAAAATTAATAGTCAGACCTTTTGTGCTCCTGAACGCCGTCACATGTGTAAATATAAAATAGATATTTGAGTAACGTCCTTGTTGAATAAGTAGGTCAATAATAATAAAGCCGATGTGTTAAATTGTATACGCCATGTGAAAAGGACATTTGAAAAGTCAATAAACAATTACAAATACTAGACGATCAAGGGCTGTTCTGAAATATGTAGCAGAAGCGAATTTGCGTCACACGTTGGATTTGGGGAGTTTTTCCGTGTATTTTCCACATCTAGCCAGCGACTGCATAGCACTGCATGGTGCTACACATCAACAATAATTCAATTCATTATTTATACATTTGGATTATGACGTGACTTTTAAATTTTTTAATAAACAGAAGCCTTTTATGAAGGGTGTTTCACGTTTCACCGGTGTCCTCTTATCAAGATAAATTTAGAAATATCAGATAAATTTATACATACAATGGTCCCGTGATGCATAGGCGTACGACCTCGATTAAAATTTAACTGCCGCAAACTTGTTTTCCTTCTATTCCAGCGCGTGAATAGAGCCAATTCAATGTGGTCTAATATAGCCTACCTTAGGTGAGTCAACTGGCGTGGTTTCGAATCCCCGGTTGTACGTGACAAGGAGTAGGGTCGTCTGTCCAACCTCGTGGGTTTTCTCCGTGTCCTCCAGTTTCCTCCCACTGCTAAAGACCCCTACGCGCTTGCGCATTATGGAAATAAAATTGAACCATGTGTTAGTCCCGAAATGACCTAGTTTGTGTCGAGTGGACGTTAAACCCCATCTCTCTCTCTCTCTCTCTCTCTCTCTCTCTCGTTTTGCTTTATGTTTAATTGTTTTGTTTTTCTAGGTGTAAAATGATGTTCTGTGTTTTGCTTTATGTTTAATTGTTTTGTTTTTCTAGGTGTAAAATGATGTTCTGTGTTTTGTTTTATGTTTAATTGTTTTGTTTTTCTAGGTGTAAAATGAGACATAAAAAAAGAAAGATATGGTCAAACACGATTATTTTACAATAACTGATGAGATGACAGTTAAATAGTTAAAATAAAATAAACTCCAACAAAATGCCGTGTGAAACAGGCAGACTTCCTGAAGAACAATATAAAAAGATTCAGTCCAATTATACTGAACTAGTAGCAGACATTAAATATGATCCTATGGGTCTTGCTCGTTCATTATTTAAATACGAAGTCTTCGTTGATGATGATCTGGAGAAAATAACGAAGGAAGAACGACGTTACGATGGCGGTAAAAAAGACGCAGCAGCTAAGCTGTTGGATATTGTGTTAAACTCTGGTACAATGGCTTATAATAAATTTATAAACGCTCTCTACGACGAGAAATATTTTAATGCTTTATTCCGGCTGGAACCAGGTGAGATTTAATATTTTAATTAGATGCGGGGGGTTGGATGGTCGAGTGATTAGCAGGTGCGCGCTGTATCATAAGACCTGTCATTGAGTCAACTGGGGTGGTTTCGAATCCCCGGTTGTACGTGACAAGGATTAGGGTTGTCTGTCCCACCTCGTGGGTTTTCTCTGGGTTCTCCAGTTTCCTCCCATTGCTAAAGACCCCTACGCGCAAGCGAATTATTCAAATAAAAAATTGAACCATGTGTTAGTCCCGAAATGACCTAGTTTGTGTCGAGTGGACGTTAAACCCAGAGAAAATGAAAATATGTTTCATAATGATTAACCAATTCAATTACATGGGGATATGACAATCTGTCTTCGTTCAAATTTCTAAGTCAGTCGATAAAATCAATTATGACTGTGTTCATCAGGCAACAGTTTAAGCAAACCAGGAATTTAAATTAGTAAACAACCTTCGGCTCAATATTTCAAATATAAAATTCGACACTAGTCGAATTACTTGAGTAATTAAAAGCCAAGTTAATGTTACAAATTTGGTTGAGGTCAAAACAATGAGTAAGTGTTAAGTTTAGCGGTAAAAAATTAAACATACATTATGCAAGAGCTAAATCTGCCTATTGCAGGTCATTCTTTAGGCATGAAATCTTATCCAAATTATTAATTAGACATTAATTAACTTATCCAGACCATAATCAACTCTCGATGTCCACGCTAGCCTGCGATATTTACTGGATTATGGATCCCATTTGCTGCTCAACTTTCATTCATGATTTAATCATGAAATGGATAATCGAGACTATGTTTTTTTTATCGTACCGACTTTAGTAATGATGACCGAGGCTAGGCCGAAAATTCAATCGCTAACATCTCGGTTCAGAGTGGATCAATTTGACTGAAATTTTCAGTAAATTCCCTTTACATTTATCTAGTTCTTAACTATTAATGTATCTTTAAGTAAAAACATTTTTAACTGCTTGTCTCGATGCATTATATGATTCGCCATTAATAATGTTCTTAGAGGTAGATAGAACAAACTAATTATGGAAAATGAACACGATTTTCAATTTTAAAGTTTAAAGGGCCAATCCCGATAATATTTTGGAGAATAAAACTGCTTAATTTTGGGTTAAAGTCCCATAAAAGCCTCTACCTTAGGGCCGAGCAACTAACTCAATATATGTGATACGTTTTCAAACAACTTAAACCCATCAATCTTCATATGGAAATGGAAATCAGCGTCCCAAGCTGTATTATGCGGTGTCTGGATAAAACCAAGACTTTTATTTTATAAAAATAATGTGACGGTGAAATTTACCTTTCGTTATCAATCATAGCACATGGGTCATTCACTGTATAAACCCGTCGAAAAATTGACCCGAAATCTTAAAAGGGTTACGTGTCCGGATAAGCAGTTTTGAAGTTCACGTCCAAACGACTCAATATTTTGAGCTAAAATTTTGAGAAGGGGTATATACAACATTCCTCTATATTTTGGCGTTTAAACTTCATACGTACTCGGACTTCTATTTTGTAGACTCTGTTCAAATCGGGATAGTTCCGTTAATATATTTTCCAAAGTGTAACCTTTTTTTTCTAAACTGGACATCAATTTAAGGGGCACAGATTAATTACTGTACTGACACAAACTCTAACCCTGGCGCTAACTTTTTGTTCTGACCTCACCCATTTAATTTATTTCCATTGTCGTCTAATGTTGTTTTACATGATTGGCTAAAACGTCCCCAGAACATTCGGTGCTCGACAGGATCAAACCTAAGACAAGTTAGCCAAGTGGGACAAACACTTTACCTCGGTAAATTACATAATATGTAAATCGACACGAGAGAGAGAGAGAGAGAGAGAGAGAGATGTAAATCGACACTAATGGTAAATTTATGAGAGAGAGAGAGAGAGAGAGAGTTTAACGACAAAAACATGTTCATTTCGGGACTCACAGTTAGTTCAATTCTATTTCAATAATTCATAAGCCCGTAGAGGTCTTTTGCAGTGGGAGGAGGAATCCGGAGGACCCGGAGAATGCCCAGCGTGGTTGGAGACAGGCACCCTACTCCTTGCTTGTGACGTTAACTATTCGGCCACCCAATCACAATGATTAAAAAAGCGTAATAAATTAAAAAACAAACAAGTTTTTTTCCAAGAATTTTAAGTTGTGAGTGAGAACAGGAATTACCTTCAACTTTTTTTTACAGGTTTCAAGAGAGCCGAGGAGGATTCGACAATATCTGATAGACTGTTTAATGAATCTTTGAGAAGGGGAACTGTAAGTTAAAGTAGCTAAGTATCTAACTCAATATCATCCAAAATCACCGACATTGAAAACACGAATTATTTGTCAATTTAAATCAACATTGATGCTGTGATCTTATCTGGCAAAGATGAACTTCTGATATCCAATATTTAAGACAAAATAAACATTTTACGATTGGTACACGAGTCGTGTACCATAATGCGGTTCAGCGCTATTTGTCATAAGGGACTCGAAAAACGAGGCTAGGCATATTTCACAAGTCATGTCAAACGGTGACCACATATTCTTATCTGGAGAGCATGCGCAATAAATATTATCGGTGTAGACTGGTATAACCAGACGCTAGAAATTGTCATTCGATTGAGACTTCTGGCGTATTTCGGCGAACATAACTGTTTAGAAATTACAGTAAAAACAGAAACGATTGAATGTAAATCAGTTTAAATACATTCATATTACATTAATATATGCGTTGCGACCCATTTGTGTCAATTTCTAGGTCCCAAATATTAGCGATTTAGCCCCTTTAATCTTTGTTTTTCGGTAATCGGAGGGGGGTTGGATGGCCGAATGGTTAGCACGTGCGCGCTGCGCTGTATCATACGGTCTGGCATTGAGTCAACTGGCGGGATTTCGAATTCCCGGTTGTACGTGACAAGGAGTAGGGTCGCCTGTCCAACCTCGTGGGTTTTCTCCGGGTCCTCCGGTTTCCCCCCACTGCTAAAAAGACCCCTACGCGCAAGTGAATTATTGAAATAAAATTGAACCATGTGTTAGTCCCTCATAGCACACTGTATGGCGTATGCCCGTCTTCATTAGCCTATTTCATTTCATTTCATTTACCTATACAAACTATTGCTGTGCTATTATTATATGCATGATAGTCATGATGTACAAAAGTATTAACTAAACATACATTATGCAAGAGCTAAATCTGCCTATTGCAGGTCTTTCTTTAGGCCTGAAATGTTTTCTAAATTATTAATTAGACATTAATATTAATTATCCAGACCATAATCAGCTCTCAATGTCATCGCTAGCCTGCGATATTTACTGGATTAGGATCCGATCTGCTGCTCAACGCTCATTCAAGATTAAAGCAAAAACTGCATAATCGTACCGACTTTAGTAATGATGATCGATGCTAGGCCCAAAATTCAATCGCTAAATTCTCGGTTCAGAGTGGATCAATTTGACTGAAATTTTTAGCAAATTCCCTTTACATTATCTAGTTTTTAACTATTATAGTGAAAACTGTCAGCTCTTTATCTAATCTCTCATAATGTATCTTTAAGCAAAAACGTGTTTTAAATGTACAGTTTCATGAATTAATTTCATTATTTTTCGGATATTTTCCAGCTCAGCGGTATCCCTCCAATACAAGAAAATATAAGAACATGCACATATTTAGGTGAGTGAAAAAAATCCCCGTTCTTGAGTGAGTTCGTCAAAAATTTTAAACGTGAACATTGCAATGTGACGCACAGCCGCAGATTCAGCGGTAGGTCCTTTAGGAACGGTCTCTGATCGGACGCTGACCTTTCCTACCTTTCACTATAGCTGCAATATAAAAACACCACTTTTCCCCCACACATGTTCTAAGGCTATTTTGGAATCCTTACCGAAGCGGTAATCCTTACCGTGTATTTTTCAGCGTGATTCTACTTTATTCGCCAAAAGGAATTGTTTCTCGCCATATCTGACACAAATTTATAATAATTCAACACTATTGTCAAAATGTATGTTTTTGATCGCAAAATTCTACTTGAAAATAGTGTTGAATTATTATTAATTTGTGTCTGTTATGGCCATAAATGATTATGATTTCTTTTGGGGAAAGAAAAGAATCACGCGAAATATAGAAAGTAAGAATTCCGAAATAGCCTTAGAACAGAGGTGGGGCAGAGCGGTATTTTCATATTGCAGCTATATAGAGACGTATAGGATCGGTCAGTGGACAACGCCGTTCTGAGACCATTCCTAAAGGAACTACATCAACAATGACTACCTAGCGAACCAAATTCTTGACTCACCTGTCACTAACTGAACATTTGAGTTTAGAGATTGCTAAATCGAATTTAACAATTTTATGTACAGTGTTTATTCCGAATATGACTGCATTGTGAAAACAAATCGTCAGGGTAAGAAACTGTAATGGTTTTTGGAGGTAGCCTAAAATCACATTTCAGCTCAAGATCGGTTCTTTATATCCATTTCAGACAAGAAAAATGAAGATAGTCCACGATTGAGAACGAAGAAAGGTATGTCTAATATACTGTATCAAATACTAAGAAACTGTTCCAGACCCGAAGTTCACAAAGCATTCTCAGACTTATGTTAAGAATTTACTCAACTTTCAATCACTGTTTATAAGAAATATCTTTGATCCAGAAACACAAAACTTTGCAAATAGTTTCTTATTGATGTATTTGATACATTAAAACAACACAAGTTTTATAAAGGGCTATATTTTAGATAAAATAATGTGAACAATTCTGAGTAAATTCTTAACTTAAGTCTGAGAATGCTTTATGAACTTGGGGCCTGGTTTATTATATTTTATTAATTATCCACTCAATGACCGGGATGTTACCTTACTTCTAGTTTCGTTTTATTCATGGATAAATTACACTTGGGGCTGCTTCTAAGATATATAAATACAAAAAGGCCAGCAAAATCTTAAAATCATCCAAATCAACACGGTTTCCATCCAATACTAAACATTTTTGTTCCCAAATCATTTTTTACCTTGTATAGTGCGTTTGTTGTTTGTGGCTTGCAGGGGATCACGTGGCTAAGTGGGTAAGATGCTGGATCGTTAGCCTGGAGGTCGGGTGTTCAATCCCTGCATTGGCCGAGAAAGTTCATCCAGATTTTTAGGGGTGGTTTCCCCGGCTTGTCAGTGATGCAGGACGGAGGGCCTGACAAGGACAGCCGTCTAGTCGTTGGGATGGGACGAAAAACCGAGGTCCCGTGTACACATTGACGTGCACGTAAAAGATCCCTTGGTAGTTGGAATTCGATATAAGAGTAGGCCGTAGCGCCGCTGCCCGGGCAAAATTCCCCTCATAGCACACTGCATGGCGTATGCCCGTCTTCATTAGCTCAGTTTAGGAGCAGAACAGTAGGACGTTAAACCCCATTTCATTTCATTTTATTTGTTGCTTGCAATGGTCAAACGTTGTGTGTCTTGTTCGCGAGTTTGTCTTAAAAGTTTGTATGCACTTATTTTTATAAATAACTTATCATTTTTATCTTCTTTCTCTTTATTAAGATACCACCATGACTATCCTTCAAGATGTGATCAAGAAGAATTCTGTAAAGACCCGTGCATTTGAAGAAGGTTTGAATATATTAAACAACCACTTCATATTGGGTATAATAGGAGCAGCGGGCGATGGTAAGACAACACTTTCAAGTATGATTGCCTACCAGTTTATTCAGGACAACCAACAGTATATACCATTAATGATTAACGAGCTAGATGATTTAAATTACGTTACCTTTAATAATGATGATGATAAATATATATTTATAATCGATGACATGTACGGAAAATTTAATAAATTAAAGGAACGCATAGACAAATGGCCTAACCAGTTTGAACATTTTCGAATTCGAAAAGAAAAGGGTCAGTTAGCCCTCATATATATTATGAGAGATTACATTTATAATTCTTCAAAATATCAGTTGGATAAATATGGGTTATTCTCTGAAAACACTACAAAAATATTTCTCCACATAGGGGAGTTTTCTCTTAACGACGAAGAGAGAAAACGATTTTTAAAATTTTATAACATTTCTTCCGACACAATTATTTCCAAAATCGAGGGTTGTTTCGGCTTTCCAGCTATTTCAAGTGTGTGTAGTAAACTTAAAGCTGACAGTTTGCCAATCAATTTAGGAAGCTCGCACGAATTCTTGCTTACTGAATTAAACACGTTTTGGAACGAAAATAAAGACATATATTCCACATTACTGGTGGTTTTTTGTCTGCATACTGTTAGGGAAGAAGATTTAAAACTGGAATCTCCGAAAGGCGTCCGAGAGCTTACAAAGAAAATTACTGAAAATGTTTACAACAGTTTTCATCTTAATATTGCCAAAGAGAATGTCAATGAACTCGCAGAAACTTTTATCAAACTTGTTGAAAGAAACTACCTGTTGAGAGAGTTTGTGGAGGCTCCATTTTTTTGTCACTTTTCTGAGAAATGTATGGATATGGCTCTAGAATATTGCTCCTTTGAATTGCTAATGGCATTAACCAAAACGACAGGGCAACCAGAGAACCAGTTTATTATTATTCATGAAAGATATTATGATTACTTTTCATTGCGTTGTTTAAAAGAATTAAAAGCGAAAAACACTGGTATTTTTCAACACCCAGCTTTTCTTGACAATAATTTTTTGACCGATTTTCTTACTAAGGATGATGTGAAAGTTTTGCTGTCTGACATCAAAACGATCAGTTTAGGAGAAATACAAGGTAGTGAAGAATGTGGAAATTTTGTCCATTACATTTCTCTTTATGGTGATCTTGAGTGCCTTACAACTGTACTCGAGAATTTAAAAGAACATCTGTTGAATAAGGACAAAACTAACATGAACTGGGATGTAATGGGTCTCGCTGCTATTTCGATGATTGAACCAATTGAAAAACTAACGTTTTTACGGGAACGTAACTATGGTGACATTGTTACTTTACCTCACCTTGCTGTTTATTCTGGTAGATTTGATATTGTTCAGTACGTAGCTAGTTTTACAGTATTTGATCCTAGGTCTCTTGATAACAAATCTAGAACAATTCTTCACAATGCTTGTGATTCTAATTATGATGTTGTTGAAATTATTGATTTTCTGGTAGAAAAAGGATTTGACATAAATGCACAAGATGGCGATGGTTCTACCCCACTCCATCTTGCTGTTGGGCGAGGCAAAAAGCAAAATGTATCAATCTTAATTATGAGGGGTGCCTCTGTCCGTGTTCTAGATAATAATGGCAGAGCACCCGCTCACGTAATTTGCACCGTCGATGATGGGAGAAATGACGTCGATGCTTCAGGTATCCTTAATCAATTAATTGAAGCCGGATCGCCGGTCAATTCTACTGATAAGCGTGAGCGAACACCGTTACTAGAGGCGTTCTGTAATGTGAACAGGAAATGTATTCGGTATCTATTAACAAATCAGACAATGATGGTTGATACAGCAGACGAAATCAATCAGTTTATTATGTACGCAGCATCCCAGTTATCAGATACTACATTATTCCGATCTATCCTCGATGTCCCAAAATATATCAATACAATGACTTTATTTCGTTGTTGCCAGTCACTTGAAAACTTGAAGGCGTTGCGTTCTGTAGGTGTCGATTTTCATGTTGTAAATGATGCAAAATGTAGTTTACTACACGAAAGTTGCAGAAACGGTACCATCGAGACTGTTAAGTTTTTGATTAATGAAGTAGGATTAAATATTAATGATCGAAACATTAATGGACAAACGCCTGCAACATATTGTTGTTTCTCTAAGATAAATCCTGTCGAAAAACTGAAGTTTTTATCATTAAAGGGGGCTAACCTAGGTGCAGTAGATAACAATAACTGTAGTTTACTACAGATCAGTTGTAGTCAAGGTATCATCGAGACGGTAAAATATTTAGTTAATGAAATCGGGTTATGTGTAAACCATAAAGATATAAATGGTATGACACCTGCAATGTACAGTGCTGTATCTAACATAAATCCTCTCGACAAATTGACGTTTTTATCATTAAAGGGGGCTAACCTAGATATAGTAAATAACAATAACTGTAGTTTACTACATCTCAGTTGTAGTCATGGTATCATCGAGACGGTAAAATATTTAGTTAATGAAATCAAATTAAATGTAAACCATAAAGATGTAAATGGTTGTACACCTGCAATGGATTGTACTGCATCTAACATAAATCCTGTTGATAAACTTAAGTTTTTATCATTAAAGGGGGCTAACCTAGATGTAGTAAATAACAATAACTGTAGTTTACTACAGATCAGTTGTGGACAAGGTATCATCGAGACGGTAAAATATTTAGTTAATGAAATCGAATTAAATGTAAACCATAAAGATGTAAATGGTGTCACACCTGCAATGGATTGTACTGTATCTAACATAAATCCTGTTGATAAACTTAAGTTTTTATCATTAAAGGGGGCTAACCTAGATGTAGTAGATAACAATAACTGTAGTTTACTACAGATCAGTTGTAGTCAAGGTATCATCGAGACGGTAAAATATTTAGTTAATGAAATCGGGTTATGTGTAAACCATAAAGATATTAAAGGTAAAACACCTGCAATGGATTGTACTGTATCTAACATAAATCCTGTTGATAAACTTAAGTTTTTATCATTAAAGGGGGCTAACCTAGATGTAGTAGATAACAATAACTGTAGTTTACTACAGATCAGTTGTAGACAAGGTATCATCGAGACGGTAAAATATTTAGTTAATGAAATCAAATTAAATGTAAACCATAAAGATATTAAAGGTAACACACCTGCAATGGCTTGTACTGTATCTAACATAAATCCTGTTGATAAACTTAAGTTTTTATCATTAAAGGGGGCTAACCTAGATGTAGTAGATAGTTTACTACATTCCAGTTGTAGTCAAGGTATCATCGAGACGGTAAAATATTTAGTTAATGAAATCGAATTAAATGTAAACCATAAAGATATAAATGGTATAACACCTGCTATGTGTTGTGGGATTTCGGAGCTAAATCCTGTCGACAAATTGACGTTTTTATCATTAAAGGGGGCTAACCTAGATGTAGTAGATAACAATAACTGTAGTTTACTACAGATCAGTTGTAGTCAAGGTATCATCGAGACGGTAAAATATTTAGTTAATGAAATCAAATTAAATGTAAACCATAAAGATATAAATGGTATAACACCTGCTATGTATTGTGGGATTTCTAACATAAATCCTGTTGATAAACTTAAGTTTTTATCATTAAAGGGGGCTAACCTAGATGTAGTAAATAACAATAACCGTAGTTTACTACATCTCAGTTGTAGTCAAGGTATCATCGAGACGGTAAAATATTTAGTTAATGAAATCGAATTAAATGTAAACCATAAAGATATAAATGGTATAACACCTGCTATGTATTGTGGGATTTCTAACATAAATCCTGTTGATAAACTTAAGTTTTTATCATTAAAGGGGGCTAACCTAGATGTAGTAAATAACAATAACCGTAGTTTACTACATCTCAGTTGTAGTCAAGGTATCATCGAGACGGTAAAATATTTAGTTAATGAAATCGAATTAAATGTAAACCATAAAGATATAAATGGTATAACACCTGCTATGTGTTGTGGGATTTCGGAGCTAAATCCTGTCGACAAATTGACGTTTTTATCATTAAAGGGGGCTAACCTAGATGTAGTAGATAACAATAACTGTAGTTTACTACATCTCAGTTGTAGTCAAGGTATCATCGAGACGGTAAAATATTTAGTTAATGAAATCGAATTAAATGTAAACCATAAAGATATAAATGGTATAACACCTGCTATGTATTGTGGGATTTCTAACATAAATCCTGTTGATAAACTTAAGTTTTTATCATTAAAGGGGGCTAACCTAGATGTAGTAAATAACAATAACCGTAGTTTACTACATCTCAGTTGTAGTCAAGGTATCATCGAGACGGTAAAATATTTAGTTAATGAAATCGAATTAAATGTAAACCATAAAGATATAAATGGTATAACACCTGCTATGTGTTGTGGGATTTCGGAGCTAAATCCTGTCGACAAATTGACGTTTTTATCATTAAAGGGGGCTAACCTAGATGTAGTAGATAACAATAACTGTAGTTTACTACAGATCAGTTGTAGTCAAGGTATCATCGAGACGGTAAAATATTTAGTTAATGAAATCGAATTAAATGTAAACCATAAAGATATAAATGGTATAACACCTGCAATGGATTGTGGGATTTCGGATCTAAATCCTGTCGACAAATTGACGTTTTTATCATTAAAGGGGGCTAACCTAGATGTAGTAGATAACAATAACTGTAGTTTACTACAGATCAGTTGTAGTCAAGGTATCATCGAGACGGTAAAATATTTAGTTAATGAAATCGAATTAAATGTAAACCATAAAGATATAAATGGTATAACACCTGCTATGTATTGTGGGTTTTCGGAGATAAATCCTGTCGACAAATTGACGTTTTTATCATTAAAGGGGGCTAACCTAGATGTAGTAGATAACAATAACTGTAGTTTACTACAGATCAGTTGTAGACAAGGTATCATCGAGACGGTAAAATATTTAGTTAATGAAATCAAATTAAATGTAAACCATAAAGATATTAAAGGTGACACACCTGCAATGTATTGTACTGTATCTAACATAAATCCTGTTGATAAACTTAAGTTTTTATCATTAAAGGGGGCTAACCTAGATGTAGTAGATAACAATAACTGTAGTTTACTACAGATCAGTTGTAGACAAGGTATCATCGAGACGGTAAAATATTTAGTTAATGAAATCAAATTAAATGTAAACCATAAAGATATTAAAGGTGACACACCTGCAATGGATTGTACTGTATCTAACATAAATCCTGTTGATAAACTTAAGTTTTTATCATTAAAGGGGGCTAACCTAGATGTAGTAGATAACAATAACTGTAGTTTACTACAGATCAGTTGTAGTCAAGGTATCATCGAGACGGTAAAATATTTAGTTAATGAAATCGAATTAAATGTAAACCATAAAGATATAAATGGTATAACACCTGCTATGTGTTGTGGGATTTCGGATCTAAATCCTGTCGACAAATTGACGTTTTTATCATTAAAGGGGGCTAACCTAGATGTAGTAGATAACAATAACTGTAGTTTACTACATCTCAGTTGTAGTCAAGGTATCATCGAGACGGTAAAATATTTAGTTAATGAAATCAAATTAAATGTAAACCATAAAGATATTAAAGGTGACACACCTGCAATGGATTGTACTGTATCTAACATAAATCCTGTTGATAAACTTAAGTTTTTATCATTAAAGGGGGCTAACCTAGATGTAGTAGATAACAATAACCGTAGTTTACTACATCTCAGTTGTAGTCAAGGTATCATCGAGACGGTAAAATATTTAGTTAATGAAATCGAATTAAATGTAAACCATAAAGATATAAATGGTATAACACCTGCTATGTGTTGTGGGATTTCGGAGCTAAATCCTGTCGACAAATTGACGTTTTTATTATTAAAGGGATGTAAATTAGATGTAGTAGATAACAATAAACGTAGTTTACTACAGATCAGTTGTAGACAAGGTATCACTGAGGCGGTAAAATATTTAGTTAATGAAATCAAATTAAATGTAAACCATAAAGATATTGAAGGTGTCACACCTACAATGGATTGTACTATATCTAACATAAATCCTGTCGACAAACTTACGTTTTTATTATCAAAGGGGGCTAACATAGGTGCAGTAGATGGGGCTAACCTTAGTTTACTACAGATCAGTTGTAGTCAAGGTATCATCGAGACGGTAAAATATTTAGTTAATGAAATTGAATTAAATGTAAACCATAAAGATATAAATGGTATGACACCTGCTATGTATTGTGGGATTTCGGAGCTAAATCCTGTCGACAAATTGACGTTTTTATTATTAAAGGGATGTAAATTAGATGTAGTAGATAACAATAAACGTAGTTTACTACAGATCAGTTGTAGACACGGTATCACTGAGACGGTAAAATATTTAGTTAATGAAATCAAATTAAATGTAAACCATAAAGATATAAATGGTTTCACACCTGCAATGGATTGTACTATATCTAACATAAGTCCTGTCGACAAACTGAAGTTTTTATCATCTAAGGGAGTTAACCTTAATATAGTAGATAACAATGATATTAGTTTACTATGTCACTGTTGTGTCGCGGGTACCACTGAAACCCTTAACTATTTGATTAATGTAATCAAATTAGATATAAATTTGACTGTCGTAATGTGTTGTTGTATGTCTAGAATTGATTCAGTACAAAAATTAAAGTTACTGTTACAAACTGGTAATGCATTGGTTACTGAAGGTTTGCATAGCCGCGAATTATTAGAAAAATTTTGTAAAGATGGTACTGTAGAAACTCTGACATTTTTGATAAATGAGATGGGATCATACATAGATATTGATGCACTTTTATTAGATTGTTTCCAAACAAATTTTCAACAGATGGAAAAGATTAATTTTCTGATATGGAAAGGTGCTAAGATCACAATATGTCGACCGTATAAGGAGTTCTTTAAGGATGACGTTGATGACTGTACTTATCTATTACGTCATTGATGACTGCACTGAAATTTGATGAAATTTCTTGTCAATCATGCTATGGATATGATGCTAAGGACAATGTATTGATTTGGACTGAAAAATCAAATATTCATCTATGTGAAAAGTTAGTTTTCCTTTTATCTACAATGCAGTGTATTTTCACAGAGCTGATGTCATTGTATTCTTAAAGATAGGTTCCCAGAAAAGTATTTATCGGGTGGTTATTTCCAATAAAAGTATGACAATTTTTTTATAGTAAGGGTATTCCTTGGCAATTGCAATATTTTGAGAAGGATTTGAAGCAAAACTATGATCAATTAATTAGTTTGAATATGTTTTTAGTCCAAATATATCATAAAATCACCCAGTTTGTACGCGGGAATGTATCTTTAAAAACAATGTATACGCGGGAATGTATCTTTAAATACAATGTATACGCGGGAATGTATCTTTAACAAATACAATGTATACGTGGGAATGTATCTTTAACAAATACAAAGGTTTAGACGTTTTCGAAATGATAATCTTGATATGTGTACCTGTGCCACACTTCCATAATAACATTTTAAACTTCCAATAAAATAAATAATTCGGGTGTGATATCAAAGAGGAAATAAACAAATTAGGCTTCCATGAAGTATATTTATCCATAGTTTATTATCTGTATATAAAACAGGCGTGATATCAAAGAGGAAATAAACAAATTAGGCTTCCATGAAGTATATTTATCCATTGTTTATTATCTGTGATATATGTCTATTTTAAGTGTATTTTTCTTTTCTTGTGTAATTTTTATGTACATTTTTGTATGAAGTATATTTATCCATTGTTTATTAACTGTGATATATGTCTATTTTAAGTGTATTTTTCTTTTCTTGTGTAATTTTTATGTACATTTTTGTATTACCAGTTTTTTCTGTTTTAAATTGGTAACTATTTACGTTTGTATTTTATGTGTATTTAGTGTTGATATCTATGTTTTTGTATTTAATTGTAAAGCGCTATTGAGCACCATAGTGGAAACAGCGGTATATAAGTGTTCTTATAATAATAATAATAATAATAATAATAAATTAGTCTTCCATGAAGTATACCTAAACGACCTATATATACACTTTATTAACAATTTTGACACAATTCAGATGGAAGTGACAATGAGGGGGAGACGGGATCACTGATTTTGTGCATAACTTTGTGCATAACTTCCATCAACATCACTCTAAACTCTGTTTCTCAACTTTTAAAACTTCGCCCTTCATTTCGCAGTCGTCTCAACTGCTTCTGGCTATGTGTCAACAAGAGTTGGGAGTTTTATAATATTTTGGGGGAATCACGATGGCTAAGTGGATAAGACGCTGGCTCACTAGCTTTGAGGTCAGGTGTTCGATCCCTGCATTGGCCGAGAAAGTTCATCCAGATTTTCCGGCGTGGTTCCCCCTTGTCAGTGATGCAGGACGGATGGCCTGGCAAGGACAGCTGTCTAGTAGTTCGGGTGGGACGAAAAACCGAGGTCCCGTGTACATATTGGCGTGCACGTAAAAGATCCCTGGACAGTTGGAATTCGATATAAGAGTAGGCCGTAGCGCCGCTGCCCGGGCAAAATTTCCCTCATAGCACACTGTATGGCGTATGCCTGTCTTCATTAGCCCAGTTTAGGAGCAGAACAGTAGGACGTTAAACCCCATTTCATTTCATTTTGTATTGTATTATTTGTAAATGTATATAAATATAATTACTATACTGTTTATACATAATTATAATGGTGATTCTGTGTTTATTTCTTAACATTAATCATATTGTACAAAATGTGACCGGTGACAGCCAAATAAGTCGGAAGTCGGACATGCTCATTTAACGCTACGATGTAAAATATCTACTTGAGGTTAACTTTAAAAAACATTTTTTTTTGTGAAATCCGATGCTTTAACTTGTCTATTATTGGAGTAATCCAGACAAATTTAAATATTTAATTGATTTAGTGTATAAATTGGATTATTTGTAAGTATTATGTTTTACCCCAAGTGACTCATTTGCCTGTCACCGGTCACATATATAAAAGCATTGTATTATTATCAATACGTGCATTATTAAATACTTTACATTCCTGGTTTAAATAAATAAATTTTAAATTCTAAATAAATAATAATGACTTAAATTTGTATGTATTAATTTTCCTGCGGTCATGTTTTCCCTATGAGAAATTAGAAGTATGCCAGAGATCTTAAAGGGATTATACGATTAAACCTATCGAAGTATTAGAGTAGACAAATGTTCATGTGCAAACAATAAGACGACTGTAGTTAATTTTACATCCATTCTTTCAGAGAGTCTGAATACACTTTTGAACGACAATACTATATACCGGAAAACACCGGCAAACAAACGGAAAACACCATGTTATACTGAATACCGGAAAACACTAAATACCGGAAATCACACTAAATACCGGAAATCACACTAAATACCGAAAATCACACTAAATACTGGAAATCACACTAAATACCGGAAATCACACTAAATACCGGAAAATACCCTAAATAGGTAATCCGGAGACTGGCACCCTAAATAGTTAACCCGGGGCCTGGTCCTCTGTGTGCCTGGATTAGGGTTAGGGCTAGTTTCCGGTTTATAGTATAGCCCTTCTCCGGGTTTTCTATTTAGGGTGTTTCGGTTGTTTTCCAGGTGTTTTACGGTGTTTTCTGGTATATAGTATAGCCCCTTTTGATGATACTCCATCAAGAACAAAGATTGCAGTTTTTAAAAAGGGCAAATTGTTATCGATTAGGTTAAGAAATTAAAGCATCTATTTGATTGATTGAATATGATTTCGTTACTTTTCACAATCAAAAATTATATGTTCGATCATCGATAGGATTAAACGGAAAGAGCCTTCGACATCAATGACCAAAATAACATACCTAAATGAAAACGGCAATTAACTTAGGCTGTGTTGAGCGCCCTTCCTTTAGTGGCATATAGCAAAGTAGAAAACTTAACTGGATACAAATCCCGCTCTACGGGGAATATACTATATACCGGAAAACAACCGGAAAACCGGATTACATGTGAGATGGGATGGTTCCAGTGTGACAACACCAAATGTTTGCCTGACCGATGGAGATGTGACAAAGATATTGATTGCTATGATGGCGCTGATGAAAAGAATTGTGGCGAGTTTTGGGTTTAATTATTTAATTAACAGTTGTGTTTAGGACACTGAAGTTAAAGACCACGTAAGATCAAAAATCCCAATTTAATGTACGTATAGCCCATGGTTACTATATCAATTTTACGGCAAGTTCACACCAACGTTTAAGTATCCAACACGCCAAAACGCTTTTCGATTTTTCAATTACGACCTTAATCCGGTTGATTGGCTGGTGACGTCACAGGCACTACACATAGGATATACATTATCTATACAATATCTCACTGTCTGTACAATATAGCACTATCAATACACACGGCAACTGGACAAGCGTCTATTGACGGTCCAATTACCACGTGACTGGCCTAATAATAATCACCGAATTATCGTCTTTCATTGGTATAGATTAGACATTTGTGATTGGAATATTTTAGAGTGAATTTAAAATGCCTTATCATGGCGTAGATCAATTTAAGCTGCCTTTGTTTAAATAGGCCACGTGTCAAATGAAGATGACTCGAGCAAAGTAACACTAATGTTAATACTTTTTTAACGACCCTGGTTCGTCTCAAGATCTTAAACTCTGTGTATCAATCTGAAGTCAAACGGATGATAACTTTAGCCTTTAGAGCTTCACAAAGTGATCAAGGGCCATAACTTCGGCAGTAATTATCGGAAATCATTGAAACCCAATAGGATTCTTTGTCTCATGACCTTAAACACTGTGTATGAATTTAAAGTCAATCGGATATTAACTTTGGCCTTTAGAGCGTCCACAAGATTTTTTGAAGTGATCGTGTCTGAGATTTGTTACAAATCGCCTCGAGCATGTTCCACATATCTCAATATTTATCAGCTTTTTGTTCAATCTGTAAAAGCCTACATTCCTACAAAATGTTTTGTTTAGTCAAGTCAAACAAGAAAATGCATAGGCTAAATGGAACAATAGAACAGGCACACCTTAATGTTGACAAACTATGAAATAAGATACTTCTATGATATGATTCAACCGAAAGGTCGTATATGCAACACGGATACATAATATCTATAATCAAGTTAAACGAACCGAATGTATACATTTTAAGTATTGCGTCGAGCTGAATAAAGTATACGAGTCATTGTCATGAAAGGATCTATGGGTGGGTAGTTAACGATGTGTAACTAAAAACTATGATATACCAAGTCTATTGCATCTAGATGTTCCTATCCACGACTTGAACTTGTCAAACAGTCTCTCTTGTATTCTTGTTCTTTACTTTAGACTCGATAGCTAATTACTTTAAAGCTGTATTATGTAAACCTCATAGGCGTACGAGCTGGGCACCAAATGCTGGGAAAATTGGGGCACACAATTGTAATTCTAAATTGAATCTTAAATTAAAATGAATTACAAAACAAATTATTCCGTAGTCAATTGTTTGATTTAATTAAGGAACTAAAGGGGATTAAAGAACCAGTCAGGCGTTAATGAGTACACTACACACGCCGGCTGTATATAGGTAATTAAGGAATAAACATTCCGAATATGCATTCGGTCACTGTGACGTCACTGGCGTCTGAGGGGATTAAGAGTGTTTTCGATAATTGGCAAAGTCGTTTTTACGGGAGGTCCATTTTTACGACTTTGAGTGAAGATAACTGAATTAATTTCAATCAGATTGGTGTGAACTTGCCGTAAAGTTGATATTGTAACCATTGGCTACACATATCCAAATGTTTCCAAACCCATCTTATGTGCACTTTAGGAAACATTAAATCTGTTAAAATAAGTGCATTGAAGCATGAGGTTGGAAGTGTCTCCGAGACTCCGGTACAAATAGCAGGGGCGGATCCAGGAATTTTTGCAGGAGGGGGTTTGCCAGGTTCCTGAGAAAATGTATCCCCCACCCCCTCGGCTTGAAATTTTTTGGGAAATACATGGTCTCTATCGTCATGTTGGCGTATATACATACACATTGATCTTTTTAAACAGAGAAATCCAACATCCTGTTTGACGTCAATTTTTATTATGAATTAATACGATAACATTGTGTTTCAATTTTATTTATTAATTGTGATATCACATATGTCTATATCATTATCTCGCACTTTGAATGCCCATCCTGACGATAAAGGGTTAAGCATAATTATGACACTGAATAGGTTAAAAACCATATTACAATTATGTGTCTCTTTTATTCAGACTACTTGATGCTTGTATGTAAGGCGGATGAATTTCAATGTGATAACTGGTGTATCAATGGCACATTTAGGTGTGATGGTACGAATGATTGTGTTAATGACTCTGAGGAGACGGGGGGGGGGGGATTTCCGAATGGTTAGCACGCGCGCGCTGTATCATAAGGCCTGTCATTGAGTCAACTGGCGTGGCTTCGAATCCTCCGGTTTCCTCCATTATGGTACAGTATACGACAATCGATTGATTCGACAAATATATCAACTGTGTCAACCCTATCAACCCTATCAACTCGTTTCGTTCATAGTACGATCGTGCAAATCATATCAACCCAATCAACCCAATACGATCGTAATGATGTGTGTTTTAGTATCGATCCAATCAACTCTGCAAAAACTCTTAATGTCGAATCAATCCAAAGGAGCATATTATCACCATCACGATCTTACACGATCGTTACTATCGTACACATTCTTTCGATCCAGTCAACTCTACGGCCGTGTACTATGGTTTATACGATCGATACGCACCACCACGATCGTACACGATCGTATACGATCGTACACGATCGTACAAATTCTATCGACCCAATCAACTCTAAGGCCGTGTACGATGGTATACGATCGTACACATTCTTTTGATCCAGTCAACTCTGCGGCCGTGTACTATGGTTTATACGATCGATACGCACCACCACGATTGTACACGATCGTATACGATCGTACAAATTCTATCGACCTAATCAACTCTAAGGCCGTGTACGATGGTATACGATCGATACGATCGTACACATTCTATTGATCCATTCAACTCTACGGCCGTGTACTATGGTTTACGATCGATACGATCGTACACGATCGATACGATCGTACACATTCTATCGATCTAATCAACTCTACGGCCGTGTACTATGGTTTACGATCGATACGATCGTACACATGATATCGATCCAATCAACTCTATGACCGTCCATACTTGATTTGTAATTTCGATCCCAGCATTTTTTTTAAATTAAGAGCCTCGACTGTCCATCGTCAAAGGCCGTTTTTTTAGATTGGACAGTTGCTGTGACAGGGGGTTTGGGGGATCTCCCCCATTAATATTTTGAACAGGTTTTTGTGGCGGGGGGTTTGGGGGATCTCCCCCACAATATTTTGAACAGGTTATAGAGCTTTGTGTTTTCTCCACGAAAAAAAAAATTTCTCCACAGATGGCTACATTGGCGGGACTTGGGGTTCTCCCCCAGAAGTATTTTAAAATTCTGGACAGTTTTCGTGGCGGGGGGTTTGGGGAATCTCCCCCATAATATTTTGAACAGGTTCTTGTGGTGGGGGGTTTGGGGGATCTCCCCCAAAATATTTTGAACAGGTTATAGAGCTTTGTGTTTTCTCCAAGAAAAATTAATATTCTTCACAGATGGCTCTCGTCGCTGAGGGTGCTCTACAGCTGTACTTAAGACAATTAATTGATTCGACAACTATATCGACATCCGGGCCTTAATGGAGCTTTGAGATATTTTAAAATCAGGCGCCCCAAATTCGCCTATTGTACTATATCCTGTAGCGAATACATCCAACACAAACCAACTTACAATGACGCAATAAAGCATTTTTGGAGCAAATTAAATAATTGGATTTCGTTACTGTCAACTTCATGCACAATTCTAGAAGATGAAAAATTTAAAACGCCGTAATATTTTTATTCGCAAGAAATGAAATGCAAATTCATTAACTATTAAAGTAAAATATATCATTTCATTATTAAAAATATGGCATATTTGTTACATCCATTCCATTAAACAATATTTTCAATACATCGCAGATTTAAAATCTTTTCGCCACCTTCAGAACATATACCCCTTCTTAACTTCTCATTTCCATCAATTGTACAGTAACCCTCCTCACATCCTTTTATTTCACAGGTATGCATAACCCATCTGTTCTGTAAATTTTCTAATTTCTAAAATATAAATAACAGTAAAATATAGAAAAAATGGTATATTGACATAAGACTACTATCTAGGCTATTCGTTTACTTTTGTTTTCATAAACGTTTACATTTAACTTTAATTACTAAATAGTTAAATAGTTACAGTAATGGATTACCGTACCTCAATCACTGTTTCGCATACTTTATCTATATTAACTAATCCAGATGCCTTTCTCTCTATTTCCAACCTATCATTACTTTATATTTCTTGCATGCGGTACATAAACCATGCCTCTTCTAATCGTGCTGGATTCATTTCATACACATTAATACCACTTCCTCTGTTAAAACTAGACAGATAATTACTGTTTATATTTTGTGAATCATGGAAAACATTATACACTTCCGCCATTGACTCAAATGATGCACCCATAACACGTATCTCGTGAAGAGCTTTAAACAAAAATTTGGTTTACTTTTAATGTCACATTTTGTATAGTAGAATCTACATTTTCTGTCGACGTTTGCAGTTGTATAAAACGAAACATTATATCTAGGCTTTGCTTCACAGTTAGTGAGTTACGACATTCAGAAGTGTAATTGGCACCGACAAACACTCCATTTTCTGTATATATAAAAGGGAAACTCGGTTTTGTAATTGTTACAACTTTTCCATTACATAATAAGCAGTTATTAAATGTTGGTTTTAAAATAATTGACTTAAACCCGTTTCGTTCACTTCCAGCAACACTGTTAGATCTAATAGATCTAAGTCCCATTCAAGATTATCAGTTAACAAGAAATTATACTCGTCTCTGATTAAATCAATAACTGATTTACACAATTGTTCATCTGTTGGCAAAAATGCTTTTAATGATCTCTTGTTAGCACACAATTCTCCAAGAAAAACCTTCGGTCCGATGGAAACAGAATTTGTAGAAACATATTTTGATATATAAAACCACCTATTTGGAGTTCCTTCTATAAAATGATGATTAGCAAATAGTAAAGTTTTTAAATTTGAATAACTAATTTCAAAACGCATCCTAAATTACTGCAATATATATATCTACCAGTATGAGATAAAAAATCTTCTTCATCAGTTTAGGAATTCTTTGTAATTTAATCTCACATTAACACAATGTATCCCAAACCATAGAACCCAAACCTAGAATTAGTAGAATAAACGAACAGCCACCACTTCAAATTATCTTGTTATTCTATCACTATGCATCGTTATCCGAATAACTATGTAACGTCATTTGCATAAACCATTTGACGTCATTTGCATAAACGTCATTTGCATAAACAACGCAACGTCATTTGCATAAACAAAGCAACGTCATTTGCATAACGGCATTAAATTCTCGGGGAAGGGTTGACTGGATCGACTCGTTCGACGAAACGTGTATAGATCGTATCGATAGAGTTCGATAAATACAATCGTGCGAGGTCATTACAGATTCGGGGAAGGGTTGACTGGATCGACTCGTTCGACGACACATGTATAGATCGTATCGATATGGTTCATGGATGAAGTAGGTATGAGGGGTAGAACAATCTATTGAATCGACAATATCAACGATCGTGCTGATTCGACATAACAATAGATATAAAAACGAATAAACATATGAATCAATCGATTGTTGAATACTGTACCTATGTCGTATCCTCCCACTGCTAAAGACCCCTACGCGCAAGCAAATTATTGAAATAAAAATAAAACCATATGTTAGTCCCGAAATGACCTATTTTGTGTCGAGTGGACGTTAAACCCCATTTCTCTCTCTCTCTCTTTGATGAGACGAGCTGTAGTAAGTTTAAATTGCCATTTAAAGTGAAGGGCTGAACTATTGATGATGATATTGTTGGTATGGATGAGCAAAATAAAGGGCTGAACTATTGAAATATAAATGAAAATAATTAAAAACTAAATCAATGTTACATGTCTTATTGATAACAGCCTGGAGGTCGGGTGTTCGATCCTTAACAATTATTGAAATAAATATCAACTTTACTATAGTAACCAGTCAGGTTTCCGTTCACCTAGTTCTTGTCTAACAGCCTTAAAACATATTACTGAAAACATGTATAATTATATTGACAAACATCTCCTCCTCCTCTGTGGAGCAATATTCTTTGACTTTAAAAAAGCGTTCGACTTAGTAAATCATGATATTCTTATTGACCAATGTAAACATTTTAAATTTTCTAGAAAATCAATTCTCTTTCTAGAATCATACGTAAAGAACACAATTCAGTGCACGTCTGTTAACGGCATATTAACTGATAATAAACCTATTTATCACGGTGTACCCCAAGGATCAATATTAGGACCCATATTATTTAATATTTTTATAAATGGTTTACCTTTATACCTATCCTCTAAACCCGACCTTCTTGCGGATGGCACAATAGTCTACACTGTCAAAGAATTAGAACAAAAAACTTCAACACGATGCCAATATACTATTAGCCTGGTGTGATAAAAACCATATGAAATTAATTATATTCAAAACCAAAGCTATTGTAATCACGACGCAACAAAAAAGAAATATCCTCCCTGCTACTTTGAATATTAAATTACGTAATGAACCATTAGAAGTCGTCTCCTCGATAAAAAATATTGGGTGTTTTTCTCAGTCACAATCTAACCTGGAAAGATCATATCGAGTATATCTTTAACAAATTAAGCCAGAAACTATTTCAAATCCTTTTCTACAATGCCTACTTTCAAACACATATAGATTATTGTTTCCCAATATGGGAACTGCTGCGATGCTTTGAGGGAATCACGTGGCTAAGTGGGTAAGACGCTGGCTCGCTAGCCTGGAGGTCGGGTGTTCGATCCTGCATTGGCCGAGAAAGTTCATTCAGATTTCCAAGCGTGGTTCCCTCTTGTCAGTGATGCAGGATGGAGGACCTGGCAAGGAAAGCTGTCTAGTCATTCGGATGAAACGAAAAACCGAGGTCCCGTGTACACGTTGTCGTGCACGTAAAAGATCCCTTGACAGTTGAAATTCGATATAAGAGTAGGCCGTAGTGCCACTGTGCGGGCAAAACTTCCCCTCATAGCACACTGTATGGCGTATGCCCGTCTTCGTTAGCCCAGTTCGAAGCAGAACAGTAGGACGTTAAACCCCATTTCATTTTATTTTATTTCTTATTGATAACAGAAAGATCAGAGTTTGTTTAGAGAGAGAGAGAGATAGAGAGAGAGAGAGAGAGAGAGAGATAGATGGGTTTAACGTCCACTCGACCACAAACTAGGTCATTTCGGGACTAACATACGTTTTTTTTATTTCAATAAATCGCTTGCGCGTAGGGGTCTTTAGCAGTGGGAAGAAACCGGAGGACCCGGAGAAAACCCACGAGGTTGGACAGGCGACCCTATTTTGTTTAGATAATACAGCGAGAGTATGTACGGCAGGTCAATTTCTATGTAATAACAACCACTGTATCGCTGATCAATGGAAGTGTGATAGGGAAGACGATTGCAAGGATGGCTCTGATGAAAAGAACTGCGGTAAGATTTTGTTTTAATTGATACCACTTGCAACTATTACTATGACCGACATTATTTTTGTGGTACACACCGCCACCTAAAGGTGCAAAGTATGGGCCTGTATATACTAGTACTAGTCAAATGATTATGTTCTTTCAAAATAGTGTAAAACAGAAAACCCGAACATAATCTACACGAGTGGTACCAGGCAACCCCAGGAATTGCAGGTTGATTTTGCCTTCGACTTATTCACAACCCGACAAGGCGGCAAGTCGACAAATCGACGAAATACAATTATTTCGACTTGTCGTGCGGCGACCTGTCGCCTCGGAAGTCAAACTCGAGCTTGCGCATTTGCTGATTGAATAACTTGCATGCGCATAGATTAACTTCCGAGGCGACAAGTCGCCGCACGACAAGTCGAAATAATTGTATTTCGTCGACTTGTCGACTTGTCGCCTTGTCGGGTTGTGAATAAGTCGAAGGCGACAAGTCGACAAAACAACCCGACGATCGTCGCCTTCATTTCGTCGACTTGTCGGGTCAATTCTGTCGACTTGTCGGGTCAATTCTGTCGACTTGTCGACTTGTTGCCTTCTTCACAAGGCGACGATTTAGATTCATTTGAATGGCCGCTAACAGCCACCATACAATCTCTAGCGTCTGGTTATTCCAGTCATGCGTTCCAGATAAGAATATGGCGTCACCGTTTGACATGGCCTGTGGAATATGTCTATCCTCGTTCTTCGAGTCTCTTGTTACAAATGGCGCTTAAACGCATTATGGTACACGATTCGTGTACCAATGCTAAAATGTTTATTTTATCTTAAATATCGGAACCCAGAAGCCCACCTTTTCCCGGTAAGATCACAACATCAATGCTAATTTAAATTGACAAATAAGTCGTGTTTTTAATGTCTAAGACTTTGGATTATATTCATTTAGAGACTTAGCTACTTTAAACCTATGTCATATATTTTCACAATAAAGATTATATAATCTTCAAAAAAAGTAGGGGATATTCAGAAACAATACAAAACTGCGGAAATGCACTGCTGTTTTTATAAGAGGTAACCAGTGTGTGTTAATAACAGGCCAATTGCCTACACATGAACATAAACAGTTTATATGGGCGACTTATCTGAAGGCCCCATTTCACTCGCAAAGAGATACACTGTCAAAAGTGAAAATGGACGTTTTTGATTTTTGTCTTAATAATAAGTAATTGCTACACCAATCCTCAGACATTCAGCAATTCGTCGTGGCATGCTCCTAATCAACCGTCGACTCATGAATTGGGGCAATCTGACCCACTCTTCTTGCAGTGCCACTGCCAATTCTTGCAGTGTTGTCGGTTGACGTTGACGTCGACGAACACGTCTCCCGATCAAATTAAACGTAACACACTAAAGCAAAGATACGCTAAACAGTAAATCTTATGCAAGAACCGATAGGAAAGCAAACATGGATAGGATAAACCAGAAGGCGGCAGTTTTCATCAACCCTTCCTTGAAGTGTCAAATTTGACAATGAACCCCTCCTACGTGTATGTCGCTATTGGGTGTCGCACATGCAGCTGTGAACATACTCTCAAAGCATGTCAAGTGTCCATGACTATTTATCATATCACAACCTGCATAGTATTTGCATTTCAATATCCCCTACTTTTTTTGAAGAGTATATAAACTTAGTTATAAAACCAGAATGTCCCGAAGTTAATTCATCATATACACAGCGTGAAAGTCCTGACTAGATAAGTGTCACCCTAGTGTCACGGGACGTTTTCTGGAAGTTCCTGATTAGATAGTCACATCTGGCCTGTAGTCCCAGCTCAATGGTTTTTAGTGCCGTGTCGAAGGATAGACACGGCGTAACCCTATCTGTAATGTCACTATAAACTAAAATTGAAATGACCTAGTTTGTGTCGAGTGGACGTTAAACACCATTTCTCTCTCAAAACGTCATTACCTACTGGGCAATCGTTCAAAATGCTATCACATGTTGGGTGTAACGCGTAGATTTCAATAGATATATTATTTTGAATGGGTCACGTGTGTATTGTGTAATACGAAATATCATTTTATTGCACTTCCTTGTCCTTTTTGTAATATACATACATACAACAAAACTGGCGTGTCATCAAAACGTGTTAAATATGTATACATAAATCGTTCTACACCATTCTTCACATTTTTATGATAGCAATTACAAGACAATTATAGCAATAATATATGAATTTAATATCCATAATTACTTGAATTACGTCTATCAGGTTAGTAGTACCATCAAGAGACAGTGGTTCGAGATCAATAAACTAAAGCTAGTTACCTGTATGAACTATTCAACTATAAAGCAGGTGCCCGGTAGCCGCGGTGTTCGATCCCGGTGTTGGACGTGATTTTCCGACGTCGTCCCCCCTTGTCCGTGGTGCAGGACGTAGGGTCTGACAAGGGACAACATATAGTGGCGAGGAAGGGACAACATTGACGTGCACGTAAAGGAACCTTTGACAGTTGGAATTTGATATAGGAGGAGGCTGTAGCGCCACTGCCAGGGCGAAATTTCCCGTATAGCACACTCTATGGCGTATGCCCGACTTTATTAGATAAGTCGGAACAGAACAGTAGGACGTTGAACCCCATTTCATTTCCTTTACGATTTCATATTATTAATAAGTTTATTCAGTATTTAAGGTCTGTGACCCCATATGGTACAACTGATGGGTTTAACGTCCACTCGACACAAACTAGGTCATTTCGGGACTAACATGTGGTTCACTTTTATTTCATTAATTCGCTTGCGCGTAGGTGTCTTTAGCAGTGGGAGGAAACCGGAAGACCAGGAAAAAACCCACGAGGTTGGACAGGCAACCCTACTCCTTGTCACGCACAACCGGGGAATCAAAACCACGCCACTTGACTCAATGACAGACCTTATGATACAACGCGTACGCGCTAATCATTCGGCCACCCATCCCCACAAATAAAGATGAATGGTATTTCTCCCTTAAAGCGGAAATTGCAAATTTTCAAGTTATATTATTAAAATGTATTAAAATAAAGCCTTAAAATAGATGGTATCCATAAACAGTCCTGCCTTGTTAAAGAATAATCCTATTAATCCTATAATTCGCTATTGCCAGCTGAGAAATTGGCAAAAATATCATTTTTAACTTCAAATTCCAACGTTGGAAAATGGCTGCCCCATGTTGTCAATAGCAAAACAGGGGAGGCAATTGTGTTGTTATTTCCTGTGTCATAGAATTTTAAGGTTGGGAAATAATGCCCATGATCGTATTATAGTGATTTGATAACCTATTGAGCAAAAGACATAGAAATAATTATGTTTTGACTTTCTTAGAAAATTTGAAATTCTCGCTTTAAATATGTCAGATTATGACATTGAAAAAGAAAGTTAAAGGTTGTCTGGTTACCTTTAGTACACAATGGACTTTTAATAGCGCTTCTTAGCAATGGCAGGGCACTCACAAACCTATGTGGCGCCCAGGGCAAACGTCTCTTGTGAATGCTTAAGTTATAAGTGATGTAATTTTCATGACAAAGTGTTTATTTAGATCAATTAGTCAATTCCGACAAGCATGAAAACAAATAAAGCAATTTCTGAGACTACTTCGAGAGTTAAAACGGTCATATCCTAAAAATGGCTAGACGGATTTGCCTTACATTGAATGCAGCACTAAACACAAACCAAGCCTAATCAAATATTAGTAAAGTAAGGGCACCCGTTTAAATATTTTAGCGCGATATCAAGTATTAAAGTAAGGGCACCCGTTTAAATATTTTACCGTATTAAAGTAAGATCACCCCTTTAAATATTTTACCGTATTAAAGTAAGAGCACCCCTTTAAATATAAACTTAACGACCAACTTAAGAAGATTCTGATGAGATGTCAAAAATTAAAGTAGGAGCCGTTACATAATGGCAGATGTGCTATCTTGACACATGATAGGAACTAATTTTAATATCCTCCTGTCTACTATCGACACCCATGTTGTCGTTATTATTATAATATAAACGTATGGCTGGACTGTAAAGCAACCTGTACTGAACACATGATGTTATATAGCCAGCTGCATATATCACGTCGATGATCCTTTGTCTAGAAAGGGATTATAAGCAGGAATCAAACTGAGACAGTGGTCATCTAAGTTAGTTGGGAGATGTCAAGTATTAAAGGAATAATTAATGACTGATTTGCGAAGAACATTTTTAAATATTAAAGCAAGATCACCCCTTTAATGCCAAAACTAACGTAAAAAGTCGTTTTTTTTAAGCGAGATGTCCCTTTTATTCAATATGTAATAAGTTTGTTACTAGTCAATCCGCCATTTTGTATTTCACTCTTGAAAGGCAAGTTTTGATTTTGGTGTCGAGCGTTTTATTTTGACAGTTTTTGGAAAATCGTCAATTTTATTTCAATATGTAATTTGAGTGCGATTTCAATATGTAATTTGCGTGGGATTTCAATATGTAATTTGAGTGGGATTTCAATATGCAATTTTAGTGCGATTTCAATATGTAATTTGAGTGCGATTTCAGGAAAGAATGCTGTCATTGGCGTCATTACATTGTGTGGGAATGGAATTCTCAGAACACATTTCAGTTGCTGTGAAGACGAACGTACAGTTGGAATTCGATATAAGAGTAGGACGTGGCGCCGCTGTCATGACATATTCCCGTCTTCATTGGTTCGGATTAAACAGAACAGTAGGACATTAAACCCCATTTTAATTTATTTCATCTACTAACGCTGTAAGAATGAGTTGTTTAGCTGCCAATAATAACAAACTACGATCGTATGTCCAATATTGTGGAACCATTAATATGATTCCGTGTTGCCTTTAGACATAGTCACAAATGTTGATACATTTTGTTTATTAATTTCAATATGGTAGTATGTATGTCTATACTTGTTACAATAATGACGAGCGCAGGTTTTATTAATAGGTTAACTTTAAGTGATGTTTTATATTATATAGGGAGTGGGGACGTAGGTGGTCAACTGGTCTAACACCTGCACTTTACACGTAAGGTCTGTTATTGAGTCAAGTGGCCTTGTTTCGATGGGGATCACGTGGCTAAGTGGGTAAGACGCTGGCTCGCTAGCCTGCATTGTTCGATCCCTGCATTGGCCGAGAAAGTTCATCCCGATTTTCCGGCGTGGTTTCCCCTTGTCAGTGATGCAGGACGGAGGGCCGATATAAGAGTAGGCCATAGTGCCACTGCCCGGGCAAAATTTCCTTCATAGCACTCTGTATGGCGTATGCCCGGCTTCATTAGCCCAGTATAGGAGCAGAACAGTAGGACGTTAAACTCCATTTCATTTCATTTCCTTGTTTCGATTCCCAGATTGTACGTGGCAAGAAGAGTATAGGATCGCGTGCCCATGCAACCTCGTGGGTTTTATGGGGTCCTCCCGTTTTCTCTCCCTGCCAAAGACCCCTACGCATGTGTTAATTCCGACATAGTTTGTGTCAAGTGGAGTCTCTCTCTCTCTCTCTCTCTCTGTATATCTGTATTTTATTATCCAGGTAATGGTCATATACCATACATACGCCAATACCCTGAAAGTCTGGCCGGTTCCAGCGTTTACCTGTCTGTAGAAGCCAAGGATAGGGGAACTGCGGCTCGTTCTTCAACAGGTACCGTAGTCATAACGCTAGAAGCTACAACTACTACGTCAACGACAATGACAACGGAGAACGTAGCTATATTTAGTATCTTGATGATTCTAGTGTTGCTGGCATTCTTAATTGGTCTCTACTTCCTGTTCCGGTGGTGTATTACCGGAAGTTGTTGTGGTGGGAAAAGTGGTCAAGGTGGTATTTGTGACAACTGCTGTAGACCAACTCCACCTAGACGTGTTCAACCGTTACCCATGGTATACGAAGACTAGTGAGTCCTTTTTTTATTACACATTTATCCTGAACAACAAGATCTCAGAAATACTGGATAGAATGGCAATACGTCAATTGCAATCATCCCAGGAATAAATTGTTTCTTTATTTTGTTAGACACAGATAATTTTGTAAAGTCTAGAGGTAATAAGTTTTTGGTAATAAATTGTTGTTGTGTATATTCACAGTGTTGTGCCGCCAGTAGCATCCAGTGATTATAAAGGTGATTTCTGGCATACAGGTAAATAACTTACACTATTAACTTCATATCTGTGGTGTCCTTTTGGTCTGCCTAACTGCAATCTGATTACAATACAGATCTATATTACGCTTCACCTGGTTGTAGTGGAAGGTCGGCTCACAGCTCATACGGGCGACTTTTGACCCTATGACGTCAGACATTTGATTAACGGATTAACATTGATGTTTCTAGTGGATTACCCACAGTTTCGTGTACCTCACACCAAAGACTCGCCGTAACAGACCGTTTCACTGGCAAATCCAGAACGCGGGTTATATAACAATTCTTCCAGATGCTAGTGTAGTAAAGACAAATAAAACGAAATTTTGAACTTTACCCCCCCCCCCCTTTCCCTCCTCCTCACCCTCAGCGAACACAAAAACCGAGGTCCCGTGTACACATTGGCGTGCACGTAAAAGATCCCTTGGCAGTTGGAATTCGATATAAGAGTAGGCCGTAGAGGCAAAATTTCCCTCATAGCACACTGTATGGCGTATGCCCGTCTTCATTAGCCCAGGTTAGGAGCAGAACAGTAGGACGTTAAACCCCATTTCATTTCATTTTATTTTTAATCTGTTTGACCTGACTGATATCTTACAATGTGAAATGATTTACGTCCACCATTCCAACACTTTTTTTTGATCTGCAATACCTTACTGATCGTTATAGTCTACAGATTATATACTAAACAGCAAAAAAAACAAAAAAACGTCAGTATGATTTGAAAATCAGAGAAGCACTTTAATCAAATAATTCTAGAAAACTACTTACTAAATGGATCAAAGTGTTTTTTTGTGAACAGTATGTTGACACATTAGTGATTAATTCATCATAATTCTGTACACAGTCTATACATCAGTATTTGGTGTGCCCACCGCGAGTGTCAATAACAGCAGCGCAGCGTCTGTACATGGAGTGGACCAGACGATTGATGAACGCCATTGGCACCTGGAACCACACTCCTAGAAAAGCCTGACGAAATACATCGGCTATGTTTAGTCTCGGTACGACGTTATTAAGTCTCCTCTGAATTTCATCCCAAAGATGTTCAATCGGGTTTAAAGATGGGTTCCCGCGTACAAACTGGGTGATTTAATTGCATATATGGACTAAAAACATATTCAAACTAATTAACTTGTCATAACTTTGCTTCAAATCCTTCTCAAACATTGTAATTGCGAAGGAATGTCCTGCTATAAAAATTCGATCAAACCAGGTCATGTTTACATCACGTGACTTACCTCTCTTGGAAGTCAGAGGAGAATTCATTGCATACATAAGACGATGTTGTCTTTTATCGCATACTATTTATTACAAATATCGAATCCTAATTAAATTCTCTGATTATCCACTGCCCGCGTCTTTTTCCGTCATTTTTATCTCAGAAAGAGTTGTAAGTCTGACAAGTTTATCAACTTGTACATCAAGCGCACAATGTTTTCGTGTGACCTTTGACATCACGCGTGCAGAAATTCCTAATCGTCGGGCTGTTGATTAGGGGAACCCTTACATTTTTGTCCTGTATACGCTCCATGAGTGTTTTTCGAGGAATCCAATATTTTTCTAGTAAGATTGGATATCTCTACTTTCCATATATACCTAAATTACCATACTTTTATTGGTAATAACCACCCGATAAATACTTTTCTGGGAACCCATCTTTAAGTCCGGACTAAGGGCTGGTCAGTGCATAACGTTGACACCTTTCTGCTGCAGAAAGTCCCGAGTAACTCTGGTGGCGTGGGAACAGGCGTTGTCATGTTGGAAAACGTTGTTTCGATGACGTGCGAAATGTGGTATTACGTGGGGTCTGAGAGAGCTTGATCGATGTAGCGCACTGCTGTGATGCCGCCCCCTCTCCCTGGACCAAGATTTTGGAACTCCACAGGACCCACTCTCTGGTTCAGGCCGATTCCACCCCAAACCATTATGCTTGAACCTCCCCATGAATCTCGTTCCTTGACACATTGTTCGGAATAACGCTGGCCACGTCAACGCCATATTCTGCAGTTGATACGCAATACCGACTCTCATCTGTGAACAGAATAGTTCCCCATTGTCTGTGTCGCCAGTTCTGGTGTTGTTGGGCAAACTGTAGACGTTCACGTCGATGGCCAGGGGTGAGGATCGGTCCACGGTAAGGTCTACGGCAATGGATGTTCTGTCTGGTGAGACGTCGGCGCACTGTGTCGGTACTGATGGGTCTTCCGTGTATTCACACTGTCTTACGTGCTGTCTCAGATGCCTGTGTGAAGGGATTCTGCACGTGCTGTCACACAACATGGCGGCCTTGTCGCCTTGTGGTAACCCTTGGTCTACCAGTTCGGGGGCGATCATCCGTGGTGTTGGTGGCCCGAAAGCGTTGCTGAAGCCTGTAGATGGGTCCGAACATTGACCTGGAAGTGATTGGCAACGGCTTGGGCAATGTGGGAAGCGTCGAGTCTTCCAAGCGCCTGGTTGCTCTGAGCTGCCATAAGTCGCGGCATGCTGCTGACGTTGTAGTGTGAATGATTCAACCAGGTATGGGGGCGCATTTTATAGGGCTGGTCCCGGTGAACAGCACGTGCAACATGAGTTTTAGTTTTCAAACACCTGCTTTATGGAATAATAAACCATTTAGTTTAAGATGTTGTACATCTCTATATTCTTTTAAAAAACAGCTTAAACACAGGCTAACATGTCCATAATCTTGTTGTTTATTTATGATTACATTGTCACTTTGTAAAGAGCCCCTAAACATGTTATATGAAAAGGCACACTATTAATATGCTGTAATAATAAATATCTGTCATTTGTTCATTTGTTTTTATTTATATATTTGTTTTATATAATTACAGGAGATTCCTATGCCCATGGTAGACCATACTGATGATAATATACACTGGTTATATAAATGTATATACTATACACTGGTTATATAACTGTATATACTATACACGGGTTATATAACTGTATATAATATACACTGGTTATATAAATGTATATAATATACACTGGTTATATAACTGTATATAACATACACTGGGTGTATAACTGTATATAATATACACTGGTTATATAACTGTATATAATATACACTGGTTATATAATTGTATATAATATACACTGGTTATATAACTGTAAATAATATACACTGGTTATATAATTGTATATAATATACACTGGTTATATAACTGTATATAACATACACTGGGTGTATAACTGTATATAATATACACTGGTTACATAACTGTATATAATATACACTGGTTATATAATTGTATATAATATACACTGGTTATATAACTGTATATAACATACACTGGGTGTATAACTGTATATAATATACACTGGTTACATAACTATATATAATATACACTGGTTATATAATTGTATATAATATACACTGGTTATATAACTGTATATAATAAACACTGTTTGTCGACTTTGATGCACTAAACAATATAAATATATTCAGAAGTAACTTTTGTGCAAATTTTCGCTGTAGAAAAAATTGTTATACCCTCATTGTAAGGCGTGGAGCTGAACAACGAGCAAACCCTTCAACACATGAACGTATACACCAAGCCTGGACATTCTACCTCTATAGAAACATAGGCGAACGAGCCAGGGATGGGAGGGGGGGGCAGCTAAAAATTATTATTTCATCTAGTTGGCAAAATCAAGTGCCAAAATCTAATAAAACACTAATTTTACTTTACTTTTTAATTGAATATCACGAATTTGTACTGCACTGACTATGGATTAAAACATTTTGTCTGGAGCCACTCTACATTGTGCGACATTTTTCGGGCAGCGATTATTAATTATGAATGCAGCTGCAATAGTCTGCTTGGATGGTTGGAATTCAGGTCGGCATAGAGTAACCATTGGACAACTTTGGAGTTGCTTAACGCACGGGCTAGAATACCAGAAAAACGCATTTGCGGCGGTTAGATTTACAAAAAATTTCGCGGAGAGGCCGAAGCCCCCATACCCCACGACGATTACTTGGTTGGTTGGGATTCAGGTCAGCCACCTATAAGGTAGGCCTAGGCTATATTGGACCACACTGAAGTTGCTGAAATAGCAGAAAAACACGTTTGCGGCAGTTAAATTTTACAAAATTTTCTCCTGATGGTACCGTCTCCGTGGACTGTACACGATTGATTGGTTGATTGGAATTCCAGGCAGCCATCTTAATTAAACTATATTAGACCACCTTACAAAATTTAAAAAATACGAATAAATACTGTTGTATTATACATCATAAAGTTACAGGAGAGTCAGGGTTGGGGCAACTGTTTGATCGGGACACTCTTTATAATCAACAATCACAGGGAATACTTGGTAGCTTCATTAAACTGGAGCTAGGTCACAATCGGATTAAAATACAGATCTATATTGTCGTCGCCCCTGTCCGCCCGTACGTCCGTCCGTCCGTCCGTCCGTCCATCCATCGTCCACAATTTCTTGTGAACGCTCTAACGCCAAAAGTTATCATCCATTTGTTTTAAAATTGATATATGTTGTTTACATTAGTGGGATGAAGAAGCCTATTTAATTTCAATAATTTCCGTTTATAACGTCTAGAGTTATGTCCCTTGTTTCACTTTGTTGAACCTTGTGAAAGCTCTAATGCCAAAAGTTAACATACGATCTTTGTGAAATTTATATGCAATATTTAAATTAGGGAAACGAAGAAGCCTATTGAATTTCAGCAATTTCCGTTATGGCCCTTGTTTCACTTTGTTTAACCTTGTGCTCTAACCCCAAAAGTTATCATCCTATCTTTCTGAAATTTATATGCATTATTTGAATTAGTGAAAAGATGAAGCCTATTGAATTTCAGCAATTTCTTTGTATTACGTCTAGAGTTATGGCCCTTGTTTCACTTTATTGAACTTTGTGAATGCTCTAACATCAAAAGTTATCTGCCGATCTGTATGAAATTTACACGCGTCATTTAAATTAGTAAAGAGAAGAACCCTATTGAATTTCAGCAATTTCCGTTTATTACTTCTAGAGTTATTGCTCTTGTTTCACTTTGTTCAACTTTCTTAATACTCGATTGATGAAAGTTATCATCCGATATGTATGAAATTTATATGCATCATTTAAATTTGTAAAGCGAAAAAAACTGTCAAAGTTTAACAATTTCTGAGACCCTTGTTTCAATTTGCAGAACCTCAAACGGCAAAAATTATAATCTGATCTATATGGAAATGTCTTGTAAAGGTTCCTAATTACCTACAAATGATTAAATATGCAACAACCCTTGTCTACCGTCGGACGATTTAGCCGCTGTGGGCGTATGTTTCGTTGCCTGGCAACCTATCTTTTATATAGAGAAATCCAACACCCCTTTTGACCTCAATTTTTATTATGAATTAATAGGATCACATTGATACTGTACGCTATAGCCTTGTATTTTATTATAATACACGTGTATTAGACTGTATAATACTAGATGTTTTATATGCACCAATAGGCTTTAAAGATCTGTTATGATTTATAAAGGTTTCCAATTGTTGTCCGATTGCACTAACGACTTGTTTAAATTCGGTTTGAATAAGCTTTACAAAATGAATGGGGTTTAACGTCCTACTTTTCTGCACCGACTGGACTAAGGAATGCGTGCATACGTCATACAAAGTACTACAGTCTACTCTTATAGTTTTCAACATAACTGTCAATGGGTTTTTTACGGATGGGACGAAATCTGAGGTACATCGACGTGGATGTAAAGGAAGCATTGACAGTTAATAATTCGATATGAGAGTAGGGCATGACGCCGCTGTCCGGGCCGAGGATGGGGTGGCCGAATGGTTAACGCGTGTGCACTGTATCATAAGGTCCGTCATTGAGTCAACTGGCGTGGTTTTGGATTCTCCGGTTGTACGTGACAAGGAGTAGGGTCGTCTGTCCAGCCTCGTGGGTTTTCTCCGGATTCTCCTGTTTCCTCCCACTGCTAAAGACCCCTACGCGCAAGTGAATTATTGAAATGAAATTAAACCATATGTTAGTCCCGAAATGACCTAGTTTGTTTCGAGTGGACGTTAAACCCCATTTCTCTCTTTCTCCACTGTCCGGGCATATATTCCCCCATAGTACACTGCATGGCGTATGTCCGTCATCATTAGCCCAGTTGGTGCAGAAAAGTTAAACCCCATTTCATTTCATTTCATCATAACGACTGGATGTTTTCCTTGCCATTCCCTCCTTGCACTACTGACAAGGGGACACCACACTGCCCTATACTAATGACAAGGGGACACCACTCCGCCCTGCACTACTGATAAGGGGGCACCACTCTGCCCTGCACTACTGATACGTGAACACCACTCCACCCGGCGCTACTGACAAGGGGACACCAATCCGCCCTGCACTACTGATAAGGGGACACCACTCCGCCCTTCACTACTGACAAGGGGACATCACCCCACCCTGCACTATTGACAAGGGGACACCACTCCGCCTTGCACTACTGATAAGGGGGCACCACTCTGCCCTGCACTACTGATACGTGAACACCACTCCACCCGGCGCTACTGACAAGGGGACACCAATCCGCCCTGCACTACTGATAAGGGGACACCACTCCGCCCTTCACTACTGACAAGGGGACATCACCCCACCCTGCACTATTGACAAGGGGACACCACTCCGCCTTGCATTACTGAGAAGAGGAATACAGCCAGAAAATCGCGAGGTACACCGAGCCGCCGTGTCTCCCTATTTTATTAATATAGAACTATTTAAAGCGACTGTTCCAGATATATTTTATTAAAATATAACTATTTAAAAGTAGCTGTCCCCGATATATTTTGTTAGTGTGAATCCAATTAAAGTAGCTGTAGGTTGTTGGTAACTTGTGTTTTCTATTCTTGCTATGCTATGTCTTGATAGCACTTGCTTAAAGTCAGGAAAAGTCGTGTTCATCAAGTCACTTTTTCGAATTACGTAATTCCGTTAAAGATGAATTATGTAAGAGCTAAATCTACCCATTGCAGGTCTTTCATTTAGCTTCAATTGTTATATAAATTATTATTTAGACAGTAACTAACAAAACAAGCCATCGTTGGATGGCCGTGATTTAAATGGATGTTATCTCTTTTTAAACTATCATTGATGTCAGCTCTTTATCTAAATCTTACATAATGTATCTTTAAAAAGGATCAACTTGATTCACTCGGACGATCAGTAACAAATTCACATTTTCAAATCGGTGTAAACGAAGATCGCACGTCCGATCATGCTATTAATGTTTCCGATTGCACTGTTCTCGCTGAAGGTTGGTTTGAGTCTGTTATTCTTCGTCGCCACTACCGCCATCGGTATCGTCTGATAACATTTTCTCGTCGACACAAGCAGGGTCTTTTTTACACTGGGGACCACAAAATATAGAACCACAACAGTCACACATGACGTCATGAACATAACAGACCCACGAGGCTAGTTTACAGCAGCCATTGTAGTTTCCACAGCAACCGGTACTTGAACCGTGTAAACCCCAGCCGTACGGATAAATACAAACACAACATCCCACCTGGTCCCTGTAATATAAACACAAAATTAGCGTCCATTTAACATAAATCATTATGCACCACCCTCAGATAGATAGACCAGTCGGACTACCAGCCCACTCAGAGAGATAGAACACTTGGCCTACCAGCCCACTCAGAGAGATAGACCAATTGGCCTACCCGCCCACTCAGGGTGATAGACCAGTCGGACTACCAGCCCACTCAGAGAGATAGACCACTTGGCCTACCAGCCCTCTCAGGGAGATAGACCACTTGGCCTACCAGCCCACTCAGAGAGATAGACCACTTGGCCTACCAGCCCACTCAGGGAGATAGACCACTCGACCTCCTACCTACTCAGATAGATAGACCACTCGGCCTCCCACCTGCTCAGATGGACAGACGACTTGTCTTCCAACCAGCTCAGATAGACAGATCACGCGGACTCCAACTCGCCGAGATAGACAGACCACCTGGTCACGCAATCCGCTCAGATAGACAGACCACTCTACCACCAAACCCCCTTCGGAGAGGTTGAAGTTGGCCTTCTTTAAAAGCGTGTCTTTTAATGAAAGTGATTCGCAATGAAACGTCCAAGACACATACCTGTGGAACGGGAAAATACAGAATTTTACCTGGGCAGTGCCGTTGCCCCAGCCTCTTTTTTCAGATTAAAACCTATAAATTATATTTACAAATTGTTATGAAATCGTCTTACCTACAATATAGATCCTTGCACTCAGGTGATGGTCTTTTAAAGACAAGGTCAATTAGTCCAGTTGATCTGGGTACTGGAATAGAAAAAAAATATAAATATACAGTAAGACCTGTTTAATCAGACCAAAAGTTAAATCTACCTTTTGTAGACATTAAAAGAGAGAGAGAGAGATGGGATTTAACGGCCATCGACACAAACTAGCAAACTAGGCAATTTTGGGGCTAACATATAGTTCATTTATATTTCAACAATTCGCTTGTGTGTAGAGGTCTTTGGTTATCTTATGGCGAGAATCCAGACAATCCCCACGAGGTTGGACAGGCTATCCAACTGCTTGTCAAGCACGCCACTTGACTGAATGACAGATTTCACGCGTTAACCATTTGGTCACCCAACCCCCCAGAAATCAGTAGATCGTAGTCCTGGGAAAATTTCCGTCACAACCATGTTCCTGAAGCAACGACTGCGAGTTTCACAACATCTGGCCGTTGCTTGTTTACTTCACAATTGCCGAACTTATAGCTAGGTTATCTATAGATACGTGAGCAGTAGCGTCCAATCAGAGGTTGTGACATCGCGACCTCCACGGAAACCTTGACGTTGAATGAACCTTGAACTTTGCAACTCGATTATCACATGTAGACATTTTAGCTTGAAAGCGCGAGACATGGTATTCGCGACGATCGAGGAATCTGATAGACTCACAAGTTGGGCTTGTACCCAATCGAAATTAGTGCCACAATATACAGGGTATTACGTGAAGGCCTTCATAAGATGTACGTAGTTAAAGCGAGATCAAGCCTTCTATTGAAGATGCGTAACAACGTTCCCGAGGACTACACACAAAGATAATTAATTATCATAATACGTACATCTTTTAGTATGGACGACGGTTTTAACCAAAAGTAGAATACCAACAATAATCACTAGTATTAGATTCTTCAACATGGCTGTCATCTCATTTAAACAATCAATATTTCTATCAACAAATATACGTTCTGATATTATTACACATCGTGTTCACGATTTCAGTCACTATCCAATCTCGTGTTCACGATTTCGGTCAACTATCCAATCTCGTGTTCACGATTTCGGTCAACTATCCAATCTTGTGTTCACGATTTCGGTCAACTATCCAATCTGGTATAAACGCTTACAAACATATAATCCGAATAGTATTCCACATATTGCTATAATATTGTCTATCGCTGTTTAAACTGAATATTTCTCCACATCTTAATATAATATTGTCTATCACTTTTTAAACTGTCAATATCTAATGTTTACACACTGGGTAATATTCGCTATATTACACGTTTAAACTGTCAATATCTAATGTTTACACACTGGGTAATATTCGCTATATTACACGTTTAAACTGTCAATATCTAATGTTTACACGCTGGGTAATATTCGCTATATTACACGGTTAGACTGTCAATATCTAATGTTTATACACTGGGTAATATTCACTATATTAAACGGTTAAACTGTCAATATCTAATATTTATACACCGGGCAATATTCACTATATTACACGATGAAACTGTCAATATCTAATGTTTATACACTGGGCAATATTCCCTATATTACACGGTTAAACTGTCAATATTCCATGTTTATACGCCTGGCAACATCTCAATTAAACGGCAATCTCTCTAACGATGTCCAAACTTTCAATATTCAATGATTATTGTTAACAGTATAAACACCAGACAATTTTCCCTTCTAACTAAAATGATTACTCTCGTTAACTCGTGTTTTATATATTTTTTTATTCCATGCCTGAAAAAAGATAAACACACAATTGTTTTTATTATTTTAGCAGCCTTGGTATTTAAAGATACATTATGTAAGATTTAGATAAAGAACTGACCGTTCTTGCTATAATAGTTCAAAAACAAATAATGTAAAACGAATATATTAAAAATTTCATTCAAATTAATTTATTCTGAGCAAAGACATCAATGTTTGTAGTTTTGACAAGATGTGTGCTTTGATTGTTTATTATCGTAACCACGAGGCTGGTTATTCGAGGCTTAGCCTAGTTTCTCCATTTTTAAAATTAAATCATTAAATGGCCGAACCGTTCTACTCTACTTAGGGGTTTAACGTCCTACTGTTCTGCTCCTATGTTGGGCTAATAAAGACGGGCATACGCCATGTGTGCTATGAGGGAAATTTTGCCCGGGCAGCGGCACTATCGCCTACTCTTATATCGAATTCCAACTGCCAAGGGATCTTTTACTTTTACGTGCATTCCAGTGTGTACACGGGAACTCGGTTTTTTGTCTCATCCGAAGGACTAGACAGCTGTCCTCTATAACATTTAAGGACTAGAGAAGGCATTAGGCAGATTTAGCTTTTGAATAATGCCTCTAAAAAAAAGATATCAGTTTTGTCTGGTAAAGCTTTTGCCTAGGTTCCCACAAATTTACATGGTCGATTTAGGACTAACATATGGTACAGTTTTTATTCAAAAATTTGTGTGCGCGTAGCGTTCTGTTAGGTTTTTTTAAAACATGCATATTAAAGATGACCATTGTTGCTATAATAGTTAAAAAAAAAAAAAAAAAAAAGATAATGAATAAAATAAATATATTCAAAATCTATTTCAAATTACTTTTTTACGCGAAGTTATGAGGTAGCGTATATTGTTTATTATCGTAGAAACGGTACTTGACAACCGAGACTATCCATTTTATCGTTACATTTTTAAAACACGCGGGCGTTCAAATCCACCTAAATCTCGGCCATCCGATGACCTTGGGAGTTGATTATAGGTGAATAAATGTTTAAATACCGGTAATAATTTATATACTCAAAGTCAGAAAAAAGACCGGGGCCCGAATTCACAAAGCATTCTCAGACTTAAGTTGAGAATTTACTCAACTTTCAATCACTGTTTATGAGAAATATCTTTGATCCAGAAACACAAAACTTTGCACATAGTTTCTTATTGATATTGATGTACCTGGTACATTAAAACAACAAAATTATTATAAAGGGCTATATTTTAATTAAAATAAGGTGAACAAGTTTGAGTAAATTCTCAACTTAAAGGAGCTAAATCGCTAATTTTGGGCCTAGAAATTGGCACAAATGGTTCGCAACACATAATAATGTAATATGAATTTATATAAACTGTTTTACATTCAATAGTTTCCGTTTTACTGTGAATTGTCATCAGTTTTGTTCGGCGAAATACGTCAGAAGTCTCAACCGAAAAACAGTTTCTAGCGTCTGGTTATTCCGTCAACACCGATAGTATATATTGCGCATAATCTCCAAATAAGAATATGGTATCACCGTTTGACATAACTTGTGGAATATCTAGCCTCATTCTTTGAGCACCTTGTTACAAATGGCGCTGAAATGTATTATGGTAAAAAAATTTATTTTGTCTTAAATATTGAATAGCAGAAGCCCACCTTTTCCAGGTAAGACCACGACACCAATGCTGATTTAAATTGCAAAAAAAAAATCGTGTTTTCAATGTCTAAGATTTTGGAAGATATTGAGTTACGGACATAGCTACTTTAAGTCTGAGAATGCTTTGTGAACTCGGGCCCTGCATTTAGACAGATGTAGCTCTTACATAATGCATCTTTAAAAAGATTTAAAACTCAATCTGTTAGACTAGGCCCTATCCTTAACTCGATCGTTGCTATGACGTCATGCCCCTTATCCGATTATTAGTTAGGCCTATACTGCGCGCAAAGTCCATCTACATGTATAGGCCTATATTGCACAATTTTTTCTAAATTTTACTGAATTTACAATCATTGGTCAGTATTCATAAACTGGATAATTCATTTAAATATTCGCCAGGATTGATATGCTTCACGCAGCATAATAAAGACGTCATCGGTACGGCGTTTGTGTTTAGCCTTAGGCTTAGCTGGTTGTTTGTAACTTGTCGGCATGAAGACGTCAAACGACGAATTTGTTAAACTCCCTAAAATCCCTCACAGGAAAATTTATGCGACCATTCTACCAATAATGCAAATATTTACTGAAACTAAAATGAATAACGTTGATTATATGCCGAAAATAACCGAAATATTTACTGAAACTAAAATGAATAACGTTGATTATACGCCGAAAAACACAAATAAAAATATAAAAAAAATAAACAAAATAATCGCTAACAAAATCGATTTGTAAACATCCGGTTTCAAGAATAGTTACCTCCCCTTACATATGACTTTGAATGTCCAGACCATTGACGTCAATAGTCCAGACGCAAAATTTGGGAAGTGAATTAAAGTGCGTGTGAAATAGCCGGTTGTTTTAAGTCACTTGGAAAAAGTTTAAGAAATATCACTATTTATTTAGTGCTAGAAAGTCGATAAACATTTCGTGTTTCGAATTCAGATGGTTGATATTACAATAACACCCTTTTAAATTCGAACTTTATCTCCAATATGTTTACAGAAGTTGAATTTCTGCCAGTCAGAATCGAGAAAATTCAAATTTGTGCTACAATTTTAAACTACAGACATCATTGATACGTCATTGACAAACACAAAGGCGGACAACCTTTTTCTACAATCACGCTGACAAGAGAGAGAGAGAGAGATAGGTTTAACATCCACTTGACACAAACTAGGTCATTTCGGGACTAACATATGGTTCAATTTTATTTTAATAATTGGCTTACGCGTAGGGGTCTTTAGCAGTGGGAGGAAACCGGAGGACCCAGAGAAAATCCAAAAGGTTTGACAGGCGACCCTACTCCTTGTCACGTACAACCGGGGAATCGAAACCACGCACATAGAACACGCACGCGCTAAACATTCGCCCCCTCAACATTATTATAGAAACTACAGACAAACACACGAAGAATAGTAGGGCAGAACTCAATAAACTGTATGTACCCGTAGGCCTATAGATCCTATAAATCACGATGTATTTCGAGATCTGTAAATTCTATGGTTGTTTAACACTACGACAAACACACGGACATCAGTAAGGCTAATGAACTACGTATTGATCCAAAAACACGGATATAAGTAAGATCCAACAAAACTGAAAAATATCGATCTATTTAGACACTCTATAAAATCCAATATTCTTTTTACACGAAATAGACAAACACGTGGACAATAGTAAGGCACAACTCAATGAATTATGGTTACCGGTATATTGGTGTAGATCCAAGCACTAATACAAATCTCGGTGTGTTTAGACCCTCTATAAATTCCAATATTTTTTTTACACTAAATAAACAAACACTCGGACAATAGTAAGGCACAACTCAATGAATTATGGTTACCGGTATAGCGGTATAAATCCAAGCGCTAATACAAATCTCGGTGTGTTTAGAGGTCTATATCAATTCCAATTCCTGGGTTCTTTAACACTAAATAGACAAATACTCGGACAATAGTAAGAGAAAACTTGAATACGTCTCGCGGTATATAAATTCCATAATTGTTTTGTAAAGTTTTCAGAATTTCTCACAAACAGGTATAAACTGGTTAATGCATATTTAGATCTAACAATAATTACACAGAACACTGCTTCACTTCACTTCCAAACAACATTTAATTTAAAGGTAATCCACTCTGATTTTAGGTTTTTTGTTTTTTTAAAGATAAATTATGGGAGATTAGATAAAGAGTTGCCAGTTCTCGCTATAATGGTTAAAATATAGAAAACGTAAATAGAATATACTCTGAACCGAGATATTAACTTTTATTGAATTTTAGGCTAGCTTCGATCAAGTCGGTACGATAAAAAAAAAATAAAGTCTCGATTACCTATTTCTACGTTTAATTATTTTTCCAAAAATGTATTCCAATCCGCTAACGATGACATTGGGAGTTGATTATGGTCTGGTTAAATTGATTAATTTCTAATTAGTATTTTAGATAACATTTCAGGCCCAAAAAATACCTGCAATAGGCACATTTAGCCTATTTCAGATCTTTCTTTAGACATTAATTAACTTATCAAGACCATAATCAATCCTCGATGTCATTGCTAGCCTGCGATATTTATTGGATTAAGATCCGATTTGCTGCTCAACTTTCATTCATGATTTAATCATGAAATGGATAATCGAGACTATGTTTTTATCGTATCGACTTTAGGTCTGAAATGTTATCTAAATTATTAATTAGACATTAATTAACTTATCAAGACCATGATCAATCCTCGATGTCATTGCTAGCCTGCGATATTTATTGGATTAAGATCCGATTTGCTGCTCAACTTTCATTCATGATTTAATCATGAAATGGATAATCGAGACTATGTTTTTATCGTATCGACTTTAGTAATGATGATCGAGGCTAAACCCAAAATTTAATCGCTAAAATCTCGGTTCAGAGTGGATCAATTTGACTGAAATTTTCGGCAAATTCCTTTTACATTATCTAGTTTTTACCTATTATAGTGAGAACTGCCAACTCTGTATCTAATCTCCCATAATGTATCTTTAAGTGAGGTTTATATCATTGCAGTACACAGTGGATCAGGATCCATTCATTTGATCTGATATTTCTTGTTTATTTCTGGAAATGTCTATTTAGTTTGTCTCGTCGACCGCAGGCGGCAATACTATATACCGGAAAACACCGGAAAACAACCGGAAAACAACATTTTATACTGAATACCGGAAAACACCGGAAAAACACTAAATACCGGAAAACACACTAAATACCTGAAACCACCCTAAATAGGTAACCCGGAGACTGGCACCCTAAATAGATAACTGGGAGCCTGGTCCTCTGTGTGCCCGGGTTATGATTAGGGTTAGGGTTAGTTTCCGGTTTATAATATAGCCCTTCACCGGGTTACCTATTTAGGGTGGTTTCCGGTATTTAGTGTGTTTTCCGGTATTTAGTGTTTTTCCGGTGTTTTACGGGATTCACTATAACATGGTGTTTTCCGGTTGTTTTCCGGTGTTTTTCAGTGTTTTCCGGTATATAGTATAGCCCTCCGCAGGGTCCGTTTTATTTGTGTGTAGTGTGGTCCTCCTGCACTTACTGTTATTGTTGTATCTAAGTCATAAACACAGAAAATAAATACGACTAATAAATTAACACATTTTTTTTGTTTAAGGGATGCATTATGTAAGATTTAGATAAAGAGCTGGTCGTTTTTGCCGTAATAGTTCAAAAATAGATAATGAAAAAGGAATATATCAAAAAAATTCAGTAAAATTACTTTATTCTGAGCGAAGTTATTAGGCTACTCTTTGAAGCTTTGATACGAATATCGTAGTCTCGGTTTTCATTACTATCATGTTACGAGAATAACTTAATCTCGATTGTCCAGTTTTAAATTAAACTATTAAATGACGAGTGTGTTCCAATCCATTAAAAATCACGAGCATCCGATGATCTAGAGAGTTGATTATGGTCTTGCCAGGTGAATAAATGTCTAATTAATAACTTTTATAACATTTCAGGCCTAAAGAAAGAACTGCAATAGGCAGATTTAGCTCTTGAATAAGATAATATTTAAGGTAATAGAGATTAAACATACATTATGCAAGAGCTAAATCTGTCTATTACAGGTCTTTCTTTCGGCCTGAAATGTTATCTAAATTATTAATTAGACATTAATTAACTTATCCAGACTATAATCAACTCTAGATGGCATCGCTAGCCTGCGATCTTAAGTGGATTGGGAGCCGATTTACTGCATAACTTTCCTTCTCGATTAAACGATTTACTAGATAATCGAGACTATGATGTTTATCGTACTGACTTTAGTAATGATGACCGAGGCTAGGCAGAAATCTCATTCGCTTAGTTTTCGGTTGATAGTGGATCAATTTGAATGAAATTTTCAGCAAATTGCCTTTACGTTATCTAGTTTTTAACTATTATAGTGAGAACTGCCAACTCGTTATCGAATCTCCCATGATGTATCTTTAACCACTTTAAAAGTTGAACTGTCTGAAATATGTTTTATCGATGTTATAACCAGACTAGAATTTTCTGCCAAATATTCTAGACGTTTTAAACGACTTTACGGTTATTTACCAGTTTCCTAATTTAACAGTCAGCAGTAATTAGCTATATTATAGGTTTTTATGCTAACAGGCGCATGTCGATAATTACACTAACCGTGCGCCATTTGCATTTGCGTCATCGCTAAAATATCAAATTTCTCTGGTTAGATCTTTGGTAAGAGGATCACGTGGCTAAGTGGGTAAGACGCTGGCTCGCTAGCCTGGAGGTCGGGTGTTCGATCCCTGCATCGGCCGAGAAAGTTCATCCAGATTTTCCGGCGTGGTTCCCCCTTGTCAGTGATGCAGGACGGAGGGCCTTACAAGGACAGCTGTCTAGTCCTTCGGATGAAATGAAAACCCAAGGTCACGTGTATACATTGGAATGCACCTAAAAGATCCCTTGGCAGTTGGAATTCGATATAAGAGTAGGCGATAGTGCCGCTGCCCGGGCAAAATTTCCCTCATAGCACAATGTATGGCGTATGCCCGTCTTCATTAGCCCAGCATAGGAGCAGAACAGTAGGACGTTAAACCCCATTTCATTTCATTTCAGATCTTTGGTAAGGCCAACTTCAAGTTTGGTCAAAGGTCATGAGATGTAAACAGGGCTAGCGCTAATCCCAACCCTAACCCGAACCCTGGACCTAGCCCTAACGCTTAACCTACAATCTAACCAACAATCTCGTGTCCTAACCTTATTTACATCTCAGCGACCTTGGCGAAAATTGAGTTGGCCTTAACAAATAGATCTAGCCAATTTCCCATAGGGCTTAATCCACGCCAATATGTTCCCGGGCTGATTATTTAACATTTAATTAAAGATACATTATTCAAGGGCTAAATATGCCCATTGCAGGACTTTCTTTGGGCCTGTAATGTTATATAAATTATTAATTAGACATTTATTAACATGACAAGACCATAATCAACTTTCATTGCCATCGGGTGGCTCCGATTTTTAAGTAGATTAGAACGTTTCGGAGATTTAATGATTTAATATAAAACTGGAGATGCGAGGCTAAGACTCGAATGACCAGTACGGTAGTTATGATTAATGCACACATCTTGTCAAAACTACAACCATTGATAACTTGACTCGAAATAAAGTAATTTGTATGAAATTTTCAATATATTCATTTTGCATTATATGTTTTTAAAATATTATAGCAAGAACGGTCAGCTCTTTATCTAAATTTTACATAATGTCCCTTTAATTAAGAAAACAAAATCCAAATACCAAGGCTAAATAACCAGTTGCTCAGATACAATCGGATTAAAAACATTTCTGTTCGTCCACAATAAAATGGCGACGGGCTGATTACATAGCGAGCAGCATTGATCTATGATATTTCAATTTAGCATATCTTTGTAAATGTTAAATGGAATTGAACCGTATTTGCCTTGCTCGGACTATTAGAGAGAGAGAGAGAGAGAGAGAGAGAGAGAGAGATGGGGTTTAACGTCCACTCGACACAAACTAGGTCATTTCGGGACTAACATATGGTTTAATTTTATTTCAATAATTCGCTTGCGCGTAGGGGTCTTTTTAGTAGTGGGAGGAAACCGGAGGACGCGGAGAAAACCCACGAGGTTGGACAGGCGACCCTACTCCTTGTCACGTACAACCGGGGAATCGAAGCCACACCAGTTGACTCAATGACAGACTTTATGGTACAGCCCGCACGTGCTAACCATTCAGCCATCCAACCTCCTTGCAAGTAAAGGGATTAATATCGCACTAAAATGATGCAGGGGGTTTGGATGGTCGAACGGTTTAACGCGTGTGTGTTAGGTCATAAGGTCTGTCATTGAGTGTGGCTTCGATTCCCCGCTTGTACGTTACAAGTAGTGGGGTCGCCTGTCCAACCTCGTGGGTTTACTCCGGGTCCTCCGGTTTCCGCCTGTAGCTAGCAAATTATTGAAATAAAAATGAATCATGTTAGTCTCTCTCTCTCTCTCTCTCACCCCCTTCTCTCTCTCCCCCCCCCCTCTCTCTCTCTCGCTACCGACTCCTACGCCCAAGCGATATATTGAAATAAAATTGAACCATATGCTAGTCCCAAACTGACCCCTCTCTCTCTCTCTCTCTCTCTTTGGCCAGGTGAGTCACATACCACGCCCACACTGATGATAACAAACTACCTAACGACCCATTACGTTTTATTAATTTAACAAAATACGCAGTTTACAATCTTTGTGCGTCATTTCCCGTTATCGGGAAATAGCAAATGTTCTACGATTAAATAAAGTCAAATTGATTATTAAGCATTTAATAAAGAAAACAAACGACGCAATTTAAAAAGTTTTGTGCTCCATTTGCCGTTTTCAGAAAATATAAAATTTTCTACGACTTAATCCGCGGTAAACTGTAGTCAAATGATTCAATCGAATTAAAATGGGGCCCATCAAAAAAATCAGCGAAAATCATAGGTGTTGCTGTTATGTTATATATAAGAGAGAATGAGAGAGGGAGAGAGAGAGAGAGAGGGGGGTAACGTCCATTCGACACAGCGAAGGAGAGAGAGAGCGAGGGAGAGGGAGTGTGTGTGTGTGTGTGTGAGGGGGGGGGGGGGTAACGTCCATTCGACACATTTCGGACCATACATACCGTTCCATTATATTTCAGTAATTCGCTTATGCGTAGGTGTCTTTAGCAGATGGAGGAAAAGCCCATTCCCTAAGGGTCACTTGCCGATTCAAGTCAGGTCGTGTGTCTTGTTAACAGAGAAAACTTTCGACCTAATATTGTCGCGATAATATTTATCTTTAAAACCAGGGGCCTGTTTCACGAACTTTTAACTAATATAAAATCAAAATTTTAGTAATTTGAATGGATAATATTGGATATACAGTAAAAGTCAAGTTTACACTAAATTCTTTAGTAGGGTCGTGGGTTTTTTTTTATCGTACCGACTTTAGTAGGTTCGTGTACCATACTAAACTTACGCCGTCTGTCTACAATTAGCTCTGCTTGAGAACAGACACTAAGCTAGTTGGCCGACATTTTATTTTCTATATCGACGATTTTAGTGGAAAACGCTAAGTATATTCCAAGAATTTTGAGAAGTACACATTCAGCTTCCATATAATAAAACTGTGTGTATGGCAGGTATGTGAAACGGGGTAGATATGGCGGCCATTCAGGACATAGATCTGTTCTCGAAGTAGATAGTTCTCCGTGTGCAAAATGGGGGGGGGGGGGTGTGTTCATGGTAGACATGAACTGGGGTTTAGCTTCCGACCTTTCTACACCAACCGGGATGATAAAAAATGAAAATGAAATGGGGTTTAACATCCCACTGGTCTGCACCGACTAGAATTTCATTTACAGGAGGACAAACGTTAAACATACATTATGCAAGAGCCAAATCGGCCTTTTGCAGGTTTTTCTTTATCTAAATTATTAATTAGACATTAATTAACCTATCCAGACCATAATCAATGCTAGCCTGCGATCTTTAGTGGATTATGAGCCGATTTACTGCATAACTTTCCTTCACGATTTAACGATTAAATGGATAATCGGGACTATGGTGTTTATCGTACTGACTTTAGTAATGAGGATCGAGGCTAGGCGGAAATATCAACCGCTTAGTTCTCGGTTCATAGTGGATCAATTTGAATGAAATTTTCAGTAAATTGCCTTTACATTATCTAGTTTTTAACTATTATAGTGAGAACTGCCAACTCTTTATCACGTATAAACAAGAAATGAAATGAAACGGGGTTTAACACGTCCTACTGTTCTGCTCCTACTGGGCTAATGAAGACGGGCATACGCCACACAGTGTGCCATAATGAAAATTTTGGCCGGATTTTCGACTCTCGAGGGATCTGTTACGTGCACGACAATGTGAACACGGGACCTCGGTTTTTCGTCCCAACCAAACGGCTATACGTTATCTCTTGTCAAGTCCTCTGTCCTGCACCACTGACAAGGGGGAACCACGCTGGAAAATTCCGATGGATATTCTCGGCCAACGCAGGGATCGAACGTGGGACCCCATATGTTAGCTTAAGCCAATGTCTTACTCACTGAGTCACAGTGCCCCCCCCCCCCCCCCCGGATAATTAAGGCGGGCACATGTCAGATATCGGCATCTCCGCTTACTTGTCATCAAATTCGAACGCCAACGTGTACATGGATTTTTCGTTCCATCCGAACGATAATACGCTGTCGTTGCCAGGCCCTCTGTCCTGCACTACTAACAGATGGGAGCCACGATGAAAATTGTAGGCCTACTTTCTCGGGCAACGCCGTGGTCTAACCTGGGATCCAGCTCCTTATAAACTGGCCCACTGTCGCTACAGGCCCCGAGTTCACTGGTAAAGACCCCTACTCGCATGCGAATTATTGAAATAAAATTAAACCATATGTTAGTCCCGGAATGACCTAGTTTGCGTCGAGTGGACGTTAAACCTCTCTCTCTCTTAAAATAGATTCTTGAGGCATGGTGTAATTTTCTTCGGATTGAGAAGGATTTGATATATATAAATCACCCAGTTTGTACCGGGGAAGGAATCTTTAACGTTTCGTCTGACTAACTATAGTTAAAGTTTAACGTCTGCTTCCACGGTAGTGATCGTAGACAAGACGTAGAAACTTGCTCTTGTTGTTAAATTGCGTCTAGCACGTTGGAACCTTAATGAAGCGCATACAGTTCATAATGAAACGTGTTGGCAGTTTTTATTTTATTTACTTAATTTTTTCCATGGGCTGCTTTCATAAACTTTCTTAAAATATATTTTACTCTCGGAGTTTTTCATATCTATTCTGACAATTCAGGAAATGGTTTGCAGACTTTAACTATTTCTTTTGTAGAGCTTTTCTGGAGTTCCCTCCCTTTGGATAATTTGACAGGAAACTGATATTATTGATTCCAATATGGCGGAGATAAGGGTGTAATTCCAACTGGAGTTGACTTCATGTTATTCTTTTCTTCTACTTAAACCACCCATTCCAATTGTCACTAAAACTGACTTTGGTAAACGTTTCGGTACATTTCCCTGTACACATTAGAATATTCTTGCAATGCCACATTGTCAGCATATTGAAAAATATTGGTGAAGCTGGCGAGGGTCGGAGGCGAGGATAAACTCGAAAATTCGATTCGACACTTTGTTGATGTAATGAGCCCAAATTCTTTGCATAATTTGCATGTATTATCGAAATGAATAGGAAAAGCCTGCTGGATAAACCGCTTGCTTTCGTCCAAAGGTAAGTGCATCTTCGTATATTTCTAAGCTCTTGTAAATTATTGTCGTCACGTAGCAAAAATACGTCATGTCGCTTTCTGCTGGCGAACTCATTACATTTTATAAACATTGGTCTATTTTTAGTAACACGATTATTGTGGCCCTAAATATCAACGTAGACTTTATTTCAGATATTATCAGCCATTGTTCTGTTTCTAAATGTGAACCTAGGTATGTATTAGACATGCTACAATAAATGGTATATATATTCATGTAAATCATAACATATTTATAACTGAAGAATATATTAGTATTACTAGCTACATGAGTACATGGCTTTAAATAAATAGTAGATATTTCAAGCTAATAATAAATATGATGATATGTTAATGTACAGATAGAAATGTACTGGTACAGGCTTGCATACATTTAATTATCACCCATCCCAGGTGCATTATAAATGAATACAGTTTAGATGAATAGAGTGTTATCAATAAAGTCAAAGAACCGTATAGTGAAGGACAGGTTATTTAGTTGAAATGACAATCCTTTATGTATTGGGATCAAAAATAAAGTCCTTCACTGCACTTTCAAGCATAATTATGTCAAAGGAATAAGTTTTAATTATTTCAACAATAATGAATTAATTCACAGCAAATGTAGTACAGTATTAGTATTACATGTACATAAGTGAGAAAAGCATTTTGAATTCATTTTCCACAAATTAAAGGGCTGATGTGTTGTTTAGAGCTGTAGGAACTAGTGCTGGTACGATATATCAATAAAGCAATATGTCACGATTCACCCTCTCTGACTCTCACAATCACGAGGCGCTGAATTGATTTTTATGCGCCGACATGGAAATGTGGAAGTATGTTGCTGTTGCCCCCCATCCATCCGTCGTCCAGAATTTCTTGTGAACGCCAAAAGTTATCATCCGATTCCTTTAAAAGTGATATTGTTGCACCTTGTGAACGCTCTGACATCAAAAGTTATCTGCGGATCTGTATGAAATTTCAGTAATTTCTGATTGTTATGTCTAGAGTTATGGCCCTTGTTTCACTTTGTTGAACATTGTGAACGCTCTAATGCCAAAAGTTATCGTCCGATCTGTATGAAATTTATATGGGTCATTAAGATTAGTGCAACGACGATGCCTATTCAATTTTAGCAATTTACAATAATTACTTCTAGAGTTACACTTTGTTCAACCTTGTTAATGATCGATTGATGAAAGTTATATGTATGAAATTTATATGCACCATTTAAATTTGTGAAATTGAATTTCAGCAATTTCCATCTATTACTTCTAGAATTATGACCCTTGTTTTACTTTGTGAACCTTGTGAACGTTCAAATGACAAATTAAAGTTATCCAATCCGTATGAAATTTATATGCATTATTTAGATTAGTAAAACGAAAAATAAAATTGAACCATGTGTTAGTCCCGAAATGACCTAGTTTCTGTCGAATGGACGTTTCTCTCTCTCTCTTTCAGTTGCTATTTTGATTTTTTTTTCATACTTAAATGTTAAATAGTCAATCTGAGTAGGTCTACGTATTTAGAGTGTATTAAGCCAGCCATGAGAAATTTGACATTATACCGAATATACGTCCCTTGTATGTGTACATGATTATGGTATGTTATTGGGTAGGATGTTGAATACTGTATACAGTGTGTTGGGGAAAAAATCCTAACCGATACAGAATGTCGGTAAATGTCTTCCCGAGATTCCCTAACTCATTTGTTATTCAAACCTGCCTGTACATTATACATGTACACGTTTCCCGGGAGCATTACTATATTACAACTCCTTTAATTTATTATAGACAATATTAGTTCGACCCTAGCTTAAGGTAGACTTGCGAATTCATTGCGGGAAGCACGGCAAAACACGATGTATTCGTATCGAAACACGGTGAATTCCTAGAGAAACACGGTGAATTCCTAGAGAAACACGGCGAATTCCTAGCGAATCTAAGAGAAAATTCGTCGCGGAATCAAGCAAAATTTCACCGTGAAATCTAAGCGAATTCCGAGAGTTTTTTTCACCGCGTCGCGGCGATTTCGGTCCAAAAAATTTGGGAGGAACTGTATATACATGATTATGGTGTGTTATTGGGTAGGATGTTGAATATATACATGTATCCCTTGTATGTGTACATGATTATGGTGTATTATTGGGTAGGATGTTGAATATATACATCATTATGGTGTGTTATTGGGTAAAATGTTGTACCATGTATTTTATCTATTGATTTGTTTTCTAAGATAACGATATGTCTCGATTCCTAGTTCTACTGCGTAGATAATATCAATGTCGAGATAAACAACTAACTTCAAGACAAGAAATGACAGCTTAATCTTTTTGATGGTTAGAATTTAGTGATTGAACAGGAAATACATAATTCTGTGAAATAAAATTAAAGATGCCTTATGTAAGAATTAATTATACTAAAATTTATTTATAATAACAATTACCTGATTCTACACTTAAACTTATATAATAACAGTTACCCAATACTACACTAAAACTTATAATAACAATTACCCAATACTACACTAAACTTATATAATAACAATTACCCAATTCTACACTAAAACTTATATATAATAACAATTACCCAATTCTACACTAAAACTTATATATAATAACAATTACCCAATTCTACACTAAAATATATAACAACAATTACCCAATTCTACACTAAACTTATATAATAACAATTACCCAATTCTACACTAAAACATGTAATAACAATTACCCAATACTACACTAAACTTAGATATAATAAAAATTACCCAATACTACACTAAACTTAGATATAAGAAATATTACCCAATTCTACACTAAAACTTATATATATATATATATATATAGCAATTACCCAATACTGCACTAAAACATATATATAATTACAATTACCCAATTCTACACTAAAACGTATATATAATAACAATTACCCAATACTACACTAAAACATATATATAATAACAATTACCCAATTCTACACTAAAACTTATATATAATAACAATTACCCAAGTCTATACTAATACTTATATAATAATAATTACCCAATACTACACTAAAACTTACATATAATAACAATTACCCAATTCTACACTAAAACTTATATAATAATAATTACCCAATTCTACACTCAAACTATATATTTTGAAAAATGAATCTCTCATAGGAATATCAATCCAAAAATGTTTAAATTTCATTCAATATTTACAAAGATATGTTGAATTAAAATTTCAGCAATCTGTGCTACTCTGATTGAATCCAAGCTGGGAAATTTTGATTTTGTTTTCTTAATTAAATGTGAAATGATCAATCTGAATATATACATATTAGCGTTAATAAAGCCGTGAGAAATTGTATGTTTTAGTTAAAAAATGGACATAGGACATCATCACTTTAATTAGACTTTCACCAAGTTTAGGTGGGGGGGGGGTGGATGGCCGAATGGTTGGCAAGTGAGTGCTGTATTATAAGGTCTGTCATGGAGTCAACTGGCGTGATTTCGATTCCCTGGTTGTACGCGACAAGGAGTAGAGTCGCCTGTCCATCCAACCTCATGGGTTTTCTCCCACTGCTAAAGACGCCTACTCGAAAGCAAATTATTGAAATAAAATTATTAAACCATGTGTTAGTCCCGAAATGACCTCTCTATCTCTGTCTCTCTCTCTATCTCTGTCTCTCTCTCACCAAATTTAGACACCTTTTAATTTCTTCTATAAAGACTCTAATCGGTAAGAAACCATTGTACAACAGTCCGAAATATCTGGAGTAGGAGGAAAAGAGAGTTGAAAACAGCGTATTTCGTTGTCAAAGATGTATTATTACACCATAATCAACCGAATCCAACTGAAACAGTGGAGTAACTTACCGAAATAACATCAAATAGATACCTTAGAGAACTTGCAAGGGTAGACAATTACGTCATCGATCTTGAGTTTAACCTTGATTACCAATTGTTGTCAAGAATGCTACAGCTGCTCACCGTGAGGTTTCGGTGTCGCGAAAGCCTTCAGTACTCCTGCAGAGTTCTATTTTTGTTTTTGTTTTACATGAACTGATCAAATATAATAAATAATCTTACATCTTAACAGGAGTCACGGTGGCTAAGTGGGTAAGACGCTGGCTCGCTAGCCTGGAGGTTGGGTGTTCGATCCCTGCATTGGCCGAAAAAGTTCATTGACATTTTTTGACGTGTTTTCCCCTTGTCAGTGGTGCAGGAAGGAGAGCCTGACAAGGACAGTTGTCTAGACGTTCAGATGATACGAAAAACTGAGGTCCCATGTATACATTAGCATGCACATAAAAGATCCCTTGGCAGTTGGAATTTATTGTAAGTGTAGACCATAGTACCACTGCCCGGGCAAAATTTCCCTCATAACACACTGTATTGCATACATGTATGCCTGTCTTCATTAGGGTTGGCAGATGGAATTCGATATAAGCGTAGACCATAGTGCCGCTGCCTGGGCAAAATTTCCCTCATAGCACACTGTATTGCATATGCCCGTCTTCGTTGGATCAGATTAGTAGGACGTTAAGCCCCTTATTATTTTATTTTACATCTCAACATGTTAAAAATCTAGACAAGTTTTTATTTAATCTATACAGTTTGTTATTTTATACTTGCGGAAATTTCTTTAAGATAATCCTCTGAAAGTTTATTGAAGATGTCAGCTTTTATTTAAAGTAGTACACCCATACATTCGAGACTCGTCAGCTTTTAGAAGAAAAACAAACAGTGTAGCTCATGTTTCTGTTGGGTACATTACAGATTTGTCAGCTTTTATTTTAAAAAAAAAATCCAGTGCAGCTCATGTTTCAGTTGGGTACAAAATGATTTTGTAACATTGTTTAGAAAGGGAGAGCGATGGTATGACATTATGATGTCTGCTTATCAGTTGAAGGCTACAGGACCTTCTAGCCCAGACAGGACCTTCTAGCCCAGACAGCTAGGCCCTGAGTCACTTCCCCTGACTAGGAGTCCTACAAGCTACAGGACCTTCTAGCCCAGCCAGCTAGGCCCCAAGTCACTTTCCCTGACTAGTACTACAAGTGTAGTAAGTGACTGTTCATGTGTGCGTTAGCATTCTTATACACCTTGTATGTAAAAGATCCCTTAGCAGTGGCAATTTGAAGAATAGTAGGTGGAACCTTGCTCTCAAGCAATATTCACCTCTAGTACACTGAATGGCGTATGTCTGTCTTTATTAACCCAGTTGGAGTAGAACAGTAGGATGTTAAACTGTCCAAACTCGTGGGTTTTCCCCCACTGCTAAAGACCCCTACACGCAAGCGAATTATTAAAATAGAATTAAACCATATGTTAGTCCCGAAATGACCTGGTTTATGTCGAGTGGACGTTAATCCCCATCTCTCTCTCTCTGGTATAGTCCCTTTAATAAAACTGTAAATACTCTGTATGTGATATGTCACATTTAAAAATTATTAAATAAAAACTGAGATATACATATATACCACAGGAGAAAGGAAACTAATGTTTAAATTTATTTTAATAAGTGGGATAAATAAAGAAAATAGACAAGTTGTGGTTTGATGAAACAAGATGAAGCAAGATTCTCATAATTTGAATAATTTGAATTGCAATGACTAAGTTTGTGACGTTTGAAACATGTGAATTGAATAAGTGAGATAAGTGCAGAAATGAATTAAGTTGTGGTTTTATGAAGTCATATTTTCAGAATTGAAATAATTTAAATTTCTATGAGCATATGTGTCTGAAGACTGAATAAATGAAATAATTAAAAGAAATAGACCATTTTGGGTTTCAGGAAGTCATGTTTTCAGAGTTTAAATGTGTAATTATGTGATGTTTGAAGCTTTTAGATGTTAATGTTTGTAAGGTTGACATAACAGAAGTAAATATTTTCAATTACAATTACCAGTATTCAGATGTTTGACATATGAGGCTTAAATGTGTGATATTTGAAGTATTTGTTTACGTTGAATTTCTATGATTGAGAAAGCTGTTTGTTGAAAGTTTGACAGAAGAAATACACATTCTACCGGAACTTGATGGAACATATTAAGCCAACTCCAAGAATTCTAGTGGATAAATTTAAAGGGTTTTGAACAGTTTGTACTGTTAATCCATGATATAGACTGGACGATCAATCTATGATATAGACTGGATGATTTTTCTATGATATAGACTGGATGATTAATCTATGATATAGACTGGACGATAAATCTATGATATAGACTGGACGATTAATCTATGATATATAGACTGTATCTATTTTGAAAGTTTAGAAAAAAATGTGGTGATTTGACTGAAGTAAAGTCAAATAATTTGAATGTGAGGATACATGTGTAACAAATATAAAGGATTAAATATACTGTGTTTAAGTTTTAGGCTGTGTGGAAGATCAAACTACCCACATCCAGGTTTAAGGTTACATTAGTTAAGAGCTAAATCTGCCTGTTGCAAATCTTTCTTTAGGCTTCAAATGTTATAGAAATTATTAATTAGACATTTATTATATGACAAGTTCAAAAACAACTCTGTAGAACTTCAGATGGATTGGATTTAAACAGTTGTCCATTTAATAATTAAATCAATTTACCATTAATCACCGACGTCACTCCTGGAGACTGCCAATGAAAGAACTGACAATCAAGGGTACCGTAGCCATTGAGAAGGTTACTTGATAATTGAGAATATGTGGGTGGAGTTATCGTCTGTCAATCAAACAATCGGCAATTCTCGGAGACAGATGATACCTACTTCTAGTCCAAACTTCCAACAAGGACAACTTTATTCAGAATAAAGTAATTTGACTGAAATTTTCAATATTTTCTTTTTTATGATCTATTTTTGAATTTTTATAGCAAGAATGGCTAACTCTTTATTAAACTCTTAACTAATCTATCTGTAAAGGGACGTAAAAGATGATCTTCTACAAACTTAATGATATTTGCTAACTCTGGATCTTGCTAACACCAGATCTTGCCAACTCTAGATCTTGCTAACTCTGGATCTTGAATTGGTCATTAACCAAAGTAACATCTGTTTACCGTCATTGAAGTTATCGAGAAATCTAAAATGGACATTATTAGAAAGTACCAGAGCTTATAAATGGACATTCTTAGAAAGTACCAGAGCTTATAAATGGACATTATTAGAAAGTACCAGAGCTTACAAATAGACATTCTTAGAAAGTACCAGAGCTTATAAATGGACGTTATTAGAAAGTACCAGGGCTTATAAATAGACATTATTAGAAAGTACCAGAGCTTATAAATGGACATGATTAGAAAGTACCAGAGCTTATAAATGGACATTATTAGAAAGTACCAGAGCTTATAAATGGATGTTATTAGAAAGTACCAAAGCTTATAAATGGACGTTATTAGAAAGTACCAGAGCTTATAAATGGATATGATTAGAAAGTACCAGAGCTTATAACTGGACATTATTAGAAAGTACCAGAGCTTATAAATGGATGTTATTAAAAAGTACCAAAGCTTATAAATGGACATTATTAGAAAGTACCAGAGCTTACAAATAGACATTCTTAGAAAGTACCAGAGCTTATAAATGGACGTTATTAGAAAGTACCAGAGCTTATAAATAGACATTATTTGAAAGTACCAGATGTTATAAATGGACATTATTATAAAGTACCAGGGCTTATAAATGGATGTTATTAGAAAGTACCAGATGCTATAAATTACAGTTGTAATATGTTTAATAATTTATAAAAGAAAACAGCTAGGCTTTGTATGGAGTTATTGGCATCTTCATTCTATATTAATATTAGTTACTTACCAAAATAATGTGTCTACGATATCACCCTTGGTTGAATTGGACGTAAAACTCCACGAACAAACCAACGAACCAAAATAACATTTGTTTACGTTGTTTACAGTAAGTGACATTATCGAGAGAACAAAAAATGGCCATTATCAGAAAGAACCAGAACTTTAACTCTTAGAATTTATAAATTTTTATGCATATTCAGTATTAAGAGCTGAATAGTGACAATTGACAAGAAATAGATTCACTCAAATTTAAGGATGTCAGTGATTCTAGTTTTGTGCTTTGTGGGGCAAGAGACTGAGGCGACTGCCTTATGATGTTTATCATGTTTTTTGTGGATTGCAAAAATGGACGTTATTAGAAAGTTCGTAAGCTTAAGATCCTAGTTTTGTGTTTTGTCGCCCGATAGATAGATAGATTGAGGGGACGGCTTTGTAATGTTTATGAAAGCTTATCGTGTGATTTGTGGATTGCATGCTAATGGACATTGTTAGAATGTTCGGAAGCTTATACTCTTAGACTTTGTCATCGTGTTATTTGTCGATCGTTTGCTAATGGACATTGTTAGAAGGTTTGGAAGCTTATACTCTTAGAATTTCTCATCGTGTTATTTGTGGATCGTTTGCTAATGGACATTGTTAGAAGGTTCGGAAGCTTATACTCTTAGACTTTGTCATCGCGTTATTTGTGGATCGTTTGCTAATGGACATTGTTAGAAGGTTCGGAAGCTTATACTCTTAGACTTTATCATCGCGTTATTTGTGGATCGTTTGCTAATGGACATTGTTAGAAGGTTCGGAAGCTTATACTCTTAGACTTTATCATCGTGTTATTTGTGGATCGTTTGCTAATGCGTATTGAATATTAATATTAAGTATGATTGATTCATGATCCTAGTATTGTGCTCTGTGGCCCAGGAGATTGAGGAAGCCGCTTTAGTTAAGCTTTTCGACATCTGATTTGAGGCCCAGGAGATTGAGTCGGCTTTTCAACAACTTATTTGTGGACTATTAAGTTTATATGTTAAGACGGCTGGGTATCGTATATGATCCACAAATGTATTGGGAAAAATATGCTGCAGAAATTATGGGGAGATTTCTATGGACGTCACCTCCACACGATTGCATGTAAGTTGGAATTTTATTCATGAGATCCTTGAACTCTCTGACAAACAGATCTGGAATCATTTCTCAGACAGGAACCACAGTATTTCAGTGAGTTATATGCTGGAGGTCGCGGGTTCGATCCCGTTGTTGTCCTGCGTGGTTTCACCATGTCAGTGGTGCGGGACGACGGGCCTGACAAGGAAAGTTGTCTAGTTGTTCGGATGGGACGGGAAACCGAGGTCCCGTGTACACATTGACATGCACGTAAAAGATTCCTCGCAAGATTAGACCGTAACACTGCTGTCAGGTGGGTTTTACTGTTCTACTCCAACTGTTCTAATGAAGATGACTGTCCCGGCCAAATTTCCCTCATAGCACATGGCATATGCCAGACTTCAATAATCCAGTTGGAGCAGAACAGTAGGACGTTAAACTTCATTTCATGTTGCCTGGTAACCTATATCTAATGTGCTATACCAGTAGCATAACAACCAATCTTTATTTAAATGTTGCCTGGCAACCAATGTTTAATATGATTTACCAGTAGCCTGGCAACTAATCTTTATTATGGTGTTGCCTGGCAACCTTTATTTAATGTGATTTACCAGAAGAGAGAAAGATATAGAGAGAGTTTAAGTCTACTGGACACAAACTAGGTCATTTCGGGATTAACATGGTTTAGTTTTATTTCAATAATTTGCTCCAGGGGTCTTTAGCAGTGTGGGGTTGGACAGGCGAACCTGACACCTTGTCACATACAATCAGGGAATTAAAACCATGCCAAGACAGTCATAAATAACATGCATGATTTAACATGTACAAGTTAACCATTCGGCCACCCCAGTTAGAGATAACACTAGAATTATGGTGTTTTATCTGATATAACAGATGGTGTTCTTCACAATCATTTTAAATCCTACATAATTACCACATATTGATGTTTAACACACATGGCTTCCATCATTTAATTATAATATGTCACCAAGCATCGTTAAACTTATCACATCTTTATGTTCACGGTAATTTATATTTATTTACGGGTTTTATAGGATTATTGTGGGTTTTTATATTCGAGGCCGGGTGTTTTAGATCATTGGGTCAAGTGATCTAACATGCTTTAGATCAAAAGGTCTGTCATTGAGTCAAGTGATCTAGAGAGAGAGAAAGAGAGGGGGAGAGAGAGAGAGAGAGAGATTTAAGTCCACTTGACACAAACTAGGTCATTTTTGGACTAACATATGGTTCAATTTTATTTCAATAATTTGCATGCACGTAGGGGGTCTTTAGCAGTGGAAGGAAATTCGAGGACTCTGAGAAAACCCATAAGGTTGGACAGACGACCCTACTTCTTGTCAAGTACAACCCGGGAATTGAAACCACTGAAACCACGCCAGTTGACTCAATGATAGACCTTATGAAACAGCTCACACTGCTAACCATTCGTCAATCTCCCCCCGTCCGGCAAATAAAGATAGTGACTACCTTGTTACATGTATATAGGGCGTCGCATAGATTGGTGAAGTTGAATCATTTTTGGACAGGTATTTGTATTAATCATTCCGCCATCGCCACCCGCCCTTATTAAATGAAGGGAATGGAAAGGATATTGATATGGATTCTGGAACATGTTTCATAAACCATTAAATGAAATGAAATGGGGTTTAACGTCCTACTGTTCTGCTCCTATACTGGGCTAATGAAGACGGACATAAGCCATACAGTGTGCTATGAGGGAAATTTTGCCCGGGCAGCGGCACTATCGCCTACTGCCAAGGGATCTTTTACGTGCATTCCAATGTATACACGGGACCTCGGTTTTTCGTATCATCCGAAGGACTATACAGCTGTCCTTGTCAGGCCCTCCGTTCTGTACCACTGACAAGGGGAAACCACGTCGGAAAATCCAGATGAACTTTCTCAGCCAATGCAGGGATCGAACACCCGACCTCCAGGCTAGCGGGCCAGCGTCTTAACCACCCAGCCACCGTGGCTCCCAAAAAACATTAAATATGTACATATAATAAATAATCAACCTATTACATTCCTGCTGCTATTGTCTAGAACCTTCTTGACAATCTCTCCCCTGTCTCTTCAGCCACTCCCCTCTCTCTCTCTCTCTCTCTCGCTCTCTCTCTCTCGCTCTCTCTCTCGCTCTCTCTCTCTCTCTCTCTCGCTCTCTCTCTCTCTGATTTGTTATGATAGTTGACCTTGTAAATGAATGATTGATATATAAATACCTATGTTGTTATTATACAGGTGTTATATCTATCTAGGACACGTTGAATCATATCAAGAGATTAACATCATTTTAATACTTTATTTACTTTTCCTATTAAATATATTTTTTATCAAGGTCTCATGAGAGAAAGGGGTCAACAATATGGCCACATTACACTGTTACTTTTCAACATTGACTTTTTTAGTAAATTTTTGAAGGGTGTTTGGTGGCTAAATCAATCATTGTTTTTTTAAGGCAAGTGATCGCTCTCGATCACCTGCTGCTCACCTGAACGTCAACCGAGGGGAGTTTTTTTCCCCTCACCTTAAAACTGAAAATCGCTCTCTTTTACAGTCATTTGGGGTTTATTATCATTCATGAAACCAGGAATGCAGTTATTGATCTTAAACATTTCCCATTCACATTACCTAATCACTCTCCTTAATATAAGACCACTCTCCTTAATTTCTAAATCACTCTTCTTATCAAAACTGGAAGTGTTTTTTGAGGGGAGCGATTTTTTCAATTCGTTGATTGAGGGGAGATTTTTTTGGCTCTCCTCTGAAATACAAACAACAACGACTGGCTAAATGGTTTAATACATGTGTGTTAGATCTGTCATTGAGTCAACTGGCTTGGTTTCAATTCCCCCGTTGTAAGTGACAAGGAGTAGGATTGTTTTCTCCACGTTTCCACCCACAGCTAAAGACAGCTATATGCGCAAGTGAATTATTGAAATAAAATTGAACCATATGTTAGTCCATAAATGATCAAGTTTGTGTTGAGTGGACATTGAACTTGTTTAATACTCTAATTCTCTCTCCCTAGGGGGTTGGGTGGCCGAATGGTTAGCGCGTCTGCGTTATATCATTACGTCTGTCATTGAGTCAACTGGCGTTGACTGCATGGTTTAGACTCCCCAGTTGTACTTGTAGTGACAAGAAGTAGGGTCATCTGTCCAACCTCGTGGGTTTTCACTAGGTCCTCTAGATTCCGCCAACTACTAAAGACCCCTACATGCACGTTAGTCCTAAAATGACCTAGTTTTTGTCGAGTGGACGACCAACACCGTTTCTCTCTCAATAGTAATGTTAATTACACAAAACTTGTGAAAAAAGTTTGAATTTGAGCAAGACTAAACTGACGTAACGGCTGTTTTATTGATGGAAAGTTACAACTACTCATGGAGCGCAGTTCAAATCGCTAACTTTGAAATTTACCTGTTGCAGGTAATATTGACATTTGGGATCGTGTTATGGAAAGGATATGTTCACATATGTTCACATAATTACTTGCTTTATTATTTATGAAGCCTTTAAAGGGAAAATAACACTCTTGCTGGCTTGACAGCTCCAGAAAATAAAAAATAGCCTTATTCTAAGTATTAGATGTTTAAGTGTCCTACCTGTTGTGTAAATTATCCATTAAATCCTATTTTACTTGTCCAGAGGGTTTGAAAATATTTTTAAATCCAAGTCACATTTGAAAAGCTTTACGTCAGGCTTTTCAAATCATTTAGTTGAATTTTTCCAATTTTTTAAATTAGGTGTGTTAAGATGAAATTTGTATCATCAATTAATTGGAATATTGTAAAATAGTGTGATGCAGGACGGAGGGGCTGACAAGGACAGCTGTCTAGTCGTTCGGATGGGACGAAAAACCGAGGTCCCGTGTACTCATTGGCGTGCACGTAAAAGATCCCTTGACAGTTGGAATTCGATATAAGAGTAGGCCGTAGTGCCGCTGTCCGGGCAAAATTTCCCTCATAGCACACTGTATGGCGTATGCCCGTCTTCATTAGCCCAGTTCGGAGCAAAACAGTAGGACGTTAAACCCCATTTCATTTCATTTCATTTGTAAAATAGTGCAATTTGTTGACCAGAATAAAGATTGGGACATATTATTCAGTTACAACAAGAGTGATATTGAGCCTTTAATGTGGGCATACATGTATATAATCCACTAGGAAAACAAATCTATATATAGTTTCAGAATATATTTGTAATGTTTACAGAAATGAAATGAAATGGGGTTTAACGACCTACTGTTCTGCTCCAACTGGGCTAATGAAGACGGACATACGCCATACTGTGGGCTATGAGGGAAATTTTGCCCGGACAGCGGCACTATGGCCCACTCTTATTTCGAATTCCAACTGCCAAGGGATCTTTTCAATGTCGAAGATTTTGGATAATATTGAGTTACGGACTTAGCTACTTTAAACAACTACTATCTTAAATTTACAGTTTTATTTCATTGTCCTGCATTTCAGACGGTTGAAAGGGAATTAAAAATTGTACTGGTACTTAACATTTGTTGTTAAAAAGGCATTGAGAGAGAAATGGAGTTTAAGGTCCACTTCACACAAACTAGGTCATTTCGGGACTAACATATGATTTAATTTTATTTCAATAATTCGCTTGCGCGTAGGGGTCTTTAGCAGTGGGAGGACTCAGAGAAAACCCACGAGGTTGGACAGACGACCCTACTTCTGAAAAAGGTGAAACCACGCTTGACAATTCTGATGAACTTTTGCAGCCAACACCAGGGTCGAACCCATAACCTTCAGGCTAGCGACCAAGCATCTTACTCACTTAGCCACCACGACTCCACCATGTTTACATGTTTTGACTTGTCCATTCTTGTCTCAGACATTCTTTTAAAATTACAAAAGAGGGCAGCAAGAATTATTCTTGATGCACCAATTGAAACTCCGTCCACCTCTTTATTTACTAAACTTGGTTGGCTTACCCTTACACAGAGGATTCTTTATAATAAAATTGTCTTATCATTTAATACTCCCCTTTATCTAAATTCCTATTATATTGAAAAATCTCTTGTTTCCAAAACGGATATCTTGCTCCGTTCACAGACCAGTAAATCTCTTTTTCTTCAAAAATGCAAAACTGAATCCATGAAACGTACTTTTCATTATTCTGCATGTCTTTTATGGAACAATCTGCTTTTTGATATAAAGATGTGTAAAAATGTTGAAAATTTTAAGATTAAACTGAAAACTCATTTATTTTGCACACTGAAGGAACCATAATATTACACTGATGACATACTTATTATTTTAGCTGCATTCTATCTTATTTTGTGTATAATTATAGTGTTCTTCCTATATTCTACTTGTATAATGTATATGTTTTGTAGTTTGGGAGTGACTTCCCAAACTTCCCACTTTAAAATGCTATTGCATTTCAAATGATTTTGAATTTATCCTGATATTACATGTATATATGTCTTTGTAGCTTAGGAGGAACCTATGGAAGATTAGTTTTTCTTGAAAACTAAATACGTTGCCTCATTAAATAAAGTTTTTATTATTATTATTATTTCAGATTTCGGACACAGTCTACTGATACACCGATCGGAGGTACGGAAAAGGCCGGATATTTAGAACAACTTCGTGCCGAGGAGTCTGTTGGTGCTGCTAAAAAACCTGCTACAACCTCACCCAAATCAGGTAAGACAAGTTTTATTATTACCGGTGATAAGACTGAACAAAATTTAAAAATACATTATGTTATGCAAGAACTAAATCTGCCTATTTCAGGTCTTTCTTTAGGCCTGAAATGTTAAATAAACTATTAATTAGAAATTAATTAACCTGACAAGACCTTAATCAACTCTCGATAGCATCTTATGTGTCAGATTTTCACTGGATTTGAATCCAATGCTTTTTTATCCTACCGACTTTAGGCCTAAAATTCAATTGCTAATATCACGGTTCAAAGTGGAGCAATTTGAATGAAATTTTCAGCACATTATCTAGTTAACTATTATAGTGAGAACTGTCAGCTCTTTATCTAATCTCGCATAATGCCCCTTTAACTATTGTCATGAAAAAATACTTATATATTCCCTTATCGAAATGTAAACTTTCAATTTGATGATTAATAATTTCATTCTGGCCTCAAATTGACCATCAAAGATCCGAAAAATCCCTTGTCCAAAATAAAACCTACAAATCCTGGCATCCAAATCCCAAGTCCAAAATAAAAAACACTAATCCTAGTACCCAAAAGCCAGATTTTACATGTATCATCGAAAACATTACAAAGCCTGATGTATGCATGTTCTAGCAACTAGTTCAGAGCAGAACAGTAGGACATTAAACCCTTTAACATTTCATTTTTAGCAATTAGACAAATTTATACAGGCATGACTGAAGCTTTCAAACTCCTAATTCCATAAAAAAAAACAACATTATTTCGTTTCTGTGCATCTTTTCTTTATCATCCATTACCACTTGTCATTACCGCTTGCTATTACCACTTGTTATTACCACCTGTCTTTACCACTTGTCTTTTCTTTACCACTTGTCTTGTCATTACACTTTTTATTACCACTTGTCAATACCACAATACCACATACCAGTGGCATTATTACTTGCCCTTATGACTTGTCATTCTCCTTACCAATTGTCATTACCACTCGTCATTGTCTTTACCAATTGTCATTACCACCTGTCATTGTCTTTAACCCTTGTCAATGTCATTACCACTTGTATTTACCACTTGAGTTGTCGTTACCACTTAAGTTGTCGTTACCACTTGTCTTGTCTTTACCACTGTCATTACCACTTGTCATGGCCTTGTCATTACCAACACTTGTCATTACCACTTATTATTGCCATTACCACTCATTATTGCCATTACCACCTACTATTGTCGTTACCACTTGTCTTGTCTTTACCACTTGTCATTGTCATTACCACTTGTCATTACCACATGTTATTGCCATTGCCACTTATTATTGTCATTACCACATGTCATTGGCATTACCACAAGGAACAATTTATTTTTTCTATATAATGTCATGTTGACAATATTAATTATGTTAAAAATCCTGGTTCTTTGTGTTGTGAGTGGTAAATATGACCTTGGCCTACCTGACTGTATCTGTATTATATAACCTACCTATTGTAATCTTTGTAATTAACATAAACAACAAGTGATAACTAGGACACATGTACAGGTAATCACTATGTATTACAAACATCAAAGGATTTTTATTAATAAAGTCTATGATGATACAGGTAAGGATATTGCGTATCAAATTTAAATGTAACCAAGTTTCCTCCAAATATCGGAAACTCAATACAGGTTTGGTTGATGTTTCTACAAAGTTTCATAAATATCTTGAAAAGGGTTATGATATATATGAAGAGCCCCGGGGAAGATCGATCTGAGTCACTTTTTCAACGAACCCCAGTTAAAGGCGCCATCTGAAATGTCCTCCCGGACAAATACAAGTCCATCGTACCCTTTATTTAACCTTAATTTGCCTGAAAAGTCAGTTGTACTGGTAATTATGATTCGTATTAAACATCATTTTGAAGTTGAGATTAAACTCACTCGTTGTTAACTGTCATTGAGTCGACTGGCCTGGTTTCGAATCCCTGGTTGTACGTGACAAGGAGTAGGGTCGCCTGTCCAACCTCGTGGGTTTTCTCCGGGTCCTCCGAATTGTTGAAATAAAATTAAACCATATGTTAGTCCCGAAATGATCTAGTTTGTGTCGAGTGGACGTTAAACCCCATTTCTCTCTCTCTCACAAACACAATTTGACCATTCGGCCCCCTACCCACCCACCCCCCTCCCATCTGCAATATCGCATTCGGTGGAAGCAGATGTTAAACGTTACGAACAACATAAAGTTGAATGGTATTGCTTACCTGTTGTTGATATTAATTCTTTTATGGTAAAACATGTTATAGTACACAGGACCTAAGTCTTTTGTTCCCATCCAAAGGACTAAACACTGTTCCTTGCCAGGCCCTCAGCCCTGCACCATGATCGACAATAATGAAACCATGCCAGAAAATATGAGTATAAAATCTTGTATGGTGATCATTAACAACTTCGGTCCCGACCAACTGATCGTCTACAGTTGGACTTATAAACAGGTCCTTATCGGAAGATACATGTATGAACCACCATAGCTTGGTGTCAGTACCCTGGTGTCAATATGCTTTTCCTTTCTAGAAGACCTGGTATCACTTCTGAGTAGTTAGGAATCCACATACCGGTAGTAGGTTTTTCCTTTCTAGAAGACCAGATAACATTTCTGAGTTTGGAGGAGTCCACATAGTATCTCTACTCTTTCTAGAAGACCTGATACCACTTCTGATTTGTGAAGAGTCCACTTAGCAGGCTTGTCCTTTCTAGAAGACCCGATACCCCTTCTGAGTACAGAGGGGCCCACATATGGACTAGGGAAGAGTCAACATAGTCTGCGTTTCCTTTTTAGAAGACCCGATACCATTTCTGAGTAGAGAGGAGGCCATGTCTGATTTTTTTTTCTAAAACGCAGGATACCATTTCTGAGTAAAGCAGGGTCCACATAGTAGGCTTTTTGTTTTCCAGAAGATCAGATGCCACTTCTTACTTCAATATAGACATAGTTTGCTTTTCCATTCTAGAAGACTTGATCCCAAATCTGAGTAGGGAGGAGGCCACATAGTTGGCTTTTCCTTTTTAAAACATGTGATACCAACTCTGAGAGGGTTGAGTCCACAACTTGGGTACTGGAAGAAATAAGGACACCATAAACACCAAAATGTTTGTCCGGTTGGTTGATGTTTATTGACATTGTCGTTTTTCCACCACAACGATAAATTACTGTACAAAATGGTCGGTTGGTTGACTTTTAATAAAAGGTTTTTATCAATAATGCATGATATTGCCGTAGAAAATGTCTGGTTGGTTGATTGATGTTTATTGACGTTTTCCACCATAACCATATTGCTGTACAAAACGGCCTGCTGGTTGATTTTTAAAGTTTGTATTAACTCAACAACATAAAGATATTTTCAAAATGTCTGGTTGGTTGATTTTTAACCTTTGCTTCCACAATAACGATACTGCTATACAAAATGTCCATTTTTTGTGATATTTCCTCCCCTGTGATTAATCTGTTTTTTAATCCAGCCACAAGATTCACTTCTGCTAAAAATGAAGGTGACCTTACGAAATGAAAGGCTATCATCATGACATTTGGGTAGCAGATTTGTTTATCTGACTGTAAAAAAGACGCCAGTGACTTAACGATATTGCATATACTATTACCCTCACTACTTGACACGAAAGATATTTAGTAAACCTACTTCACTATCTGTTGATGAGTGTTGTCCACATGTAGATCACAGTGGCTAAGTGGGTAAGACGCTGGCTCGCTAGCCTGGAGGTCAGGTGTTTGATCCCTGCATTGGCCGAGAAAGTTCAATAATATTGAACCATATGTTGGTCTCGAACTGACCTAGTTTGTGTTGAGTGAACGTTAAACCCCATTTCTCTCTTTCTCTTTGTCTTCTGTGGTGTCATCATTAATTTCAATGACACATATGTACTGTGATTGACTTCCTTACAAATCATTCTACCTGAGACACAACATGGGCGTATCAGTGCCGTATATTTGGTCCGATACATCTAAAACCATTATTTCTAGGCATGACTGTCCTGTCCAACCTTGTGGGTTTTCTCCAGGTCCTCCAGTTTCCTTCCACTGCTAAAGAGCCATACGCACAAGCGAATTATTGAAATGAAATTAAACCATATGTTAGTTCCAAAATGACCTAGTTTGTGTTGAATGGATGTTAAACCCCATTTCTCACTCAATGCCTTTTTAACAACAAATGTTAAGTACCAGTACAATTTTTAATTCCCTTTCAACCGTCTGAAATGCAGGACAATGAAATAAAACTGTAAATTTAAGATAGTAGTTGTTTAAAGTAGCTAAGTCCGTAACTCAATATTATCCAAAATCTTTGACATTGAAAACACGATTTATCTGATTTAAAAAATTTTTTTTTGAATATATCACTGTTACACCATAATGGTGGCTGAGTTTGAATTTCATGAACTACTGGACAAAATGGCAGCCCCTCGTACGCAAATAGGGTAAATATATGGTACATGTATATCATGGCTGTGGACCCTCAGATTTTGATGAAACTTGCAATACATGTTTATAATCCAAAGATCTTGGTTCCTTTTTATATTTGCGTATATCGGACCATAACTTCCTGGATTATGGCCCCTGATCACGTTTTTAGCTTGAGGACCCTCTGGAGTTCACAATTTTTATCCAATTTTAGAAAGCGTTTAAATGTATCACTGTTACACCCTAATGACGGTTGAGTTCGAATTTCGCGAAAATCGAACCAAAACTGCCCGACAAAATGGTCGCTCCTTGTACACAAATAGTGTCATGTATGTAATATGAAGTTTGTGAACTCTCTGGAAGTCACAATTTTTATCCGATTTTGATGAAACTTAAAATATATCTTTATATCCCAAATACATGTATCTCAGTCCATTTCGATATTCGTGCATTTCAGACCGTAACTGCCGGGATTATGGCCCCTGATTGTACGAAAAATCACTTTTCTTTTTTTAGCTTGTTCTCTATCCATCTCTTGCAAAATGTGGGCGTATATTGCCTGGCAACCACTGGTTAATATTAAATGATATGTAAATATTATCAGTAGTTTATACATTTATTCCATCCAAGGCTTTCACTTCACAATTTGGTCAATTTAAAGTATCTAAGTCCGTAACTCAATATCATCCAAAATCTTCAACATTGAAAACACGATTTTTTTTGCAATTTAAATCAGCATTAGTGTTGTGGTCTTACCTGGAAAAGATGGGCTTCTGATATCCAATATTTAAGACAAGATAAACATTTTACCAGTCATGTCAAACGGTGATGCCATATTCTTATTTGGAGAGTATACGCAATATATACTATCGGTGTTGACTGGAATAACCAGACGCTAGAAACCGTCTTTCGGTTGAGACTTCTGGCGTATTTCGCTGAACATAACTGATGACAATTCACAGTAAAATGGAAACGATTGAATGTAAAACAGTTTATATAAATTCATATTACATTATTATATGTGTTGCGACCCATTTGTGCCAATTTCTAGGCCCAAAATATTAGCGATTTAGCCCCTTTAATGTAAAGATATTTAAATCTCCTCATATCTTGATAGTGATTTACGTCAAGAGTACGGTAACTTTAATATTATTTAGCATTTAATTTACAAACAACTACATATGTAGGCCATTTTATATATTGACTACTTCGTTATTCGTGTCCTAAAACAACGTCAATCTTCTATGGAATTTTAACGTTGACTATAAGATATAAATCACTAAAATCCGGGGCGGATCAGGGGGGGGGGGGTCCAAACCCCAGCTCAGCTACATAAAAAAAATTGAATGCCTTGCATCAATGAAATTTAATCACAATGTGATCCTATATATTATAATAATTGGGGTCAAACCGTATGTTGGATTTCTATTTTTAAAAAGCTCAATTTTTATATATGCCTATGTAATTAAGAGACGATGATGGCATCATGCATTGTCAACTGTTAAATTTCCTTAACAGGAGAATGGCAAACACCCTCCTGCAAAAATTCCTGGATCCGCCCCTGAGAATTTAACATAATAACACACTTAACAAAGATATGTGTGACGTGGCAAATGTGACGCATGGTCATGCAGTAATGAAATGGGGTTTAACGTCCTACTGTTCTGCTCTGACTGGGCTAATGAAGACGGGTATACGCCATACATTGTGCTATGAGGGAAATTTTGCCCGGGCAGCGGCACTATGGCCTACTCTTATATCAAATTCCAACTGCCAAGGGATCTGTTATGTGCATGCCAATGTATACATGGGACCTCGGCTTTTCGTCCCATTCGAATGACTAAACAGCTGTCCTTGTGAGCCCCTCCGTCCTGCACCACTAACAAGGGGAAACCATGCCTGAAAATCCTGATGAAATTTCTCGGCCAATGCAGGGAACGAACAAGCGACCTCCAGGCTAGCGAGCCACAGTCTTACCCACTTAGCCACCGTGGCTCCCCATGGCCATGCAGGGCAGTTCCCTCGGAGCCCCACGGGCATAGGCACCCGATTTTGATATAGAAATAATTATATGTTCAGTTTTATCAAACGTTTACATTTTTATTCCTGAGGGTGGATATGCACTTTTGTTAAGGCGACCTTGATGTGTGATAAACTCTCTCTCTCTCTCTCTCCCCTCTCTCTCTCCCCTCTCCCTCATCATTTCTCTCTCTCCTCTCTCTCTCTCTCTCTCCTCTCTCATCATTCTCTCTCTCTCTCCTCTCTCTCTCTCCTCTCTCATCATTCTCTCTCTCTTTCTCTCTCTCGTCCTTGTGTTTTTGTGTTGATCAGACATGACTGTCATTTGTTTAAACCACTGAAGATCTCCATATTGACAAGATGTTTGCTTTGATTTTAAATTTAGTTTAGAATATTTTACCTGCGTAGAAACGCTGGTATTTACTGACTGAAACATGACATGACATGACGTTAGCTAAGAAAGGGTCAGATGGTGACCCTGTTTCATGTTGAAGGGGTCGAAATATTGAAAGACAGTTCGAGCAGATCATACGATGACAATCGTTAAGACTAGCTTCGTCAGATTTATCATGTAACGCTATCAGCATCAGCCTGCTGTTTTTCTGTGATCCCGGCTTTATATTTTGTACTCATTTTTTCGTGTGATGTGAAACTGAAAATTTTTACTTCAGTCCAGAAGAATCAGTGACTCTATCATTAACTCAATCTGGTTTGGGTAGTTTTTTTTTCATCGGAAACTTTCAGGATTTTAATGCCAGAAGATTCTGTGTTCTTCAGTTTTCATGTGAAATTTTTGCATCAGTCCTGGAGATTCATTGGACTTTATCATCAATGTAACAGAGCTGGTTTTTATTCTGATTGGAAACTTATAGAATTTTTAAATCACAGTTGTTGATAATTTTTGTGTCAAAAGATTCTGGGTTCTGAAGGTTTAGACAATTTTTCATGTGATTTTTCACTGTAACTGGCTGTTAATCTGTGATCTGAAAACTGGCTGTTAATTTGTGATCTGAAAACTGGCTGTTAATTTGTGATCTGAAAATTTAAGGATTTTTATCTACTAATTTAGAGAAAAGGGTTCAACTAAAAGTCTTTGAACAGTGCTAGATAAACCCTATATTGTAAAGGGTGCTGGGTATAGTTCACAACCCTATATTGTACCGGGTGCTGGAAACAGTTCACAACCCTATATTGTACAGATTGTTGGATACAGTTCACACCTCTATATTGTACAGGGTGGTGGAAACAGTTTACAACCCTATATTTACAGATTGTTGGATACAGTTCACACCTCTATATTGTACAGGGTGGTGGAAACAGTTTACAACCCTATATTGTACAGATTGTTGGATATAGTTCACACCTCTATATTGTACAGGGTGGTGGAAACAGTTTACAACCCTATATTGTACAGAGTGGTGGATATAGTTCACACCTCTATATTGTACAGGGTGGTGGAAACAGTTTACAACCCTATATTGTACAGAGTGGTGGATATAGTTCACACCTCTATATTGTACAGGGTGGTGGAAACAGTTTACAACCCTATATTGTACAGAGTGGTGGATATAGTTCACACCTTTATATTGTACAGTTTTCTGGATACAGCTCCACAACCTTATATTGTTCAGGGTGCTAGATATGGTTCACATCCATTGATTATGATGGTTTTTCTTATAGAGAGAAATGTTCAGCATCTGTATAATCCCTGTGCAGTCTGGAAAGCCATAGCAATATTGAATAGCGAAGAATAGTCCGTCAACAATAATCCGGCAACCTAACTAACACAATCAACAATTAAAAGAGATTCAAGCACTCTGAAAAACAATAAAAATATTAGATAGCGAAGAATAGTCAACAATAATCGGGCAGCCTAACTAACACAATCAACGATTAAAAGAGATTCAAGCACTCTGAAAAACAATAAAAATATTAGATAGCGAAGAATAGTCAACAATAATTGTGTAGCCTAACTAACACAATCAACGATTTAAAGAGATATTAAATTTTTAATACTGATCGTAACCAACGATTTATTTTATATGTATCAATGAATCATCGATAGCTAATAAAACTTTAAAATTGTCGCCGACTCCAAAAAACCTTAACGAAATTTGGATAGTGAGGAACAGTAGAGCGTAAGAGAACTGTCCTAACTAGCATAATCAACGATTATTTGAAGCCGTTAGTATTTTATGAGTGTCAATGAATCGTCCTACGTTGTTGTTTCTTTAATAAAACTGTTTAATTGTCACGCACTCCGAAAAACCTTAACAAAATTTGGATAGTGTGGAACAGTAGAGCATAACAGAACTGTCCTAACTAGCATAATCATCGATTATTAGAAGCCGTTAGTATTTTTTTAGTGTCAATGAATCGCCATATCAAATACTGTACAAATACAACTTGTAGAACCTGTACACAGGTGAAATTATGAAAAGTTACCTGAATTTGTTTGAAGTCTTGTGTTGTTTATTTTAGGATAGAGATAGAAATACCTGTGTTGTTAGAGACGATAAATTGTAGTTATTTGAGATAATTTGAATCTTGCATCCATCTGCACGTTTTAGCAATCCATATTTACATTGACATTGAAATAAAAGTGCTGATAAACAATTTGTTTTCGATTTAAATATATTCTTACTGATAAGAAACTTTGTGTAAAAATTTATTTTTTGATTGTGAATAGTTGAAGACATAAGTGTCTAGTAGGACAACGTAACAATGTAGAACTGAATTTAAAATTCTGCTAAGAAATATTTCAGGAAAAGGACTGTGAATTAATTACTTTGTGATAGTTATTGATTTGTACCAAGTGGAGTGAAACTGTTGATTATAAAATATTTGGAGGCAAGGATCGGGAATTAATTACTATGCCCCAAAAAATTCAGTGAATTTTTTTGTTGTGGACAGTTACAGATTTGAACTGAGTGGAGTGGAACTAGGAATTTAAAATTCTGTCAAGAAATATTTCGGTGAATTAATTACTTTACGCAAAATAAATTCAGTTTTTTTCTGTGAATTTCAAGATTTGATTCAAATCGAGTGAAACTGTGAATTATAAAATTCCGCTAAGAAATATTTGACAGCAAAGATCGTGAATAAATTGTTCCATCAAGAAATATTTTGAAGCAAAAAATAAATTTTGTTTTTTTGGGGTTTTTTTTTTGTCGTGGACAGTTACAGATTTGATCTGATTATAGAATTCTGTAAAAAAATATTTTGGGAACAGGACAGTGGATTAATTACTTTTCAAAAGGTGAAGCTATGAATTATACAATTGTGCTAAGAAACATTTGGCATCGAGAGGGTTTGAATCAATCAAATATTTGACAATTAGTCTGTTTATTGAACTTTGACCTGTTTACAAACGTGGCCTTCACCTTAAACATCAACATGTATACTCTGAAGGATTTGACTAGAAAGGTTTCTACTGGAACTCGAATCCAGTCTGAGGAAGGCTTTGATGTTCCTGTGGTTCCGTCTGCGGATTTTGATGAAGAAGATTTGGAGTTCTTTGAGAATTTTCCTCTAATACCCGATAAGGAACGTGAAGAGACAGTGTTTTCACTTGATGAAGAACTCGAGACTGGAGAAACTAACATTGATTTTAATAAATATTTGATAACAAGGGAGGCAACTGTTACAGAAGACAAACAATATGATGAGAGTAAAGGAAATGGGAAGGCCAACAAATCAAAATATGTTGACTCTGAATTTAGATCAAGTCCCATTATTAGAGGCATGTCACCTGGATTAAGCCCTGCTGTGCTTGGATCCAGCCCAGCTTATCATGGAGTAGCTCCTGGATCCAGCCCAGCTTATCCAGGAGTAGCTGATCCTAGGTCTAGTCCAGCCAGTCAAGGAGTCAGTCCAAAACCTAAGTCTTTCTTTGGAATTGGACATTGGGCCAAACCACATTCAGTGGATCAAAAGAACAACGCGAAAAACAACCCGTTAGGACCAGTTAGTCCGAGTTCTTATCCATCTCTCCAGCGTCAAAAGGATCAGAGAATTGAAGCTTGGTTGCAGGACACTCAAAAACCTGTGGTTGAATCGAAAGATGAGACAGTTGGAAAGAAGAAAAGTTTGTTTAAAGGAAAACTCTGGCCTAGACGCCATTCGGTCCACAATGAAATTCCACTCACCTTATTGGAAATGGCAGATATTGATACAAAAACTAGTAATGCCGTCGTTCGTAGTTCTTCTGATAGGAGGGTCTTCGTACAAGAACTGCAGAGCCCTGTTCCACAAACCAAGGAGCAGCTGTTAGTGGAGCTCAAAGCACGCCAGAAAAGTGAGGAAAGGAAACGGAAAACCAGCTTGGGAATCATGAATCGTCTTCGAAGCTATTCTTCAGCTAGTGATCAAAAACCTCAGCAACAAAATGAAGAAACAGCTAAACACGAGCCCAGAATTATAAAGCCTGGCAATGAAGATACTAAAAAGAGTCACTTTTGGCTTCGGCGAAGTAGTTCTGTGGATCTTCCGATAATTACTCTGCAAAAACCTGCCACTGATCACCCAGCTGTTAGTCACAGCTTTTCTGGAAGAGAAATCAGCTTTTTGAGTGAAAGTCCAAAAGTCCCTCTTTTGAAGAATTCAGATACTGATATATTCATTGAAGATGGAGAAGGTCCAAGAGTCAGGAAGAACACAAGTGAAAGCAAAAAGAAAAAAGCAGGTCTCTTTGCACATTTAGTTAGACGTCGCTCTTCTGGGAAAAGGCCTCAGATAAATCCAGAGTCTTCAACAGGCGATCAACAGTCCAACGAAGAGGGAGGTCTAGTTAACGAAACCAAAGTCAGAAAAAAAAGTGACGAAAATAAAAAGAGGCCTAGTCTCTTTGGACAAAGGATCAGACGTCACTCTTCT